>NC_090941.1:762101427-763373404 GCF_040938575.1 Ambystoma mexicanum
ACTTATAGTAAAGATCTAGTGGAGGAAAGAAAAATCTTCTGCGCAGACATAAGGAAATTAAGTCGAGCTCCTTGCAGCGAAAGAGAAATCTTAATGAAAAAGCAAAAGCAGCAATACAGAAACTGGTTAATTTCATCAAGAGCCCTAAGATTGCAATATGATGCTGAACAAATGTTAAAAACAATTTGTAAAAACAACAACTGCAATCTGTGCGACTTGATAAATAATGTGGAATGTTACAACCGGTCATATTATCTACTCCGGTTTCTGAAGAGAGGGGGATAAGCCATTTTGTAGTTCTATGAATTTAAAGGGATCGCAAGAAGCCCCAAACCCCCTAGAAATATGGTCCTTTCAATTTGATAATTATGATATTGAGGGGTTAATAAGAAAATTAAACTCCTCTCACTTCCCCGGACTTGATGATCTCACTAATTCAATGCTAAAAGAAGCCCTGGGTCCATGGGCTGATTTTATCATCCACAAGGTTTTCTTGTTCCGGGGAGCCAACTCTCTCTTCCTAAGTATTTTCCTTCTCGAGCCCTCTGCTCATCCACCTCCAAATCTCTGAGGGTCAGATGCTTCGCCAGGCTGAGAGTGTTATGTTATGTTCTGTTATATAAATTTCTAAAGCACACGTACACCAAGAGGTATCTTGGCGCTAGGTATAGCAGAAGGAAGCAACAGTCAGGAGCAACCTAATAAAGATACATCTTTAGGGCTCGGCAGAAAGCCAGATGGTTGACGACCGCACAGAGCGACAGTGGAAGACTGTTCCAGGTTTTCGTGGCAGTTAAAGAGAAGGCGCGGCCGCCAATGTGAGAGAGTCTGACTCGGGGGGCGGAGATCAATAGAGCAGACTGAGAGCGCAGAGGATGATACGGCGCATAGCAGGGACATTTAGCCTGGATCTATTCTGTGTCCTGCTTATAAAAAGCGTGATGCACTACACACATGGATTTCAAAAGAATACGCTTCTCGATAGGTAGCCAGTGCAGTTGCCTGAGGAGCGGGGTCATGTGAGTTCAAAAAGGGGGATGAATCACTGCACGGGCAGCAGCATTTTGAAGCAGTTGGAGGTGGTTACTAAGGTAGCCTGGCTGACCTAGGTAAAGAGAGTCACAGTAGTCTGTGGTGCTCAGCACAAGAGCAGCAACCACACAGGCATGGTATTTAGTCGGGACAAAAGATAGCACCTTGCATAATATACGCAATTTACAGTGTCCAGACTTCCATACGGCCCCCACTTGGGGTGCCATAGATAGGCAGGATGATAACGTCACACCCAAATATTTGACTGAGGCAGCCGGCGTAGGGCAGGTACCTAGTGAAACTGGCCAGAACTGAGGGGTCCAAAAGGATAGGGGGCTGGAGGTACCCACCATCAGCACCTCTGTTTTGGATCCATTTAGCTTCAGCCATTTGGCCGCCATCCAGGTGCCGAGATCTTCCAGACAGCTCCTTAGCCGACTCGCAGTGTCTGCTCTTGTGAGATCCAGCCAGACAAAAATCTGCATATCATCGGCATAAGAATTAATTTCTGAACCCATGCAACAGGATAAGGAGCAGAAGGGGACGTATATACATATTGAAAAGAATTGGCGAGAGAGCTGATCTCTGGGGGACTCCACATGAGAGCAGCCCAGGAAGAGAGTAGAAAGGGGGCAAAGATACTGGGCCTCATTACGAGGTGGGAGGTAAGGGATTACCGGCACCGGTAAGGGCACCGGTGCCGGTAATCCCTTACCTCCCTACTACGAGTTCCCTTTGCGAGTCTTTCCTTAACGCCTGGTTTTTGCAGGCGTAAAGGACAGGACCCGCAAAGGGACACCGGGGTCAATAACGGTACTGCAATTTGCAGTACCTTTATTGCCGCCTTCCCATTGAGCCCTATGGGGGCTCAAATAGGAATGGGGAATGGCCTTGGTGAATGGGGAATTAATGGTCCCTCCGACCTCGGAATGGACCGGTAATACTCCATTCACCAGGCCGGAGTCGGAAGGGTTTTGGAGGCAGCCATGGCGCTAATTGCGCCATGGCTACCTCCAACCTCGTAATGAGGCCCACTGACTGGGTCCGAATAGACAAAAAACCTCAGAACCAGTCAAGTACTTGGCCTGAAATACCAGCATCGGGCAGCTGAGCCAGGAGGGTAGGGTGGTCAACCGTGTCAAATGCGGGTGACAGATCTAGTAGCAGTACTGCTCCTACCCCACCCTGATTAACTAGCCAGGAAAGATCGTCAATTACAGAGTTAAGGACAGATTCAGTTCCCCTTCTGAGATGGAAGCCAGATTGAAAGGGATAAAAGAAACCAGACGATTCAAGAAACGAAGAGAGAAGAGGGGAGATCAAGGCCTAAAGAACCTTCATAGAGAAAGGAAGCAGAGAAATAGGTCAAAAGTAGGCCACAATCTCAAGGTGAAGAGATGACTTTTTCAATAAAGGAAGCACTAGCGCATGTTTCAGTTGACTGGGAATCATGCTGGTTTGAAAGGAGCCATTGATTGCAGCAGTAATATGGGGGAGAATCTCGCTGGCTGTGTCTTTAATCAGGGTGAACGGAATACCATCAGCTGGTGACACAGATTTGAGGCCATGAATGGCCTTAAGTATCTTGAGATCAGAGAACACAGGGAAAGAGGACCAGTGAGCTATAGGAGCAGGCAGCTCAGGAAGGCAGGGGCAATCAACAGTAGAAGGGGCTGCTTTAGCAGTGTCAGCATGTATAGTTTCGATTTTAGAAGAGAAAAAGGATGATAGAGAGTCGCAGAGGGTTGGGGATGGAGTAACCGCCAAGCGTGTTTTGGTCGGAGCAGAAAGAGAGCTGACCAGTTCAAAGAGGGCCTTGGGCTTATTTATAGCAGCTTCTACCTTGGACCCAAAAAAGGCCTTTTTGTGCTAGAACAATAGCCTGACGTTAGTCGGACAGCAGGTTGCGAAAAGTGAGCTTAGCCGATGGCTAATAGCACATTCTCCAATTCCTTTCGGCTTGTCTGCAGGCCAATTTGTTTTAGTTTAAGTTCTTCAGAGAACCACAGCTCTGATCAATGCTTAGCACCTTTGGACAATCTGAGAGGTGCTATTAATCGGACACCTCAGAGAAAGCATTCTCAACTGAGGTGAGAGTAGGAGAACTATCAGACGCAAGTTGTTTAAGAAGGGAGGTAGCAAGCTCAGTTTTAGATACTTTCAGCCAATCACGTCTGAAAGAAGCAGGTTTATAAGCCAGTATAATAGGAGGATAGTGAGGTAAAGAAAACTGGATCAGAAAATGGTCGGTCCATAAGAGGGGACAGAGAGAAGAAATCAAAATAGACGATATGGGGGCACAGATAAAATTAAGAGTATTACCTAATTGATGGGTGGACTCAGTAATCAGCTGCGGGAGCCCTAAGTCTTCCATGGATGATGAAAAAGTCTTGGGGGGTAGAATTCTGTCCTCGACTGGGGCCTCACTCTCGTACAGCCTTCCCACCTCTCTCAAACTTGAGCAGGACCACCTAAGGTTCTGGAAGCAACCCAAGACCTTCCTTTTTGCGCCTGCTTTCTCTCTGTATCTCCCCTGCTGATGCTCCCATCTGCTGTGCTAACTGGTTACCTGGCCACCCTCTGAAACTCACGGGCCCCAGGATCATGCACGACCAGAAGCCCCCTACACTCCCTGCAGGCCTCCTACCCACTTAGGGACTGTATCTGCAACCCTACAGTCCCCTGCCTCCCTGCACTTAATTAAGCCACCAGCCCGGCAGCACTTGCCCTGCTTTTTGCCACTGCACTCCTCCTCCCTCCCCCTGGAACTTCTCCTCTTCTCTCCCCCTCGCACTTGCACGATCGGAATGACACAAGGCCTAGTAAGATTGTTTGTTTTGTCCACCCTCTGTCTACTCTTCCTTGTCTTGTCACGCCTAGAAACTCTTGTGTACATGCGCTTTATAAATGACTTATATCATATCATATTATTTACTCAGGTGATCATTGCCAGTGATGTTTCTATCTAATGGAAAACAGCAATGATTATCCCTATATTCACAAAGGGTGATAGAGAAGATCCTGGGAATTACCGTCCTATCGCTCACTTGGATATATTGGGAAAGATCTTTGCATCTGTGATGTTATGCCACTTGACTGAATAGGCAATGGAAGCTGTCAGCCGACTAGATCCTCGACAAACAGGCTTTGTCAAGGGGCTGGGCAATAACCTAAACCTTTTTTTGCTGAACCTGTTAAAATTAAAAGCCATTAAGAACAAGACAACAATTTATTTGGCATGTGTTGATTTAGAACAAGCTATCGACAGTTTCAGCAGAGAAAGGCTTTTCTAGAAATTATTAAGTTGGAATTGTACGTGACATCTTGTAGAGGCAATCAAGGCTCTGTATTCATCCACCTCAATCCAAGTTAGACTTTCAATGAAAGGAACTTTTAAAAAAAAGATCAATACGTACATGGGCTTAAAACAAGGCTGCCTTCTGGGGCCTGTATTGTTTAATTTATATCTGTCGTACTTGTATGAGACCCGGAGAGGTATAAACACCTTTCCTTGCAAAATATATGAATGCCCTGTACCCTGAATCCTATATACAGATGATTTGGTCATTATTGACCTAACACCTATAGGTTTGCGGCAGAAGTTAGATCAATTCTTGACAAACATTAATAAGAACGAGCTGAGAATCAATGCAAACAAATCGAAAATAATGATTTTATGTACAGCACAGGCGAATACCAAACGTGCATTCAATTTCTTATTAGGGTCAGTAGAAATTGGAGCAAGTGGATTCAATCATTTATTTGGGGGTCCCAGTGAACCATAGTATAAATGAGGTATCTCGTCCTGAGATCTAAAGTTAAGAGGCTGGCAGCCCAAGGTTTGGTACTACATAAGCAATATGGGAAATGTACTATTATGCCGGTTCTGACCTTCCACAAACAAAAGGTCTTCCCGATTCTCACTTATGGAGCAGAAGTGGCCCTAGATCTTTCTTGGCAAATTTGGGAGGTTTTAGAGGGGTTCTTTTGGAGAAGAGTATTCCATCTCCCTTATGGGCTTCCAATGATATCCATTAGATGTGAATTGGGTTTACAATCAATGTATTCAAATGTCTACTGGAAATCCTTATCTATGTTTCAAAAATGTGTGTTATGTCAGATTTTCTTCCTTCATTTGACATTCTAAGAAATCTGAATAATACCAAAACTGATTGATATTTTGATAAATGGACATTGATTTGTATGGGTTGGTTAAAAAGTCTAGATTCCACGGTTGAGGTGTTAATAATAAACCCGTGGGATGGTAAAAAAAACTGCTCTTGCAGGACTGGATAGATACGCAAGGAAAACAAAACAGTTATAGGATGTCATTAAATCTAGAGCACAAAAGGAGAGCTATTAATGAACTTCCATTGTAGCTATCCAAGTTTCCTTGTCCCGACTATCAGGACCTATTGATGCGATTGCGTTTAAATATATTACTGACCAGGGAAGTATTAAGATCGCGTAAACATATAGATAAGACAGAGTCCAATTGCAAATCTTGTCAAGAGGTTGGACTGACCAAATCATCAAAACAGGTGTCTTGTAGGGGCTTAACAGATTTGAGAACTCGATATCTTGGTGTTTTTGTTAAGAATGTTGAAATCCTGTCGGCTGAATAGTGGTGCAATATATTTTTAATTGGGGATGATCCCCACATTTCTGTAGTTATGCCATTTTTAGAAAAAGGTTTTAACTTTGGAGTAGAGGCTGTGATGTAATTCTATCTGTTTTTCCCTTATCTTGCAAGTGATTGAGATGGGAATTGTGTACGTTGAAATTGTACTGAAATTGATTAAATGTTGTGTGTATTTTGAATAATATCAAAGGTTTGAAATAAACCAAGCATAATACATTTAAAAAAAGTTTTTCATCATGCCTCTCTAAATACATTTCTTTTTTTATTCTATTCAACAGTTTGTAGTCGCTTTGTTCCATTTGCAACATGTTTTGGCTTGCAGTTTTATGTGTGCTTTTGTGGTTCTTTGTCAATGCGCACCTTTGGTCATCACATGATCTCAAACTGAGTTAGTTATATGGCTGTCAGGATGTTTTGGGGCACACTCTGTGGCTCATATTGATACTGGCCTATTTCAAGGGGGACATGTGTACACATTTCAGGTCAGTATGATGTTTTGTATAATGGATGAATGGCCTTTGTCCATATGTGGACAATGGTTAATGAATGTAGGCAGGTGACATGTTCAGAGTTGCACATTTTCCAGTGCTCATCCAACCCATATGTTGCTTACCACCTTTCATGCTTTAGTGTATAGGTATAGAGTTTATTGAGGCTCATGATGTGCATGGGTGGCTGGGTGTGTCAACTATGTAGGCTGTGGTGGGCATTGCAGGGGTGTTGATTCATGGTGAGGGTTGTTTTAGATCAGCAAGGTGACCTTACTTTCACTGACTTGCCCATATGGCCATGGATTTCGCCAGTAGGGAAGGGAGCATTGCAACGGTGTGGGTAGCAATGTATGGTTGGTTGTCTGATGGCATTTATGGTGCAAGGGCGCTGCTTGTTTGCTTTCGATGTATCAGCCATGTGGCTAGACATTTTGGAAAAGGAGATATTTTCATGGAGATGTTGTGGGTCTCTTTTTGAGGATGGTTACACACTTGTTTATGTGTCTGGCATATGTTCTTCAGCACTGGGGAATTTGAGGGTTCTGGAGACTGCTCATTCACCTCTGCCCATTCACTTCTCCAGATTGCTATTTCTTCTACATAGTGCTCCTTCATGCTGCCTCGGCAGTTTAGGTGGACCTTTGTCACTTGCTTGTCCATATGGATGCGCTCTGACTTCCACAACAAATAAAGCTTCAAAACATTGTGGATGATCAACATTGATGTTGGAACCCTTTGATTGAATGGCCTCTCCAACTGAGATGAGGACTGTATCACCTGAAGGGCAAATGACCAAAGTGTAGCACCATAAACCACGTGGTTGGCAGTTGTCGTGCATCTGAGTGTGATCCAAGGGAAAGCCATGGTAGAGGTAATCTGCCAGATGTCGTTCATGGGAGATGCAGGCCAGAAGGGTTGAGGAAGGCAAGTGTTCACATTAAACTGGGCCATGGGTGAAGAAGGTGCATAGCCGACTGGGTGTTTTTGCACGTACATTCACTATAAGATTGACACCTCCATCATGCTGAGCAAGGCCCCCAAGCTGTTGTGGACTATCTAGGGTCCCAGAGTGGGTGTGTGGATCAATTACTGTTGGGTATATGATGTTACTCTTTTCACAAGTGATTCAGAGTGTGAGCCAGCATACATTTATGTGTGTTCTCCAGCCAACAGGATTAATACGTCAGTGGGAGTCCGCTTGTTGTTTTCCTACGTGCAAGTGGTAATGCGGGGACATACAGTAAACCCGTGCCCATGGAATGTTGTAGGAAAATGATATGGGAGCCGAGATGGCCAACTAAAGTGGGCTGGAGCTTCATCGTGTACCTCTGCAGCAGGTTGATTCAAAAGGTTCAATGTAGAATTGGGGACACAGATTGGTCGCGGTACTGGGCTGAGGAGTGGGTGCAACCCCAATGTAGAATTTAGGGACGCAGATGTATCGCAGTGGAGTAATGGTGACTGCTGGTTAGTAATCCTGGATTACTTGTTTCCCATTTGCCCGCCCAATGTCACAGTTCACATTGTGGCGCAAAGTACTTCAATAACTCTATGTTCTTTAGCCATGAGGGCATCTTGTAGGAATGTTGTGGACATGCTGGGCACTACCAATTTTTCTTTGTTCTGCAAGTTTCTACAGTATTTAATTCTGTGAATCGGCTCACCGCGAATACATTTGCACCGCGCAATGTTCACGCTTGCGTTATCATTTTAGCGTGCCGTTTGTGCTTTTTCTGTAAATTAGGCCCAACAAGGTTAGTAAAGCGTAAGCGCTCTCTCATAGAGATCAATAAAAAACGAAAAACACGCATATTCATATTTTACAAATTCCTGACTGTGGGATGGCAAATGTCACCTAAAAAAAGTGCTTTGTCCAAGGAGCAGAAAGATGAAGTGCTGATCGTACTTCATGTAAGAGGCAGTGCACAGCCCTAAAATAATAATCATTAATGGGACACAAAAAGCTTTTCCTCAAAACCTCTGTGATGACTTCAAAACTTTGTCATCTGACTACACAACCAAGTTGGTAAATGCTGCCAGACAATTCCTGATGCCTTCCTGCTGCCTTACCATTGCTCGAGTTGTTATTGGGGCCAGACTAGACTATTGTAATGTCCTCTTTCCATGTACCTCCTAACAAAACATCAACAGAATACAGATGTTCCAAAACAGTGTCCTGCATACTGCACTCAACATCTCCAAAAGAGAACACATTTCGGCAGACAGAAGGGAAGCTCACTGGATCCCCATTTGTGAAAGGATCATATTCAAAACGCTCTCTATCACATACAAATGCCTACCGGATACCGCAGAAGTGTACCTGGCACAAAAGATTGTAAGAGCCAATTCAATTAGACCAGCCAGGTCAATGCACACACACTGCTGCGCAATTCCCAAATGTAATCGAGTTCAAGGATGAGGCTCTTGCTTTCCTACGCTAGCAGCCAAGCATTAGAACGCCCTCCCATATGCACTCCGAGCGGGGGAATCCGGCTCAGACTTCGGAAAAGCCCTAAAAACGTTGCTATTCTCCTAGCCTGTGGACATAAGGCATGCCCCTTGCATGCCTCAGCAAATGACATTGTGAAACCTCTCATATGTCTGTAATGCCTTTCCCTCCATCCTCATCTTATGAAGCGTCCTTTTTGAGTAACTGGTCTTGAAACAGCGCCTTGATGCTTCTGGGTTTAGGTGCTTTAAAAGTGCAAAAATAAATAATACATATGATCCAAGGTTTTAAGACTGGATGAGGAGATCACACCTGCAATTATTTTAAGTTTTCATTTGGGTTTTATAAATCATATAGTTGAGTACACAAACACTATCAATATCGTACGTTTGTGTTTGTGCCAGTGGAAAAACAGCTATTTATTCTCGCCAATGTGATGCCCAGGGTGAAATTCGGGGATGAAACACTCGAATGCACCTCCACCGCCTCAATCCAATGGTACAATCTCTCCCCCAAATCATCTTTGCACTATAAAGAAAGTTCTATTTACTTATACTTAAAAGTCACAGACAGCAACTTTGATAGCCTTTTTGCAAACATGAATTCATTTTCATTATTTCATATATATGTTAATTATAACGGAGGGCACTCGCCTGGATTTTGATGCCACAAAAGCGTTTATTGCTTCTACGCAATCAATGTTTCCGATCATTTCACTCTCATTTGAAAGTCTAGCAAAATCCAATAACCACTATTCAGCCGTTGAAGACAGCAAATAGGTTTTTATCGTTTTTAATTTACTAAAATTCCTCTCACTATTAGCGACAGAAATTGAATATGTAACCAAGCAGAGGAAAACACCTTTCAAGTACAGATGCATGTTAGGTTGCTTATGCATTGCCTCGCAACGCCCTTAGTCTGTTCCAAATTGCACAGAGGAACAATTGCAGGTGGTGTAGAAGAACAGTGAGGCATTGGGAGGGGAGGAAAAAGAGACCATTCCACCCTTTACTGAGTAAAGTTAGATTACACGGTTGGTGCCTACGGGTATATGGATGTTTTATCGAAATACCTGGTATATATATATATGAATTACTGGGTCCTGATGGCAAAACCTGGCAATTGGTGCGAGTACCTTGCCGTACATGTTGGCAACACGGATCATATTATGCAAGAAAGTGAACAGTCATGAGGTGACCAAATATGGAAAATGATAGTAACCTGGGCATATCATCTCAGTATTGAAACACTTTGGAGGCTGAGGACAGCTGGGCATGTGAAGTCAATACCCATCAACAAAGAAAGCATTTACACTATAAATCAGTCACATCTGTTGACTTTATCAATATTTCTTTTCTACCTGTGCACTAACATGTTTTCCAGATGATAGCACATCCTCTGGAAGTTGTGCCCTGAAACATTCAATACCAAACAATGCCACGTAATTCCTATTAGTCGTCTAACCTATTAGAGCCCCTTTTTCCAAATTCTTTCCCCTTTGCCTGAAGCATGAAGAGCAGCAACATACGTACACAGGATTGTTCCTGTGATGCAAACATCAGTGACATAAATACTATCTATGAGCATGTGCGCCGTGCTTCTTCGCTGTCTGTGTTTTCCAGCGTGCGTTTGAAGGAGCGGAGCGCACGCAGAGGAACAATGGGGAAAAAAGGGAAAACAATGTCACACTGACATGATTGGCAAAAGAGAATGCAGTCATGGTATCACACACCTACAACTGTTGGGGCAAGATAAGAGTAATGCTACCAATGGGACGTGTGGTCTGGATCTTGATTCTAATGAACGTTCCAAAAGTACTGCAGCCAAGCATGTCAAGTGTCGTGACTGTCATCGCACGTCTGTCAACTGTAATAGCGACAGACAGCAATTGGGTTGATGATGAATGGCTGAATGATTGCCTTTCGATGTGGAGCTGGTTAGACGACTATTTGAGAAACTTCAGGGAAATACTGCGTAATAATGAGAACAGTGCAGATGGCAACCTGGCCTGGCTTGATGTCATGTTTGGAACCTTTAAGGAGCCGATCAGAAGGGAAAGGTTTCACACTGAATCATCGGCTGCAGGGCTACAGTGTTTGTTATATGTTAAGCCACACCTTTGACGATTTGTGGTCAATGCGAAGGGGCAAAGTATTTATTTGGTTTGATGCTCTTACACAGTTACAGGGTTTCATAGTTCTGATGTAAATGTTTTTGTTTTCACAGGGTGTCACCATTGGAGCTCTGCGGGCCTTAATCTATGGAACTGGGCTCTGGTGTACTGATGCTAAATATATACCATGTTTGGGGTCTAATTCGTTCGGGTGGTGGTTTGTTGTAAAATATGGGAATAACTCATTTGGGATTGTATAATTGAGTGATGTCTCACGGTTTCTGATCTTTTGGAATTGTGTCATCAGTACATGGAGTGAGATATAGCTTATGGCATTTATTTATTTTTGATCGGCGCCTTGGCAGAACTGCTGCTTTCAATTGCAGTGCTACATCAATCTGCTTTATGTGCACTATATGATAAGACCGCTTGGTGACCTACAGTCAGGATTGCCTTTATATATCTTGCTTCCCCATCAGAAGTGGCACAAGGTTTTTACTCTGGAATGCTCATTTGTGAGGACATTACAACCCAGACTGGTGGCACTGAGTCATGCACCCTTTCTTTGCTCACCTGCCTGTGCAGTTTGTCAGGGACACAAATTCAATCATGTTCCCAGTGGGCATTCCTGGGTTGGTGTTGAGGCATGTGACTATGGGCGCCCACCAGGTATTGCTGCAGAGATTGCGGGCTATGTTGGCCCCTTTTATTTATATTAGTTTGAGGTTCATTTTACTACTGGAGTTTTGGGTGTTTCTTTGGTGGGACATGATGATGGTTCTTTGGCTCTGTTGTGTGAATTAAGATGCTAACCTTGATATGTAGGTTTGACTTGATTTATGACACATTATATGATTCAGTGGGTCGAAATATCCTTGGATTTGGGAGGGGTGCCGGGGTATTGGGATGCTCTCCTGTGCTTCTTCAGCATTGGAATCATTATTCTGTTGCAGGGGGTTTGGGGTTGTTTCTTTTCTGTTTTTTTTGTTATCTTTGTTATTTTTTACTTTTAGTTTTTGTCGACCTCTTGAATTTTCTGTCATGTCTGTTCCTGGGGCTCGCAACTTAAGATTTCCTCATGGAATGTTAATGGGCTGAATAATCCTCATAAGCGTCAGAAGATTATGAACAACTTAAGAGATATGTTGTGTGATGTTTATTTTTTATAGGAAACCCATCTTTTGTTGGAGGATGTTGGGGTGTTGAGTAAAAGATGGTTGGGGGAGGTTGTTGTTTCTTGTTATTCCTCTAAGTCCAGGGGGGTGGCTATTCTTTTACGGAAGGATTCTCCTGTCAAAATTCTGAAGACCACTTGTGATCAGGAAGGTCGGGCAGTGGCTGTTCTGGTGGAAATACAAGGTGCCCAACATGTCCTGTGTAATGTTTATGCTCCCTCGGTGGACAATGGCTCTTTTTTTGGGGAAGTGTCACAGATGGTGCTTGATTTGAATTCAGCTAATGTTGTTATGGGTGGGGACTTCAATCTGGTGGTTAATCCGCCCATGGATAACACTGGACGCACTGCTGTACAGAGGAGGAATGGGCATTTTGGCTCTTTTCGGACATTGCTTGGAGATTTTAATCTGAAAGATTGCTGGAGGCTGCAACACCCGGACTCCAAAGAATATATGTTCTATTCTGGAGCGCATGACACTTATTCAAGAATTGATATGTTTTTTACTGCTGGTGATGCCACTACCAATCTTTTGACTAGTCGAATTGGTTGTATAGCAATTACCGATCACGCGCCTATTTTTTTGGGCCTGTCTTTGAATTTTACACGCTATAGGACTTTTCAATGGAAGATGAATACTTCTATATTACAGGATGAGTCTATTCTAGAGAAGATTAGAACAGAGGCTGATTGTTTTGTGACTGAGAATTCTTCTGATGATATTAGTAAGAAGGTTATTTGGGAGGCATTCAAATGTACGATCAGGGGCATTGCTTTGGGTTTATCCTGTGGTAGGAGGAAAAGGTTATCTAAAGTACAGATGGAAACTGATGCCCATATTATTGAAGTGATGAATGTTCTGATTCGTGATCCAAATGATATTGACAAAAGAATGGAATTGAGGAGATTGAAGTCAAATCTGAATGATGTTTTGGACACTAGAGCTGAAAAGGATTTATATAAAATCAGAAGGGCTTATTTTGAGAAAGGCGAAAAGTGTGACAGATGGCTCGCCTACAGATTGAGGCAACAGATTTCGGAGGGAGCCATTAATTCTATTAAGGGGACAGATGGGGTGGTCACTTTTGATCCTTGCGAAATTAATGCTGTTTTCAAGGGTTTTTACATGAAGTTGTACGAGAACGAGGCTGGTATTAGTGGCAGTGGTGTTGGCTTCTTGGATAGCTTGACTATTCCAAAGGTCTCTGATGATGATATGGCTGGTTTGAGTCGGCCGGTTGATATTGATGAAATTAGGATTGCTATTGCAAGTTTGAACTCCCGGAAAACCCTGGGTCCTGATGGCCTGCCGGCCGAGTTCTATAAGATTCTTCCAGAAACGGTGTTGGGGCTTTTGAGAGACATGTATATTGAATCCAGGGGCGTGCGGGTTCTTCCACAATCTACTAACCATGCCACCATCTCCGTTTTCCTTAAGAAGGGAAAGGATTGTGTTTTACCTTCCAGTTACCGGCCAATAAGCTTAATAAATACTGATAACAAAATATTGGCTAAAGTCCTCGCGTTACGCATTGAGGATTTGATTCAGAGGCTTGTTCACACGGATCAATCTGGCTTTATTAAACACCGTAGGACTTCTAGCAACATTCGCAATCTTTTATTGACTATGTCAAGGGCCCAGGAACTGGATGAGGATGTGGCTGTGTTTTCTTTGGACGCCGAAAAAGCTTTTGATCGTATTAATTGGCAATATATGTTCGCTGTGCTGAGGGCGATGAATTTAGGTGATGAATTTATTTCATGGGTCTCGCTTTTGTATGCTTGTCCTACGGCTAATGTTAAGACGAATGGTTTGTTGTCTGGTACCTTTAATCTTTGGAGAGGCACTAGGCAAGGGTGTCCGCTTTCGCCCTTGTTATTTGTGTTGGCTATCGAGCCACTTGCGATTGCTCTGCAGAATGATTTGTCCTTGGCGGGTGTACCTTTTAATGGAGTTGAGCAGAAAACTTGGTTGTATGCGGATGACCTTCTATTGGTTTTGAGGAGTTTGGAAGTCTCTTTACCTTCATTGATGACTGTTTTGAACAGGTTCCATGATGCGTCTGGTTATTTGATTAATTGGTCGAAGTCCGAGGCTTTGCCTATTATGAGGAGTTGTGTTAGATCGTTGGTGACTGGATTTGGTTTTCAATGGTGCGTTCACAAAACGAAGTATTTGGGGCTTTGGCTGACTCCGGTTGTGAATGATATGGTGGAAGCGAATCTAGGAGAGGCCTGTCGTGACTTGAAGTCATCCATGCTGAGGTGGTCGGCTTTGCGTTTGTCATTATGGGGTAAGGTGAACGCATTGAAGATGGTGGCGACCCCCAAAATTAACTATATTTTGGGTATGCTTCCTATGAAGATTTGTGCAAGTTACTGGAGAATGATTGATGTCTCTATACAATCCTTCCTTTGGGATGGGAAACCTCCTGTGCTTAAGTTGTGGAAGTTACAGCTTCCTGCTGACAGAGGGGGACTTGGGGTCCCAAATTTTAGGGCATATCATCTTGCCTTCTCTTGTCAGTTTTTGCTTCCTTTTCTGGATGTATCTCCGGGTGCTTGGGCTGTGGCGGAGGCGAGTACTTTGGGTCCTCTTGCCCCTCGTGCGATACTTACGTCTGTTAGCAAACGTGGTAGGACACCTCCTTTGTCTGGATTTTTGCGGGAGCTGTGGAGGGGCGTTCATGACATGTGTGGTTCATCTGCTCAGACATCACCTTCGGCTTCGATTTGGTTTAATAAATCAATCACAGAGGCTGGCAAGCCTATCTTTTGGCCGGAATGGTTTATTGGAGGTGTTCATTGGATCAAGGATATTTTCAGAGGTGGGAAATGGATTGATTTTGATATGTTATGTGCTGAGTTTAATATTGAGAATGTCTCAGTTGCGGATTACAGGAAATTGAAAAGGTGCATTGGTGAAATTGAGGTGAGTGAATTTGAGGTTTTGGAAAATATGGTGGTGGATTGTCAGTCTGTGGCGAGCAAAATGTATCGCCGGATGGTTGCTAGCTACAAAGATAATACTGGATTGGTGGATGATTGGAGTAGGAGATTAGATTGTGAGATTACCATTGATATGTGGAATGAGATGTGTGCGAAGGTGCAGCTTTGTTCGGTCAATTTGTGTGAGCGATCTAGGCAAATTAAAGTTCTGAACAGAGTGTTCTGGTGTCCGGAGAAGCTCAAAAGGAGGGGCATGTCTGATTCAGATGTGTGTTGGTGTTGTGCTTTGGATGTTGGAACTCTTGAACATATGCTTTGGGATTGTGTCAGGGTACACCCTGTGTACAGTGCTTTGTTGCTTTCTGCATACATTCACACATTATGAATCCCATACATACATACATACATACATACATACATACATAACATAAATTAATGCTACAGTACTTGAGAATGACATTCATACTTACTTTTGTTTTTATCAGCTGAATTCAGCCATCTCACTAATACACTGCACCACTATTTCAACAACAATTGATCCTCGATACATAGCCAATAGAGCCTCATGTGATGCTGTACATCATTTTAAGACTAGTTGTCCCCTTTTCATTCACAATTAGTGGCCTCTGGATAAATTGCTTAATAATAAATACAAATTAATTCTTCAATTATTTCAAGTGCTAACATAAACATGTCACAGAAACTCTTTCCCCAAAAAGTGTAACAACAATAGAGGAAATAATTGGAAAAAAACAGAAGAAAAAAGAAAACTGAATATCTTAAATCAATCAAAATCAACCACAATTCAGAATGGGAACACCCATAGATTGTGTGCTTGCATCCTAATTTGTAAACCAGTCTGCCTGTTTCAGTGCATAGACTGTCACAATAGGGGCTGCATGTTTTTTTTTCTTCCAACTCTGTTTATTAAGCACTTGGTGAGCAGTCAAGAAAGAATACACAACTGCAGTGTCATTCAACATGAGGTTCCACTGCCACATTATCATAAGGCATACTATAACAGTAGGCATGCAGGAAGCACTCCAATTGAAAGCTCCGGGCTCTTCCTTCCTCGCTAAATAAATTCCAAAATCCTGCCAAATGTCCTGAGGGCGACAGCTGCTGGGCACCATTGATACAGTTCCTCATAGTGATTTGCCCATATTACATTGTTCAGCCATTCCGACAGTCCTGTGGGGTCCTTCAGAGTCCAATGCATTAGGACCGCCCTCTTGGCTAATAGAAGCCTGAAGTTAAGGAATCTCTGCTGTACTACAAACATCTTGCCCATTTAACCTGATAAGCACTCTTCAGTATGTCTTCAAGAGCCTAGCAAATCTTGGACCAATGTCCTAACAAATGTGGGGTGCCCCTGTAGACAGCCGTGGTGGGGGTCAAGTGTAATCACAAACGGTACATATGGCCATGCTGTGAATAGAATAATACATCATTCAATATGTAATTATTTTAATAAAATCCGTGTATCAACTGTGATATCACGCCTGGTATCCTACAACACAGTGAGCACAGTCATGTAAAATTTCAAACTGGAGCAGTAGTTACTGAAGTTGAATTTTTTATTCAAACAGGTTAAGAAACTATTGGTGAAAATACTCAGAAAACTATAAAGTCAAATAATACATCAAAGCATTCAGAAGGAAAAGAAAATTAAACAGTGCAGTAGATCAAGTAGAAAAATAAAAATAATAATAAATGCACAGTTAATTCATAGAACAAAAATAGTTAGTAAATGCAAATGGTAGAAAAAGAAAGCAAATCTTCATTTCAATCATCAATTTTATAATCCATAGAGGCGTGACTAATTACATCAAAAATGATTTGTAATCCATTTATTGGACATGATACATAAGTAGCCATGTGCGGGTCTGCCTACGTGTATGTAAACATCCTGACTTCACAGAGGTGCCCCTTCATGTTGTTTGGGCACATTTACACGTTTCGGCCTGGCACCAACTGCTGGCCAATCAATATAGCCTTCCTCAGGGCAATATGAAAAACACCCTAGAGGGAAGTAGACAAAAACCGAGGGAGAAAACGTGAGTGCGTTCAGGTTTATGAGATTTAAAATTGTTCACATCTGGCCAAAGTATAGCAACTCCCTGGGTTCGGACTGACCCTTGAATTCGAAAAAGGGGGGGTACCAAAGGTAGAGTCTTCTGAAAAGAGACTAGTACATTACACAACCCCATTCAGTAAAGTACATGCCACAACCCTATTCAGTAATGGGCTGGACAGCAACCACGTATCTATGCGGAAGTGCATATCGTGTACTGAAGAGTAGAACTTATATCTTCTGTCCATGTTGAGTGATCACCAAACATCAAGCATATCCATTGTGGACATATTCGTAAGGGTAGTATGTGCTGCCTTTGTGGGTGCTCTGTGTGTGTCCACTGTGTGATTAAGCATTGTGCATAAAATGTTTTAATCCCCACCCACATATTTTCAAAGCCAAAGGTTTTTCGGCACAGATGCGAAAGACCTCATCAAAAAAATCAGGGTCATCTAGGTTAGGTTCATACAAGTTAACAAGCAGGACTTCAAGTCTACACAGGATACCATGCACCAACATGTACATTTCACCCTCATCCGTTCTAATGTCTAAGTGCTAAATTGCAGGGAACGGTGCACCACCCCTGTGCAAACTACTCTGCTTGCCTGCCCTGCATGTAGATTTCCTCCAGGAACAAAATATTGGCCCCTTTCCTGTTTGTGTAAGCTACTATCTTCCGAGCTTTAATTGGATTTCCAGCTGATGAGAGTGACAGTGTTGCTGAACTCGCCCGTCAGTGCCATAATTACATATTTGTATCTTTCTGGGCAAAGCCTGTGTGGGGCACCTCAGACCATCCAAAACCAATCCCTACCAAGTGCAGTTTAAGAATTTTGCCCCAACCACTAAACCTTCAATCCACCCTGCCCGCCCTTAAAGCCACCCTAACCCCTGCTGTGCATTGCCCACACCTCCAAACACAACAAACAGTCCAACATGTGTGATTGCATCCGGGGCAACCATTTCCGCACTGAGTGGGCTTCAGGTGAAGCATGCCAAGAACTTGGGTATAAGGCTCAAAACTGCACACACTAGCCCGTATTAGCATGTATTACCACTAACTCATAGGTGGCACTGTAACAGACAGTGGGTCATTACGAGTTGGGCGGTAAGGGTTTACCGGCACCAGTAAGGATGCCGGTGTCTGTAAACCCTTACCGCCCTATTCCGAGGTCCCTTGGCGGGTCCCAGTAGGAACGACTGGTCTGACCTGCTGTTTTTTGCGGGGCCCGTTAAGGGACCTTATTAGCACCTTCCCCATTTCCATTGAGCCCTATGGGGGCTCAAATGGGAATGGGGAATGGTTTACTGAATGGGGATGTACTGGGTCCGCATAGGTCGGAATGTCCCGGTAAGTCCCCATTCAGTGAGACCGGACCCGGGTTAGGAGGCAGCCATGGCGCTAATAGCGCCATGGCTACCTCCAAACTCGTAATGACCCCCAGTATCTCGTACAACCATTCAGATACTCAGGGAGCCAATGGCCCTTGGAGTGGGCAGAGGAATATGCGACTCAATGGGCCTCATTAGGAGTTTGGAGGTAACCATGGCGCTATTAGCACCATGGCTGCCTCCAAATCCTTACTGAATCCGCCTTTGTGAATGGAGATGTTACCGCCCCATTCCAAGGTTGTCGAGGGCAGTAATTCCCCATTCACCAGGGCTCTTCCCCATTCCCATTGAGCCCCCATAGAGCTCAATGGGGAAGGCACTAATAACGGTACCACAAATTGCAGTAAAACCAGGCATTAAGAGAGGACCCGCAAAGGGAACTCGTAATAGGGCAGTAAGGGATTACCGGCACCAGTGCCCTTACCGGTACCGGTAATCCCTTACCGCCCGGGTCCTAATGAGGCCCAATGAAGGACACAGCCTCGTCGGGCATCATGAAAAAGTGGGCTCTGTTATTGAACTGAATCTTCAGCTGTACAGGGAATACGATTGCGTATAGCATGTTTCTCTCTCTTAACAATTTCTTCATGCTTATAAAGGTGTGTTATTTCTGCTGCACAGTGATCGTGAAATCTGGATAAATATGAATAGTATTAGAATCAAGCCGGAGCTCTTTTTTGTCCCTGGCCATACATAGTACAATGTCTCCATCTTGGTAGTTCATACTACGCGTGATGATTGGCCGAGGATAGTCTCCAGGCTTAGGCTTATGAGCTTGTTCAACTGTGAAATGCAGTGACCAGCCAGGGTTGTCCAGAAGCTCCGGGAGCAGGTTCTTCACTGCCGACTCCATAGTTCCACGATTGCGTCCTCTGGTACCCCAGTAATATGAATGTTGTTCTGGCGGGATCTAGATTCAAGGTCATTCGCACTTCACTTTCATCTGCTTCATATCCCTGGTCAAGGGAGAGACGGCTGTCTGCAGGCACGCAACAGTATCTTCGTTTGCACTTATTTGCCCCTCCGCCTCTGTGATACGCTGCGTCTCCTTTTCCAGCTGGGTGCAAAATTAATGACACATTGGCTGTGATGCCGTCTAGTTTTACATTCACAGAAGCAAAAACATGCTGCAATGTTTCCAGCATACACT
Source organism: Ambystoma mexicanum (assembly GCF_040938575.1). NCBI lineage: Eukaryota > Metazoa > Chordata > Amphibia > Caudata > Ambystomatidae > Ambystoma > Ambystoma mexicanum. Next base: position 762,120,894 of record NC_090941.1, read on the forward strand.
TTAGATCTGTGGGTGCAGCATAGGTAGAGCCCGAAGGGATCACCAGTGGCAGGTTATTATCTGCAGATGTATCAGACGAGCGTGGGGCAGGCTTTGCAAATCGATGTATTCCACCCCATTTTTGGTGCCTGCACCCTTGGTTATCCCCCCGGATCTCAAGATAGGGTGGAGAAATGGGGTGAACCCTGTGGGAGCAACTCAGGTGTGTCTCTCCACACAGACCCAGGGAGCCCCCGCTGCTCCGCCACCATCCCCACAGTTGCTATAGTGACTGGTCACCTGTATTATGCCCAGGCAGCAAATATGTTTGACACACATACTGCAGCAACCCCAGAGCGGCCCACAGCGCCTCCGCAGGACTCTTGGCTCTGCTTCGATAAGAATAAATACACACCACAAAAGTGCACGGAACCAGCAGATACCACAGTAATCACAGCTAGCCACAAGCAACTCAGCTGCTCTGAGCGGGGCTCCTTACCAGTATACTCAGAAAAATACAGTGTTCAAAAAGAGTGCAAATGCAGGGATCGGGGGCCTGTCAACTCACAATGGACTAGAAGAAGATCCCCAGTTCTGGAAGAAAAAAGTTGTAGGTCTGCACTGGCTGGTCCAGCCCCTTGTAGTGTGGTCCTCTGAAGCCAAGGGCAATGTCGCAACTTCGAGAGTGGACAGGACACCGCCCAAAGCGCCAGTGACACTGCGTTGCAACCTATGGAACTTGTTGTCAATACGAATAACACACTGCAGGTGCACAGCAATAATGTAGGACCCAACAGCTCAAGGATCCCTCACTGATCCCCATTCAGTGCAGATGGGAGGGCTTGGTTCTTACCCCTGGATATCTACAAATGCTCCATCCCAAAGGAGACCACACCATTTCCTCCCCTCATGGATGGCTGACTGTCACGGAGGGAACATAGATGAAACTCCTCTCCACACAAGGCAGGAGGCACCTCCTGACGGTAAAAAAATAAAAAAATGTTTTAATCAGATGCAGAGCCCAAGCGCTGCAAGGTGCCAACCGGTGCAAAGTTGCTACCCAGCAGCAAGACGGAAACCAAGTGCTTTGAGCACACACCAGCAGCCTCGTATGGCAGCGGTTGAGTCCCCAGAGTGGCTCAGCTTTAATGATCCGCTCACTCTCCTCTCATCACTGCCAGCCAGCATGGGATTCAGTGTGTGTTGAGGCAGGTGGGTACACTCCCACAGCGGGGCCTCTCCACTGCACAGGTCGACTTGTTTGCATCAGGCCAAGCAGCTGTTTTGCACGCCATTGTTCCAGTGCAGTGGGCACCCTGCAAGTCCACACATGCACCAGAAGAATCGGCAGGGCACTTGATGACCATAGGGGACCCGACACCAGCAGTCCACCCCATGCGGAACTCCTCACACTGCCAGTGTTCATCCCTAAAGCTTATATATAGGTACTCCCCATATATAGGTTCTCCCCAGCCAGTCCTGCGAGATTGGGATCGCACCTCTCGTTCAGGCCCACCAGAACTCAAGGCACAGCGTGAGGCGCACAGGCCCGGCAGACAACCGTGGGCCCAGGGGTTTAAGTGGGGTAAGAAATCGAGGGGGGCCCTCAATTGGGGGCGTGGCTTGTGGGAGGGGCGTGGCCTAAAAAGTACGCAAATCATAGGGTATGCACACAAATATATATATAAATGTTATATATGTGTGTGGGTACCTTACTATGGTTTGTGTACTGTGCACGCCATCTTTTATAAACGTAGACATATGTTACATATTTCTATGTTTTTAAAAGATGGCTTGTGTGTACTGTGCAAGCCATCTTTTAAAAACATAGAAATATGTAACATATTTCTACGTTTATAAAAGATGGCGTGCACAGTACAAAAACCATAGCAAGGTACACACACAAATATATAACATTTATATATATTTGTGTGCATACCCTACGGTTTGCCTAGTTTTCAGGCCATCTTTTTTAAACATTTCGGGTTTATAAAAGATGGCTTTGAAAGTACACAATTCAAGCCATCTTTTATAAAGCTTTGACTACGGACAAAATTGTCCGTCGGCAAAGCTTTATAAAAGTTGGCTTGAAATGTGTACTTTCAAAGCCATCTTTTATAAACCTCGAAATATGTTGAGGAATCCAGAGGTTCGCCGAAGGTTAAAGACGCCTCGGCGACCTGGGGAAACAAAGGGACAGTAACTGCCTCTGGTGACCTCTCGCGCGAGGGGCCACCCGACGCAGTTACTATGACTGACAGAAGTGGCAGCCAGTCACAGCGTCGCTGTGGTTGGCTGCCCCTTTTGTCAGATCGCCTGACTTCATGGCAGGCGCATGCATCTCCCGTCGCGGCTGCTGCCGCGACGGGATAATGCATCCTGCCAATGTTGCGGGCGGTGGGACGGGGCCCCGGCAGGGCCCCGGCTCAGCCCCACTTTTTGGAGACTGCCGGGGCCTGGCCCCGGCAGGCCCCGGCCCACTTTAAGCACTGCGTGGGCCTCATGGGTCCCACACTGTAGCTCAGCTTCCCAGGCCAAACGGAGACCCGCTGTAGGATCAAGATGTGTCTGGTAGCCTCCTATAACTGCAGGTCGAGCAAATGTATCTGGTATCATTGGGCCAGTTGTGTGATAGCAGAAGCCCACACACCGTGTGGAGCTTATGAGCAATCCGCCATCTTGGCTCCATGCTCAACAGCTCCCCGTGGCTGCATGTTTATCAGGGAAAAAGATAAGAAATGAATCTGCAAAACAAACAACAAACTAGCAGAGAGAAACTAACACAAGGGAAAGCAATATTTTCAAAAGAAAGTGTAAAAAGGAAATAGGAAGTAAATATGACCTTGAACACCTGTGCATCAATTACAACCAGAGGCAGCATTCACTTCCGATCGCCTATAAAACCTGCTACAGAAAATGTCTTTATTAAATCATGTTTCAAAATGTGGCCACTGGCACCCCTTCACCAAACCAATACACATAAAATCTCATGTGAAAAGAGTATCAATCTATAGCCCAAATGTTCAGTAGTTAAGGACAAAAAGAGTCTTATCAATCCACACATTTTGATGTGAAGACATGGAAACATGCAAAAGTGTATTACAAATAAGCTTATGAAAGTTCTAAATGTGGCCCGATACAAAAATTCAAAACTAAAATGTTCAGCAAACATGGAATGTGAACTAACTATTGCAGTGTTATCCAATCTTTATTTATTTCACTACCATAAGTTTGAGAAGTCCCCCTGAACACAATATAGACAAAAGCTAGTACTCAATAAAAGAAGCTACTTAAATATGTGTCCATTTCACTTTAGAACTGTTCAAGTGTGGGTATGCACCAGAATAGCACAAGGTCAAAGGTTCTAAAGGAGCCTGTGATGACCACAGCGAGTTTAAATACCCCTCACTCTGGCCTTCCTCCTTGGGCTCTCCCCCAGTGCCTTCAACTGTAGCCAGAAACCTTTGAGTCATCTTCGACTCCTCACTCTCTCCTTCCTGACTCACACTCAGAACATTGCCAAGAAGTCCAACTACCAGCTCTTCCTTCTCAAAGGAATTTGACCTTTTCTCACTTTCCCTCAGAGGATCAATGTGACTCAAGCCCTGGTTCTCTGTAGGCTTGACTACTATAACAGCCTCCTCCTGAATCATCCTTCTTCCACTCTGCGAACCCTCCAGCTTATCCAGAATAGGGCAGCAAGACTTATCACTTGAAACACCTGTGTATAGGCGCGTTACAAATGCCATATCATATCATATCATATCCTTGGCCTTAAGCCCATGGACTGCATCTCTCCTGCACTAAAAAGTCTTCACTGGTTCCCGGTGGCTGCACAGATTAAATTTGAATCCCTCTGCATCATCCACAAAACATTCTGGACCAGGGGGCCACACTATCTTCAACTTTATCTCACTAAATACTCTCTCTAGACCACTTTCTAACTCTGGCACCAACTCTTTGTGTGTAAAGCGTTTTGCTAAATGGAGGGCAGGAGGTCGCCCTTTTTCCTCTGCGGGCTCCCTCCTTTGGAATAGCCTCCCCCTCTTCCTGCGCCTTGAGCAGGATCTTCTCAAATTCCGGGAGCTCCTTAAGACTTTCCTCTTTTCCTCCTCCTTCTCTCCTTCTCTCCAATGCTAATACCACAGTTGCTGAATCGGTGTCCTTGGCCCTTATGCATCCTCAGTGCCTTGACCTCCCACACCAGTTTTTCTTAGCTCCTGTCTATCCACAGCACTTGTGTTTCACACCCTTCCCTTTGGTGGCTCGCACTTCCCAGTGGCCCAGGACGTGAAGCACTCAACAATTCCCAGCACTTTGTCTATGGCTCACCCACGGGCTCGGATTCCCCAGCATTTACCCCCTCTTCCCTTTTCCTTTCTGCACTTGCACGTTCTGAATACTCACATGGCATAGTATGATGTGATATGATAGGTTATTTATAACACGCTTAATACCCAGAGGTTTCTAAGCGCAGACCCAGGGATCAAACCTGTGTTGCTCTGTGTCATCTTGCTTCCAAGGCAGGCACGTTGCCCCTGAGCTATGTTGTATAAGTGCCTAACAAGAAAACAATAAATAAATAAATAAATAAAGATAGAAACAAGCAGACCTTCCTGCAAATTAATGAAAAACCACTAAACTGGGAAAATAAAGGCAGGGTAGTAAAGTGGCAGTCATACCTAAATGAAAATCTACTGGAATGAGAACATATTTACAGATGTGAAAAGGGTTATAGAAACACAAATCAAGACACATCTTAAACATAAGAACACTTTCATAAACACAATGCCAAAGACATGGCACAAAACACTATAATGAAGGTCAAAAGGAAAAATTAAGCTAAAGATAAGGTCAGCCAAAGAATTATGGGCACCTTGGTACACCATTTTTTTAAAAAAACTAGCATTGGCAAAGCCAACAGTATAGGTTTTGTGTAGGCATGGGAAAGGCACTTTCCAGGCACAGCCATAGTGGTATTAACTGGCCATTGATGGAAGTAGGTACAAAATGGTGGGTGTACCTGGGCATCTAATAACAGTGCCCGTCAAATGCCTAATATTTATACAGAAGCCAAAACTGATGGCTTTGTCGATGCTTGCTTTTAACAGGACTTCAGTGAAGGACATGCAGAGTGCTTATAATTCGAGTGGCTGAAGGCAGACCTGGTAAGACATTTTTATTACAGCAGTACTAGATTTAAAACTCCAATTAAGTCTTTATCTCTCCGAAGATTGCTTTGAAAAATACTGCCAAGCACTTTGAGCACAAAGTTTGATGGTAAGGCTTAAGCGAGATCAAAGAGTTCCCATGAGGAGGTGTTTTCCGGTGGGGAGGGGCTGCAACTGGGTGGGAATAGGGTTTAGCATGCGATGGGCAGGAAAATAACCAAACAACACTGTTTCTCGACATCTGTATCTTTCGACATCTCATCACATAACCTCATAATCCCTCAAAAACTCAATGTTTTACTCCCCAGAAATGCAGAATTCGTTTCCATTTACTATTTTTACCTTTTGGTGCCAATTGGACCATGAAACCACCGAGGTAAATTAACATGCTTATGGTACACCTTAAAATAGTTTTTGTAGCATTATGCATGCGATTTCTTTATGTTTACTATGAACACACTTGTGGAAATCTCTGTTTTAATTATTTTCAGAAATGTAAAAGAATTACACCCCTGATGAAGAGATGGAAATCTCGAAATGCGTTGGGTTCCCTATTAAAATTATATTTTATTTGTCGTACTTTGAAATACATTATTGTGAGAATTGTCATGTGAAATATGTTGTGTATAGAGCCATTGAATTGAACACACTTGTTTTACCTTGATTTGTCATCTCATACACTTAAGTCATTTGGCTTATTTAGCCATAGATAGTGTGCAGGGGAAGGGAGCTCCCATACCTTTGCAAACTTATTTCTTCACTAGTATTTTGAATCCATTGGCCAACGGGAAGGGTATCCATGAGAACAGGTAATTGAACCAGTCATCAGCCGCAATGTCTTCCACCTCCTCCACCATTCTTGTGTGGATTTCTGTTAGGGCGGCTCTGTAACGCTCACCTGACTCCCACGGAGGCGCTGGCCTGGTTCGCGCTGCTGTGACCTCTTCTAAGGTGATGCGCAGGGTTCGGAAGACAGACTGGACCGGGCCCCCAAATCTGGCTTGTCTGGCTCGCAGAAGTATCCTTCTGTAGGCGAAAATAGGGGATTAACTGTCTGCGGGGTAATGCAATCAGCCTCCCACTTTCCCCTCTCACCCTCCTCGAAACCCTTCTGTGATTCCTCGTAGCGTCTCACCTTAGGGTCTGGAAGGACGAGCTCTCCATCCTGCTTCTGATGCAGGGGCGTGTGGTATCCAGTTACTTCACTGGATTTTCGGATTGGTGAGAACCAAACTTGCTTGGCTTCCAGGTAAGTCTTTACCTTGTATCCATGCATTAATGTACTAATGCTAGTGTCTTTTTCCCCATAGGGGCCGGGGTACGGAATGCCGGGGAACAGGCACCGACCCGAGATGAGAGGTGAAATCCTTGTAGAAATCAGGTAAGTCTTTAATGAGCGTTATTAACTCATTAACGCTGATGTCTCTTTTTCCCCTTAGGGGCCGGGGTCCGGAAATGCCAGGATGCGGCGCGGACCCGAAATGAAGAGGGAATGAATCAACAGTTAAGTCTTAACATGGAGATTTAGCTTTCCTTATTCCCTTCTCTCTCTCACCTTTTGTTATGGTCTTTTTCTCCCTAGGCGCTGGGGCGTGACTGCGAATCCGGATGATCGCTGCTGAACATTGAGGCGCCCAGTAAAGGTGAGTGGAATGCAGCGCTGCAGCGATCGACGCGATGAGCTTTTAAATAAAAGACTTCCTTTTCAGGATTGTTGGCGAGATGTCTCTGGGATGCCGATTTAGCAGGTAAGGACTTTTCCTTCTTTAGTTCTCTTCTTCTCTTCCTTTGCAGGTGATCCAGGATGCTGGCAGGCGTGGCAGAAGTCAGGATGCAGGAGCAGACACGGTGAGCGTCCAGCTGCTAGATGCAGAACAACGCGAAGCACGTGTGGCTGTTCGGGTGGGGTTTAAATACCCTTGGAAGAAGTTCCAGGTATGTATCCTTCCTCCAATCAGGTATGTATCCTTCCCCGACCACGCCCGGATGGTAAATTAGTCCCACAGGTAAAGTAGTTCCTTTCAGGCCTCAAGGAGGCCGGGATTCTGCAGCATGGTCTGCATCAGGTAAGTGCACCCAAGCACATCCATAATGAGCCTGGCGCCTATGGCGCAAGGACTGATGTCTTTTATGAGCCTGGCGCCATAGGCGCCAGGACACTGTCCAAAGGGCCCCTATATGGGGTTGCTGGGTCCTTCCTTGGGGACTGGATGTCCGCTTTCGGGGACGCAGGGCTTGAACCGGCTCCCCAGGAGCGGGCATCATGACAGGCTTTGCCTCTGTGAGATTCCCATTTTCCTCATCCTGGACGGGTTGTATGTGTAGCAAGAAGGCCCAATTTTTGCACACATGCCCCTGTCAATTGCTGTTATCAGATCAATAATGTACCTCTTTTGGAGGGTCATGAGTCGAATTGCTCTTCCCTTATGGCATTAAAGCCTTTTATAGTCATATTTATGGTCTGCAACAGCTCCCATCGGGTTATTTGCAACCATTTGGCATTCATATTGGCCTGAAACCTGGGAGTAAAAGGGAATGTAAAGAAAACCTCTGTTCTACTGAACAATGTATGCTCATTTGGTATATTGTCATACGTCTTTGCTATATTTGCCACGTTATAGTTAGCCCTTCTTGTGCACTTAAATGTAAGGGACCTCTTGTTTCTTATGTGTGCATTCATCTTGGGGAAATCACCAATATGCACCTTCCTCTGGGGTACAACTAAAGCTGGTGTACTTATTACCACTAGGGAGCACAGGCCGCCCCAATTTGGCGGAATTTGCATATAGGCCTTTGAACCACAAGCCCATTAGCCTTCCATTAATACAGCTGGGCCTATTTTCATGCCAGGCACGTCAGAAATGCGTTTAAATCCTTCATTTCCCCATACTTTTACTGTGCCCTTTTTTCATAAACATAAAGCAGCATTCTTATGGGTCTTATGGGTAGGGGTCCTGCTTCATCCTCTACCCATGTGAGCAATTTGGAACATTCAGTACATTCTTTGAGGCATATAACATTTGCATTCTGTACAACCTCTACGGGTACTGATAGGAGTGCTTATGCTTTACAACCCATCATCCCTTCAACCCAGCCTTCTGAGGTGAATACGTCTCCATATGTTAGTAACTGGGGTCTCTCCCAGCACCCAGGTGTTTCTTTCTGTGCTGAATTGATACATTGTTACAATTTATGGTCCGTTATTTTAACCTCTCCTCCATACGGGCCTTCCAGTGTATATTGTATCACCTTATTTTGTGTTCTAGTGTCATCCATCATGGACTTTTGTTTTATGTAGCTATCCTCAAAAGAGAATGTTCTTTTTGTCATCCATTGCATGGTGGCCCATCTCATCTTCCTTGAAATTCCCCCCACGCAGTGCAAAGTGCGTTAGGCAGTATGCTCTGTGCGTAGGTATTTCTGTGGCCACAAATATTCTAGAGGCACTCATGGCATAGGGTGTGAGGGAACCCACATAACAACTCTCATCAGACGTCTCTCTCCATACTTTGCTCATGTGTAGATACCACACATTGTTGGTTACATGGGCAGAATCACAATATACTTGTTCAGGTACCTTGAGTCATCTAGCATACTTCTTTTCAGTCTTTTAATGTGTGTGCTCATTACAGGAAATTGTTCTGGTGCCAATCATGTGTTATTGTAACAGTAGTTATGCTGCTGTTTACTGGTCTAGCTACATTAAACAATGACCAGTTCTCTTAATCCCATAAGAATAATAAAATGTAAAATATTCTGCTATGAGTATTATGGCTTATGCGTCTACGTTTTGAAAATAGCTAGCAGTATTATTCCTTATAAGGACTAAAAATGAATATCTAATGTTATTGAACAATCCCATTCTTGCCCACATGAGAGAGTCTTCTTTGGTTTCTTTAAAGAACACGTATTCACAGGAAGAAATACGTTGTAAGGATATTTCTGCACATTTTTAAATTGAATAACAGCATGTGCGACAGGTGTTCCAGATTTCTCAAAAGGATAGGTTTTCACACAAAATGATCAAACCAGGAACAACAGTATGGTTATGGGGAACATTTCCTGTTTCTTCTTTTACTCTGAAAGGGTAAGGCTTTATTTTTAGACAAGTGTCCTTAAGGGAGGATGGGTCAATAGTTCTAGTGGGTAAAAAAGACTTGATGCAGTTTTTATTCTTGCTGCTGATTGGCTCTCGGCATCAATCTTGTTTGGGGTCTGCACACCTCATATTCACATTCAGGCTCAGTAATTGGATACAGGGGGTCTCTCCTCTATAGGGTTTGATGTTGCCAAGGTGGAACCAGAAGTGCCTTCCTTCGACTTTCATACAAATGGTGTAACGGCCCCCAAGATATACGGGCCCTGGACGCGTGGTGTGTGCCCCTTCCTTGTATAATTCCCGCACAAGACTCTTTCACCTGGATACATTAACAATGATTTTAACAAAATATCAGCGTTCACTGGTTCTTTATCTTCATCTGTGTTCTTTGAGCCCTTGCCGCGTTTGCAACTGTTGAGACATACATTTAAGAGATTTTGTCATAGCTGTCAAATAATCATGCATTTCCTTCCCTGACACAATATCAGCATTCTTTGCATCAGTATGAGGCTGAGTGGGAGTAGCAATGGGCGTATGCATTCGGCGTCCTGTCACCAGCTCATGTGGAGTCAGGTGAAGCTCAGAGGCAATGTAACCACCCCTTTTTCAAAGTATCTTTTAGCTTGGCAATTCTTTCTTTCAGGAGGCTGTTGAGGTGCTCACAAATTTTGTTTGCTTGTGGGTGGTAAGCTGATGCGAATACATAAGACAAGACAAGGGTAGTTCCACTAATTCAATGCGCTGCTTGTACAAACGTTAAGACCAAAAACAATTTACTTACAGTCTCATACAAATGAATGAACTAGCTGAAACGAAAGTGATTTTCATAAATTCTTGTATTGGGTTCTTCTGATTTTAGACTGGGAGAAGTCTGCCAACATGTGTTTCGACCAAGAACGGTCTTTCTCAAGGCAAGACTCTACATTTCCCAAACAAAACATAACAAAAACCAGTATCATATTGTACATAACATTTTACAGTGATGCATATGTTGAAGTACCAGAGGGTAAGTTGTATATGGTCAATGTGAGAGGGTGGTCAGGGGCACAGATAGCAGGGATAGCATCAAACTATTTTTTCAAACCAAGATGAATAAAACCCATACATTACCATGGAGAAAGTAACAATGCGAATACATACTACCCGGAACATGCCATCATACAGCCCAAAGCAAAAACAAGAACAAAAGACAAACAGAGGAGGCACATTGAGCCCCATTAAAAGTTTACAACATGATTCCAACTTTAGTTCAACTACTGCTACCATAACTGGCATATGCCTTGCATAATACGCCAGAAAATCTATATGTCACCGTAGGTGTATCTCTTATGTTACATGCACTCATTGTAACTGCATGCTCAGATATAGCAAACCCTGTGTAACAGCCTGTTGTGCAGACCCCTGTGCCTGTTTGAAAAACATATATGGTGGGGGAACCGCATGCCAATTGAAACTCCAATGCAGGTAAAATTACAACCATGTGCGGTGCACAAGAATCTATAAGTGATAACTCAACAGAGTGTCCACTCATGCAGACAGTATGTTCAAAAATTATTACTGAGCAAGTGTTCTTATCGTCTGGTAACCTCGTTTTTAGGTACTGCTAATTGCTGTGGTAAATCTATAATTGTGGTCAAATATCCTGAAAGAAATATAATAAGGAAGTTGTAGCACCATTGATACAGACAACAGTGAATAGTGGTGCCTCAGACAAGACAGAGCAGTTACCTGATACTTTTCCTTTAAATGCCTGCTCAAACTGCGTAGATCAGATTAGGACACAAGTCTTACGTGACGGAGTCACTTCCATTTTTGGACGGTCTAAGGGATAACAATAAACATATAAGATGTAGTGGGTGAAGTGATGTGTAATGCCACTCACGGACTTGCATACAATATTGTTGCAGTGGTTGACGTGCTCGTTTTGAGGCGAGTCCTTACGGCCCGGGATAATCCACGTCCCGGCGTCTATTGCCACTGCATGTTGGTATGCGCGCACAGTGCGAGTGGATTCTAAATGAGGAAAGGACCTAATGCACAGTGAATGCGTGACTGGTCACGTGAAGAGTAATCTCCACGTGACACGCGTGCAATGGTATTCTAATATTAATGTACTAGCCGTGAGGCAAGATAAGAAATAATATGCTCGAATATTAGGGCTTGAGAGCAATCCAATGTCGCTGTATGTGAATGTGGCAAAAATAAAACATGGTATGTAGGAATACTAGAGCGTAAATGCATCCATTATTACCGAAAGAAAAAGTGATTGAAGTAACCACTGCATCCTTGTCTGACTATATATGTTAGATGACATATGAATTTCCAATAAATTATGTGGATACAATCTCGAGATGATAATCATTTCTAGTGCCACATTTCACATTGAGGCCGGGACTGTCCTGTGCTCAGCCCCTGCTCATTATGTCAGTGTATGTCATTATTGCCAAGTATTGCTAGCCACAAGTCGATTCTGGGTGAGTTGCAAATTTCGAACCCTGAATATGCTGTGTGTGGTTTTTCGAACAGGCGGAGGGCTGTCAACTCTGTTAGCACCGGATTCAAGTATAGCTGTATAGCAATTGTGTTATTCCACATAAGAAAGCAGCTTGACATTGGTAAATGTAATAATACATTGCCATACATGATGAGTATTTTGCCAACACATAGCGAACATTATAGAAAGACATGAAGTTCTGTATCCTTATTGAGACCCAAAGTCATGCATTTGAGCTGGCAGATGGTGCATGCTTCCAGCTGATGCAATAATGCTTGGCGGTCTCCACCTCTTGGGTGGACACATGCTTGAATAAGGCCAATGAAACGCATATCCTGGATGAGAATATATGTTTTATACCCAAACGGATAGTGATGCACTCAAACACCTCATGTACAAAGTGAGGTCCGTTGTCGGAATGTAGCACATCGCACACTCCCCACCTTGGAAATTCCTCGTACATGAGCAACTTTGCAGCACATATGGCATCTGGATGTGTGCATGGACCGGCTTCGATCCATCAGAAAAAGGGACATGCGACCACTAGCATATAGCTGTAGACGTTACAACTGTGCAGCATATCCACATAGTCGATATGCAAATGCTGCAAGGGTCATATAGGATGGGGTATCACTCCTCTCACTGTTCATAGAGTATGCCCTGCTGTACATTTCTGACATATCAAACAATTGATAACAAAATTGGCAATGTGCTCTGCCAAATTAGGGACAGACCAGTCCTCCAAAATCAGTACTGCAAGATACTCTCTTGATGTGTATGCTGGGTAGTGCAGCTGCTGTAACGCTACTGTAAGCAGCCCTAGGGGCAGCACAGGTTTCCCTGTGCTGTCCTGCCACCACATTGCATCTGTGGGGGACAATGAACAACCCCTTCTTTTCCAGAGCTCCTGCTCTTCTTGCAGTGCCCTCCCCTGCAATCCAATAGTTTGTTCTTTGGGTAACGTATTAAAGCCTTCCTTCATTACCATGTTGCGTGCACGTGTATATTTGCAGTCACAATGTCAGCTTTTTCTAGAAAATATGCTGCTGTTTTTGCTTCTAGTCTGTGGCTTCATTGCCGCTGGAAATCAAATCTGCACCTCTGGTGTGTGCTGCGCACTTCACCACGATGATGGCCGATGGACGCTTAAGTGCTGCTATGAGCCTGTCTAATAATGGCGCATGCTGCATGGGTGTGCTATCTGTGTGCAGGAAGCCCCTCCAATTCCATCGTGACAGTCCTGCATGTACTGTTGAAGTCACATAGGCGGAGTCGGAATACACCATTACTGCCTCATCTTCATGCGCTGCAAGTGCCAATATCAACGCTACCAACTCTGCTGCTTGTGCAGAGAAATGGGCTGGCAATCTCACACTTGTCTGTCTCAAAGCTGTCACTCTCTCCTGCCTTCATTACTGCGGTGCCTCTATGCCTTTCACCTGTGCTCTGGTCTATTGACGATTACCCAATAATGAAGAGGATTATCCCCCCTCTTAGGCATTTTCTTTGACATGGGTATCTCATCATGATATTTAGTGTAAGTGGTGAGATCATGCACATAATCTCCCTCCTTTAATGGTTCTGCTACGAATCTGTCTGGGTTTACCACTTGACACCTGACAATTTTGATCGATGGATTTGATATAAAGACCTCATAGCCTGATTCTCTTGGGGTAGTTAATGTAGGTTTATGCTTTTCAAGGACGGTAGATAAAGCATACTCAACATATAACATTGGTGGACAGCCCATTGTCATGCTGGCTGACTTCTCAATTGCAAAGGCTGCTGCAGCCAATGCTTGCTCACTTGGGTAATGGCCTCTCATTACTGAGTGTAATATTCCACTGTAAAATGCAAATGGTTGTTGTCCCATGGTAATTTTCTGTTCGAGGACAGTTGTCCTCACTATTCCATTTGAATGGGAAAACAAAAAGAATTATTCATTGTAATCGGGGAGCCCTAATACTGGAGCTGTGCTAATTGCTAACTTGACCTCATCAAAGGCATCTATCATTTCACCTGTCCAGGCTAAATAACTGTTGTACTTCTGTGCTTCCTTAAGTCCTTTTAAGAGTGGCAGGACATATGTGCTGTAATTAAAGACCCATGATCTATAATAATTGCAAAGGTATATGCATTGCTGTTACTCCTTCACTGTCTCTGGCCTGCCTTTTTAATTATGGCTTCTGCTCAGGTTTCACCCTCCTTCCTTACTTTGATATGAGCTGGCCTATATATAGGACCTCTTCCTGGCAATATTGCATTGTCTCTTTGTCTACTTTGTACCTCTTCTCTGCCAGTACTGTCATTAGTTTCACTGAGTCTCTCCTGCACTCTTCTCCCGTGGTGCTACACATCAATATGCCATCCACATATTGGATGACTGCACTGTCAAGCTGTACATTTCTTACGTCCATCGGCAACACTCGGTTGAAGACTGAGGGTGATTCACAGTACCATTGGGGTAAACAAGTATGTTTCAACTTAATGCCATAGTAAGTGAACAAGGTCAAATATTGTGACTTCATGCAAGGGGATTGAAATGAAAGCATTCTTTAAATCAGTCATGGTCACGTATTTTACTTTTGATGGGATGTTACACAATATTGTGGCTGGATTTGGTACTAATGGGAATTCTGCCTCAACAATATTGTTGAGGGGGCATTGTTGAGGGGACATAAATCCTGAATAAATCTCCACAACCCCTCCCCATTGGCCTTTTTGTCGGGTATACAGCCATGTTGCATGGGGATTCTGCAAGCACCAATATCCCTTGTTGCACTAAGGAAGCAATTATTTTCATGGATACCCTTGTCAGGTTCCTTGGACATGGGATACTTTCTTACTTGTGGTAAAATAGACCCCTTCTTTAGTTTAATTTTAGCAGCCCCTACTCCTTTTAGTAGACCAATGTCATATATACTGCTAGTCCACAGTGTGCTTGGTATGTGTGCCATATCCTCTTGGAGAAGGGACAGTATTTTCCTCACTAATGACATTCTCTGGGATATTTCCCTGCTCTCAAGTTGTAGCTGATATGTAAGTTATGCTATGTTATGTTGATTTATACTGCCCACCGATACCACCCCAGGGCAGTCTCCAAGTGCTCATGTGGCTCTGCAAGAAAGAGGACAGGGTTGATTAGTGAGGGAAGAAAGATAGGATATGCCCAGAACCAGGAGAAATGGGCATCTGTGTGTGTGTTGGTGTGCAGATGGTAAATTGTGTGCACTGGCTTGTTGTATCCGTACGGGTGAGGTCCAATGCCTGGGATGTTTTCTATGTGGCTGTTTGTTGTGGTGGGTTGTGTCTGTGTGTTTTATTTGTAGATTGATGGTATTTAGGGTTGTGTGCACTGCTTGTTCTATCCGTACGGGTAAATTCAAATGCCTGGGCTGTGTCTATGTTACTGTTTATTATGCTGGAGTGTGTATGTGTTTTATGTGTAGATTGGCAGGTGTTAAGTTGTGTGCACTGGCTTCTTGGGTCTGGACAGGTAAGGTAAAGTGTCCGGGTTTGTTTGTTACAAGTGTGTGTTGCTTGTGTTGGGTGTCTGTTCAGGTGTAGGTGGTTAGCCCTTTGGGTGTATAGTGTTTGGGTGGTGTGTTTGAGGAAGTAGAAGCGTGGTGTTAGAAGAATTTTGCATATAGCCAAAGCACTATGTGACTAATCTCCATAATTCTATCTAAGTGTAATACATGGTTAATCTTCTCAATTCTAAATGTGACCCATGGCTAAACTTTACAATTATATCTAAGCTTGGCACATGGCCAGAGGGTGAACTCCGAAATTAGAGGCACAATAGTACATGCAAAACACCTAGATTTGAGTGATGTTAATCATCACTTCATCATCTGAGTTCTCATCTGTAAATCAGGTGTCGTCTGTCAAGTCAATCAGTCTTTGTGCTTTGCCAGCTGATATTACTGTGCCTCTGTACCAATTTACCCCCTCATTGTCTACTCCATGTAAAATCACTCTGTCTTCCCTTACTATGGCTGCTTCTATCTCAATTGTAATTATATGCCCTTCTTCCACATCCATGGGTACTTCTGGTCAAAACATAAATTCTGTGGGTAACCTTAATAATTTGTCTCATATTCGGGGGAAGCCATGCTAGTAATATGTGTATCCCATAAAGGAATACTTGCTTTCTGACCATAAAATGCTGTTATGAATTCTTGCCATTAAAAAAAACAGAAGGTAGAAAAGAATTATCAACAGTTAAACCTCTAAACGCACATAATCCAAATCAATTAAACATTGTATTGAAAAATCTCAAGAAAATCTCATAGAGGGATACACAATACAAAAAGTTCATAAAAAACTCTTAAAACATACACATTAGTGAAGGTGACAATAAAATCCTTCTACACTGAAGGCTAAGAATTAAATGCACCGGATTCTTTGTTGTACAACATTAGGGTAAGTACATCTTTCTGTTGTACAAACACTTCATAAGTCTTAATGTCAACTTCTAGATCAACTATCGCTAGAAGGAAAACTCAACATGTTTCTGTCCTCTCAATTACTACGGGATATTAATCAGGAGGTGTCACAATAACAAGTGTTAACAATTAAAAATTCACAATGAGTGTATCCCAACAACCAGATTTTGGTATCCATGAGTCCAAAAGTATAAGCCTATTGTAGAGGTAAGATTAAGAGATGTAGTAATGAGGAAGAATGAGCCTTTTATAATGGAAATTCCTTATGTTTCGATCTTATTGTCCCCCTATGTAATTAATTTACAGGTTGCCAACAAATGAAATTAAGATTCTCTACTTGAGCAAGCAAATGTCATGCTAAGCAAATAATTTTAATATGTAAAGTATTTGAGGGGGCACTCCTAATTATGTGTGGGATGGGTAGGGGGTTGTGTTGTGAAGTCACTGTGCAGATGACACTTGAGCCACTTCTGAAAATTTAGCATTTATGAAAACAGTGAGTAGCTTACCCATAAAAACAATTCCCATGATCATTGAAAAAAAGATGACATGTTACACATGCAAACTAACACTTCCATTGGGTGATCTTTCCCTTGAGGTCCATGATTGGCCAAGTGGCGGTAAATACTCCAGTATTCAACAGCTTTGACTCTGTGAGGAATTCAGGACCCAATATGTCTGCATGTAGTTGACTAGCCAGATGCTGTGGGAAGCTCTGCCTCTTCATTCAGTTGGAGCAATTTTTTAAAAATACTTTCCAATGTTAAGTCCAAGGAACTACAAGGAATCACTTCCAGCAGTGAAGATCCTTATTGCTTTGTGAATGGTACCACAAAACAACAGTTTGCCTCTGTCTATTATCTACGTTAACATATATGTGCCTTCTTTTCTTTTTGATGTGATTCAAAGTTTTGGATTTGCAAATGAGAAAAGATCAGGATGCTAGACCAGAGCTTGGGACAACTCATTAAGGGGAGCAAAACTCTCTTCTTGGCACCATCTCACCTTGATATTTATATGTAACTTCAAATGCTGTTGCGCTCTTTGGCCAATTTCCTAATCAAAGGTACAATCGTTTTTAAAGCTATTCCAGACTCCATCCACATTCGTAGGTAACAGTGCAGATTGAATGTCTATGAGGGCAAAGCCAGATGAAAGAAATACACAAAAGGCTAAGAGGTGCACATGCATGGTGTATAACCATGTCAAAACACAATCTATGAAACATAGGTTGCTTCCAAAGTTCATCCATTACCGCAGGTGCTCGGTTGTTCCAAGCTGCCTCGAGTGGTCTGAGCACATCCCCTTAGAAATTATGACATCCATTTGGTAAGCTGAATATGTGGGCCAGTTCACTGCACCTGGTTGTAATGTAAAACCAGGTATGTCCCACTGTGGCCTTTGATACACTGTGATTTAGCCAGGTTTGTGCTCTTCCCCTAGACCTTAATAGATGCCTTGGGAAGAGATTGCAGTCCCCTTTTGCACTAAGAAAACGTACCTTGTTAGCACTAGATTTATTTCTTGGGCTGGCTTGAGTTCTTACAAAACTGAAGAAAGTTAGATCAACCGCTTTGTCTTTGGGTATCCAACATAAAATAAATTACTGGTGAGCTCTTGCCCTTTTGTGATTCCTGGTCGATTTATAATTATAGTAGAGAGCAATTTAAGGAATGTTAATATATTCCTTTGTATTTTTGTATGCAGGGTCTATTGTTCCTGAAGAAGGCAACACACCTACTGGTCATGAAACGTAGTGTTGTATCTACGTTGACCCTGTTTACTCAATTAATTTGAAACCTCTACACCTCGATTTAGTTACCAGTGCATAGCCATGTCATGCTCTTAAAGATCATTGCTACTTACAACGTCTCCACACCAGCAGACAGTAGTTCCAGAAAATGATATTGAGTTAAATGCATGCCGAGCTGCATGGTGAAATTACCATTACCATTTTATCAATACCACCAATTCCATCAAAAACACCCAAAATATCTATTCTAGAAGCTTCCGAAGTGCTTGAAAATAGCAGATAAGGAAGAACGCCATTCAGACTACAATCTGTCTAGTGAAAGGCCAACTGAAGGCAAGTTGTGGGAACCTAAATATATAGTTTTTGAGTGCTGCTTGCTTGATATTTTAAAGATGTTAAAATGCACCACATAAGTTAATCCTAATAATGCTTGTGTGAAGGCATTGGTTTATTATAATTATTTGAAATATTAACAAACTTGAAAATGCAAGCAACCTGTGAAGACAACCATTACAGCCTTTCTTTGTCCATTCAGCACATCCTTGGAGGGTGGGGCAGCTCATTTTAAATACTGTGGATTGGAAAACTAAAGTGTAAAAGCCTTCCAGGGTGTAGGAGGGGAAAGGAAGCAGATTTTGCATTTGCACTTTGCTTGACACCCCTGTCTTGGAAAAGAACCCAGTTTTTGCACCTGCTTGATATTTTCTCGCAGTCATGAAGCCAAAGGATTTCTATGGAATCTGCTTTGATTTTGCACTTGCTACTTAGCAGGCAGATTCCATGGAATCCAGCGTGATACACCACCGGCAAAGCGAAATTTGTAGGCAATGTTTATTTTTTTTTACAAAACTGAGTATAAAGTTGAATACTAATGGTGACTTTGCCTTGGTTTTATCTTCACAAGTACACTCTGCTTTGTAAATATTGAGAACTGCATGCAGGGGATATAGCAGATTATGAACAAGGGCTCCTGGAAAAAACCCTTTTCTGCCCAGGAGGGCTCAATGATTATCAAAATACAGGTGAACGGGTCAATGTGAGCAGCATGCCCCCTTACCGCTCATTCTTGATTCACAAGAAGATTCAAATGCCACATCTACATTTTTACAATACTTCTTTTTATGATTTGTAGTATCTACTTGCTTAATGGTTTAGGTATAGTGCTGAACATCAATAGTTACATATAAAGCAATATAGATTTGCACAATAAACAGGGGCAAGTTACATTTCTTGCACATACATATATACAGTCACCATAGTACAGTTTCTACTGTCAATATATAGAGAGAACGACAGGGGTCACATCACATGAACAAATGAAACAGGTATACAAAATGTATATCGGTAAGATACAGTGAAAAACATTTGTGACACTGTGGTTTAAGAGTAATGGTCTACACCAAGGTGTTTCGGCCTTATGTGGGGGCTATATGAGCCATTTTCTTCTTGGGGCCTTCGTCAGGACAAGGAAGACTGTGTTGTCTGGATGTTCAGAAAGTACTGTAAAAATGAATGAGGTACAGTAAGGGAAGTGCTGAGGACATGGTTTAATAACATGTGATTAAATCACCCTATGTCCCCTGTGGAACGGGTGGACACGGATTACCTGTGGGGCGTAAATGAGGCCACAGGCGTAAACGGAGAGTCCAGGGACCTGCAATGTCCCATTGCTCGTGGTCAAAGTGGACGCCTATTTAGAAGAAGAGAATGGAATGGGAGAGCTTAGTGTGTTGCCCTATTCTATTCAAAATGCACTTTTTGTCATGCGGTGTAAAGTGCAAAAAACAAAACGGCTTGCCTAATCATAGGTAGCTGCGGGATTGCATTCAAAACAATTGTATAAATGGACTGGATCCAGAACGTGCCCTAAAAGAAGGGGCACAACATCAGTGAGCGAGCCGTTATTACTAATCACATCGGCTAATGTACTGAGTCTGATGGTACCAATAAAGAAAAAGGTAATACCTGTGAGGCACTCGTGTGTGTGCCGGTGCTGGGAGCGACCGAAAATAAAGTGTTTCTCAGGATTCCTGTGATGGATTAGGACGAGCGAAGCGTTGTTGCACAAGCTACTTAACAGGTCGTGGGTACGGCGACATAGCGATGCGAACGTCGTTTCTAGGGCACAGCGCTATAAGTAGTGGTGGCCATTTTAGAACGGTGTTCGTGGCATTCAGGACTGAACAAGGCATATCTGCACGCTGCGTGCAAATCTACCAACGTGAATTAATTATTATTACTCCTGTTTTCAAGTGTATAATTACAGTGGAGTAGAAACGGGTATGTACAACCATTGCCATGTAACGGGACGGCGTACACACAGAGCCATTACACAAATAAATAAACGTGTCATGTCTGATACAGTGGAATCGCATAACTAAAGTGTAGATAGTGCGTGAGTGTGTCCCGTGTGGTTGTTTTAGAGACATCTCTCAGGGCATGGGATTCGTGGCGCGCTAATGATTGAGGTAGTGGCCCTTATTGTGAGAAGAGTACTACACATTGTTTGTGTGTGAAATTTAGCTGCGTGGAGAGCTGGACCTAATGGCTAGGAGGTTATGTGTGTCAAACATTAAACAAATTGTGGCATGGTCCTCAAGGAGACAATTGTGTGGACTCATTATTCCGATACATGTGGGGGGTAGAGTCCTCTCTACTTGTACAAGCTAAGATTGCTACATGATATTAAACAGTAGTACAGATCATGCTACATGCAGAGTCTCAGTGTAGGTCACAGTCCTTATGACAAAACCCATATTGTTCAATGTGATCTGGATAAGAGATTTTCTCAGCAAGGCATCATAAAAAGGATTTCCACTCAACAGATATGTTGAGGCCCTAGTGTACAGTGTCTAGTTTATGGACCCATCTCTATTCTAATTGGGTCAAAGTCTTGTTGAGATCACCCCCTCTCACGGTTGGTGCCAATATTTATAGGACAAACCATCTCAGGTCTGTATCCTTATGGTTCTTCTGACTGAAGTGGTCCAACAGAGGTTTGTCTGGGATCTCATTTCTGATGCACGATCGATGCTCTGAAATGCGCATTTTAATAGGTCGAATGGTTTTGCCTACATATTGAAGGCCACAGGGGCATTCGATTATATAAATTACGCCTTTGGTATTGCAGTTAGTGTGTTCTCTCATTGTACACTTAACATTCTTGCCATGATATTTTAATATGTATCTAATATGAATACATTATATAATTTTAATGACAGTATTTAATTTCTAACCCACCAATTCACGTATCCCCCTAAATTCGGCTTGATCACAGGAATCAAAAAATCCATAATTAACTGATGGGAAAATGTTCTGTCATTGTAGAAATATGTATCTATGTCCAAAGGTATGTAGAATACACCCCTGTCACATGTTTAGAATATTTTGACCTATTAAAAGAAGGGGTGCATTCTCTGGCAGTGCCAACCTGTTAATCCAGCTATGGGAAGATTGAATTTGACTAATCAGACATTGTGATGTACAAATGACATAATGTGGTACAATTCAAGCTTTTTTAAGTTCAAACCCAGAGAAATAGCGATAATGCTCGAAGGCTGCAGAAATGGGAACCTCTCTTCAATTGGAGAAGCACTGAGGTGGGATGTCATCTTGAGGGATGAACTACACCATGGGCCTTTTCTAAGAGGACTCCTGAAGCAGATGTTACCTGC
The DNA here is from genome assembly GCF_040938575.1 of Ambystoma mexicanum. Lineage (NCBI taxonomy): Eukaryota > Metazoa > Chordata > Amphibia > Caudata > Ambystomatidae > Ambystoma > Ambystoma mexicanum. Next base: position 762,142,512 of record NC_090941.1, read on the forward strand.
AGTGGGATCTGATTTCCCTGAGGCAAACCTGATTTCCCTGAGGCATAAAAAGCAGACAGTGGGTGGGCCAAGTAGACTGAGCAGATTATCTGGAAGCTGCGTGGGTCCATGCTGTCTCTGCGCCTTAAAATAATGATCTTAAAGTGAGTATAAAAGCCAAAATGGAATTAGATATAGCTCCTCTATAATCATCTCTCCGCTAAGTCCCTGGAATCAGTCAAACTGCAGGGGGGTGGGGGCAGCGCATTACGAGGAAGTGTCTTGAAATTGAAATTCTTTGGTGTTAGGGTACCACCCTTGGTTAAAATTCTTAATTTCACATCCCATAATTGTGGGGTGGGATAGTGAACTGAGGATGCTAAATCAGAGGATGTACCTTAGTGAAAAGAAACCTCAAATCCACAATAGTATCCACAGCAGAATCTGGAAAACACTAAACCTTGAAGAGCTCAGAAATGTAATGTAAGAGATTCAGCCAAATCCCATATAAATTGTATTTGTTACTAATGGCAGTACAATTAGAGACACTGCAGAACTGGATACCTGAGTGTCTCGGCATCCCAACGCCTTTAAAATGCATCACCTTCTTGAAAAAAAAGACAGCAGCAGCATGGTTCACACCCCATCTAAGAGCCATGAAAAAAGGAATGGAATGCTAGAATAAATCACGGACGAAACACTTTAACCAACAAGACAACGCAGTGTACCAAAGAAAGATTCGGTACTAGAAAGCATAAATCCTAGAAGAAAATAAACTTTACTACACAGAAAAAGTCAATAAGGCCCCCTCATCCAGAGAATAACATTTATCAAATCATTCATGAGGTGAGAAACCCTGAATCCTGCAGCAGAGCGCTGACCCCTACCCAAAAACTATTCAAAGCCATCACCAACCAATTCAGAATGCAAGTATTAAATATACAGCAGTAAATCAGTCGAGCAATCCTGAAATTGAAGTAACAATCACATGCCTTGCAATAGCAACTGCTGCACAACTCCTCTGCTGGACAGATTTAAACCACTATCTAGATTAGACATAACCAAATTGGTTAAATGTTACAGCAAAGCTTGCTCAGTGATGGACCCCATGCCTCCATGGATATCTACAAAGGGGTCCTCACCAAGGAAATCCTGGCACACTATTTTAGCAAACTGATTGTGACAAATTGGATTTTGCTCTGCAGGAGTGCAAGGATGAGTAGGGGTGACTTCAGCCATCACAATTTTTGCAAGCCAAGAGCCAAAGCAATCATAAAGGTAAAACAGGCACAGTTAAGAAATATACCTGCAATTTAGTTAAATGGTTTTGAATTGTTTTATTTGGTTTGCTATTCATCTCTGTTTTCTACTGCTATGTAATGTATTTGTTGACATACTAATAAAAAGATGTTTTTTTTAAAAAAAAGAAATATACCTCCTTTGCCTTTTGTGGTAACGTGGACAGAGGGAAGGCTATGCTCTAAGAGTAGTGTGAATTTTTTCCAGTAGTGACACAAACAACACAATAGTACAGTCCAATCAAGGATCTATACAAATATATATACTTTAATCAAACACACCTGCAATAGATTTATCTAGAAAACACTGTATAATTCCCACCCCTGTGGATAGACAGAGATAATGCAACAAACTAAAGAAAGTAGCACTTTCAGCATGAATACAGGGGTGATAGGGAAATTACCAACCAAAACAATTATGTCTATGGGTGAAAGAAGGTGAAGTAGGGACTTAACCGGTCTCTAGTGCCCAAGTGGATCAGGGGGGCAGTTAGTGGTCAACAGTACCTTGATTTGGTTCTTTAGTTGGTTGATGGGGTCCAACCCATTTTCAGACTTTGCTGTTAGTGGATCGAACTCAGTTCGGGTACGTGTTGGCCCAAGCAGCAAGCAGGCGTCGAGCAGGGGTGAATGCAGTTGCTCTGTGAGGTTCAAAGAGGGCTTTCAGGGATGCAGATCAGGGTGTTCACCAGAATCTTTTTTAGATGGGGCCGGGCCCAGTTGGGTTGTACCCACTGGTGACGTGCAAGAGGTTTGAGTTGGAGGGCAATGGTTGTTGAATTGGTGATTAGGTTGCTCTGATGTGTGGTTCGGTTAAACAGCCGTTCCTGGCCGAGTCAGGTCATGGCATCGAGCAGTTGATTTGAGACTAGTAGGTGAGCTCAGCAAGGGCACAATGCAGAATCGAGCTGGTTCGAGATGATGACAATACCGTTCGAATGTATGGAGGAGCGCAAAAGACAGGGCCAGTGTATTCCCTCATGTTCTATGGGCGGTGAACACAGTGCAACCAGTTTGGTGTGGTACAACAGGGAGCTTCAGCTGGTCCGGTCCTCTGGATGTTGTGAGGCCCACTCAAAGGGACTCAAGGAAAGGATATTTCCATACAGTGTCTGCCCTCCCAACTTTAGGAGATTCTACCACAGAGTGACAGGTCCTTGTCCACATGAAAGGTCACCCCAATGTGCCCTGGGAGTGGGTAGGGGGCAGAGCTGTCTTCTACCTTTGACTGCTTCTTCTTCACCTCCAGCTGTGGGCTTTTGGAAAGTACAACTCTCCCAAAAACGGTGCAGTGAATCCTTCTCAGGTGTTGTTCCAGAGTGAATTAATGAAGTGGTGGGAGAACCCTTCTTTTAAAGGTAAAAGCCTGCAGGTAATTGGACTACTTCAGTGGACCAACCCCTGTTCTTGAAAGAAGTGGAATTTGCCCTTCTGATATCCCACCCAAAGTGATTTGCTTTAGAGGAAGTAGAGGGGACAGGAAGGAGAGAGCGAGGCAGATAGAAACAAAATGGTGGAAGTCTCCTTCCACAGAACAGATCGCTCCTGACTACTCTAATCGCACCCCCTTTTCTTCTCACTAATATCAAAGGCCTTAAGAAATGTAGCACCCTGTTGTGAGGCTAGTCCCTACGAATCAGTGTGCTCCTTTGATGCATGAGCATGCTGTGCGTCTGCCCTGGCGGAGGGTATTACCAGCCCTTACAAAGAGATTAAAGAGGATTCATGGCCATTCAGGGTCCTGTCATTTGGCAGGGTCAACCCGTCTGGCCTGAGTACACATCACCTTCCACACCTGAGCTTGGCTCACAGGAGCTGGCACATGTGTGATCTCAAATTGAATGTGATCATAAGTAGTTCCTTGCACTATGCCTGAACTCAGACATTGTTTTATTCTTAAAGTTTAACCTCCCACCATCATAGGGTAATTATCATCATTGGTTTGGTACAGGGGGCAGAGACTTGACCGTCACTGCAGATGTCAAATGGGAAACTGCGACCTTTAAACCTGCTCTATGCCATTGGTAGAGCAGGTGCTGTAAATTCTGATACTCATGCAGTCGGACAAAAATACACACTGTGGTTTTTGGCATGGAGTTTATAAAAGGGAATTCTGATCAGCAGATTACTCTTTCAGAGATGGAATTACCTGCATCAGTTTATTAATTTATACAAAATCAAAAAAAGACAGAGTTGTCACATGCTTGCAATATGGCAATTCCTCACACTGATAAACTGCTCACTTTCGTAACAGGATTCATACCAATATATTTTAGGTGGCCTACATAAAACAGATTCCAAAAAACACAGCTGTAGACCCAAAAGATCCCTCCAGTTGCCAACCCATGTTAAACATTCTGTACCCAGCAAACATTCTAGAAAGCTATATATACAGCCAAATTTTGGATTAGGTAGAATCTAGTATAATATTAAAATACTAAAAAGTCAAAGATGCACCAAATCATCAATTGTAGCTGTCTGGGACAACCAAAAAATATCCATGAATGAGTATGCCAATTTGGTATGCATACTCCTTGACACCTCAGCAGCCTTTGACACCGTCAACCAGAGTACATTAATAAAATGAATCGAAGATCCTGGACTCCACTCCATAACACTCCTTAACAATGATAGGATTATTCTTAATAGATGGGACAGAAATCACCTGACTTCCCCTTTCAGTCTAAACTCGTGGACCATAACTTGCAGAGTCCCACAAGGATCAATCCGCTCAGTGCTCATCTTCAAAATGTATATATCATTGCTGATGAAGATCATAAAAACATATGGGATCACTTTTTGGTATGCATACTCCTTGACACCTCAGCAGCCTTTGACACCGTCAACCAGAGTACATTAATAAAATGAATCGAAGATCCTGGACTCCACTCCATAACACTCCTTAACAATGATAAGATTATTCTTAATAGATGGGACGGAAATCACCTGACTTCCCCTTTCAGTCTAAACTCGTGGACCATAACTTGCAGAGTCCCACAAGGATCAATCCGCTCAGTGCTCATCTTCAAAATGTATATATCATTGCTGATGAAGATCATAAAAACATATGGGATCACTTTTTACAACACTGCAGATGACACTCATGTCATATACAAAATGACCATTGAGAAAGCTTCTCAAAAACTGCCTCACATAAGTAAATGAATGGATGACAGCTAACAACCTTGAAATAACCATAGTCTTCCCTCATGCTGTCCCTTAAACATATCTACCATGGCCTCTAGAAATGAGTAATTGCCCTAGAGCATCTAGCATGATCATGAATCTCAGCATACTAATGGACAAAGACCTCCACTAAAAGGTCCACTGCATCACTCACTGAATCCTCCATGGTCAGGGAGCAGAATTTGTCTAAAGCACAATCTTAATTTACCAATCCACTAGAGATCTAAGATCCAGAAATGATATAGACAAAACCAAGAGATGCTGCAGACAAAGACACAGAGGCTCCGCCTTTTCCACTTTGGTGGCCAAAATTTGGAACACTCTGCCAAGTGAAATTTGCACATTACAAACCAATTTGAAATATAGAAATAACCTACATACCTGGCTTGTCAGCACTTAACCAATAGAAACTATCCAATGCTCAACAAATTGCAGAAACACCACATCTCAATCAATGAACTCCCACACAGAGACACATGATAAGGGAACGCCATACCAGCTATGGACCATCCGTTTACAAATTAACTCTTGCCACTCTGTGAAAGATACCAATGATTAAAATCTAAAAACACCTGAGGGCACCACTTAGCCCCTCTTGTTCTCGAAAATCAATAATGAAACACAGGACATCAACATGCCAAAACTACAAAGAAGCCCAATACCTTACACCACAATGAAATCCACAGTGGCATCATGAGCGTGCACCTGATACGGAACAAACTGCAGATCAAACCACTATTCTATGGACAAACTCTCAATGTATCTGCCTTACACACCTAATGCAAGCCAAGCTCAAACTAGCCATCCACACTGTAAAGATACCGGTGGGGGGTGTCTTTACTTCCACTCTCTATATGGTAGAGGAGAGTCACAGAGGACCCCAGCCAAGATTCTCTATTGTGGTAGCAATGGACAAGCAATCAAGGCCTAGCTTCTCAGGAGGTGATGCAGGCTGGTTCTTAAGTACGGTGTAGTCCCTGAACCCCCTCAAAGGAATGTCCACACACTGTTTTACTGAAAACACAGTCTTTATATAATTAATATTCAAAGGTATGTACACTATCACAATAACGCACTTTGTACTCAGAAATCACCAATGATAAATATATACAATTCTAAAGTGATACCACCAATATTATCAGATCTTATTAAAGTGCATCAACTTTACTGTTAGAATGTCACACAGATCAATAACAAAGAAACCAGCAATAGAGATAGGAGGGAAAGCAAGATGGTTGAACCAATAGGCAGAGTACTGGCCTCTACCTTTAAGAACAGTTCTGTGTGGAGATCCCACCACCTGGGCAACCTGTAAAATAAAGATATATAGCACAAGCCCAGTCCATGTATTGTTCAATAGTCTCGTTCTCTCCTATAATGTTTTTACCCCCCAATGTACCTGGTGGAGTAGAGTTCTTCGAAGAAGCGTCGACAGATCCTTCTTGAGTGACCCCCTTTCAAGCAGGAGTCACGGATCGTCGAGAGGCGTCGAAGAAGGTGAACTTGGCGTCAACGGCGTCGATGAGAAGTTCAAAGGTGCTGAGACCATGACGTCGATCCAGGCGGTGCTCGTCAGCGACGTCCTGCGAGGTTGAGGTGTGCGGGGCACCTCGGCGATTGATTGTTCAGGACCGCAAAGAGTTTCTGAAGAACGGTGGCCCAGCAAGGGCGTCGAGTTGTTGAAGTCTTTGTGGCCTTCAGGTGGCGGGAAACCCACCGGCGGAATCTCCTTGGCGCGTCGGCGGCCTTGACTTTCTCCGGCGGGGCAAAGCGGTCGACGTTGCGGACAAAGGAGTCCTTTGATTCAAATGTTCTTAGGCAAAGGAGCGGGCGGCTCTGGTCGTCGGCGGCACAGCGTCAAGCAGTCCCCTATTCTGGGGCAACAGCACTTTGACGGGCCTCCAGCGGTTACACAAACCTGCGAACCCTGGTCGACGGCAATGGACATTGACAGCGGCGAAGTCCGGGTGCTTCACTTCTTTCTCCTCATCGGTCCCGTCTCGGGTCGGCAGCCTTTCGAGGGTCTGACTTCCAGGGAGCTTCGGCGAAGGTTAGCAGTGCTCGATGGTCCCTCGGAGCATGGGAAGAGGACGCCTTACCAGGTCCTCTCTCGGATCAGTCTTCGATGAATTCGGCAGCTTTCAGATCAGGTCGAAGCAAATGCAACAGCAAGTCTTCTTCTTCCAGCTGGGCGTCGAGGATCAGCAGTTCCAGTTACTCTTCAAGTGTTGGCACAGCTTCTGAACAATTTCCAGTGGTGAGAGGTCCCCAGATATACTATCCTGTCTCTCATCCACACTGCTGGGTCACTCTCAGCAGCCAATCATACAGAAGGGCATCCATGCAGTCAATCAGCCAATCAGGCACACAGTGCATTCAGGCCATCCTCCTCCCTCTCAGACACTCACAACAAGGAATGTGGATTGGGACAAGTACCCAGCCATTCAACACTACACACTGCATTCAGGCCAGTTTCGGGCAGGGCTTTCTCAGTCTTTGTCTCTCATACCAGAAACCAGACAGCCACAACAAGAAGTGCATATTGGTCACACACTCCATTCACCCAGGTCCCACCCACAGGGTGTACCCACAACATACAGTCACTGGGAAGGCCCCAGCCAGTCTGGACTGGACTTCACAACAACACCATATATGGAACTTCCACCCAACAGCCAGTCAGGGGGAAGGGACAGAGTCAGGGCTTCCCAGGACTTTAGGAAAACAAGGTAACAGGCAATAGAAAGCTAGAGGTCACAGCGGCCATCTTGTTTTCTATCAGGAATCAACTGATTCCAATGGCAGGGCCTGGGTATCCCAAAATGGAGGATACTCAGAGCACCTGTCAAATTCAGCATGGAGCTACCACCAGCCCATACCCTGCCCTGCTCTGCGGGCCACCCACAGGTGCCCAAAAACATACACTAGGGGCACAGGGCTGTACCCCCACCCATGGGTGCTGTAAGGGTATCCCATGGGTCTGTTCACCAAACCAAAAGAGAGAGAGCTGCACCGCCAGGAGTCCCACATGAACTCCTGCGTGGAAAACATGACAGAACACACGATAAAAAGGCAGTAAAGGACAAGGATATGGAGGCCCAGTCCCTCCGATGCATTTCCAGCATCACACACACACAGCTTTAGAATACCCTCCTCCCAGACACCCAACTATACAATTTTGCACCACTAATACCAACTGATACACCAGCCCCAGTCCAATGCATAGCTACATTGCAAGTACGAGGTTTCTTCTCTGGACACATCACACGGATTGTTATGCTATGGTAAGCTACATTAGGCCCCCCTCTGCACTCAGCTCCTCTGACCTGCCCAAACCATGCCTGGTGCAGATTAGACGAAGACCCTATAACAAGGGACACATCGACCTGCTCTTCCGTTTGCTCTCTACAAGTGTAGCATTAGCACCATATATGGTAGATAACAGTAGTGTTTCGGCGAATGCTGCTTATCCATATTACAGCACAATGTACCCAGCCCATGTACCCTCCAGGCTTCATCACAAGGTAACAAGTCAGATGTTGACAGTTATTGCCAAATGTCTGCAATGTCATGCTATCTCCCACCCACCATTGTGAAAAGGATATAATATATTAGTGATTTGCTTATGACATGCTACATATTTGTGCTCTAAGGGCGGCCCCTTCAGAGCTCCGAGTGACAACTGACCGCCACTTGTCCTTCGGTGTGCTCCTGCTTATCAGCTGATAATTTCTCTGTACGCTGTTTACTTTCTATCTAATACAAAAAGCTTGGTTTATCCATCAGTCTGGTGTCCTATCTCCTTATAGCGGCAAGCTGAGGCAGAGGCTGAGGTGACCCTTGAGAAGGGGCCCGACTTGGTTACCACAAAACCTAGTACACTGTCACACTAGCAGAGCTTAGGGTACTTTTGGTCTGCACCAACTACACAAAGCACGTCAACCTGTCTTTTTCCCTTTCCTTGTAGCTAACCAAACCCACACACTCTCTTCCGGATCTGCCACAGTGCCTGGAGACCATGCAAATGGCATTGGTGTGCGGTACAGATCCTATTAAAATAACGTAAACTGCATGTATCCACTATATGAAGGGCATCGATTGCTACATACAGAGTTTGAAACCATCCCCTGTCTAATCACTGACAATATTTTTAGAGACAGAGCATATCTGAAAAGTGGGTCTGTTAAGCGGTACATGCTTTCCTGCAGATAAAACGACCATCACGTTTCATAGCCAAAAATTCACAGATGCTGAAGACAGCACAGCCTTACGAATGGCAATATGTTATACCCACAGTCTATGATGGGCAGATATTTATCTTCATTTGGACGACGGATCTGTGTGGATTGAGTTTTGATGTAGTTAATCAAAGACTTGCTCCGCCTGAAAACTGATCACATGTAAGTGGTCATTTTCTGACATATTCAGTCAGGGTAATAGAAGGCTGTTAGGAAGCAGGCCAAATATTGTTCTCTGCAACTTTTCTACGGGTACACCTTTAGGAAATTAAGGGTGTTCACAAAGTTGTGCAGTTAATTGTTCTGTTTCAGACTAGTACACTGTATGCAGTGGAAGCATTAGCGTAGCAAGGGCCCCATCAGCCCCCGCGGAGCAGGGACTACATGGTGGTGCATTGTCCAAGGTAGGGACCTCAGTCAGTACTCTTGCTTACAAAAAGTCACTTTAAAAAGATCTGCTTGGAAACAAGCATGAGCTATGCACCTGCACTGCAACAATGGTTCTACATAGTCTCAATGGTTGCTTAGCAACCAAGAACCCACCCCTGCAGAAGAGGCCCCATTGGATCCTGAGGAACAGGAGCACACCCTGCAGCTGTCATTGCCCATCACAGATTGAGTTCAATGACATCGAAGCAGCAGTAAAGCACAATAAAGCTTTTGTGTTTGTTCAAGGTTTGTAATGCATGTGGAGGGATGAGTGACTGTATGTTTGTGCTGCATGTGTACAAGAATGGCGATTGCATGTCTTTGGTTGGGTGGGCGAAAGAAACTATGAAAGTTAGTTTTCATCACCTGACACCATTATTGACCCATATAAAAGCCATGCTGAAGCTCCCTTATCCCACATGATTTTAACAGATTGTCACAAAAGTGGAATAAGTGAGTAGCAATATGAAGCGATTGGGTAATTAAAGTGCTAGTGAAAGAAATACTTGGAGGTAAAACTGTTGTAGATGGGTTCTTCCAGTAAGTAAGCATTATAACGGTGCACAGTTAGGTAAGAACTTTGATAGGATCTGCTCTGGGACAGATGAGACAGGAGCCACTTTGCAGGTATAACCTTTACTTAGGTTCAAGGTACAAGTACAGGATAACAGGAATAAGCGAAGGGAAATCACATAGAGGGAACACATCCACCAGCCCCCTCACTCTAGGCCAGGCTCACTCCAACTGACACACACACAGAATCTACAGGGGCAGTCACACCACAACATTACAAAGAGAATCATTCCAGCAGGCACACAGACTTCCAGGCATTCATGCAGGAGGAAAGCGGGAGAGACCAAGATATAACACATCTCCCTCCTTCACAAAACACAGGACAAGCGGGTGCGGAACAGAGAGCACATTGAAAACAGCGGCCTAAAGTCAATACTAGAACTCACACGTCAGATCCCCACCAAAACAAAGCCAAAGGATCCCATACCTTTACACTCCATTCCACCCTAGGAACAAGGAGCAGTGCTCACACCAACCAACACACCTCAACACCTGCAGACAACAGACAACCAACCCAAAACAAATTAAGTCCACACATGCAGGCCCTGCAGCTGGACACATTAACAAGGGAACCAGCCCCAACACCATCTCTCACACCAGACCATGAACCAGCAAACCCATTCCTCATCACACCACCAATTAGACACAGTACACTGCAAACACAGTCACTTCTCCATCAACAAAAGTCTCCAAACATAGTCAACACACCAACACTCCACCACCGAAAAACAGGGCACCAGGAACCCATAAACACCAAAGATACCATAGACTGCCTCCTCAAAGGGTACCGGGCGTCCCAACTGGCGTATCAGAGGAAAACAGGTAAACCTGCCAGTAAACCACTGGGTGTCAAACACCCCCAAACAACAGGCACAGGTCCTGGACCCCTCTCCAACGTGCCTGGGTGTCCAACACCCTGGACGTCCCGTGGCCAGGTTGAGCTCTGATAGCAGACACTGCACCACCAACGAACAGACAGGTCAAGCCCACATCGGACACTGTACTGCACACACACACCAAAACATCAAGGTTTCGATGCCACAAACCCAGGACCGTGGTTCGCTACACCAGCGGTCAGGGTTTACAAAACAAGACATAGCACACTCAGGCCTCACCCAAGTACAGGCAAAATAGGCATTAAAGGCTTGGCAAACCAGAGAAATTATATCTAATCAATTCAAAGTCCTAGAGTTGCAAAGTCCTTTACCATTATAGGTGCTGTCGAGGCAAAATTTTAATTATACAAAAAAACATACATGTCACATACATTTCTGAAATCACAGCTAATATCCCATAACAAAGGACATGTCAGATATACTCCAACCACACATTCCAGGACCTGCTGACATCATATCCAAGTACTACTCAACAGTAAGGTAGTGCACCTGCCTGGACGCATTGCTGGCGGACTGTTACAGATGTTATCTCAAGCTTGTGAAAGAATTCTAATATACTTGGAAAACAGCACCACAGATTCCCCCTGTCCTTAATGTGTATACAGGGTGAGTAATCAGTGTTTTTTTTTATCTACACCAGCAGCATAAAATTCTGTCTTTACCTTAGAATAAGTCCGATAGAGTTCTCCCAGTACAAATTTGTTCTATTCTTTTCTGACCCCCTTAGGGAGAAAAATCCTATTACATCATTCCTGCCCTGAGAAAGGCTCTAACTACTGATGCCAGATTGGCACGCCGAAACGTGTTTTTCATGTTTTGTTCCTTCTCGTTTTAGAATAACATTGGGAACCAGTTTATGATCTCTCTTGCACGTTGGCAGACAATAAAAATCATGTTGATTGATTAACATCCCCCTTAAACCTATCAGGGTAATTTTTAATACACCCGGATAGCTTCTTTTCTGTAGGAACAATTGGTTTCCTACAGAGTTTCTTTCAATTAATTTGTCAAAAACCATTCGAATTGCTTTGATGATGACCTTTTTTTCTGTTACTTTGTAAACCATATATATATTATAAATGCTTTGTCTTATGTCTTTTTCCTTTTTCAATGTTTTTATTATTACATTTGTGTAAAGAAAGATGTATAAGTTTGAATATAAAACGTTTTTTCTGTATTAAATTAACTTCGTACTCTAAGGACTTCTCTTTAGTTTCTTTTATGTGACTTTTTTTCAAGCACACTCCCTTTTTATTTTTTGGAGTTAATCAAAAATAAATGACAGAAATAAGGACTGTCTAAAGCGTAGGTACCTTCTGTTTTGTCTAAAAAATATACATTGCCCTTTCTCACGCTTGCACAAAGGGGCACCCCTATTGTTTGGATTAAAAACAAATCATACCCAAGTAAGCACAGGCATCCACTTCAAGCTGTAAACAACACTAAGCAACACTGAGACATTCTGGAACATGCAAAATACCATAGCAGATAACAGGCCTCACATGGCATATGCTAAGGACGAGAAAATGCTGATTTCAACAACAAAAATATATTACAGCCAGATGGGGCGAGAGCAAAACATTTCCCAAAATCATTGAGGCCACCATCAAAACCTTTGCCAAACTGTTCCGTTTAGAGTGCATCCAGTCATAAAGATGGCCACAATGATAACTAACAATGGTGGCCCACTTCAAGCAAGCCAAAGCAACTGTCTCCCATTTGCCACCAACGCCTGCAGAACGCATGTCACAGTACCTTGCCCTCAACATTTGTCACAGTACATTGCCAGGATGCCAAAGTACCTCGATTGAAACGCAGTGCTACAGCACTTCAAGGATGGTCGCCAAAGCACCGCCAGTGTACGGAATGTGTCTACAAATGTTTCTTTCATTTCCTCTCCTTTTTTATTTTTGACAACCCGACACCCAGCTGCCCCTCTATGGTCCTGGCTCCACTGCTTTGCTCTGCGCAAGGGGTCAGCTCACCTTGTTGCGCCTCATTGCCGCCTGTTCCATACTCCCGCAAGGCAAACAGCCACTACGATTTACGCTGCTGAAGACATTGTTGCGGGAAGAGAAACGAATAATCCCTCACTGACGCAAGCACATTGGCAGCACATTATAGTGTTCTTTTTTCTAAACCCTGAGAAGCGCTTGCAGAGAACAAATAGCTGCTGCTACCGAAGCAGCCTCTGAGCTCAGAACGTACTAACGTTTGCTGGCATCACCATCTCCTCATGGCCCTCATGTGACGTCACCAGAACAGGTTGAGACATTAAGCGCGGCAAACAACCTGGCTCCAATGTTCTGTGAGCAACTGACCTGACTGCAATGATCCATGGACCGCTTGGTCCTCACGGCAGCGCCATACTTCCCCTCCTTTGGTGCTCCGGTGAGATCCTTTGAACTGCGCCTCTGATTCAATGTGTTGCCACACTTAAATTGATGAAGGCACCACTAGGTGTCCATGTGTCACACAACCCCCACAGGCCTACAGTGATCCACAACAGGTATCAGGACAGCGGCTTCCTCCAGGTCCCCATACTCTTGCCGATCTCACTGCCAGTGTAGAACTCTCCCAGGCCTGTAAAGCCGCCTCGTCTCCTCTCCCAGGCCCTAGTTGCCGCCTTGAACTGGGTCTCTCCTAGGCTAGGTGCAGGATGCCCAGCCGCCAAGGTATACAGACTGTGCAGGGTGGCCCAACTACCAACAGGATCTTCTGGCTACCCCTTGCAGCTGCACCCCCACCTCCAGCTGCCCCCCTCTGGTCCGGGAACAACTGCTTTGCTCTACAGAGCCAGAACTATCCACTGGCTTAAAACACTCGACTCATAACGACCTTCCGATGCCTGGATGCGCCACTACCACGTGGCTTTTTACCTCATTGAATGTAAATATGTATATAGTATTGCTTATAGTGTAAATGTTCCACCCTTCCTATTCGGCGTGATACGTCCAGCACTGTAACCGCAGCTGGACCTCACCCTACTGTATGTAACTAAGTTTTTGCAACCCTCTTGCTGCCTTTGCGCCTGGCTACCCCTGGGTTAGGTGCGCATTATAAATAAATACAATACAATACAATACAATACAATACACAAGGGATCAGCTCACCTTTAGGGGTCGGGTGGTGGATGTCTCCTCTTCCTCTGGGTTTCAGCACTGTACCTCTGCGCTGTGCTGTCTGCTGAGAGCTCCACCATAACACGCTCCGTTCTTTTCTTCGCTTTAGGCCTAGTTCGCGGATTCTTCAAGTTCCTTGTCGCCATTGATAGGATCTGTTCTGGGGCAGAGGAGAAAGGAGCCACTCTGCAGTTAAGCCCTTTACTTAGGCTCAAGGTACGATTACAGGATAACAGGAATAAGGGAAGGCAAGTCACATAGAGAGAAAATATCCACCAGCCCCCTCACTCTAGGCCAGGCTCACTCCAACTGACATTCACAGAATCTCCAGGGGCATTCACACCACAACATCCCAAAGAGAAGCATTCCAGCAGGCGCACAGATTCACAGGCATTCATGCAGGGGGAAAGCGAAGGAGACCAAGATATAACATACTTTATTACCAGCCATTCTTAATTTTTGAGAAAATAAGTGCGAGTGCCCAAATATTTTCTTTCACGTCACTGACACCTCGTGGCGGGCAGCCTCCAGCCCACTGACACCACCCATGCCTGCTCCATACAGTACCAACATAATTGGTGTTAAGGCTGCAAATACCATCAGTACATTGAGGGTGATGGATGCATGGTGTGATTTACAGATACCAATCGACATAACATATTGTGTCTTGAAATAATATACATATTTAAGTGTTTCTTTAAAACCCATTATTGTTAATATTTACCTCTGCTCCTATCAGTGGCAAGTGGAGCAAATGTATATGTATACACACGTGGTTCTCCACACAGCAGCGTGGATATCGGATGCCATTAGCCAGGAGCCTAGTACATGCAAAAGGTGACGTTATTGCGTTCTTACAACCGCCGCTGCGCAAAGACAGCACGCAACACACAGAGTGAGTGACGTCATCACAATCGCCACAACCCCTGAAGAGGTCGGAAATGCTGCCATCTCCTGGCCATCCACAGAAATACCTGCCAGTCCTGCTGCCGTGGGGCTCACTGGCCTAGGTACCAGGCTACCTCCAAGCCCCACAACAACGTCGCTCATGCTGCCCGACCTGCAAATCCTTGCGGTTTGAGAGCCGTTCACCCTGGCCACCCAGGTGGGGCCCGGAACCACCAGCACACACCGCCAGACCCTCTTCCTCCTGTCAGCTGCATGCCCCGTTATCATTGGGCAGGACCGCCCACCATGAGCAGGGTCAAACCTGCCCTGCTCTGGAGTGCTCCCCAGCCACCACCTGCGCCACTGACTTCTCGCTGTCAAACCCGCAGCACCATAACGTCTCCAAACTTCCTCCTCATCCCAGTCCCGACACTGGCACACTTTCACTGCCCGGTCCACAAGATACCGGGGACAGAAGGCTCTTCCTGGTGGCCCCCACCATTCCAACTGACTACCCTGGGGTGTGGATGGATCTTCTTTCATGGGACAGCGATAGTGCAGCAGCTGCTCCACCTCACAGCTTCCACCTGTCTGAAGACAGTACTGAAGACCAGCTCATCGCCAAAAGGTTGTAGATGGGTTGTTACAGTAATTAAGCAGTACAACGGTCCAGCGGTAGGTAAGTACTTTATTACCAGTGTCCAAGGTAACTCCAAATATAGGACAATATACCACTGGCATCCAGCACCACCAGCCAGCTCCTTCCAACTGCCAGTAAGCAGAGTCACGTTGAAGGGTGAATTGAGCTAAAACGTGGTTGTAGACCTTCCTGAGTAGAAGAAATTCTATAGAACAGGGTATTTGTCCCATGGTCATCCTCAGTAGACAGGCACCCACACTCCTTTTCAAATGGCTATATCTGTCTTGAGTATTTTAGTCATTTTACTTCTATGGTGTTATCACAAATGATATAAGCATGAAGACCACTATATTTTATGTGCTCAGGTGGGTTGCAGGCTTGACATCACTGTCAGAGATATGCCATATATAAGAATGACCTCCATTCTTATGTTCCCAAAATGCACTTTGGTCTTACGGAACAAAGAATGTAGATTACATTGGTGCTATATGTCATCCTTTCCTTTTTCATAGGTGATTTTAGGGTGAACTTCTCTCCTTTCTTGTGGGAGATTTCAGGGATGGTTGAAGATACATGGAGGCTTGCTGTGGCCTATTTCATAAAAAATGGTTTGAGGCCCCCATAACCCACCCTGCGAGGCAGCTCTGTGGTGCTTAGGTTACAATGGACATGTATCATAATGCAAACTCCACTGGGTGATTTCTTTGGGTTTATGATTGATGGTACACAACGTAAGCACCAACTTCAACATTATTCCCCAAGCACATTCCCTGACCACACCAAAAAGCTAAAAGCTGAGTTAAAGATGTCGGTGACAAATGATACCTTGAAAATGGTCTGTCCTTGCCAGGAAAAGTGCATTTAAAGTGATACAGCCTAGTTTGAGAAGACTGCTGGCCCCCTAATCAATATGTTTATAACTTCCTCCCCTCCTTGTGGTTTCATACTGTCACAAAATCATAGATAATGCAATGGAGACTGGGGTTAATAGATGCAGATTATCACAGGACAAGGGTTAATCGACTCTCCACAGCAGAACAAGGAAAGCAGCAAGCTGAACCCCTAAATGAGCACTTATGAAACAGGTTTGCAGGGTCTCGTGGTGTATTGCCCCTCATTTAGGCCACACCCAGCACATGCTGCCCCGTACCCCCTTTCCAGATGGGGCTTCCCCAAGATTCCTCATCCCAATGAATACAGTGAACTAGATTGTGGCCCCAGCTTCATGAACCCAATTTATAGCAGCAATTACCGGTGTACATCTTGGCAGCAGTGTCTTAAAAGTGATTCACAGTAACTATACTGGCATGGACTGTAGCATGATCCTCTGTATGCAATTTTCAGCAATTAACACATTGGCAAACACTGTGCTTGCAGCTTCATGGAAGTGATTGCCTGTTAACATAGTGGCATAGACTGTGCCCACAGTTTTAGGTAAGTGATTTACTGTGGCCATACTGGTATAGATTGTCCTTTCAGCTTTATGAAAATGACGGACAGGACCGAGGCTATATACTGGCATGGTTTCTGGCCACATCTTCATGAAAGTGATTTGCAGTGGCAATGTTGTCATGTATCTTGGACACAGCTGCATGAATGTAAATTTCTGATCTGCAATGGCAATTCTGGCGTATGTGGGTGACAAAGGCATCGTGAAAATGTTGAAAAATGCTCTGGTGTACTATTTGGAGCAATGGCATCTGCAGGATTCTTCCATGTATTATCCCAGAGAAGCAATTATATATTATATGGGTTCTTACCCTATTTTCTGAAATATTGTGCTGTAAAATGCATAATTGCACACATTACTTTCTTGGAGAGAACCCCCCCACTGAATCTCCTGAACTTGCTAAAGGCTCCCTCAGTCGCTTGCACTACTTCATATGAGATGGTATTGCCTCTCCACTAAAAAAAACTCACCTGACACTTCTTACGTTGAGCCATTTACAATGCTGCCCACCCTGCTGTGAGCAAAAGCTGCCTCTACCACTGGCAAGCCTAATAATGTTACTGCCCATGCACAGTAGCGGCTGGCACATTTGGATGCTAGACCCTACACCCTGGTTTCTATGCTAGGTGAAAGATGTAAGGTTTGATTCATGGCTTACCTACATTTACCACCTAATGCAGCACTCTGTATGCTACCGCGGCAGAATGATCATCATGTGCATGACCATGCGTGATAGCCCATAACTGCTGGACCCATATGCATGCAAGTTCCATATCCGACCCTTACCCTCCCCAAGAGAAAAGTTAGACAACACAGTTTTCAAGTGTTGGCAATAAAAGGCTGTAGGATTTTATTGTTACAGATATGGTTATGGAAACAATAACAATAATCGCATATTCTAATAATATCATACTTTTGGGGACAGGGTCCTGAGGTAACCCCCTCTGGCCCGTGCCACCTTCTTGTCCCACGACTTCTTGTGGTCCCGTACAGTGTCCTGTTCTTCTCTTCCTTGTTCTTCTCCCTTCTTTTCTAGGGTGGGAGGGTTTTTTTGGAAAAGAAGAAAGAGAGTGGAAGACGCTGAGTGAACAGCGAACCTCCTGATTGTTTGGGTCCCCGTTCAGGGTCCACAAACAGTTTGTACTTTCTGTGAGCTGGGCAGCTCTTTTTATAAGACCCAGGGGTAGCCCTGGGTCTTTGATGTGTGGTTTTTGGGGGCTGAGGCCCAACCCCCAGGCCGGCTGCAGCCGACTGTCTGGACCCCCCGGGTGGGGGCAGGTAATTCTGTTCTCCCTGCCTGACTAGTGGTTTTCTCTGGGTGCTTAGCACCATGCTGCTTTGTGGAAGGGTGAGGTGATTGTTCACACCTCACCCTTCCCTTGCTTTGTAGTGGAGAGACTGTGTGTCTCTGTGTAAGTGGAGGAGAGGGCCAGTCATTGGGGAAAGGAGCTGCCCATCTCCTGGGCCTGCCGGATGGTACCAGCAGTTACCCTGCCTCACTTTGGGAGGCCCTGCAGCATTGCCCAGACTGGCTGCGGATTATGTGGCCTGCCCAATGCTTTTCGAGGAGCTTGGGGGATTGGGGGAGTTTAACAGGTCTTGCAATGGGCCCCCACATTTTGTGTTACACCACTGAGCAGCAGTCCAGAAATGAAGGAGCACAAGAGAATCATTAACACAACTGACAGAGAAGAAAATCTGTAATATTGCTTACTTTTACATTGTTTTCTAATACACTTTCATTGTGCGAGGCGCGCACATCCACTCATTTCTGCAATACAAACCTCAATAGGTACTTCAAAGGGATGACACATTATCTTAGCATCTGAACCATATTCAAATGTGTATCTAAACCGAGCAAAACAAGGATTCATTTGCCACAGGTCTTCTGAAAATAACTTTTAACTTAGCAAATAAAACGTAGATATACACAAAGAACTCACCGACAGGCACGTGGAAGGAAGATACGACTCGTTGGTTTCTTTTTGTTTTGAAATGGTTTGTCAGTAATAGTGAACCCTTTCATCTCTCAAAAGCAATTTCCTCTTACAGTATTAAATTTTAGATGCAAAATAGCTGCCTCGTGTTGCTAGACCTTGACATCCAGGGGCCTGAAAGTAGAGCGTGCTGCGGGGTGGTGTTGTGCATGCTGACGCGCCAGCGGCGCGCGGGTGCCTGGGCCTAGTCATACTGATTTGCTGCCATTAAATCTAGTCGAGCAGCAGAAGCGGGGTGGGCGCGCGTGCTGGAAGAGCTGTTTAGCCTGTCAGGAAGTGGGATGAGGCCCACGAAGCCGCGTGGCAGGCTCCTCTTTGGTATCCACCCGCTCGGCAGCCCCTCATCTCGAGAGTGAGTGATTTGCATGCTGATGCTATCTTTCGTGCAGCATGCTCTAATACACCGACTCATAATAGCGCCGTGCGGTTTTAAATCGGTGGCTGAAATAATTAAACAATCAGGGGAAAAATTCAGCTATAATAAATCAGAACCTTGAATGCATGCATGGAAGGAGGATTTTCAATAAATATAATTTATTTTCATACGATTCAAGGAAAAACTAGTTAGCTTTCATAAGGCGCTCCAACTGTATGCTACATATAGCCTCTCTGACAAGTTTCAGTGATGGCATGAGCATGTTACGAAAATAGGAGCCGTGATTTGGTAATTATATGGATAGAGCGGTTTAATTTCCAGACTGCTCCCGAATTCGCTGTCACTTTGTGGTACTGGCTGTGGAATCTGCGTGGTGCTGATTTCTAATTCGCTAGGAGATCAATGCACGCCTCCCCCCGCTGCTCTATTCTGCACGAATGTTATCCCACGTTACACAATGGAGGCGGAGGCCGGATGGGCTGTGTATTGAAACCTTTTCCGGCATTCTGCCTGGTCGCTGCCTTGCTGTTCATTTCCATTCCTTTGACAGCATTTAGTGCCTCGCTAATTTTAAACTTGCTGGATAGAAACAATATATTATTATAAAGATTGCTTGGGTCGTCCGACCGTGAAAGCAGCATTTGAATTTACTCTGATATTTAAATCATCTTGCCTTCCATTACGCGATTCCCGCTGGGCCCTGTTTGTGATGTATTTCTGTCGTTGGTTTTTAAGCATCTTCGAGTGCGCATTTCAATTTCAATCATTTTACAACGCATTTCTGTCTGAAAGTAGTCACATCTGATGGGCGGTAGCCGCCCAAGCATGCGAAGCACCCTTCCAGAATTCCCATGCTAAAAAGGCAAACGAAAAGGAGGGTGCGCTCTTTCTTCTAGTAAACAAGCTGGCGCAAGGACAATCAGGGCTGGACTGCTTTATAGGGAACTCTGGAGATTTCCCGGCGGGTCTCTGCTGCACCCTGGGCCTCTTTTGGTTCCCACTCCACCCCAGACAACCATGATTATTCCATCTCCTGATTGTATTATGAAGTTAGCTCCACCATGAGTAGTTTCGAAATCCCTTTAAATCGACAAAAAACAATATAAACGAGCATTGGCAATGCCAACAGTTTAGGCTTTTGTTGGCATCTAATAGCAGTGTCTGCCAAAAGCATGGGTGGGCAAATAACCAAACACCTACAAACGTTGTGTCCCTCCTCATATGTCATTTCTCCCCATCTGTACTAATGCAATAGTTTCAGCTTGTAGGTGGCACTTAGTCCAAACTAAAAAGGAACAGACGCTGCAAGCATACGGTCACCTAGCTCAGCAAGTTAGGACTTGCTGCTTGCAGCTCAACATGAAAGCATAAGTTCAAGTCCCCAATAGAGCAGACTGAGCCTTTTGCACACCAAGTTTGTACATTTGAGTATTATTAAGCAGCTAGTAGCAACACTGGTTATTTATAATACTCGGCCACAGCAAACCCATGGCAAAAGTCATATACAAATAGCCATTGATGACAGCAGGTGCAAAATGGGGCAAGTGCCAGAGCATCTAATAGCAGTGCCTGGCAAATGCACAAGCCAGCACTGTTGGCTTTGCCAATGCTTGTTTTAAACAGGACTTCAGTAAAGGAGACACACAGTGCTTATAAATTGAGTGGCTGAAGGCAGACCTGGTTAAGATTTTTTTTATAACACCAGTAGCGTGTTTACACTAACACGCCCAGTTGAGTACAAACAAAACTGAACTGATGTAATTTGGGCCGGTGGTTTAGGCCCAAATTACATCAGTTCCGTTTTGTGGCCCCCCTTGGTGATGCCTCTGGTAAGAAGCCCGTGGGAATAAGTGAGTGTTCCAGGAAGAAAATTGGAATTATCGGGCTCGTATACGGAAATCGGTCTCTATATGTCCTGTTGTAAAAAAGCTCTATAATTAGCAGTCCCTTGTAAAGCCATCCTCCCAAACTATGTATGATAGGTTATTTATAACGCACTTAATACCCCGAGGTTTCTTAGCGCGGAATGGAGATCGAACCTGTGGTGCTCCGTCTTACTTCCAAGGCGAGCACGTTGCCTCTGAGCTATCGTCCCAAGATAGAGTTAAATCCCTGCTTGCTCTCCTTTAGTAGTGAGGTGAATGGTGTTGCCTAGAATGGCACAATGTGGTACATGCAAATCCCTAAAACTGATGTGTTGATGTAATGTAGCTAATGGCATAAGGCAGGAGTAAAGGAATTATAAAAATAAAAAAAACAAGAAACAGAGAACAAAATAAGACACCGAAAGAGTGAGAAAAATTAAGATAAGTCAAAGTGAGATGATAAAAGAATATGAAAGGAAAAGGAGAACATTGGAAAGGAATACACAAAAAGACAAAAGGGAAGGAAATGGGGAGGTGAAAAGAGAACAAGAATGAAAGAACAGTAAGAAAAGAAACCTAGACTGAGCGAGTTTGAAAAAAGAACACACATATGTAGGGAATTATAAACTGGAAACAATGAAAAAGGAAGGCTGTAGCTTAGGTTAGAACATTCAAAGAAAGAGAAGTTGGAGTGCAGACGGCAGCAGTGGTACTGCAGAGGTAGAGGGATATATATATGAAAGTCTCGGTGGGCTAGATAGAGCAAGTGGGAGACTGGTATCATTGATGGCGGGATAGATGTAATGGAGACAGGCATGGGCAACACACGGAGGTAGAGATGAGATGCACATGCATACGCATGGTGGTGAGAGGGGGAGGGAGACCATTAAGGAGGTGAGATGACTGTGAGAGATTAAGGTCAATGAAGGACAGTATAGAAGTAAAAGAACCGGGGAGATCTGGCTGCAGTGGCAAATGGGTGTTTGCAGAAAAATGCAGACAAACTTTAAAACTGCTACTTTCAAGAAAGGCTACCATCGCCTCTCTGCCTAAGAACAATCAAATGCACACATCAGCAGCGCCCTCGCCACGGATGCGAGCCAACAAATGTTATGTGTTCTTTCACAACCGAGGGGAAGATACTGATGTATGCACTTGCTTTTTGTTCGGCAGATAAAGGGAAGGGGTAAGAGGGGGAGGGGGGACTTTCCTGAAACTGACGGAGTTACAGTTTTGCTGCGTTTGTGCAGAACACTTTATCTGCACAAGCACAATCAAACTTTAAAGCTGCTACTGTCAAGAAAGGCTTCCATCGTCTCTCTGCATATTGCGATTATACTTGGGGACCACACCAAACCTTGGGAGTAGAACAGTGGGGGCAGAGCCTCCTGGTTTGCACTGCCCAGTTACAGAAGTGCCCCTCGCCCCCGACATTTTGGTTTAGTTGCACCCCTGGTGTCATCCTCTTTGCAATCAGCTGACTCACCTGCCAAGTCTTCTATACGTCCAATCACTTGTAAGGGGTCTCACCCGCCCCAAAAAATCAGATATTTGCACACCCCTTTGCAGCACGAAATGTTGAGAGCTATGCATCCAGTAGCTGTTAGCAGATAGGCCAGGTGTGTCTTTGGTGAGGTGTTCAAATGGCAACCACAGAGGGTTTCAAACAGACAGGGCTTCCTCAAAAGAAGCAAGGGGAATGGGAGTTAAAAGATTGCAGGATGGTGTGTGTGTATGTGTGCGTGCGCGCACGTCTCTATCTATGGTGTACTTGTTGCTTGATTGTACTTTTTTTAAAAACATGTTTTTATTAGTTTCAAAAAAACAATAAGAGAAACTCCCACCCCAGGGCCACATGGCCTGCACATCCACCCACCATATCCTTCCCAAAAACCCAAACGGTGCATTCCATGAGCTACTTCTAATGGTGCATACATATGAGTAGAAATACAACCAATTGAGTAGAAATACAACCAATATTCACTACAACAGCAGGTTGGTCCAGATGAGGAGGAGGATAGAGTCATTTACAATGTTCAAACATTTCCAATAATTAACTGTTAGGGCTGGCAATATGAGGGATTGTTGTACCCAGTGTTCTTAGACCTAGAGGATTTGAAGGTGCCCAATAGTCGAGAGGTCCGCTACTAGCTGGTAGCGACATCGCCTACATAGTTTCTCTCAATTCGCACATGGTCATGCAATTCAGACAGGCCTGGAAGCTTGGGGCACACCGCTTACCCCAAGTTTGGGAAATGAGCGATCTGGCCACCACTGATGCCATGCCAAGAGACCTCCTCTCAGCCCGGGGGCCACCCTCTATCAGGGCCAGTAGCCTCAGCTCATGTGAGTACTCCTGCAGGGTAGGTAGCTTTTCGACTATTGCTTTTTCCACCTCCACCCAGAACTGTTGTATTCGGGGGCATGTCCAAGCTACGTGGAAATAGTCTGCTCCCTCCCTGTGGCATCTATAGCATGAAGAGGATCTGTCCGGTAAAAACAGCATAGTCTTGCCGGGGAGTAGTGTGCCTGATGCAGGAATTTAAAATGTTTCAAACGTAGTCGATTGTTCAGGGACAGGACTTTCGTCTGCATGCAGATAAGTTTCCACTGGGGGTCTGTGAGCGACTTACCCAAAGCTACCTCCCATTGGACCCGGTAGTTATACATACAGTGGGTTTTCAGGGAAGGTATGATTTCGTATATCGAGGAGACCAGTTTCTTAGCCAGCCCAGGTTGTGAAACGTATTGAAGGAGTGGCGGGCGGGGGGGGCCACAAGGATAATCAGGCCATTTAGATTGAAACACCGCCCGTAGTTGATAATATAACAGCATTGAGATAGCATTCCAATTGCTCCTCTCCTTCAAGGCATGCCTTAGTAATAAATGTACCCCCCATTATGAGATCCCCAACTGTGTTAACCCAGAGGCGGTCAAAGTGTTGGCGGAAGACCCTCTCCTGCGTGACCGGGTTCCCCCTCACCGTGTACACTGGGAGATCGGGGGAGTGATAGACAGCTGTGTCCGCCATGTGCCCCAGGTATTCCCCGGCTTAGTAAGTAATTTCCACCTGGTGTATCTCAGATTGAGGCGTCCCAATCCCCTCAAGTCATACGGGAACAATGTTGCCTTGTCTTTTGCATTATGAGGCAGCGCAGGTGAGGGGGTCCACCACCATATTGAGTACTGTATCTGGGTGGCTAGGAAGTAGTGGTACATGTCGACATACCCCAGGCCTCCCTCAGCATGTGGTAAGCACAGAGTGCTGTTTGAGACCCTAGCCTGTCTGCCAGCCTGCACCAAGCGAATTAACAGCGACCAAAGCCTAGACCAAAATCCAGCGGGGGGCCAGGAGGGAACCTTGTTGAAAATGTATAATAATTTCAATGCTGTTAAAACATTTGAGACAAATGGTCACTGGCATAAAGTAGAAAGGAACCTCAGACTCTGTCGGTTTTGTGGCTATCCGGTTATTGAATCTGTGTACGTCATCTTCTTTTTGACTGTGGTGCAATGGTGGCTCTTCGACGGAAAGCTACCATAGCTTCCGGCTTTCAGTCGAGAATAAGCACCAATGAGCTAGGGGATTTATTCCTGTCTGGGAACGACTAGGGATGTATAATCTACTTCTCCAGGCAATGCAATGAAATTTGGGATGTAATAGCAATAATCGAAGCATGAACCAATAGCGCAATGTGATTCGCAACTTTTTGGTCAATGTATGTCCTCTTTTTATACTATGATGCGATGTATGATGTGATGTATTAAAAAGTTATTAATTTAACTACATAATAAAACATAAAAAGGGGCCTTTTTCAAGGCTGCAGCACACTAGCGCAACAGGGCTTAGATCAATACATCTGTACATTTAGTTAAAGATTTTTGATACATATAAGGAACACAGGGACATGCATGCACAAAGCCTCTAGTGCTACTGATAGAACTTTGATTTACAAATCAACTGAAATTTAAACCAGTGTCAGATACAACCTGGACAGGGACTTTGGCATTATCACAGTCTTCAATGTATCCCGGCCATTCAGGACATTCATCTTTATCACTTTCAATTGCACCATATTTCTTGGCATTGAAAAAGACCCTTTGGGTCGAAACACATGTCATCTGTGAACTGATTCTGCACCTAAACAAGATAAGATTAAAATGTTATTTGTTTACACACTTGGATTTGAGGTGATTAATCTTATTAACCTGTAATTGGTCTTAATACGATGGAAATATGTACCATATGATAAGTCAAGTGTTTTTTTATTTCCTGGATATAGGATGCAAACATAGTAACGGTTATCCAAATAAAATCTAGATGTATGCGCAAATGTGTCAATGCAAACATTGATAAGTGTTTCTCTATGTGGCGTTGGGCAGCACCACAACGTAGCCCTAACAATTGCACCTCTTTACTTTCTATTCTATATTGTAGGTGCAGTAGCACAAACACGTGAGTGCACACTGTTTCTGTTGAAGAGAAGGAAAGGACTTCTCTTATATAAGAGCCCTGCAGCAGGTTTCACAGCAGCCTGACAATCAGAGCAGCCAGTATCCCTGTGTTCACAATCAAACCGCCTTGCACTACCTTCAAAGCCACCAAGCTAACGAGAACCGCCAGTGCTGCCTTTGCCACTCACTGAACTTTGAACCACTTGTAAGTGTAATTGGTTATTTATAACGTGCTACTCAGAGGTTTCTAAGCATGGACCCGAGGATCGAACCTGTGCTGCTCTGCGTCGTCTTGCTTCCAAGGCGAGCGGGTTGCCCATGAGCTATCTTGCCGAGACGTCATTGGTGCTATCCACTGTGCTTGCATCATCGAACTGGCTTGATATCGTAGTGCCCCAGTAGAGTATTGTCCCATTTTTGGCTCGAGCACCAGTGAACCATACACTTGACTTCAAAAACCCACAGTAGACACTGCATCGCACCTCCAGATGTTTGCATTACAGCTCGACTCAAACCGCCAGATCATCATGTCCCTCATTGACCGAAACTAGTTGTTCTCATTCGAGTCAAAACGCACTAGATTGCTGCACCGCTCCTGGTCATCTCTTTGACCTGCACTACTCAATGCTGCTTTGGAACCACTAAGAGAACTCTCGAGTGAGAGCCCAATTCAATGGTGACTCAACTGGATTAACGCTATGGGACACCTATGGACCCCATACGACCTGCACACTGTAAGCGATATTCAATCAACACTACAGCCAAGTCAATGCCTAGTCTGGGATGCTGAGGAAAACGCTTATTAATGTATTTTTATGTCTAGTTCAGTACTCTGGATGACCACCCTTGTATAACACCCCCCTCTTAGAATCCCCCTGACCCCACTGAGTCAAGAAGTAGGTTTGTTTTGCAAATTAAAAGGTTTATTTGAGAATTTAAACTATATATATATATATATATATATATATATATATATATATATATATATATATCACACTTTATAATAAATTAATATCTGATAGTACACTTAGACATATGATGTTGATCAACAATGGGTAATCTGGCACTAGCACACTTCTTTACAATCAATGAGGAGTTAGTATAGGATGGATAAAGTAGCAAAAATACTTTTATGATTTCAAGGGAAAAGCAATGAGGAATAAAATGCAGTACAGAAATACTTGATATGATTTTAGCAAAAGATAAGATAATCACTTTTTCTCTGGCAATTCACCCCCCTCCCCTATGCAATGTAAGAAATGGAAGGAGATGGAAAGAGGAGCACACAGTTCTCAGGAATGCAATCAAATACAATACGAAATTCAGTTCCCCCCCAGCAAGCTTAGAGGAAACAGGTAGGAGTTTGAAACACAGGCCCAAAATGCTTTTAAATGTGATGGCAATGGATGGGAAAATGTGCCAACTGATTTTAATTCCATCTAGAGATTCAGGGTGAGTGGGAGATGCGTGTTGGTATTAGTTCAGGCTCACTTTAGCAATGCTCTATGAGCTATTATCAAGTTGCAAACAGATTTTAACAAAAGAAAGAATGGAGCTGCTATTTTGACAAGTGGAGAAATTGAGCCAAAATCGCAAATCGCGGTAAATTTCGCGAGTGCGTAAGTCGTGATTGCGGCAGGAGTATAAGGAGTAGCAAGTCGGTTCTATGATTGCCGGAAAGCTTAGATCCTAAGCTTTCAGAGGAAAGTTAAATCTTGTTCCTAGCCCAAACGGTTCCAGAGATACGGACGATTAAATAAAGGTAGTTTTTCGGATTTAAAGTAAAACTCAAAATGACAGCTTGCAGCTTCAGAATTGACAGGTGACAGTTGTGCAGCTTTACAAATGACAGATGACACGATTTCTAGGAGGCTGTTCTACTTAGGTTAAAATAGTTTGGATTAGATTAGTTTAACTAAGAGATTGGTTCTGCACAGTTCTGCTAGGTACTCACAATATAAATTTGAACTAGGCCTCGTCACGGATCTGGTCAACACGTCCGGCTGCGGTTCTGTCTGCTCGGCGGGTCAATCAGGCACCAGTTCTGCTCACAGCGATCTGGGTCAGCTCTGCTCTGCTGGTCTAGCCTCTCTGGATTCAGCGGCCTCTGGTTCTGGATACTGCTCTGCTTTCCGGTCCGGATCAAGTGGATTCTGGATGTAACACTGCTTTCTGGGTACTGGCAAGAGTTCTTGGCAAAAGAATTCAGACAGCTCGCCCGGCTGTGGAATAGTTTGCAAATGATTTTGAGGCCTGCTGACAAATACTTTTGCTTGCAGTGGGCCTTCTTGGTTCAAA
The DNA here is from genome assembly GCF_040938575.1 of Ambystoma mexicanum. Classification (NCBI taxonomy): domain Eukaryota; kingdom Metazoa; phylum Chordata; class Amphibia; order Caudata; family Ambystomatidae; genus Ambystoma; species Ambystoma mexicanum. The sequence goes on from NC_090941.1 coordinate 762,170,199, forward strand.
GTTCTGTAGTCTCTGTTTAGCTTGGAAGTCTAAGTGTTGGATCTCTGGATGTGAAGTCGTCGGTTAGCATGCTCCGCAGCAAATGGAATTGAATGTCTCTACCTGTCCCAGCAGTCTCTTTTTATGTGTTTTGAAAATGGGTGTGTGCCTGGGCCTAGCTAAGCCTGCCCCTCTCTACTTGTCATTGGCCCAATTCTCCCCTCTCCCATGATTGGGGGAAGGAAATGGATTGTCATCATGATGAGGTCTGTTTATGGGTCAGATGATCCTCCCCTGGTCAGTTTGCCCACAAATCTATACTTGATTCAAATACATCTTTCCCAGATATACAATTTGTTGAAATTACATGTACACATTATATATTCCTTATGGTCCATGCTTGTCCGCCTCTGATCTTCCTGGGGGCTTGCATTAAAAAATGACAACATTTTGCGTTTTTTAACTGGTTTTGTAATATCAGACATTTACCCAAAAGTACACACATGTGCGCAAGGAGTATGGACATTAATTGATGAAGTGTCAGATTTTTAACATGCAGACATTTGGAGTAAGACCCTATTTTCCGCTAGAAATCCCCCAGAATACACCACAGGGTCCTAACGCCTCTCAAAATGTTCACAGAAAAATCACAAAAATAATGATATTACTTCTATAATTCTGACAAGTCCGCACTATGAGTTATCTATCTTTTTAAAATTATGCTCTGGTCAAAAAGGGGTGTAGCTTCCCACATCACATGGTGGAATAACTGGTTTATCCACTTCCCCCAAGCCAGCTTGTTCACAGAGGCACAGCTGCCCCCCAGTTTCTCCCAAGAGGAAGCTATTTTACGACACCCCCAATATAACATTTGCCTGAGTCCAGGACAGGCCTTTGTTCAACTCCCTGTAGTCCCCAGCTGCTCCACCCCTAATCTAATCAGAGAGGTGTTAACTCCTTTTGGCCAGGGGCAGAGTGGTTGAGCATCCAGTTTCAACTCCTGTCGGGGGTAGTTGTCAGGGAGAATTCAATTTCATTAAGCCAGGTTTCAGCTAAATGTCACTTTTTGTTCCCAGTTTTCTACATTCAAATCAAACTGACAATTTTTACCTATACATTAAATACTTACTCCCTTCAAGTCATTTCAGAATATAGTTTTACATTGTATCCACCTCTTAGCAAGTCTTTCCTTGGTCTGGTTTTGTTTCATTTGTTCAGTTTTACACAAAAGTCTGGTGGTTTTAAAACGCCGGCTTTCTGATAGTGGTGAGTACTGGTAATGCAACCATTTTTGGGATTAAGAAAATGAATTCCCCACAGTTCTGGGTTGCTTTTGGCAATCAGCATTGCCATTCCCAATGGTTTCAGGCTACTGTGTGTGTAGCCCAATGGTGGTTTTAGGCAGTGCCCTCCTGTGCTCACAACATAGGCAAAAATGTGTGGCAGCCTATTCTTCATGTTTTCCCTGTGCACTCTCTGGGGAGTTCTGGCCATCATGATGTTTTCCATGCCAGTACTGAACAGTTTTATTGTAGGGCTTGGATGAATGGGTAAAAACATCCCACAACACACAACCATTCGAAGCTGAACTCGATGCCGTCGAACTGCCAAGCATTGGAATAAGATATTTTGCGAGGGGCCTTATCCCCCTGGTCCACTTTTCGAACCCTATAGACTGGCCAAGTCCTGTTTGCAACTTTATTCCTTCAAAAACATTTCCCTTTTAAGCTCCTCATTACATGTCTTGCCTGTTTTCCAACCGTGCTGAAAACCCAGAGTGTGGCACCATTGCTTTCTGCATTTCTCTGTTGTTTCTTTATAGGGGTGGGTTTTTATAGTGTTTTTAAAGTTATTTGTACTTTGGTGTGTTACATTAAAGTAAATATATATTTATAGACCCTTGATCAGACATTCATTTTATTTTTGACTGTTGTTCTTTGCTGTTTGGGTTGCTTCTGGATCACATTCACGCCGGTTCTGATAGTATAACCTTCTTTTGGCCCACGTTACCACAAAAGGTGAAGCAGTTATATTTTTGAGCTGTGCCTGTTTTCTCTTTATGATTGGGATCACTCTTGGTTTGTAGAAGAGGGTTGAGTAGTCAATTTAACCACTGCTCATCCATATCTTTCTCACAGCAGAATTAATTTTGTCACAAAGTGGAACTCTGACTAAGTCATCACCAGTCTAATCCACACTGTAATTGATGAAACCACTGATCTGAAGCTATTTCAATGTTCCCCAAAAGTTATGAACTTATTGCCACAATCCCTGAAATGTAAGTTAGAACTGTCCTATGAACATACATCAAGAAGGACCAGTTCTATTCTTTGTCCAACCAAGACAATATCCTGATCAAGATGGAAACTGGAACAGATTTTGTGCTAAAATCCAAGACTAGTTGTAAGAACTAAAGCTCATGGGGAACTCTAAGATAGTGTGGTTTGCATGGCAATGCATTGATATCCTCTAGCCCTATTATTAATGATATAACCACCAAGAGTACTGTTTTGTAAGTCAGCTATTCCATATCTACCTAGTCTGATGGCTCTTAGTGGACCCACAACAATGACCTCAAAGGTATTGACAAGTCTCAAGGATGAATCATCACCATAGGGGGATTGAGGTGAATAAAACACTTCAGAAGTTTCGTTACCATTTCTTCAAAACTACCAGCCCTCCCAAAGGCCTCCAAAACTATCTGATGCCTATCCATTGGACTTTTAAAGTGGATACGACTAATCCTTTGCAGCACCCTTCGAGGGATACATCTAAAACGCCAAGTAGTTCCTAACGCAACAGTATGAATTCCCAGATTCAAAGAATCTTGTAGGTTTGGCTCTGACTGTCTGGTCTTTGCCACTAGGCACTGGAATAACATACACAATGATTTTCAAAGACTTGATGAGTACCCCTAATTAGGAAAACAATAACACTGTGCTATTATATACCCAGGAGACTATCTGCTCCCTTGTACTCTCTTTGTCTATACATGTTTCATGATATTATATCAAGGTCTTAGATGCCTTGGTTTCCTCAATTATTTCCCCCAGTGAGAGTGGGCCCAGAAAAGAGATGTGTAGTTTTGTTTTATCCAATATGGTGTTGAATGCTGCTGTGTTGAGGAATTTCCAATTTCCCTTCTCAATTGGAGCTAGATTCTGGTGGGTGGTGCATACTCGCACTAGAGCATGAATGACAGATAAAGTGGTCACTCAACAAATGAGTACTGGGGAGCTGCTAAACTTTTTTGAAATATGTATCTGGCAGAGTGGGTTGCCTCCTTCATTTGTTGTAGGTGCATGCTGGGTAGCCGAGAGGTTAGTGATTTGGTGGAGTTCGCTGTTCCCTTCTTTGAACATGATGTTAATCTTCTATTATGATCGGTACTTGGTATCTAGTGAATGAAGGTTATGCTGTCTACACATTTCTCTGTGAAGGTTGGGTAGTATATGGGTGGTCTGTATATTAGTAGGAAGTATAGATTGATTTGATGGTCCAATGTAGGGTGAAGAAAGAGTGATTCTTAGTCCAGGATGTTTGTTGATGGTGCCGCTGTGATTCTTTGGAATTATTTGTAAGCTCTGGCTAGGCCTCCTCCTCTTTTTCGTTCTCGGGAGGCTTGCATGAGTTTGAAGCTGCTAAAGAGAGATTTTTATGCAACTACCATGAAATCACCCATGAACCACGTTTCTGTGAGGACATTGATCAGGCGTTGAATAGATTGCAGTGAATCTTCTTGTTTTCTGGGTTTTGTTTCTCTATTTGAGTTTGCATCGATATGGCGATGGCCCCATGGTTGTTTTGGTTGTTTTAGTTTGATCCGTTGATTGACTTTGGTTTGAAGTTTGAGTGGCAGACCTTTGTTGTTTCTAGTTTTTCATTGAGGAGGATGAGTAGGTTGCACATAGGGCAATATTGCTTTCACATTGCTTTTGGTGGAGGCTGATTCTTCTGGTGTGGGTGTGAATTTTTGATTGGTTGGGAGGCTTTGTAGGTGGATAGGTATTATGTGACATGAAGCAACTATGGTGAACATGTCATGAAAGTATCTCTTCTTTGATGGGGTTCTGCGTAAGGCTTCCCAGAGTATGGAGGTTCCATAACGTATTTGGTTGTGTTTGGTTGTGTTCTTTGGCTTTCTCCACTGGCATTTGTGCATCATTGTGTATGGGTTTTGGGTTAATATCGCAGTGGAAATGTCAGAGAGCCTTTATGGAAGAGTTGTTGTAGGGCCATAGTGGAGACAGGGAAGGTAGTAATGTAGTTGGGGGTGTCTTAGTGGAACCTCTATCAAAGTTATCCGAGTGCCACATTTTTAGAGTTGAAACTTATCAAAGTAGTCAATAATGCAAGTGATTACAATCAAATGGTGCACAACAATAGCTACTGTAAATCCTCAAATTCTAAATAATTTTCAAACAATTTGGGTGCAAAATCCCATCAACCACACTGAACCCAATGTTGATCAATTAATGAAATAAGTTTCATGAAAAAATTAGATGTGTATAATCATGATATTTAATGTTAATGATTACCGAGGATTTGAAATTGAGGGGCCGATTCATGGAACAAATGTGCGCCTAAAATCTCAGCGCAAGCTGGCGCAAGGAAGGGCCTGCGCATGTTTTCCCCAGGATGTGCACCAAATCCGTGCGTGGCGCACACGGGCGCACACGTCATTGCAACATCCCGAACACTGTGCGCGACGCACAAAGGGAAAGCGCACAACGTCGGCGCCCACACCAAAAAGGGGGCGGGACACGGGGCGTAACACGCGGAATGGGGAACAACGCTAGAAAAAGAAGGCGTAACTGGGGAAGTATTGCAGAGAAATACACAGATCGCCCACACGCACGCGAACAACACATATTCATGGAATCGAATAGGGGAAACCCGCGCACGCCAAAAGACGCGCATAGGCGTCAACATGTCCGCCACACGAAGGCAGGCGGAAGCGTCCCCGCGCACAGTATAAAAGTGCGCATAAACAATAAACAAGTATATCCAGCTACGATGAATAACCCATTTGTCGCAGCACTGATCGTGGGACACCGCAGGAGGAGGAGAATAGCCAGGTCCCACATTTTTTTTCCCCGGACTAGCCTTTTTGGGATGCCTGACGACCAGGTCTATGGCAGGTATAGGTTTCCACCCCGTATCATCCTAGACCGGTCAGGGAGTGGGAAGATGACCTTACATCACCCACCTTGTGCTCCCAAGCATTGAGCCCCTTGGAGAAGGTGCTCAATGTCCTGCATTTTTTGGCCACTGGGTCATTTCAGTGGACAACTGCCATAGTGGGGGGTCTCACAGACCACGCATTCATGCTGCCTACACCAGGTGTTGGCAATCCTCACTGCGCGCCCCTCAGTCCGCAGGCACATATACATGCCCAGAACACCCGCAGAAAGGCAGGCCGTGGTCCAGGACTTTTACAGGGTGGCACACTTCCCCAAAGTGCTCGGTGCCATAGATTGCACCCATGTGGCCCTACGTCCACCCAGGGCCACTGAGCACATCTTTTGAAACCGCAAGCACTGGCATTCCATCAATGTGCAGGTTGTATGCGATTTAAAGGGAATCATCACCTCTGTCTATGCAAACTACCCTGGCTCTACCCATGACAGTTTCATATACAGAATGTCCACCCTGAGCCGGGCCCTGCAAGCTGGGCAGCATGGCACCACATGGATCCTAGGTGAGTATAAATGCCTGTGCACATGCATGCATGTCACACACAGCCAAATACACAAACCCCAATAATAACAACCATTATCACCTCCCCAGGGGACAGTGCCTACCCTCTGAGCAACCACATGATGACGCCAATCTGGAACCCCACCACACCACCCCAGGTAAGATACAATGCTGCCCATATTGCAACCAGGGGCATAGTGGAGCGCACAGAGTGCTCAAGTCACGCTTTCGCTCCCTTGACCGCTCTGGCGGCCAGCTACTATATGCACCCCCAGTAGTGTGCAGGATTGTGGCAGCATGTGTCCTGCACAATGTAGCAACACGGCGGGACGTACCGGTGGACATGGTGGTGCCCCCACATCCCAAACCACAGGCATTGGCGCTGCCCATGGGAGGGGAAAGGGCACGTGGCGAGGCAGCCCGGACCCAGTTTGTGGACACAATTTTCACCTAAACGCCCACCCCTGCGGAGTGCACACAGGCCTGGCACATACCAGGTGACAATCGATGATGACAAAGAGACAGTCAACTGTCACAACCTTACCACCCTGAGAATGTTGCCACAGAAGTGCTACATTGTGTGCATCCCTAGCTACTTAAACATAACCAATCCTGTGTGACCAAAAGCAACACATGCAAGGTGTGTATCACACCCCACCACAAAACAGGCCATCACAATCCCTGGTATGTCACCCAAACCCTCCCAACCCACATCACCCTGGTCTGCCACACCATGACATGGCATGCAATAGCAGAAGGCCAACACATGACCAATAAGATACGAAGTGACATGTCATAAATGAAAACTAGCATGAGACAATGATGCCTGACATGGAATCAGATTAAATGACTGACCAACAACCTCCCACACATACAAAGTCAGACACAAATGCTTTCAACCAATCGTAGCATGAACACAACACTGAATTCCTGTTCACAAGCACATTGGCCATGGCAAAATCCCTACTCTCGAACCCGTGTGCTGTGTGTCTCTCCTGCAACACCCTGCTCAGCACACAGCACATTGAGCAGCCATTGTGTTGCAGATACACATTGAGCATCACATGAAAATGACAAATCTAATCAATAACCAAATGACGCATATACAGGATACCCAAATGGTAATAGATCATGTGCTGCAGGGACACAGCGGGCCCGAGAATGCAATCTGTGTGCAGCTGTGGCCATGGAAGGGTGGTTGTATGTGTGATGGATCATTGTGCAACTGTGTGTGTCATTAGGGACATGCACTCAATATATGCATGTGAAATAAAGTGACCCTCAGTGTCCTGTACACATCACATGTGAACATTGCCCATGTGAACACCCCAGCATGTAAAACCACACCAATCCCCTGACACCTGAAAAGTAAAGACAACACTGGAACAGGCATTGACCAGCACAACACATCGTACCCCACAATTACAATGTCAGAGTGCCCAAAACACTGTAGCCCAAGCCAACTGTCCAACAACAAAAGGCCCTCCCTCATTTACACATCACCGTGACCTTCTGAACAACTGTGTATGTGGTATGTAGTCTTCTTCCTTCAAGTCTACCTGGCTACAGGATCAACCTACCCCTTGGTCTCCATGTTCCAGCTTGCGTGTAAATAGTGTGCAGCCCCCTCAGAGGCCACCTTGACTGGTAAAAATACCAAATTGCAGAGAACTACAAGGAGCCAAAACCACAAACCAGGGAAAAAGCCTGTAGGCACCACAAAACCCAGGAAGAGTCTCCAGTAGATGACTTGAAGTAGCAGGAAATGTCAAAGCACATGTACAAGCACAATGATAGAACAACCAAGGTAGCACATTTGAACAATGGTCCTACAGGATGGGTACCATTTACAGTACATAACATACAATGAGGATGCAACAACTGATGGGTAGTGTCACAGCTCCGGTGTCCATGCGCAGGAGTGGCACGAACCAACCACCCCCTCCATGGTCTGGGCACCTGCAAGGTCAAACTTACAGAGGCCTCTGAGACCCCAGCGGGGAAGGAGGGTCATGGATATGTTGTTTGGACAGGCATTGGTATGCAGGATAACTGGAAAGAGGAGCAGGAGAGGGGAGTTGGATTGGCAAGGGAAAGTAGTCAAAATACATTAAACTACTATTCACAATAACACATACTCAATCTGAGAAAACATTTTCATCATTCACATTGTACCAAATGAGTCAAATGCAAGCCAAAGAGATCCTTATCTCTGGGGTGAGTGCTGGCCTCCTGCCTGTGCACTCTCAGGTCTGGTAACAGGAGCAGTTCAATGCTGCAAAGAGAGCGTGAGTTACTAATCTGAATGTGTGTTAACAACACACACACACAACACCATCCATGCCCCAAAGTAATTGACTCCTCCACAAACAAACACTCTTGTCTGCTGCTTTGTACCCATACGTTAGCTTCGCCCCTCATGGTTCATACACTGTCAATGCAGTAAGGCAGGCGCATGTGGGCGCGCAGGAAATGGAAGACCAATGCGTCAAGAATCACACATGATACAATGGTCCCTGAGTGAGCTGCTACACGCTTATAGCAAGGTGCAACTTCAGGACAAGTTGTGTTCTGGCAGCCGCAGATTTCAATAGGTAGTGCAGGTGGCAATTTGCACATGCAAATGATATGCACTGCACATGAGTCTGTGCCTCGCAGGGTGTCCCTGTGCGCTGTATCAGTTTCTGGCTAGGAACGCTACTGCCCGAATAACTCTGCTTCAATGGAGCAGGGGGTACTTGAGGATATGTTCGATGGCCCCTGCGTGTGCCCCTGACAATTTGTAAAGCCACTTTACATTTGGCCCTCAACGCATGTCAGCTGTACTGTGTGCTTCTCCAACCATGCCTAGCAAAGCTCCCCAGAACTGGTGCTACTTAGCATGCATGTGGAAGTGGCCTGGTGGAAGGTTGGCTGCGGTGTGGGCCCTTGTGCTGCTCACCTTGCCTGGAGCTCCTGGAAACACGTCTGCTTCTGTTGGACGTCTGAGCACAAGCCCTGTGCTTCTGCTTGCACACACATGCACATGTCTGCACCAACGTGGCCAGTCATCAGGATTAGTCGTCCCTGTGTCTGCTGACAACACAGCAGATGATGATGATGGGACAGTAAGCAGGACACATGATGAACCCTCAGTAGTACACCCATGTGTGCAGAAGACACTACACTAGTTGGACAGAGTCAGTGGGCCTGAAACAGGGTGAGGCCTGTGCCCCACACAGACTGTCACACCCTAAACATGTGTGGAAGGCAGGACTGAGCCAGAGTGGGCATGGGAAGGCTGATGAAATGCCATGAAATGTAGGTCACCCTGGACACGTACTACAATGATCATCCAGTCAAGGACACATAGGGGCATGCATGGAATGCACATGGAGCATGAATTGGCACTCATGTCCCTGCGGAGAATCTGCCATCTGCACAGTCCAAGTGAGACAGCCTGCATGAAGGACAGAGGATGTACCCCACTACATGTGTCTGGCCGGTTGGCTGGTGGAAGTTTGCATGTACACAGGAGGCTTGAACAGGGCATTGCACCATGGCAAATTGATGCACACCAGTGCAATGGTGAAATTGGGGTGCAGGGGGGGTGGAGGGGCAAGGGAGCATGCAGACGACATAGTCCCAGTGCTGAGAGGAAGGACACCTCAGGTTACATGCAGAAGGGCCAGTGAGCTGGAACATGGACCGGAGGGGCATCCGGGTGACTAGCATGTGAGTAGGGTGCAAGTGTGGTGATGAGGACAGTCCCCGTCTGCTCTACATGTCCACCATCCTGCACAGCAGGCATGCATCAGTGAAGCATTGCATGACTTGCACATGAGAACCATGTACACATGACATGTAGTGCCAGTCAAGCACAACACACAAGTAAAACACACGACAAACACGCAACAACACTCACTCCTTCGACCAATTCTCGTGGTATGAACTCTGCAACGAATGACTCGTGCGGAGTGAGGTCTTCCTCCTCAGGTGCCGGCCCACTGCCAGTCACCAGAGTCATGTTGTAATTTGAGGCACGCTTCGCCTTAGCGCTGCGTTTGAGGTCATTCCAACACTTTTTGCACTCTTGCGCCATTTGCACCTCATGGCCGAATGCACTCACATGTTCCGCAACTTGCTTCCAGTGGGTATCACGATGGGCAGCCGTAGTTTGACAATTCGGCCCCACTAGTATGTCACAGTTGTGATCCCGCACGTAGTTGTTAGGGAGAATTCTCTGTTTAGGCTGAATTTCCTAACCTAGTGAGTCCCCCAGCAGCTTTGCTGGATTTTTGGGGTTTATTTTTTTCTCCTGCCAAGAGTGAGACTCTTTTACCCTCACTCTTGGGCATGATTTGAGTGTGTTTCTTTGAATCTAGATGTGTTTAATGGGCTATGGGGTCTTTTACTCCATAGGGCTTCATGTGTTTTTGTGATGTGTGTTACACAGCACCCTCAGTGCAGTGACACAGGGGTGTCATAGTGACCCCCCAGTATAGACTCCATACCCTGGGACTGACTACTGTCTCCCAGGGCATGTAAAGTCACCATTGACTTTTCTAGTCTTAAATTCTGAACAGAACCAGTACAAACCATCATATTGTGGACGTACTGGCTGGGGCAATTCAATTGCCCTGGGGTCTGTTAGTCGAGGGGGCACGTCTCCGTCCCCCCTGATCGAGTTTTGGCTGGTGGCAGTGGATACTACTTTTTATATTCAACCGCGAATATTTTCCTATGGGATTTCCCATTGTTTTAAGCTACTATCTTTATTTAATTATTTACGGTAGCCTCGAACATACCGCCGGTTTATTTAATTAATATTAATTCTCCGGTTGGTATTTTTTGCCAAAACTTGATTCTAAAATGGCGTTTGTGTTCTCTTCTGTGACTCCAACCCAAGTCGAGCCCTTTGTTCCACTTTTTGGCGGGCTTCTCCACAGAAGTCCTCCAAAGTGGTGCCACTGTGTCTGGGGTACTTAGGACGTGTGGAGGGGAATTTAGGCACCCTGGACTGAGTTGCCTAGGCAACGCAAGTCGCACTCCGTCCTGATTGGCCCAAGTGGTGAGTTTGAGTGACAGCTAGGCTGAGTGAATGGGGGGTTTGCTGCATAAAAGCAGGGCTTTCGGGACTGGAACTTCAGAAGTCGCCACAGGACCTAAGAATCCGACAAGGGAGAAGCTGAGCTGACCTGCCACGACACCACCACCGGTGGAGCCCTGCTGGACTGCCTCACCACTTTTCCCAACGACAGAGGAGATCTCCCGCCGGAGAGTCTTCTTTCTTTGACTGGTGGGGATAACCAGTTTCACCGTCTTTTCGCTTTCCCGATGTATCTCGTGGCCGCCTTGCCCATGCCAAGCACCCCGGCAACCGGGATACCACGTTTTACCACGACCGCGAAACCAAGGTACCACCTTTTAACCGGAAAACTCTGCGGCTGGTTTCTGCCCTGGTAGTGGAACGACCTTCATCTTTCCTCCAAGTCGAGATCTTCTCTTCCCCTGGATGACGACGCAACTTGCACTCACTACCAGGAACAACTGCCACCGCTGGAGGATCCTTCCCACTTAAGGTACCGTGTCCCGTCTGGCTTCCCTTGCTACCGACTGTACGGGGTAGATTTTTCCCCCGGCTTTCAAACCTGGGTTAGCCTGGGACACCTTGGCTAACCTTTTCTAAGCCTCTCTAAACGCTTTGCAGAACCCTCTGCAAGACTTTCTACGCCTAGTGTAATCTGTAATGTAGTGTAATGTGTGATCTTGGGCGCAATTGTGCTCTGCTCTCTCTAAGAGTGGGCCCAGCCTTTGGACTTTGGCTCACCAGTGACTTTTTGCTCTCTGCCTTGCTAACAGTGTTCTGGAATCGTAGAGTGGTGTACCTCTGCTTATTCTGTCTTTTTCCCTCCCTTTTTCACAAACTTATTAGAGTGCAATCTAGTTAAGTGCTCACCTCTGTATGAAAATAAGTGGTGTTTTACTGTGATTTTCTAATAGGGAAAAAGGGATGTATATATCATAATAGTAACTGTGTTTAGAATATTTTACAATAAGAGTGCTGGAGTGTTTCAACTGTGTGTTTTTAAATAAATAATTATATACTTTGATACCAAAGCTCTGGTCAGTGTTTGCTTGTATTATTGTACCTGAGTGCCTATTGAGTATACTTTGCATACTGCCTAACTCTACTTGAGGGAAGTCTGACTGCTCAGCCACAGCTACCAGGTAAATCTGGGTGGTACAGACTGCTACCAAGTGGGTTTACTGCCAACACCTGTAGTCTTACATCTTTTGCAGTGGTCCCTAAGGGAACTGCACAGGTTTCTGCCTAACAGTAGTCCATGAGGAAGTCCAGTTCCCGCTTGCAGAAAGGCTTCTTCCTCGACGTCCCAGAGGCCATAGCTGTGTCTGGGGTCCCAGCCTGTACTGCAGGTGCAACCTTCCTCCTCTTGGACGCTGGTCCAGACCCTGGTTGGCAAATGCCACCCTAATCAGTATGGGCAGTGGCGCTGGTGGAGTGAGCCAAGGGAGTGGCAGGTGGAACATGGAGTGAGGCCCTGACTGGCGTCAGTGTCTGCTGGGTGCCCTGGAATGGACCCTGCGCAGCAACATCCGCTTTGCCAGGGTCATTGACCGGGACTGTCCTGGTTGGTAGACTCACAACCGGGGTGTTGTCGGCTGCATCTGCCCCTGCACTTGCCAACACCCGACTGGTCGGGGCAGCAGATGACATTGCTGCCCCAGGGACAAGTGCCTCGGTCAGGGCAGCCCTACGTGCACCTACAGTGTGCCTCCTGACCACCTGGGATTCTGCCATGGACTCTTCAAGTGCCAACACAGCCTGCGCTGGCAGACCCTGAGCCTGGGTGGTGGTGTCCACAGCTGCACCTGCGATGAAAACGGACTGCCGGGTCATATGGGCGCCAGTGTCAGATGCAAGAACGGCATCTCCTGGAGCTGCAGGGGGTGGTGGCATGACTGCACCAACACGTGGCACAACATCATGCCGAGCTGCTGCACCCCTGCCTCTTCCACCTCTGCAGCCACCCTGGACACCCTGGAGTCCCCCTACTCCCTGGTCACCCGGCCACATCCCTGACCACACCCACCATGTGGAGTATGCCCAGCTGAGGCGCCCCTCAACTTCCGTGGCCTCCCAGCCATGGCACAGATGGAGTAGTGCCGGCACAGATGGAGTAGTGCCAATGGGAGGTGTACACAACAATTGTCCTGGGCAATTGGGATGAAGGGGGTGGGATACAAGATGTTAACAGCACCCCTGCACCTGCAAGGCTGTATGTGACCCCTGTGATAAAGTGACGGGTCACACAATGCTCAGGCACCCCAAAACTGCAGTAAAACCATGCACGCAACCCCCGGTAGCCCACGTGTGTGGAATTAACCTCCCGCAGTACGCGGTGGCACCCAGGGACATGAAAAACACATACACGTGGGACACGCAGGCTACTATGACCTTGAATATGGGTACACGATACACCGGTGCACCCGCAGTGGGAAAAATAGCATGCGCGACTCACCGTCAGACTAGCGTGATAATGAAAAACATGTGTAGCCAATACCCCTGCCAAAAGGAGAGATACGTCCTTGATCCGCTGTGAAGTTGTGATAGCGCGTGAAACAACACGAAGTAGCAACACACACGTCGGTCTCCACGAAAGGCACGTACAGCGAACTGCTGGCCCCGCTCACCTTTAACCCGTGCTGAGGGAAACACCTGCGCGCGTCACGTCACTTACGCACTTAGGCCCTTTCCTCAGATTACACGCATTAACACGCGGATGTGCAGTTTTTTCACGTGCCAAATCACTCTGTATCAAGCTGGCCACGCGACAACACATGGAAGACCACGCTCCTGCCCAGAAGCCATTTTCCTGCCCCCCAGAGCCCTGAGCATGCTCCCACCTGCCATCTGCTGCTGCCTGCCTGCTGCCCACGTGCCCTGCTATTTGGTGCCTGCACGTCAGCCATCTGCAGGGGTCCAGTTGCTGTGTCCACCCCTGCTGGAACAGAAGACTCCCAACTGGTATACCATTGCTCCACAGCCCAGCCCCAGGACCCAGTTGCCACCCACACCTGCCTCGGGGGTCGCCATGTCAGGGCAAACACCGGCAAACACCATCAGAGACCACTGGCGACCCCCAGCCAGAGAGGCAGAGGGCTACCAGCTTCAGCGATAAGGAAGATGGTATCCTGGTGGAGCAAGTTCTGAGGCATTATGATGCCCTCTTCACACCATTGTGCGCCGACAAGGAAGGACGGGAGAGGATCTGGGAGGACGTAGTGGTTGCCATCAACGCGGAGGGGGTGGCAACCCACGATATCAAACATGTCCGGAGCACTGGGAGGACTTCAGGTCCAGGACCGTCAGCAAGGCCCGGCGCCTCTTGAAGGCAGAGGATGCAGAGGGGTGCCGGGTCAGCCTGATCAACCTCTAGACGAGGGTCCTGGAATGCATAAGCCCAGCGCTCCACATCCAGATCCTTCAGAGGAAGACCCGTCTGGAGTTGAGCGGTAAGTGGCCATGCATTGCTGTGTGAAACAGGGCATGTTGCAGTGTGCTGGTAGTCAGCTACTTGCCTGTATGTTTGACATAGGCCATGTATGGATGTGTGTGTGCAGAGACATCATGGTTCTGCAAGTGAGACCAGTCATGCCTGAACCACATGGATGGTGCATGTATTACAATGCAACATGGGGAGCAGCATGCGGAATGCACACATGCCTGTCTCTGTTCTTGGACATGGATGGGGTGTGAGAGATGGGTGCTGCTGTCATGGACATGTATGGTGTACATGTCTGTGTGTCTGAGTAGCGTGTGGGTGACTTTGAAACGCCATGGATGCATGACACATGTCCGTGACAATGAGTTGATTCACTGATGCAGTCTAGTCATCTTTGTATCCACTGTGTCTGTGGTGTACGAGGCCAGATGCATGATGCATGAGCCTCCGGTGATGTGTGTGCATGGGATCAGTATGACACATGATGCATGTGAGTTTGAAGACAACGTTTATGTCAATAGAGGCCCTTGTACATGTTGATTGCATGCGCCATGCCTGTTTCTGCATGTGTGTTGCCTGCATTGACCCATGTGTTGTGGAGGGGCAGGATGGAAGTGACGTTTGACAGTGCCACACATGTGCTATTGCTTCCTGTCTAGGGGACTATTGTACAGTACCCTGATGCTTGTGTTCTATGTCTCCCTCTACACAGCGTCGCGTGAAGAAGAGGGCGGAGATGGTGCTGTGGAGCAAAGTGGCGGGGATGCCTCCACCGGCCGGCGACACAAGGCCCAGCCACCCTCCCAGGAGTTACCCTCATCCGGGAGCGAGGGGACTGGTGCCGCGTCTGCCACTATGGCTGCAGCAGAAGGGCCGGGTGAGCCCCCACAGGGGCTTGCGATGGTGGAAGATGGTGTGGCACCATCCAGGTTGGTGGTCTACACAGAGGAGGAGGAGGCAGCTACTGGGATGCACATGGGTCCTGGTGTGGGTGGTACCACTGGTGCAAGTGATGCAGTCTAGGGCCAGGGGCAGGAGGCAGCACAGGTCGCCATGGAGGGGCCTGTGCATGTCACTGTCCCTGACCCTGTGACTGCACCACCATGCACCAGCAGGGATGCCCCATCCCAGGCCCGTCCGCAGGTAGGGGGGAGGCCATTATCATCTGGCACGCCACTACCTGCGGACGAGGAGACCCATGACGGTATGGGGTCCGTCCTGATTGGTGTCGCGTTGCGCACGCACAACATTCGTGATGACGTGCGTGCTTCCTGGGGGGGACGCACGCCATCATGAAGAGCTGCGTGGCAAAGTGGCACATTTTGGAGGGGCCCTGGTCAGAGGGTTCCTACATGTGTCGAGCACTCTGACGGCCCTCTCCTCCTCTGTGGAGACTATGCGCCAGTCATTCTCCCTGCCGTCTTCCGGCCCAGATTCCACCAGGGCCCCCTGTGGACCTGGCCCGACCAACGCAGCCAGCTTGGTGGAGATCGCATCCCTGCCACAGTCGGGAGTCGGAGGTCGAGCAGGGGTGGACACCCCACCAACTGGAGACCAGCAGATGGAGGATGTGCCGGCATCATCGGGCAGGGCACATGGATAGCAGCAGCAGGCTCAAGGTGGGAGCGATGATGGCTCAGGGCCATCAACATCAGAGGGGCAGGCATCGGCTGGAGGGCAGGAGGACCCTGGAATGGGAGTGTCTTCCGTGTGGCAGCAGTTGGGCCAGCGGACAGATGCGGAGCGGCGGGCGGAAGAGGCACGGCTCACTATGGTCAGGGCGGAGTTCTCCATGAGCAGGGCGTTGAGGTGGGCTGAGTGCCTCGAGGCAACTCGCAGGGAGTTGGAACAGGCCATGACTGCATCCCTGTGAGACGTCAGGGCCAGGGGAGAGGCCCGCCTCCAGGACATCGACATGGAGTTCGATGATGCTCTGGCCCAGGACATCACAGAGTGAGCTGTAGGACTTGCCCGCCGCCATTGTATATAGTTAATTAGTCTTAGGTTTCCTTTCTGTTTTTATTTCTTTTGGGGAGCTTGGACAATGCCCCACCTTTTTGTATATAGTTGTTCATTTTGTAGGGTTTTTTGTAGGTTTCCGTTCATTGGTTGGGCTCATGGACCCTGGATTTGTACTTTGTATATAGTTCAACACTGGATTTCACCTATTTTTGTTTTGTTCCATGGATCAATGGTTTTGTCTTATTTTTTCACTTTGGATTTGTTTTGACGGACAGACACTTTGGACCCATGTGCTTTTGGATTGATTTGGATTCTGCTTTCACACATTTTTATTTTATATTTTGGACATGCAGCTTTTTCTTAATTATTTCCATTATTGTGTGTTTCATTTCATTCCCTTGCTTTTGTGTTTAATACATTTTTATTTCATACTTCAATGTGTGGTATTCTCTCTTTGGTACCAACAACACACAAAGAGACTAGGGGAGTTTAATGACCCAAAAGTTTATCCCCTAAGAGAACATCATAGACAATTAAATACTACAAAACTCTCTAGTCTTTGTATTGTCTCCTTATAGGCTAGACATTAATCAAACAGTTCATTGAACAAATAAAGAACTGTCCAGTATCCTTATCCATGTAATGTAAAATTCTATTACATTTTAATTCAACACAATGTGCACAATTCAATAAAACACGTAAAAATACATAACATCAATTCATATCACAATTATCATTTAAAACACATTACAAAATGTCACAAACTGCATAAAAACACATATTATGCATAAAACTACTTAGACAAATTGCTATAACCTCTATAGTGCAAAACACCTCAACCAATGTTGTCTAGCGGATACAGTGAACAAGGTATTTCTAGTCTCTTTATCTCCCCATAACTGAGATCAATTAAACAAATCCCTATTTGCCATCAGGATTCTAACACAACTTAATAATAAATTCAATCCACTGTTAATCAATACAGTGTCCTTTCAGCCCAACATGTTTTGTTCTGTATTTAATTATACATATTTGACCAGAACTTCTTCAGGGGATCAACAGCATTTGGTTAATTAGCATTCAATTTTTAAGTAGCGAAAACCACCACCACTATTGCAGCTTATACGTCCAGACCCTATAGGAGAAAACACAGATATATAGCCGTCAGTAATACTGCTATAACACATATCTTTACCACATAGGTCTTTGAATAAACCCGGGAAGTGCTTACCGGTATTTTGAAAAATAATATTTCATTAACCGGTACCGAAATAGACCACAACCTAATGGGATAGATGGCTTAGGTCAGGGAGTACACAAAAACCATGTGTGTTACAAAAAACTTTTTGTGTCAATCACTCACACACATTTATTTACAATAAGGCCATATGCACAGTCTAAATTCACAATTACTTCTATTAGACATAACTTTCGCTTCTACATTACACTATCCATTCATTTAAACCTACAATAATGCAAAACACCTACATATGCCTTAGATATTAGTCCTCACTACCTTCAGCAACACTTAATCCAGTGCATAGGCCCCTTTCACTAGAAAAAAACGGTTTCAATCACACATCACATGTGCTCAGAGTCGCATATGTCTCATACCTTGTCAACTTATCACAAGGTCTTCAAAGCGTTATAACATCCAATCTTGGAAATGCCCGCCTGGTCCACTGGTGTGGCATTCTGTTTGTCAAAATTTCTTCTCACCCTCCTATCCAGTTCAGCGCTGAAAAAAGTGCCCTCTAAGTGAGAAAAAGAAAAAGAAACACATGCCAACGTCAGTAATCTGACCTTTAAAACAACAAAATGGGTCTTGTGTCAACGCGCATACTCTAACAGTTTACATAGCCCCTATTCTTAACATATTCCTACTATTTACAAACAATAACTTACTGTGTTCACGGCAGTGACTAACTCGTCAGCAGTGGAAATCCCTCTGTTGGCGCAAATGTCCCGTCATCTGACACCTCCTTCCATACAGCAGCTGCGCCTTTCACTGCTTGCTGCTGCTTTTAAAAGGGCTTGTGACCTGAGTGAATTCAGGTGCGCTACCTCATTACTTATGTCCATCAGCTGTATAACGTACTTCTCTGCAGCCAATGATTCCGAGCAGCAATTATCGTGCTTTGTAAACGTGACAGGCTCAGCCATTCGCATTTGCATTTCAAATCCTCATTAATCATGTCCGGCTGCTGTGTGTCATACTACCCTGTACCAATGGTTCAGAGTAGTAATTAACGTGCTCTACTAAAGATAACTAGCTAAACCATTCGTGTTTGCTTTTCCAATCGAGCACAACTTAAATGTAATTCCGCTCTGATGTTGCTCACTACAGAGCTACTGAGCTATAGATTTAAATCTGATTCAACAAACGTTTACCACGTTTGCACCAAGTAAAAAAGCTCTCTAAATGCACTAACATCACTGCACTAGGCTTCTTCACAAATTCTACAGAACTACTGAGCTGTAGATTTAAATCAGATTAAACACACGTTTACCATGTTGGCACTAAGTAAAAAAAGGGCTCTAAATGCACTAGCCTCCCTGCACTAGGCTTTTTCACAAATTCAGCCACTGTACCAATTTGTTCAGACCATTCTGAGCAGAGTTACACAAAAAAATTAACCACTGCTCTCTTCTAAACAGCAATTTAGCTACAGATTTGCCATTTACCAGTTTAGGGATTTGTAATAATACAGTCCATTTCAAAGTATCACTGTTAAGTTCCATGGCTAGAAAATGGTTGACTAACGGGGCTGTGAGTACCTTATGTTTAATACAACTCCGGTGCTCAGAAATCCTCACTTTAATTTTTCGCTCTGTCATACCTATATATAATTTGGGGCATGTGCACCAAACTGCATACACAACATTGCTGGAATTACAATTTGTGAATTGTTTCTGTAACCACAGTTGTTTCAGACCAATATCCACTTCTGTTGTTCTGCTGGTATATTTACAATTGCTGCACACTCCCCATGGTGAATGGCCAATCAATCTAGGAATGCCCCATAATTCTGTGACACTTCTTTGTTGATCTCTGAGTGAAATATAATTTTTTGGAAATAATTCTTTCAAATTGGCTGCTCTCTTAAACACAAAGGTACTTGCAAAGGGCATTCGCCACCTTGTAAAATATGCCAATTCTTCTTAATGGTCTTTCCAATATCATTAGACAGTGGTGTACTGACAAACACAATGCCAGTGTTCTCTGAATTTCTGGTGTTATACTCAAGAAGAGCCTCTCGATTATTATTCATTGATATCTTTAATGCACGCTTGACTATAGCCTTGGGGTATTGCCTCTTCATCAACTACTGGCCTTTAAAATTCTGCATCAAATTCTCTCTTTGGTTTCATGCATGTCACGATGTGTGTTTTCTCAATCACATGCACCCATTGGATGTGTGTGATGGAAATGTGTTGATGTGCATACTTGCCATTTGGAATGTATCATGTGATAGGGATTTCAATGTGGGGTGGATGTAATACTTGGTTGTGTGTTTGGATTGGGGTGGTGTGGGGTGTGATTTGGGTGGCCATAAGGCCCATGATTGTGGATCATGATGACGTGTTGGGGGGGACATGAGTCGGGGCCTGCTGGCAGATGCCTGTCACTGCTGGGTGGGTGAGTGGGTGGGGGATATGAGTCAGGGTCTGCTGGCAGGTGCCTGTCACTGCTGGGTGGGGGAGTGGGTGGGAGGACATGAGTCGGGGCCTGCTGGCAGGTGCCTGTCACTGCTGGGTGGGTGATTGGGTGGGGGGACATGAGTCGGGACCTGCTGGCAGGTGCCTGTCACTGCTGGGTGGGTGAGTGGGTGGGGAGACATGAGTCGGGGCCTGCTGCCAGGTGCCAGTCACTGCTGGGTGGGTGAGTGGGTGAGGGGACATGAGTCGGGGGCCTGCTGGCAGGTGCCTGTCACTGCTGGGTGGGTGAGTGGGTGGGGGGACATGAGTCGGGGCCTGCTGGCACTGCTGGGTGGGTGGGGGTGCAGGGACATGAGTCGGGGCCTGCTGGCAGGTGCCTGTCACTGCTGGGTGGGTGGGGGTGCAGGGACATGAGTAGGGTCCTGCTGGCAGGTGCCTGTCACTGCTGGGTGGGTGGGGGTGCAGGGGGACATGTGTCGGTGCTCACTTGTGCATGGTGACATGTGGGCAGGCTGGGGGGCATGGCCAGGGTGGATGGGCTGCCTGTGGGGCATGGGCAGGGGTGCAGGGTAGTCCTCTGTGTTGTGGGCTTCCTGCAGGGCCTGGGGAGGGGGGAGAGGACACACCTGGGAGGACACACACTGGCGATTCGCGTTGAGGCACCCCAGGAATACACGTACCCCTCCTGCGGCAGCAAAAACGTGTGTAAAACTCCCTGTGTACCCCTCAGAATACATGTACCCCTCTTGGCCAAGGCCTATCGCGTGTAAAACGTCCCGCGCACCCCTGAAATACACGTACCCCACTTGCACAAGGGCTATCATGTGTAAAACGTCCCGCGCACATTCAGAATACACATACCCCTCCCGCGGCAGCGAATACGCGTGTAAAACTCCCCACGCACCCCTCAGAATACACGTACACCGCTTGGCCAAGGCCTATCGCGTGTGATACTTCACGTGCACCCCCGAAATACACGCAACCCACTCGCACAAGGCCTATTGCGTGTGATACTTCACGCGCACCCCCGAAATACAGGTACCCCGCTTGGCCAAGGTCTATCGCGTGTGATACTTCACGTGCACCCCCGAAATACACGTACCCCGCTTGCACAAGTCCTATCGCGTGTAAAACGTCCCGCGCACCCCTCAGAATACACGTACCCCTCCCGCAGAAGCAAAAACGCATGTAAAACTCCCCGTGCACCCCTCAGAATACACGGACCCCACTCGCACAAGGCCTATCGTGTGTGATACTTCACGCCCACCCCCGAAATACACGTACCCCGCTCGCACAAGGCCTATCGCGTGTAATACTTCACACGCACCCTCGAAATACACGTACCCCGCTCGGCCAAGGCCTATCGTGTGTGATACTTCACGCACATCCCTAAACTACATGTACCCCAGTCACATAAGGCCTATCGCGTGTAAAACGTCCTGCGCACCCCTCGGAATACACGTACCCCGCTCGGCCAAGGCCTATCACGTGTAAAACTCCCTGCGCTCCCCTCTGAATACACGTACCCCGCTTGGCCAAGGCCTATCGCATGTAAAAACGTCCCGCGCATCCCCAGAATACACGTACCACACTCACACAAGGCCTATCGCGTGTGATAATTCACACGCACCCCCCAAATACACGCAGGCACCCCATACACCCTGGGGATGCCCCACAGGCAGCCCACGCCACAGGGGGGGGTGCTTTTTCTATGCTATTTACCTGGCGCGAGCGGGGTACGTGTATTCAGAGGGGTGTGCAGGGAGGTTTACACGCGTTTTCGCTGCAGCGGGAGGGGTATGTGTATTCTGGGGCGTGCGCGGGAAGTTTTACATGCATTTTCATGGTTGGGGGAGCTGTATGCTGCTCCACTTGCCTTTGCCCCATGTACTGGATTTGTGCGCTGGTCATGGTGCACGGGGTGGGGTCAGGGGCGTAACTGGCGCTGCTGCATGGTCGCTGCGCCACTCTGCGCCACAGCTGCTTATGGATGTTGAAATGTTGAAATCCATGAATACGCTGTGCACTGAAATGGGTTTACACCGTGAATGTTAAACATAATATCATAGAATATGTTAACACATTCAGATTGCTTGACACATCGGACAACAGTCCTTTATCAAGAACAGCAGTCTGAATAATTAATATATAATACTTATCACAATAAGAACCTTTCAACAAATCTACCCAACATAAACTCAAATCTAAAAATAGCATAGGCATCATAAACACAGAACACATGTAATAATGAAAATAACAATCCATATAAATTAATCCATATCAAAAAATGTGCGGATATACTGTCAACAATCTGAACATACTGTCTTGGAATAATCCTAATAACCCTACGCAGTGGAGAAAAGGAATCTCAAATAATGGTATGGAGATTACAAATTCCGAAAATCTTCCTCTTCAAGTGATAAACGCCAGCACTAAGCACTAACAATACAAGTGGTTAGATTAAAAGTGAATAATACAGAATAATACAAAATGGCTGATGGATAGTAATGAAATGATGAAAATTAAATTAAATTAACTAAAAATTGACAAATCGCCTCCACCAATCTCCTTAAGAAACCAAAGAAGAAATTGATAAAATAAAAACCTAATTAACCACATATAACATGGTGCAAACACCTGTGAATGGTTGACTTTCATGAAGCAAAATATTAACGTGTTTTGTAGACCTCACTTGGAAAGTCAATAAATCAACGGAATACCTCCAACATTTTTTTAAAAAACCTTCAAAGCAGAATAATATGCTGGAAATGATTTGAACATAATTCTCTCCATCATCAAGGGGTGTATACAAGTACAGAATACTAATTGATGCAAGCCCCAAAATGCTATCTGGGATTTTCTATTGCATTTTATTTTAAGAATGTAAGTACATCAAACACAGGCTTGTGGGTTGTTGTTTATGACGTGCAGAAGAACATGTCAATTGTACAAAACCAACCATTTTTGGGACAAATAAGCAGACCTGAAAATCAACTTGACATAAACATGTGACAATGCATCAGGACCCATCCTGTCTCAGGCCCATTTTAATCAAATAACCTACATAAAAGGAAAGAGCAAGCAAGGACCTAAGCCATTTCACCAGAATGTGACATGCAAACATTTTCACAGAACACAGCATAATACTATACAATGAGATAAAATGGTTTGTCCAGGATAACTGTATCATCTTGTGATAAAATAAGAATATAAGCCTGAAAACCTTGGATCCACAGTATTGAATTCTGATAGCTAATAACTTCTCTCTCATGACTAACACTTTATGCTCTACAGTGGGGGTTTCCAGCAAACTTTTACAACCTTCTTCAGGACGAATGGAGATCTGAAAGTGCAACACACTGATTCTCAGTTCATGTTCATAGCTAGTGTTATCTAGTGCAGGCTACTGTTGTCTAGGAGCACACTTATGGGTATATTATCAACTCAATATTTTTAGAGAAAGTAGTAGGGCGCGGGGGAGAAAAAACAACCTTGACGCTAGGTTGTGCTACAAATTAGAAAGACAGCAGGTTTCCACATACTTGTGGAACACTCCCGATCCCTGCACACCAAATTGTATTGTAATCCAAACAAGGTTTCAATTCTTTCTTTGTTTCCAGTTAATAATTTCTAGTTAGATGAATAGTCTATGGAAATAATTCACATTTATCAGTTCTCACAAATAGAGTATATTTTTTATTAATATATCAATGTGTGTATTTACTTAATCAACAAAGAAATTTTTTATCCATAAAAGTCAATAATTAGTAATCCATACACTCTGTGTTGTGTTCAATGCGTTTCAGGATATGCCTTCCCTTCATCAGGCGCTATTATTTACATCAATGTGTCTGCCTCAATTGCATTTGTGATCCTTCAATCTATGAGAATAAAGAGTATATCTATCAATAATGTAATTTCAACACAGTCTTTCTAGTTATTTACAAGTTTATCTTTGAATCTGTCATGAATTGTTAGTTGATATTCACCTGGTGTCTTACTGTCCCAGCCCAAGTGGTTGGTGGTTATCCTTAAGTTTGGGGGTTTATCCTCCTGCTCCAGAGGGCATCTACCTGGTAATATAGATAATTCTACCTGATAATATAAATCATATGGTGCCCAGTCCCCATGGACCCATCACTAATCACATCATACATGACATCACCAATGATATCAATAATTACATCAAATGTGATATTACTGATTAAATGAATTAGAATATTTTTGTTGACCTCTTTTGATGCATATTCTTTTTATTACACTTAACAATAATAACAACATGACATGGAAAAATAGACTGATACAGAAGTAAGATGTGAATACTTGTGGAGCATTCATTTGTAGTATTTATCCACTTATAAACATTAAAATAAAAATATGTAACATTATACAAATGGTTTGAATTTCATGTATTACTAAACAATTACAATGCTTCATTGCAGGGAACGTACCTGATTCTAGTTCATCTATTTAAGCTATTTCAAACACAATATAATAAGTATATGTAGTAGTAAAAAAGAATAGATAGAAGTATAAACCTGTTTAATAGTAAGTGTTGTGAAAATAGTCAATGTTCACATGTAAATGTACAATTGCAAGAAAGTACTTGCCCGTGTGCATTGTGATAATATATAAGAAGTGGTAAGAAAGTGGTGTTTGACGGTGTTTGACGGTGATGGCGCCAGTTTTAACTGTTGCTGGCTGAGAAATCCATTGCTGGCCCCTTAACGCTGCGGTGGCAGGGTACACCATAAAACCACCACCCACCACGTAAGCGGAGCGGAAGTAGTGAAAAAGTGGTGTTTGATGGTGACGGTGCCAATTTTTCCTGTTGCTGGCTGAGAAATGCGTTGCTGGCCCCTTAACACTGCGGAGGCGGAGCACACCATAAAACCACCACCCACCGCGTAAGCCGAGCGGAAGTGGTGAGAAAGTGGTGTTTGACAGTGACAGCGCCAGTTTTACCTGTTACTGGCTGAGAAATCTGTTGCTGGCCCCTTAACGCTGAAGAGGCGGAGTACACCATAAAACCACTACCCACCGCGTAAGCAGAGTGGAAGTGGTGAGAAAGTGGTGTTTGATGGTGACAGCGCCAGTTTTCCCTGTTGCTGGCTGAGAAATCCGTTGCTGGCCCGTTAACGCTGCAGAGGCGGAGTACACCATAAAACCACCACCCTCCACAAAAGCACAGCGGAAGTGGTGAGAAAGCGGTGTTTGAGGGTGACAGTGCCAGTTTTTCCTTTTGCTGGCTGAGAAATCTGTTGCTGGCCCCTTAAGGCTGCAGAGGTGGAGTACACCATAAATCCACCACCCATCGCATAAGCAGACCGGAAGTGGTGAGAAAGTGGTGTTTGACAGTGCTTACCGGTGGTCTGTGGGCCACAGTATACTGGTTACATCAATGAGGAGCTGCACGACAACGAAAACGCAGCCGGGGGAGAAACAGACCGAAACGGGGACTATGTCGACCTTGAGTCTCAGGACACGATTACAGGTGAGGCAACGTTTTAACCCACACCCAGAGGCGGACGTGACCTCCGGCTCAAATCCATCACCATTGGCAAAAGAAATGCCGATCCTAAAACAGTCCCATTCATCATAAAGACAAGGAAAAGTCTCTCAGTGGGGGCAGATGTGGGCCACTCCCCCGCTACTGAGACTGAAGTCCGATTGAACAAAGAATCCCGGACAAATGAGGAGGAGGCCATTCCTCCCCCTACTGCTGGCCAGGGGGGTGGAGGGTTGAACATCCGCCTATGACACAGGATCAGCCTCAGAGTCTGAGTTCAGGAAGCCACAAAACGGGGGTCGAAGTAGCATCAGTCCCGGAGTCCCCTAACATCAAAAAAATGGGAAACGGGCACAGGCTTGAAAAGAGTGAGAACAATCCTAGGGCCCATATAAGCGATCAGGAACGGGAAATTTAGCCACCAAGCTGGCCAGGAGAATCCGAGAAAAAAAACAGTGAAGAGACAGCTTCCCCCCCAATTAGAACCCAGGTTAGCCCGATGACTAATAAGACCCTTTTGGAGGGACCCACGAATACTGAGGGAAATGGTGCCAAAAAACCCTGCATGGGGGGGTAATTGAAAACTTGGACGGGGCAATCTGAAAGACCGGCTGAACTCCTCCCCGATTCCCCAGAGAAGGAAGGCGAGATATTAGAAACCAGAGGTGATAGTACTAGCCCACCAGGGAAATGGGAGGAGGCCACTCAAATTGAAATGATCAATCCAGCCAAAGATATTTCTAAGTGGAAAATAGCAATCGTGGAACAATTCCCCAGTCGGATGGAATCGAACAAGGGAATATGGAAAGACGATTGGCCCCTAGGACCCTGCAGAGTTGGAGCAAATAGACACTGCCCGAAAAGAGATATCGATGGAGGCCATATTTCCGCTGAGTACGACAGTAATACACCATCAAGTGGGAGCAAAAGCCCCACTACCGAAAACAAGACTACTAGGATGCCTGAACAGGGAAGGGAAAATCAGAGGGGAAACAGGAGAAGAGTGGGCATCTCCTAGTAATGAAGAAAATCTTGAAGTAAAAATGATCATGGCTAGCAGTGAAAGAAGAGGGGCCACTGAGGATCAGTCTAAAATATCCTGCGACGACAGTGAAAGCGTCAGTTGATCAAAGATAGACCTGAGTAACTCTAGGCTGGCGAACAAAATAATGCAGGATATTACAGTCCTAACGGGTAAAACTGCAAGAGAGAAAAGAAAAAGCCTATTTTTATAAAAGATAGGATTGCCGCACGAGATATGGAGCAGGTACCCGTGGTCTATATGGAAGAAGAAGGTGAGTGCTTTAGGTTGGCGCAGTCATACACAAACACAACATCTAACCAAACTGACCAACCTCCCACAAGTAGCCACAATGCCTACGCAAGCAGATCCAGCCAAAGAGGGACTAGCTCAATTAATCAGTGACTCCTGCACAAAAGAAAGAAATAAAGACGCAGCCCACATTCAAAATGTAATCAAGGCGTCGCTAGCTATTTCCATTGCTCCATTCCTCAAACTATATGAGACGGTAAATGACTCCCTCCAGGATGTAGCTTGGACAAATACACACATTAAAGAGCAGACAACTGCAATGGAAGGTTCCCTGAAGAGATTGGAAACCAGAATGGACAAAGAATATGATCTAACAAATATCTGGCAAAATCAACTCAGTGATTTAGCTAGATAAAATTCAAATGACAAATCACTATTGATGGACGCAGTACTTGAGGACTGCAAATGGATGAGGAACATGTGCAAAACGGATATTCTCCAAAGCGCCCAGGCAAACGAGACGAAACTAGAAAATGGCCCAATAAAATTGAGCCACAATGAAGCAACAAAACCGAAAGACGGAGGATCAAGCTGCAGCTCAAGCCAAATGGTCCCCTTGATCTGACAGGCAGGAAAGAGAGGAGAGTCTCCACCAAAAACAAACTTCTCAATCTTTTCTGGGTTGAATACGCTGGTTTCCAATTCAACACAGGACATGCAAAATGATGAACTACTAGGCGATAAGGAACCAAAAAAGGGAAAAAAGTCAAAGAACCAAGCTGTAAAGTTGAAAGTAAATGGCTCAAGAGACTTCTTGAGAAATATAAGAACACCACCGAGAAGGGAAAGCTTGCAATGTGCAAAGAAACCCAGCAGAGAAATGAAACTTAGTGACACCTCATTGACCTCAGAAAACATAGAAAAAAATCCTGCAGTGGAAACTGAACCAGAACTCAGATGACGGGTTTACTGCGTGTCTGAGTGATCTCATAGAAATTATGGAAAAAATAAGGAAGATGAAGAATGGGACAATATCAGTTTATCGGACTGGCAAGACATTGAAGAAAAAGAAAAGGACCCCCCATTGGACCGATCCAGAGATACACCGGTACGGAAAAGTCAAAGAAGAAAATCCGGCGTGGCAGAGAAGGTCCCAGTTACTCAGGGTTTAAACCGTAAGGACCCTCCAAATGAAAGGATAAGCTCAAAGGACAAACAGAGCGAAATACCCTTCAGAATCCTGGAAGAAAAAAGGAAGCAATACATACAAGAAGAAAAGGGAAGGAAAAATAGGAGGGAAAAGTCACCCCAAAAACTAAGAAAATAAAATAATGAAGAATGAAATAACAAAAGTGACTTGCGAAAACAATCTCCCAGGCGGAGCTCAAATTGCAACAGACTCCCAAAAGGGTGGAACCTAAGCTTGAAATAACATCGAAAGGCCCCAAACGAGCATTACTGAACGGAAAATACGTCATGACACTTTTCAAACAAATTTCAATCCTGCGGAATATCTCAACCAACGACATATCAATAGTTGAATTTGTGAATGAAGATCGGCTGGACCAAGTAATACTCCACCTAAAATCAAATAGGATTAAACAAACACTGATGGATGCCACAGAGAGACTTATGAAAATGGGCTATCGACTAAGTGATATAGGTCGGAAAGCCAGAAACAACAGTGAAGACGGAAGGAGAGTGCAAGAAAAAGATCGAAAGGAAGATCAGAATTCCAATCAAACCAAAGGTGATGATAGAAAGGAAACAAAAACTAAAAAAAGATCTGAACTAACAAGGAATGAACTAAAGGCACATAGAGGGAATCAAAAACCATTGCCAAGAGAACAAAGAAGGAAAACTTCCATAACGGATAACAGTGATAGTTATCTTATGGAAACACAGAAACTTAAGTCAGGCGAGCGAGCCTTGAGTGATCTGAATACAAAGGGGACGTCTCTTTCAGAAGCCCTTGTAAGAAAACTGAGGTTTACGGTTGATAACTCAGGCAAGTCGTGCAAGAATCATATTACAGCAAAAGCGGGATGTAAGAAGGAAGATGACTGAACAGGGATGGCGGATGCTTCAACCTCGAAGAAAAAACAATAGATTAATGAGGAGAATAAAAAAAATATCCTCTGTGCCTCATGGAACACCAGAGGCTTTAAGCATCTGCTCTCTTGCGGAAGTAACCTTTTGGGACAATACGACATCAAATGTATACAGGAATCATGGTTGAGGACAACTCCGATGTGCAAGGATTATGAGGTCTACATTAACCCTGCACGAAAGGGACCAAAGGGAAGACCATTTGCAGGCCTGCTAACTCTGAAGAAGATAGACAGCGATTTGCAGGTCCTGGAACACCTAATCCCCAATCCATTTGTCCAGATCCTGAAAATAAAAATCACTACGAACCCAAGGAAAGGGCCAACTAAGTTGCTCCTAATTAACACCTACTGGAGCGTAAATATGACAAAAACTGAGACATATGTAAGAGACATCACGGATGTGATTGATAAGTCCATGCTGGAGGACAAAGAGCAATTTATCATAGTTTGCAGCGATGTCAACATTAAACTATTGAATAAGGAAGGAAAGCAAAAAGTCAGCAAAAACCTTGGAGGTAAAGAAAAGAGATGGATGGAGGAAATGGGAGTTTGTGGCATGAAGATGCTGAATAGCCAGACCAGAGGTGACTTGCAGGGGGCAAACACATGATCTTGTGGAAAGAGCAGAGCCTGCTTAGATTACTTTTTCGTAGCAGGAAACACTTTACAGTGGATAAATTCCTTCACGATCAAGAAGCAAACAATTAGTGATCATAATCTATTGGAAACTGAATTATCATGGAAAATAAGAAAAGCCTGCACGAAGAAAATCGGCCAAACAGAAGTATCACGGGGCAGAAACAGATTAAGAATTAAAAAACAATGTATATCGAAATTTGCGGGCAATATGACAGCTATGCACTGGAAAATCAGAATGCAGTAGAATATAGATGGCTGTTAAAGGTTATTGAAGTTAAACATGATCCAAACAGGATGAAAGGATCACAAGAAAGCATGCCTACAACAAGACCCTAGTCGCTAAAAGGAAAAAATATAGAGCAGAACTCCTACAAACAAAAAAGAATATTAATTCAGAGAAAGAGGAAGAACTAAGGAAATGTCGACAAACATATAAGAATTGAGTCCGCTCTATGAGACTACAAAGAGCTCAGGGCGATGCAGAGAAAATGCTAGCTGCTGTTGAAACAGGGAATGCAAGAAGCCTGTGGGATATAATAAACAACAGGGAACACTGCCAATCGGCAATTTCCGTAAACCAAGTCTCGGAAGAGCAATGGGTAAAACATTATACAGTACTGTTTCAGGCAAACAAAGAGATGATCCACAAGAAAAAAAGGGACAACCCAAAGCCATGTTCAATTGAATTTGATCGTAAGGATATTTTAGGGATGATCAAAAAACTGAGCTCCTCAAGGGCAGCCGGTACTGACGGCATCTCAAACCAGATTCTTAAGGCAAATTGTGAAGAGTGGACCGGTTTAATACTATCACTGTTCCAACAAATAAGGAAAACCAGAATCATCCCAGCATCATGGAAGGAAGCATTCATTGTGCCAATTTATAAAAAGGGTGATAGGGGCGACCCAAGAAAAAATAGGCCAATCACCCTATTGGACTCAATTGGCAAACTATTTGCCTCCATCCTGCTACGAGATCTGAAAATATGGGCTTCAAAAGCAGATATTCTGGACACACGGCAAACTGCCTTTAACAGTGATGTGGGTACACCCTTGAACCTGTTCCTGCTCAACCTTCTGAAAGCAAGGGCTTTAGAGGCCAAAAGAAACTTCTATTTGGGCTTCATAGATCTTGGACAGGCGTTCGACGGGATAAACCATGACCGATTGTGGTCTAAGATGAAAAGCTGGGGCTGTCCTGAAGATCTGTTAGATGCCATCCAAGCCCTATACACGAATACTACTATTCAGGTCCAAACAAGAACTATGGGCGCAGTAACGGAAAAGATACAGACATTTCAAGGGATCAAGCAGGGTTGCGCACTGGCACCTTTTCTGTTTGTCCTATACATGGCTGACAAGACTGTCTCACAAGGCACGGTACGTGCCTTTGCTCCAAAGATTGATGGAACAGAAGTACCATGGGTGATATACACTGACGACGTAGTATTTGTTGATCAGACGGCAATAGGTCTTCATCGACGGATGACTTCATTCAAAAAATATCTAGCAGAAAACAGTATGAAGATCAATATAAAAAAATCAATGATACTGATAATGAAATCAGGACTTGGAAAGAAGGGAGAAAAGAAAAATGACACCTGGACCATTGATAATCAAAAATTGGAAGTGGTTGAAACAATAATATACCTGGGAGTGAGGATAAATAAGAACAGCAACGAAGATGGTCAATATGCCCTGATCCATGAGAGACTAGTGACCTTAACACATCAGGGTCAAGTACTAAATCGAAGGTACGGGAAATATTCCCTGACCCCCATTCTAACCTTTTACAAGCAAAAGGTGGTAGCGGTGCTAACTTATGGGTCTGAGGCTCTTTTGACCCTGCGTTGGGAAACATGGGGAGTTTGTGAGGCGTACTTCTGGTGTAGGATACTGAAATTGCCAAACTCTCTACCAGTGGACATCGTAAAACACAAATTAAGGCTGCAATCACTTGCCTCCACAGTATTGTGGAAAACACTCTCCCTCTATTGGAAATGTATGCTTGATCGACCTCCAGAGCCATTTGAAATCCTAGCGCACCCTAGGCCTGTAGAAAGATATAAAACACTACAATCCTGGAAGATCAAATGTAAAAACTTTCTTGATCATCAGAATATCATGTGTGCCCTTTTGAAATTCATCCCAAATAAGGTGAAAAGAAATCTGCAGGAAAAAGATTGGGACGAAACCCAGGAAGCGAAAAGGGAAAAAGACGGTTGCCATAACATCATATGGGAATGGAAAATCTTGAACAACTCACCTCCTTATCTGAAGAAATGTCCATCGTGGCATTATAGGGACCTGTTCATGCGATGTAGACTAAATATCTGGTAATCAAGAGAGGTTCAACTAAGGAGAAAACAGATTTCAAAGAAGGAAGCATATTGCAGGTTCTGTAAAGCCCAAGATTCCCTGGAGGCCATCAGGCACTTGATGTTAAACTGCCTCTCATTGAGGATTCAACAATTGATATTTATGGGGGACTATGTAACAAGGCTCCTCCCAGAGATGGAGGAAGAATAATGGGAGAGACCATTGACACCCTTAAATTTGTGGAATCTCTGAAAATGGGGGAGGTGGTTGGAGGTGGGTCCTGAATAGATTAAATGAATGGGTATTGAAAATTGTGATCACTAATGAACTATAGGAAGATGGACAGTAGTCATTAGTAAATGACAAACAAATAAGGAATATGAAATTGGAAATGTTAAAGGTTAAATAAAGTGATTAACCAATAAAACATAAAAAAATAATAAAATAATAATCTAAAAATTCGATGTTTGGCTAATATGCAAAAAAAAGCAGTTAATTATCCTACTTAATTGCATTTATAGAAAAGAAATGAAGATAAGAAAGTCAATATTTAATTATAGACATAGCAATAGTATTACTAATATTTCTAGTAATTTCTTTTGAAAAAAAATTGTGAATTTGTATTCCAGTATAACAGATTACCTTCCAAAGTACTATTCTTCTTTGTAATAATGTGTGTATGTACTTACAATTGTATGCCGTTCGTTACATTTAAAGAATCATGGGCATAATACATTGCACTGTGTAAGTATGAAATATGTACATATATGGCATGTTAAAAAACAGAGTTGTCATATTTCAAAATGTAATTAATCAAACCAGTGACATCAGTGATGTCATGCATGATGTAATTAGTGACGCCATCAGTGATGTCATACATGATGTTATTAGTGATGTCACCTGTGATGTCATCATTGTGATCATACGCTGCACAACAGGGGGAGCATAATTAAAGTAGACTTGCTCAAAATGCGATTGCTGAATTTCAGGGATTTTGCTGCGTTAAATCTGTTTCACCTTAACTCTCTATTAACCAAGGTTTTTTTCACTGAATTATTGCTAATAACTTTTGACTTGCAGGATGGATTTGGCTGATATTGTACAAGGAAAGTGCTTGTTCCGCCCCCCCAGACTGCAAAGCTTGGTTAATAAATGAACATTTCATGAAGAAAGCAAAAACACTGTTTTTGGCCTACTCACATACTTTTTCACATAGAGAAAAAATCTAAATTACTGCGCAGGGCAGACAAATGCTGGACAGAATTGGACCAAATAAGAAACAACTTTGATTGGAAAGGGGGTGCCCCCTTCTACCAAAATTATAGGTATTTCTCCCATGGTGCTTTGCAGCACAGATGCTTTTCAGAAATTAAAAAACACAATTGATCTTTGCTCGATTCGAGAGATAACCATGGTTAAATCGGGGTTAGCCGAAAAGAAAACTGTTCAAAAACGTATCTAGAGTTGAAAAAAGTATTGAAAAGTGTTAGGGTAGTGGTGGTGGGTGGGGCCGGGGGGGCAACATGTGAAATTGGGGAGTCTGGGATGGAGCAGATAATGAGATTTGATCCAAGCAATTTTTCTGAAATTCTGGTTATATTAATGCAGTTATTTTAATGTGGTTATTTAAATGCAGTTATCACGTTAAATGTGTGAAATGGAAAGATCGAGTGCATAGTAACAGGCAGCTCTGTGGGATTATGAGGAGGGTGTAGAGTGGGTTTGGTTATGGGGAGGGTGCCTTTGCGGAATGGGGGTAATTTCAGGTGTTTAAACAATGAAAAGTGCCCATATGCGGTTTCTGTCAAATCACTGCGGTTATGAAATTGTGCATTTTTGTATAACTGCAGTTATCTGAAATTGGCTGCATAAATAGCGTTCTAGTGACACAAACTGCATAAAATGGATGATATAAGGGTTATCATTCAATTCATACAGTCCGTGCATTCTTATTTTTTCTATTTGTAGTTACTTTAAGGCTGGTTTGGCGTTGGAACGAGGGGGGGAATTTGGACGGGAAGACCATTAGAGTTGGAATATGTAGCAAGGGGTAAAACAGGGGACATATATATCTATATATATTTGGGTTTATTGTTTAAAAAAGAAAATTTGTTGAAAAAATTGCCATTTAAAAAAAGAAACGCTTGCAGTGGCAGTTCTGTTGCCGGTTTGCAATGTGAACTGCCCACTCGTCTACGGTGGCACCTGCCACTGTAATCTCATTGTGGCACACAAGGAATAGATTCATGCACTGCGTAGTCGCAGGTGGAACTACCGCCGTCCTGCTTGTGGAAGGCTTAGCAGTGGCCCCAAATGTTGCTGGAGATGTAGACAGAGCGGATAGTGATGCAGGTGAGGACATAGATGTAGCACTGTAGGCCCGTTGTGTTGATTGGGGTCCGTGGGCCTTGACCTTCTGCTTCTGGTGACCTGCCAGGATGGCTGGTCCATTTCATCCCAGTGCATCTGGACAAGACGCTGAATAAGAGTTGAGGTGCCCAGACTCTGGGATGGGACATTGGACAGCCCCCGTCGCAGCACCTTTCTGTAGATGGTACAGCAGACCGACTCCACATGTTTTAGGCTGTTGGTGCTTCGGCACTAGGAAACACCTCCAGCTATCCAACGCCATCACGATGCTCTTTGGCCTCCTTGCGGGGGATGGGGGGGTGGCTGTGGTGACTCAGGCAACATCTTTATCTTCTGGAAGGACGTTGGCCTGTTGCATGTCGGCATTGTTGCATGGCACCCCTGCAAGGGGCCATGGTATCGTCGAGTGTATGGTGTCATGGTCACATGGTTACCCATGTGACCATCTTAATAAAAGGTCCGAGCCGCTTCCGGCTCGGGAGTCGAGACCATCCAGACTCCGTGGTGTGTGTGTGTTATTTGGGTTGGCGCCATGGCGGCGCCCCACCACGTGTGCTGGGCCCAAGGAAGGGGCCCAGCGCCAGGACGGTGCCCCTGCCGGGCAACGCCGTCCGGACGGTGCCCCTGCCGGGCAACGCCGTCCCCTTGTGTATCCCTGGCCCTGTGAGTCGGGCCAGGAGGCGACCCCGGCCTGGGTGCCCCCAGAGCCGGGGCCGCGGTAAGCCGGTGGCCAGCCGGCTGTGTGAGGCGCTCCGGTGATCTGGAGCGGGGTGGGCGGAACCCCCACCCCTGCGTATGCGGCGTGATCGCCGCACTGAAGTGTGTCGTGTCGGGTGCAACCCGACACGAATATGGGGCTGCCCGGTGGACCGGGACAGCCCCCAACAATGGCGACGAGGAGAGGGGCCCCGCGTGCCCCGGAGAAGATATGGTGCGGGCCCATCTCCATCTGGGCCCGCGATGTGGAGGAGCGAAGACGTCCTTTCCCCCTATCCCCGTGGGGAAGAGATGTTTCTGCGGCGTCGGCCGCGACGAGGAGCGGCTAACATCGCCGCGGTGAGGAGGCGCTGCCCCTCCCCCACCCGCGACGAGGGGAAACGGCGAGCATCGCCGAAATAAGGATGCGGGCCCAACTCCAACGGGGCCCGCAGAGGAAGCATCCCCTGCAGCCAACTGTGCCGCAGGAAGATCAGCGATGCGGACCCAGCTCCAACTGGGCCCGCAAGGTAAGAAGGAGCCGTTTCCCCACCCGGAGGAAGAGGAGGGAAACGAGGGGCCGCCCAACAGCTGACGCGGCCCCCAACGGAAGGCGGGCCCATCATCAGCTGGGCCCGCAACAGGAAAAAAAAAAATGGAAAAAAAAAAGGGATGGTGCAGGCCCGAATCGAACGGGCCTGCAATGGAAACAAAGGAGGCGGGCCCAGCACCAGCTGGGCTCGCAAGCACAATAGAGTGCTCGCCCTGAGGAGCGGGCTGAGAGCTGCCTGCCCCCCCCACCCGCAGGCCGCGGCAAACATCGCCGCCGAAAAAAAAAAGAAAAAAAAAAAGGAAAAAAAAGAATGAGGCGGGCCCATCATCAGCTGGGCCCGCGATGAGAAAGATAGGGGAAGTCAGCTGCCCCTCCGCTGTCCCCACTCCCATCTGAAGGGGGACGGCCCGCGAGGGTGTGTGTGTGTGTGCCCACTCCGAGGAGCAAGGAAAAGAGGAGTGGTGGCGGCGGCACCTGCAACAACGAAGGGGGGCTACCGGCCTTCCCCCAACGGCAGGCATGAAGGAGAGGAAAGGAGGCGTGCGGAGGGGGCCTCCTCCGAAGACTGTGGACTTGGCCGATGTGGCCCCTGGGCCTACCCAGGTGCGGCTTTGCCGGTGTTGTGTGACGGTGTTGTGACTGTCCTAAATGAACTCTGGTGAGGGTGCGAGCTGGTTTCCGGCGACTCCATACGGAAGGTGGACATCATGAGTGACATTCCCCGGAAGACTGTGAGCCGGCAGACATGGACTTGCTTAAAATGGTCCAGTTAGTGGGCAATGTTGTGTGGTGCCCACCTGCAGGCTCCGAGTGCTTTATGTGGTGCCAGTAGCCCTCACTGGTGCTGTTTAGTGACATGAGAGCCACTCACCCAGGTTAATAAAGGGTGTGCAAAGTAGTAGAGTGGCTCAAATAGTAGTTGTTGTGGTTAGGTGGGGATTTTGGGTTTTTTTTCGTTTGTTGTTATGAAAAAGGAGGAGTGTTGCATGGCACCCCTGCAAGGGGCCATGGTATCGTCGAGTGTATGGTGTCATGGTCACATGGTTACCCATGTGACCATCTTAATAAAAGGTCCGAGCCGCTTCCGGCTCGGGAGTCGAGACCATCCAGACTCCGTGGTGTGTGTGTGTTATTTGGGTTGGCGCCATGGCGGCGCCCCACCACGTGTGCTGGGCCCAAGGAAGGGGCCCAGCGCCAGGACGGTGCCCCTGCCGGGCAACGCCGTCCGGACGGTGCCCCTGCCGGGCAACGCCGTCCCCTTGTGTATCCCTGGCCCTGTGAGTCGGGCCAGGAGGCGACCCCGGCCTGGGTGCCCCCAGAGCCGGGGCCGCGGTAAGCCGGTGGCCAGCCGGCTGTGTGAGGCGCTCCGGTGATCTGGAGCGGGGTGGGCGGAACCCCCACCCCTGCGTATGCGGCGTGATCGCCGCACTGAAGTGTGTCGTGTCGGGTGCAACCCGACACGAATATGGGGCTGCCCGGTGGACCGGGACAGCCCCCAACAGGCATCACTGCTGTTACTGGATGGTCCTGACATGGTGGGAAAAGCAGGATCAGTGTGAACAAAATATTTAAAGTAAAAAAAAAAACACTAGACAAAAGGACAATGCCACTTAAAGAAAAGGTTTTAAAAAAGGAAACAAAAAGCAAAAATAAAATATAGACAATACAGATAGATGACAAGACAAGGGAGAGAGGTTTCGGAATAAGGAATGGTAAAAATAGGATTTTTTGGGTTGAAATTTGCTTTTGCATGTGGAGTGGAAAGGCTCTCAGCCAAATACAAAAAGCAATGAAAGAATCATACGACGTACCCTTGGGTGTGCGCACCAATCAGAAGATGCGTTACAAAGCCACGGGAAGCGTCATTGCGCTTACATGGTGGCCATGGTTTCATAGCCACGGTAACCGATCATAGAAACTAAAAAATAAGCCTTTGAAAGCATGGTTTTGGCTGTTCTCACAGTGTGAATGGACTAGAAATGCTTAATTGTGGTGTGGCCTGTTGTATTACCTAATGCCATGTTAAGCTTTGCCACAAAATGGGTCTGTAGCTGCGGGAATATTGCGTTTACAAGCAACTTTTTTTTCAGTAGCTTGTGGACTGATATGTGCCTAGCTGCAGTTATCTTACCTGCCAAAGGGAATGCACCTTTCATAGCCCTGGTAACAAGATGTGTAAACCAAAAAAAAGCTGAAAAAATAGAAAAATCTTCTTTGTAACGATTTAAATGAGTTAGCAATGTTTGATTGTGGTGTGCCTGGAGCTGTTTGTTTGGCAAGTGTCATTTTGAAGTTTCAGATAGAAAATGTAGCCACAGTAATACCATGTCTACCATAGCCAAGCTTTTGAGTCGGCCAATAGGACGTTGTGTATTTTGGTGGTTTTAGATTTCTGCGGCTATAATGGCTGAACCAGTAGGCACGGTTATAAGGTTATACCGTAATTATACATACAAAGGTTACACATTTAGACCAATGATATTATGGCCCTCATTATAGTTTGCCGGTCCGGAAATAAGGTGCCAGTAACAACGTTACCAGCACCTTTTCCGAACCGCCAAACTACAAGTCTTCCGGTAGGGGCAGTGAACTACTGGCAGGCCTGACCTGCCGGTAGTTCAAGCCCCTATCAGCAGATTCTTTACTGTAGCACAGGCACCATTACTAATGGTGCTGGTGCTTCAGTATTCCCATTCCCATGGAGTATCACTGGGATATCGGGCCGCGGAAATGGTAAGCCGGTGGCCTACAGGAAACCTCATAATAAGGGCCAATGAGTTTAAAAAGAATGTGTGATTGGTTGATACAAGTTGTGTTTTGCAAGAAGGTGTGTTATTGGAAGGTGCTACTTCTTTTATATTCTCTTCAGGGAGGGGTGTGTTATTAGCACATATGGAGTTGAAGACTGCATACATACTACCAGTGGACGTTATATGATATCTTTTTTTGAGGGGGAAAAATTGAGATAATTTCACAGATTCTGACAACTCTTTCACTGGGTTGTCAAGTGATGAATCTGATTGTTCAGAAGATTGTGGAGGAATATATAATTTTGAGAATTGAACTAACAGTGATGTGGAAGATATAGGTAAAGTGTGTGAAAACATTGTCTAACTACATCTTCTGGTTTTACCATATCACTTTAGATGGAGTGTTTGAAGAAAGAGGTTTGGTCAAGCTGTGGACAGATATTTTTGACTTGGAGCACAGGATATTTTCTTTTTGGCAAAAGAAAATTAATAAACCACTCAAGACAAGAGCATAGAGAAAAGTTGCTCGTTTTTAAAAACTCTGAAGGAATGCAGTAGTAGAATTGAAGAAGGACAGGGGTTCTCTGAATAAAATACCATTTTATGGGTATAATTTTGATATGAAACACAACAGCTCTTTTTAGAGTCACCTATAGAAAGTATGTATTCATAGGGAAAATGTGGTTTGAGTGTTGTGTTTTTTTATAGTCCCGGTATAAGTACATACAGTTATGTTTGCTTTACATATTACCTTGTCTATATATGTGTGTAATAGGTAGTCCCTAAAAGGACTGTTTCGGGTATATTGATTATAGCTTTTTAGCAAAGTTGGATTGTTGATTTAATGTTCTCAAGGGAGAGTGCATTACCATCATATATAAGATGTACTCCATTATGTCTATAAAGATTAGACATGTAAAACCGGATGTTGTTTTTGGATATCCACATATGTTTGTGATCTCTGATGAAAACAAAAACTACTTTATTCACATTTGTCTGTGATTTCTCAGTTTTGGAATTAAATTAGGTGGTCCACTTCCGTTTTTGCCGCTGAGTTATGTTGGAAAAAATGAAGGTGATGTGATGGAAGAGTTCCATTGGATTTTACCCCTCCCTCAACGGCCAATCTTCTTGAATGGGGTTCTTTTGTATTTTTTGTATTGGTTATTTAAAATTACAAAAATATGCACTATGGGTGTGTTTGACTACTTTGCACTTGTAAATGCGTGTTAAAACTGTATACACCTTGAAATGTTAATGGTATATATTTCTTTATGACTTTGTGAATTTGTAACATAATAAGCCCTGATTTGAGAAAGACGGAGATACTGTCGAAACACGTGTTATCACAAAGGGCACTGCTATTTGCAAAAAGTCAAAACCAGAAACATAAACCTGCATTGGAAAACTGAGACAGGGGTCATGAGTCTTTTTTCTCAGAAAAACGTGGGCGCATGGGCTATATGTTAAAGTAACTGCAAAGCTTTTCTTTTCGACCAAACGGAGTTGAGGAACCAAGCATTCCGTTGTTACTACTCCATGCGACTGGGAATAAGGAAACCCATACAACAAAAATACACTTAAGGACGCTGAGGTCCGACCAAAGGATTACCCACCTTAAAGGTTCCTCACTTTTTGCTACCTAAAGTCTACTCTCAGGTGTCCAGGAGAGGGCCAACGTTTCCTGATCCCTATCATGGGGATGGTGTACTGCAGGAGGAGCACCTAGGTGGATACAAGGCCCAGGGCGCTGTGGTGATTTCACAGGGTGATGCACAATATTTCTCCTTGGGGGGAGGTGGCTACTCTTGCCACTGGGTTAAAGGAGGAATTGGCTTACTGTCAATTTAAAATATCTCAACTTTCTGCTAAAGATGGAAAGATAAATTCGCAGGGTAGAACCCAACAAAGTACCATATTTGAAGAATAAGTATTTTGCCTCCCTAAATATATATATACACTCCCCAATGCAAACGTATACCAAAAGGGATCATGGAAATGTGGTCTTTTCTGTCCCATCTATCTGTAAAAAGGTTAAGCCCTATTATTCCCCTTCCAGAAAATCAAGGGAAGTAACATGATTGCTAAAACCATCAAAGTTGTAAAAACAGAGTTTCCTTGAAAGGGACTGCAGGTCGCAGAATCCCTCATGGACTGTGACAACGAAGAGGCATAAAGAGACATGCAGAGGTAGAGAACATGCAGGCAAACGTAATAACCAGGGCAAGGTCAGTCAATCAAGACTGAGGGTCTGCACTTGAAGCCAATTAACCCACCTGAGGGGCATAAACATTTGCAGTAGGAAGAAGCAGAAAAAAGGAGCTGGAGCAGGAAGTTCACCAGCAGTAGAAGTAGAAGAAGCAGAGCCACGGGGCTGGCAGTTCACAGGGAAGTGTGACCACAGAAAGGAAACCAGAATGAAGGAAGGGCAGATTTCACCTGCAGGCTCTGAGATGGTCCTCTGCTCACATACCCTGTTTGGCTGTGGAGGCATTGGAAGAGACTGGGAGAAGCTGATAGTCTTTTGATGTGCGCCTAATTGCTGTGAATGCAGATCTGAATTCCTGTGTTTTACCCGAGGCCTTTGTGCAGAAGCAAGCTGAGGGAAGCTGGAGAAAGGAAGTCTCTCCATTAACAAGGCCAGATTGGAGACACCCGTGCTGAAGAGGGGTTTGGATCCTGAGAGTGCTTGTGGTAGTAGTAGCAGAGAAAGAGAAGTCGGAAAGTGGAAGCAGCCCACAGTCACTGTAACTATGGAGCCGGCAAATGAAGCACCATACTCCAAAGCATCAGACACTCCTTGCATGTAACTGTAACCAGCTGAAACTCCATCGCGTAGAAAGTAAAGCGAGTGAAATAATTCATAGATGTGCGAAGTCTCGTTGAACAAAGGTAAAGGTATCACATGCTTATCCTGCAATAGCTAAAGTGCTTGTGTGTGAAGTTATTAAAAATCATATAAAGGGATTACGGTAGCGGTAATGGGTTAATACATTGTAGCAGACTTTCCCAAAGAGTTTCAAGAATATTTCACTTTAGAGAGGCCGCTTGCTAGGTATTGTGTTTCCCGATCATTGTCAAAGACGAACACTGATTAAAAGGGAACGCAAGTAGACAGTTGGAGTTTACCATCAACGAGAAATCGTGTATGCCTAAATCTGATTGGAGGTGAACCCTGACTCTTGTAACATTCTAAGCCAACATTTAATTGTTGCAGAGGTTGTTGAACTCACAAGCAGAACAATCATTATACAGTCCAGTAGTCAGAACCTTCCAAAGGGGAAACCAACCAAATTAAGAACTGAACCTCATCGTCTTGAAGTTGTTGAAGCTGATACAACTCCCGAGTCCTCTGATACAAGGGTGACAATGTTATATACGACTGGGTGAGTGGCATTGCAGCTTTGGGGTAAACCCTGGAGACAAGAAGGTGCACTGGAATCTGGGGAAAAGGAGCTGGGTGCTTGTAACAAGAATTAATCAAGAATCTGTGAAGCTGAAACTGTGCCACTTAGAAGCTAAGGCAGATTGTGTAGTAGCTACAAGACTTAGAGGAGAGGCAAAGAGGCTGCACTTTCTTGTAACAGTAGAAAGAATAGTGCCTTGCCAACCTGTAGAGGTTGAAAAGTTTTGTTAAAGTTGCCTAACACATTTCCACAATATCAAGTCACAGCAAAAGAAGTAGAACTGTGGTTGTCTGGAATTTTGTCAGAACATTAACAAGTTGAGGTAGGAGCAGTCTGTGAGGTAGAGAAGCCTGCTTTCGCAGTTACCGTAGGAGGAGGAAGTTGCCTTGGAGAGAGCATCTCCCTTAAGAGAAGCATGCTGACAAATTGCATTCAAGTTACATGAGTAAATTGAATTCAATTTACATAAGTAACTGCATAAATTACAAAAGTAAAGTTGTTATCGAAGTGCAAGTGGTACTTTTGTTTTGAACATTATCCAGGATTACCATTGGTGCTGTTTACTTTGTGGAACTTTGAAAGGGAAGCTTATTATCCAACGAAGAAGAAACCTTTACTCGTGTATTTTTGCTTGAGTTACTTTTTGTTTTCTTGGAACTTTTCAAGAACTGATTTAAGACTTTATTTTTCTTTGGGAGAAATTGACATTGGACATTTCTGGGGGAGCGGAATCTGCCCAGGACAAGTAGAAGTCATCCAAGATATTGGTTATGTGGTCATCTTTTATTTATGTTGTTTATGCTTTACTTTGAATATTTTGTTGTTTAGTGTGATATTTCGTTTTTTGAATGCTAGGAGGTTTTACCTTAGATCCTAGACTAGGTAGGGAATCCACTGGTAGAGTAGGTTTAGTTAGGGTTTATTCATTATTTTTTGTTGAAAATAAAATGTCAAACCTTGAGAAAACTAAACTCAGTTGTGAACCTCACATTACTGACCCCTCACATATTACAGGGATTGCCTTGATTGAGCTGGGTAAAAGGAGCATAATTCACTTTTAAATTTTTTGGTATTTAAGGATAGAAATGTGGTTATACTGTACTGTAAGTGTGATT
Organism: Ambystoma mexicanum; assembly: GCF_040938575.1. Taxonomy (NCBI): domain Eukaryota; kingdom Metazoa; phylum Chordata; class Amphibia; order Caudata; family Ambystomatidae; genus Ambystoma; species Ambystoma mexicanum. The sequence goes on from NC_090941.1 coordinate 762,212,748, forward strand.
CTACAATGTGTGCTTCTGTATTACTGTGTATGTTCACTATCATTATAATTTAAACTAATCATATGAAATTAGACTGTAAAAGGTCTTGGTAGTTTATTGTCATGTACAGATATAAAGATGGGAATTAACTGTTTAGTCATGAGATTACTGTGTAAAAAAGGTTGAAAATTTAACGAAAAGGTGAACTGTAGCACACATTTGGACTATTACAAAGGTTCATAGATTGTAAACCTACGCAGGGAGTATATTATTTGCATTTTAAATCTAAATGTCATTTTACAAGTGCACTGTCTGTGACTAACCAGATTCAGTGATGGATGGTGCTGGTGTTTTGTAGAGGCTGTTTTTATTGGGGAGTGAGGGAGATGGATATCTTTGTAATAAATTGGTCAGCAAAGGGCTAGATAGCGATGTAGTAAAATGTTATAATGGATGCATCGAGTGCAATAGAACATTTTAATTAGGAATGTTTACTTATTGAAGGCTTTTCTACTTATAGGTTACTTGCATGTTGGGAAAGGATGTAATTGTAATTGTAATTTTGAACAGTTGTTAATATTTGTGTATGGTAAGCAGTGGCATATTTAGGCTTTTTGCTGCCCTAGGCCAAACTAGGTGCATGCAGCCCCCAACTTTACTCCACCTCTGCCAGACTCTGCACCGTCACCAAAATCTGTCAGAGGTTTCCAAACCACACCTCTTCACCCCCATTGTGTCCCCCGTTTGGCTCCATAACATTATAATGATGTCGTTAAGGTTGCAGGGATTAGAAAGTTATTAATTCCTCTGTATTAATTCAAGCCTGTCATCCTCTATCTTAAGTTAGTTAAAAGACTGTTTTCAGATCTATGCTGCCCAAGATTTGGAGCAGGCAGTGTGTTCTACAGCTGAGTGCACTAGAGGTATTGTTACGGCTAATTGTCTACTTTCGATTAAGTTTGAAAACAATCTTTTAGAGGAAATTATAAGAACATGAGCTGTCTGCCAACTGGACACAAGTGAGTGAAGGTTGGATCGAGGATTTTTGGTTTCAATGCAAATATCTGGTTTCTCTCACAGATTTCCTGCTGTCACCCTATGAGAAGCACCTGGACTGGTCTGTAATATTAATGCAACATAACTAAATTTCTACATCCGGTCTTGTCAAATGATAAGGTTTACATATGAAATATATGCAAGTGGTACATACACATCTTATAAAAATGTTGAATAGAAGAACTCAACCCCCTTCTCATAGTTGCAGCTCTGGTGTTAGCAGGGGGAAAATAGAAATAAGGCAAGTGACCGGCTGCTGCTCCAATTCCTTGGGCTGGAACACCATCTAAATTTGGCAATATCACAAGTGGAATTTGTAAACTCTGCCTTGGCATAAACACCTCCGTAGAGTAAAGAAAGTTGAAGAAGATTCTTGGTATCTTTGGCTGTGCATTCTCATGGTGGAGTAATAGATAAGGGCGACCCTGAGCATTCCTCGTAGCTGCACAATGGAGGTATCCTTTCATAACAAATGAAGTGGTACATTCTGTTTACATGACAGTCTAATTGTGGGTTCCGGTGGAGGAATCCTGCTGCGACAGGGATCCATGAATCAGTTTGTTGTGACAGAAATCAGTGCCAGTTTGCCTGTCGCATCGTGTGTGGGTTTAGAGTGCTCCCACTGCAGTCTTAAATATGGTAAATCAATTCAAATGCCTCCAGACAAGCGCCAGTTCACAATGTTTCATTAATAAAACATTGTGAACTGGCGCTTGTGTAGGGGCATTTGAATTGATTTACCATACTGTTTACATTGTTGCTGTTTGTGCAATTGTTCAAAATACCTAATACTCCAAGAGTAAAATTGATCAATGGATCGGGCGTTCCAGCACACTGTTATCTTTGTGGGTGTGTTTTATGCTATGGGTTTCGCCATTCCTCTAGCAGCAGCGATCTCGGGAAGGCTGGAGCATATCCCTCATCGCCTGATGCCGACTCAGGAGAAGGGCGTCCCTCACCACACACAAGACTGCTGCAGTCCTGATCACCGTGCATCCACACGAGGTCTGTCTTGTAAAATGTCTGCCTCCTTTTGTTGATATGTTGCTAAGCAACTGAGCCAGCTGAGCCTTACACTCTGATTGGCCTTAGAAACATATTTTTCCCTGACAAGTGCCACCGGAAGGCGCAAGCCGGCCCTACCCCCGAAGGCCCTCCACATAAGGCTAGAGCCCATCCCTCATCGCCCGACGCCGGCTTCAGGAGAAGCACGTTCCTCACCGCACACAAGATCTGCCTTTACAATAAGGTAGCCCATTCCGTGACCGTGTGCATGCATCTGCACTCAACTTCACTCTGTGAGGAGACCTCCCGCATGATTCAGGGCACTCAACCGCCGAATATCAACTGCAGTCCTGATCGCTATCCATCTACACGAGGTCTGCCTTCTAAAATGTCCACCTCCATTTTGTTGATATGTTGCAAAGCACCTGAGTCAGCTGAGCCGCATGCTCCGACTGTTCTTAGAAACGTATTTTCCCATCCAGCGCCATCGGAAGGTGCAAGTCGGCCCTAGCCCTGAAGGTCCTCCACATAAGGCCAGAGCCTGTCGGGCCGCAAGGGAGCCGCGAGGCGTGTCTCTCTGTCTGTTTCTCCAGTGCCCTGATCCTGGCGCGTTTCAACGATATGGGGTAAGCAAGCCTTGTACCACTGATTGCCTCCGTGTTCCGATCGGCAAGTAACCGCTAAATCCCCACTGTAACTACTGCTATGCCCAGTTGTGTCGGCTCAGTCTTCAACCCAGTCCTCATGATAGCTGAACTTTCACTTATGAAGCTTACAGTCGAGTTCCGCCTGAATTACTATCCCCATCTTGATGGTCATTCCCACACTGCTCCCTAACCCCCTCTGGGAGTCGCGATCACATCCTTGGCTTTTACAAATGATTCATTATACTGTTCCGTACTGTGTTTTTTTTTGCATCCTCATGTAACCCCGCGTTCCAATCGACCCCATGCTGACCCTTGCACTGTAACTACATTCACCGGCAAACTACCACTGTAAGCTTACCTAGCCTATAATATAACCTACTTACTGATAGCGTACACCCATTGCTTTCTGCCGGTTGCTACTGCTACCTAGTCAGTATCTGATATTTGTCTATTATTAACAAACACTAGACACCTTGAAATGCCAAGTTATATAAATTGTATTATAACTTAATCATATCTTTGCGTCTCAGCACGCCATTTACTTACACGCCTGATGGCCCACTAATCTGACCCTTCTCACAACAGTAGCCTTCTGGGCATGTCACCTGATGCCTAGCCACTTCAGAACGTCAAGCTACCTAGCCTCATTTCCAACTATTCCTTACCTTATAGTGTTGCACCTAGTTTTGTGCTGTGCCCTGCATTTTTCAACATATCCTATAGTACTACTCCTTGCCTATTGTATTGCCTACTGTGCTGTACCTAGCAACTCACTGCATTTTTTATACTGCTGCACCTAGCCTATTGTGCTGCCTACTGTGTTTTACATAGACACTCACTGCATTTCCTATGGTGCTGCACCTAGCCTATTGTGTTGCCTACTGTGTTGTGCCTAGCATCTCATTGCATCTCCTATAGTGCTGCACTTAGCCTATTGTGTTGCCTACTGTGTTGTGCCGAGCAACTCACAGCACTTCCTATAGTGCTGCACCTAAACTATTGTGTTGCCTACTGTGTTGTCCATAGCATCTCATTGCATTTCCTCCAGTGTTGCCCCTAACCTATTGTGTGGCATACTGTGTTGTGCCTAGCACCTCATTGCACCTCTAGCTGTGTTGCATCATATGAACTAGAACTCCAATTTATGCCACTAGTTCCTGTTCACATGGCCACTCTACGGAAATTAACGCTTACCATGGCCACCCTCTTAACCCTGTTTCACACTATAGCACCAACAAAGTTCCTACCTTCCCTTCAGCCTTACTCACCGCTAGTTGGCTTGAGCCCAACCCAACCACCAGCACCTCTTGTCAGATCACCCCGGGTGAGTGGATCCACCTGTTCGCATCCCCACCCATGCCACTTGTCCCGTGCCCACTTAGTCCGAGGAACGCAAGACTAGGCTCTCACTTCTCCTGTATTAAGATAACAACCAGGCCTGTTGTTCCACAGAACACTAACTGGCCTCTTAATTCACAGAACACAATCCTTATCATTGTGTCATCCAACTCTATCAAAAACGCGTGCTCACCCGTAGCTGCTATTCCATCGCCAGGAGCTCCGGACTCAGACACTTCAACCATCAAAGGAGCCCTTATCAATGCTCGATCTCGGTTAGCCCATACTCTTGACATTGCCGACTTCATTTCCACCAACCAACGAGACTTCCTTGCCATAACAGAAACGTGACTATACCCAGCGGCAGGACCTACCTTATCATTAGCACTCCCAGATAACTACACGATTATCAGAGCAGATAGAGGTACTGGCCAAGGTGGCGGAGTGGCCTTCATAGCTAAATCTCACTTGGGCTTTAGAGAATTCTCGAGTACACGCCTTCTGTCAGCTGAACTTTTGTCGGGTAAACTCCCTCTCTCAGCCACCCGTACCCTTCTACTTCATCTTATTTACCGGACCCTGGGCCCCACCCCCACCTTTGAGGAAGACATTACCTTCCTACTGAGCCAAAATACTAAACCGGGCTCACAAATTATCTTGTTGGGAGATCTTAACTTAGGCCTTCATAACTCCAACGGTGCTAATGCCACCACCCTAGAAAACTCTATCACACAACTTGGTTTCAAACATCGCATTAATGAACCCACTCACAGCAAGGGTAGAACCTTGGACTGGCTGGCAGATCTAAATTGCACTACTACAGTCCTCAATAATGTGCTGTGTGCCTGGTCAGACCACCATTTTACCACCTTCACCATACAGGAGAGTGCCTTCCTTAATACTAACACTGCCATCACCCCTCAAACCTTGTCCAGAAATAAGCGTAACATAACATTAGACAACTTGTTACCTCTACTACTGCCCATTACCAACTTACCATATAACTCAGATAAGGACCCATCTTCTCTGGTTGAATTGTATAACGGTACCATAGAACGAGCCCTAAATAAAATTGCCCCACTCAAATTAAGAAAGGCTAAACCTTCGGCCCATTTAAATAAATGGTTCACAGCTGACCTAAAATCACTCCGCAATGCCAAAAGATCATCCGAAGCCATCTGGAGAAAAACACCTTCAACCCATAACACGGAAAAATTCACCTCTGCCGCTACCACTTACAAAGCAGCCATTCTCAACACTAAAAGAGTGATCTATAACGTCAGAATCCAGAATACTAAATCTGTCATGAAAGAGTTCTTTACCATACTAAGGGAATTGGAGTCACCCGCACAGCATACAGAAGCCTGCATTAAGAACGCGGCCTGGTGTGCTATCACCGCCCTGATTAACTCATCCTTCAAAGGTTGCTCAGTCCCTAACAATCTTAAAGAGGCATGGGTTATGCCGCTCCTCAAAAATCCTAATCTAGACCCAAACATACTTACCAATTACAGACCCATAACAACAGTCACATTTCTCCTAAAAATATTAGATAGAGCAGCCTATCTTCAAATTCAGAAACACTTGGAAGACAACAACCTTCTAGGCCTGCGACAGTCCAGCTTCAGACCCAGGCACAGCACTGAAACCACCCTCCTGGACCAAAAAATCCAAATAGATGAAGCCAAAGACAAGGGCAAGTTAGCCATCCTTCTACTGCCGAACCTTTCAGCAGCGTTTGATCTCATCAACCATCATATCTTGACCAAACATCTGACCACTGCTGCAGCATTCTCACCGAATGCCGCCAGTTGGATCATATCTTTCCTCTCAAACAGAACAACCAGGGTCTTCGCACCCACAGCGTCTGCTGAACCAGTACCTATCTACTGTGAAGTCCCACAGGGATCCTGTGTTTCACCCACGCTTTACAACATTTTCACAAAGCTCCTCTTTGATCGTCTTGACAACCTGGGTGTCACCTACACGAACTATGCAGATGACACCCAGGTCCTCATCATGCTCACTGGTTGCTATGACAAAGACTCTAAAATGTTAAATGAAATCTACCTCAAAATTCAGGCGTGGATGGCCGCCCACAGCCGTTGTATAAAGGACAACAAGACAGAACTTCTGATTATCGGACCTCAAGTTTGTCTAAACAGATTGGACACACACTACAAGACCTTCAACATTGATGGGAACATCATCAAAGTTTCCAACAAGGTCAAAACGTTAGGTATATACTTAGGCTCTACTCTCTCCCTGAAAAAAATAGTCAACACTACAGCTTCAACCACACCATACACTAACAAACTAATACATGCCTGCAAACCCTACTTGTCGACTAACAGCTGCCTTACGCTAGTTAGGGCTTTGATTCTATTGAAACTGGATTATTGTAATGCCTTATTCCTAGGTACTAGGGAACACAACTTGAATAGATTACAAGTTCTCCAGAACAAGACCCTTAGATCTGCTCTAAATATCCCGTGTTCTAATCATATCTCTGCAATCAGACGGGATACACACTGGCTACCAGTGTGTGATAGAATCTCACTGCGCACTCTAGTCATCACACACAAATGCCTGTCTCACACGGCCACCAAATACCTGTCTGACAAATTCTCGAGGAACCAACCTGGCAGACCTACTAGATCCTTCTACCTACACTCTTGCAACATCCCCAAGTACAAAATGAAAACTGCAGAGGGGTCTCGTTTCCCTGTGCTAGCTGCTAAGTGCTCCACAGCCATCAGAGCTGAACCTTCCTTCTGGAGTTTCATATCTAAAGTGAAAGCCTGGCTTTTTGTCCAGTAACTTTAACTAAACGTCCACCGCTTACGCCACTACTGAATCTACAACCCATCTGCCTCAGCCGCCACTTGGTGCTGCGTTGATCCTACTACTGTTATTTATTTTATCCTGGCCTCCTACTCTAGTCTCTGCCTAAATTCTGTGTACACCTGTTTATGTAACTGTTCTGACTGCTTCATTGCTTCACATCCAACTGAGTATTGCCCCTAGCTGCTGTTGCCTCTCTGTATTTATTCCTTTGGTGGCACGCCAATCAATTTGTAACCTGGTCAATAAGCCTTGTCACCTTTTTACTCGTATGTACTTTTTAATTGTATGTACCAAATTAACTCAGGGTTTGGTGTGCTCTATAAATAATAAACTAAACTAAGCCAGCTTGCGTTTAAGGTCATTTAAAATGTTTGCTAACTCTGTAGAGTTGGTTGGACTGTACAATACATAGGAACATTTTGAGAAGTGTGGGTATAGATATAGATGTCCTGCTGTCGTTTGAAGTACTGTTTCACAGTAAACGTCCGACCTTGTATTTAAAATATAATTAATTCCAGAAACTCCTCAAGACTTTCCTCTTCTCCTCCTCCTTCCCTCCCCTTTCGCATTCCTCCCTTGCTAATTGTCACCCTGTTGCAGTGTCTGGTTGCCTGGTCCCTTCTGAGTCCTATTGGGGCCAGGCCATCCTCCTATCAGTCTTCTGCAGTACCCCACTACTAGCACTTGCCTTCGGGCACCTCTCCCCGACTAGCCTACCAAGTCTGGTCCACCCCTGCTCCTCACAATATTACGCATACCCCAGCTCTGTGCAATTATCCTGCCTCAACCCTGGGGCCTCCTCTCCCCCCAGGCACTTTAATTATTGCACTTGCATGATCCGAATGTCACAAGGCCTAGTAGAGCCGTTTCTTGGTGTTTTATCCTCCCCTGTTCCTGCTCCCCTTGTCTTGTGGCGCCGGCAAACACTTTCTGATGTATAGGCGCCATACAAATGTCCAATAAATAAATACAATAAAAACAATAAATATCACTATGGCAGTACCTGCCAAATGCATTACTCAAAATATATGCATTATTCAAAAGCTAAAACTAGTGCCGTTCCTTTTGGTTGCTTAATATTGATGGTAGGTTAGTATCATTAGCACACTTGATTTTATGAAAAGACTAAGTGCTGTTAGTACATCCTGAGGCCTTCATAGCATAAGAAGAAGCTCACTCCAAGGGTATACAATAGGAATGGATTGCAACAATCCAATAAATATATTTTGGGTTCTGTAATCTGTTTTTATCATATGTTTTGCTGTACAATTTAAATCAGCTTCAGCTGCTGCAGTGAATGTTGAGGGATTATGGGAGTTGTAGGCCACAACATATTGAAAGCTGTAGGCTGGATAGCCTTTATGTTGTGTCTAAGAATGCTAATCCATTTCAGCAGATATCCTGAACACAAATACAGTTATAGCTGTTCTCTCTTTCATACAAAGGCTTGTATCCGAACACTGGTGTACATGGAATGCATTAAAGCATTGATCAAGGAGACTTTTGTTTGGATGTATCAACACCATCTCACTTTGTTACATCTTACATTTAGGAATATATTTTGAGTGTGAAGAGTAAGTACATGAATTGTGTCTAAGGAAAGGAGCATTGAGTGGAAAGATGCATTTTGAATGGGTGGTGGTAGTTAGTGCAGGGTGAATTTCTACAGAGGTTAGTACGGAGCATGAAGGGGTGGGTATATAAACAAACAGTACTCCTCAGCTATGTGTCCCTTTATATATATCTGCCTATCTGTGTTGCAAGAGATTATTTGTGTCCTACAGTTGGCATTAAATATTTACTTAACAGCAGAAAGAGTGAAAACTAGGTATCATGCATAACGTGTGTTTTTTTATTTCAGAACTGCAGTATTTTGCGGTAAACATATCTAACAGATTGTGTCTCCTAGACTTCGTCCAATTATCAGTACTTAGAATCCTTTTATTGTGTTGGTTAATTACAGTTTCTGACTGCATATATTACACAGCTTGTATATTCAATGCTTCATAAGTGTGTACATTGGTCTTGAAGTTTAAATATTAATTATGCTATTTATTTTGGAGTATAGATTCAGAATGCCATCAGAGAAATGGGCTTCACGTTACAGAAGAAAGGAACAATTTGTTCAAGGAATTAATGTTTCTATATCTAAAAATGTTGAGCTGATTTTTCATGTTCTGCACACAGCTGTAATGAGAGTAATTTTGTAAAGTACGGCAAAGGGCAAGTATGGGAACCTGTAGTGTTTTGTGGTAACCACATACAACAGCTAATAGCTCCTAGACTTTGTCCAATTACCAGTACTCATGAATCCTTACATTGTGTTGGTTAATTACAGTTTTTGGCAAGGATGGGAAAATGTACAATTTGCGAAAGAACCCATGTCAACTACTGAACCCAGCGTAACCACTGAGATTTCAAGTAAGACTGTCAATAGAAAGAGTCTATCAACATCATTACATCGAATCAAGAAACTGCAGATAGTTAAAAAAGAAATACTAGTACTGCTTTACTTTCAAGAGACAGGATTAAGAATGTGCATTAAATAGTTGTACTCTCGATTGTTCTCAAATATTTGGAGAAGTATGAAATCAGATTGTGCTCATGTATTGAAGCGTTTCTTGCAGAAAAAGAAATTAGAGGCTATCATTGCTAAAGCTTTTCACGTGAAAAGGAAATTGTTCGTTTTAGTGTTGAACAATTTAAAAAAGTTGACAAAGATCATGAAGGGACTCTATGAAAATGTTCAATCTATTTGTGTTCTTACAGAAGAAAATGTTTGTGATATGTTTGGACGAGACTGAATACACACTTCACATACAGAATGATTTTTCAGTGAAAAGAGTTACATTAAAAAATGCAATGCGACTCTTGCTATTGCATAAACTGGACGAGGATATGAACTGAAAGGGAATATGCTTTCTGAATGAGAAGAAATCCAGAAATCACAAGCAAATGAAATAGATAAATGAGGACAGGGTTCGATACAAGTAAAAAAAGAAAATGTATTATGGAAATGCACTTCCTTTTGTAATATTGACAAGGACTCTTCTAGAGTGTTAAAGAAATTCTTACAATGATTACACACAAATTAAAATGATGCGCAAAGACAAATTAAGATGCTGCAGACACTTGATGTCTGTGAAGTCTGCAAAAAAATGTGTCTTCTGGGTCACTCTCTGGCTTGACTTGAGAAAGGAAGATGTGATAGTAGGTTTTGTCACATATGTATGCTGGCTGCACATCACAGCAAAACACGGTATCTCCTTATACTGTATGAGTGCAAACCATGGATCGCTGTGAATAGACTGAATAAAAAAGCCTGAGTCCTAAAAGCCCAATTATTTTTCTTTTTTGCATATCTATATAGGCAGAGGGAGACCCCTCTCAACCCCCATCTTACCCCTATACAGTTTTTATTAACTTGACCCCCTCACACACACATATATATATCTATATATATCTATATTCAGTGAAAAAACTTTGTTAAAGGGACGTTATGGTTAAGTTGCGCTGCTAAAAACCTTTCAAATTCAGTGAAAAAACTTTGTTAAAGGGACGTTATGGTTCCAAGTAAAACCGAAAAACCCTTGAAATTGGCCAGTTATGGTAAGCTAAGCAACCATAATTCGCGCCACCACCGTGCACTGCTAAGCCTAACACCCAGGACATCAAAGATGACATCACAAATGTCATTGATGACATCACTGATGACATCACATGTGCATTTACCTTTCATGAAAAGTCTGTACAAGGGATTCTTAGTGTAATGTTAATAAAAAAAGTGTCAAAGATTATTGGAATAAATATCAAGTGCTATTCAGTGTATTAAGCAATGCATTGATATAAATAGCATTCTATTATGAAGTTCCATCCAGTATACTAAGGTACTCATGTAGAAACATAGGCATTGTGTGCAGCATACACAATGGAGGTGCAATATTCATAAGCTTGCCATGTTGAATAGTGAAATGATAACTGTTTTCATATTACAGTTTTGCGTACAGTGAAACTTGTGATAAGTAAGTATTAAAACCCACTTACTACTACTTGCATTATTATAGACAAATCACAAAGAGACAACACCACATACAAATATGAATATATACAAGGGAATTGAAGTAAGAAAAAAAACAGCAATAGTAGCAGAAAGTGTTCATAACCTAACTGATTACCTTTATGCAGAGAAATGATTGCTCTGTTTCAAAGCTGTTACTTACCCTATCTATATATATCACATGATGTGTCTGGACCCTAAAGAAAATAGTGTGAGTACAACATATAAAAATTTGAGTATATACAGGGAAAGTACAGTTATAAAAAAACATCAAAACTAACAGAAAGTGCTGATAAATCTACTGATAATTTTAATGCACAAAAAGGATTGCTGTCTTTCTAGGTTGTGTCTTCCCCTATGTATATGTTTCATATGATATGACTGGACCATAAGGAAATTATTGTAAGAACATACTTGAAGGATAAGTCTACGAATATAGTACATTTACAATTTTTAGTTCCTGACTGTTACTGAAGAAAATCATGTGGCCTAGATATGTCAGGAAAGGAAAAAAGGGGGAGTCAGACATGTGATGTCATCAGTGATGTCATCAATGACATTTGTGATGTCATCTTTGATGTACTGGGTGTTAGGCTTAGCAGTGCACGGTGGTGGCGCGAGTTATGGTTGCTTAGCTTACCATAACTGGTGAATTTCAAGGGTTTTTCGGTTTTACTTGGAACCATAACGTCCCTTTAACAACGTTTTTTCACTGAATTTCATTGGTTCTTAGCAGCGCAACTTAACCATAACATCCCTTTAACAAAGCTTTTTCACTGAATTTCATAGGTTTTTAGTAGTGCAACTTAACCATAACGCCCATTTAACAAAGTTTTTTCACTGAATTTCATAGGTTTTTAGTAGTGCAACTTAACAATAATGACTTTGACTTTATATACATGTCATATGGAACTGACTGAATCTCTTCTACTGTACTTGATGTCCGCGAACTCATTTAATGTTCGCGGACATGTTCGAAGAACAGTACCACTACCTAAAAGCTCTGGGGGGGTATGTTTGGTTGTTATATCATAACATAGGAACATTTAACAAATTCAAAAAGGAGCACACAAACACATTATATGTACTAATACATAAGAAATGTAACCCATATATGCAACACACTAACCATTCATTTAAATGCACTATGTTCTAAAATGGAATATACCACAAGAAGATAAATTGGCTTCCAACATAATTACCTCACAGACACGACAGAACTAAGAACAAGAGCAGACCCACTGAGTACATTGGACATATCTTACCTGAAATAGTAAGTGTACTTAATTTTATTCATATATTTATAAACTTTCTGTATTAGATAAAAAATATATTATATTTTTTTTTCACAGAAATGTCTAGTACTCTGGAATGGCTAGAGGAGCATTTCCCACATGAAGAAATGTCACAAGATAGTGAAACTAATGGTAAACACTTTATAATATAAAACATTTAATTATTATTATTTTGTATACATTTAACATATATATATATATTTTTTTTTGTACAGAGCATACCAAAATAGAAAATACTTCAGAAAAACCTGTTATGGATAACACTTTTCACAGTATAGAAGAAAACATTGATTTATTGTTGACTAATTTTAATAAATTGAAAACTTTTGTGGAAGATCATTTTAAACCAAAAACCTCATACCATTGCCCCACATGTACTTGTCCCTCCTCACCATATCCCAGTCAATTATCCCCAAACCCTCTCCATAACCCAAAACGTTTTGATGAGACTTCCATCCCTTCTTCACCTAATAATAATCATGTTGAAACCCCGAATTCTCCTGTTTTTGTTTCTGTTTCTGCCTCACCTTCTCTGTCATAAATTATTAATATATGTTAAATAAAGTTTAATTTTTATATTGTGTTGTAAATAGTTTCGTTTTTTTTTTTTTTTAAAACAATGTAGGTGTCCGCGGACAGTGTAGGTGTTCTGAAATGTTCGTAAATAAACGAAAATGGAGGTGTCCTGAAGAACACTATACCTGTTCGTACTGTTCGTTGGCAAGTTGAAACTGTTCTAAGAACACACGTGGTGTCCTGAAATGTTCGTAAAGAAACTAAAATTAAAGTGTTCTAAAGAACACTATATCTGTCCGTAATGTTCACTATCAACTTGAAACTGTTCTAAGAACACAATTGGTGTCCTCAAATGTTCGTAAATAAACGAAAAATGGAGGTGTCCTGAAGAACACTACACCTGTTCGTAGTGTTCGCTAGCAAGATGAAACTATTCTAAGAACACAGGCGGTGTCCTGAAATGTTCGTAAAAAAAAATGAAAGTGTCCTAAAGAACACTATATCTGTCCGTAGTGTTCGCTATCAAGTTTAAACTGTTCTAAGAACACAATTGGTGTCCTGAAATGTTCGTACGTAAACGAAAATGGAGGTGTCCTGAAGAACACTATACCTGTTCGTAGTGTTCGCTAGCAAGCTCAAACTGCTCTAAGAACACACGTGGTGTCCTGAATTGTTCGTAATTAAATGAAAATGGAGGTGTCTTAAAGAACACTATACCTGTCCGTACTGTTCGCTAGCCAGTTGAAACTGTTCTAAGAACACAATTGGTGTCCTGAAATGCTCGTACATAAACGAAATTGGACGTGTCCTTAAGAACACTATATCTGTCCTTACTGTTCGCTAGCAAGTTTAAACTGTTCTAAGAACACACGCAGTGTCCTGAAATGTTCGTTTCACGTGTGACGCATTTTTAATTACTTCAGGACCCGAACAGTGTCCGTAGAACATCAACGGGCATGCGCTAACCAATCTCCGTGCATTTGGTGTCCTGCGGACATGCGCTTCCTTCGCGGACATGTTCGCGAACGGATCATATGACCGTGCCCACGCTGATCGCGTGTTCTGAATGCGGACACTGTTCGTGTCCCCGAACAATTTAAAAGTACATTTTCAATTAATACATAATATTTTTCAATAAAATCTCACCATGGCACAAGTCCCACATATTAATCCTGAGTTTCTACATACCTTTTGAAACTTTTTGAACTTTTTTTTGTGTTCGATCTGTCCGCGGACAGCGCGCATGTCCGCGGACTGCGCACAAGCACCCCTATAAAAGACCATGCCCTAGAGCTTATTCTCATTGTGTTTCTGGCTATTCTTCAGAACACAGCGATTTTTGCTTCCACCTGCAGATTACACCATCATCGAGATGGCATCCATGGCTGAACTACTGCCACCTGGTGCTGCACCTGCTTCAGCACCACCACCTCCCCAAGGGCCTGAAGAGGGGAACAGGAGTGAGGATGCAGAGGAGGAAGAAGAGGATGATGAGAATGAGGTAGAGGAAATCCCTACTACCCGCACTAGGCATGAGTCTTGGGTGTGGCGGTTATTTACCATTCATGGGAATGGTCCTAAGGCTCGTGCGAACCGTGTTACCTGCAATGAGTGCAAAATGATACTCAGTCGCAGGAGGCACTGTAAGTACAGCTTTAGGACCACTACTATGAAGCGACACCTGAGGTCATTTCACTCGGGCTATTCGCAGGGTTCTACCTTGCGAAGAACGTAGCAGGTTGATTTCCTCTACTTCATCCTCTGTTTCTGATCCTGTCACCACAAGGACCACCTCTGTGGGACAGCGTCTTCCTCAAGCTGCCTCACAGGCCATACAGAATGCTGATAACCCTTACCTTTCGAGGGTCACAGTTGTATGTATGTACTGTGACACAGTACTCTGCAGGGGAGAGCGACTTCATAGTGCTTTTGAGACTATCGTGTCAGAGCACGAGAAGATCTGCTCACTACCCAAATAAAACCCACTCTACATCTTCCTCTCTCAGCTCGCCCTTTCTTATCCCTGTGGTTGGTGTCCCCCCTTTACCTTCCTTTCCCCTCCTCTCCTACTGTGTAGTGTATAAAAAAACAAATAAAATACAAAATAACAAAAATCCAAAATAAACAAGACTCTTTTCAGAGCCGCCTTTCACAGTTAAAAAATAGAAGTGAAAATAAATGAAGCAGGGCCCTTTGTATTTTTTAGAAGCCTGCAGACAGTTCGCCAACATTTAAAAAATTGGTTTGCTACCCTATCACAAACATTGCAATTTTCTCTGGGAGGAAGTGGTGGCTCTGAAAAGAGCCTTTGGGAGGTGTTTGTAAGTCAAAAATTATAAATGCTTAACACCTACTTCAAAATGGATGTTGTAATTGCAAAAAAGGTTGCAATGCATTTTGTACATTTCTCAGAAAAATCTGATTGCCACCATAAGTAAGATGGACTCAATCTCTGCGAAAAATGTTTGTACTACGAAACAGAATATTTTCAATGTGAAAAGAAGACATGCCAAAATCTTTTAGAAAGGCACAAACAGCTTTATTAACATTGCGCCTTGCTTTTTCCATTTGTGGACCAAATGAAGAAGAACGAAGCCACATTTGTCTCTGAGCAATCCGTGAAAATATCACTTGAGAATTAGGAAATATGTCCATAACCTTCCCAAGTCCTTCTTTCATAGCAAATTGCAAAAAAAATTCCAGTCACATGTCCTAAACTGTTCCCTCCACAATGAATTACAATTATGTCTGGATGTTGCTCTGTCTCCAAAGTAGCACAGAGAGGTAGCAAGTCCAACCACTTCATTCAACGTACTCCATGCCAGTGTACTTCCACATGTGGGAATCCAAGATCTACAGCTACTCCACAGCTTTCTGCATGCACCTTCAACTAATATATCCATGAATCTCCCATAATCCATACAATCTCTTTCCTAAAACACACAGACATAGCTATGTGTTGTTCTCTCAGCAAAAACAGTATGTGAGAAACTCTCTTCTGGCACAACACACCCACTAAACTTTCCTGACCAATCCCTTTCAGTACTCATTCTCATTTGCATGACTTCTGAACCCAAAAATCCCCGGATGTAACTCCCGATGTCCGCGAACTACCGCCATGTCCGCGGACATATCGTAACATGAACAGCCCTTCTACCATTTCCACTTCAATCTCTCTGCCATTCCCTCATTGGATGTAGCTAAGAAGTCACATGACCATGCACCAATCACATTCAAGACCTCTACATCTAACTGCATCATCATAGATCAGCACTGCAAATGTACTGTGAATCTCTCTGAGTACAAGTGTCATATCATTGGCAAGCACCATCTACCAGAAATACTGTACAAGTCTCAAAAGATTTCTACTTGCAGCTCCATGCATATCCATATGCATGAACACAAACTTCAGGTATGCATATTTTCTGTATAGTAGATGAACACATTTTCAAACAGACTTTTAGCTTGTGTAATCTATAAAATGAATTTACTGTATTTTTTCAATTTCCTAAAATCAACTATCACTTATAAACCTTTATACTATTTACTTTCTTTATACACACACACTCAAATCATGTTAAACTAACATTTTTTAAATGAAATATATAGACTACATCTATTCAAACAAAATTGCATGCAAGCACAATCTATGTTTAAATCTTGAAAAAAAATACTTATACAATTTCATATTTTTTTGTTTTTATTTATTTATTTACTTAATTACTTTAATTTAGACATGACATTGAGGCGCTATTACCTAGAACAGCTTAGTTACAGAAATAGTGGTATTCACTGGTATATTATAAATTTCACAAGACATAGTAAAGATATTGGGCCTCATTACACGGACGGCGGTGGATCAAGGTGATATTACCGGCACCGCCTTGGTGGAAAGGGGAATTACCGCCCTATTCCAAGGTTGGTGGGGCGGTAATTCCCCCTTCCCCCATTGCCCTTCCCCATTCCCATTTTTGCCCCATAGGGCATAATGGGAATGGGAAAGGTGCTAATTACGGCACCGCAAATTGCGGTACCGTAATTAGCTCCCTGGTCCCTTTGCGGGTTGGTTTTTAATGCCTGCAAAAAGCAGGCGTTAAATTCTCCAACCCGCAAAGGGACCTCGTAGTAAGGCGGTAAGGTTTTATCGGTACCGGTAAAATACCGGTAAACCCTTACCGCCGTCCGTGTAATGAGGCCCATTTTTTTTGCTACAGTTAGTCATTCAATACAATTTGTTCATTAAGAACATATCATATGTACTGAACTGATGCAATGTATTTTATGTAAATAAATTTGTTTAATGGTTTTGAAGAAGGCGCTGAGGATTTCAATTAAAAAAATCAATATCTAAATTAAAAACAGTGCTATATACAAACAAAATTACTCATTTGAATCTTTTACAGTTGCAGTGAAGACCAGTCTCTTGAAAAGAAGCAGCCGAATTTGAAGAACAAAGAAGAACTAAGAAGTTACCTGTTAATTTAAGAAAAAAAGTAAGTAGAATATCACCATAATATTTGTATTATTACTCAAACATACTGTAAAGTTAATACAAGCTATTTCTGTGCCTAAAAATAGAGATTGTGTACCATTTTGTCTAAAAATCTCCATGTCTTAAACAGCGATTTACAGCCAGAATGGCCCACAAATTCCTATTTTTTAACACACAAATTACCCAACTGAACCGCTACAATTTTCATATTATAGAACAAACAACTGTTTTAATTGTATACATTAGATTTACTATTTGTACTTTTCCACACCACTAGCTTACTTTTTTTTGTCATCTGAACCCCAGTTTAGTAACACATAAATTCAAGAATACCTATCCCTACTAGTTGTAGTTCCCAATGCACAATCACACACCATTACATACATCTTTATCATCTTACTCAAACACTCATGCACACAGCACACATACATTGTAGTACACCCCAACCCATACCATCTTTATTTTTTTTCAACAGACCCTGAAGAATGCCTACCAAAAGTCAAGTCCATAGAAAGCAATGCAGAAGTAGAGCAAATGAAAATAAAACTGTCCAACATAAGCATCCATCTCTAGCAGAATTTGTAAAAAAAGTTGAAACAAAACAGCTAATACAGTCATTTAGTGAAACACAAGAAGTTTCAAGTACAAAAACTTTGCCTCCTCTATCAAAATGTAAAACAAACCAAAAAACAATTAACAGAAAATCAGCTATCACTACAGATAAAACTGCTTCTTTAAATTTTGATATAATGCAAAGTAAGCATACCAAGAAAAGTATTTTATCCAAAATGTACCGTCACAAAGTCCTTCAAAATGTTATAAAAACAGGAGAGAAATCAGGTTCAATGCTTAAAACTTATCGTAGGAAATTAATCTTAGAAGCGTTGATGGACAGTGCAATTCTTCTCAAAAGAAAGTTATTTATTTTAGTGTTAAACAAAATGAAACCACTAACAAAACTAATAACTAAATTACAAAAAAGACTTCTCAATAAGCGAAATGTCAACAGAAAGAACTTCTTAAGTATCTGCGGAGGTGAATGGAATCACACTACGAGCACAGAACCATATTTTAATGAAGAAGCGTACAAAAAAAAGCAAACAAATACAATTGCCATACATAGCAGTGGTCGAGGTTATGAAAAAGTGAATAATACCATAATGGAACAAGAAGTATTCCTTACAAAAATATGCCCTGAAAACTTAGAATTACCCCTCCATTCAAATGAATCAGAACGTCTAGTGTACAAATGGCCATGCACGTCAATGTGTAACATTCCCAAACAATGTTTCAAATCTTTACGCCAATTCCTCAATAAATATGTAAAAAGCAAAGACAAAATCAAAATTAAATTACTGCAAAATATGGATACCTGTCCAGTGCGTAAGTACACAGGACTACAAGGACATTCATTGGCCTGCATTACAGGACCTACTTGTAAAACCACTTTCCATCATATCAAAAGGATATCAACACATCATTCAACTATAAGAAATCTAGTCTATAAACTGTACTATGCTAAAAGTCCTGCTTTAGCACTAGCAAATTTAAATAACATCCTTCTACATGGTACAACAAAAGACCTACTTGAAGAAATTGACTATATCCAGAAAAAATATTTTGGAAGTGAAAGCCATTTACAGAATGAAATAGCTTTAAACCAATTAAGCAACAATTCTACACATGGCAACCTTTTGCTAAACACATACAAAAAAGAAATACTAAGATTTAAAGATACATCAGCTGAAGTACCAAACCATGCATGTGTATGTTGCCGTAGAACTTTTTATAAAAGTAACACAAAAACTGTAGACCTATCATACAAAATAGAAGACAATGAAGATTCTAAATGGTTTGAATTAGCTCTCTACCTTGTAGCAGAAAACACATATGAAATAACGGAGCCCTTAATACTTTGCAGTTACTGCACTACAAAACTTGACAACAACCAAACTCCTTCACGTGCTATCACAAATAATTTGGAATGATACCCAGTACCAAAACCCCTACAACAACTTAATTAATATGAGAGCATCATAATTCAAACAGTACACCCATTTCAAGCAATAATACGCCTTCAACCAAAAACAGCAAAATTACCTCCCTCTGAATTGGTAAAAGGCATTTGTGGAAAATTAGTTTATTTACCATTAGATCTAAAAGAAAATGTGCATACACTAGGAGTGCAACATCCAATGCAGCAATCTTTAATTATCTTAGTAAATGGAGTACCTACAAAAGACAAAAAAATATGGCAACAGCTGGTAGATTTACATAAAGTTAGACAAGCCTTCCAATATCTTAAAGAGAATAATGAATATTACAAAGAAATTAATATTGAAGAAAACTTGAAAAATACAACTGAAATAATTCAAGAAACAAAAGAAGCTGGTCAATTTGAGCTACTAGATCCTGCTACAATATCAAATACTTTAGACCATTATACAATTCATCCTTTGAACTCTAATGACACCATAGAAGATGTACTGGAAACGTACCAAATGCGTCAAACAAAAGGATCACCCATCAGCATATGGGAAAAAAGTATAGAAGCACATGCTTTTCCTCTACTCTTTCCTACTGGCAAAGGAGGAAGGTATGATGATAGACCTATTCAAATATCAGCTTCAGAATACCGCTCATTAAGGATGTATTCTGAAGATCCCAGATTTAGACAAAATGTGGAATACATATTCCACCTACTCTTTGAAAGTGAACTAGCAACTTTATGTTACGGAGATGCACACATATTAAAATTAGGATCACACTTTCAAAATATGACAGCTACACAATTATTAGAAAAAGTGCAACAAAAGGATGAGGTTTTACAATCAAATATTACAAATCTATTAGCAAATATGCGTGGTACTAAAGAGTACTGGTTTCGATGTCATGGAGATGTACGTTGTATGATCAGAAACCTTGGCCCACCCACTTGGTTTGTTACATTAAGTTGTGCAGAATATGCATGGGAAGATTTACATGATTTCCTACGCATATCAAATAAAAACAAAACAAACATAGATATACTAACATCTGGAGAACTTTGTTCTTTGGATCCTGTTAATGTTTCAAGATATTTTCACTATCGCTTCATTGCTATGCTACATTTTATTTGTAAGAAAACTGTTCCTCCCCTTGGAGAAGTGCAACACTTCTTTTGGAGAAAAGAATACCAAGCCAGAGGAGCACCACATATCCACATGCTTTTATGGATTAAAGATGCTCCTAAATTTGGTCAAGACAGTGATGCCACTGTTTTACAGTTTATTGAAAAATATGTCACTTGTGAAATTCCATCAGAAGCCACAAATAGTGATCTTCATTCACACATTTTACAATTTCAAAGACACAAATGTGGAAAATATTGTCGTCGCAAATACAAAAACAAAGGGAAATACTACACCAAATGCCGATCTGGTTTCCCTAGACCATTTACAAATACTGGTCAAGTGAACAACCTCATGTCTTCAGTTAGACATAGTGTTAAAGGTAAGTCACCTAAAAATACATATTACATAAAAAAGAAGAAAAATATGTCAATGATTATAATGCAATCATTCCCCACTTATGGAATGCAAACATAGATGTGCAGTACATTGCAGACAATTCTACTGCAGTTGCACGATATGTCACAGCATACTTAACTAAAGCAGAAAAGACAGAGATCCAAGACCTCTGGAATGACCTGTCATCAGATAAAACAGTGTCTCAGAAATTATACAGCTTGGGCATAAAAATGCTCACCCATAGAGAATGTGGATCATATGAATCAGCTGATCGTTTAACTGGTACTGCATTGTATGGTCAATCTGAAAATATAGTATGGCTAAGTCTTGGTCCAGCTAAATCTGGAAAAAGAGTTCTAAAATCATATGAATATATAGAAACAATAGCCAAACGTGATCCCAACAGCCAAGACATTTTAAAAAAACAATTTATTGGACACATACTACCCAAACAGAAGTAATACTTTGGAAAACATGTGTCTATACCACATAGCCCAAAACTACACATACAAAAATAATATGAAACCTGATGAAAAAAAGGTAAATATAGAGTGACAAACTGTGAAGGCAGCTTAGTTAAACTCACTAAACCAAATTTAATTAATCATATCAAATTGTCATTAAAGACTCCTCAACATAAAGAAGTACATTACATGTCCCTGCTACAACTCTTCAAACCATGGAGTAAAGAAGAACAAATACTAGATAACTATGACTCATATGAGGATGCTTTCAAAGCAAAACAATGTTACACAATGAACAGCAACACGAAGAAGAACTCCAAGCCCAACAAGATAAGGACACTCCTGACAGTAGTCAACCTTCTGTAACAGGAAGCCAAGAACCACTGGGAGAACCACTAATAATAAATGAGGCAGAATTAGCTATGATAGAAGTAGAAAACACCATGTGTCAGTATGAAGATAAAGAAGACTTAACTATACTACAATCAAAACTAAACAATGAGCAACGTAGCATTTTTCAAGAAGTAACAAAACAAATTGCACATGGTGTAAAACATGAAATAAAGAATGTTCCTGCCATAATTATAAACCTATACTACTGTACATCAGATGTGAAGCTGGTTCTGGCAAAACATTCCTAATCCAAATCATTAGTTCCTTCAACAATTGACAAACAACAAACTGTCAGCTGTTGTCACTGCCCCCACAGGTTTAGCTGCCTACAATATAGGTGGTGTTACATTACACCAATTACTACTATTACCAGTAGAACACCAGATCAAATTAGACTATTACAAACTTTCTGCAGAAGCTGCAATGGAACTACGCAGAGTATTGAAACAAATGAAAATGCTACTAATAGATGAAGTGAGCATGGTCTCCAACCTGATGTTAACTTTGATTCACCTCAGATTACAAAAAGTACTCAAAACAGACTATGAAGAGCTCTTTGCAGGAAAACACATTATTGTTTTTGGAGATCTGCTTCAATGAACACCGGTAAAAGGTGAGCCTATTTTTAAAACATTAGGACACAAACTGTGCCGTAAAACTGTTGGCAGCATTGGAAATGTCAACCTTTGGCAACATTTCCAATACAGAGAATTAACAGAGAATAAGCCGGTCAAGTGGCACAGCGAGTAGAGCGCTCACTTTGACATCCGTGCAGAGCCTGCTAACGCAGGTTCGAATCCCGGCGGGGCCAAACTCAGCCTTTCATCCTTCCGAGGTCGATAAATGAGCACCACACACTGTGGGTAATAATAATAAGCAGCGCTCAGATACCTGAGGGTTCGTAGCGCTATATAAATGCCGAGTTATTATTATTATTAACAGAAAACATGCGGCAATCTGCAGATCTCACTTATGCCAACATTTTAAAAAGTATCAGAGTTGGTATACTTTCTAAAGAAGCAGAAGCATTATTGAAAACCCGGCACATTAATGCACTTTATGGCGATAATGCATGTGCTACAGATGTTATGGAACAATTAGCCCACAAAAATGTCAATTGGATGGCCTTAATGCCAACTCCTGCAAGCTGTTTCAAATTCAATGAAATCATGCTAAGTAAAGAAATGCAACCAATCATGGAAATTAGCGCCACAGAAAAACTAGATGTACATGGTATGACACTACCCATGTGTGACCAAGCCACAACAAGACTAAATAGTTTAGAAAAATCAATCTCAAACACAGCAGGCTTAGAATGGATATTACAATTATCCTTAAATTGCAGAGTAATGCTTAAACGTAACCTTGACGTGGACCAAGGACTAGTTAATGGAGCACTGGGTACAGTTGTTGGCTTTCAAACATACCCAAGCAACAACAAAATTCAGTTTGTCAATATACTCTTTGACAAACTTTCAGAAGTAAAAAGGATAGGACGCTCAACAGCTAGATTCCTTCTCTTCAAAGATATGTATGTACGCAGAGAACAATTTTCTCTAACTCTTGCATACGCAGTCACGTTTGATAAATCACAAGGTCTTACCCTAGACAAAGCAATGATAGATATTGGTAACACAGGGCCTCATTACGACCCAGGCGGTAAGTTACCGCCTGGGTCGTACCTTTACCACCATGGCGTAAACTACGTTTACGCCATGGTGGTTGGCGGACTTACCGCCCCATTCCGAGGTTGGCGGGGCGGTAAGTCCCCAATCCCCATTTACCCTTCCCCATTCCCATTTTTGCCCCATAGGGCATAATGGGAGTGGGGAAGGCGTTAATTACGCCACCGTAAATTACGGTGGCGTAATTAACATCAAGGTCCCTTAGCGCCATGGATTTTAACAGCTGCTAAAAGCAGGTGTTAAAACCTCCATGGCGCTAAGGGACCTCGGAATCAGGCGGTAAGGGTCGGCGCTGTTTACGCCGCCGTAAACCCCTTACCGCCTGAGTCGTAATGAGGCCCACAGACTTTAAAGAAGGCATGAGCTACGTAGCACTATCACGCTTAACTTGACGGTCTATTTCTAATCAACTTTGATGCAAGTAAAATAAACGCTGATATTCCTTGCATTTTAGAATACAATAGACTTCGCTCACTATACACCCCCATCTAAACACATATTCTGTTCCACAAAAAGTAAAACGTTATAAAAGAAAAATAAATCAAACAGAAATGCAACAGGATGTCACTGCAAATCCTCCAAAAGAGAGTAAAAGAAACAAATACTTCATCAAGTACCACAAGCAAAAAATAATCAATTAGGGAAAGTAAACCAGGTACTTCTTTAAAGAAGGAAGACAAACTCCAAAAAAAGCAGTTAGATAAAGAACTACCTGGACCATTTAAATTCTCAAATATAGTTGGTGTAAGTTGCTACGCAAATGTAGCAATGAATATTCTATTTCAATTGCCACCAATTGTTGACAACATTTACTTACACAGTACAGACCCATTGTGTATGCAAATGTTAGTACTTCACAGAAATGCAGCAAACAATCCTGATAACACATATAGTGTTTATTGAATAAATGCTTAACACCTACTTCAAAATGGATGTTGTAATTCCAAAAAAGGTTGCAATGCATTTTGTACATTTCTCAGAAAAATCTGATTGCCACCATAATTAAGATGGACTCAATCTCTGCAAAACATGTTTGTACTACGAAACAGAATATTTTCAATTTGAAAAGAAGACATGCCAAAATCTTTTAGAAAGGCACAAACAGCTTTATTAACATTGCGCCTTGCTTTTTCCATTTGTGGACCAAATGAAGAAGAACGAAGCCACATTTGTCTCTGAGCAATCCGTGAAAATATCACTTGAGAATTAGGAAATATGTCCATAACCTTCCCAAGTCCTTCTTTCATAGCAAATTGCAAAAAAAATTCCAGTCACATGTCCTAAACTGTTCCCTCCACAATGAATTACAATTATGTCTGGATGTTGCTCTGTCTCCAAAGTAGCACAGAGAGGTAGCAAGTCCAACCACTTCATTCAACGTACTCCATGCCAGTGTACTTCCACATGTGGGAATCCAAGATCTACAGCTACTCCACAGCTTTCTGCATGCACCTTCAACTAATATATCCATGAATCTCCCATAATCCATACAATCTCTTTCCTAAAACACACAGACATAGCTATGTGTTGTTCTCTCAGCAAAAACAGTATGTGAGAAACTCTCTTCTGGCACAACACACCCACTTAACTTTCCTGACCAATCCCTTTCAGTACTCATTCTCATTTGCATGACTTCTGAACCCAAAAATCCCCGGATGTAACTCCCGATGTCCGCGAACTACCGCCATGTCCGCGGACATATCGTAACATGAACAGCCCTTCTACCATTTCCACTTCAATCTCTCTGCCATTCCCTCATTGGATGTAGCTAAGAAGTCACATGACCATGCACCAATCACATTCAAGACCTCTACATCTAAGACCTCTAGCACTGCAAATGTACTGTGAATCTCTCTGAGTACAAGTGTCATATCATTGGCAAGCACCATCTACCAGAAATACTGTACAAGTCTCAAAAGATTTCTACTTGCAGCTCCATGCACATCCATATGCATGAACACAAACTTCAGGTATGCATATTTTCTGTATAGTATTTTCAAACAGACTTTTAGCTTGTGTAATCTATAAAATGAATTTACTGTATTTTTTCAATTTCCTAAAATCAACTATCACTTATAAACCTTTATACTATTTACTTTCTTTATACACACACACTCAAATCATGTTAAACTAACATTTTTTAAATGAAATATATAGACTACATCTATTCAAACAAAATTGCATGCAAGCACAATCTATGTTTAAATCTTGAAAAAAAATACTTATACAATTTCATATTTTTTTGTTTTTATTTATTTATTTACTTAATTACTTTAATTTAGACATGACATTGAGGCGCTATTACCTAGAACAGCTTAGTTACAGAAATAGTGGTATTCACTGGTATATTATAAATTTCACAAGACATAGTAAAGATATTGGGCCTCATTACACGGACGGCGGTGGATCAAGGTGATATTACCGGCACCGCCTTGGTGGAAAGGGGAATTACCGCCCTATTCCAAGGTTGGTGGGGCGGTAATTCCCCCTTCCCCCATTGCCCTTCCCCATTCCCATTTTTGCCCCATAGGGCATAATGGGAATGGGAAAGGTGCTAATTACGGCACCGCAAATTGCGGTACCGTAATTAGCTCCCTGGTCCCTTTGCGGGTTGGTTTTTAATGCCTGCAAAAAGCAGGCGTTAAATTCTCCAACCCGCAAAGGGACCTCGTAGTAAGGCGGTAAGGTTTTATCGGTACCGGTAAAATACCGGTAAACCCTTACCGCCGTCCGTGTAATGAGGCCCATTTTTTTTGCTACAGTTAGTCATTCAATACAATTTGTTCATTAAGAACATATCATATGTACTGAACTGATGCAATGTATTTTATGTAAATAAATTTGTTTAATGGTTTTGAAGAAGGCGCTGAGGATTTCAATTAAAAAAATCAATATCTAAATTAAAAACAGTGCTATATACAAACAAAATTACTCATTTGAATCTTTTACAGTTGCAGTGAAGACCAGTCTCCTGAAAAGAAGCAGCCGAATTTGAAGAACAAAGAAGAACTAAGAAGTTACCTGTTAATTTAAGAAAAAAAGTAAGTAGAATATCACCATAATATTTGTATTATTACTCAAACATACTGTAAAGTTAATACAAGCTATTTCTGTGCCTAAAAATAGAGATTGTGTACCATTTTGTCTAAAAATCTCCATGTCTTAAACAGCGATTTACAGCCAGAATGGCCCACAAATTCCTATTTTTTAACACACAAATTACCCAACTGAACCGCTACAATTTTCATATTATAGAACAAACAACTGTTTTAATTGTATACATTAGATTTACTATTTGTACTTTTCCACACCACTAGCTTACTTTTTTTTGTCATCTGAACCCCAGTTTAGTAACACATAAATTCAAGAATACCTATCCCTACTAGTTGTAGTTCCCAATGCACAATCACACACCATTACATACATCTTTATCATCTTACTCAAACACTCATGCACACAGCACACATACATTGTAGTACACCCCAACCCATACCATCTTTATTTTTTTTCAACAGACCCTGAAGAATGCCTACCAAAAGTCAAGTCCATAGAAAGCAATGCAGAAGTAGAGCAAATGAAAATAAAACTGTCCAACATAAGCATCCATCTCTAGCAGAATTTGTAAAAAAAGTTGAAACAAAACAGCTAATACAGTCATTTAGTGAAACACAAGAAGTTTCAAGTACAAAAACTTTGCCTCCTCTATCAAAATGTAAAACAAACCAAAAAACAATTAACAGAAAATCAGCTATCACTACAGATAAAACTGCTTCTTTAAATTTTGATATAATGCAAAGTAAGCATACCAAGAAAAGTATTTTATCCAAAATGTACCGTCACAAAGTCCTTCAAAATGTTATAAAAACAGGAGAGAAATCAGGTTCAATGCTTAAAACTTATCGTAGGAAATTAATCTTAGAAGCGTTGATGGACAGTGCAATTCTTCTCAAAAGAAAGTTATTTATTTTAGTGTTAAACAAAATGAAACCACTAACAAAACTAATAACTAAATTACAAAAAAGACTTCTCAATAAGCGAAATGTCAACAGAAAGAACTTCTTAAGTATCTGCGGAGGTGAATGGAATCACACTACGAGCACAGAACCATATTTTAATGAAGAAGCGTACAAAAAAAAGCAAACAAATACAATTGCCATACATAGCAGTGGTCGAGGTTATGAAAAAGTGAATAATACCATAATGGAACAAGAAGTACTCCTTACAAAAATATGCCCTGAAAACTTAGAATTACCCCTCCATTCAAATGAATCAGAACGTCTAGTGTACAAATGGCCATGCACGTCAATGTGTAACATTCCCAAACAATGTTTCAAATCTTTACGCCAATTCCTCAATAAATATGTAAAAAGCAAAGACAAAATCAAAATTAAATTACTGCAAAATATGGATACCTGTCCAGTGCGCAAGTACACAGGACTACAAATACATTCATTGGCCTGCATTACAGGACCTACTTGTAAAACCACTTTCCATGATATCAAAAGGATATCAACACATCATTCAACTATAAGAAATCTAGTCTATAAACTGTACTATGCTAAAAGTCCTGCTTTAGCACTGGCAAATTTAAATAACATCCTTCTACATGGTACAGCAAAAGACCTACTTGAAGAAATTGACTATATCCCGAAAAAATATTTTGGAAGTGAAAGCCATTTACAGAATGAAATAGCTTTAAACCAATTAAGCAACAATTCTACACATGGCAACCTTTTGCTAAACACATACAAAAAAGAAATACTAAAATTTAAAAGTACATCAGCTGAAGTACCAAACCATGTATGTGTATGTTGCCGTAGAACTTTTTATAAAAGTAACACAAAAACTGTAGACCTATCATACAAAATAGAAGACAATGAAGATTCTAAATGGTTTGAATTAGCTCTCTACCTTGTAGCAGAAAACAAATTTGAAATAACTGAGCCCTTAATACTTTGCAGTTACTGCACTACAAAAATTGACAACAACCAAACTCCTTCACATGCTATCACAAATAATTTGGAATGATACCCAGTACCAAAACCCCTACAACAACTTAATTTATATGAGAGCATCATAATTCAAACAGTACACCCATTTCAAGCAATAATACGCCTTCAACCAAAAACAGCAACATTACCTCCGTCTGAATTGTTAAAAGGCATTTGTGGAAAAGTAGTTTATTTACCATTAGATCTAAAAGAAAATGTGCATACTCTAGGAGTGCAACATCCAATGCAGCAATCTTTAATTATCTTAGTAAATGGAGTACCTACAAAAGACAAAAAAAAATGGCAACAGCTGGTAGATTTACATAAAGTTAGACAAGCCTTCCAATATCTTAAAGAGAATAATGAATATTACAAAGAAATTAATATTGAAGAAAACTTGAAAAATACAACTGAAATAATTCAAGAAGCACAAGAAGCTGGTCAATTTGAGCTACTAGATCCTGCTACAATATCAAATACTTTAGACCATTATACAATTCATCCTTTGCACTCTAATGACACCATAGAAGATTTACTGGAAACGTACCAGATGCGTCAAACAAAAGGATCGCCCATCAGCATATGGGAAAAAAGTATAGAAGCGCATGCTTTTCCTCTACTCTTTCCTACTGGCAAAGGAGGAAGGTATGATGATAGACCTATTCAAATATCAGCTTCAGAATACCGCTCATTACGGATGTATTCTGAAGATCCCAGATTTAGACAAAATGTGGAATACATATTCCACCTACTCTTTGAAAGTGAACTAGCAACTTTATGTTACGGAGTTGCACACATATTAAAATCAGGATCACACTTTCAAAATATGACAGCTACACAATTATTAGAAAAAGTGCAACAAAAGGATGAGGTTGTACAATCAAATATTACAAATCTATTAGCAAATATGCGTGGTACTAAAGAGTACTGGTTTCGACGTCATTGAGATGTACGTTGTATGATCAGAAACTTTGGCCCACCCACTTGGTTTGTTACATTAAGTTGTGCAAAATATGCATGGGAAGATTTGCATGATTTCCTAAGCATATCAAATAAAAACAGAACAAACATAGATATACTAACATCTGGAGAACTTTGTTCTTTGGATCCTGTTAATGTTTCAAGATATTTTCACCATCGCTTCATTGCTATGCTACATTTTATTTGTAATAAAACTGTTCCTCCCCTTGGAGAAGTGCAACACTTCTTTTGGAGAAAAGAATACCAAGCCAGAGGAGCACCACATATCCACATGCTTTTATGGATTAAAGATGCTCCTAAATTTGGTCAAGACAGTGATGCCACTGTTTTACAGTTTATTGAAAAATATGTCACTTGTGAAATTCCATCAGAAGCCACAAATAGTGATCTTCATGCACAAATTTTACAATTTCAAAGACACAGTGTGTTTTGGTGAGCCTGAGACTGCCCCGGCTCGTTCTGCTGCTGCTGCTTCTGGGACACTTGGAAGTCTGTTTTCCATTTCCACTACTGCTTCCAGGAGGAAGTAGCATAAAACCCCTAGCACACGCGGAGCGCGCGGTGTGCGCAGTGTGTTTTGGTGTTCTGGTGTTCGGGCGAAGGCCTGGGCGAGGGCCTGCGGGCCTGCCGTAATGGATGGATCATCGCTCAAACGCGGGAAAACAGGCACTTGCGGAGACCACTTGCCTTCTCCACCCCATACAAGGCTGCAACTGCGACGTTGGAACTCCGCTTCCGTCTCAGCATCTAATCAGACTGACGCGAGCACTGGCCAACGAGTAAGTACAAAACTGATTAGACATAACGACACCGTAAGTGAGTTTACCAGAACTTTTGTGGGAGAACCTGAAGATGTGGGATCGTCATCGATGTGTTTGAAGGTTAAAGGTGCAAGGAGAAACGCAGTATATGCCGCCACACCAATGATAGCCTCTATACCTTCTACATCCTCCATATTTCCAATAGCCTCCATTATCCTGCAGGTGGACTCGTCAAATACTGATAATACTGACAATCACCTAGCAGGGCCCGTCTCACCCCTCGATCCCCCTTGCCTGTCTCCCCCCGTGTTACACAAACTGGCCATAGATGCGAGCAAGTTCACACCGAGTGTGACGTCATTATGCTCGGCGAGTGATGGGAGAGCCGAGTGGGGTAAGAGGGAGTGTGCGCCTGGCGGCCGTGGGGGCGGTGGCTTCATGGATGACCGCGTGGGTTTGGGGATCCCCTCCCACCTGGGAAATGGTGGGTCAGTTCTGGTGGCGGTTGGGGCCTCTTCGCCTGCGGGCGATCCTCGGAGCGGACCCTCTCACCCCGAGCCTTCGATTGCCTCTCTTGTCAGCTTGACGTCGCCCGATCCAACTGCCAGTTCCGTGAGCTCTGAGAGAGAGGTAAGACGTGGAGCGGATTTTCGTGTGCCCGTCGTCACGCTTGTTGTGCCGACCGAGGTTGACGCCTGTAACACAGAGACTGAGGTCGCGGCAAGGCCGTGCCCAAGTTCTCCGAACGCTGTGCTCCTTACTGACGCCCACTCCATAAACTCTTCTTCAAACAAACTACCTAAATTGATGGTTTTGCCGTGGCGCGCACATACTATGAGAGGATGCACAAATTAACGGCAGCTGTGATGACAGCCCGGACCCAATCTGGAAAGAGGCATTTCTGTCAGAGCTGCGCACCTCATCACTCCCGCACACCAAGAATCCATACGGCCACTCTATACACGGAATGGATGAACCGGACCCTGTCAAGCCCAACACTGTGTTGGAAGACGAAGTATTTTGCCCCCTCGACAAGCCCTTATCTGTTCTAAACAAGGGATGCACTTCTCCAGCACATCCTAAAAACAGAAGAGACTCGACAGAAGCTGTAAACAAAACTTTGCAAGACGTTTCCCAAATAAACAAAGCCTGCAATTTTACATCTAGAGGAGACCGTAGCTTAACTAACCAGCAGAACCAGAATTTGAGCTACTAGATCCTGCTACAATATCAAATACTTTAGACCATTATACAATTCATCCTTTGCACTCTAATGACACCATAGAAGATTTACTGGAAACGTACCAGATGCGTCAAACAAAAGGATCGCCCATCGCATATGGGAAAAAAGTATAGAAGCACATGCTTTTCCTCTACTCTTTCCTACTGGCAAAGGAGGAAGGTATGATGATAGACCTATTCAAATATCAGCTTCAGAATACCGCTCATTAGGGATGTATTCTGAAGATCCCAGATTTAGACAAAATGTGGAATACATATTCCACCTACTCTTTGAAAGTGAACTAGCAACTTTATGTTACGGAGTTGCACACATATTAAAATCAGGATCACACTTTCAAAATATGACAGCTACACAATTATTAGAAAAAGTGCAACAAAAGGATGAGGTTGTACAATCAAATATTACAAATCTATTAGCAAATATGCGTGGTACTAAAGAGTACTGGTTTCGACGTCATTGAGATGTACGTTGTATGATCAGAAACTTTGGCCCACCCACTTGGTTTGTTACATTAAGTTGTGCAAAATATGCATGGGAAGATTTACATGATTTCCTACGCATATCAAATAAAAACAGAACAAACATAGATATACTAACATCTGGAGAACTTTGTTCTTTGGATCCTGTTAATGTTTCAAGATATTTTCACCATCGCTTCATTGCTATGCTACATTTTATTTGTAATAAAACTGTTCCTCCCCTTGGAGAAGTGCAACACTTCTTTTGGAGAAAAGAATACCAAGCCAGAGGAGCACCACATATCCACATGCTTTTATGGATTAAAGATGCTCCTAAATTTGGTCAAGACAGTGATGCCACTGTTTTACAGTTTATTGAAAAATATGTCACTTGTGAAATTCCATCAGAAGCCACAAATAGTGATCTTCATGCACAAATTTTACAATTTCAAAGACACAGTGTGCTTTGGTGAGCCTGAGACTGCCCAGGCTCGTTCTGCTGCTGCTGCTTCTGGGACACTTGGAAGTCTGTTTTCCATTTCCACTACTGCTTCCAGGAGGAAGTAGCATAAAACCCCTAGCACACGCGGAGCGCGCGGTGTGCGCAGTGTGTTTTGGTGTTCTGGTGTTCGGGCGAGGGCCTGGGCGAGGGCCTGCGGGCCTGCCGTAATGGATGGATCATCGCTCAAACGCGGGAAAACAGGCACTTGCGGAGACCGCTTGCCTTCTCCACCACATACAAGGCTGCAACTGCGACGTTGGAACTCCGCTTCCGTCTCAGCATCTAATCAGACTGACGCGAGCACTGGCCAACGAGTAAGTACAAAACTGATTAGACATAACGACACCGTAAGTGAGTTTACCAGAACTTTTGTGGGAGAACCTGAAGATGTGGGATCGTCATCGATGTGTTTGAAGGTTAAAGGTGCAAGGAGAAACGCAGTATATGCCGCCACACCAATGATAGCCTCTATACCTTCTACATCCTCTATATTTCCAATAGCCTCCATTACCCTGCAGGTGGACTCGTCAAATACTGATAATACTGACAATCACCTAGCAGGGCCCGTCTCACCCCTCGATCCCCCTTCCCTGT
Organism: Ambystoma mexicanum; assembly: GCF_040938575.1. NCBI lineage: Eukaryota > Metazoa > Chordata > Amphibia > Caudata > Ambystomatidae > Ambystoma > Ambystoma mexicanum. The sequence goes on from NC_090941.1 coordinate 762,245,561, forward strand.
CTCCCCCCGTGTTACACAAACTGGCCATAGATGCGAGCAAGTTCACACCGAGTGTGACGTCATTATGCTCGGCGAGTGATGGGAGAGCCGAGTGGGGTGAGAGGGAGTGTGCGCCTGGCGGCCGTGGGGGCGGTGGCTTCATGGATGACCGCGTGGGTTTGGGGATCCCCTCCCACCTGGGAAATGGTGGGTCAGTTCTGGTGGCGGTCGGGGCCTCTTCGCCTGCGGGCGATCCTCGGAGCGGACCCTCTCACCCCGAGCCTTCGATTGCCTCTCTTGTCAGCTTGACGTCGCCCGATCCAACTGCCAGTTCCGTGAGCTCTGAGAGAGAGGTAAGACGCGGAGCGGATTTTCGTGTGCCCGTCGTCACGCTTGTTGTGCCGACCGAGGTTGACGCCTGTAACACAGAGACTGAGGTCGCGGCAAGGCCGTGCCCAAGTTCTCCGAACGCTGTGCTCCTTACTGACGCCCACTCCATAAACTCTTCTTCAAACAAACTACCTAAATTGATGGTTTTGGCGTGGCGCGCACATACTATGAGAGGATGCACAAATAACGGCAGCTGTGATGACAGCCCGGACCCAATCTGGAAAGAGGCATTTCTGTCAGAGCTGCGCACCTCATCACTCCCGCCCACCAAGAATCCATACGGCCACTCTATACACGGAATGGATGAACCGGACCCTGTCAAGCCCAACACTGTGTTGGAAGACGAAGTATTTTGCCCCCTCGACAAGCCCTTATCTGTTCTAAACAAGGGACGCACTTCTCCAGCACATCCTAAAAACAGAAGAGACTCGACAGAAGCTGTAAACAAAACTTTGCAAGACTTTTCCCAAATAAACAAAGCCTGCAATTTTACATCTAGAGGAGACCGTAGCTTAACTAACCAGCAGAACCAGCGGACGCCTATGGCGCCCAACTATGAGACTCAGCCAGGGGCAGACTGGTCTATCACAAATTCTGATGCTCTGCGCAATTGGAAAATCGCTCTGCAAAATGAAGAAAATGTTGTTGTCCGGCTTCACCCCGTATAGCCTGTTCTCAGGCTCGCGCCCCTCAAAGACAGGCAAATGCGACAACACGCCCAATTGACTTCAGAAGTGCTAAACAAAATCTTGCATGCAGCACCTGGGAGTGCGACTCTCACGCTTCCACCTCATCCTCTTCTGAGATTTGTTCAATTGCCTCTTCAATCATAGAACGTGACTTTCCAAAAGTCAGGAGATCCAAAATTCAATCACACAAAAAAGATCGCAACTCAGAAGTCAGGCTTGATGCGAACTTCACCAAAGACCTACAATCGGTCTTAATGTCAGCAACTGGAATTTCGCTTGCTCCATTTCTAAAGCTCTACGAGCAACTAAATGATAATGTGAAGGACCTGACAACCTTAGTGGCGCTTATGAATTCAAAGATAATCAATATGGAAAAAGATTTGCGCGCTGAAAGAAAGGATAATGGAGCAATAAAAACAAACTTGACCTCTGCCTTGCAAACATTAACAGATCAAAAAGAAAACAACAAATTGGATAAAAAGCTCCTTGCAGAGGTTGCGAAAGAAGCTCTAAGCGTGCTAAGGTATCGACATACGACGACAAAGGATTCAAATCGGCAACCTAGCCGGGAGCACCCAGCTGGTCAACAAACCGACAAGGTGCTAATTTCCATGGAACCTCCCGCCTACACCTCAATGAGAAATGCCGACACAGACACTGGCTCGCTGGTGCTCCACTCTACCATGGGTGTATTGGACACTATCAACAATCCTAGAGAAACCACAGAAGCACTAAAAACTGCACCAATAACTCAGAATTGTCGGGAGGCCAACAACCTGAGTAGCGAAAAAAGTTCGCTGGTTCCCTCAGTGCCTGATACTCGGGGTATCCAAGGCTCAAAACCTGAGCCTGAAAAACCTATGAACGAGAGCTTGGGCCCCAGCCATGAAAGAACAAGAACCGAAGCATTTCTTCAAATGAGCTTTGCTAGTGTCCTGGAAAGCAGTAAGGGTCCTAAAAATCTGGCGACACTGGATCCTCAAAAACCCTCCTCTTTGGCAACCTTGATTGACACGGGCGCCCCTCGTATACCGGAGGTGATACTAATTCCTGAAACAACGGAGCCCAAAAATCAAATATTTGATATATTCAAGGGAACTGTACCCCAGAAAGCAGATCACAAGGGGCCCAAACCAGGACCGCTGAAAAAAACTAAAAATCAAAGAACTAAAAGCCGAAGAATTGGCAACAACTCAAGAAAATTCCTTCGGAATCTAAAAACTGTCAATGTAACTGTTAATAACACTCGGACAGATGACAGAGACCCAACAAAGAAAAAGACCTTACCACTGCAAACACTTCTGCAAAGCCTGTAGAATCTGTCCCTCTCCCTGAACCTACCGAGGATCAATCCATCGACTTAATTAACCTGTCTGTGTATGAAGACGTGGAATCAGAGGATAAGGTTTCTGAGATGGGTGCTGAGGATGCGCTACTTGCGGATGCACAGCCGGTAGTTCCAAGTGACGGAAATGACTCAGTGCTTATCCGGATACCAGCTGGCGCCGCAAGAATATGTACTCTTTTCGAACAGAAGCCTAAACAAGACGAGCCTCACATAACTCCCTCAAGTCCCATATTTAAAACATTGGAAGAAAGGCGAAAAGCCCTTGCTCAATCTCAGACGCTGTCTAAACCATCGTTAGAAAGGAAGCATGCTCTGAAAGAGGGCCTGTGGCCTCATAATAAATCAAAAGATACATTTTCGGATGGCCTTGATTACAACAAACTCAACGTAAACAGAGTAGGCCTGGCTAGAAACGAGACCCTCGACACACAGCTTGGCCGTGAGAGAAAGGAATGGCGCAAAACGAACAGGACTGATAAAAGCGTTGGCGACAAAAGTCAAACTGCCCACAAGGTGAGGCTAGAATGTATAGAAAATGGAGAGAAACTCATCTTAAATCGTACAAATGTTCTATGCCTCTTTCAACACGTGCCTTCTCTCAGAACGATACGATCTGAGGACATCAAGACGGTGGAATTCAAAAATGAGGACCAAAATGATAAAATCATCCTCCACTTTAGATCCAGAATTGTTCTGAACATTGTACTGGATGCGGGCCCCGCTCTTTTGTCTATGGGCTTTGACATCTCAGAAGTGTCTGAGCAAGCTGAATTCGATCACAGAGCAGACTCTCAAAAAACTAAACGCGACTCGTTCTATCAGGAACCACTGTTTTCTAACAAAACCGCGGAAAATGAGCCTCCCCGAAACGTGGAATCGTTAGAACGTGATCTGCATCCTGGTTCTGGAAGCATGAAAAAGACAATGGCCAGTAGTTCCCCTGAGACTGTACCAGGGAAACTCCCCACAGAGGATACCATCAAAATCACCATTAAAGGAGCTTGGCGACTCGCAAAGCCCACAAGACCAAAGCGGAACACAAAAGGATTGGTCCTGGCTGGCTGAAGCTTTAGGCAGATCCTCAAAACGGTAACGCCAAGTGGTAGAGGAGCCACGGGAATTTAAGATCGGATCCTGGAACACCAGGGGCTTCTCCCACCTATTTGTAGAACCCTGGCCGGATGCGCTAGATGTGGTCTGCCTTCAAGAGACGTGGATGACGAGTTGCCCAACTGCGGATGCCTATGAAGTGGCCTTCAACTCAGCCTTTAAAAAAACTAGAGGAAGACCAATGGCAGGTCTGTTGACAATTGTAAAAAAGAGCTCGGGTTGTCGTATCATAAACTCTCTAAATCTATCACCCTTTATACTACTGTCAACGATAGCCTCGGATGGGTCCCGAACTGACAACTCGACTCTTTTCCATATATTTAATATATACTGGAATCACATGCAGGCCGGGTCAACTTCCTTCATAGATCTAGTCTCATCTAAAATCGACGATCTCTTACTCGAGAATGAGTCAACAAACATAATAATTTGTGGAGACTTGAATATCAACTGTCTGGCAACAAGAATGAAAAACAAGGAAGTCGTGTACGTATCTAACAACGTGGCTTCAAAATGGATGGGAGAAATGGAAGCTAGAAATTTAGCAATGCTCAATGGAAATTCTGTCGGCGATATACCAGCTAAACCTACGTGGCGACGAGCAGATCAGAATTCCATCTTGGACTACTTCTTCGCCTCAGAAAAGATCCAACAATCCATCAAGTCGCTTGAGGTAATACCGATGACTCAAAGCGATCATGACATGGTAATTCTCACCTTGTCAGCCGTAAATCAACCGTCCCAAGAACGATGGGAACATCGGATATTGGCTGAGCCAAACAGAGTGAGGCTAACACTGCTCTCTACTGAAGTCTCCACATTTTCAGAAACTTTCATCAAACTGGATTGTGGAGTCGAATACGCACATCTATTACATCTGTTTGTGGAAAAAAAACAGGGACTGAGAAACCATGGTTTTGCTAACAAACACAAATTCGACGTTGAGATCATGAGAAGAAAGAGAGAACTACGCGCCTCTATCAGACTCCTGAGATTCAGAGATTCTATAGACTCAGCGTGAGAAAAACGTGTCGCAAAACAGAAATACAAAAATTGGATAAGATCCCATAAAGCCCTTATGTTCCAAAACGATGCAGAATTAATGATGCAAAAAATGAACAACAAAAATTCGGCAGAGTTCTGGAGACTTCTAAATAATGAAGGGGCTCCTCAATCCGCATTGATGTCAAATATGGTACCAGCAGCAAGGTGGTCATCTCATTTCAAAAACTTGTACAGCAAAAAAGGTACCTGTCAGGCCCCTATAACACCAATTTTAATCAAATGGGACCTGACCTTCTCTAAAGCTGACATACTACAGATAATTAAGAACGCCAGTGCCTCAAGGGCTCCTGGCCCTGATGGTCTGACTAACTTTACCCTAAAACAAAATCCAGAGCTATGGGCGGACTTTTGTGAGGAACTCTTCACTCGAATCTGTAGAAGACGGGAATCTCCAAAGTCTTGGAAGAAAGCAATAATTGTGCCCATCTTTAAAAAAGGAAATCGGCTCGAGCCAAAAAACTATCGACCGATAGCTCTTTTGGATGTATTGGGCAAAGTTTATGCAACCATGCTGCAACGAAAACTTTCACAATGGATTGTTGACAGTGGTCACCTTGATGAAAGACAAACAGGCTTTGTAAAGGGGGTCGGCTGTGGTCTTAACCTTCTGCTGATAAATTTGTTGAAAATGGAAGCCATTAGAGCTGGGAGAAAGGTCTATCTTGCTCTGATAGACTTTTCCCATGCGTTTGACTCCATCGATCGAGAACTACTTTGGACAAAAATGTCTAACTGGGGGTGTCCTGAGAGTCTGTTAGCCGCCATCAAAGAAATCCACTCTGCCACCTCCATCAGAGTGCGCCTTGACCAAAGTGGACTGCTCACAGAAGAAATTAACACTTTTCGTGGTGTCAAGCAAGGTTGCCCTTTGGCGGCGATCATTTTCAACCTTTTTCTCTCAGACATTGGTTTCGCAATTAATGAGCCACGATCCTTCTCCCCCATGTTACACGGCTCTGCATTAGGCTGGATGTTGTATGCCGATGATTTGATCTTGTTGGATTCTACCCCAATCGGCCTCCAGCGCAAAATAAATGCAGTTGAACGTTACGTGGAAAACAACGGATTGCTCATTAACAATTTAAAAAGTGAAATACTAACACTACAGAATTTGCAAACTGGATGCCACCGGAAAAATAACAAATTCAGATGGCACCTGGGAAAGGAAACACTTACTACGGTGGAAAGCACCAGATATCTTGGGATGCAAATTAACACAAACATAAATGATAGCCCCTGGATGGAGATCACGAAGACGAAATGTCGACAATTAGCTTCCCAAGCATTGATACTAAACAAAAAATATGGAAAGTTTTCACTCAAGCCAGTGATAGCTTTCTATCAGCAGAAGGTTGTTCCAGCCTTGATATACGGTGCAGAGAATGCCTTTGGATGCTCGGCTGAATTCTGGTCAACCCTAGAACAAATTTTTTGGATAAAAATTCTACATCTTCCCAACAGCACCCCCACATCCTGCATACGCTACGAGTTAGGCATGATCTCGCTTGAAGCTCGGATCATGTGGAACACCTTGGCCCTATTCAGGAAAACTGTGATGCCTGCAACCGCACCGCAATTTAAAATACTAAGCAATCCTGGCAATGCCAAGCCAGACTGTCTCCTAGCCTTGTGGTACAAAAGATGCCAAGAACTGTTAACCACTCATGGAACGAATATCAAAACTCTTCAGGCCAATCCAGACCTGGTGAAGAAAAAGATCTGGGAAGCAGACTGGATTCAAACTAGTGAAGACAGAAGAATGACAAAAGCAATGAAGAATGCCCCAGCTGAGGCACGAGCATTTAACATACTACAAAACTACGTAGTCTTGTTCCCGGACAACGCAAAAAGGGCCACATACATGAGATTTCGCCTAAACCTATTCAGAACTAAAGATCGGACAAAGAACTGGATAGGAAAAGTTGTTTCGAACACCGTATGTAGGTATTGGAAAATCTGCGATGAATCACTCAAGCACCTTGTCTTATTCTGCCCATTCTTTAAATCACAAAGAACTAAACATCTGGGACAAATATTTTCTGAGCACGCAATAAGGAATGCAGAAGAATGGTGGCAGCTGATGTTTTCTGGTTCCAACACAAATCTGACAAGGGTGCTAACCGTGTTTTTGCAGGAAATTGAAGAGATCCTTGATTCGGTGAATACCGAAGAGGAAGGTTGACGGTACAGGCTCGTACGGCTTGTTATCAAATAAAGCTCAACCGGTGTCATATGTCAAGGTTCCCTTGGCCCTTGCTGTGGACTCCTGCTTTCTCATGTCTGTATCTTGAAACGTGATCTCATGTATGTTTCTGAACGTGGAAATGGATGACTTGTCTTTTTTTTTTTTTCGTTTCTTTTAAAGGTTTTGTATAAACCAATAAAAAAAAAAAAAAAAAAATGTGGAAAATATTGTCGTCGCAAATACAAAAACAAAGGGAAATACTACACCAAATGCCGATTTGGTTTCCCTAGACCAGTTACAAATAGAGGTCAAGTGAACTACCTCCTGTCTTCAGTTAGACATAGGCCCTCATTACAACTCAGGCGTTAAGGGTTAACGCCACCGTTAACCCTTAACGCCTGATTCCCACCTTAACGCCTGCTTTTTGCAGGCGTTAAGTTCCATGGTGCTAAGGCACCTTGGTGCTAATTACGGCACCGTAATTTACGGTGCCGTAATTAGCGCCTTCCCCACTCCCATTATGCCCTATGGGGCAAAAATGGGAATGGGGAAGGGAAAATGGGAAATGGGGATTTACCGCCCCACTCACCTTGTAATGGGGCGGTAAATCCGCCATCCACCATGGTGTAAACGTAGTTTACACCATGGTGGTAAAGTTGGTGCACTTAGCACCTCAGTTGTAATGACGGCCATAGTGTTAAAGGTAAGTCACCTAAAAATACATATTACACAAAAAAGAAGAAAAATATATCAATCATTATAATGCAATCATTCCCCACTTATGGAATGCAAACATAGATGTGCAGTACATTGCAGACAATTCTACTGCAGTTGCACGATATGTCACAGCATACTTAACTAAAGCAGAAAAGACAGAGCTCCAAGACCTCTGGAATGACCTGTCATCAGATAAAACAGTGTCTCAGAAATTATACAGCTTGGGCATAAAAATGCTCACCCATAGAGAATGTGGATCATATGAAGCAGCTGATCGTTTAACTGGTACTGCATTGTATGGTCAATCTGAAAATACAGTATGGCTAAGTCTTGGTCCAGCTAAATCTAGAAAAAGAGTTCTAAAATCATATGAAGATATAGAAACAATAGCCAAACGTGATCCCAACAGCCAAGACATTTTAAAAAACAATTTATTGGACACATACTACCCAAACAGAAGTAATACTTTGGAAAACATGTGTCTATACCACATGGCCCAAAACTACACATACAAAAATAATATGAAACCTGATGAAAAAAAAGGTAAATATAGAGTGACAAACTGTGAAGGCAGCTTAGTTAAACTCACTAAACCAAATTTAATTAATCATATCAAATTGTCATTAAAGACTCATCAACATAAAGAAGTACATTACATGTCCCTGCTACAACTCTTCAAACCATGGAGAAAAGAAGAACAAATACTAGATAGCTATGACTCATATGAGGATGCTTTCAAAGCAAATGAAAGCACTGTAACTGATGTAAACTTTACACAGTACAAAACAATGTTGCACAATGAACAGCAACACGAAGAAGAACTCCAAGCCCAACTAGATAAGGACACTCCTGACAGTAGTCAACCTTCTGTAACAGGAAGCCAAGAACCACTGGGAGAATCACTAATAATAAATGAGGCAGAATTAGCTATGATAGAAGTAGAAAACACCATGTGTCAGTATGAAGATAAAGAAGACTTAACTATACTACAATCAAAACTAAACAATGGGCAACGTAGCATTTTTCAAGAAGTAACAAAACAAATTGCACATGGTGTAAAACATGAAAATAAACAATGTTCCTGTCATAATTATAAACCTATACTACTGTACGTCAGTGGTGAAGCTGGTTCTGGCAAAACATTCTTAATCAAAATCCTCAGTAAGTTCCTTCAACAATTGACAAACAACAAACTGTCAGCTGTTGTCACTGCCCCCACAGGTTTAGCTGCCTACAACATAGGCGGTGTCACTTTACACCGATTACTACTCCTGTCAGTAGAACACCAAAACAAATTAGACTATTACAAACTTTCTGCAGAAGCTGCAATGGAACTACGCAGAGTATTGAAACAAATGAAAATGCTACTAATAGATGAAGTGAGCATGGTCTCCAACCTGATGTTAGCTTTGATTCACCTGAGATTACAAGAAGTACTCAAAACAGACTATGAAGAGCTCTTTGCAGGAAAACACATTATTGTTTTTGGAGATCTGCTTCAATGAACACCAGTAAAAGGTGAGCCTATTTTTAAAACATTAGGACACAAACTCTGCCGTAAAACTGTTGGCAGCATTGGAAATTTCAACCTTTGGCAACATTTCCAATACAGAGAATTAACAGAAAACATGCGGCAATCTGCAGATCTCACTTATGCCAACATTTTAAAAAGTATCAGAGTTGGTATACTTTCTTAAGAAGCAGAAGCAATATTGAAAACCCGGCACATTAATGCACTTTATGGCGATAATGCATGTGCTACAGATGTTATGGAACAATTAGCCCACAAAAATATCAATTGGATGGCCTTAATGCCAACTCTTGCAAGCTGTTTCAAATTCAATGAAATCATGCTAAGTAAAGAAATGCAACCAATCATGGAAATTAGCGCCACAGACAAACTAGATGTACATGGTATGACACTACCCATGTGTGACCAAGCCACAACAAGACTAAATAGTTTAGAAAAATCTATCTCAAACACAGCAGGCTTAGAATAGATATTAAAATTATCCTTAAATTGCAGAGTAATGCTTAAACGTAACCTTGACGTGGACCAAGGACTAGTTAATGGAGCACTGGGTACAGTTGTTGGCTTTCAAACATACCCAAGCGACAACAAAATTCAGTTTGTCAATATACTCTTTGACAAACTTTCAGAAGTAAAAGGATAGGACGCTCAACAGCTAGATTCCTTCTCTTCAAAGATATGTATGTACGCAGAGAACAATTTTCTCTAACTCTTGCATACGCAGTCACGTTTCATAAATCACAAGGTCTTACCCTAGACAAAGCAATGATAGATATTGGTAACACAGTCTTTAAAGAAGGCATGAGCTACGTAGCACTATCACGCTTACGTACACTTGACGGTCTATTTCTAATCAACTTTGATGCAAGTAAAATAAACGCTGATATTCCTTGCATTTTAGAATACAATAGACTTCGCTCACTATACACCCCCATCTAAACACATATTCTGTTCCACAAAAAGAAAAATAAATCAAACAGAAATGCAACAGGATGTCACTGCAAATCCTCCAAAGAGAGTAAAAGAAACAAATACTTCATCAAGTACCACAAGCAAAAAAGAATCAATTAGGGAAAGTAAACCAGGTACTTCTTCCAAGAAGGAAGACAAACTCCAAAAAAAGCAGTTAGATACAGAACTACCTGGACCATTTAAATTCTCAAATATAGTTGGTGTAAGTTGCTACGCAAAAGTAGCAATGAATATTCTATTTCAATTGCCACCAATTGTGACAACATTTACTTACACAGTACAGACCCATTGTGTATGCAAATGTTAGTACTTCACAGAAATGCAGCAAACAATCCTGATAACACATATAGTGTTTATGGAATAAGACAAAAATTGGACTACTGTGCTGGAATGGTGAAATTCACTATATACTCACAGGAAGAGCCACAAGAATTTCTAATGTACTTACTACAAGTACCGGAAAACAAAAACATACCTATAAATGAAATATTCCAGATTTCATACATGTGTAAACATACATGCACTCTCTGCAACAATGTGACACAAGAAGAAATCCCCAATGAACGCTTCATATATATATCAATACCAAATTGTGAATCCATTCCATTTCAGCGACTTGTACAAAATGCAAACCATGGTAGATAATGCTCTACCTGCAATTCAGATAATCGCTCCACGTTAGTAATACAAACACATAGTAAATACATAATACTAATGCTTCTACGTTACAATGCAGATGGTACCAAAAACAACTGCAAGCTGACTGGATTCACACATGGTCAAATATCACTTGGCAAGAAAACCTTCACAACAATAGGTATAATCTACCACGCAGGAGCCACAACCAATTCAGGGCACTACACTGCATATATAAAAAAGAAATGTGGATGGATGGAATGCAATGATAGTACCATTACTCTAAAGCAGAGATTACCAGCAAATCTTACAAACGCTTATTTGATGTTCTTAAAACCAAAATGTGATAACTAAACTGTATTTAAACCCTAAGTAAACTTGTGTTAAAAAAATATAAACTGTTAGAATACTCCAAAAGCTATCTAACTGCACAAAGATTCTACAACAACTAATCAGATAAATGAATACCACTAAATTAGACCAAAAAATACACAGTTAGAATATGCCAATTGGTATCTAACTGTCACAAAATTTAACAATATTCAAATAGATAAATCAATACCACTAAAATATATGAAAAAAATAGACAGTTAGAATACGCCAATTGGTATCTAACTGCTCCAAAATTTTATAATATCCAAACAAATAAATAATATGTTACTGCTCCAAGAAAATGCAACAAGCCAAAGTATAAAGCATTAGCCAGAAACAACAAGTGAACACTGAAAACAAACAAACAAATAAACTGTAGCATAACAGAAAAAGGTTTATTTTTTAATCCAACATGGATTTTTTCTCCTACCACAGACCCAATGATTTTAGCAACAAATGCAAAAACTGAGCAAATTGCACAGTAATCTGATTTGTAATCTACTAAATATGAGGTTCCCAAAAAAAAAAAGTATGTTGATTATACAATGTAATAAGTCATTACAAAATACTAATACTAACATGCTATTTTCTTTTATCATAGAAATTAACAAGAAATACATGTACTCCGGTTACTAGACCAAACAGTAAGTATACAATAATAAGGAGAACCATCGCAGCATATCACATCCATAGTATCTAATACCTTTGTTCCTTATACATTTGTTTTTCACCCAAAGTTATAAGCAAATATGAATGTGATTTGCTGTGGTGGTTGTGGCCAGGGCATAGAGCCTTGGGTGCATGGCCAAATGGCCATGCACCCAAGACTGGCCACAACCACCGCAGCATATCACATCCATAGAGTCAAACATTTCAACTATGATCTATGGAAACTTTTAATGTCCGCGGACATTATGAGTGTTCTTAGAACACTTTCAACTTGCCAGCAAACAATACGGACATCGTTTTCAGGACACCCCCTACGAACATTTCAGAACAACGCGATAGTTCTTAGAACACTTTCAACTTGACAACGAACAATACGGACAGTGTCCTCAGCACACCCCCATTTCGTTTATTTGCGAACATTTCAGGACACCGCGAGTGTTCTAATAACACATTCAACTTGCCATCGAACAATACGAACAGCATCTTCAGGACACCCCCTACGAACATTTCAGAACAACGGGAGAGTTCTTAGAACACATTCAACTTGACAAAGAACAATACGGACAGCGTCCTCAGGACACCCCCATTTTGTTTATTTGTGAACATTTCAGAACACCACGAGTGTTTTTAGAACACATTCAACTTGCCAGTGAACAATACGGACTACGCCTTCAGGACACCCCCTACGAACATTCCAGGACACCGCGAGTGTTCTTAGAAACGTCTTCAGAACACCCCCATTTTGTTTATTTGTGAACATTTCAGGACACCGTGAGTGTTCTTAGAAGAAATTCAACTTGACAGAGAACAATACGGACAGCGTCCTCAGGACACCCCCATTTTGTTTATTTGTGAACATTTCAGGACACCGCGAGTGTTCTTAGAAGCGTCTTCAGAACACCACCATCTTGTTTATTTGCGAACATTTCAGGACACCGCGAGTGTTCTTAGAACACATTCAACTTGACAGAGAACAATACGGACATCGTCCTCAGGACACCCCCATTTTATTTATTTGCGAACATTTCAGGACACCGCAAGTGTATTTAGAAGCGTCTTCAGAACACCACCATCTTGTTTATTTGCGAACATTGCAGGACACCACGAGTGTTCTTAGAACATATTCAACTTGACAGAGAACAATACGGACAGCGTCCTCAGGACACCCCCATTTTGTTTATTTGCGAACATTTCAGGACACCGTGAGTGTTCTTAGAACACATTCAACTTGCCAGCCACAACCCCTTATTCATATTTGCGAACATTTCAGGACACAGCGAGTGTTCGACAACGTCTTCAGAACACCCCCATTTTGTGTATTTGCGAAAATTTCAGGACACCGCGAGTGTTCTTAGAACACATTCAACTTGACAACGAACAATACGGACAGCATCCTCAGAACACCCCCATTTTGTTTATTTGCGAACATTTCAGGACACCGCGAGTGTTCTTAGAACAGTTTCAGCTTGCTTGCGAACAAAACGGACACATATTGAGTCCTCAGAACACCCCCCATTCAGTTTATTTAGAACATTTCAGAACACCTGTGATGTCCGCAGACAAATCGAACACAAAAAGAACGTCTAACACATAAAAAAACACAACTTTCTTCCTATCTCATACACTCCCACCGTCCCCAAACACTCCTACACACCAACACACTCTACTAAATACAAATTTTGAACAAAGTTTCACCGCGCTGTCCATGGACGTCCGCGAATCCAAGATGGCGGGCGCTACCGAAAATCTGACGCGCTTCACGCTCCACGCTGTCCAATCAGTGAACACGTTGCATGTCCGCAGACATCACGCAAGCCGATTGGCCAATCAGGACACTGTCAGCGGAGCGAACAGGGAAGTGTGTCCGCGGACCGAACACAGATATCACTAATTTTTTTTACCTACTTTTTGGTCATTTAAAAAAAAAATACTGGACGGATTTTCACCAAATTTGCAAAAGCAAACTTTCGGGACCAAGCCGCTACTCCTGGTCCAAATTTGGTGAAAATCCGTCCAGCGGTTTGGGCTGTAGACGCGAGCAAATTTTTTTCCCATTCAGTCTATGGGAAAAAAAAAGTTTTGGGACCCCCCCTATAACTTTGTCCCTGAGGATGCAAAGTTATAGGGGGGGGGTCCGAAATTTCTTTTTTTCCAATAGACTGAATGGGGGAAAAACTTTGCGCATGGCTACAGCTCAAACCGCTGGACGGTTTTTTACCAAATTTGCGACAGGAGCAGTGGTTTGGTCCCGAAAGCGTTCTTTTTTTATTTTGGTGAAAATCCGTCAATTTTTTTTAAACGATCAAAAAGTTGGTCTAAAAAAATTAGTGATATCTATGTTCGCTGCGCGGACACACTTCTCTGTTCGCTCCGCGGGCAAGATAACGATTGGCTAATCGGGTGCGTCAGGTACGCGGACATGTGACGCGTTTGCTCATTGGATGGTGAAGAGCGTGAAGTGCATCAGATTGTTCCGATGCGCCCGTCATCTTTGACCCGTTTTTTGGTGTCCGCAGACATCACCACAAAAACATATTAAAAAACACAACATTGCACTTGTTAAACTTATCAAATACTGTCTGGGGAGGTGAGGGTTGATGAGGATGGGATGGGATGTGGCAGCAAGAAGCAAAAAAGTGGTGTTTTTTTGTCACGAAAGTCATACGGTACATTTGGAGGTGTTCCACAATATAATGTGGGTAAAGTACAGGAAAAGGACTAATGTGTCTGTGTTACAATGTATTTACAATAATATTGGAGTCAGACTGGCACCCCCTAGAGTCTGGCATCTGAGGCAGCCACCTGCAGTGTTTGATAGAAACAGTGGCCCTGCACGTGTATGAGAATACGAGTTCTCATGAATGCGGTGAGCCATGTTGTTGCAAAGTGAGAATGTATTTAGATTCTGAGTGAAGGTCACCAGCTTTGATTTTTTGGTTGAGAGCTAAGATGCCCACCATGCGACACAAAGTATAAGGGTCTTTTTTGACCTTGAGAGAAAAGGAATATTCCGTAAGGAATGCAATGAGAGGAGGTTTGTAATAATGAACATTTGATAAGATTATGCATTCCAAAAGTGTGTTAGGAACATGTAAAATCAGTTCATGAAGATTCTTTGGTGCGAGCGCAGTGAGCATTACGGTCTTAGTTACAGCAAGAGAATGGAAATGGTGAATGTAATGTAAGTTTGATTTTGGCGACTGTATACCGAAACGAGCTTTAACTTATTACTATCTGAGGATTCATTTTGGCAATGTAACTCACGTACTATCTTTCTGTGCGGTTGTCTTTTTTATGTGGTTATGGGGAGTGCAGAATCGAGGTGCATGTAGACTATCACTAGATTCACTCAGGTTCAACGTTAATATTTCATTTAAATGTCATGTTCGACCATATCGAATTGTGTATCAGTTTCCATGTTGTTTTTGTCTTTGTTGAAATTGTTTGATGTGTGTGCTAATCATAAGTTTAAACTCTATGCCGAATTAAGAAATCAATAGATATATTGTAATAAAGGTCGGATATTGATACATATTTTCTGTTATGTTTTCCAAATAGCTACATGCTGCCTTACTGTGATTACCATAGATTCCAGATGCCAACTGATGGCTTCTTCAATCGCCAGGTGCACGTAGTCATCAACGGCTGGCTCACAGTGACTGTTTTTTGGGACGATCGCCCAGGGCCCATGTGCCAGTACGCTGCAGTAGCGATTAGGAGTAACATAACATCTTTTATGATGGTCTAGGCCCAAGTTGATGCAGAAGCCCTGCAATTCACTGTGCGACCTAAGCGGTTCCTTTATTGAAAACGAACACTTCGTGTATGGAAAAAGAACAACGTGTGCCTCACGATTAACATTTTGGATCACGAGCGAAGAAACAAATTTGCAATTTGATTGAATATGGGAATAGTCAGATGTTCTCTGAGAGTTTATTGTGAAATAAAAGTACTTTACAAATTGTACAGTGTTATGGTTTTCTTTTAAAGAACGGTTTAATATTTCGAATTGTGACGTGCTGTGTTGTTAGTCGATGTGGGTTGACTTTCGGGTTCTGCGTCACGTCACGTAGGTGATTAGGGGCGCGTTTGGCTACACTGAAGAGGAACGTTACCGAGAAAGGTGTTGAATATCACTAGGGTTGGTGATGTGAGGGTCAGGGGCAGGGCATATGATTTAGTGGCATCAGGCCAGTTTACCTTAGGCAGATGCAGCAATGGATAACAATAGCACAAGATGGACGCGCCCTGCTGTCAGATTTCATATGTTTCTAAAAGAGGAAAAATGAGGAAAGGTGAATTGGAAATGTTTGCGGTAGACAAACGTATGTATAAAAATACATGGTTGAACCCTCGGGACAATAATATTTTCTGACCATTGCACTTGTGAAACTTATGAAATAATGTTTGGGGAGGTGAGGGGTGATGATGATGGGTGGAATATTTCTGACGTGATTTCGAAAGAGTTTACAAAGTTTGTTGGGATTTTGTGCAGAGCTTATATGACGGTTGTATGTGCATTCATTTGACAGTTTTGAAAAATTAAAACGTGGGTGGATTTCCAGCAAATTTGTATAAGGCTCATTGGCAAGGATCGAAAAGCATAGTTTAGCAAATGTGTCATAATGTAGTTAAAAAAATAGCAGTATAGCTTTAGTGACTGAGCGGTAGGCTGTAGCCATGGGCAGTGGCTAGAATGTCGGGGTCATGGTATAAGGTCATGATCCGGACAATGTGGCAACTGGCCATGACCAGAAGGGACAAAACATAGGATTAAA
Organism: Ambystoma mexicanum; assembly: GCF_040938575.1. Classification (NCBI taxonomy): domain Eukaryota; kingdom Metazoa; phylum Chordata; class Amphibia; order Caudata; family Ambystomatidae; genus Ambystoma; species Ambystoma mexicanum. The sequence goes on from NC_090941.1 coordinate 762,262,002, forward strand.
GTGGCCATGTCCACCTCGGACTGGCTTTGTGGTAAAGTTATTCGAAATTAGGATAGATTTGAAAGGGAAGAAAAATGTGCTTGTGGTAATATGGTCACTGGGTTTTCTTTTTGCCTTTTGCAGGCTGCCATGGAAAGCGATGAGTGGCCCTGTATGGAACTGCCGCCTTCCCTTTCCTAGGTGGCCATCTTTGAAAAGCATTTTCCTTCCTAAACCTGGATGCCAAAGGCATCCCGGTATAGGACGAAAAATCCTCTTTTTCAGTAGCACAGGTTACTGCTTTGGAAACCTAGGATGGTAATGGCCTTCATCCTCCATTTCAGGGTCTGGAATGGGGGGGAGGGTAATGGTCCAGAGACCTTGTTATCCACCCTTGCTTCGATTGGGCTGATAACTTTGGCTGCTAGGCCATTATCCACCATTCCAGTCCCTGGAACGGTGGATGACCGCCACAATATTCCCATTAGCATAACACAAAATGCAAATGGAAATGTTGAAAATCTTATTGCGTCTATGTACTTTACTGAGAAATATAAAGTAGATGGAGTCTATGCAGTTTTTTAAGTTCTCTTTTTTAACTGGGAAAGGTGGTTCCTAAAGGAACATTTATTTTGTTTTTGGATGGCTTTTTTATGGCAGGGGAGGTAAGAACGAAAGGTGGGGTGGGAAATGAGGGAGGAAGACCCCAAACACTAATAAGGAGGGACAGGTGGACAGGGGAAAATGTTGCACATGTGTTATTTCTAAGGTAGGGGGCAGTGTTTCTCATGCTCCTTGAGTACAGCAGTGGTGGTGTCTCTTGTGGAGGAGGGGTGGCCTTAGCTGATGTTATTTTAAGATAAATAGCAGTTTTGCTAAAAGTATGTACTGTGTACTAGATTGTTAATGATGAGTACGAATAGGTGTTGGAGCTGTGCAAGAGAAATGTTGAAGTTGCAAGTTCCTACATCAGTAGAAAATGTAGTTCCACACTGTCCACGAAGCACACATCTTATTGTGACGTGCGTATGGGTTCTCGGACACGTCATCATTCCGCGCGCTAGCATATGGTCATGTGGCACTGTCCGGAAGGTCTGCAATGAAGTCAGATGTTCGTAGACGTTATGGTTAAGTTGCACTAATAAAAACCTATGAAAATCAATAAAAAAACTTTGTTAAGGGGACGTTATGGTTAAGTTGCACTACTAAAAACCTATGAAATTCAATGAAAAAACTTTGTTAAGGGGACGTTATGGTTAAGTTGCGTTAATAAAAACCTATGAAATTCAGTGAAAAAACTTTGTTAAAGGGATGGGACACTTTTTTATTAACATTACAATAAGAATCCCTTGCACAGACTTTTCGTGAAAGGTAAATGAACATGTGATGTCATCAGTGATGTCATCAATGACATTTGTGATGTCATCTTTGATGTCCTGGGTGTTAGTCTTAGCAGTACACGGTGGTGGCGCGAGTTATGGTAGCTTAGCTTACCATAACTGGCGAATTTCAGGGGTTTTTCGGTTTTACTTGGAACTATAACGTCCCTTTAACAAAGTTTTTTTGCTGAATTTCATAGGTATTTAGTAGCGCAACTTAACCATATCGTCCCCTTAACAAAGTTCTTTCATTGAATATAGATATATATATGCAGACAAATGGTGCCGGGCTTTTGTGCTTTGGTCTTTTTGCCCTTGGTCTTTTTGGATGTTTCCCAAATCACCATGTATGTCACTTGGGATTACTGTTGTTTGTTCGAATCTGAAATGACAGATGGAGAAGAAACCAAAAGTTATTTGTTTGCAATCAACTTTCGGTTTTCCCTCCCACGGCCATTTCAGATAAACCACTTCCCCTCCCACCCGCATACTTACCCTGCGATGGCACACTGCGCTGTGTTCCGCTGACTCGTTGTGTCCCTACGACGCCTGTTCCCTTTCACTTCCGTGATCGGGAACCAGCGCTTCAGGGTCCTTTCCTATTTTTTTAAAGAAAATCTTTAAGCGATCATGAGCGGGGGACATGGCCGCAACCCCGGCTATTATTATATCGAACAGTATGCAAGGGGATACCCCTGCAGCCTCCACTCCCCTTGTTCACTATAATGCCATTCGAATGGAGATTTGATCATAATATTCGTATTCGATCAAAGCTCCCATTTGATCATTTTTCTTCAGTCAAATTGGGTATACCTGTCACTTGAACTATTAAATAAATTGTTTAATTCTGGAAGTGTAGAACATTTAGTTTCTAACATTGAGTGGTAAAAACCACTCATCTCAAATAGGATTTCCATGTAGAGGAATCACTTGTAATAAGGGGCCATGATGATCCTATGCTTTCAAAGGATCTAATTTGTCCTTTATGGCAGAGAATGGCAAGTTTTGAGTCTTTTTCAAGTGAAGATACAGAGTATGTTTGTGTCCTGTCAATGCACATTCTACAAAAACAAGTCCAAAAATTGTATGTAGAAAACAAAGTAAGAGACAGTGTACATTATGTTTGGAAGGATCTTTATCTGTATTTGTTTGTAGTGATGCACTATTTGTGCGCAGATACTGTTTCACTACTTTAAAAAGAGGAAATATTCCTTCAAGAAGCATATTAAACAATATCAATGCGCCTGAAATGCCTGTTATGCATCATAATTTGAATATGTTTGAGGTGATAGCATTGCAAACACTTTATCCTTTTTAGGCTATTGTTAGACTACAAAGACTTCCAAACGTCCAAAAAGTCATTAGTGCAAGGCGTAAAAGGTAAAGATGTGTATTTACCTCTAATGCGAAAGAAAATGTGAACACTCTGGAGTTGAAATGGATCATTTATGATTCTTTGTTTGTTTTGGTGAATGGTGTTGCTACAAAGGAAAAAACAAGTATGACAACAGCTTATAGATATCTGAAAGGTAAAGGGAGCTTTAGAATTTCTAGTCAATCACAATGATCTGTATAAAGACAGTCTGAATGTACAGGACTTGTCCATACTTCATGCTGGATTATCAGAGAAGAAAAGTGAAGGCCAATTTCAGCGTCTTAATGTTGCTGAAGGGAACAGTTTATATGAGCAATACACTATTCATCCTCTATACTCACAGGAAGTGATGGGTGATAGTGTTGAATTATATCAAATGAAACACAAAAAAAGTGCAATAGTCGCAGTCTGGCGAATAATCTGTTAAAAGCTAGTTCTTTCCCTATGATTTTCCCACTGGAACAGGTGGCAGATTAGATGATCAGGACGTTCCCATTTCTTCCTCAGAATACTGTTGAACTTGTATGTATTCAGAGGATTCAAGATTCTGCACCAATATTTAATTTATTTTTCACTTACCCTATGCAAGTGAATTTTCAAACACTGTGCTATTTGTGAAGGCATCACAAAGTAGACACAGACAAATGAAATAGAGTTTGGGTTATAAACTTTTATTACATCAAAACGAGGTTTGGAAAAAGACATAAATTGGCCTATTTTAAGGTGGAGTATCCCTACCTGAATAAAACTAAGGATTGTCTGTGTTGGAAGTCCAAAGCAAATGTTTGTCTGTAAAACCTATACTTGCCCTCACATCTATTTGCATACAATGAGTTGAGATGTCAGCATTAACATGAGAAGTGTTCAAATAGAAGTTCAGAGCTTCTTCCAGCTCTTGGTTTTCACAGGTTTCCCTTCCCCAAGGTTCACAATGCAAAGCATGGTTCCCTCCTGAAGCTTTCAGGTCTTTCAAAACAACACAATTCCTTGGAATACTTCCCAGCTCTTCTGGTTTGGTTACCTTTCACCAATTTCTTATAGTTCAGTTCATAACTTTCAGATCACACAAGATTCAGTTCCTTACTTTAAGATCAAACAAGATTTCCTTTTAAATTGAATTACAAGCTTCTTTGGAAGTGCCTTTTCCATAGATGGTTGTACTCGGACTAGGCGCAGTTGTTGTACCACATGCTCCACCCATTAAAGGTCATGCAAACGACACACCTTAATTGCTTCTTCTTTAAAGGCACATTGCCACTGTTTCAGTTCACTGGTGCTTGTTTCATTCACATGTTGTGTCCCCATAATGCTATGTCATTTCTTGTTTTGCCACCATTCACGTGTTGTCTTTTCACATACTCTCATGGCTCTTGTCAATGCGTGTTCTCTCTCAAATTACACAGTTCCTTATATCAGGAAATTCCACAAAACTGCTTTCAATCAGATCGAGATTCAAAAAGTACTTGCTTTCATTTTCATTCCGATTGGTATTTAAAAAGTACTTGATTTCATTTAGTTTGGCATTCATTAAGGGTTTCACAAGTTTTATCTGTCCGCCTGCCACCCTGGTGTCCACCTGTCTAGGTTGGCTCACTGGTTGGTGCTTACAGCGTTCCAGCAAGGCTTCCAGCTCTATTGCTCTTGTGTGCTACCTCGCCCCATCACTCCAGTGGCTTTGCTCCTGCCTCCGATGCGTCTCCTGCAGCTCGAGCCTCATGCTACGGCTCTGCCTGGTCACGCTGATTCCCTTTCTGTGGCCCGCCTCTGGCATCCAGCATCTTTTAGCCTCACTTCCCACTGCATACACTCTGCATCTTCCAGGGGTCCTCTCGTCCAGCAGTCCAGAGACCTTCTTCCACAGGTGATTCCATTTTCACTGTTCTTTCTGCTTTTTAACCTCCTGCCAACTTGATTGGTCCAAAAAGGACTAGACCACTCGGTCATTGCTGGTTTGTGTGTTCTGCACTGTTCTTAGTTGCCTCCTCCTCGTCCCAGTACCTAAAGGGTGTCAGTGTGTGTGAAAATCATTAAAAAGAGGATGTAGGTCTCTGGTTTGTCTCTTCCTCATCCCAGTACCTACTGGGGAATAATTTATGGGAAAAGTAGGGAAGGGGCTTGTAATAGCCTATAAACACTTGGGGAACATTCTACTCATGGTGAAAGGGGAATGGGGGATACCAAGGGTGCCTCATCTCCACTCCCTAAGTCTCCTCCACCCAGGTAGTCCTCCCTCACATATCCACCCCCAGGGTCAGGATCCAAGAGCGATGGCCTTTCCCTGGCCACCTGAGAGAAGGATGTATTGGGGAAAGAAGTGAGGACGCATTCAGATTCCTCACATATTCTTTTGCCCATACATTTGAAATGTTTCTGCAAATGAGATGGAACAACAGGCAGAACAAAAGGATGAAGTTCTAGAAGGGAAAATTACCAATATCCTTGCCACTATGACAGGAACTAAAGAATATTGGTATAGAAGACATTCAGCGGTTCAATGCATGCTGCAAAACGTGTGTCCTCCAACTTGTTTTGTGACTTTAAGTTGTGCTGAGTATGGCTGGGATGATCTTGCAGGCTGGAATTTAGAAAGTAATCCAACCAAAGAAGGTATACTGCACATGACATCAGCAGAATTGTGTGCTGTGGACAATGTTAGTGTATCACTATTCTTACATCACTGATTTTTAGCAATGTTACATTTGATATACAATAAAGAAAATGGTCCACTAGGCTCTGTGGAACAGTACTTCTAGAGGAAAGAGTACCACACATATGGAGCTCCACATATACATATGCTTTTGTGGGTTAAAGATACTCCAGAGTTTGGGAAAGATGGTGATAGCTCTGTAATGCAATTTATTGAACAATATGTTACTTGTTCTATCCCTGATCAGCATGTCAATGCTGAACTAGTTTTTTGTCAAAGAAGATTTTAAAGTAAACATAAGTACTATACTGAGTGCAGATTTGGATTTCCTAGGCCTGTTTTCCCCATTGGTTGAGCAAATAGTGTTTTTACATCTGTTTTGCCATGTAACTGGCAAATCATCTAAGAATACATATCACCTAAAAAGAGACAAGGAATGGCATTTTGTAAAGGATTAATATCCTGTCATTGCTCAGCTTTGGAATTCTAATACTGATGTACAGTATGCTGCTGATAACACAGCAGATGTTGAAGACTACACTAAAGCATACTTAACAAAAGCTGAAAAGAGCAATGCAGATGAAGTGTGGGCTGACTTATCAGCAGACAAAAATCTTAGTCAGAATGTACTAATCATTGGGGTTAAAATGCTCTCACACAGTGGGTGTGGAAGCTATGAAGCTGCAAATCAGCTGACTAGTTGGCCTCTGTATGGACGTAGCATTAAAATGCACTTTGGCTAAGTCTTGATACTTCAATTAGCAGAAATAGCAGAACATGGGTACTGAAGCTTATGACTGAAATTGAACAGTTAGCTGAAGGAGTACGTGATAGTACAGACATTTTGAAAACTAACAATTGATATGTATTATCCAAATAGGTCTTCACATTTGCAAAACCTTTTTTGTATGAAGTAGCAGAACGCTACTCATTCTGTAATGTAGGAGCTAACAATGGGCCTCATCACGACCCAGGCGGTAAGTTACCGCCTGGGCCGTGACTTTACCACCATGGCGTAAACTACGTTTACGCCATGGTGGTTGGCGGACTTACCGCCCCATTCGGACCTTGGCGGGCGGTAAGTCCCCAATCCCCATTTACCCTTCCCCATTCCCATTTTTGCCCCATAGGGCATAATGGGAATGGGGAAGGCGTTAATTACGCCACTGTAAATTACGGTGGCGTAATTAACTCCATGGTCCCTTAGCGCCATGGATTTTAACACCTGCTAAAAGCAGGTGTTAAATTCGCCATGGCGCTAAGGGACCTCGTACTCAGGCGGTAAGGGTCGGCGCTGTTTACGGCGCTGTAAACCCCTTACCGCCTGGGTCGTAATGAGGCCCAATGACAGAGGATGGTATAAGATATGTCAATGTACTGGTTGTATAGTGAGACATGAAAGGCTAAGGCTCATGAAACTGTCTTGACAAACTGCAGAGAAAAAAGGAATATTTTATTTTTACCTTTTGCAGTTGTTCTTGCCATGTTGCACAAAGAGTGATCTGCTTGGAAGATTTGAACATTTTGAAGAGTCACTTCTTGCAAATAAGCTAAATATCATGTACAGAAAGTTTGAACAATACTTGATATGATATGACATTTGCAACGCACCGGTACACATGTGTTTCTAGGCACCACAAGAAAAGAGAGGGAGGACAAGACAAAATATCTTACTAGGCCTTGTATCATTCGGATCATGCAAGTGCAACAATTAGAAGTGCAGGGGGAAGGAGAGGGGGAAGTGCAAGGGAGAGGAACAGGTGAAGTGGAATCAGGGCAACATGGTTCTGGGTAAGTGCAAGGAGGCAGGGGGTTGTATGGATTACAGTTACAGCACCTAAGTGCACAGAAGGCCAGGAGGCAGTGCAAAGAAAGACTGGTCCTGTAGGAGCCTGGTACCCAGTGAGACTCTGAGGGAATCAAGCAACCAGTCGGTGCAGCAGACAGGTAAGGTAGCAAGGGAGTGAGAGAGAGAGGGCAGAGGAGAAAAGGATGGTCTTGAGCTGCTTCCGGAACGCCAGGCGGTCCGGCTCAAGTCTGAGAAGGACACGGAGGCCGTTGCAGAGGGAAACACCTGCAGAGAGAGATCTATCACCCACTCTTTGCCTGGAGAAGCGTATGACTCTCAGAGAATGGGAGGTAGCTGAGTGAAGGGCTTTAGAAAGAAAGTATTTCGGATGAGCGAGTTGGATGTAGTGCGAGCCCCAACCCCAGAAAGCCTTGTGGATGATGCAGAGAGTCTTCAACTTGCACCTTGTAGCCACCGGGAGCCAGTGGAGAGATTTCAGGGCTGGAAAGATGCGGTCCCTGGGCTTGAGGCCAAGGATACATCTTGGAGTCCTGTTCTGGAGTAGTTGCATGGGTTGAAGAGTAGAGGTAGGCAGATTGAGAAAGTGTCTGTTGCAGTAGTCCAGACTGAAGAGAACCAGGGCTCTGGAGACAGTGAGCTTCTGAGGGGAAGTTAGAAAAGGTAGAATACCTCTGAGAGGTGGGCCTTTTTGGCAAAGTCTGTGATGTGAGGAGAGAAGGTGAGAGTGGAGTCGAAGACGACGCCAAGTTTTTTTGCCTCACTGGAAGGCGAGGGAAGATGGCCCAAGGGGGGCAGCCAGAGTGAGATAGGGAAAGTGGTATCAGGGGCCCCAATGAAAAGGATCTCCATCTTACTGGCATTAAGACCAAGACCGTTGGAGGTGCACCATTCCTGGATCGCGTATAGACAGTCAGGAATGAGCGAGGGAGGAGGGGAGGCTAAGGGAAACCTGAAAGAGAGCTAAGTCTCATCTGCATGCCACTAAAAGTTAGAAGAGAAGGAGGAGATCAGGTGGCCAAAGGGGCCAGGTAGACATTGAAGAGCCAGGGTGAGAGTATAGATCCCTAGGGGACACCACATGTGGAGAGAGAGGTGGCAGAGAGAAAGGCCCAAAGTTGGACCTGGGAGGGACGGTCCAGGAGGAAGGAGGTCCGTCACGCTAGGGCCTGATCCATGATGCCCAGTTTCGCACAGAGTTTGTTCATCAGGGTGGCATGATTGATCGTGTCAAAAGCAGAGGAAAGGTCAAGGAGGATGAGAAAAGAGGGAGAGCGGGAGTCAAGGTTAGAGAGCAGATATTCACGGGTGTTCAGGAGAGCATTTTCCGTGGCTCTGGCTGCTCTGAAGTGGGACTGATGGTTGTAGAGACAGCCAACAGATTCAGTGTGGAGGGTAAGCTGAGAAATGGCCAGCTTTTCCAGGAGTTTGCCCAGGAAAGGAGTGATAAAAATCGGGTGATAGTTTGCCAGACATGTAGTGTCAATAGAAGGCTTTTCTAGGAGGGGGCGTACAAGAGTGTGCTTGAGGAAGGAGGGGAACTATCTAGTGGCGAAAGAGAGATTGCAGAAATTGGCCATGGCTGGAGCGAGGGTGGCAATGTGGTCCTTGATGGTTCTGGAGGAGCAGAGGAGCACCTGTTTGGACATCAGTTTCATAGATCAGACTTGTCTACAGACATTGTCAGGTGTTGTCAGAGAGAAGCAGGAAAAAAGAAGAGGAGAGGCAAAGGCGGCCAAAGGGGACCTGAAAGAGATAAAGGGAGAGGAAGAGGAAATCAAGGACAGGATGTCCTGACTTTTAGTGGTGAAATGAGAGGCTAGAGGTGTACAGAGGGTCTGGGAGGGAACAGAAGAGGTGGAGACTGCAGTAGGATTGGCCAACTCCTTTCAGATTTTAAAAGGTTTGGCCGTGTTGTTAGAGGCCATAGATATGCAGGCTTGGATATTGACTCTGTTCTTGCAGAGGACAGAGAGTCTGTATTGCCTTTGGAGCAGGCGGCAGGCCAGTTTGTCAGAGGATGCGCCGAAAGCCCTCCACTTCCTCTCAGCCAATCATCCTCTTCTGAGGATGCCATTCCGGCCACCATCATGAAGAAGATTGCCCCTGACATATTAGCAGATATTACAGCAGCCATAAACAACTCCTGCTAGCCAGGACAGGTTCCTTCAGAGCTGAAATCTGCGAGGGTTATTCCCCTTCTCAAGAACCCCTCACTTGACCTCACTATCCCTGCCAATTTCCGTCCTATCTCTCTGCTTACCTTCCTGTCCAAACCTCTGGAATCTCTCATCACACCCCTTTTATCCTCTTTTCTGAAATCTTCTAAAATCTTTAACCCTGCCCAGGCTGGTTTCAGGCCAGGGAGGAGCACGGAAATTGTGCTTGTTTCTGTACAAGATGACATGTCCAGGTTAGTTGATGCTGGTGGAGTCGGTGCTTTGATCCTATTGGATCTGTCAGCCGCATTTGACACGGTTGACCACCCCATCCTCCTTTCACACCTGGCGCAGATTGGACTATCTGGCCCTGTCCTTGCATGGTTTACCTCCTTTCTCTCAGACCGTACACAGACTCTTGCCATGCCCCCTTTTCTTTCTTCTTCCTGCCCCCTCAATTGCGGTGTTCCACAGAGATCCTCACTCTCCCCGATCCTGTTCAATATTTACATCTGGGCACTGGTCTGCCTCATCCGCTCCTACGGACTCACTTGTTACTCTTATGCTGACGACACCCAAATCCTGATCCGCCTAGATCAGGATCAGGCTGAGGTCTCGTCATGCCTTCATGATTGTCTGAGGGCAGTCAGTGTTTGGATGGACCAGAATTGGCTCAAACTTAATGGGGACAAGACGGAGGTAATGGTGGTGGGCTGTCCTTCCAACCCCTCACTATGGACCTCCGCTTTCTGGCCCACCTCGCTAGGTCCTCTTCCCAGTCCAGTTAGTAAGGTGAACAATCTGGGTGTCGTTCTTTCTGCCTCCCTTTGTATGTCCAACCAGGTTACTGCTGTGTGCCAGTCCGCCCACCACCAGATCAGGGTCCTCAAGAGAGTTCTTCCCATGATACCGGAAACCATTCAACCCCCCGTGGTGGCTGCATTAGTCCTTCCGCCTTTGGATTACTGCAACTCCCTATATCTGTTGCAACCGATCGGTCTCACACAGCGGCTTCAGCGCATGCAAAACCTGTCGGCCAGGTTAGCCACTGGCTCTCCCTATGGTGCTCATATTTCACCAATGCTCCGTTGACTCCATTGGCTTTCGGTGGCCCAGCGTGTTCATTTTAAGTCGCTGTGTATTGTTAACCGGGCGATCCACGGCCAAGGAGCCGAGTTTCTGCAGTCCAAATTCTCTCGATATATCCCTGAATGCGACTTATCACCACTAATCTACTTACTGTTCCAAGGTTTAACCGTGAAAGGATCGGTGGCAGGGCCTTTTCCACTGCAGCTGCCAAACTCTGGAACAATCTCCCACTGTCACTTAGAGGCACCCCCAATCATCTTGGTTTTAGAAGAACTCTTAAGACCATTCTATTTTAGCACTCTTTTTCCACTGGTTTCTTCTTTAGCAAGCAGCTCTCCTCTCCAGCGCCATGATGCCCTTGGGCGACCGTGCACTCTATAAGTTCAGTTAACATAACATAACAGCCACCCTGCACCTGCATTTCAGGGTGGCGAGGTCAGATTTGTACCAAGAGTTGCACTTTGAAGTAGGCTTAAGATGGCTTATCATGACAGGGGCAAGGATGTCCAGAGTGTTTGGAGATAGAAAGATGCAGGTTAGATAGGGCTGTAACAGGGTGCGACTCAGCTGCAGGAGTAGGAGGAGCAGAAAAAGTAGAGGCAAAGGCACCGACTGACACTCACTTTATGGGCCGAATGACTGAGAAGGAAGGTGGCAGTCTTGGGGTAGGCTTGATAGAGGGCAAGCAGTTTCAGGTGATAGAAGAGTAGAAAGTGGTCAGTCCAAGAGAGAGGAGTGGTGAGAGGCTTAGAGAGGTGGATGTCTGAGGAGGTGAGAACCTCCAAGGTGTGTCCATCAGAGTCAGTTGGACCAGAGGGTAGAATGTAATGGGAAAAAGAGTCGCATAGGTTGCAGAAGAGCCCAGAGGTGGTGTTAGATGCATCCAGGTGGATGTTGAGGTCTCAGAGAAGTTGAGAGGTCGAGCCAAGGAGAGAAGAGGAGCAGTCAGCCCATTCTGAGAGGAAGAGGGTGACCCGGCCAGGTGGACTGTAGATGGTGGCCACAGTCAGAGAGAGGCCAGGAGAGATAGAGAGCCTGCAGGCTAGGCATTCAAAGGAGGAGGAGGCCTCCGTACGAATGACAGAAGCAGGCACCCTCTCCAGAAAGATCAGTGACACTCCACATCCAGGCCGGTTGTTTGCGGGCTCGGAGAGGATCTTGTAGCCCTCAGGTAGGAGAGTGTCAAAACTTGTGACAAAGCTGGCTGTGAACCATGCCTTAGTGAGAGCGAGGATATTCAGGTCAAGGTCTTCGAGGAGGTGGCAGATGTCAGAGGAATGTTTGACAACAGAGCACACGTTTAGAGTAGCTATGTGGAGCAGGTTGCCAAATTTGAAAGACTTCTGGGGTGGGGTGCAGGGGTGAGGCATAGCTAACATAGACCATAGAAGGGTCGGATAGTGGGCAGAGGCAATATATAGAGGTGGAATAGGGGCCAGAGGGGAGTAGGAGGCAGGTGCCAGAGAGACAGTGGAGGAGGAAGGAGTTGGCAGAGGGGCCAGAGAGTAGTTGGAGGGAGTGGCAGGAGAAGGGAGGAAATTGATGAGATGCAGGAGACATCTATCAAGGACAAAGGGAGATTGGGCTGAGAGCCCTGAACCATGATGGTACCATTTACATGGGCATTGATGATGGTCTTGGAGGATTGGAAGGGGGCCACGAGGACCTCCCACCGGGTACCACCATTAATGGAAGAGGAGGAGAAAGGACAGAGAACAGCAACCATATGGGGGTCCATTCATTCATTCTTCCTGCTTCGTCCTCCATCCAGCATCTGAAATCATCGTGTGAGGCTCACCACCTTCCTCACCTTGCGGCATTCATCATCTGCCGCCACTGGGGTAAGCCTGGTGTGATTTTTTAAGTATGCATCGGACGGCACCATTTCAGGAAAAAAAAAAGATTTTTCTCTTAAAATTGCTTTCTTTTCTGTGCTTGCCGAAGTATCCACCTGGATGCAGTGTTCCTCATAATTTCTGGATCATTCTGCCTTACCTACCATTGGAATCTGGGAATGTTCATTGTCCTGTGGCCTTCCAAGATGGTGCCACCTTTCTACACTTGATCCTCAGCTTGGCTTGGCCCTGCTCCCCCTCCCATTGGCTGCAGGCGGCTCTTTAGCCAATCACTGCATCCGGGAGGCTGGAGCGGCCACTACCATCTACCATTCAAAGGCCCACATCGAGGCCCTTTCATTCATTCTTCCTGCTTTGTCCTGCATCCAGAATTGGAAATCATAGTGTTGGGCTCTCGCCCTTCCTCACCTTGCTGCATTCATCATCTGCAGCCACTGGGGTAAGCCTTAGTGTGATTTCTGAAGTGCGCTTCGGCGTGGCACCATTTCAGGAAAAAGAAAACATTTTCTTTTGAAATTGCTTTATTTTCCGTGCTTGCAGAGTTCCTCATCATCTTTGGCTCATTCTGCCTTACCTACCATTGGAATCTGGGAAGTTTCATTTTTCTGTGGACCACAAGATGGCGCCACCTTTCCACACTTGATCCTCAGTCTTGGCCTGGCCCTGCTCCCCCCTCCCATTGGCTGCAGGCGGCTCTTTAGCCAATCACTGCATCCGGGAGGTGGGAGCCAGCCACTATCATCCAAGGCCCACCTCGAGGCCCTGTCTGCTCCCTTTCCACTTCAGGTACACTCTCCCCCCGATCGCCTGTGATGCTGTGTGTGCCCCCCACTCCTCCCCTGGTCGCCTGTGATGCTGTGTCTGCCCCCATCCCTCCCCTGGTTGCTTGTGATGCTGTGTGTGCCCCCGCCCCCTCCCCTCATCGCCTGCAATTCTGTGTGTGCCCCCCACCCCTCCCCTGGTCGCCTGTGATGCTGTGTGCCCACCACCCCTCCCCTGGTTGCCTGTGATGCTGTGTCACCCCACCCCCTTCCTTGACCTTGATGTCCTCCGCTCCCCTCACCCCATTCTTCTAAGCCTGATAGTTCCCCCCAATTAATCTTTGCATTTGCATGCTGTTGCCGCCCTGCAACATGGGGTAGGCACCATGCATTTGCCCATTGTTTGACTTTCACAGCTGTGTGCTGCCACCCTGCAACATGGGAATGGCACCATGCATTTGCCCACTGTTTGACCTTTGCATCTTTGTGCTGCTGCCGCCCTGCAACATGGGGTAGGCACCATGCATTTGCCCACGGATTTGACTTTCGCATCTGTGTGCTGCTGCCACCCTGCAACATGGGGTAGACACCATGTATCCTCTCCCCCCGGTCGCCTGTGATGCTGTGTGTGCCCCCCACTCCTCCCCTGGTCGCCTGTGATGCTGTGTCTGCCCCCAGCCCTCCCCTGGTTGCTTGTGATGCTGTGTGTGCCCCACCCCCTCCCCTCGTCGCCTGCAATGCTGTGTGTGCCCCCCACCCCTCCCATGGTCGCCTGTGATGGTGTGTGCCCACCACCCCTCCCCTGGTTGCCTGTGATGCTGTGTCACCCCACCCCCTTCCTTGACCTTGATGTCCTCCACTCCCCTCACCCCATTCTTCCAAGCCTGATAGTTCCCCCCAATTAATCTTTGCATTTGCATGCTGTTGCCGCCCTGCAACATGGGGTAGGCACCATGCATTTGCCCATTGTTTGACTTTCACAGCTGTGTGCTGCCACCCTGCAACATGGCAATGGCACCATGCATTTGCCCACTGTTTGACCTTTGCATCTTTGTGCTGCTGCCGCCCTGCAACATGGGGTAGGCACCATGCATTTGCCCACGGATTTGACTTTCGCATCTGTGTGCTGCTGCCACCCTGCAACATGGGGTAGACACCATGTATTTTGCCCATTGCTTGACTTTTGCATCTGTGTGCTGTTGCCGCCTTGTAACATGGGGTAGGCACCGTGTATTTGCCCACTGTTTGACTTTCGCATCTGTGTGCCACTGCCACCCTGCAACATGGGGTAGGCACCATGTATTTGCCCATTGCTTGACTTTCGCATCTGTGTGATGTTGCCGCCTTGTAACATGGGGTAAGCACTGTGTATTTGCCCACTGTTTGACTTTCACATCTGTGTGCCACTGCCACCCTGCAACATGGGGCAGGCACCATGTATTTGCCCATTGCAAAGATAGAGTGGCAGAAGCGGCCTCTGTGATTTTGTTGTTTCTGGTCCTGAGTACTCTGAGTGCAGCTTGACACGTTTGTTATGTTGAGAAGGTCCTTTCCTCAGATCTCTCTAGTGTGGAAACGGAGGAGCTGTGAAAGACGGCAGAGCTTTGAAAGACGGCGGTGGTGGAGGTAGCCGTGGAAGATTCGATTATGGAGCAGAGCAATGTAGAGCTTGGACCAGAGCTCAGATTGGATAGCCCAGATTGGATAGCGGTGAGTTGCGGCGTGGTCGAAGTCTGCTGGCCAGCAGGCGTCACTGTTGTCCCATGCTGGGTACTCGCAGGGGGACTCGCACAGTGGCACAGCTTTGTCCCGGCCTTACTCCACCTCATTGAGCTGTCAAGTTGGTCTAGTTTAGTGTCTAGTGTCATCCTCACAAATCCATAGGAATCCCCTTTACTTTATTCACAAACCTAAGTGCAACCTACGGACAACTTGCACATTGAGAGCTCCAAAACTTGCCAACGAGGAATAACTAAAGGATATATTGTGGAAACACTTTGAAGGGGGCAAATAAATGGTATGGAAATCCCTCAATCTGCTGGAAACATCACTTTAAAAGACTCTGAAGCCAGTTTGATGGATAATGAAGCTTCAGTGGACCTTTTTTGTGAGATTATTCATGCATGCCCAATTGACATTCAAGTTCAAATTGGTGCCAGAACTACTTGCTCCATAAACATCCTGGAACATGAGCGCCCCTCGGTAAACAAAGGCCCGATACAGGAGGGAATGTCAATTTCGTCCGCAGTAGGAAAAACAACAGCAGGATTTGGGCTAAGTTCGGAAGACTGCTTGGAACTGCATCAACCCATATTTCAAGACTGTGAGGTTTCAGATGAGGCTCTACTGCATTCTTTGATCCCAAATGAAAATCAGAATGAACAGGGTGGCGCTCCAATCATATCGGTAGTGGGGCAGCAGCCCCAAGTTACCAAAGGAGTGTATATTTTTGGGAGATCAGACTGTGATACTCAACAAAAGAAAAAGGCAGCTCAAAAGCTGACTTGGAAACCAAGGGGTCTGGCTCCAGAACATTTTCTATCAAGACAATGGTTCTTTTATGGCCGGGAGGAAGTTCCGGATCATTATCTCAGGAGAATGTTGCTGCTACTAAAATCTTGAGTGACCTTCAGGATAAAGATCCACCATCACAGCCTATCCCTCTACAAATACCAACAGGTGGCACTTATGAGGGAAAAACCCCACCAAATCTAGGCCAGCAGCATAAAAGAAGACGTGATGAGACTAAAATGGCTCAAGATTGCACTCCTCTCAACAATCCAATAGTGGATTTGACCCTGGACAAGAGCCAACAATATAGTCCGCTTTTAATCATTGCAAACTTGGACTCGGGTATTCCTGCCGAGATGGCGAAGAAGGCACAGGCCGGCAAAAGCCAGAGCCCTTCTATATCTGACATTGTTATGTTATTTGTTATGTTATTTTGCATTTATATAGTGCCTTATATACCATTGGTATGTCTGAAGGCGCTGGTAGGTTGAACGCCCTAGGGAACTGAAGTTCAGATCAGTAGAGAGAGTATAGAGAGTCAAAGGTGCATGTGAGCACCGGGTATGTGTGCAGCTGGTGCGGTATTCGTGTAATAGCTGCTTCTTAGCGGTAGGTGTGGTGTTTGAGAGATCAGGAGTATGTGTTAGTTCTGGCAGGATTTATCCAGACGGAATGTGGCTGCGTTAGGCCTGAGGAAAACGCCTGGCTGGGGGGGGGTGTAACCAGCAGTGTTTACTTAGAATGATGGGTAGTATGCGGCGGATGTTGGTATGAGAACAGTTATACCGAATGGTGTCATACTATCTCTGTGTTCTAGTTGAGTGGTGGTGTAAAGAGCAGAGTAAGCGTGGTGGTGTGATATGATGAGTTATGTGCTCTATCAAACGTTCTCTGCATTTCAAACCATACTATATACTTCACGCAGTTTTATGTGTTCCAGTCCGTTCCATGCACTCCTATCAGCTTCATGCACTCCAGTCTGCTCCACACACTCTGGTCAGCTCGACGCCATCATGCACTCCAGTCCGCCATGCGCGCTCTAGTCCGCCCCACGAATGTACTCTTGTCTGCCCCACGCACGCACTCTTGTCTGCCTCACGCATGCACTCTTGTCTGCCCCCCGCATGCACTGTTGTCTGCTCTATGTATATACTGCTGTCTGTCCCATGCATACACTCCTGTCTGCCTGATGCATACCTTCTTGTCAGGCTTGTGCATGCACTCCTGTCAGCCACGCCCACTCCTGTCGGTCACACGCACTTCTGTCGGTCGCAAGCACTCAGACTCTAGGCACTCATTCGCTCTAAGCACTCGTTCGCTCTAGGCACTCGTCCATTTTATGCCATCACACGCACAATGCATTCATCTGTTTTGCTCACTCACCCGCTCTATGCACTCACCTCCTCTACGCATTCACCCCCTCTACGCACTCATCCCCACTACGCACTCATCCCACTATGCACTCATCCCCACTACGCACTCAATCCCGACTACGCACTCAACCCTGACTACACACTCAGCCCGACTACACACTCAGCCCCTCTACGCACTCAGCCCCTCTACGCACTCAGCCCCTCTATGCACTCAGCTCCTCTACACACTCAGCCCCTCTACGCACTCAGCCCCTCTACCCACTCAAACCCCTCTACGCACTCGACTCCTCTATGCACTCAACCTCTCTATGCACTGAACCTCTCTATGCACTCAACCCCTCTACGACCTCGACCCCTCTATGCACTCGACCCCTCTACGCACCCCTTTTTTCATATGCACTCATTTGCTCATATGTACTCGTCTGCCCTATATACTTGTCGGTCCTACCCACTAGTTTGTTCTATGCAGTCCTCCACTCTACACATTCTTCCGCTCAGCTCATTCATCTCGCTCCGCTCATCCATCTGTTCCTCGTACTCATCTGTTCTACGTACTCATCAGCTTTGCATGCATTCTGTACTCATCTGTTCTACATGCTTATCCGTTCTACGCACTCATCCGGACTATGTAACTCATCCGCTCTAGGCATTTGTCCGCTTTATCCCCTCGCATGCACTACACTGTTACACTGACCTGGTTCCCACATGGGCGTCGGTCAGACCCGGACAGCTGCGGTCTCCACCAACGTGATGCGTAGTGCAGAGATGACTGTTTGTTCTGGTCCGCCTAGTTTCGTCTGCTTGACCCGAAGACGTATTCTCCTGCAAGTGGAGAAAGGGATTTAGCCACCCATGGATTTTAGCAAGGACCCCCCCGCTGCTCTCGATCTCCCCACTGGTCAACTCCGATGTTCCCTTTTAGTAAGCTCACCTTATGTATTTAAATGATGAGCCCTCCATCCTACGTGGCATGCAGGGGCGCGTAGATACCAGTTACTTCACTGGCTTGAAGGTACTGGAGGAGTTCTGGCTATTGACTCCGGGGCTTATAAAGTTCAAAAGAGTTCAATATGTCCGATGTTCACTCTTGTTCCATTCCCTTTTTAGAATTGCAGCTGGGTCCAAAAGAATATTGCCTGGAGGTAGCTGATGGCGTTTTGGGTAAGAGTCTGTATTTCCCAACACTGTCCGGTAAAAGTTGCATGAGTTTAACTTGTTGTTTTCTCTCCCTTTATAGGTGCGGCATATGAAGATGTGGCATGTTAAAGGGTAATGCCTCTGGTGGTAAATCAGGTAAGTCTATGGTAAGTGATGATATTTGACGGCTTCCCGGCTCACCTTGTTGTTTCTTTGGTTTTCCCCAGATGCTGGAGTTTGATGACGAAAAAGATGGAGGCAGCGCCGAGTTGAAAGATGCTGTGGACTGGTGAGTATAACGTGGCGCTGCAGCTGGTGATGCGACGCGTGTTGGAATAGTTCTTTCCAGGATCGGAGACGTGCTGGGTCCGGAATCAGGTAAGGAATAGAAATGATGTTTGTGATCTAACCTTTCCTCCTTCTTTTCCCCTTTTCCTAGGAGCTCCAGATTCGAGGCGGGCGTGGCAGAAGACTGGATGCAGGCTTTCAGGCACGGTGAGCGTTACGCTGCAGAATGCAGAATAACACAAAGCGTATGCTGTTGATCGGGCGTGGTTTAAATAGCCTCCAAAGTAGTTCCAGGTAAGAAGTTCCCCAGAACCACACCCAAGTAAAAAATAGTCCCTGTAATAAAATAGTCCCATCCAGGCCTCACGTTGGCTTGGATTCAGTTGCAGCATAGTCTGCATGAGGTAAGTAATGTCTATGAGCCTGGTGCCTACGGCGCCAGGACTGATTCCTATTATGAGCCTGGCGCCTAAGGCGCCAGGACTGAACCCAAACAGCCCCCAGCCGGGGCTGTTGGGGTTTTGATAAACATCTGGATGCCTGCTCCCGGGGCTGATGGACTCGATCCAGATGCCCGGGGTAGGCATCATGACAGCACTCCCCCCTAAGGCCCCTCCTAAAGCTGTCCTTCCCCTTGGCCCTGGTTTGTCTGGGAAGTTCCGATGGAATTTTTTCACCAACCGAGGAGCATGAACGTGGTCACTAGGTTCCCATGACCTTTCTTGAGGTCCGTAACCCTTCCAGTCGATTAAATAAAAAAGTCTAGATTTAACCATCTTAGAGTTCAGGATGTTTTTTACCTCGAATTCAGGTTCTCCATCTATTAGGATGGGGTCAGGTGGTTTGGTTAATCTGGTCCCGAGTTGAACTGGTTTTAGAAGTGAAACATGAAAGACAGGATGAATCCGCATATTAGAGGGTAATTCTAATTTGACGGCCACCGGGTTGTTAATGGCCTTAATGTTGTAAGGTCCCAAATATCTAGGATTAAAAGTCCGAGTTCCTTTCAGAGGTATGTGTTTTGTAGCCAGCCAAACTTGATCCCCAATCTGGTATGGTGGAGTCTCACTTCTATGTTGATCAGCGTTCTTCTTGTATTTCTCTTTTGCTTGTTTCAAATTTTCTGTTGCTTCCTTAAAGACCTGTGTAATAGTTGAGTGCAGATGAGTCACTGCTGGCATTTCTAAGTGCTGGGGGGAATCAAGTTCTGAGGTTCGAGGATGATGCCCATATATGGTATAAAAGGGGCTTTGTCCGGTTCCTGAATGTACTATTATTGTATGCGTATTCAGAAATCCCTAAAATAACCTTCCAATTACTTTCGGTTTGGTGAAGCATACAACGTAGGTATTGTTCAAGAGTCTGGTTGGTCCTCTCCGTCTGACCATCAATTTGGGGATGGTGACTTGTTGATAACCTTACGTCGATTTGCACCAATTGACAATTTTTTTTTCAAAATTGCGAAATGAACTGACTACCTCGGTCAGAGATCAATACAGAAGGAAATCCATGTATTCGAACAATGTTTTTGAGAAATTCCTTGGCCAAAATTGAAGAGGAAGGTAAACCTTTTAAAGGAATAACGTGGGCCATCTTGGAAAAAAGATCCACAATAACTAGAATGGTGTTGAATCCATTACATGGAGGTAGATCGGTAATAAAGTCCAAAGACAAAGTGTGCCATGGAGTGGGTGGAGTATCTAAAGGTTGTAAAAGACCAGCTGGTTTTTTCTTCTGACTTTTATTTTGGGCGCAGATGCCACAAGACAGTACAAATGACTTTACGTCTTTTCGCCAGGTGGGCCACCAGAATTGTCTTTTTACTTTAGCTTCCGTTTTTGCGATACCTGGGTGCCCTTCTATCAAAGCATCATGGTGATTGGAGATGACTAGTTCTTGTAGTTCCTTGTGTGGTAAGAATAGACGCCCTTGATAGTAAGGTAGGTCATTGATGACTGAATAATCTGGGCCCTTTTTAACCCAGTCCTGCAGAGCTGCTGAATTGAAAAGTTGTTGGACTTTCAAATGAATATCTTCTAGAGTCTGTAGAGCAGTTATGCCAAGAATTCTTTCTTCTGAAATTATAGGTACCGGTTCTGGGTTCGAGTATGCTTCTCCCATTCCTATTCGGGATAAGGCATCTGCCTTGCCATTTTTACAACCTGGTCGATAAGTGATCACGAAATCAAATTCTGCAAAGAATAATGCCTACCTAAGTTGACGTGATGATTGGGCCTTGGCTGTCTTCAAATATTGCAAATTCCTGTGATCGGTGATTACAGTGATGGTATGCCTGGCACCGAGGAGATAATGCTGCCAAGCCTTGAAGGCGGATTTGATGGCTAACAGCTCTTTATCGGTAACCGCATAGTTTAACTCGGGTGCCGAGAACTTTCTGGACCAAAATGCTGCTGGATGAAGTTGCCCGGTTTCAGGATCCTTCTGGGATAGGACAGCCCCCATGACTAAACTGGATGCATCGGTTTCAACTATGTATGGAAGCTCGAGGCGTGGATGCCTTAAGACAGGTGTCGATGTGAATTTCAATTTTAGCTCTTGGAAGGCTTTTTCAGCCTCTTCGGTCCACAAGAAGCATTTGTTTTTTCGTAAAAGTGCTGTGATGGGGTGTACAACATGTGAGAAGTTCGGAATAAATCTGCGGTAGAAATTTGCAAATCCAAGCATGCTATGTACCCCTTTAACTGAACTGGATGTTGGCCACTTGAGAATCGCGTCCACCTTTCGAGAGTCCATTCGAACTCCTTTTGGAGTCAGGATGAATCCAAGGAATTCAACTTCTGTAGCATGAAAAACACATTTTTCCAATTTTGCATATCACTTATGCTGGCGTAGTTTCTCGAGGACTGCACGAACGTGCTTAACATGGTCTGATTCTGAAGAGGAGTACATCAGAATATCGTCTATGTATATGATAACACAGACGTCAATGATTTCACGAAGGACATCGTTCATAAAATACAGGAAGGCTGCTGGTGCTTTGCACAACCCGAACGGCATCACCTGATATTCGAATAATCCGTACTTGGTGTGAAAGGCAGTCTTCCATTCATCACCTTTTTTTACACGTACCAGATGATATGCCCCTCGAAGATCCAATTTACTTGGTCTAGTAATTCGGGGATCAGAGGCAATGGGTATCGGTTCTTCACCGTAATCTGATTTAATGCGCGGTAGTCTATGCACGTTCTAAGGTCGCCTTCCTTTTTAGGCACGAAGAATAAAGCTGAGGATGCAGGGGACTTGGATGGACGAATGAAGCCATTAGCAAGGTATTGGTCCAAGTATTGTCGTAGGTGAAGGTTTTCGGGTTCTGTAAGGGCATAGATTCTACTGCATGGAGGTTGTGCACCGGGTAGGAGATCGATTTGACAATCGTATGATCTGTGTGGTGGTAAGGTGTTTGCCTGTTCTTTTTGGAAAACGTCTTGGAATTCTTGATATTCCTGAGGCAACTGCACTGCTGGGCTAGTAACTGTGGCCAGGCCTTTGTTCAAGGTCTTTTCCGGGTAGCAGGTGTGTGCACAATCCGGGAAGGTTATACTCTTCTCTCGCCAATCAATACTAGGATTATGTGTTTCCAACCAAGGTATCCCCAGTATTATTTGGAACTGCGGGGCTTTGATTAAATCAAACACAATAGTCTCTCGATGCCCATCTTGACCCAACAGTATCATGTCTGTAGTGGAATGAGTTACAGGCCCAGAGGCAATTTCAGTTCCACCGACTGTGGTGATGACATCCGAAGTGGTCTTTTTGCAAAGAGGTAGATTAATCCTAGAAGCCAGTTCGTGGTGCATCTAGTTTCCTACGGCCCCACTATCAATGTATGCCCTTACTGCGTGCATACGTGATGGTTGCCTTGGGTTAATAAGGACCATTGGTATGATTAGGTGCAAGGTCTGAGTGTCCTTCTTTAAGCTCGGCAAGCGGACCCCTACACTTGTCAGGCGTGGTTGTTTCCCGAATCAGGCCCTGTTTGGTTTTTGTCAGCAACTCAGACTATTTTCTTGGATGTTTTATAGGGCAATCCCATAGAAAATGTCCTCAGGCCCCACAGTACAGGCACAGTTGCATCTGCCGTCTCCTTTCCCTTTCCTTTTGAGTTAAGGGTGCCTTAACCCCCCCGATCTGCATAGGTTCTGATGCATCTGTTCCTTTTGGGGTAACGTTGGGTTTAACTAATACCCGATTCCCGAATTTAGCTCGATCAACTTTTCTAGTCTGAAGGCGGTGGTCTAATTGGACCACTAAGTCTATATATTCTGCGCAATCCTGAGGTGGATTCACAACTTGAGCCAGAACATCTTTGAGTTCACCCCGAAGTCCACGATGAAATAATGTAATTCGTTTTGCCTCAGGCCATCTGGTTTCCACCACCAACCTATTGAAGGTTGCGATATAGGTTAGCAGATCCTGGTTACCCTGTCGTAGGGATAAAAGTTTGTTATCCAGGGCTTGTCCCTGTGAATGTCTGGCGAATAGTCTTTCCATGCTTAATTGAAAACCCAGAAAATCCCGAAGAAGAGGGTCATCCTGGTTGACTAGTGGAATTTACCAATCCGCTGCGCTGCCACTAAGGTATGATAGTACAAAGGCTACTTTGGCTTGGTCGTTTGGAAAGGCTCCAGGTCTGCATAAAAAGTGCAATCGGCATTGGTTCATGAACACGGCGAACCTTTTCGGGTCCCCAGCAAAGCGTTCGGGTGGAGCTAAAGGAATGCTCCCTGGTAGAACCATTTGCACAGGATTGCTTGATGAAACGGGGGTTGGATTCCCCCCGAGTCCAGGTAGTGGTGTTTGCCCAGCTTGGTTTTGCAGCAGTTGTCTAGCCAAATCATCAGTGCGCTCCTTTGAGACTATCAGTTCTCTCCTGAGGGCATTAGTTTCTTGGCGTGCAGAATGCACTTCTGCCCTAAGTTCCCCTAGCAATAGGGCTAGTTGGTCGGTTTCTGAGGTTTCCATTACGCCCGGGTGGGGATTTGTAGATGGGCTTCGCATTCTGTTACTCTCACCTGGTTCCCACAGGGGCGTCGGTTGGACCCGGACAGCTGCGGTCTCCATCAACGTGATGCATAGTGCATAGATGACTGTTTGGACTTGCCCGCCTAGTTTCGTCTGCTTGACCCGAAGAAGTATTCTCCTGCAAGTGGAGAAAGGGATTTAGCCACCCATGGATTTTAGCAAGGACCCCCCGCTGCTCTCGATCTCCCCACTAGTCAACTCTGATATTCCCTTTTAGTAAGCTCACCTTATGTATTTAAATGATGAGCCCTCCATCCTGCGTGGCATGCAGGGGCGCGTAGATACCAGTTAATTCACTGGCTTGAAGGTACTGGAGGAGTTCCGGCTATTGACTCCGGGGCTTATAAAGTTCAAAAGAATTCAATATGTCCGATGTTCACTCTTGTTCCATTCCCTTTTTGGAATTGCAGCTGGGTCCAAAAGAATATTGCCTGGAGGTAGCTAATGGCATTTTGGGTAAGAGTCTGTATTTCCCAACACTGTCCGGTAAAAGTTGCATGAGTTTAACTTGTTGATTTCTCTCCCTTTATAGGTGCGGCATATGAAGATGTGGCATGTTAAAGGGTAATGCCTCCGGTGGTAAATCAGGTAAGTCTATGGTAAGTGATGATATTTTACGGCTTCCCGGCTCACCTTGTTGTTTTTATTTGGTTTTCCCCAGATGCTAGAGTTCGACGACGAAAAAGATGGAGGCAGCGCCGAGTTGAAAGATGCTGTGGACTGGTGAGTATAACGCGGCGCTGCAGATGGCGATGCGACGCGTGTTGGAATAATGTTCTTTCCAGGCTCGGAGACGTGCTGGGTCTGGAATCAGGTAAGGAATAGAAATGATGTTCGTGATCTAACCTTTCCTCCTTCTTTTCCCCTTTTCCTAGGAGCTCCGGATTCGAGGTGGGCGTGGCAGAAGACTGGATGCAGGCTTGCAGGCACAGTGAGCGTTACGCTGCAGAATGCAGAATAACGCAAAGTGTATGCTTGTGATCGGGCGTGGTTTAAATAGCCTCCAAAGTAGTTCCAGGTAAGAAGTTCCCCAGAACCACACCTGAGTAAAAAATAGTCCCTGTAATAAAATAGTGCCACCCAGGCCTCACGTTGGCTTGGATTCAGTTGCAGCATGGTCTGCATGAGGTAAGTAATGTCTATGAGCCTGGCGCCTATGGTGCCAGGACTGATTCCTATTATGAGCCTGGCGCCTAAGGCGCCAGGACTGAACCCAAACAGCCCCCAGCTGGGGCTGTTGGGGTTTTCATAAACATCTGGATGCCTGCTCCCCGGGCTGATGGACTCGATCCGGATGCCCGGGGGTAGGCATCATGACATACACCTTCATCTGCTCTACGTGTTCACCCACCTTACGCAATCACCTGTTCCCCACACTCGTCCGCTCCACGCACTCGTCCGCTCCCCCACACTCATCCGCTCTTCCACACTCATCCGCTCTTCCACACTCATCCGCTCTTCTGCACCCATCTGCTCTTCCGCACACGTCCGCTCTCCCCACTCATCCGCTCTTCCGCACTCATCCGCTCTTCCGCACTCATCCGCTCTCCGCACTCATCTGCTCCTCGCACTCATCCGCTCCCTGCACTCATCCGCTCCCCGCACTCATCCGCTCCCTTCACTCATCCACTCCCCTCACTCATCTGCTCCCCTCACTCATCCGCTCCCTCACTCATCCTCTCGCTCACTCATTGGTTTCCTTCACTCATCCGCCCTCCTCACCCATTCCGCTCCCCTCACTCATCCAGTCTATGCACTCATCCGATCAATGCACTCATCACTTTATGCACTTGTGTTTTCCACGTATTCAATAGCAATATGCACCGATCAGCCTTCTAAAGTCATTCGCTAATGCGCAGTATTCCTGTTCTATATATTCATCTGCTCTCTACATTTATCTGCTGTATACCCTCATCCGCTCTATGTACTCACCCGCTCTATACACTCATCCGCCCTATGCACTCATCTGCCCTATGCACTCATCCGCCCTGTGTACTCACTCGCTCTATGCACTCATCCGCTCTATGCACTCATCCGCTCTATACACTCATCCACTCTGTACACTCATCCGCTCTATACATTCGCCAGGTCTGGACATTCGTCTGCTCCCGCGATCTAAACACTCTCCACACTTCCATACTCATCCGCTATACACACTCATGCGGTCTACATATTCTTCGCTGTAAATACTCATCTGCTCTTTGCACTCATCCGGTTTACGCTCATCCGTTCCACACATTCATCTGTTCTACGCATTCCTTTGTTCTACTCGCTTCTCTGTATTTACGCACTCATCCGCTCTACACGCTCGTCTGTTCTGCACACCCAACCGCACTACGCACTTAACCACTCAACATGTTCATCCGTTCTGAACATTCGTCCGGTTTACGCTCATCCGTTCCACACATTCATCTGTTCTACGCATTCCTTCATTCTACTCGCTTCTCTGTATTTACGCACTCATCCGCTCTACATGGTCGTCTGTTCTGCACACCCAACCGCACGCACTACGCACTTAATCGCTCAACATGTTCATAAAGTTCTAAACATTCGTCCGATCTCCATACACATTCGATTTACACACTCATTCAAACTATATAGTCATCTGTTCTTCCACTCATGCATCCTTCCACTCAGCGCATTGCTCTGTTCCACACGCTTCATCCACTCTAACTATTTCATCCACGCCACTCACTTCGTTCACTCCTCTTGCATTATGTCATTTCAGGAGTTTAAATCTCTTTACTGTTTCCGATTGATTTATTCTTATTAACCACTTTCACTGCTTTGATCTAGTTTACTCATTTAGTTCTGTTTGTCCTTCTAGTTTATATTAGGGGGTAATTAGCTGTCAATTTCTCAGATCAGGTAGTTTGTTGGGTTGGTGTCATTGAGATGATGTTAGTCTTTTTGGGTTCGTTTGGTACGGGTTGGTTTTAGGGGAAGAGCCAGGTTTTCAGCAGTTTGCGGAAAGACTTTAAGTCCTCAGTTAGGCGGATGTGGGGTGTGAGTGAGTTCCACAGCGTGGGGGCCATGGCTGAGAATGATGATCCACCTAACCTGATGGAGTTTGTCTTAGGTATGACTAGGAGGCCGGCTGAGCTTGATCTTAGAGTGCGTGGGGGGTGATAGGGTTTTAGCTTGTCTTGAAGATATTGAGGTCCGTTTTTGTGCAGTGCTCGATGTGAGATGCATAAGGTTTTGAAAGTAACCCTTTGGGCTACCGGGAGCCAGTGCAGCGTCTTAAGGGCTGGGGAGATGTGGTCTCTTGGGCCGAGGGCAAGTAGCATTTTGGCTGCCGCGTTTTGTGCCGTTTGGAGTTTATTCAGTTGGTACGCGTGGACTCCGAGGTAAAGGGAGTTTGCGTAGTCCAGTCTTGATATAACGATTGATTGGACTGTGGAGAGTCTGTTGGGAAAGGAGAGATATGTAAAGATGCGCCTGAGGGTTTTTGAGATTGAGATTCTGGCAGATGTGGAGGGGTGCAAGCGGAGGTTGGGTCAAGACCCATCAAGGTATCGATGCAGGCTTACTGGCTTCCCTTTCCTTGACTCTGGCTCCTTATACGAAGCTACACAAGACCATGAGCAAGCACATTCAAGATTAGATGACAGTGCTAGCCATGGTCCATACTAAGCTTCTTTTTCTAGAAGGCTTTGTAACAGGCAACCAGGGAAGCATGACTAAAAATAAAGAGGATACTACTCTTAATTGAAACAAAGCCTAATTGAAACAGCAGTGAGGGACAAAAATAAGAGACGCTCTGATGTAGGCCTCTGTGAAAACAAATAGGAAGCAAATGAAGGACATCCGTGTCTCTCTTTTGTGAGTGTGAAGCCTGCGGTGGCAGTGGAATCTGTGCCCCTGATCAAGAGCAATAGTGAGTGGACGACGACTCCTGTTATTTCTCAGACCTCAGCGATTAAGCAATCGATGCGAGATTGTGGAGCGGCATGCCAGCAGGTTCAATTGGTCCCCATGCATTCTAAAACAACCTCAACAGGCTTGAGGCAAACCCAATTGGAACTTGCACCGAGGAAAACATCTGCTCAGACGATGGACGGGGAAACTGGATTAGGAAAAAAGTTCCAAAGCTGGGCAATGACACAGTAAATGACACAGTGATAAAGGAAACTGTCCAAGGATAAGGAGGCAAATTCATCACGGCAGAAAGTTGTGGAGAAGCTGGTTCTCCCCCACCACAAATGAAGAAGGAAAGTGAAAAGTGAAATAAGGAACCTAATTCCTCCAAAAATTAGGGAGGAAAAAGACGGCAGTCAACATCATCGGGGCCCTGAGAATCCTAAGAGAAGATACACCCATAGCCTTATTCTGGTGCTGCATAAATGAGGCTCCTAATCACTCCATTAATCAAATGGAGGATTCATTTAGCTCAACAGACGGCCTGCAGCCCAGGGCTCCAAGGCCAGAAGCAACATTAGAATGTGAGAAATCCCAGTATTTGCAAATGGGTGCTGAAGAAGAGGTGGTTGATTTGCTCAATTTATCAACCTATTCCTCTCTGGTTGAAGAAGATCAAGAGACTTCATTTGAGCAAGAAGATAAAGGAGATTTTCCGTGTATTTCAGGTCACAAAATCTCGAGAGAGAGTACCAATCAAACCATTGAGTAAGAAGATGAGGCAGCTGCCCCACAAGCACCCCCTGTAACTTTAGAAAAAGCTAAAAAGAGAGTCCCAGAAGAAGAGTGTTCCAACGTCCAAATAAAAGAAGTGATTGTTGCACTTCAGACCGGCTTTATATCCAGAATCTCTGAGTGATTGAAATTTCAATAAATAGCCCAGAGAAGAGCTCTAGTAAAATACGTTTTAAGTCAATGGATGACAAGAGGCAGGCTTGTGCGCGTAAGTTTCAGGAGTCTCAAAATGGTGGCTCGAACGCTAACAAAAGTCACCTGGAGATCAAAAGTAACCACTAATGCCAACTTGACAAGAGATAATGGTAGGAGTGAGTTAGATTGAGCCCCTGCTACCAAAGACTCTAATAAACAACAGAACAAAAATCATGATGAGACTTTCAGAATTGTTCTAGAAAGAGTGCTTGCAATCAAT
This sequence comes from Ambystoma mexicanum, assembly GCF_040938575.1. Classification (NCBI taxonomy): domain Eukaryota; kingdom Metazoa; phylum Chordata; class Amphibia; order Caudata; family Ambystomatidae; genus Ambystoma; species Ambystoma mexicanum. Next base: position 762,290,477 of record NC_090941.1, read on the forward strand.
AACAATTTGATATTGAACGGGGCCAATGTTCTTCGTCGTTTGCATAGTGCAGTGACCACAGCACAACTAAAATCCAGGAACAAGGACTTGGTGGAATTCCCAGAAGATCGTACGGACAAAGTCATTCTCTATCTAATTGGAAAATGAAAGAACAATTGCTAAAAGAATGGGCTAAATTTCTATGCATGGGCTTCGTTTTGGCAGACTATGATGGTCGCATTCATATTGAGGAAAGGCTACACAAAGCCAAATGGGAGGAGGAGGAGTCAAGATTGGGTTTGACCACAACTGGACCAATTCAGCCAAACACTAAGTACAACCGTCAAAAGTGGGATAGCTTTTTGGAGTCAAAATCAATCGCAACATCACCATTGTAGTGAAAAACAACGACTCTGCAAAAATAATGGACAAACTAGATCTCAATTGTCGGAGAAGAACGACTGGAGTTGGCTGGTAGGTGCCTTGTTGGGAGAAGAAAATCTTCTATAGCTCTCCAGTAAGTCTAATAAAAAAGGGCAAGTCAATTGAAGGGAGAAATGTCCTTGATGCGATTAGGCTTGTGATCTGGAATACGCAGTGCTTTGAACATTTGTTTGGGGAGGGCGCTGTAAAATATCAAGACTACAACATCATCTGTCTCCAGGAGACTTGGCTTCAAACCCCCCCTTTACTGGACGGATTTACCATCTATTTGAATGCAGATGAGAGGGTTGCCAAAGGGAGACCAATGTCGGGCTTACTAATAGCCTTGAACAATGACAGGAAATGTGAAGTCATTTATGAAATTCAACAGTCTTGTCTAATACAATCACTAGTATTATCATCATGTAGTCATCAGGTAGGCACCGGCAAGACGCTCCTGTTGATTAATTTATATTGCAACACTGATGCAGCTATGGGAAATTCCTTTGTAAGCTCTGTCCTGGGTCTGATAGATGAGGCCTTAGGAACTTGGCCAGCTATTGAAATTCTGCTTTGTGGCGATCTAAACATTCATTGTTTCGATGCAAATTTCCATCTGATCGAAGACTGCCTCTAACAACTTCAAAAATGTTGAGGGGCCTTCAATGGAGAGATGATCTAGCACAGAGAAACATTTTTATGGCAAATGGCTCAGCTGAGGGGGATGTGCCTCCGAATCCCACGCGGCAAAGAGGCAAGGAAGTAAAGATCTTAGACTGGCCTCATTACACGGATGGCGGTAGGGATTTAACGTTACCGGTAATGTATTACCGGTAACGTTAAATCCCCATGTGGATCATGACCCGACACACCGCTATTAGCGGCACCGCTAATTACGGTGCCACTAATAGCGGGCAGGCCGCGTGCGTGCGACCCTCCATCCCATTAATTACGCCATGCCACTATTAGCACAGCATCACAAGGCCAGTGCACATGCTAATAGCGGCATGGTAAATCCCCCCAAACCCCTTACCGCCATGGTGCAAATACCGGCATCGCGGACCACCCTTTAAGGGAAATGAGCAGTGTTCCCACCTGCCACAGGTGGACCAAATCAGCACAGGTGAAGGCAATGGAGTTGTGGCAGCTCAAAAGGAGCACACCACACCCCTTCCCACACCCCTCCCCACACCAAGATGGTTCCAATACTGGCAGCATTACATGGCCTAGAGGACCTCATTGTAGCGCAGCTGCCACAACAACAAGCAGCACAAAGGAGACGCAGGAGGAGGAGGAGGAGGGCAAGACAGGCACAGCAGGCACCACAACGGCACCTAATCATACCACAGAGGCACCCACCAATACCCAGGATCAGAGCCAGTCCATTCAACCTGACCCCTGAGCAGATACACACCCTGTACCGTCTGGACAGGGCTACCATCACCAGCATCGTGGACATGATCCACGACGACATTGTGAGCCTCATAGACATCAGAACTGCCATCCCCCCGCTACTGAAGGTGGTGAGTGTGCTCCACTTCCTGGCCACAGGCACCTATCAGCATACAGTGGGACAGATGCATGGCATCTCACAACCAGTATTCTCACGTACGCTGAACCAGGTACTCGATGCACTCCTGAAGCATGCACCTGAACACATATCCATGCCACAGACCGCCCAGGAGATTGCAAACACAAAAGTTGGCTTCTATTCACTGGCAGGCATTCCAAGTTGCATCGGGGCCATCGACTGTACCCATGCGGAATTGGTGGTCCCACATCACAATGAAGTAGTGTACCGAAACAGGAAGCAATTCCACTCTATCAATGTCCAAATGGTATGTGACGCCAACAAGATAATCACACATTGCTGTGCCAGATTCCCAGGATCAACACATGATTCCATGGTTCTGCGGAACTCAACTATCCCACGCTACATGGAGCGACACACCGGACAACGTTCGTGGCTACTTGGTGAGTAGCAGGGCAAGCACATGGCAGCGTGATTTGGGGGGGGAGAGATACATACTCCAACTGGGTGTGAATGGGGGGGGATACATACTCCAACTGGGTGTGAAGGGGAGGAGAGATACATACTCCAACTGGGTGTGAATGGGGGGGAGAGATACATACTCCAACTGGGTGTGAATGGGGGGGAGATACATACTCCAACTGGGTGTGAAGGGGGGGAGAGAGATACATACTCCAACTGGGTGTGAATGGGGGGGGAGAGATACATACTCCAACTGGGTGTTGACTGGCATCCGTAGGGAAAATGGACATACAGATGTACGCCAATGTCCTTCAGGGAAGGCCACGATGTACTTGAGAAGAACCCACATGCAATTCGAAGGTGCACAACATTGAGAACAATGCAGGTTGAAAAATATCACACATACATCCACATTGCACATCATGCCACGCCACAAATTACACAAATCAGCAACATGGCGTTGTTAAGACGGATTTCTGAACTCTGTCCTGGTGGCGCAGAAGTTCAGAAGGCCAACCTAATTACTTGGAACAGGGTAACCTCTGGACGAGCCAGACCAATCAAGGTAGCGATCGCGGCGGTCAAGACTAGGTCTCAAGAGGGGTAAGGGTGACTGAAAGCCCGCAATGAGCACACAAAGCAAGATCACTTACAAACTACTCCAAACAGTTGTTATATTAAAAATATATACACATTTATTTCAAGGCCTTTAAAACAATGACCATAGCGAGAAAATCACAATATAACGATAGTAAACCAACACATACCATATCAACACAATATATATACAAAAACAACAAGTCTCAAGCGTTATATGCACGAAATGTGTAGTCCACCTAAAAGGGAGGGAATACAGGCAGTGCGAAATAATGCTTAGACCCAGTTCGCCTTCAGAGGCACCTAACTAGATGGAAGTCCGAGCCCTGCGAAGAGTGAAGCCTTGTGCTCAAAAGTACCTGCACGCGCTGGTGCCAACGGGCAAAAGGAGAAGCTCTTCGAGGGAAATCAGGCAGTTCAGTTTAGTGCACAAAAGAAGAAGAACAAGTTCCGCGACTCAAGCGCAGCCTCCACAGTGGGCAGAAGCAGAGCGCGAGTACGGAAAAGGGTGCTGTTTGATACAGCGGGGAAAAGCAATGGGCTCCTGCAGGAGGGCGACCAGATCCTAGCTATGCTACTCACCGGTCCCCGATGCAAGCAGACCCAGGCTTCTCCGTGTCCGTTCCAGTAGCTGGCAGGTTCAGAAGAGCAGGGAACGCCTCGTCGTCGTGTTGAGTAAAAAGACGTCCCAATCGAAGAAACCCGCACAGTTTGTTACCACAGCAGGGCAACGGAGCAGCCGTGTGTATCTGAGCCAAATGTGCACTACTCACTTCAGACCTGGGAACGCCAAGTGTACGAAGCGTGTGAGAGTGACAAGGGCTCGAAATACTACACAACCTGGCGGCGGTTACAGAGCAAGACTCCCGTGTAAGCTGGTCAGTCAGCTGGATGGCCCAGAGACGCTTCCGAAGGCTTACTGGCAGGAGATGGTGAAGATGCCGAGAATAGCTGTTCCCGCTATTCCAAAGGGTCGAAGTACCAGTACAGGCCTTCTGGTTCGATCAAAGGTGAAAAGGGTTTCACAAGGCGACAGCAGTGCAGAGGAGAAGTCCTTCAGCGGGTCACCAGCGATTCCTCGGTCCAGCCTCTTGGTTGCAGGATACTTGGCTCCTGTATTCCTTCGTTCGTGAGAACTCAGGAGATCGACATGGTAGTGGTGTTTCCAGCCCCCTCTTATCCACGGTTCCCTTCGCGCCAAAACGGAGGGGACCCAATGGGAGATCCGCTCATCAACACTCACACCATTCGTGGACCAATCACGGACCACGGTGGTCCAAGGCATTCACACCACCCTAGACTCTCTGGCACCCAGGATGTGTATTGGGACCAGACATCCCAGCCCATGTAGAAGCCCACGAAAGCATCCGTGTTTCGCGGGAAAGTACATGCCCAAATAAGGAAGGCCCTGGGTCGGCTCGACCTGGGGAAGGTGAAGGGAGCAAGACGGTCAGCGGACAGGACAAAGGAGCCTCGTGGTCTGGCCATTTTGGGAGCCAGGCCACCATTTTGGGTTAAGCGTGAGAAACGCGCTTAGAACGCCAAAAGGGGCTCAAAACACAAGAAACGATCGCTGCCACCATTCCCGTCCCTGAATCACTTGCACCGATCAGATACAATCCTAAACGAGTATCTAGGGCCTGTAGAAGGCTAGAGACCCAAGAGAGCTGTAACTTAGCTTACAGTGCCCTCTTGTGTCATGTTGCACGAAAGCTGCAACATGATAAAAGAAACTACGGGAAACAGCGTTCCCCAGTACTGACTGTCTTAAGGGCATGCCAGTTTCCCCGTAAGAAAGGAGCGAAAGCCCAGAGGAGTGCGGCAGAAGGCTGCACTTCTCTGGCAAAGTCAAGAACAAGGTGAAAAACAACAGCAAAAAGTTTAAGGGTTGCCACATGGAAGGAAAATTACCTACAATTACGAAATCTTTCCTAACAGGCGTCAAGACCGTAATACAGAATCAGTGCAGCACAACATCAATCCAGCAACGCGCCCTTGAATGTATGCAAAGGGATCACCCCTAGACATAGCACTGAAACACACACCTATGGCACCACTGAAGTGATGCTTCACAGCATGGCAACATCGGTGTCAGGATGTCAGTACACTAGCAGTGTGTTACCTAATTTGGATGGGCCAGGGACACCTAAGACCTGGCCTCACCCAGGACATGTCAATTACTGTTGGAGGCATGAATGTGGCATTTCTACTTGCAGGGTCGACCTCCCCCTTGCACGTTGCTGTCACACAGACCATCTGCATGTATGCTGTCAATTCAGAACTTGAATCACAATGCAATGTCAATTTGTACGATGTGAACAGGCCTATCTTGAGGTGAACAGTAACAGGACCCCGTTCATTCCCCCATACAGGTGATGCGGGCTATCCCCTGAAGACCTGGCTCCTCACACCTGTACGGAACCCACAGAACAGGCACGAGGAGGAATACAATCGTGCACATACCCGTACCCGCATCGTGATCGAGCAGACTTTTGGACTTTTGAAGTCACATTTTAGGTGCATTAGCAGGTCTGGTGGTGCTCTCCTGTACGGACATGAGAAGGTGGGCAAGATCACCATGGCATGTGTCATGCTGCACAATATGTGTATCAGACGGAATGTGCCACTGCCCCCTGACGTTGAAATAGTAGCACCTGATGAGGATGATGATGGTAATGAGGACGGAGGTGAAGAGGATGCAGGTGTTGCAAGAGGGGATGGCCAGGAGGGACGTGCTGTGAGACAGCATCTGATCAACCAAATATTCTGAGGAACATGTTTCCGTACTGTCACATGGATATGGGGGGTAATGCACTGGTGTATGTTTTGAAGCACGCAATGGACCCTGTCGCCAATAAAGTACACACACACAATGAAGATGTCCAAGCCCGTGTTTTGATCAGAAACCAGTGTATTGAGTGACATAAAGGTGTAGTAGTGCAAGCCCAAAAACATCCCACCACCCCTCCACAACAGACCCATAACACCCTTCCCACCACCCCCCACAACAGACCCATAACACCCTTCCCACCACCCCCCACAACAGACCCATAACACCCTTCCCACCACCCCCCACTACAGTCCCTCATGTGTCTGCCATGTATTCCCTGGACAATGCATACAGAGGAATCTCCATCAACCCCCTATTTTCCATTGTCCTTGAAAGGATCTTGAGGGTTGCCAGACGTGCGCCTGGTGGTGCGCGATGAGCGCCGGAGGGGGCTTGTTTGTCTCAACCCGGAAGATGAGGACGGGGCAGACTGGCCTTGTTGGGAAAAGTGGCGGTCCATAGTGTCAGCCATGCGGACAAGGACCTCCCTGAGCCTCGCTATCTCATCGCATAGCCTGTCGGTGTTGGCGTCCATCCGCTCAGTGCAGTGCCTCGCCGCCTCGACAATGTTCTCTCTGAGATTGGCAGCCTCCTCAACATGTTGGCCGACCAGCACAGTCAGCTCGTTTTGGCGCTGCAGGATGGTGGTGAGTTGGGGGGCAGTGCTGGGTGACCGTGCACTGGATGCTGTGCCCTCCGATGCATCCACTGCAGCAGGTGATGGTAACATGGGGGACATGATTGCAGGGTTGGTGTCCTCAACAGTCCCATCAGACCCAGGGGTCTGGAATGGCACAGGCGCTTCGGTTCCAGGGGGGCTTGGGGTGTGCATCTCCATGTGCTGGCCTAGGGTGTCCTCCGGATCGGATAGGGGGGCAGTGGCGGCTGCCTCACCAGCGGAGCTAGCCGCAGCTGATGGTGGTCCCTCGGTGGCTGGCATTGGTGCCAGTGGGTTCACCTCCGGTGGTGGGGCCGCAGTTGGTGGTGCAGCTACTACTGCCCTGGCAGTGGCACCATGACAATGTTTCCTACCCGTCAGGTGTGCCCTTCCCCCCTTGCCCCTGGATGTTGTTGGGGTATCCTCCGGCTCCTGTGCCCTTGCCCTCTTGCAGCAGCTGGTGCCTTTGATGCATCAGCGGCATCCTCCCCATCTGTATGTGAGCCTGTGAGGGACGAGAAGGGGGATATCATTGGTTGCGATTCAATTTACTTAATGAAGATTACATGAATGATACAGTTGGCCATTGGGACTCAGTGGTTGTGGATGCAGGTGATGTGCCAGTTCAGTGCCTCATCCATGCATGGGTGTGTTTGGGACTTGTCTCTGGTGATGTGTGCATGTGTGTGTGTTTGGGTCTGACACTGACATGGTGAGGGATGGATGCATGTGTGGATGTGTGTCCATGCATGAGAGGAGTCTGTGCTCACATGTGGGGGTAACAGTACATTCACACCGCATCCTGTCATGTGTACACTCACCTCCATCTGAAGTAGTAGCCACGCCGATCTCCATGCTGCCCACTCCCTCAATGGATGCAACGGCAATCATGTTTGCGCATGTCTCCTCCCATTCCTTCATCCGGATTGGTGAGCCATCTCCACCGGTACTGGCAATGCGGTGGTTCTCAGCCAGGATGCCCCTCACCCGCAGCCTGAGGTCGTCCCACCTCTTCTTGCATTCGCGCACGGTGCGCGTGCTGGTGCCCACATCACTGACTTTGAGAGCTACCTCCTCCCAGATGGCTTTTTTCTTCAGCAAGGTTGGCCGGCGCATGTCATTTGCAAAGACTACCTCCGCATGCTCTGCAATGGTCTGTGTTAACATGACCAATTCCTCATTGGTATATTTTTCCTTGCGCTGCCTGTCACTGGTTTTCTTCAGAGCCTTGGGCAAATGCAGGTGTCCCAGATGAATTTACACAGCTCCCAACTCAAAACAGGTCCAGGGTGCAGAGGATGGCAATGGATTGTGTTTTTAAAGATGGCCACCGTGCTCTTTCCCGTTCCTGTGCGATGACGCTATTTCCGGTTCCGCAATTTAACAGTCACCGCTAATAGCGGTGACCGCTAATGGCGCGAGGGCGGAGGTGCTATCTGCACTTTCGCGGAAGGCGGTAAATGACTTTTTGGGAACTTGGCGTGGCGGTAGGGTCATTAACGGCATGGCGCTATGCTCGGGTCCGCGTACTCGTAATGGTACGCCATTAGCGCCCTCTTGCGAGGGCGGACATGTTAATAGCGCCTTGCCGCTATTTGCAGTTTTTAGCGCACAACGTGTAATGAGGCCCAACTTTGCAATGGCCAATATGCTCAAATATATATCTGAGCTAAGGGTCACCCCCACGGATCTAAGCAATCATAATATACTGATTTTAACGATAGAAGAGTGGGTTACAGAAATGACCCAAGTATTTGATTTAAACCTTCAAGTGGAGCCAAATCCTAACAGGTTGAGGCTGGCCCGGAATCAGGGCTTGAACGACCCCCTCAGCCAAGGATTGATTTCACCAGACTTGCACACGGGGCTGAAAATATTTGATGTTACTCAAATGAAAAGCAATAAATCTGGCTTCAAACAGCACCACATATTCGACAGTGAAGTAGCTCAAAGGAAGAAACTTTTAAATACGACTCTTAGAGCAAATCGAGTGTTAAAGACAGACCATTCAAGAGAATGTTCAAGAAAATCAAAGCAAGCTTTGAAGAATTGGGTAAAAAGCCATACATTTTGGATGCTCCAACAAGATGCGGAGAAAATGCAATACAGCATTGCCTCAAAGAATACGGCAGAGGTATAGAGAGTTATGAATGATGCCCATGCGCCCCAGGCAGCACTGGAACTAAATCCTATACCAGTGAGAGCTTGGGAAGCACACTTTGGTCAATTGTACTCCCAATCCCAAGATACTGGGACTGTCGAGGTGGAGAAGATCAATGCCTTGTGGGAATTCTCAACATCAAAGGAAGATATCCTAGATTGCATAAGGAGATCCAGCAACTCCAGGGCTTCTGGCCCAGTTGGTGTGACTAACTTAACTATCAAAAACAGTCCAGAAAAATGAGCTAGTATTATTTGTAAATGGTTTGATGATATCAAAATGGAAAAAAAAACAAAATCCTGGAAAAATTCCATAGTGGTGCTGATCTTCAAGAGAGGCAATAGGTCTATACCGAGTAATTATAGGTCCTCTTGGATGTTATGGGTAAATCTTCAGATCTCTGCTGCTAAGAGCCTTAAAATCATGGGTGAAAACCTCTCACCACTATGTCCCGTTTCGAGCTGGCTTCTTAAAGGGCATGGGAACGGCACTACATTTATTCATCATCAATATTCTGAAGTCATGGGCAAACGGGTCAAATGGCACAGAATTATATCTAGCCTCAATTGACTTGGCCCAAGCTTTTGATACAATTGACAGAAAGTTGCTGTGGGCCAAGTTGAAAGGCTGGGGCTGCCCCGAAGATATAAGGGAAGCCTTACAGATGCTGCATGAAGAAACTACCCTCCAAATCAGGGTAGACAGAAAGGGCAATCCATCAGTTCAAATATCTAACGGTCTAAAACAGGGCTACCCTCTGGCACTAGTGGTTTTTAACCTTTTCTTTCCTGATGTGGGTCTAGCTTTGGAGACAAAGAGTACCAAGGTCAAAACAATTGACTGTCAAGACATTACACACAACACATAGGAAAAGACAATGGGCTATCTGACCCTAAGGAAGAACACCCTAGCCCTATCGGGGGGGCTTGTCCCTAGATGGCGGATGGTGAAACGCCTATCTAAGAGGGATAGAACAAGAAAAGACAATCCCTAATTCTAATCAATTCTGTGGGAAAAACTCGTAATCATCTTATTTGCAAAAGAACATCAACATCCAGCGTAGGAACATTAGAATTTTGTTGCAGAGCTCATCAAGTTGTGTTATTAGATTTTATAGAGAAAAGCTGCAAAGCTAGCAAATGGTTAGTGGTGCCGTGGGAATTTCAACAGTACATTTATTCACCCTAAGGCATCAATTTGGACACATGCGGGTGGTATATGTCTGGAAAGATGTACAATATTAAAAACTAGTATCCATATAGATGGGACACCTTTAAAAGGCTCACAACATGTGAGTACATTTTGCGAAAGAGTACCCCCCGTGAATTTGGGCAATATCTCATTGGTCATGGAATAACCACAGCCAGAAAGGTCGACCGGTTTCAATGGTGCAATCAGTTAGACCATCTTCTTCAGGACAGATGATTTAGTAATGTAATGTATACATCTTCCAGAATGAGGCTGCATGGGTGGGCTGCTCCGTCCCCTGTGACTGGGGGCACTCAGCCCGGATGATGTGGGTCCGCGTCAGCTGGAAGGAGCAGAGAAGAAATGCTTGGAAAAAGCCAGGAGAGTGCCCTCGGGTGCGACCACTGTGGAAGAATGGGGTTCTTCACCCGAAGGCTGCAGGGGCGGGCTACCCCTGGGGGTACTTTCTAGCGATGTTTACTCATTGTGTGTTGCTGCCACCCTGCAACATGGTGGTAGGCTTAATGGATGTGATCAGCATGTACTTCTCTTTTGCACTTTGTGTATGATGTATTACCTTTACAGGTTCCACGATGTTGTAATGCACTTCTTACGCTTCCCTTTCTGTAACATGAAGCACTGAAACTAATCTCTTAAGTTTAAGCACCTAGATACCTCAGGGATTTGCATGCTATATAAATAAACAAACAAACAAACAAACAGGTCTGGAGAGGGAACGACAAAGAGGATGTCAGTGAGAGTCTGTCTGGCGGAAGCGCTGATGTGGGTGTCAGCGATAGGGAGGGTGGGTTGGAGACCAGGATATCCCTCTGGGACTTTTTCCTTCCACACTTGGTCATCGGGTTAGGATAGGAAATAGAGTAGCAGTTTGATAAAATGGGAGAGACTGAGAGCAGCATATGGGGGTGCAAGGAGGCAAGTGGGGAGATAGGGAGGAAAAGAACCACAGCCGCGCACCACGGGGTGCACCAGAGGGGGTAGAGGGCTCTCAGAGATGGAGGCACACTAGAAACAACAAGCAGCCCGCACACCACAAGCGAGTGTAGGAGCTGTATGGACAGAAGACAGGGGGAAGGGCAGTGCACTGCAAAACACCCACATTTGACTTGCCTAAAAGGACGGAAAAAGTCCTATTTTGACACAACAGAAATGCAAAACACCCAGATTCAACTTTCCTAAAAGGAGGAGAAAAGGCCAAGTTGGATACAACAGAAATGCAAGAAATGCGACTTTTCAGAAGAGAAGTGAAGATGGCTAAACAATACAGTTCACTGAGATGCTTAAGGGTGGTGAGATCAGAGTATAGGACTAATTGGAGGGCTGGGGCAGTTTAGTGTGGTTCAGTGATTGCTGCTCCCCCGTGACCATACCCTTGAAACTCCTACAAAAAGAAATACGCCAAGAAGAACTTTAGGCAGATGAATTGGCAAAGGATTCCCCTCAGGGCATTCAAGAATCTGTTAAAGGAAGTGAAAATGTGTTAGGAGATCCAGATATTCAAACAGATGTTGATCTCGCCATGGAAGAAGTGGAGAATGCAATGCAACAAATACAACTTTCACATAAAAATGTGGAGACATTAGTAAATAAGCTAAATGATGAGAAGATAAAAGATAGGTTTTTGCATGGTTTTTAACAAGAAAGAAAAACATCAATGTTCCTGTGTCCACTGCAACCATTTATTGATGCATGTTAATGGTCAGGCTGATACAGGTAAATCATTTCTTATTCATGCATAGAGAGCAATTATACAACACCTGACTGATTGCTCTGTGTCATGTGTTGTAACTGCTCCAACGTGTTTTGCAACATTCAATATAGGCAGTGTTACCTTACATCGGTTGTTGATGCTGCCAGTGGAGTATGATAATAAACTTGAATATCGGAAACTTGCATAAAATGCAGCACAGGAAGTAGTACAAGTTTTGAAAAAATGTAATATCTTGATTGTGGATGAACTCAGCATGGTGTCTAACTTGATGCAGCTTTTCATTCACTTGTGAATTCAGGAGGTCTTGAGGACTGACTATGATGTTTTCTTTGGAGGCAAACATGTTCTAGTTTTTGGAGATTTGTTTCAGTTAACTCCTGTGAAAGGTCAGCCAGTCTTCAAGATTCTTCAATTAAAGGATAGTTAAAAAACTATCTGTAGAATTGATAATGTCAATCGTTGGAATTATTTTTAATATAGGGAGCTTACTATTAATATGAGGCTGTCTGCAGAAATGCAAAAAAACATTTGTATAGGTTTGCTTGAGGATTTGATGATATGAAAATAGTCTTAAAAGGTAGACTGACTTCTAACATGTTTCATGCAGGTTACCCTGGACCTGATGTCATGTTGAATCTGCAACAATGTTCCTTGTGTTGCTTTGATGTTCAACTCTGTAATGATGAGATCTGCAAAGGATAACATCTTGCAATGTTATAGATGGGAAACTTATGCCACTGTAATTGGATGAAAAAGCAAAAGCACGAATAAACCAATTAGAAAAATCTATTTAAAAAACATCAGCAGGTCTAAAGTCTGTTTTAAATCTGTGCATAAATGCACAGGTTATGTTAAAGTGAAACCTGAATGTTGAAATTGTTCTGGTGAATGGGGCAATGGAGAGAGTGGCTGCATTTGTCACTTTCCGACATAGTACAAGTATAGAACATATTTTGGTTACGTTTAATTGGAGGAACCTCACTTCATTTGTCATACTTCTGCACGATTCATGATTTTCAAGACATGTTTGTAAAAAGCGCAGAATTTCCATCGTGCTCTGCATATGTAATAACTGTGCATAAATCACAAGGATTGACTTTAGAAGCTACACTGATAGACGTATGTCACACCATGTTTAAAGAAGGAATGACATATCTAGCACAGCCACAAGTAAAAAATAAAGAAGGATTGTTTTTTATTAAGCTTTGATGAGTTAAAAGTGACATCTGACATGTCGTGAATTCAAGAGCACAATAGGTTACTGTATGTGCCTCATCTTGGCTTATTACCAACTCATGTAAGGCACTTATCCAACAAGTAAATTGTGTTTCAAAGTGCTTACAGGGGGAGAACATGAGAAAGCAAATCAAATAGAATAATGAAGAAGGAGGCAGATCTACTAGGCCTTGTGAGCATTCAGAATGTGCAAGTGCAGAGAGAGAGAGGGAGAAGGGATGAGGAGTGGGGAGTAAGTGCTAGGTGTATCAAGAGGGAAGTGCCAGAGAGTGAGCAGCTGTAAGTGCCAATAAATAACTAAGTGCAGCCTGTGGTACATTCAAAGAAAATAGTTTCTGTACCTTCTGTAAACAAAGGCAATCTAGCAGTGTGGGAAAGTAAAGTGAATTTGAAGTACTCCAACTGTAGATTTAGTAATGAAGCAGGAGTTGAACGTTACTCAATAAAGTCAGCTTTGTGTATGTTGTTTCAAATATTAACTTCAACCGCAGAAACACTCATTTTTTTATTGTGTACTGGTTAACAACAAACCTTCATACATACACATATTATAAAAACAAAACAACTGTTAACATTAAAATCCTATCCATATATATATATATATATATATATATACATCACAAATACATATCCGGTACAAATTAGCTCATCAATGTAAAATAGACATACCCCATGTATAAAGAGCCGTCACAAGAGCCCCCCAAATAAATCAAGACAGCATATACATACTTACATATTTCAATGAATACATTACATAACATTTTAGACCAAAATACTAAAAGATGCATCTTAATGAATATAATCTTCCACAATCTATCTTAGCTAAATATCTTGACTTAGCATTGCTTAGAGTTGATAAATTATCACCTGTAGGGCTTAGCCCCATGGATGCGGACAGTTGCCTGTATGACTCTGATAATGAAATCGTTATAGGTAGACCAGTTTTACCACTTGTTGTTAATAATGGTGGTGGCGAGAGTTCCTCACCTATAATTACACCCTGTTGTACTCCTGGTGATACCTCTTCAATGTCACTTGCTACCTCTGGTATGAATTCATTATCTGGTAATGTGCACTTGGAGAGAGATGTCATACTCAATGATTATCAGCCTGGGGAGTTAATGCTGATTGATAAGTCGGTTGAATGTTCCCAAGCTAATGGTCCACCCAACCATCCTCAGCATAAACTTAAATGTGTGTATCTTAATACCCGCTACCCCCACAAACATGCAATTGACATATCTGATCTTATACTGGAGAATAATATTGACATTGCTCTATTCTCTGAAACTTGGATCTCTGATACCTCTGGCCAGCAATAGCTGTTCCAGTAGGGCATCTCATTATATGTAGGAACAGAGCAACTGGTATGGCAGGGGGCGGGGGGTTTCAGTGTCATTTTGCTCCTCTCTTAACATTTATCAAGCAGACCTGGAAGAGCCAGAAGGGGTTGAGTTGCTGTTAGTTAAACTATGGGTTAATCCCTGTGCCACTTTCATTCTCATTGTGTTGTATAGACCCCCTCACAATTTGTCTGACTTTGAGGAACAGTTTTCCTCAATGCTGTATTTGTTCATCAAACCTTCCTCCAAGACTGTTATTGTTGGGGCTTTTAATCTCTGGTTTGGAGACCAAAGCAATCATCTATCCCTCGCTATAAAGCAAGTGTTGAACAAACTGTGCTTTGACCAGGTTATTATGGAGCCCACACATAATGGGCACAACATACTTGACTGGTTGTGTGCTGCTGGAGCCCCAGGGGTTTAACTTGAGGTTGAGGAATCCCCCTGGTCTGATCACTTTTTATTTACTTTGCCCTTCCTGTAGTTGACCTTCAACCTAGATCATACCTACCTTGACTGCCAATAGTTAAACACAGTCTGGGGAAGATTACGACTTCCACTATTGAGCCTTTTCTGGAATCCTTTAATAATTTATCTATGAACACTTCCCTTGATGAAATTGTAGTGTGCTATTATCAAATCAATGTTCATCTGTAGCTGCGGACACTATTACCCCACCAAGAAGTATTAAATCAACCACTGTTTTGGCAGGAGTCCAGTCCTGATATACTCAACATGTACATGCCTTTAGAGTTAAAAGAATAAAGCTTATAGAGTGTGGAAAAGGCCAGCACTTATGATTGAAAAAGACAAAAGACACCTATAAATCCTTAGTGTCTCAGTACAAGAAAGCTCTAGTGCTAGCTAAAAAAGAGTACTATGATGATAATCGGATTTCTGGGGTCAGCTCTAACTAAAAAGAGCTCTGGTTGATAAGGTAGCAAAATTAAAGAACGATATCGCTATTAACCAGACCTGTTTACCTGAACCTGTCATAATCAATCCTTTTGTTAATCCGCAGTACACCTCTTTCAGTTTAGAAAGGTATCAGAATTTGAGGATAATAAATGTGTGCATTGTCCCTCGCCCCTGCGATAATGGATTTTGCTAATATCTCTTTTTCCACTGCACATGTTCCAGTATCCAATAAGCAAATGTGGATAACTCCCCTGCTTACAAAATTTCTTTGGATCCAAACCTAGCAACTAATTATTACCCAATCACCAATGTGCCCTTTTTATTGAAAATCCTAGATGGATTTGCATACCTACAACTCCAGGCATATCTGCAGGACATTAATCTTCTGAGCTCCCGTCAATCAGGTTTTAGAGCCCACCACAGTACCAAATCTGCCTTGTTAGATCTAAAGGACAGCCTCCTTTCTAAAATTGACAATGGGCAAGTCACATTGTTGCTTCTCCTGGGTCTTTAAGCCACATTAGACATTGTTGATTTTAATGTTCTTTTTAATAGAGTTCACACTGAGGCATATTTATCTGTTCCTGTGGTAGACTGTACCTGTGGTAGACTGGATTGTATATTTTTTATCAAATAGATCAGCCCAGGTTTTTAGCAACAATTCGACAGCTCCACCATGTGATCTTATGCAGAGGGTTCCACAGGGTTCCTGTCGCTCCCCTTGTTTAACCTTTTTTAAAAACCTCTGTTTCAGTTGTAGAAATGTAAGGAGATCGTATTTTCTAATTATGCTGATGACACCCAAATTGTTATTCAATTGACTATACAATTGATTCTGAAAAGATCAATCTGATCTTTTCTTTTATACAGGGTTGGATGGCCCCATAATGGGTTAGCGCTTAATGAGGCAAAGACCAAACTTCTCCTTGTTGGAACACAGCAAAAGCTTAACAAACTGCCACCATCGTATAAAAGCTTTTCCTTTGCTGGCTGTCTAATTGATGTACTCCCCAAAGTCAAAACTGTTGTTGTATTTTGATTCTACGCTCTCCATGAATGACCATGCAAACTATACATCTTCCTCGTCAGCCTATTATTTGAGGCTATTGAGCTGGATTCAGCCTTTTATTGCAGAAAACAATTGTGCCGTGCTGGCCTGGGACATCGTAGGAGCCAGAATCGACTATTGTGGCAGCTTCTTGTTGGCATGTCTCAATACAACCTATCCAAACTACAAGTTGTACAGAATAATGCTGTTGGGATAGTAACTCATCTGAAACGGTGAGCCCATGTTACTGAGGTCAGAAGGGCTCTTCACTGGCTCCCAGTGAGCGAATATCATCAGTTTAGACTGCTCACCATTGGACATAATCATAGTTTGGCAAGAGCCCAGTTTACTTGAAGCAGCGACTTGGTTTGAATGTACCTGCTTGGGTTGTTAGATTCATCCGAAGAAATCTGCTACAAGTGCTGCAGTGTAAGCTTGTGAGAGCCAGTAAGCACACTTTTAATTATCATGTTCCCCATCATTGGAATAATTTGCCTCCTACTCTGAGTTCAGAGCCATCACTTGGGTCTTTAAAGAAAGCGCTGAACTCCCTTTTGACCTAACTTGGCTATTTTAGTTTTTATTTGCCTTCTCCTGTTATACCCATTTTAGCTGCTCTTATTCACTTTGGGTTTTATATCTTCCCTACCTGTTTTTAGTGTTGCTTTTATATGTTTTTAGCCTGTGCTGATGTTTTTAATTCTTCGGTTCCTTGGGCTCAGTTTGTTTGTCCTTTATGTTTTGATGTTTTTTGTTATAGCGCCCATTTGACTGCTGGCCTAAGGCGCTTTACAATTAATTAAATAAATAAAATATAACTAAAAACTAAAGATGATATAAAATTCAGTCAATCATAGTCTCAAAATCCTGTCGTATATAATAAGCAGCAGCAACGACATTCAAAGGCAACCATGAGAAAATCTGTGCACAGAATTTGTCCCCAGCAATGTTATCCAAATCGGTCACATATAATTTATAACCAATTATATATTTATTTTCCATAATCTCGCAGGAAGTCAATATGTGTCACACAGTTTCAAGCTCCTTTTTGCATAATATACAATATCTTTGCTCTTTGGGAATTTGTGCCTATGCTCCAAGGTTCTCCACTGTATGCAATACATCAAAGCGAGTTCTTAAAATAAATGAAACTAGCTGCCAATTATTGGTTTTTAATAGAGATTACTAAATGGTTTTGGTAAGTAGAAGCGCTGCTTTGTATAATTATGATATTTGTTTTTGTCAAATAGGTATTTCAACACTTCACTCTTCCGTCCCGATCCATTATTTTTTGTTTAAGCTCCGTTATTGACAGACTTAAATTAATAGGAGTTTGCACAGTTTGCACATTAAATCTAATCGAGGAATGAAAAGTACACATCTCTTTTCAAATTCCAAAAACGATTTAGAAAGTTTAACATTAGATGGCGCAAAAAGACCTAGTAATACAGCTCCATTACCCTCCAAACCTAGCATTTTCATATAAAATGAACTTCTTGTGATCTTCCAGAGCGCCAATATATATGTCCAACCTAACTCACAATGAGCTTCAGCCTGAACAGATTTCAACAGACCCAGAGTTTTCTGCCAAAGTAAAACCTCTAGGTGTTTTAACCACAACACATCCCTTTCCAAAAAGGTACTTAAGCCATATAATATAGGGGGCACTATACTAGAAATAGAGCTTTAACGTGGCCTCCAAAGAATAGCCACCATTGCTCGTAATGAAGGACTTGATGAAGAGGAATTTACCTAGTACCTTAATTTGGATAGAACTATATAGAATTT
The DNA here is from genome assembly GCF_040938575.1 of Ambystoma mexicanum. Classification (NCBI taxonomy): domain Eukaryota; kingdom Metazoa; phylum Chordata; class Amphibia; order Caudata; family Ambystomatidae; genus Ambystoma; species Ambystoma mexicanum. Next base: position 762,308,371 of record NC_090941.1, read on the forward strand.
CAATTCCCAATCTAGCCCCAATCATAGCACCTAGATATATGTACTTTTCCACAATCTCCACAGCAATCCCATTTAGCTTCCACTCATATCCAGTGGACCTACCTCTTCTATCACCTTCCTTCATAATTTTAGTTTTGTTAATATTAATTCCAAGCCGTTTTCCTTAGTGTACTTCAGAAAAGAAGTTAGCCTTTCTTGGAGTCCTACTGCAGTTCTATCAAAAATAATGGTATCATGCGCATAGGACATCCAGGACAAGGCTAAGGTACCAATCTGCAGAAGAAAGTTGTTAGCTTTCTGCATCGCCTTACATAAATCTGTGACATAAAGATTGTTTAATAAAGGGGCGATTACACAACCTGTTTAACTCCATGGAGGATAAGTGCCCTTCATTGTTAAGACTGATCATCACAGAGGTGTTGGAATAGAGTTGCATTAACAAATATAACAGGCCTGGGTAGACACCCCATTCTTTTAACTTGCCCCATAATCTTCCTCTGATAACAGAGTCAAAAGCTTGAGAATAATCCTCAAAGCAAATATAAAGCTTTTGACTCTTATCCAGCAAGGTAAATATACCAGTGCCCATACAATATTATCTGTACCAAGGCCCTTACCAAACCCAGTCTGTCGGGTTTTGAGAATATTTCTTTCCTTAACCCAGGCATTTAATTTCTTTAGGATGCAGGTTGCAATGTTTTTTTTATGGCATCTGTACAAGGCCGCTCCTTGCCTTGTATAATTGAGCAGGGCCTTTCCAATATGTTTCCCCCAATGACCTCTTTCATCAAAACGAACTCCTAAATAATCATAAAATGTGCCTCTCTATAGCTCAACAACCCCTTTGGGGAAAAGAGTTCCCATGTCTCTTTGACCAAAGCAGAACCTTGGTTTTGGATAATTAATTTCAAGACCCAACCTAACTGATATTGATTCAAACAAAGTCAGCAGCTTCTGTATTCCTGTTCTTGTTTTGCTGATGAAAACTGTGTCATCAGCATAGAGCAGACTAACTATTTTACTCCCACCCAACATAGGGGCATCCATGTCACTAAGTTCAATCTCAAGTGCTATCTGATTTATATATAGAGTGAAGAGAGTGGGGCGATGACACAGCCTTGTGTAACACCCTTAAATACTGGGAAGGGTTTAGAGAAACCTTCACCTATAAGGGTGCGCACATAACAGGAACCCCCAATTGGAACAGATACACCCATAGCCTTATTCTGGGGATTGAATCAAATGATGCTCACAGGTCAATAAGTACTAATCGGTTAACGTTTGTTTTGTCCCTTGGGTTTTCAACAGTGTCTGGTCTCGGCACTGAGGGGCTAGTTGCCAGTGGCCCCTGCAATCCTCCCAGCGCTATGCCAGTTACGAAGCTGCAATTAGAGTCGGGTGTGAATAAGGGATCACACCGGACTCCAGAAATGGAAATAGAAACTGCCCTTACCCAAGGGTTGGGGCCCTCAGGCACCCTTTGCATGAGTAGGGAGGAACCCCACCCACAACCATTACCACTGACCCCAATCAGGAATAGCAACCGCTTTTCTGAGGTTCTTGCCCTCAGTGCTAAAAGAAGAATTAATCTACAGCAAGAACAGCTGGCCTGTACCAAACTCCTGCTTATCAGTGAAAAGTGTCAGAATGTCCCTAATTTTGAAAGCAATATCACTGGCCCTCCTCCATTAACCCCCATGCCTATGCAGCCAATTGTAACTAACTCCCATGATGATAAAGGAGGGATAAATGGGTGTGATACTAAGAATAAGGAGGCAGAGAATGTAGAAGGCTACATATTGAAAAGAGCCCAGTCTGTGCTAACCCAGCCTAAACAAATGGGGGATCAGTTAAGTCATAATTTAACGAGAAGTACTGATAAGGGGTTGGGTGACCCTAGGATACCGAAGCCCTGGAGACTTCTCCAAGAGCAGCTGTTGCGAGATCTTACAGCTTGCAAAAACATCAGAGACTTTCAGAACTGGGTTGTGGCTGCAGGTTCTAACATGCTCGACTCATCCCAGGCTAATCCTAAGAAGCTCATTCGAATAGAATTAAGGAGAATGGAAAACTCCTCACAAACCACACCTTCCAAGAATGGTCTCCAGCAGAGCTGCCAAACAGACTTTAGAGAAGCGACCTATGTAGGCACGTCCTCTCTGGAGAAGGCTGCCATTCCCGCCCCTGGTCGGGGGGCAATGGTCTGCAAGTGAATTGTAGGCCGCCCATGAAGGTAGTCACATTGGTGGCCTTTCCATCGGGCAAGGATATCTGTCAAAGAAAATCTAAAATGACTAGAATCGAGGACCCACATCCAAGGAGATATGCTCTGGATCCCAGAAATGTTATTATCACCAATGTCGACAAGCCAAGCCAATTTGAATCTAGGGAGGCCTTGAAGAACAACATTTTTTTTTGGCTTATTGCCAAATTTGGCACTAATTGTGTGAGAACTCAAGACCTAAATGTCGGGGGGAAATTCTGCCGGGGTCAGCCGGGCCGTCCGCGGACCTCCGGGCAGGGAGGCCCCAACTCCTCCCGTATATCCCAAAACCAACAGAGTATGAGACACACACAAGAAGCAAGGTGGTTCTGCTGTTTATTAGACAAAACGGCAGGGATGGGTCAAGGATCGTACGCGTCCGTCCTGACACACACACAATCGTGGGGCTCGCAGGCCCTTTTTACCTTAGTATGACGCGCTACTTGCGTCACCTTAGAAAGTTTAGCAAAAAACCTATCTCCACTCTGGATTGGTTACTCGAGTGGTAGGGTTAGTATAGCATACGTATAGAGAACGGTGTTAGTGGTTGAGGGTCAGTCAGGTGATATACTTGGGTTGTCCCTTCAATTTGATACATGAAAATTGTTACATGAAGACCCCTGAGGATTGGTCAATGCTAATGGCGTCAGTGATAAGAGCCCCATGTTCTGATTGGTCCGCTCGCGAGCCTCCCAGTCTGGGACCATCGCTGTTCCCAGCTCGCGGTGCACCTGTCATTTGCAACAATGTTTCACTATGGGTACGTGCAGACAATATGAGGATTTATTCATATGCTGGAAGGCCGACTACTCCCACTGTCGCAGATGTCCATTGAGTCTTTTAATTGTATCTGCCTGTGTCTTGTAACGGGGGATTCAGGCGTCTCCTTCCTCCTGGCCTTGGCATCCTGTCAGGTTTGGCTTGGTCACGTGAGGTGGGACCGTGGTTGAGGCAGAATTCTGCCCACTAATATTGTTTTTTCCACTGTGTGCCTGGTTTAATTTGCAGGTGCGACCTTGACGTTGGTTTGCGGCGTGCGAGATTGCAACATTGTGCCCTTGGCTGTCTGCTTTCGCCGGGCTCATTCTGCAGGGTCAGCAACCGGACTCTTGTTCATTTAATGTTCATGGAAGCTCTTGCTTGCGGCCTACTTGAGTCTGGTGTTATAGGTGGAACCGTTTAGTGCACAGGCGCTTTAGGTTGTGGTATCATATTGTATATTTCTTACTATGGCACCTGGGTTTAGGAGAAGCGTGAGCAAGCTCTTTAGATGAGTTCATTGTGCGTCTGGCGTTTCTGCATTTTGAAAAACCTATGTGAAAAATAATACAGATGCACGTCCGTGGGTGTGTTCGTCACCTATGTCGTTGCACTGAGTATGTTCTTTGTGTGGATTGGTGTGTGAGTGTCCAGTGTGCATGTTTGCACAGGTGTGCTGACCGTTGGCTAGGTCGTCATGGCATCTCTAACGATGTGTTGGTTTAGTCGAGTTGATCCATGCCGTAGGTGTCGGCATGGGCAGGGCGGGCTGCTGGGCAGGTAGGTGGGCACATCCGTATGTTCCTGTACCAGGGTATTTGGTCGTCTGGTAGATAGGCAAACTCCTCTCGTGGCGGGTGCCTAGGCCGTGATCCCCTAGGCCAAGCGCGAGAGGGGATTGGCGGGAGCCTGTTATTCCATTCTCCCACTTCAGTCCCCCCTCTGGTCGACTTGTCGACCACAAAAATATCCTTTTCTTTATCTCCTCTCACTCTCCATATTTTAGTTATTCCTCCCAAATGTCCATAGTGGTTAACATGGTCTTCAAATGACCAATACATATATGCACAGGTTCCTCCAGGAGTGCAGTATACCCATTTCCCTATGTAGCTCCTTGGGTTTCTTGGGTTTTCGAGCTTCACAGATGGTGGGTCCAGGTGGTTGGTGATGATCTGGTTGCGCAACTTCTCTCTCTCTTTTATGATCGTGCCTGTGTGTTGGCCGTCATCTGTTGGCATCAAGGGGTGCATACCAACCATTTCGATCATCTCGTCTGTGGTGCGTGCCTTCCGGGCTTTCCAAAATCTTATTATGATCAGTGTAGCTCCAGCCAAAATAGTACATCCGACTATAATCTTCAGTCCATCCGACAGCCAAGATGGCATCCATGACCATAATATTGAAAACCAGCTCTCATCCTTTTTCACACCTTTACTTTCATCCATCATTTTGGAGTGCATCTGGGCCAATTGTGAAACCGCTTCTGTCAGTGTACCATTGTCAGCATCGTTGGCAGGGATGAATGAGCAGCATGATTGTCCTATCTTTGCGCAAACTCCTCCTTCCATTGCTGTGAGGAGGTCCAGTACATATCTGTTCTGGAGTGCTACCATCCTCACAGCTCGCAGTTCCTCTTTTATTGCGTTGAATCCATTTACTGTAGAATTAATAGTCATCATTAGTTCCCATCGAGTTATCTGGAGCCATTTTGCGTTTGCGTAAGCCTGCAGTCCTGGATGTATTATTGAGGAGAAGAGCATTGCTGCTCTGCTGAATAGTCTGTGTTCTGGCGGAATTGAAGTGAGTGCTGTTTCCGACCTTCCCCATAGGTAATTTCCTGTCAAAGGTTCTCCTTGTCTTTTCTTTCTATTCAGGACAGTATTATTGCCGTTGTTTTTGTTCTCTGGCCCCTTCTGAGGTTGTACAGATCTCTTCTTCCTCTTGTTCCCTTCATCCATTTTGGGGAAGTTCGCCACATTGACATGTTTCTGGGGTACCACTAGTGATGGTACATTGACGTGCACCATTGTGCATATACCATTCCACAGAGGGGGCAGTGTGTGGTATGCCTTTTCTCCACAGGCCCAGTAATGGTCCATTACTACTGCTGTTCCTGCTCCCCCCTCAGGTAACTCCATCACGCTTGCACAGTTGGTGTTGTATCCTACGTCCACCTCTCCTTTATGTTGGTAGCATACCTTAGGCGCAGTTAGCGGCAGTATTGTTATTGGGTCTTCATCCTTCTCCATCCACGTGAGCATGGGTACGTACTTGACCCAAGTCATCCAACATCTATGGTTGTGTTCATCAATAGTTGAAATATTTTCTCTTGTTACCATGTGGCTGCCAACCACTCCTATGTCCCATCTGTTGTCCATGTACACCTTCCCTGTTATTGTCACCAGTGGCCTTTCCCAACATCCTTTTTTACCAGGAACTTCAGTGGCGTACCAATCACATGGTAGGTACTGTAGTGTTACTTTCTTTGTTTCTCCTTTTTCGGGACCACTTGTTGTGTATCTGAATGCTTCAGCATGTAAACTGCTCTTGTGGTAGTCAAATAAGTCTTGAGGAAGTTGTTTTCATATGGATATGTGTCTCGTGTTTTCCACACCAGTTGCACCACTGTCCCTTGAAATCTTCCTTTCGTTTGGAACAGTGCCAGGTATATTATACATCGTGCTATCTTTTCATCTATCTCCGTGGCAACGAATGTTCGAGAAGCGCTCATGGTGTATGGGATTAATGAGCAAACGTAGCAGCTGTCTTCTGTTGTCTGCTTACCTATGTGGGTCATGTGTTGGTACCATATGTTGTTTGAGATGTGTGCTGAATCTTGTATGTAGTTGTCAATACCTTTATTGTCTGAGTATGTGCTGCGTTTAACTCTATTTTCCTTGTGTGGGATTTTACTAGTACCACCTGACGAAACACCTGTTGCAGCTGGGGGTGGGGGTGTATTAGGTTTGGGTACAGCAATAATATTGATAGCATAGCTGTTCTGCCATACAGAGGCAGCCAAGAACCCGGTGATCATCAAAATCCCTATCAATTTTATTACAGAGGCTAATTTCACCGGCATTTTGCTCTTACCTTGCTGCAGTCCGGCAGCTTATTCTTGCGACGTTAAAGTTGCCCGCCTGAAAATTCTCAATATGCTTGTTATTAGTGTTAGTTGTTGTTTTTAAGCTCTCCCTATCAAATAGTCATTCAGTGCCCAGGCGAAGAGCTGTTCCCACGCCAATCTAAGCGATCTATCTCTTAGGGCAGGCAAGTATGGTTGGAGGGGGGCATTGAATGTTCTATGGCCAAGAGGAATGCTGTGTAGTAGACACGTACCCGCCTTCTTTTCAGGTACGTTGGCCTTTTTATTTCATATACAAATTGGTGTGACAATTCTTCTGGGTAGTTATCATCTGAGGGTACCATCTACTCCTGGGCAGTGAATTTGTTAGTTATCTACTTTCTTAGCAGTACAAAAATATGCTGTACCTGCATGTGCGAGAGAAAAGAAAGAGAACATTCGAGTGTTTACATGTGTATATGTGCAAGACAATGTCCTTCCATTCAGTTATTACTGCAGTGGGTAGGGGGTCGATGGGCAGAGGGTTTGGGGCTCAACTGGCGGAAGTCTCTTTACTCTTTGATCGTGTGACCATGGGGTGGGCGGTATGGGGATCACCCCTTTCTTTTCTAGTAGTTGTCTCTGGGGAATCTGGGGGGTGACAGGGTATGGAGACACTTAGGCCGTTAGCTGTGGTAGAAGTCTCTTCCTCCGTTGGTGACGCTGTTATTGTTCTTCCAGTGGCCCTGTCGGTGGCGCTGGGGCGGGTCTGGAGTTTGTAGATCTTTACGTCGTGTAGGTGATTCCAGGCACGTTTGTCCTGTAGCTTTACTGCTCTCGTTGATACCTCCTCTACCAGATGGGGACCAGTGAAGCGTGGGCTGTTCCACTTTCTGTTGAAATTGCGGAGTAGTACGTGGTCACCTTTAGCAACTTTGCACAGTCTTTCCTTTTCCAGTTCCTTGTCCGCGTCTCCTTGTCGATCGCTGTTAGACCCGCCCCACGTGCGCTCGAGCTGTTGAGACAAAAACACTACACTAGTAATCAAAGAAGACACATATTGGTACATTTCATCACCAAGAACAGTTGCAGTATTTTCGTGGTCGGTGAATGCTCTTGATGTTGGCGTCAGGGGAAGGCGCATTTGACGTCCGGTAACCACCTCGTGAGGGGTGAGGTGGTGGTCGGAACCTGGTCTATTCCTTAGCTCAAATAGGGCTAGTGGAAGGCAATACAACCAACTCTTCTTTGTTGTTTGCTGTATTTTTGCAATCGCCTCCTTTAGTAGGCCATTCAGGCGTTCGCATATAACGTTGGCCTGCGGGTGGTATGCACATGCAAATTTATGCTTGATGTTCAGTAAGGATGTGATGTGCTGGAACATTTCGTTTGCGAAATGCGGGCCATTATCTGACCGCAGTACCTCGCACACTCCCCACCTGGGGAAGACCTCCCTCACTAGGAATTTAGCTGCTCTCAATGCATCTGGGTGTGAACAGGGCCCTGCTTCAATCCACCTCGAGAATGGGCATACTACTACAATCATATACCTATTTCCTTGACATACGTTGATCATATCAACATAGTCAATATGGAGATGTCGGAAGGGTCCCTCTAGCCGGGGTATAGTACCTCTTATCACCTTCAGAGTGTGACCGGCCGTAAACTGTTGACAGGTGAGACAATTGCTGATAAAATTTGACACATGAGAATTTAACTCGGGGCAGAACCAGTCTTCCCTAATTCGTGCTGCAATTACCTCCTTGCCTGTATGGGCTGGGTGGTGTAGTTGGCTCAGGGCGGTGTTCAATAGTGCCAGTGGTATTACAATCTTTACAGTGTCACCCTGGCGCCATAGTGCGTCAGTTGGTGACATTGTGCATCCTCTTTTTACCCATATTTCTTTTTCTGCCATTGGTGCAGCCGCTTGTAGCTCCATTATCTGTGTGGCTGGGAGATGGGTGTACCCTTCTCTTATCAACATCTCCTTAGCCATTCCCCTCCCTCTCCCTCTCTCTGACTCTGGGGGGTTCCATATCTCACCAAAATATGCAGCATACTTCGTATGTGCGCCTGCTGCTGCATTCCCTCTTGAGACATGATCTTCTCCATGGGTGTGTGCGGTACATTTGACCAAAGCTAATTCTTGGGGGTCATTTATTACGTCAATTAGTTCAGCCAATAAGAGAGCATGTTGCACTGGAGTGCCGTCGGCTCTCCTAAACCCTCTTCTTCTCCATTTCGACAGCCCTGAGTGGACAGTGGACGTAACATATGCGCTGTCAGAATATATGGTCACTCGTTTGTCAAAGCTTTCCTTCAACGCCAAGATCAGTGCAACCAGTTCTGCTGCTTGAGCAGAATAATGCTGTGGTAGTTGTACACATTTCATCGCCACACACACCGGTACCTCCATCATTTTTACCACCGCTGCCCCAGTCCTCCTTTTCCCATCCCTTTGGTCGATTGTTGATGACCCAGCAATGAACAGGAGCTCACCTCCCTCTAGTGAGTTCTCTTCAACCTTTCTAGTACATGAGTACATTTCAGTGATTTGCGTACAATTGTGTGCATAATCTCCTTCCTCAATTACTTCTGCTAAGAACCTTGCAGGGTTGACTGTGCTACATCTAACAATTGATAGTTCAGCTCTGGATAAGATGATCTCATAACCTGATGCCCTCTGCGTGGTTAGGGTGGACTTAGGTTTATTCAATATTGCAAATAGTGCGTGTTCCAGAAATAGTGTGGTTGGGCACCCCATGGTGATTGCTGACGCTTTCTCTACCGCAAAAGCAGCTGCGGCGAGACCTTGTTCGCAAGGGAAATGACCTAGCATCACAGGATCTAAGTGGCCGCTGTAAAACGCTACTGGTTTGTAGCCCATGCTTGTTTTTTGAGCCAACACTGCTTTCATTACTGCTGAGTCGCAATGTGAAAATATAAAGAATTGTCGCTCATAATCTGGGGTTGCCAGTACCGGAGCAGTTGATATCGCATCTTTCAGTTCATCAAAAGCCTCTTTCATTTCCATTGTCCACCCCAACTTTTTCTCCCCTTTGTTAGCTACCTTTAACGCCTCAAGCAGGGGTCCTATGTATGAGCTGTAATCAAATACCCATGCTCTACAGTAGTTGCACAGACCCAGGAACTGCTGCAGTTCCCTCACTGTTTGTGGCACTGGCGTTTTTGAAATGGCCTGTGCTCTTTGTGGTGCAATCTTTCTTCCATGTTGGGATATGAGCTGACCAATGTAAAGTACCTGCTCCTGACAGTACTGTAACTTTTCCATGTCTACCTTGTAACCTTTTTCAGCCAATATTGTCAGCATCTTTAATGAGTCCTCTCTGCATGTTCTTTCGTTTGTGCTGCAAATTATTATGTCGTCGACATACTGTAACACTGTGCTTTCTACTTCAATGTTACCCAAATCCATCTGTATTACTCTGTTGAATATTGAGGGTGATTCTCAGTACCCTTGTGGCAGTCTGGTGTGTTTCCACTTTGTGTTTCTGTAAGTAAAGCTTGTCAGGTCTTGTGAGTCTGGGTGCAATGGTATTGAGAAAAAGGCATTTTTAAGGTCTATCACTGTAAATCGTGATGCTTCTGCTGGAATGCCGCACAATATTGTGGCCGGGTTTGCGGCTATGGGGTATTCTGCTTCCACTATGTTGTTCAAGGGCCTGAGGTCCTGTATGAAGCGCCAAGACCCCCCTCTAGCTTTGCGCACTGGGTATACAGCCGTGTTACATGGTGATTCTGAGGGGACCAATATGCCATTATTTATAAGGGCCGTTATTGTTTCATATATGCCCTCATCTGCCTCTTTTGATAGTGGGTACTGTTTCACTCTGGGGAGTATTGCACCTTTTTTCAATTTTATCCTTACTCCCCCTATACTTTTTATGCACCCCACATCATAGGGGCTAGTAGTCCATAATGATGTGGGTACTTTTGCCATATCCTCCTCAAAGAAGGGGACTGGGGTTGATGTGGGTGCCTCAAGTGCCATTGCAATTTTCTGTGCCACTTGTTTGTACGCCACTCTTAGCCATATTTCCACACTCATCATAAACACCATTTCACCTTCTTCCTTTTCTTCTGAGAAGAGCTCCTCATCTGACACCTGGGTGAGTCCACATCCCTCTGCTAGTGCTATCACTACCCTCCATGCTCTTACTTCTCTGTCTTGGGCATGTACCGCAATGTAATCAGCTGTTGCTATAATGCTCTCTATGTTCACTGAAATCACCTTTCCTTCTTGTTCATTGGCTGGTGTTTCTAGTCTGAACAAATAGGCTGCTGGCCTCCTCCAGATCTTTCCTTCTATCCCTGGCATCCATGCAAATGCCATGTCTGTCCCGTACTGGAATAGTTCACCATCTACTGGCTCAGCCCTAATCGCTGTCTGTCCGCAGTATGCTTGCATAATTTGTCGTGCTGTGAGCATGTTAATTCCTGGAGTAGAGCAAATTATGCCGTCCTCCGTAAAGGAGATCGTCATATTCAACCTGTTCATGATGTCTCTCCCCAGTATATTTACTGGTGAGTCCCTAGAATATAAAAGTGGGACTGACATGTCATAATCCCCAATTGATAAGGGAATGTTATCAGTAAAGGGAACCAACCCCCTAGCCCCAGAGAATCCTTGGGTGTTCATGGCTTCGCCTGACATCTTAAATTTACCTTCCCTTATGCAAGACCGGGTCGCCCCAGTGTCAACAAGGAATGATAATTTTTTGTCACCTATCGTTACCTCTATGCGTGGTTCCTCCGCACTATTAGGCGTTACCGACAGGATGGGACACACCAAGGCCGTCTGTGGGCTGTCCTATTGAGGGTACAACGATTGACCATTTCCTGTGTAAGGGTTGTGTCCCAGGACCGTCACCCTACCCAGTTGTGTTTGTTGTGCTTGGGGTTGTTGTGTTATCGCTACCTGTTGTTGTGGCAGTGAAAATGCCTGTGGCTGTTGTTGTGTTACTAGTTGTTGCTGTTCATTTCCCTGTTGCAACGTCTGCTGTTGCTTTATGCCCTGCTGTTCCTGTGTGGGCCTTAGTTGTCCCTGCTCGCTCCATGATGGTGTTCCTGGTCTTACTCTACACGTGCGTGACATGTGCCCTACTAATCCACAAATCCAACACACTGGTGGTTCCCTACTCTGCCATGGAAAGCTTCCTGTGTTGTCCTGGTATACTGGTTGCCCGGTGGGATAGGAATTTCTAAGTCCTCCCACCGGCTGTTGTGTGTTATATCCGTATCCTCTCCCTCTCATTATTCCACCTCTTCCCCTGTTGTAATTATAATACCCAGCTCCTGGCATTGAGTATCCTCCTCCCATGTTGGTCGTGTATGGTTGGAGTGGCGGCACCTGTTGTGTTACAGTCTGTGAGGATGGTATTTGGGAGGGATCTTGTGCAGCCACTACTTGTGTGGGGCTTTGGGTCAGTGTTGCAGGTGTAGTTATTAGTGCCCCTTCCATTGTGTATTTAGTAAGTTTTTTCTGTACTAGTTTAGCCTCTTCCGCTTTCCTGTCCTCTTCCTTTTGTTTCATTTTTCCTTGCCATGTCCTACAATGATGCACTATTGTCAGTTGTATTTCTGGCCATGCTTTTGCTTCCATTCCCACTACTTTCTTCAGTTGTTTCTGAACTGCTTCTGGGAGCCCTTGTACTAGTATATGGTAGAATATTGCTGGTGTTTTGTCCCATTGTTCTCTAGTTTCCATGCGCCACTTCTCTTGGATTTCCTGGATGTAATCAACAGGATCTTCGTTCTCACGCATCTTGCGTGAGGTAATTGCTCCTATGTCTGATGTGTCTGGGTACTGTACCCTTAGTGCCTGCCATAGTGCATGTCTGCAGTTTGCGAATGGTGCCCCATCGTGCGATGTGTTTGTTATTGTTACCCCAGTGAATCCCGCTCTCTTCCAAATGTCATCCGCTGCATCCCCTAATATAGATATTAGAAGGCCCTTTACATCTCCCACTGCCAGTTTCTGTCCTGCGGTGTGTTTTTCCATTTCATATATCCATTTACCCGCACCTCCACTTAATGATGGGAGCCTGCACTTTATATTTTCTTTGTCTGCATGCTTCCAAGGGATGTATTGTGGTCTAACCCCTCCCCTCTCGAGAAGTGGCATTAAGTTGTTTCTCGTTTTACCCCTTGGGTTCCATAAAATCGAGTCCCCACACCCCTCCTCTTCTTCTCTCTCTTCTACATCGTCAATTTCGTCCGTATTTCCCCTGCTCGTAACTCTTTCTTCTCCATCTTTTCCCCTTCTTTCATCATTTCCTGTATTTAATGTGGGCGTGTGTATTCGTCCTCCCTGCCTGCGTCTAGGGAGGTCTCTAAGCCTACCTGCATAGGGTGTCATTTCGTTTGTGAAGGGCGCGAGTTTGGTTGTAAGTAATGAGCGTGAGGTGGTTGAGCATGTAGGGTGGGATGGTGACGGTGTGGCTTCATGTGTCTGTCTTTCCGCTATTTCTGGCTCTTCCTCCTCACTTCTCTCCAGTTCATCCTTTCTCCTACAGATCCATGGTGAGTCTGTATTGGTCCGGATGGCGTATAATTCATCTAGGCTTTCCCTTTCACTAATTCTTCCTTCCTTTTCCATTCCTTCTTCCTCCTCACTACAAAAGTCATTTGTAAATGGCAGCCCCCACTCTGTCTTTTTCCCCTTGATCGTTACTGTTTTTAAATCTATTAGGTCCGGTTCTCCCTTTTCTCCTTTACCAACCGCTCCCCTTTGCGCTGATGTTGTTGCTACTTCTGTGTCTCTATATACATACCTCCTTACTTCACTCTCCCCTCTCCTATCTTCTCTTTCCCCTTCATTTCTCTCCTCCATCTCTCTACCAATTTTCTCCCTTTTCCTTTTTAATTCCTCCATTACTTCACTACTCATCTTTTCCAATATTCTTTCATCCTCTTTCTTCCTTTCCCATCTCACCCTCTCCCGTTCTAATATACTCTCTATCACCCTCCCTTCTTCGTATTTCCTAGTTGTTTCTGATAGTAATCTCTTCTTCCACATTGCCATTTCATTTTCTTTCTCTTCTTCTTCCTTTTTCCTCTCTCGTAGTACTGCTCTTGATACCCTTTCTGCTGCTGCTTTTACCCTTTCGGCTTCTCTCCTTTGCTCCTCAGTTCGTTCCCTTATTTTTTCCAACTCGTTCTTACCTTCTTTCCTTTCCCTCGCTCTCTCTCTTTCCTCCCTCTCGAGCTGTTTGATCAGTTCATTCTGCTCATCCCTTAACTCTGCTAGTCATTCCTCCAAAATCTCTTCCTTTTGTCGTAACAGCTCTTCCCCTTTCATTTCACTCTCCCTGGTTTTATCCTCGACCATTTTCCTTACTACCTCCTTCTCTTCTCCTGTTAATGAACCTCGTAATTTTAATAGTATCTGCGCAGCTACCCACTCATCATGTCCTATTTCCGCAGTTTGCTCTTCTCCAGTCCTCCCCTCCCCTGCTGGCGTCTTCCTATGAGCTGCATATGGTGGCGGGCTGTATGCCGGGTTCGAGTACCCCTCAGGTACTACCCCTAGTTCTCTTAAAGGGTATAACCCCCCTCCCTCTGTTTTCACTACCTTCGCTAGGGGTATATCGTCAATCTGTTCCTTTTTTATTTCATTTTCTTTTGAGTTATTATTCTTTTCTCCTCCCTCTTGTCCGTTCCCCGTGTTCTTTGGGCCTTCACTCCCCTTTTCCCCATTCTCTCCTTCCTCCTTAATCTCTTTTTCTTCCGGTGTTTCCCCCACAGTGAACATTCCAATTGGTCCTGGTCGGGACCCCTGGAACATCCTCCATAAGTTTAACACCTCCACGTGGTGTGTCAACTTCTTCCCCTTGTATGTGTTATGCAGATGGTTTAATAGTGAATGTTGGGTATATTGATCGAAGCTACCATTAGGCGGCCATGGTGTTGTCATTTTGTTGTCCGTCCCCTGTGTCCATTCTATGCTATACTTGATCAGTTTCTCCCTATGGGGTGCCAGTGTTTTACATATGTGTTGTAGTGGGGTAGTGAGGGTGTTCCCCCACCCTCCCGATCCTGCCCCGTATGACATAGTAGCGTTCCACTTGTTATCCTTCCCCTATTATCTTACTAACACTTACAATACACAGCCTTATACCTTTACCTGGCCCCGTGAGTTTGGGGACTTGCGATAGTCCGCTAAGGGAAATTATTAAAATATAGTATTTACATTTGTATATTCTCTTCTTTCTTTTCTTCCTTTACAGAACACCCTTACGGCCCCCTGCGGCCGAGGCGCACGTAGCCCCCTGCGGCTGCGTACCCCTTGTGACGTTCTTATACAGTCGTCCTATTTTCATTTGCTCCTCCTCCCTCTTCTACACTTGCCGTGGCCGGCGTTCTCCGTGCGCAGCCACGTCCCCCGTTTCGCCTTCCCCCGATCAACTCATTACCGTTTATCTCCGTTTCCACTCCCTTACCACAACTCTCTTCCCCACCACTCTCAGAGGGAAAGATGCCTTGTGCTCGAGATATCCTATGAAAGCCCTACTGGTGATGTCACCGATCTCTTCAAACTACTGGTAAGTTCTTAATACACTTGCAATCTACCCCCGTTAGCCCCACAGCTGTCTTCCTGTCACGCCTGGAACAAGGTAATCAATAATATAATCGGACTGCACACGCTGCGTCGCCTCGCGTGTGATACGCCCCTCGACAGGAGGGCTTAACCAGCCAATTATCTTCCGTATTGGGCAACCAGCTAGCTACCGCCTACAGGGAAAAGTCATCTACCTATCGAGTTTCTTGCTCGATCAATAGGGATCCTCATCTACTCATTGATCAATAATTACCAAATCGTAGGAAACCGCGCACACACACACCCTTACACGTAGTCGCGACCTAGGTCAATCAGTGTCTACGAGCGGCCGCACGTGATGTTTTCGTGCTCCGCCCCCCTCTCTCGCGTAATGTAGCCGACTGCTCTCGCACTCGTTCGGCTACCATTCATTTCATTTCCAACACTAAATTGTCAAACCTTCGCCGCGCACCTGTGCAACACCTCCCACCTCCCTTATTTAATTCCTCCCCCCTCCCTCACAATTTCACATTGCTTGTTGTGCGTGGCATACTCACCAAGTTCTCTTGATGCGGGGCCGCTCGACTGCGTGCACCCCTCCAAGCGGCTCGCCACCTCCCTTCGTCTGGACCACGTCTGGACACTCGCCAACCGCGGGCGGGATACTTCTCAACCGGCTCCCGAAGGCCAATATCCGGATTGCGCTGTCCGGTCTTCTCGCAGTTCCGCGATGGTCCTGTAGTCCTCAGAAGGGGGCAGCGGCAGAGGGGGCCGCTCCGCCGGGGTTCCTCGCAACGATAGTACTTGGAAAAATAAAATAAAAAGTAGATCTTAAACAGATCCCAGCAGTGCCTCCAACTTGTCGGGGGGAAATTCTGCCGGGGTCGGCCGGGCCGTCCGCAAGCCTCCGGGCAGGGAGGCCCCAACTCCTCCCGTATATCCCAAAACCAACAGAGTATGAGACACACGCAAGAAGCAAGGTGGTTCTGCTGTTTATTAGACAAAACGGCAGGGATGGGTCAAGGATCGTACGCATCCGTCCTGACACACACACAATCGTGGGGCTCGCAGGCCCTTTTTACCTTAGTATGACGCGCTACTTGCGTCACCTTAGAAAGTTTAGCAAAAAACCTATCTCCACTTTGGATTGGTTACTCGAGTGGTAGGGTTAGTATAGCATACGTATAGAGAACGGTGTTAGTGGTTGAGGGTCAGTCAGGTGATATACTTGGGTTGTCCCTTCAATTTGATACATGAAAATTGTTACATGAAGACCCCTGAGGATTGGTCAATGCTAATGGCGTCAGTGATAAGAGCCCCATGTTCTGATTGGTCCGCTCGCGAGCCTCCCAGTCTGGGACCATCGCTGTTCCCAGCTCGCGGTGCACCTGTCATTTGCAACAATGTTTCACTATGGGTACGTGCAGACAATGTGAGGATTTATTCATATGCTGGAAGGCCGACTACTCCCACTGTCGCAGATGTCCATTGAGTCTTTTAATTGTATCTGCCTGTGTCTTGTAACGGGGGATTCAGGCGTCTCCTTCCTCCTGGCCTTGGCATCCTGTCAGGTTTGGCTTGGTCACGTGAGGTGGGACCGTGGTTGAGGCAGAATTCTGCACAATTAATATTGTTTTTTCCACTGTGTGCCTGGTTTAATTTGCAGGTGCAACCTTGACGTTGGTTTGCGGCGTGCGAGATTGCAACATTGTGCCCTTGGCTGTCTGCTTTCGCCGGGCTCATTCTGCAGGGTCAGCAACCAGACTCTTGTTCATTTAATGTTCATGGAAGCTCTTGCTTGCGGCCTACTTGAGTCTGGTGTTATAGGTGGAACCGTTTAGTGCACAGGCGCTTTAGGTTGTGGTATCATATTGTATATTTCTTACTATGGCACCTGGGTTTAGGAGAAGCGTGAGCAAGCTCTTTAGATGAGTTCATTGTGCGTCTTGCGTTTCTGCATTTTGAAAAACCTATGTGAAAAATAATAAAGATGCACGTCCGTGGGTGTGTTCGTCACCTATGTCGTAGCACTGAGTATGTTCTTCGTGTGGATTGGTGTGGGAGTGTCCAGTGTGCATGTTTGCACAGGTGTGCTGACCGTTGGCTAGGTCGTCATGGCATCTCTAACGATGTGTTGGTTTAGTCGAGTTGATCCATGCCGCAGGTGTCGGCATGGGCAGGGCGGGCTGCTGGGCAGGTAGGTGGGCACATCCGTATGTTCCTGTACCAGGGTATTTGGTCATCTGGTAGATAGGCAAACTCCTCTCGTGGCGGGTGCCTAGGCCGTGATCCTCTAGGCCAAGCGCGAGAGGGGATTGGCGGGAGCCTGTTATTCCATTCTCCCACTTCATAAAGGTCCTTTGCAGAACCCAGACCTACAATTGGTATCATACTGACAATACGGCCTGCATCATTGTTGGATGCAGGGCTAGTAGCCTGCCCCTGTACTTTATTAGAATTGTACTTTCACAGCATATGCCCTTTACTACTGATCTTGGAATTGTGTTAAATTGACATGCCAATGTTCTAGCTTACAGATAACTGTCGGTCTGCTCTTTTCAGGCTTGGACACTGCTTTATTGGACTTGTAGTGCAGTTTTCTGAGCATTCCTAATCTAGTTATGGACGTTATGGATACGTTTTCGCACTGGCATTGCGCTGAGTCCTTGCGTTACCTGTTTGTTGTCTGGTTTGTTAATGTTATGATTTATGTTATGCGCCCTGATGCCTGCAGGCTTTCAGTGCTTTATAAGCATACAAATAAAATAAATAAAAATAAGAAGAGATTTTGATTGCTAAGTCAGATATATTTCTCACTAAGTATGGACAACTTAAAAAATTGATCCACCGGCCAATGCCCGGACAAAAACCAGACTGCATATCTGAGAGCACAATATTCAAGGACACGCCGTCCTCCAGGATTTTTCAAAGAATGTTCCTGTATGTCTTCAAGGCCACATCAATTAAGGAGATTGGTCTATAGTTTTGAGGGTCACCCTTATCCCCTTCTTTATAAACAGGGATTATAATAGCACCTCATCACGACTCTGGGACAAGGTGAGGGCTCGTGATATTTAAAATTGCTTGCTGTAAAACAGGGCTCCATGCTAAAGAGCTCTGCTGGTATTGAATTTAACCCTGGCGCTTTGCCAGTCTTCAGTGAAATAATTGCTTCCTCCACCACCTCTAGAGAGATGCCCAACACATGGCATCAAGGCCTCCCAGCCCATTGGTCCAATATTGGTTGCTAATTGAACCCCAGGGTCCTGGTAGAGTTTAGTGAAGTGTAAAAGCCAGGTTTCCTCTGGGATATTATAGAGAGGAGCTATTTGGCCATTTAGTATGCTTGGAAACCAACTTCCAAAAGGTAGAGGAATTTGTCCTAATTACTAATTGGAACACCTCCCATTTCCTTTTACGAAACAACTCCCTCTTTTCCACCAGGAGTTTATATTGTCGTTTAGCTGATCTTAATTCCTCAGCACTCGTAGACTCTTTCAAATTGGCAAGTAACACTATTTTGTACTTCTTTTGACAGCACTCCCGGTCAATCCACTCACTGTGGGGCAAAGTACTCTCTGTCCCTATAACACCTGGTTTAGTCAGGGTATGGTTTAACAGGGAGGCCAACTGCTGCCAAAAATCTCTTTACAACAGTCTGGACCCTTCTCTAAATGATTCCACGAGCAGGACTAACAATGTGTATACTCTACTGATGTGGTTGTTTTCTACCAACGTTTGCCAGGAGATCGTTTCCCTACCCCATGGGTATCAGCCTTCCATAGATCACCTGTGCACTGAACCTTCATCGCTAGTGGCGGGTTCGAGGGAAGGCTAAAATATATCAAAATGGGGTCATGGTTGCTTTCAATACATTGGATAACTTGAAAATCAACCGCCAACTTACAACTTTCTACATGTATTAAAACATAATCAGTACAGGTCTTATGGTTCCCTGAAATCTATGTAAGCCTGGGGGAAATGACACAGGGAAACCTACCATTACAGGCCCTATACCCCTTGATCATAATCTCCCGAATTAATTTGTTGGTGAATGTCATCCTAGGAGTACAGGGTTGACTATGTGGCCGAGGGATCTCCCATATCGCATCATAATCCTTGTATAGAAATCTATACTCATCCACCATTTCCAGCTGCATACTAAAATCACCTAATAACACAATATGGAGCTGATGAGTGGTGCATGAAAGCAACATCTTTTTTAGCTCTTCAAGGTCAGATAATAAAGCATCTACAGCTTCCTCTGAGTGTCTCAAATAGATGTTGACAATAACAAGAAAATGTTGGGTATCAATCTCCCATTTCGCAGTTTGAATGTCAGGTTATGCTGAATAAACTAACATTTTAACTCCAGTTAATGAATTTGTGAAACATGTCAGCATACCCCCACTTGGCCTGCACCTTATCAATTTCCTTGCAAGTGAGCAAAATACCCTCTAGCCGTGTACATTTTCCAATTGTGTGAGCCATGTCTCTTGAAGGCAAACAATTTCGCATTTATTCATAAATTGCTGCCAATCTTGCTCTTAAATACAGCAACATTCCAAGAGACAAGAGTTGTAAGTGCTACTGGTTTTAGAAGAGAATCATTACAGGGTGGGCACACCAGGTGGGCTTGAATGCTTTGCCCAGAACCCCTAGTGTCACCTCACATGCATTGTTCCCTGGGTAATCGGCCCCAATTTGGGCGGAGGGTATTAACCCTGCTCAAAGTCCTGAGGGGGAATATGTGTCATACAACTGTAAACCATTTGGACAGGCCCCTATAGGAGTGAACCGCCATTCTATTAAGCTTACTCTCTAGTTCAGACTATGTTAGGTCTATAATCAGAGGGGGCTGAGGGACATTATTAATTTGCCTCACCTTGCTGTTAATTTCATCTACTTCATTTAATGAGAGAAGGGGTGCATGCCAAGTATTATGTAAATGACAGATATGATATGATATGATGTGACATTTATAACGCGCCTATACACAAGTGTTTCAAGGGAGGACAGACAACAATCCCACTAGGCCAGGTGTCATTCAGATTGCGCAAGTGCATGGGAAGGGGGAAGGGGTGAGTGCGGGGGGAGGGAGAAGGGAAGGGAAAATGTTTGGAGTCTTTAAACACTTTAATTCCTCTATGAGAGAGAGCAGTAATACAATTCAACATAAAGGAACGGAAATATAAATTAGAAAGACAAAAATTTACATTACAACCCCACCCAACATACAATCTGTTAAAATCCTTGTACCTGTAAAAACCTTAAAAGATATATTTGACACTCCCAAAATTTCACTCAGAGCCTTAATTAGAGTTCTCTTGTAGGAGTTTTTGTTCCCATGAAAAGGCCTTTAAAACAGTATATAATTTTATGTTTTCTCCAAGAGGCTAAAATGTCCGTCTGGCCAGGTTCTGTATCTGCACCCTATTTCCTGTTGGGGCTGCCAAGTTGGAGCATGGAAGAGGTTTTTGAACCGCACAGGTCTCATGGGCCAAACCTGAACTCCTCGACCTTTCATTGGCAGGCTGGCTCTCACAGGCCAAGCAAGGCTTACTCGGGGCCAGCAACCTCCTGTCCCATGGGGCAGGTGCTACTAAGCCCGCAGAGAGACCCTCCATTGTTGCAGACCCCAGAGGTAATGGAGGGGGGACATGCAGCCCAATTGTTGTTCTTGACGGATCTTGAGTCCCTCTAAGTGGAAGATTCTCCTCTTTTGAGATTTGTTGCTTACCAATACAGATAGTAAGTAAATACAGTAAGTAAATCTCGTTCACTCTTTTTAAACATAGGGATTAAAATGGTCTTCCTCCAGCTTTGTGGAATGACTCCCATTTTAATAACATTTTGAAAAATTATCATCAATAAGCTGGCCCATACTTCTGGGTTATTTTTCATAACCAGATCTGTAAGCCCATCTGGGCCACGGGCCCGGGAAGTATTCAATTTGTTAATAATATTGATAATTGTATTGGTTGTAACGTTAAACCATGATAACAATTCTTCATAGCACAGCAAGCCAATTATTTTAGGGTAACAATTCTTCTGTAATTCTCCTCCTGCATTATAATACACAATGCCAACATTTCTTATCCAGTTTTCTTCCGATATAGGATTAACCTTTTGTACATCTTTCACAAGCATGTGCTTCAGGAAATAATACCAGAAGTTACGTCCATCAGGTCTTATGCATCTTTAACAAGTTCTTATGCTTGGTCTTATAGTTAGTAATGATATTGGCTTTCTCAGATGGCATAAGCAAACTGGAGCAAATCCTTCCCTCTGGTGTTTTTGTTTTCTTTTTTGCAATGGTAACATCATAAATTTGCTTTACATTAACCCTTAAAACAGCTACTCGCTTTTCTAGATTATATGCTATCTCAATTGAGTCCCATATATCATTATGTATCCTGCCATTTTTCCAAGCTGGATCCCAATCCAAAATTCTCTCCAGCAGATTACTAATTAGGTTCCTATAAACCTTAAAAGAATTCAAAAGAAGCCTATTGCCCTTGATATTAAAAATCATGTTATCGCGCATAAAGTTGACCGGGGTAATCTCCCCTACAGTTAATTCAGTTTAAAATGGCATGGTTACTTCATTAATTCACCATCACAAGCGTACCCTTCCTAGGAGATGAATACTGCATATCATATTGGCAAATCAGTCTCAACGGGAACCGCAATGTAATAAGATCTTCAGATGGCAGACAATCAACACGAGCGCCCAACACTTCAGATCTGGTCTTAAGGTAGGAGAAAGTTCAAAAAATCAGTAATCTTGCTGTTTTCTACTGCAACCAAGCAGTAATCGAGGCTATCAAATAAACGCCAACATCTCCCTCTTACGAGAGGATGTCCATCCCCACCTGCGTACTTTGTTTTTATAATACCTTTGTTTATAGGGCACCTTCACTACATTACTAGGTCTGCCTCTATTACGAAGGAAGTAGCCTTTCATTTTCCCAGGCATGGAAAAAGGTATTGACCAATAAGTTCTCCTAAAACCAGTCGCATGACCGACCAACAAGCTCTCAATTACTAAGCACCACTGAGGCACCCCATGCCTACGATAGAGATGGAGTCGAGAAACTTCAATTCAATCTCAGGGCAACCGCTGTTAAGCCTTTGCCAGCCTGCAGCCAAACTGTTGGCCAACTGTGCTTTTTGGGCGCTTTGGTTGTCCTCAGGTGAATGCTGATTTCATGAGCAAACTCCACCTCCAATGATAGTGTAGTGTAGGAAGAGAAAAAACACTATACAGGTGTCTGCATACAAAACGCTGCTTCTCAGTTGCGCTTCTTGGGCACTTGGCTGTCACTCGCGTGAACGCTGGTTTTGATAGCCAAAATCCACCTACAATGATAGTGGAGTGTAGAAAGAGAAAAAACACTGTACAGGTGTCCGCATCCAAAACGCTGCTGCCCAACTACTTTTCAAAGTATCAAACTGTCGGCAAATGAAAGACCACAACATATTCTGCAATGTCAATTTATCATGTAGTAGCTGTAGAAACAGAAAGGGATGATTTTTCAGAAATATTCAACAAGATGCCCAAGAATCTTTAGTGAGTATTTTCGAGGTGTTAGATGAAGAGACAATACGTTTGAACAATTTCATAGGCATGTGTTATGAGTGGAACCATGAGTGTCCACAATGTTAAAAACAAGAAATGTGTTGCAAACCTTTGGAAAGGTTGGAATATCTTCCAATACCAGATCAGGAAAGTGTAAACATTTCTGATCGGTTGATAAAAGCTCACCATGACATGAGATGGTAGTCATTGTGTTTGTGATTTGCAATAATCACTTCAAAATCTAAATTATATTTTTTTAATTTTTTATAGGCATGTTGTTTATTACAAACCTTTATCTTTACTCTCCTTCAAAGAACAAACAGCTCCAAAGAACAAACACCACCTTATGTACATTTCCATCGTCATTATACAATTCCTTCCTTTCATGGAAGTACATCAGGTTACATTTACATCTTTAAAATTATTCAACAATCGATTTAAATGGATCAATTAATGTTTTTCCCATTTTTTAATTCTTCAAATTCAAATTCTTCCCATTCAAAAAATGTTATAAATCCAAAGATTAATGTAAACTTTTCTTCTATCAGAAACGTGACCCACCAATCGTCAATCGTGTAACTTTCCTTTTCTTTAATAAAGGCTCCTAGCAGTCTCGTTCTCACCCTAGTTAGCCCTGTGCATATCAAGACAACAATATGTTTCAGTGTTTCAACAAAGCCCTCAAGACTACAGAATCTGCAAATGAGGTTATCCAGCACATGGTTGTGGATCTCTAGCATTTGCTTTGTGGGGAATATGTTCAGACATAATCTCAAGAATTGATATCGCTATAGCGGACTCAGTAATTTGGTTAAGTACCTCAGCAAGAATTTATATGCCCTAGTTTCATGTCTTAGGTTCACATGTAACTGATATTTATTTCTAGCTTGCTCGGTCAATATCCGGTCATGTTGCCAAACCTTTCTCTTCACCAGGCACGCATCTGGTTTCCAGCGTAGTTCCCAGAGAATCACGAATACCCAAACAATTGGTTCTCCATTCTTCAAGGACTGAGAGATCTCCCCTTTTGTTACCCTCAGACAATATCTTATAGGGCAGGGGTTCATATCGTAAACCATCCCTTACTTCTTAGCACTCTGTCCTCCTTCGGCTTCAAAGGCTCTATCCTCTCCTGGCTCTCCTCTTACCTCTCCAATCAATCCTTCACTGTCTCCTGGGGCGGGTGCACCTCCTCCAACCTCCCCCTGAACTATTGCGTCCCTCAGGGATCCGTACTTGTACCCTTTCTTTTCTCTCTCTATACCTCCCTTCTCGCCTCAGTCATTTCTTCTTTCGGCATCTCTCACCACTTCTACGCTGATGACACCCAACTCTTTCTTTCCTTCTCTTCCTTCACATCTGACCTCCACCACACTCTTTCTTCCTGCCTCACAGCAATAAAACACTGGATGTCATCCCACTTTCGTTCCCTTAATACTGACAAAACTGAGGTGCTTTTCTTCCCTCCTAACACTCTCTCCCCCTGCCCCCTCCTTTCATCCACTTTCCATCTTCCAACCCCCCATATCTACCCATGCCCACAATCTCGGCCTCCATCTTGACTCCTCTCTCTCTTTCTCCAACCACATCTCTCTAACCTCACGAGCCTGCTGGCACCACCTCATCAAAATACGCAAGATCCGCTCCTCTCTCACATTCCATGCTTCCAAACCCCTAATCTCCTCCCTTATTTTCTCCCGCTTCTTCTACTGCTCCTCTCTCCTCTTTGGGTGCCCTGTCTCTCACCTAACTCCCCTAAAATCAATCTACCACTCCTCTATTCGCAATCTATGTCTTCTCGGCCCTCGAGACTCTATTTCTCTCTCTCTCAACTTGGCTGGCTTCCCTTTCTCTCACAACTGAAATTTCAATTCCTCTGTCTTGTCTATAAATCTCTCCATGACCTGCCCCCTACCTTTCTTCCCTCCTCTCATTCTACTTTCCCTCCCGCTCTCTCCGCTCAGCAGACCTCTACTTTCTCACTGTACCCCCTGCCCCATGTGCCTCCTCACGCTTCTGCTCCTTCCAACTCTTGGCCCCTCTACACTGGAACTCCCTACCGCTCTCCATCCGCTCCACCCCTACCTACCCATCCTTTCGCTCCTCCCTGAAATCCCTTCTTATTCACTCCCCCCTGACTCCCATTCCCTACCTCTCTCCCCTTCCTTGCCTCCCCTTCCTCTCCCTCATTCCCTCAATCCCCCTTCCCCAATGACCTCAAACCGGTCACTGATACCACTTAGGGGAATTGAGGACACCAGACCACTCCCCCTTACCTTCCCCTTCCCCCTTACCCCCACCTCCCTGACCTCAAAACAGGCATTTGCACCCCATCACCTAACCCCCCTGCCCTCCACTTCCCCCCACTCTCCCCCTCCTTTAGTAAATTGTTCTACGTATTGTTTGAATGACTCGTTTCATGTTTGTAATTATGCTTCTCTCACTTTTGTACCTGTTGTTAAACTGTAAAGCGATTTGGCTTAAAGCGCTATATAAATTCAATAAACATAAACATAAACATAAGCATTTTCGATACAAGCAGAGAGTTTTCCATATCGTTACTGCATAGAAAGAAATCAAAACGAGCTAATATCTAATAACTGATATGGGCCCTCTCCTTAGAAGGCAACGTATTCTCCTCCATAATGCGCCCTTAAACGAAGGCCATATTTTCCATGAGGAGAATAAAAAGGCATCTGCACCATAAATTAGAATTGGGATTACTTTGGCTTTGTAAAATGCCAAGACAGGGCAAATGGAAAACTTTCCATATTTATTGTGTATTATCATACTCTGAGATGTCAGACACTTTCTTTTTGTTCTTAGCTCTATCTGACGAGGCAAATCATTAATGATGAAATGTATGCGTGTCGCCAAGTAAGTTGTTACATTTACTTTGTTCAATTCATCCCAATCTAAACACCATTTGAAGGGTCGCCTTGGTCTCCCCCTCACTGAGTGGAGAATAAAATGCTTGTCTTTTCTGCATTTATCTGCAACCCGTTTTGAATGACATATTCCTGTAAACCTTTAAGCCTTCGTTGAAGACCAATCAGGGTATGGTCCATCAAGACCAGATCATCTGTGTACATAATCCTCACCAAAGGCTGCCCATTTATTTTAATGGGAAATGCTGATGTAAGATTTAGTGTCTCACATAGGTCTGATAGAAACAAATAGAGTAAAATTGGTGCCAAAGGGCAACCTCGTTTTAGCCCTCTAAAGGTAGCAATTTCGTTTGACAGGAGACTCTGTGTGTTCATTTTGATCTGGATCTTAGTCGACGTATACAGGGCCTTAATCACCAGCAGCAGGTCCAACAGACAGTCACAAGCCTCCGATTTGGACTATAAAATCTGCCTATCAACACTATCGAAAGCTTTCTTAAGATCGATGAAAGGTAGGCAGATTTTTGTCCCACTTTCTAGAGCACTCGCTTTTAGGAGATTTAAAATGAACATATCCAGTTGATTGTGATGCTGGAAATGCATTGGAGGGACAGGGCCTCCATGTCCTTGTCTTGTAGTCCTTTAATCGTGTTCTGTTTTATTTTCAGCACAGGAGTCCATGTGGGACTCCTGGCAGTGCAGCTCTTCCTCTTTTTGGTTGTGGTGAACAGACCCTTTGGATACTCTTATGGCACCCATGGTTGGGGGTACAACCCTGCACCCCTAGTGCATGTTTATGGGCACTGAGCGCATGTCTGACAAATCTTTGGAAAGTGGCAGGTGCGTTTTTCAACCCAAAAGGCATGATTCTAAACTAGTAGAGTCCTGCAGGTGTTGAAAACACAGTCTTTTCCTTGGCATGGTCCATCAGAGCTATTTGCCAATAGCCTGAGGTAAGGTTAAAGGTGCTCACAAATTTGGCAGCACCTATGATGTCCACTAGCTTTGGTGATGGCATTGACCCCTCTGTAGTCCATACAGAACCGCCAATCCTTGTTACCTGCCTGGGAACTTGCCTTGGGGATAAGGACCACTGGACTGGACCAGAGACTGGCTGAGGGTTCAATAACACCCAGATCCAGCATCTTGGAGACCTCAGCCTGGATGTGGTTCTTAACCGTGTCCGATATTCGGTAGTGCCTGCTTTTGACAGGTACACTGTGACCAGTGTCAATTTCGTGCCTGCAACATGGGGTGAGGCCTGGTGTCAATGAGAACTGAGGGGCATACTGCCAGAACAAAGCCCTGCAGGCCCTCTGCTGCTCTGGTATAAGATCTGGAGAGAGATGCACTCCCTCCACTGAGCCATCTTGAAGGTTGCTATGCAGCAAATCAGGAAGGTGCACACTCTAATTCTCTTCTTGCTCTTAAGCTAGCAAGAGTCATGAGACTTCTGCTTGCCTATGGAAAGGCTTGAGTCTGTTGACGTGGAATACCTGACGGGCTACCCCAGGCTACCCCATGTCAAACAGATAATTGACTTTACCCATCTTGGGGATTATCCTGAAGGGTCCAGTCCACTTATCTGCCAAAGCTCTAGGCTTGGTAGGCTCCATCACAAGGATCTCCTGTCCCGGAGTGCAATCCACTTGTGATGCCTTAAGGTCATGCCATTATTTCTTCAATTCCTGGCTGGCCTTAAGATGCGCTGTCACCTGGCCCATCATCTGTGTCATCCTCCATCTGAGGCCTAACCCATAGTCCCCCACTTGCTTGGTAGGACTTGGAGAGGTGGCTTCCAAACCTTCTCTGATCAAGGCAAGGGGCCCCCTCACGGGATGTCCAAAGACCAACTCAAAGGGGCTGAAACCAACAGCCTCTTGAGGTTCATCTCTTTAGGCGAAAAGCAGGGGTAGCAGGAGGAGATCCCATTTCCTCCTTACGGGCTCTTCCAAAGTACCCAGCATGCCCTTGAGATCCCTGGCAACCACCTTGGCAGTAATGGTCCAAAGGGGTATAGCCTCAGGGTACCTGGTGGCATGATGAACCAGGACCAGGATGAACCGATGTCCACCTGATGTGGGAGGATCAAGGGGACCGACAATGTGGATGCCCACCCTCTCAAATGGTGTGCCAACCACTGGCAAAGGCT
This sequence comes from Ambystoma mexicanum, assembly GCF_040938575.1. Classification (NCBI taxonomy): domain Eukaryota; kingdom Metazoa; phylum Chordata; class Amphibia; order Caudata; family Ambystomatidae; genus Ambystoma; species Ambystoma mexicanum. The sequence goes on from NC_090941.1 coordinate 762,335,639, forward strand.
TCAGTGGGGAAATGACACTGCCTCTAGTCTTGCCAGACAACTGACAAGTGGGGCAGGTCCTGCGGTGGGACTCCACTTCTACTCCCATCTGGGGCCGGTAGAAATGTGCAGAGAGCCTCTGCTTAGTTTTCTTGGTCCCAAGATGACCAGCTAAGGGCATCTCATGTGCCAACTGCAGTAGGAAGGGCCTGTAAACCTTGGGTACCACCAACCTCTTGAGGGCAACAGGTTCAGGGTAAGTGGACTCAAAGGAGCTCACCCTCCCAATAAATCTTAAATGACTAGGCACTTCACCTTGTGCCTGGGCCTCTTTTCTCAGACCCTCAAGAGTGTGGCACTCTCTCTGACCCTTACAGAAGTCTCCCTAGAAGGCCCCCCTCCAGCCAGTAGGAATTGAAGGTCAGGGTGATCTTCTGGGTTGAGCACCTCACCAGCAGGAGAATCTCCTGGCTCTTGTTAAGGATTTCAATTAGGCGACATACAACTTGGTCTCAGCCTAGTATGTAGCGCACAACTGAGATGCTTTTCTCTTTATTTTATGCAAATTCAATTTGAGATGTACACAACTCGTATCACACCCCCTTTTTCAAATACCCTGGGTCACAATGGTCCATGAACCAGGCCGGTTTGGTGAAAATGCAATATTTATTTATTTTTAAAAATCAAATGAAATCAGACAATTTTAATATGGGGCAGCAATCACCAATGGGGTGATAATTACAATAGAAATGTAAGCAATGCACTTAATTAACCTTCTCCTAGAACATATACAAAGCACAAATGAATACAAACACTTTTGGAATTAGGATAGATAGCACCCAAGTTAAGGTTGCCCCCTGCAATGTTCCCTCAACCCACAATCAACCAAATTCTGAGTGGATAGAAAGAAGCAGCAGGTAGTCAGGAATGAGGGGGAGAAAACAGAATCAAAATCCGACCTTCCCTCACAAAATAAGAGATTTTAGAGACAATATAGAGGTGAAAATAGGTCTCTAGCTGGTGAATTGAGAAAGATTTAGAAGGAAGAGTGAGGTTCATTTTTAGGAAAATAGAGCAGTTAAAAGTGAGAACACTGGTTTTGAAAGAAATGTAAATGTTACTTACACTAAATTATCTAGGCTATATTGTTAAAGAAGAATGCAGTAAGCTCCAAGGCAGATTCGCGAGGTCTACCTTGTCACCCCAGCGCTCTACCCAACAATAAAATATATGGAAATTAGTTTCATTATTCGTAATATAACTAAGGGCTTATAATTTACATGAGACAATATTAATAAAAGAGATGGTGCTAACACGTTAGACAGTCAAGGACAGGTCACAGATAATTCTACCAGTTTCAACAAGTTACCAGGGTATAAATCTGACTACTTAGAGAGTGGGATAAGGACAAAGGCAAAACAAGATAGGCTATGTGTTTCTATGGGGTGGGGATTATACTCACAGTCCACTTTTTGGTTTTGGGATTTTTGGTCAGTCAACAGGGTCTGGTCACCACACGGCGGCGCACCTGGCAAAAGTCAGCTGGGTGGGGTCTGGTCACTGGGTAGTGAACAGCTGGGAAATTCGCGTCACTGGATGGCCCAGGGACCACTGGATGCAGTTAGTGGGCAGCAAGCCGGTCTGATTTTAGGATGCAAAATGTACCAAAGCTTTCACCTTTTAAATGGGAGATTAGTGGGTTGATTCTGGATCAATGACCTTGCTGGGAATAGGATCAGCAATGCTTTGGCCTTGCAGTGGGGTCTGGAATCTGGTAGGATGAATGCAGAAGATCAGGAATGCAGGAGCAGGAAATTCAGGAAGAGTGTCTGTGTAGAGTCCTGTCAGGGACTCTTTATATAGAGCATGGTGACATCATGGTGACATCATAGACTATATGGCTGGGCCGGCTTAGCTAAGCAAGCCTCTAACAACTGGATTGGACAATCAATGTTGGCTGCCTCCCCTAGGATGTGACTCAGTGTAGGGGTTGCACTTTTATGAGGTGAAAAGACTTGTGGAATTTTACCCAATTACATGAGCAGATTACATATTTTATGCAGACCATGGCAGTCAAACTCTGCAATATGTGGGACATTGTTTTGTACGTTTAATAATCTTTGTTCATTTTCAGTGTGACTGGCCTAACATTCTGTGCGTACATACTATCACAGGGCCTATTTCTATTAATTATTAACGTTCCATCATATGTCCTTCCCCCATGATTCACATTCTTCTGGCATTCGTGTCCCATACATGTTATTGACAGCCAAGACATCTTATTTGAAAGCCACCAAAATCACATTTAAACTGCTAAATATTCATATTTTCGCAAAGTCCTGTTGCAAAGATACAGGTCTTTAAAGTTTATTTATAAAATAGACTCTGGAAACAGATGGGCAGTATTGTCCCCTATTGGAAGTTTTTTTTTTCTCTTCAGCTTCCACCAACTGTCATTTCCTCCAGACTAAGGTGGGAGTTTTCTAGTTTTATTGAAGATTTATTGCCCCTTCTCCACTTCACACTTCCATGTCCTCGAAGTTCCATTCTATTGTCAGAGGGTTCAGCCCAGACAAGATTCTGTCCAACCTAGTAATTATCACAGGGGTGTTAGTATCTACTGTGAGGGGCCCTTTTGTTTCTGTCATCCTCTCAGCAGAAAACCTGTTTTTGGCTGACATCCCCCCATGCAGCCACTGAAGTTTGATTTAATTATATTTATTTTTGCTCTGACTTGGAAGAAAACCTGCTGAATGTATATTTCATACATTGTATTTTCACAGCACAATCCCCTTTCACATTGCTAGGCAAGAAGAAGTTTGTGTTCAACATAGTACCCTCAAACAAGCATTTTTCTTCTTTAGTTTGCACAGTCAATTTTTACACATGTGGTGCAAGCTGCTAGCACTTTGCTTTCAAATTCGCTTTTTGACGTTCCATTTGGATTCCCACACTGTTTTTCAGCCATAGTTATTTTCTGAAATTGACATAGCCCAAAGCTGGAGCTTCTTTGAATTACTGATCATTGACAGTTTGTAACTTAAAATTGAAGCTTTTTCCGTTCAGCGGAAAATGAAATTTCTTTGTTGATTTTCCTCAGATTTGGTTTGACAGAGCCTGTCATTCAGGGGTCATGCTTGGTTTCGCTCAAGCACAATGGGGATATGAATGGGTATGGCAGGGCCTTATTACTAACAGTAGTTTGAGGAAGAACAGATAAAAATAGAGTCAGAGCAGCATCATTTTAAGGTAAAATACTGCCTTTTCAATGGAGACTTTGGGCTGGCAGCAAAACAGCGCTGCGTGTGCACTGTATTTCGTTTGCATATGTAAGAACACACTGGCATGCTCCTTCAGTGTGCCCCTTGTCCCATCCTGCCCATGTTTGCTTGGCAAGAGGGTGCAGCCATCTTTTTGTTGCTGCAAAACGCAGTTTTGAGGCCATGGTGCTCACAGGAGCCAGCGCAGCCATTTTGCTGGTGACTGTAGATGCGCATCCTGGTGATGTGGGGAAGAACTGCTGAGTGGGTAAATATATCCCACAAATTCCCCCGCCGACTCTTCTGAGATTCCGAGTTGAGGGAGAGTTCAGCAATGTGGGATTCATAGGGCAGGCCACACAGGGTTTATCAGGTATGAGTCCTTCTTCCATCAGAGAGCGGTATGCCACGATCCTCTCACTGTCTCTCGTTGGAACGTGGGACGATACCCACAACTTTCTCTTGGATTTTCCTTTATGATGTTAAGCTACACCCCCAGATTTCCTTCGATTTCTCCTTTCCAGGTCTCCGGCGAGGTCCTCCTTAGTAGTGAAGGCGCAACCAGTGCGAATCTACTAAATAAATAAGAACTGGTTACTTCATTTTCTCACTAACTGCCCTCCAATAGGGTTGACAGCACAGCAGTGGGGCATGCATGCACTCAATAATGACAATTGACAATGAAGAAAAATACTCTGTGTTACATAATTATATATATATATATATATATATATATATATATATATATATATATATATATATATATATATATATATATATATGTATATATATATGTATATTACGTGGCCGTGTTTGTTATGGTTAAGTTTCTGTTTCCATAGGAAGAGCACTTTTTGGGCGGCTAATAACCCCGCTCCCGCTGGACGAATCCTCACCAAACTTTGCAGAACAAGTATATGGGCCCCCTCTGAATTTTTCTGCATCGTTTTGTGAGATTTGATCCAGGGGGGCAAAGTTATATGGGGGTCCCAAAATGTCTTTTTTTCCCATAGACATAATGGGAAAAAACTTTGCTCACGCCTACACCCCGACCGCTGGATGGATTTTCACCAAATTTGCGGCAGGGGTGGCGGCTTGGTCCCGAAAGTGTGCTATTGTTAATTTGGTGTAAATCCATCCAGTAGTTTTTTTTAAAATGACCAAAACATAAAGCAAAACAAATAGTGATATCTAAGTCCGCTCTGCGGACACACTTCCCTGTTCGCTCCGCAGACAGGACACCGATTGGCTAATTGACATGCGTCATGTCCGTGGACACCCAATGTGTTCGCTGATTGGTTGGCATGAAGCATGAGGTACGTCAGATTTTTGAAACGCCCGCCATCTTGGGACATCGGCCGGTGTCCGCAGACATCGCGGTAAAAACATATTAAAAAACACAACATTGCACTTGTCCAACTTATCAAATAATCTCTCGGGAGGTGAGGTGTGATGAGGATGGGATGGAATACGGCTGCAAGAAGCAAAAAAATGGGTGGTTTTTACTGCGAAAGTCTGCGAACAGTTCGGATGTTCGCGAACAGTCCTGAAAAGTTTACGAACACCTCAGCATTACAGGGTTGGTGAAATGCAGTTCTTGGATGGCTTATAACTTTGGCGCCACTTAATGAAACTGCATTAAATTGTGCATGTATATTCCTGGGCTGATTCCGAGTGAGTATGCAATGTTTGGTGGGATTCTGTCATGCGGGGTCAAAATTAGAGGGGGGTCCCAAAATAATGTAAAGGCTTATAAATGAGGTGCCATTTGAGGAATCTACACTTCATTTGGCAAACTGATAATAGATCAAGATATACATGTTTTTGCGAAGTTTGGTGAGATTCTGTAGAGAGGGAGCAAAATTAGAGTGGGGGTCCCAAAATATTGTAAAGGCTTATAAATGTGGTGCCATTTGACAAATCTACACAAACGTTTGCAAAAAGATTATAGATCTAGATTTAGATGTTTTCGTAAAGTCTGAATGGATTTTGTCAAGTGGGGCCTAGGTTATGTGACGATTGTATGTGCATACATTTCACACTTTTGAAAAAATAAAACATGGGTGGATTTCCAGCAAACCTGCGTAAGGAGCATTGGCAAGGACCTACAAGCATGGTTTCGCAAATGTGCCAGTGTTTTATTATTTGAAAAGTGTCATAATGTAGCTACAAAAAATAGTGGTATACCTTTAGTAACTGAGGGGTAGCCTGTGGCCATGGGCAGTGGCCAGATGGTCCGGGTCATGGAATAAGGTCATGATCCAGACAATCTGGCCACTGGCCATGACCACAAGGGACAAAACATAGGATTAAAGTGGCCATGCCCACCTGGGTCTGGCTTTGTGGTAAAGTTATTCGAAATTAGGATAGATTTGAAAGGGAAGAAAAATGTGCTTGTGGTAATATGGTCATAGGGTTCTCTTTTTGCCTTTTGCAGGCTGCTATGGAAAGCAAAGAGGGGCCCTGTATGGAACCCTCACCTTCCCTTTCCCTGGTGGCCATCCTGGAAAAGGATTTTCCTTCTTACACCTGGATGCCGCAGGCGTCCCAGTGTTGGAAGAACAATCCTATTTTTTAGCACCCCGGGTTCCCGCTTTGGGAACCTAGGGTGCTAATGGCCTTCATCCCCCATTTCAGGGGCTGGAATGGGGGGATAATGATCCAGAGACCTCATTATCCACCCTCGCTTCGCTTGGGCTGATAACTTGGGCTGCTGGATCGGTACCCACCGTTCCAGTCCCTGGAACAGAGGATGAACACCACAATATTCCCATTAGCATAGCACAAAATGCAAATAGAAATGTTGGAAAATCTTATTTAGTCTATGCACTTTACTGAGAAATATAAAGTAGATGGAGTCTATACATTTTTTTTTTTAGTTCTATTTTTTAACTGTGAAAGGTGGTTCCTAAAGGAAAATGTTGTTTGTTGTTTTTGGATGTATTATTTTTGGCAGGAGAGCTGAGAACGAAAGGTGGGGAGGGAAATGAGGGAGGAGCAACCAAACACTAATATGGAGGGGTAGGTGGACAAGGGAAAATGTTGCATGTGTGTTATTCCTAAATTAGGGGGCACTGTTTCTCATGCTCCTTGATTACAGCAGTGGTGGTGGCTCTTGGGGAGGAGGGATGGCATTAGCTGATGCCATTTTAAGATAAATAGCAGTTTTGCTAAAAGTATGTACTGTGTACTAGCTTGTTAATGGATAATGAGTAGGAATAGGTGTTGGAGCTGTGCAAGGGAAATTTTGAAGTTGGAAGTTCCTAGATCAGTAGAAAATGCAGTTCCAAACTGTCCGCCAAGCAGAGATCTTATCGTGAAGTGCGGACGTGTTCTCAGACACGTCATCCTGCCACGCGCCAACGTATGGTCATGTGGCACTGTCCGGAAGGTCCGCTATGAAGTCACATGTTTGTAGATGTCTACGGATGCAAAACTAGTTGAAATAGTCGCAAGAAGTGTCTAGAAGTGTTAAACATTATTCCAGATGGTGTGAAATGGCAGAGTTTTATGGTGAAACTTTGGAAATTGGACACAAATATTGCTGTATTGGGTAAGTAAGATATTAGTAAGTTGTAGGAAAATAGCATGCACTGGTAAAAACCTCTGAAATTCAATGAAAAACTTTGTTAAGGGACATTATGGTTAAGTTGCACTAATAAAAACCTATGAAATTCAATGAAAAAACTTTGTTAAAGTGACGTTATGGTTAAGTTGCACTAATAAAAACCTTTGAAATTCACTGAAAAAACTCTGTTAAAGGGACGTTATGGTTAAGTTGGACTAATAAAAACCTATGAAATTCAAAGAAAAAACTTAAACGGACATTATGGTTCCAAGTAAACCCAAAAACCCCCTGAAATTCGCCAGTTATGGTAAGCTAAGCAACCATAACTCGCGCCACCACCGTGCACTGCTAAGACTAACACCCAGGACATCAAAGATGACGTCACAAAAGTCATTGATGACATCACTGATGACATCACATATCTGGGCCACTTGTTTTTGTTCCTTGACATATATAGGCCAGGTGGTTTTGTTCACTGGCAGTCAGAATAATAAAATTTAAAAAGGTGCTATATATCTAGATGTTAACCTTGTCATATGTTCTTTAAGTACTTTCCTTAGGGTTTGGTCTCAGCTCATGGTGCACATACATGGGGAAATGAGCAGGCCTGAAACACACAATTCATTTGTATACATGAAGATAAACTTTAATGTCATTCATATTTTCTGATGATGCAGTTTCTTTCTTCCTTACTTTAGTTTCCCTGTATGTGCCTCTGATTTGTATGTATTGTGGTGCTTCATATGTATTGTTTGTACCAGCACAAGTGCTGTAAGTCTTGAATAGCTAGCTAGTTATTACATGTTTAACATTACTCAAAACTCTGCTAAGGGAGCATTCATTATTGTACTATCCAAAATTACAATATTATACATAGTGTACTTCTATGGTGCATGCTGCAGTCATTGCCTATGTTTATATATGATTAGGTTTCTGCATTAACAACAACACTCCAATACAATGACATTAGATGAGTACATTCTTTAATAGATTAAGTAGTTCATGATAGGTCTCCCGATCACTCCTGACATCTTGTTATCAACAATATAAACACAACTCCTTGTAGAGACTTTCCATCAAAAATGTATTTCATGTGTGATGTCATCAGTGATGTCATCAATGACATTTGTGATGTCATCTTTGATGTCCTGGGTGTTAGTCTTAGCAGTGCACGGTGGTGGTGCGAGTTATGGTTGCTTAGCTTACCATAACTGGTGAATTTCAGGGGTTTTTCGGTTTTACTTGGAACCATAACGTCCGTTTAACAAAGTTTTTTCTTTGAATTTCATAGGTTTTTATTAGTCCAACTTAACCATAACGTCCCTATAACAACGTTTTTTCAGTGAATATATATATAGATAAACAGTTCCCTTCTGGTTCTTCTTTTTCTTGTTCTTATGCGTAGATGTCTCCTCTATTTGATTTTCTCTTGGTTCCTCAATAAACTGCAAAGTGTGCCTAGGGTGACAACTTTTAACTGATTAATATGGACCTATTTCTATTCTGTCAGTTCTTCTTTGGGGATGCGGATTCTGTAGACGACAGGTGAAATTGTATCTACAATTTCAAAAGGACCCCGCCAGCTTGGCAAAAATGTACGCTCTTTGGTCTGGTTCCTTTGGAAATTGTACAAGTAGACGTTGTCTTCTACTGGGTATTCCTTTTTGGTTGTTTTTAAATCATATTGAGTCTTTATACCCTCTGCAAATTTTTCTAGATTCCGGTGAGCATACGCAAAAGCATGTTGAAGGTGTTTTCTTAGATTCTCAACATACTCATGAGTTGTGGAGGCGTTTATCAGTGTCTGCTCTTGTGTTCTATAGTGCAGATGCTGAAGTAGCACCATCCTTCGTCCAGTCATCAGCTCAAATAGAGACATCTTAGTTGCAGAAGAAGGTGTAGCTCTGATGGCCATCAGGACAAGCGGTAATCTGATGTCCCAACTTGGTCCAGAGTCTGCCACAAACTTTTTTTAGAATGCTCACAATGGTTTTATTGTACCTCTCAACAACACCACTAGAGGATCAGTGGTATGCAATGTGAAGTTTCCTTTTTACCCCAAGTATCTGCCACATCTTTGTCATCACTTCGCTGGTGAAGTGACTACCGGTTTGACTCAATCCTTTGGTGTACGCCAAAACGCGAGAAGATGTGGTTGATCATCAGGGCAGCTGCTGTTTCTGCCTTGCAATTTGGGGCTGGGAGATATTCCACCCATTTCTTAAACAAGCATGTTACGATTAACGTGTACTTGTTCCCCCTAGAGGAGCGAAACCCGGGCCCGATGAAATCTACTTTTAAAACTGACCAAGGCAGTGCCATCCCCCTCTTCTGGAGGGGAGCTCGGTGTGTGAGTGAAGTTGACTGAAACTTTGCACACTCAAGACACCCCTTCAAGTATTGGTCGATGTCCTGCCCCATGTGTGGCCAGTATGCAACCTCTCACAAGATTTCTAAAGTATTGTGAAAACCCTGATGACCGTCTGTTGCCGCATCATGGGTGTGACTTAGCATCAGGCTTGGGAATGAGGTAGGGAACACCCACTGGTCACAGCCAGATATGGATCTCCTTATTAACAAACTGTCTTGGATTTGGAACATTTTTTGGACATTTCATCAACACCCTGAGGTCCTCTTTCCCAATGTAATCGGTAGCCGTCAGGCGAACGTTCTCAGGATCCACAATGTGTCGATAAAATGTACCAATAATTGGATCCCCTTTTTGTGCCGTGATTAAATCAGCATCTGGGGTCTCCTTACCCCACTGGACAGTTGAGAGTTCATTGTGAGCATTTGTCTGGGACCTAGTGATAGCAGTGACCTGGATTTCCCCCAACAGGGTCTCGATCTCGAGGAGATCTCTCTGGTTGGCACTGGTTTTGGCCAGCTGATCAGCCAGGTCGTTTCCAGTTTTGTCTGGCCCCTCTATTCTGGAATGACCCTTGATCTTCTTCCAATAGATGGTCATCCCACTAGAGGTTACCAGATCATCTATATTTTGGATCAGCTTTCCATGTTTCAGTGGTTTTGTTTTTTGCACACAGCATGCCTCTGGTTTTCCAATTAACCAGATGCTCCACAAACCCATTCCAGACATAATCTGAATCGGTGATTATGACCAGTCCGTGAAGTTGGTGTTGATGAACTGCCATCAACTCCGCCACCTGACTACTGCGGGGACCAATTTTGTACCCAGCTGAGGGTTCCAGGGCATCATTCACACAGGCATCCCCAACGCCGGCTACCATTTCCTTTTTCCCGTTGTTGTCAACATGGTAGGAGCACCCGTCCACATAAACTGTGGGCATTCCGTCGCACTTGTCCTCTTCATAGACTTTGTGTACGATATTCTCCTGGGTTTTAAGACTTTCGTCCTCGAGACAGTTATCTCTGGCACAATCATGCAAGCCAGCCTTGCGCTAGGGGACTCTTCTTGTTTTGGCCATATGTGACCTCCACTGGAAAGCCTTGCATTGACAGAATACAGGAAGTAATTCTGAAATTACTCACATTTCCGGCCCGGATTCTGTCACTTTGAAGGTATTGCAAAGGCTGGTCTGGAGTCTCCATTATGATGTGTTCCCCCTGGATGAACGGGAGGTAGTTCTTCAAATCCCACACCGTTCCCAGGAGCGCCTTCTCAAAATCGTTGAATTTTTCCGCCACAGAGGATAAAGTCTTGCTTGCATAGGAGATCACTTTATTGGCCTTGTCATGCTTTTGCTATAATACTGCTGTCAAGCATGTATTCAAGAACCCTGTCTCCAAGAAGAACTCCTTGTTTTTGACAGGGTAAGTTAGACAAGGCGCTTGTGAGAGGCATCATTTGAGTTGCTTTACTGCCTCGGCTTGTTCTGAACCACACTCCCATTTGACTCCCCTTCAACAGATGGATCAGGGGTCTTGTGATCTCTGCATAATCCTCAATGAACTTCCTACTGTAATTAGTCAGTCCAAGGAGGGTTCTTAGCTCACGCAGAGTTGTGGGGTCTTTCAGTTTTAGGAGTGCTTCCACCTTCTTTTCTTGGTTACAGAGACCCTCAGGAGTTATCCCATGCCCCAAGAAGTTGGCACGGGTCCTGCACCACTGCCCCTTTTGGAAGGATAGCTTTGCTCCGGCAACCCTCAACTGTGTCAGAACATACCGGATTTCCGCTATGTGTTCCTCCACAGTTGAGCTTTTTATCTGGACATCATCCACATAGGCCAGGTTACCCCTTTCACCCAAGTCGGGCATGGCCTTATGTAGGAAGATGATGAAATCATTGCCAGAGTTTATGTATCCGAAGGGAGTCCGGGTCCATGTGTACTGCTGCCCCCAAAGGTAAAGGCCAGCTTGTATTGGTCCTCCCTGCTGACAGGCACGGTCCAGTACCCATTGGTCAGGTCAATGGGAGTGTATACCTTTGACCTCTGGATCTGGGACAGCCCCAGGTTAATGTAGGGGAGAGGCCATCGGGACATGTGGACCCATTTATTTAGCTCCCTAAGGTCGGTAGAGAGTCTCCACTGGCTGTTCGGTTTTAAAATCCCGAGCACCGGATTATTAAAGGTGCTGTGGACTGGACGAATTATCCCACGGGACTCAAGGTGTTTGATTATTTCCATCAGGGACTCCATGGATGCAAGAGGCAAGTGGTATTGCTTCACAAACATTGGAGTCATTCCAGGGTCCGTGGGAATTGTTGTAGTGTGGATTTCAGTGCAACCACAGTTATACGAGTCCACCACAAGGAGATCTTGAAAATCTAAGAACATTTGTTTCAACTTTTGCTTCTGGCCCGGAGTCTCACAGGCATCAGCTAGGTTGACTAGCTCTTCAACCATTTGCCTGAAGTCGGGTAAGACTTCTGGGTTTGCTATCTCAGTGACCTCCTCCAGCTGGGTGGAGAGGTCCCTGGTTAGAGTATTGACGTAGACAGAGGGTTTCAGGTAGGAGAGGCTGTCATTGTGGACCTGGAAGATCACCTCATCCTGCTTGACGTCACAGGTCACCCCTTCCTCACCGTAAGGGCAGGAAGAGTACACCAGGAAATTCCCCCCTTGCCAGGTCAAGATCCTGTCTGGTGGTATGTCATTGTCACTGTCCAAACAGTCATTGTGGATTGGTCCTATCAGTTCATTACCTAGATCCATGGAAAAATGTCGGTCATCAACCGCCATTCCAATAATGGTGACTGCACCCAGAGTGATACTCCTAAGGTCGCTGTTATCCATCAATATTGGAATGGTGTTGTGTTCTATAATGACTAATGGTGTTGGGTTTAACCCCGACCCCTGCTGTTGGAGATGGGCATTGAGGTGTACATATGCGTCTGGTTTTGCAGTTTCTGTCCTCATTTCATTTTAAATTCAAGTGGGAATAGTCTTTTTGAATCATAAAAGTCCATGGGATTACCACCTAGTCGGGACCAGGCTTTGTAATTTCAGGTCCAAATTAATGGCAAACCGATTGAGAATGTCACCACCTAAACAGAGTGCAGAAGGACATCTCGCACGACCCAACAATTATGTACTATGCTTTTGTTTTTGATGGAGGTTTTGAGCATACACCTGCTAAGCAGGAGATGTTTGGAATTGGGAGCTTCCAGGCCCATTTCCCACTTATTGATCAATTTAAATGTGGGAATGGCTGGATCTTTTGGGAGCTGTCGGAACATAGCTTCGGTGATGAAGCTCTTACCGTTGTTCACGCACACTTGGGCGAGAACAGATTCCTTCCCCTCATTTAACTGAATAGGGATGAACAACTGTTTAATTTTCTGAATGTCAGCTAAACTTTGAGCTGGTTTCTCATCGCTTTTTATTATGGAATTGGGATTTTCAGATTGTGAATTGGTATAGAATTTCAAAGTAGTTCCTTCCAGCGTCGAATGACACTTGACACTGGAAGGAAGGTTGATTTTCAGGAATGGAGATGAGTTCCCATCACCAGTTTGTTGTCCTATAGCAATTACTGTCACGTCTGGTATTTGATTGTTCTGAAAATGCAACTCAATATGATCAGGTTTTTGTTCAACCATGTGGCATGTGCCATTTAAACTAACATGGTTGACACTCTGTTTCAATTGTATTGGCCTGTTACTCTGAGTCCACAGGACCTTGTTCACACAGTCTATTAGGGGGGACAACCTTTGCAGGATGTCATTCCTTAGTAGACAGGGCGTTCCCCCTGGAGTCATGACTATGACCGTTTCACCTTATGTCGCCCAATTTTTATCTCCAAATCCGCAGTCCCCTTGACAGGAATTTCATTCCTATCGAAGTTCTGTAGTTGTCCAGGAAGAGGGTTGAGAGAGATCTGGTATCTCTCCCCACTTTCGGAATTTCGCTGCTCAAACGCCCTTTTTGACAGAAGAGTGGCTTGGGATCGAGTGTCCACCAGCGCCGAAAATGTACATTGCCCTTGCACCTGGACCGTAGCATAAAATCTACGCTCCTTCTCCTCCGGGGGCAAAGATAAATGTGCATTTTGGGCAAGTTGTGTGGTCAAATTCCTTATTTTTGACTTTGACACAGGGGTAGTTTGGGCATAATTCTGTGTGGGAGTTTGGGAATCGGAAAGAAAAATATTTGCACTCAGAGATTCGAGGAGTTTCGGGCTCCTCCTTTTCGGATTCTGGGCTGCCCCCCCACCCCCCTTTTTGGAGACAGCCACCAGAATTGCTTTGGGGAGTTTGGGAATCCGCTTTTAATATTATGTCTTCTTGATGCTCATTCTGGGGTTCTAGGGTGGGCGATTCAGAATCAGCCCCCGCTCTCACCTTGTCTTCATCTAGATCTCTTGGGACCCATTTTTCTTTGGGAGGAGTCCCATGTCCCTGAAAGATATTTTCCTCATAATCCTCTAAGGATTCTCCCCCTTCAAATTGGAGGAGGGATTTTGGTACAAGTATAAGGTAACAACGGTTATTTGGTTAATGTCTGACGAGGAGCGTCAAGACAAGGAGCGTCTATATAAGTCCAGAGTCCTACGCTCAAGGAGCGTCTAGAAGGAGTAATTTCAAAACCTAAAGTGGGTACTTAGGGGGCAGACAGACAAGGTCTGTGCGAGGGAATGATTCAAACTCCTATCAGGGTAATATAGAGGCACGAGAACGAGCGAGGAGCGCTGAGGAGATATATGTTGAAGTCGACTAGTTTGTCCGTTTGTGTATTTTATGTATTAGCGTGAGGTGTCGAAGAGCGACAAAGATAGGTTGTGTTGAGTAGAGACCAAAAACTGACATCTATCTTTTTATTCATTGTTGGCACCGACTGAATAAGTAGATTGGAGCAAATGGAGAAGTAGAGGCTTTGAGCTGTGATTGTTGGTGCACACTCATATTTGTTATTTTTCTGAAAAATATTTTGTGTGAATCAATGGTAAGTATCGACAGTCAATTGAGACGTGTTATAATGGGGGATGTTACTCCATTGATGCATATTTGTAAACAACTGTCAAAACACATACCCAAGCTCATACAGTATAGTGCGGAATGCGTTAAGGGTACCGCAGATAAAATGTAAATGCCATGGCCACAAGGAGGATCGCTGTCAAAAGCGGTTTTGCAATACATGACCACATACTTGCATGCTGCATACACAGGAAAAAAATTGGAAAAGAGGTTAGCTAGTTTAGAGCTCTAGAACATGTACCAGGAAGAACGGGAAGATCTACCTCCTGAGGATTGGATGCTTAATTAGTGTCAGGAGGATGGTGTTGAACCTTCTGCTCCCCCTACTGCACCCGAAGTAAATGGCGATAGTACAAAAGATGACGGATTGTATCCATTAAGGGAATTAAAAGCGGTGACAGGATATAGTAATCTGATACATGAACCGCCTGCTTGGTACAATGTCCTTTCATCGTGGGATGTTTTTCCACAGGGTTTTTTACCGCACATTTTTTTAACGAAAAAACCCATCGAATTTTTTTTGGGGGTTTAGAAAATGATATATATGGGATGTGGGTGTTTGCGAATAGATAAAAACTGAACAGGAATGGGGGATTTGGGGGGATCCCCATAAAATAAATGTAAAAAACATTTGATGGGTTTTTCGTAAAACAATTTGCCGTAAAAAAAACACAAAAAAACATCCCGCAATGAAATGACATGGAAGCGCCTGCTTATAGCAGTGACGGGAGTCCAGAAAGAACTAGAGAAAAGGAGGTGATACTCAAGGTCTTACAAGACAAAAAAGAGAAAAGCGAACAACCAAATATATATCTTAGATATAGAACGAAAGATCAAGAGACAGAAAGTAGAGAAGGATAAAGCTGACGAGGTTACGCTCGTACAGAACGAATGGATGGGTGGACAGATACTACTCAAACTTGATGGGAAGAGTATCGAGGAAGTAAGGCAAAGAGAAGGTCAAGACGGACAAGATAGACAAGATAGAAAAGACAGGGAACGAGAGAAATGATTGAAAGCCGATGGACATTTACGGAAGGATAGACAAAGGTGAGAACAAATATATCAGGAGGAACAATTAAGAAGGGAAGAAAGGGCAGAGGAGCAAAGGAAGTATGACAACATGTAGAGAGCAAACAAAGAACGAGACGGGTTAGAAAAAGAGAGAGAAGAGGAAGAAGAACAGAAACTATGAGATAAAGAATGCAAAGGCGAAGAGACAAGGAGATGCGTAGGGCAAACGAAAGAAGGAAAGAGAAAAGACAAGAAGAGGAAAGGGTTAGATGGGAAGCAAAGAAACTAAGGGAATCAGATGAAGAAACAGAGTGGAAAAGGAGACAGAGGGCACACAACATTGATCGCATTCAGAAAGAGCTGATAGAATCAAGTCCAGTCATATCATGGGGCAATATAGAGGAGTTTCTCCCGTCATAAGAAGTAATGCCAGGACTGTCTAGGGTAAACCTAGATGAGAATTTTGAGATAGGAAGTATCGGAGATAGGATCGACAAAGCTCATCAACAGATGAGAGCAAAAGGTGAATCGGGAAGCAGGGGCAAAGGAGATCATTCGACAGTTGCCCTGTTATGAGGCAAATATGGAAGTTCATTTAGTCACAAGCATAGAGCCTTGTCTTTAGACAGGCTGACTTTAAATAAGGATGAAACATATGAAAGCCATACTAGTTGGGGACTAGATATGTTAGACGAAGACAGAAACTTTCCGTGGGGAGGAGGGAGAAAGTGCATGTGGTCCTAAAGGATGTCTGCAGACAGACAAGAAAGTGAGATGGTTGGATTTAGACCAACCTAAAGATAGAATGCCAGACCCCATGGCGTACCCAGAGTGACTTAAAGGAAGATCGTATAGAGAGAGTGGGGAATCACTACCATAGAACAGCTGTTTGGCAAGCACTTAGGGACGGGTACAGTATCCTGATACTTCAGATATGGGAGCAATGATGGCATGTAAAATGAAAGCTGATGAAGATCCCCTTGCTTGCATTCAAAGTATTCAGGAACATTGGACTTTGGAAACTCGAGAGCCGTGGGGGAAATCAGTGCCAGTATTTTACCACATTTTGTGTCAGGGATTGCCAGAGCAAGTACAGAGATAGCTCAAGAAGCTAGTGGCAATGGAAGTGTAGCCATAGGCAGAGATACAGTTGACTATCACATATCATTGCAGGCTGCTGGAAGAGAAAAATAAGAAGAAAGAGGATGCTAGGAAACTTGAGGAGGCTAAGTTAGTACAGAAGAAATTGTCAAAATACTCCATGGAAGGAGCGGTATTGACAAGGGGAGAAGGGTTGGGAATGCAGCAAGCAGTGGGTATGTCACAGACAAATAATCAACGCCAACCAGATCAAGGAGGGAATGGGTTTTGGCTGTGAGGCAGAGGAATGGGTTTCAGAGGAAGCGAACATGTGGAAGCAGAGGGTATGTGCAGAATGGGCAATTCTCAAGAGGGGGGATAGCTTATCCTCCAGCATATAGCCCACAAAATAGGGATGGGGTTGCCCAAGGTCAGACAGTATATCAAGCAAAAGCACAGCAAATGCAATAGGCTTTGCAACCACAACAAGCACCATTGAATCCACTGCAAGGGCAGTCAGAGCATGTACCCATGCAGATACAGCAGAGTGCAAACATGGGACAGTTATTGACCCCTAGATTAGGGGATATCACTATTGTGGGAGGAAGTCCTTTTAAAGGTACGGAAATAAGTATGTATCCACAATAGGACGGCTCACAGGGAGACTTGATGTGTTCAGTACTATCGGTGACACCAGATCCTCAAGAGGAACCAAGGGTTGATGTTACCATAGGAGGCAAATCTTTTTCTTTTTTAGTAGACACTGGGGCAACCTGTTCATTTATACGAGAGGAAAAATGCCCGTTATCGGGAATTGCCATGAATGCTCAGTGCTTCACTGGAGCTACAAGTGGAGTTCCTTTTACTGAGAATTACCAGTCTCTATAGGAGTGTGTGATATGTCTGTTCCATTATTGTATGTATTCACTGCAGACCCCAATTAATATTCTGGCCCGAGATTTAATGATGAAGCTAAATATGATGATTTCCTTTACTGACAAAGGCATAGTGTGTTCCACTCCAGGGATACATTATTTAAATGTGGGCAAATTTATCATGGCATTTACAGGACAGATAGCTTTGCCTGGGATGCCATTAGAGCAAGAGTTTTTTGTTTATGGGGTACGCATTCTGTTAACATGGCTACCTAGCTTAGTGGGAACGACTATAAAAATACCTGAT
Organism: Ambystoma mexicanum; assembly: GCF_040938575.1. Taxonomy (NCBI): domain Eukaryota; kingdom Metazoa; phylum Chordata; class Amphibia; order Caudata; family Ambystomatidae; genus Ambystoma; species Ambystoma mexicanum. Next base: position 762,353,119 of record NC_090941.1, read on the forward strand.
GAGTTTTATTTAGGCCACAGATGCCTATGGACAAAGAGGGGGACAGATTATTTCCTTACAGCTGCAGGCAGCCATAATGCAAGGGGAATTGGCCAAGCTTGAAGGATTTGATGACGAAGGCAGGACATGGAGAACAGTGATTGCCATTGGTGAAGGGTATAGATTGACTGATGTCACTGGCGAAGATATGTTTAAAGATGATCCGTCAGATGAAGTGATATTTGAGATGTGTATCACATATTGGATTAAGATAGAGAATAGAGAGGTCCCATAGCGAATGATGATAGTGCAGCAACACCCAGCTTTTTTTGATGAGGATATGGAGAAAGTGCCAACCTCCTTATGGACTACAGGCCCCTATGACGTAGGCCTATTGAGGGGGATGGGAGAAGTTAAGATTCAGTTCAAACCAGGAGCAATTTTACCTCGACCAAGGCAGTATCCAATGTCTCGAGAGGCGGATGAGGGTATTTTTAAGACTATGGGCCTCATCACGAGTTAGGCGGTAACGCCAGTGCTAATAGCGCTGGCGCTATCTGCCCTACCTCCAAACCCACTGGCGCTATTAGTGCCGGATCACGGGTTTGGCAGAACTGGAAATCCATTGAGCCCATTCGGGAATTCCCGATTCCCCATTGGGCTCAATGAGGAAATTTCACGCTCTTACTGCCGGTGGATCTTCCGCCGGCGGTATGAGCGCGAAATTTCAGCGGATTTCCCCCCAGCTCATAGCTGGGGGGAATTCAGCAGAACCCTGATCTGGCAGACCCTTAAATGCGGCAGTAATAGTGCTACCGCCGCATTTAAGGATTACCGCCAGGCTCGTGATGAGGCCCTATATCAGCTATGATGGAACAGGGTATATTGGTGACATCAGAGTCACCATATAATACTGCTGTGTACCCTGCGAAGAAATCAAAAAGGGGGGTCATGGCATTTAATTCAGGATATGAGGCCAATTAACCAGATTGTAGAGTTTCCTCTAATTCCAAATCCTGCGACGATTTTATGTAGTATCCCCACAGAGGCACGATATTTCACGGTGATTGACTTGAAAAAGACATTTTTCTCAATCCTGTTGCATAAGGACTTTAGTACTCGTTTGCCCCAGGGGTACTAGGAGTCTCCATCAATTTTTAACAGGGCCTCGCAGATGCACATGAGCAATATGCATTTGCAAAGTGTTGTGTTGCAGTACGTAGATGACATTCTGGTTTGTAGCATGACAGATGATGAGTGTAGACAAGATTCAATTCAGTTAATGACTATCCTTGCAGACACGGGATATAAAGTAGACAAGGAGAAATTACGATATTGTTAGGAGGAGGTGTTGTGCAAAGGCCAGTTAATCTTGCATGAGGGAAAGAAAGTCACACCTGAAAGAGCTCAGGGGATTATAAAAACACATAAACCACACACAATAAAACAAATGAAGCAGTTTCTGGGATTGTGTAACTATGTTAGAGCATGGGTATTTGATTATAGTTCATATACGAGACCCCTTTTGCAGGCTTTAAAGAAAGACCAAGTGAAAAATGAGAAAATAGAATGTACTGAGGAAATGGAGGGAGGGTTTGAGGAATTGAAAAAAGCAATTTGTACAGCTCCAGTTTTAGGAATTTCCATTCATTCTGAGGAGTTCTGCCTATTTTCGCACACGAATGGGTCCGTTATGACATCAGAGCGTAAACAGAGGATTACACTAGGGTACAAACCTCGGCATATTATAGTGCGATTCTAGATCCAGTTATCAGAGGACACTTTCCGTGTGAACAATGGCTGGCAACAGCCGTGTTCGCCATTGAGAAGTCTACAAGCATTGTGATGGGGTGTTCCATGCATTTATTTATTCAATATGCATTGTTTGCTGTTTTGGAGAAACCTAAGGGTACACTGACATCTCAGAAGGCTTCTGCATATGAGGTAGTTATATCGAATCCAGCGATTAAAATAGTCAGGTGCAGATTAGTGAACCCTGCCACATTTGTAGCCGAACCTGTGACAGCGGATGAGCAAGTGCATAATTGCTCCATTTAAGAGGAGTTTTATGATGAGATCCCGAGGGTAAAGGAGAATGCTCTAGCGGGGGGAGGTTCTCTTCATTGACGGGTGATCAGAAATGTATCAAACTGATGGGGAAAGGCATTCAGGTTCAGCTGTGGTAAGGCACAGAGCTAATGGGGAATTTGAATTTGTGGCGAGCATAAGACTGCCATCTCATTTTCCAGTACAGGCTGCAGAATTAGTGGCGGTTATTATCGCGCTTGAAAAATATCAACGGGAGGAAGTGATGGTGTACAGTGACTCTGCCTATTTGACGTCCACCGTACATGCAAGGCTAGTACGTTGGAAAAGGAGGGGCTACCTCCGAGCGGACGGCACTCCAGTGCAACACGCTGCATTATTGGACAGTCTCATTAAGGCACTACAGCTCCCAGCAGCCATTGCAATAGTTAAGTGTGCAGCAGATACTAAGAGAACTGACTTTATATCACGCAGGAACAAAGCTGCTTCAAAACTGTAATCTGGGTAAAGCTCATTTAAACATAAATGTAAAAGGCAATCGCACAAGATGGTCAGCTGATAGGATTAAGAGCATTACCGACTGGCTTCTGAGCAAACATTTAGATAAGGAAGAGGGGCGGACCGGAAAGGATATGGGATCTGGCCATCCTAGTGGGAGTTCAACCTAATTGCTTACAAAAAAGGGGCAACAAACCCATATGGGAATGCAAATATCCTCAAACTCGATTCAGGCCCTGTTTCATGCTATAATATATCAGCATAAGGTGCTTTACTGTAAGGAAAGGGATACCATTAGAGGCAATTTTGTAACATCTAAATTGCACTGCACAAAGAGGCAGATCTAGTCAAAGCGGCCACTCGCTATAAAAACTGCCTGAAGCAACATAGACAATCTCTCTTCAATGCAAACTGGCAGTTAGTTGCTATGTTACTAAAATCCTGTGACAGACGTAAATTTTGGTCCAAGTTTAATGGCCATCTCAAAGCCCCTTTGTCTATGGAACTGAACCCACTAACAGAAGCAGTATGGGAGTGACATATACATGACCTGTATTCTGCCCCTGGGAAAGAGTTCAAAAAGGCAAATGGGGATCAAAAAAAAAAAAACATAAAGCAGTTCCATTTGGAATTAGATCTGGAGGATATAGAAGGCATCATCAGAAAATTAAAACCCTCTAGAGAAACGGGGCCGAATGGTATCCCGAACATTGTGCTAAAGAACAAATCCAAGGCTGGGGGCTCTGTTGCGCACAACGAAAATGGCCGCCTGATTGTTGAGCTCCCGCTCTACTGAAAGATCCTTTGCATAAAAATCCGTCTCAGACCTGCCTGGTAAGCCTCGGACACAGGCATCGCTAGCCTGAATACCCGTGAACATCCTTTGGAATTCCTGGGCTCTGGCGACCCAAGGGACCGGAGTTGTGCCGTCTCAAACATTGGCCGGCCTGCGCCGCGGACGGGACCCGGAATTGAGCACCGGGACACCCCACTCGAGTTCTGTGGCTTCGGTGCCCCGAGAGGCCCCAAATGGGAGGAGCCTAAGTACTCGACCGGTCCCGCTCTTCGCTCTGAAGCTGCGCCACTGGGCTCCCTGGCGAATCTGAGGAGACGAACCAAGGACCGGTCATACGATCAGGGAGGTGTATAGCCCGAAGGATCCTGCACTCTGGGGTCCGGAGATAGACCCCCGAACCATCGCCCTGCCAATTCACTCGTCGAGCCCCCGACTTGCATCGCGGTTCCCTGGGAACTGGAAGACAACATCCGATCAAGGTGAAGTTGACACAACGGAAACCGTGGGGGCCCTGGGATTTGGGGAACGCCGCTGCCCGAAAACAACCCTATCAGTCCTGCGGAGGATTATCTGGGATCCATACAGCCCCCGGTGGAGCAAACTTGCCAGGCTGAGGCTGGCTCCCACTTGGAGATCCCAGCGCATGAATTAAGGGCCTGGTGGGAACCCTGGGAGTGAACCACACACCCCTCACCCGGCTACCAGCGGATGCACGCATCGGCCGTAAACTGCTATTCCGATAATACAATACATGGAAGGGCACAATCCACTCGGCCTAACTGAGTGATCCCCCGGATGACAGAAATACACTCCTGCGTCCCGCTCCCGCTCCAAGGTCCTCACCATGGCCGCCATAGCGCACACCACAACGGAAGAACCATCTGAGATGGGTAGGGGCTCTAAGACCCCGGGGAGCAAGAAGAAAGGCCCGATGGATGCCTACACGGGCAACCAAAACCTAACCACTGTGGCAGATCTGCATTCTGACGCCGATGAGGCCTCGAATCCGGAACCTGGCAATCAAGTTGATAAACTAACGTCAATAGTGCAGAGTGGATTCCTTTCCGTCAACACAAAGCTGGATGACATTGTTTCCACTATAGGCTCCCTTAAGGCTAGAGTGGAAAGGGAGAGTGTGCGTGTCACAGAGGCTGAAAATAGGATAAGCACTAATGAGGACAAAATTGCTCATCATACCCGAGACATTCCCTCGCTCAAAGAAAATTTCGTTAAATTACAAAACAAGTGCGAGGATCTCGAATCAAGATTGAGGAGGAACAATATTTGTGTAGTGGGGGTATCGGAATCCTTTGGGAAAGGCCAGAGGGAAAGACAACTGGAGGAACTACTCAAAACCCTGTTTGGGCGGGAAACATTCTCTGAGCATTTTCTGATCGAAAGGGCACATCGTACACTGGCCCCGATTCCTAAGCCGGGCGCCCCACCACGCAATATAATTGCAAGACTCCTCAATTACAGAGACAGAGACACAAACCTGCGGAAGGCAAGAGAGGCGGGAACACTCCAGTTCGAAGAAAATCGTATCCATATTTATCCTAATTTCTCTGCGGGGGTGCAAGCAAACAGGAGATCCTTCGAGTCAGTCAAGAAGCTCCTGCGGGAATGTCAAGTCCCGTACGCCCTCATTTTCCCAGCCAAAATGCGGATCCAACACGCAGGCAGAGCACATTTTTTTGACTCTCCGGTCGAGGCTACACACTACATCGAAACCTCCATACCTCTCCCTCCTAGAGGAGGCGGGCCAGCACAAAACAACAGGCCCAGACCGGCTGACTGAAGGGGGAAGATGAACTAATGAGGCAAACGCAGGTACAACACAGGCTCTAGCATAGGCCGTAGCTGGGAAAAAATGCGTAATACTAATCGGCCCAGGCAATGTGTTTAAGTGGAGGCTGGGACCCAGTCGGCGGCCACGTGAAGCAACATGGCTACCCTTGGAATATTCCAGGAGTTTGGTTTGATGCATCGTCGAGTTGGGGGTGACGATGAGGGTGGGGGGAGGGCAGGGGAGTTGGGATTAGACGTTACAGTCTTAGACAGGCCCTATTGAGGCACAAAGTTGGTAACTGGGATTTGAGATGTAAAAATGTGGTTGCACACGGACCGGCACTGACTAGAATTCACGAACATTATAGAGTTACTGTTCAAGAGGATGGCGGATATTTATTCATGATTCACGGGCGAAGGTCTGAGGGTTAAACTGTTAACATGGAATGTCAGGGTTGGCTAAATAATCATATGAAAGTCAAAAAAATTGGTAACTACATCACCAGACATAGCCCCCAGGTGCTGATGCTTCAAGAAACACACATGGTGGGGACCAGTAATACTCATATACTCCCTAAATGGGGCTCCCTAAGGTACTATACAGACTGTTCATCGCAGTCCAGGGGGGTCATTACACTCATTCATCCAGGGTTGGGGTTTAGGCCGGAGGATCACAGGATTGACCCCTTGGGGAGATATGTTTTGGTATGGGGAGAGATCGCTTCCCAGCGCCTTCTCTTAGACAACACCTATGGGTCCAATATTGACGACCCCGCCTTCTATATAGAATTGTATCAGATAATTGTTTCACTTGAAATCTCAAGGGTCATCTGGGTTGGGGGCTTTAATCTGGTCCTTGATCCGGTGCTAGATAGAGCTTTTAAGGTGGTCAAAGCTCCCAGTAAAGCAGCCCTAAATCTGGTACATATCCTATTGCAACTTCTGTTGGTGGATTCCTGGAGGGAACTACATCCTGATAGTAGAAGATACACATTTTACTTTACCGTCCATGACTCTGAATCCAGGATCGATTACTGGTTTGTCTCTTCATCTATGACGACGACACTACAGGGGTGTGAAATTTTGCCTCGTACTATGTCAGACCATTCCCCAGTGTTGTTAGAACTATTGCTGCGGGGAGCGCCCGTGCCTGCCAGGAGGTGGAGAATGCCCGGTGGAATGCTTGCAGACCCCGGGGTAGTGGAAACACTGCATGTTGATATCGAAGAGTACTTTACAAACAACATGGGATCGGTTAACATCATTTCAACAGTATGGGAATCCTTTAAGGTTTGGATAAGGGGGGTGCTGATATCTAGGTCTGTTGGTATGTTGAAAAGAGTGAGAACTGAGCTATCAGAGGTCGACTGCAAACTTGACAGGTTAGAAACAGACTAAACGCGTACCCAAAATAAAGACTTATTGTCTGACATTCACACACACCTGCAAGAGTTTAATAAACTGGCTAGCAGAGAGATTCAATATATTTAGGCCCCCATAAGGGCTCGAAGATATGGTGAGGGGAATAAGGCGGGTAGAACGCTATCCAACTTACTCAAACAGGATAAACAACCCACCCTGATAACTAGTATTCAGACAGTGCACGGCGATATACGCCTCCCTGATACGGAAATAAATGGGGAATTTTTTTACTTTTATAAACAACTCTATTCAAATAGAGATTTGAAATCACTCCCAGAAATTAAGACATACCTTGGGGCCCTCTCACTCCCTAGACTTGCTGAGGAGGACCCTCTGGCCATGGACCAACCGGTCACCCCCGACAAGATCACGGAAGCAATTAAAGCGCTGGCGTCAGGTAGGGCACCTGGGTCGGACGGGTTGGGGGCCGAATTTTACAAAGAGTTCCACGAGGAACTCGTCCCAGTATTGATGCAGGTATGGGAAGAAGCTCTCGATAGTGGCATCTTGCCCCCCACCATGAGGGAGGCTATCATAATGGTCCTCCCCAAGCCACGACGACCTCCACAGGACGTATCATCGTATAGACCCTTGTCACTTATAAATACTGACGCTAAGATATTCGCTAAAGTCCTAGCGAACCGACTTCTCCCTGCTGTACCTACCCTTGTACACTCTGACCAAAATGGGTTTATCCCCACAAGATCCACTGCTCTGAATCTCAGTAGGCTTTTTGGCATCATGGCACAGATAGACCCAGCGAGAAGTGCGGCAGCCATATCCCTCAATGTGGAAAAGGCATTCGATTCCATCTCGTGAGTCTATCTCCTGGCGGTTCTGGAAGCATTTGGGGTGGGCCCCAACTTTGTAAAGTATGTCAGCTTATTATACACAAAACCTGGTGCACGTGTCCTAAATAACAGGATCATCTCTGATATGTTCCTACTGGGCAGAGGTACCAGACAGGGATGCCCATTCTCACCCCTACTGTTCGGATTAACCATCGAGCCAATGGCGGCTGTGGTCAGACTGAGACACACAAATCGAGGGATTCTGATGAAGGGGTCCACCCAGCTGATTTCACTCTATGCACATGACACACTACTGTATGTTAGAGAGCCCGAGGTAGATATAGCACCCATAATGGAAGAAATACAGGAATTTGCAGAATATTCTGGGTACACTATAAACAGAAATAAATCTGAAATATTCCCCCTTACCCCGGCCACTAGGTGTCCTCTCTCCACAGGAGGTCTTAAATGGTCAGACCACAACATCAGATACCTTGGTGTTCTGGTATCCAGAGACAAACACACGCTGTACTCAGATAATCATGAAACTGTACTACGCACTATAAGCATGAAACTTCAGATATGGGGACGCCTCCAAATCTCATTGGCGGGTAGAGTAGCGGTTCTCAAAATGGTGATCCTTCCCAAATTACTATACCTCTTTGTAAATATTCCCATATGGCCGGACAGTGTCTTTTTCACCAAGCTCCGATCCATAGTGGTCCCATTTCTATGGGGCGGAAAAACGGCTAGAATAAGCTGGGAAAAAATGACGGAACCATATTCCACGGGAGGCATAGCGGCCCCTGACTTCGAGCTTTATTATTATGTTTCCCAGGCACAGTTTGCAAAACACTGGTATAAGGCCCCAGATAATACACCTCACGCATGGATAGAAGAACATACCACACACCCCACGGATATACAATCTGTCCTCTTTGATACAAAATATAGGGACACGTGCGAATATAACCCTGTAAGCTGCATGGTAAGGGCATGGGAGGTAATATTCAAAAGACTCAACATTAAAACACCCTATAACCCGCAGATACCTCTGTGGAACTTCCCGGGATTGCCTCCCACGCATGACACTAGCGTACAAGACTCGTGGGACCCTGACAGGGAAATGAAAGTGGGGGATATGTTTGTAGATGGGAGATTTGTGGAACTGAAGTTGCTCTTAAGGGCATTGGGAGATGGACCAATACTATCATATGAGGTCCGCATTTATCTGGAGGTGGCCGTTATTTCCGGACGAACCAGTGGTTAATCCGTGTATACAACCAATAACAACTACAAACGGTCTGGGGATCTCCAGGCTGTACTCTGCGGTTCAGGCACACACCCCCACGCTGAATCGTGTTAGGGAGAAGTGGAAGGCAGATTTCCAGATGTCAATTGATGAGGAGAAATGGGCAAGGTATTGCATGCTTACTAAAAACGTCTCACTAAATTCTGGGCTGAGATTGATTCAATTCAAAATTCTAAACAGGCTACATTATACACCAGCCAAAGCTGCAAAATGTGCACCGGATGCCTCAGACTCCTGCCCTAAGTGCAATTCACCTCAGGCTGATGCTTATCACATGTATTGGAAATGTCCGCTGGTGACAGGGTTTTGGAAAGAAGGGGCAGTATTGCTGGAAGAAATAACACAAATTCCCCCTGCGATGACCCCCTAGAAATACCTATCTGGCGATATTGGCAAATGTTCTGAAAGAATTCGTAGATTATTCAACATTACGTGTGCCATAGCCAAAAAATGCATACTTCGGAAATGGAAGAGTTCCACCCCACCCAGTATGAATCATTTTTTGCAAGAATTGACACACACAAATGAGGCAGAAGAACAGTTTGTTATGACCCAACCTGTATCATGCAGACCCAAGGACATCTGGGGCCCCTTCAGAGACTACTTGTGCAACATAATTGAGAATGATAACATGTCCTCGTAACAGTGTAAACAGAATCAAATTAAGATGTGCTCTTGTATATACAAGTTGAAATGTTCTGCAGTGTCGCTGTACTTTTGTAACCACGAATAAAGAAAGTAAAAAAAAAATCCAAGGCTGTGGCCTAAAATCCCACTGACCCTTTTCAAACAGATAAAATGTTGCAAGACTGGTGATAGAGCTGTTCCTGGAAATAATCGATTGCTATCAATGCTCGACGCTAGTCAGAAGGTTTGTGTCACAATTCTTCTAAAGATATTGACAATCTGTGCAGAGGAAGCAAATCTGCTTAAACTGACCCAAACGGGCTTTAGAAAAAGATATAGCACAATTGACAACATATCAGTCATCCAATATTTAATGGCGGAAGCTCCTAATGGTCAAAAGAACAATCTGTACTGTTGCTTTGTAGATTTCAGCAAAGCTTTCGATGTGGTCCCACGAGAGCTCCTTTGGGTAAAAATTAAGAATTGGGGTTTAGAGTCTGAGCTACTATATTTATTGAGCTGCTGCACACAAATACAACTATCTCAATACGCTTGGATAAAATTGGGATGTGAGCATTTTGGCACCAATCGGGGTCTTAAGCAGGGACGCATGTTAGCACCCCTGCTTTACAATCTATACATCGCTGATTGGGCAGGGACCCTTGGTGTGGCAAGAAATTCCCCCACACAAATCAAAGGGGTGCAAATAACTAAGTATGACTTACACAGATGAAATAGTCATCTTTGATATGACCCCAGCGGGACTGCACATGTCATTAGATTAGTTGACAAAATATGCCGAGGCAAATAGTATGAAAATCAATATCACAAAGATCATGTGCCTGGCAGGCAAGATTCCCAAAAAATCCACATTCCAGTGGAAGCTAAATGGGGAAGCACTGGAAATAGTGGACCAATACAGCTACCTGGGATTCCCAATAAAAAATACACCCCTGGTGAATTATTATAGCAAAATATGTATCCCAAGAATCATGAACAAGCGGCTGGCGATTAAACACTATATAGCCTATGTATTGAATAGAAAAGGGGGTTCAATATCGAGCGTATGCTGGAAATTTACCGTGTGAGCATAGTTCCCAGTTTACTGTATGGTCTGGAAGTGCTTCCTCCCAAATATGTTGCTTGGTTGGACAAGATAGAGGGCAAACTATTACGAACAGTTCTGAATGTTCCCTCAACAGTACCAGTTGCAGCCCTGAGACTGGAGTACGGGCTCACATTGTTGTGGGCTACTTGGTGTCTGTAAAGATTTTTGTTGCATTGCAAAATAATATCGCCAGACACAAATACCAACTCACTGATGGAATTAATAGGAAAGAAGAGTGTGGTAAGAAGAAACAATAGCTTCATAGAGACCTTGCCAAAATGCCAAACATCTTGTTTCACGAACTTGGATATGCCATTGACCATGCTGCTTGACACCCCAAATATCGAGAGCATATTAATGAAAAAGATCAATGGGCATGGGACCAGATCAAGAGCATTCATACTCTGACAACGAAGCGAAGATACAACGAATATTCACATCAAGCGTTTCATCCAGATATGCCATTCACTTACTTGAAAAAACCTTGTGCCACGAATCTAAAGAGTATCATCTTATACCTCAGGCTAAACATCTCACACTCCCGGTCAAGTATGCCGACTTAGTAACAAAGTCCTTGAAACAGGTCGGCATCTGGTAACTGCATGTGCCTCAATTAAGTGTCAATACTTGAGAAGTTGCAGTACATTTGTCAGGAGCCCTGATCGTATAGAGTTGGATCAATTTTGGGCGATCCTAATTGGAGGCAAATCTATGGTCATCACAGCGGCAGCTTTCCACGTTTGGAGGGAAGTGTTAAAATTAATTGAGGAGTGAAAACGGAATGATTTTTTGTACTTATTACCTGTGAATCTAAATTCTCTTTTAATATGGTTTTATTTGTAGTGTTTAAGGTTTGTATATCTAACCAGATGCAGAATAAAATAAAATGTTTTAAAATAATTAAAACCATATATCCAAATCAATGCCAAGTACCCAAGGTTGATCAGACAGAAAGACAACGTGCAAGAAACCTTTCGGAGAGGAAAGGCAAGATGCAATGGACTAATAGCGCGCAGTCTGTGCGTCACTGAGAGAGAACACGTGACAGCAACATGCATTGATATATGGCGCAGACAGAGCTAAAGCGTTCTCCAGCCACAATAAAAGAACATCACTGCCGTGTTTCTCCTTCTGTCGCCCTTAACATGCTGCCGCCTGTTCTGACATTTCTAGCCAGCCATCGTGTGTGTGCACCCCCCTGAACCTCCGCAACACGCCACGGGCCTGTATTCCCTCGCCTGCACTCGCAGTTTGCTCGTTTCATCTCCGCTGAAGGCCACCAGTGTCGCTTTCGCGCTGCTGTGCGAAGTCTGCTCTCGGCCAAGTCACCTTGGACGGTGGAAGGTCCTTCCCAAACACACTTGCCTTAAGAGACGTCTGGGAAAATATGTAAACAGAATTGATGTGATGGACCATATTTCAGACTCAGCGCCGTTTTTTTTTTTTTTACTACAAACCACGAACGGCTATATACAGGCCTGCTATTCCCGAGCGGCCTTTTGTCAGAAATATCCCAATGCCTGCCTTACTTTGTGTTTCCCAGCGAAAACAAAAAAAAAAGTTCTCGCTGTAAAAAGTTTAACTGCCTGAGGAAACCCATAGATTTTCATCACTTTCAGCAGAGCCATTTACCGAGTCACATTAAAGAACGTCTGTCGGCCTTGGAGGGAAGGGGTCAGCAGGCAGCTGCTTGACTCGGGCCCCGCCAGATAATGGGCTGGCTGAAAGAGCCGCTCGCCTTCCTTCCATCAGGGGACGGTCCACTGCTGCAGGAATTGCACATCCGATGAGGTGTCACGCTTTCCGGTGACATGCGGATGCGTTCAGGCAGGCCCATGCGACTGCAGCGCCGGCCCCTAGCTTGCATCTCTCTGCGCGCGGGGATTTCTCGGCATAAACAAAGAGCGTGTCTTTTTTCTGCAGATACGGGCATTGCACGGAGATACGTTTTCCGAATAATAAAATCAAAAGATTTCTGCATATTTTACTAGCACACATAGCCTATTTGCTGTATATGTTGTTCTGTTCTAATTAATTCATGTTATAAATAAAACATTCTTGCAAGTGAATAAGGTGGCATAGTGAGACTGCTGGACTCTCTCACTAAGCGTACATGTCTATGGCTAGCATTTTATTTCAAATCTTGCCAAGACTCTGACATTCTACATCAAATGCATGCACATTTCTATCAATCTGCATTTTTGAAGACATCTCCCCTATTAAAAAATGGGTGTCATAATCCCAAGAGAAATACTTTAAGTTATGAATAATACAGCAGAGGCCAAAAGACCCAATCTGTGTAGAAGTGCTGCCTTACATGAAAACACTGTTTGCATTTCAAACATTTTTTTTTAAACCAGTGGCTTTGCACGTATCAGTCTATATTTGTGATTTTTATTATCCTCGTTATAGGGTCTAAAATGATTTATAAGCACGGGAACAACACACATAAATATGTATCATCTGAAGTGTGAGTACAAATTGACTTATGCGAGATTCTTTGCATAAATGCCATGTTCTAAACACAGCAGGCAGAGTGACTCCTCTCTCCTTTCTCCTCTCGCATTGATCAAGGGGCCTTCTCTAGCAACAGGACAGGTATCTTTGAGACTTGCCGCATTATACCTTGGCCTGTAGTCATTCTGGTGGCGCATGCTGCGGCTCCACCCGGCGGCCGGGAGAATGCTTCAATACACTGCCGTGCATCCCAACTAATCACGAGTCCACAAGCCCCTATCCACTGTTGATCATTAGGACTCTCCGATGACTACAGCTATCTCTTTTCCCTTACCAACTTCTAAGTACCTGAGTTCTCCGTATGGTGCAGCACTCTGCTTCTTACCGGACAAGCTTGCGGTATATGGAGCCCCTTACATACACCCAATCACAAAACTGGCATGAACATGCACGCTTTGTCAATGTCTGCTTGTAACATAGGGCCATCCAACATGTAGGGCTGCTCAACATGTTTACTTAATCTTACAGTGAGCTACTCCTTTCAGTATATAAAGAAGATGAATGGAAAAGCTTATGTTGTATCTATTATAGCGTGCTGTGTATATCAGATCTAAGATTTAAAATGGTTGATCAAACCAGAATTTTCCATTTTCAAAACTCTCACAGTCATGCACAGGTGCATTTCCAGATCCCCCCGCCCTACTTAAACCAGAAAATTGCTAACACACCATTGACAAAGCCAACCAGAACATCATGCTCCAAGTGATTGATCCAACCTAAGTTCAAACCCTCCAAAGCCGGAGGGTCAAGTTTCCCATCTATTTCAGCAAAACATTGGAACTCTCTCCCGCCTGCACTAAGGGCTGCGCCTTCCGCGTAGCCCTCAAAACCTTGTTGTTTGCCTAGAAATTCCTGGATGCGCTAGCCTGGAGCCTCACCTCTGTATGTAAGCTGGCTGTAAACAATCTTTATGTTTCTCTTCTACTTGTATTTGAAGTCATTTACCTGTAACAGCCCATCGATGCCCACAGGTTTTGTGCGCTTTATAAATGAAAATAAATAAATAAACCAAATCAAATGAATATCCATGAAAAGTAATTCTGCAGCAATGGATCATTCATAGACTGACATTCCTAGAATAAGTCCCTGTCGTCAGTCCATAAATCCTCGGCTGCCATAATGATAGCAGAAATCAGTATGCCATATCTTTGAAGGCTATCCACCCGTTTTAGGCCCATGTGACACCTACCGATGAGGGGGCTATCCTTACACGGCCCCAAGAGGCCATCTGCAGGTTTTTCTAACCAGTTTAGAGTAAGGGAATCCTCTCCTTGGCTCTCAAATTTGGTAGAAAGTTTAAGTTATTTTTATTTACTATTTTGAGAGATTAGCTGTGCAAGTCTTTCCTGTAGTCTTTCAAACTTGACTGAGCATTTTTGGTCAGAATTTGACATTTTCCAAAAAATATCGTCTAGTAACATCATGATAGAGGCAACAGCCTTCAATGGGAAAAATCCTTTTTGAAGGATTGCAAGATTTGTGGCAAGAACATGATTTTTCTGAAAGATCAGCGTGAGGACTGCATTATATTGCACCATCTGAACATGTGCCAGAAGATTGTGACCTTTGGCTTTCATTTCTTCAGAAAACTGAGAAGGCTTCTTCTGTACTTGGCGTAGTAGTGTCCTCAGGTGCTGAATCTGTCAGAAATGTCACAGTATCCGTGGGAAGTTTTACTAGCGAGAGCCTTGACCTCTCTAGAAAATGTGCCCACTTGAACGAAAGTCACCATTCGGAGAAAAGGCCCAGAATGGATTCTCCAAATAAGGCTCACACAATACAAATAAAGATAAACCACACATAAGTGTGTAAATGCCGCTAAACATTCAACATCTAAGGAGTCCAGGGATGCCACTTCGGCTAGGGTAAATAACAGGATGTTAACTAGGAACATGTGCAAAAGTTTATAGAAAACGGCACACCTGCTCAAATGGTAAATAATGTATCTAAGTTCACTTATATTCGGGTGCAGGGGAACCATAGAACTCTAACACAAGAGTTGTGATATAGAAAAACAAAGGAAGGGGATCTCAATCAAGAGATATCTCTGTCCCCTGCACCCCATATAACTGGATAAGACCAGTTTTCAGTCAATTCAAATAGTTTGAAAGCAATTCCCATAAGTTCTGACAAAACTAAGTATATGTAATTCCATGACATTGGTTAATTTCAAATAACACTTCTGGTAAATGTATACATACATTATAAGAACTTTTAACTCCAACGAGATGTAGCATGTGTCTGAGTTTGTTCAGCAATGCTCAGCACGTTTTGGGAGAAGAACTCCTTTCATCAGGAGCAGTCAGTCAAACTGTCAAATAAGAACAAAAATAATATATTTTAACCTTAATGTTAGGTTATATGTAAATTAGTTTGATTCATCTAGAACTTGATGGTATAGATGAAAAACACTGCAATAGACAATTTAGATTTTCCAAAGTGTTAACACTCAAGACAAGACAGTACATTTGCAATGTTTCACCAGTAATTTAATACTTGTGATATAGCATGAAGGCATTTGTAAGACGGTGTAAGTGAAATTAGTACCTAACAAGTTGACACAAGTAACTTGCCAGAGCTGAGAAATAAAGACCAAAGGAAAATAAAATTGGTATAACTGGTAAAAATTACCAAATAAATGTAAAAATATCTCTGCTTGAGAAAGTACTTTCAATATGATTCTTTTCGAAAACTCACTGATGCTGATCCATGTCAAAAGTAAAGATGGGATCAATCGAAAGAAAAATGCAGCACCATAAACATAATTAGTGATCCTCAGTGTGCGACTAGAGATGTACCTATCAGGTTGCATAAACAGTATGTGCATGTGCTTACCGGGAGTGTCAAGTGCCAGAGATGCATCCAGTAAATCGAACAGTTAAGCCCTGTGCATTGCATCTCAATGAATGCCGTAAATACAGACAAAATGGTACCCGAACCGTGATAAGCGTGATGATGACATCAGTGACGTTACATCTTTAGCATGATGATGTAATAGCGTCAGCAGCATGTTTTGACAGTTATAAATAAGTAGAAAAATTATTAGCACAATGTGAGATTCCATCAGAGGTTAGATTTACTAACTAGAAAGGCGTAATAAGGAAACAGCGTAAAACGCAGATAAACCCAGTGATCATGGTGACTAGAAGAGGAAAAGAAATAAAGTGTAATGCATACGATTTATTTCTCAAAGACGTTATTGAAGGGCATTAAATATCTAGATTAAAAATAAATCTCTAAATTACAAATAAACTCAAAAGCCATCACTCACATTCTATTCAATCATTTTGTTAGAACAAAGATCTGAACATCTGAAAAAAACTAGCCTCCCATAATTAGCATGATCAACTAAAATGGGTCACTGTGTAACAATCGTATGAAACTATACTGCTGCAAATGAAAAACCCTTGTGAAATACTTGTGTCACATTAAAATCACAATGTAATTGTATGAAATCACAGCAGCATATAAAAACTCGAGGGGAAGTTTACTGTTTAAAAGATAGTAATCTAACAACCATATTGCATGTCGCTCTTTTTCAAGATGTTACAGTGCCAAGGTTAAATACTGGTGGAGGAATACTCTCAATTTGCTATAATGATACGATTTGTAACACAAAAGAGGCAAGAAGGCTTCTGGTAGGTTATGGAATGTCAGATACTATAACAAACAGTAAAAGTTTTGTTCATCGTTCAATCATCTGGGCATCAAAGTGTCTAATCGGTTTATCCAGAATGCCTCTCGTAGTAATTTTGTGTTTAGGTCCCCACCTCTGTGCAGCTTTTGTACCACTTCCAATATTATAAGACTCATCTTTGAAATGCTATGTGAATTTTCCAAGGAATGTCGAATTAATGGGGCTTACTGAAGTGGGACAAACTACCCACAAAGTGAGAATCAGATGGATTGAACATAAATCCAACATAAGAACACGAAACATAAGATCCCCATTGACCCGCCATTTCTTGGAAAATTCACATAGCATTTCACAGATGATGTTTATAATATATCACAGAATCATTGCCCTTCAACAAAGAGAACACACTCGACAGTGCCTGGTTCACAACTGTCCAGGGACAAATCCTCAACTTGCATGTCAATGGAAAAAGCGAGGCTACAGAAGGAATTCGGTCAGTAGCTAAGGGTCCACCCACTTCCAAGGTACTGTCAAGGCCCAAGTCACTATCAATGGGGGGGAGGGTCGCCATTAACGTTCATCAGTGTGTTAAGAGATGCCAGTGAAGAAGGGCCCTTCAGCAGTGAGAGGCTCATCAACAATGAAGGCCACAGAAAGCTCATCAGTGACTTAGCAACAAACATTAGCAATATCAGTCCACAAAACGACCCATGATTTGGATTCTGTCATAAAGACAGTGGAACACACACTGTGGCCAGTGGTATCTCACATCTATCCGATCAAGCAGATGTTGGTGATCCCAGGGCAAATCATAGCAGAGGGAGATATAAGTTCAGGATGAGAGGTGGCAGTTCTACCCACAGAGGAGCAGAGGATCTCTGTTGTAGAAGATGATACACCCCCCCCACAAAAACTGTTGCAGTCTCTAAAAAGGATTGTGTTCCAATTTGAGTAATCAAAAAGACACAAAAAGAGAGCAACTCTGCCTCCTGTGAACCTGCAATGGGTGAGGGCAAGACATAACATTTTGGAGAAGAATCCTTCCCAGAAGACTACAGAAATCCAACTTACTGGGCTTGTCCATTAACAAGGCCCACAGAGGGCTCACTCTCCCTCTCATTGCTGGAAAAGGATTTTAGAAGTATACTTCCTCACAAGAAGACACACCTGCCTCCAGCCATAGTTTCATAGAACCTGGGAGGTTCTTGAGACTGAGGAGGAGGATGTAGAGATTGAGGTAGGAGAAGAATATCCCTATGATGCAGATTACCCTTTCTACCCTGATTAAGAGGACATTCCACAGGAGGATGAATGGTACAGATATGTAATAGAGAAACATCAACATTATCTCCAGAGGATAGAGCTGTAGTACACCACATGATTGGCAAAGCCTCCAGTCTGTTTGATCTGCAAACCCCCCCCCCCAGGAAGAGAACAATAACTTCCTATATCGGTACTTGGAAAGACAGAACAGCATTATCACAGCTATGCTCTTATGACAGAGATGTGAAAGACAGGCAAATGTCTTTTGAAAACTCCCTCCCCTTGATGATGACTCTGTGCTGCATCAAAAAAAGTAAAAACTGCAATTCTGCCTTATAAATCACACAAAGCTGTACATGGTAGTCACAATGACAGTCTGAAGGTGCACTACCAAACCCGCAGAGAATTGGCTGTGGGATTTGGGCAATGTTTTAATGGTACAGTCTTGCTCTGCCAGCGATGGATGAATTTAATTTCATACCAAAACTCCATGCAAATATCCTCAACATGGAGTTTGATAGTGACAAACTCTTTGGGAAGAAAATTGATGACACAATCAAGACTATGAAAGCAGAAATAGATGCAACAGGGTCACGACACATCACTGGTGCCCATTGTCTTTTTCATTCCTCGTAAGGATCTAGGTCCAGAGTATCAGGAACTTTTCATTCCTCTCACCATCACCAGCTAACATTATCTTAATCCTAGGAAATATACCAACACGCCCAGACTGCCGTCAATGATCTCTGCCTTAATGCCAGTAAGACTGGGATTCTCCTCATTGGCACACCCGCTCTCTCCTTTCCTGTAACTCTCTGGCTGGCCTCGCTTGGTCCTCTTCCTGCTCCCACCTGTGAAGCTAAAAACCTTGGTTCATCTTCAACTCCACACTCTTCTTCTCTCCTCACATTTCTGACATCTCTAAGAAGTCACACTACCAGCTGCACCTCCTCAGAGGTATTCTTCCTTTCCTCTCCTTCCCCCCGAAGCTCACTGTCTCTAGAGCTCTGGTTCTCTCAAGGCTTGACTACTGCTATAGCCTCTTTCTAAATCTGCCTGCTTCTACTCTCTGCCCTCGGCAACTCATCCAGATCAGGACTGCAAGAATTGTCCTTGGCCTCAAGCCCAGGCACCGTATCTCTCCAGGACTGAAATCTCTGCACTGGTTCCCAGTGGCTGCAAGGATTAAGTCCAAAACCCTTTGCATTGTCCACAAGGCCTTCTGGGGCCTTGGGTCTCAATACCTTCAACTCTCTCATCCTAAATATCTTCCTTTTCAAGCTCTTCGCTCATCTGCCTCCAGCTCCCTCAGTGTCAGTTGCTTCTCCAAGCAACAAATTGGTGGTCAATCTCTTTCTCCGGCTGGGGCCTCCCTCTGGAATAGCCTCCCTGCCTCCCTGCCTCCCTGAAACTTGAGGAGAACCATCTCTGGTTCCGTAAGTACTTTTCTTCTGCTTTCTCTCCTCCTCTCCCCTGCTGAACTCCTGGCCGAAACTGAAACTGGACTGGTCACCTGGCTACCCTCTGATCTCGGGCCCAGGTCCCCTCCCCTACCAGTTGCACACCTGCACTGCCTCCCTGGCAACCCCTGCGCTTGAGGACAGTTTTCAGCATCCTTACAGTCCCCTACCAGCACTTGACACCTGATGTCTGCACTTAGCCTTACGCTTGCCACCAGCTGGCCACAGCTTTTTACTTACTGCTTTATTTATTCTATTTATTTTTATGGTCGATCCCATGTAATGCACTGCCACCTCCCCCAACCCCTCTGCACTTTTCACCTTCCCCTGCACTTGCGCGATCTTAATGTCACCTGGCCCAGTAAGATCGCTGTTTTCCCCTGTTCTCCCTCCCTTGCCTCATCGCGCCTTGAAACACTTGTGTATAGGTGCATTATAAATGCCATGTCATATCATATCATTACAGATCGGTGAACAACAAGAAGAGAGGAGGATCAGGGTAGAGTAAGTCCCAGCCATTGAAACATCAACTCTCCATTTTGTATTCCTGAATTCATCCCCCCAGTTGGAGCAGGGTATCCAGCTTTGTAGCAGCGCAGGAAAGAATAGCACCAGACAAATGGGTGCTGGAAATCAGTTGCCCCACTCACACTCTGGAGCATATCAGAAAGCCTCCACCTGCACTCCCAAGGCCTCACAACAGCAAGCCTCTGCAATACTAAGATGAGAAGTGGAGGCCATTATCAGGAAGGTAGTGATAGAATGGGTTCCAGCAGAACAGAGAGGCCCAGAGGTTTACTCCAGATATTCCCTGGTACTTAAGATAAAATTAAAGTTCGGACAGATCCCTGACTTCCACAGCCTTAACACATCAATCAAGATGCAGTCCTTTTGAATGACCATACTGCAAAAGGTGTTTACCAAGCCACAACCGAGACAACGTCCTAGCAAGGATCAATCTGAATGATGATGTAATCACACATGGTAAAGCCTGACATGTAACTGAATCTGCCCAAACCCTTTAAACTATAAGAAGGCACTTCACTGTTGGGCAGTAGCTCTGTTCCGCCAACACTCAGACCATGTAAACTGACCCCAACTCTTTCGAATCACAGGAGAATATGAAAAGCTAAAATTACTTTTCTATGTCTTTCTTTCTCTCTCACCAGCAGCTTTAGTCCACCCCAACGCTCGCTGTCCACACACTAAGGTGCTCTCATCTCCCATACCTTTCCTATTGGGGCAGAGTTGCATTTAATGTTATTTTGGAAATATCCTAATAAGCAAGTTCTTCCAAGAGGTAAATATGTAGTGGACATGTAAAAGCATTTTGCACTGCCTTACATTGAACTTCCTCATCCCCAGCCATTTTGTCTTTGAAAAGACAGCCTGCCAGCTGAGAAGCCTTCCAATTTTCAAACAATCTCCACTCCTCCTGATTGCACCAACAGATCACAGCTCAGACTATTTTCCATGCAGAAGCAGTCCTCACACCTATCCTCCTACTCTACCCTGGGCAGACTGGCAATCGGGCGAACTGGAGAGATTTTGTAACATGAGGTTCCTCTGAGAGGTCTCTTAGGAAGTGTTGCATATAACCGACTACCTCATCCCTACAGGTCTTCACTACCTGATGTGAATTATTCAAGTTTGTCCATGGCCATTTCACCTCCCCTTCTCTTCAATACACAAACACATGCACCTTAGTCTGATAATAATCAGGAATGTTCTGAGGTAATGTTTAATTCCATTCTGTTTTGCAATCTGCACTCTATATTTGCCTCTCAGAGTTGTTACGTTGTATTCAAATGAGAAGACAAAGCATTCAGTCGGGGAAAATAGTAAGAAACTGTTTGAATGGAGCTGAACACTCTTTATTCAGCTAGTATTTAGCTGAATACTTACTGGAAGCTGAAGTTGGGTGCACCCCTAGTCACAACCACATAACATAAGCAAAACCACTGCAGAAAAACCCAAATGCCATGACTTTCCCATCAGATCCCACCACCCTAAGGATGCGGTGGAAGCCTAATTAATTCCCTGGTCAAAGAGCTTTCTTCACAACTTTTTCCAGATTCCTTTTCATGGTTTGCAGGATGATATTGATAGCCCTAGGTTGGGTGTGACAATCAGAGTTCTTGGATCTCCTTGAATTAGCTGTTTAATTCCACTCAATTCTTAGCCACTCCCACACCTACCCCTATACAACTGCCCTATCTGCATATTAGCTGGGCAGGGATGGTTCAGACGCGTCAACCTTCCAGAACAATGCATTCAGGCCCTGCCTGCATAGGATATCATTTTTTCTTGTTATCCTGTTATGTTTGTTTTCTTGTGGGAAGCAACTTTATATCTTAACATTGATATTTCCAATGTTTCCAGGTTTTTACATTTTGTAGGTTGTAGCCTTAACCATTTTTCTCAATTTCATTTCATATAAAGTATATATTTATTGATATTATTCCATCATGCTAATGCATGGCATAGTTAAAGTTAAGACGAATTGTCTATGGCCTTTTCAGGAAATAACTCTTCTTAATATCTCTTGAACCCTTCCAAGAGAAAACCCGAAAATATTTCACAGACAGACTTCCCAGCCTTGAAAATATACGAATTGTTCATGGATGGCTTCATAGTTTAAAAAAATAATATTTTTGATTGTTTTTGAACAGCTTTTAAGATAGAGTTGTATCAAAGGGTAAACTATATATATTTCGGTTTAAATATGTCAAAATTGTCTACCTCAATTTTCATGACATTTGGCATGCAGCTAGATATTATCTTATCCTGAATTGATGCACTGCCAAAAATGTGAAAACCAAGCTGGAAAATTCTCATATATTCACATTTTACTATTCATCTATATATGACGAATACCCATAATGAATGTGCATGTTTTATACAAACTGTACACCTGCGTGTAGATACACATTTCATACATGTACGCTATTATGCATATGAAAACTCACACCAAAGTTAGGGCTGACTTTGATGTTAGTTGTAACATGTATATACAATGTATAGATGTAAATTGCATATATGTATTAAATGTAAAACTCCTTTGCACCTCTTAGAAGTATTGAAACTAACATCAAAGTTAGAGCTCACTTATATCTGTTCTTTTTTCCATTTAGGAGACGTACAATACAAGGGCAAAATGAATGTACCTTGCATATCGAATCTGTACATGTACGTTTGTGAGATGTACATTTCATAAATGTACAGTAATACACATTTGAAAACTTACATGAAAGTAATTTCAGGAGATGTAAATTGCATACATGTATGATCTGTAAAACTCATATATAATATGATATGATATGGCATTTATAACGCGCCTGTAACAAGTGTTTCAAGGCACGACGAGGCAAGGGAGGGGGAACAGAGGGAAGACAGAGACAGCGATCTTACTAGGCCAGGTGACATTGAGATTGCACAAGTGCAGGGGGGAAAGAGCGGGGGCAAGAGGGAGAGGGCAGTGCAGTACATAGGATCAACAATAGTAAATAAATAAAATAATTAAAATTAATAATAGGTAAAAAGTGCAGCCAGCTAGTGGCAAGTGCAGGGGTAAGTGCAGACATCAAGGGTCAAAAGCTGCTGGGGACTGTAGGGATACAGAAACAGCCCCCAAGTGCAGGGGTTGCCTGGGAGGCAGTGCATGAGTGCAGCTGGTGGGGGAGGGTCCTGGGTCCGAGATCAGAGGGTAGCCAAGTGACCAGTGCAGTTTCAATCCGGAGTTCAGGAGGGGAGAGGTGAAGAGAAAGCAGAAGCAAAGAGGAAGGTCTTGAGGTGCTTCCGGAACCAGAGATAGTTCCCCTCAAGTTTCACAAAGGCAGGGAGGCTGTACCAGAGGAAGCCCCCAGTCGAAGAAAGAGATCTACCACCAACTTGTTGCTTGGAGAAGCGACTGACCCTGAGGGAAGTAGAGGTGGATGAGCGAAGAGCTCGAGAAGGAAGATATTTAGGAAGAGAGAGTTGAAGGTATTGAGGCCCCAGGCCCCAAAAGGCCTTGTGGACAATTCAGAGGGTTTGTAACTTAATCCTTGCAGCCACTGGGAGCCAGTGCCGAGATTTCAGTACTGGAGAGATACGATCCCTGGGCTTGAGGCCAAGGACAAGTCTCGGAGTCCTGTTATGGATGAGTTGCAGAAGGCAGAGAGTAGAACAGGCAGATTTAGAGAGAGGCTTTTGCAGTAGTCCAGCCTAGAGAGAACCAGAGCTCTGGAGACAGTGAGCTTCTGGGGGAAGGAGAGAAGCTGGTAGTGTGACTTCTTAGAGACGTCAGAGATGTGAGGGCAGAAGGAGAGTGTGGCGTCAAAGATGACCCTAGAAGGAAGAGGGTCCAGAGAGGCCAGTCAGAGAGCGATAGGAAATGATGGAGCAGGTGTGCTGATGAGGAGAATCTCAGTCTTACTGGCATTAAGGCAGAGATCATTGGTGGCACACCACCCCTGGATAGTGGAAAGACAGTCAAAGATGAGAGAAGGAGAAGAGGTGGCGGAAGGGAGCCTGAAAATGAGCTGAGTGTCCTCCGCAAGCATAAACCCGACTGAGGGATGCCTGCAAGTTGGGGTGTAGCATAATAACACCGTGAACATTGTGTTGACAAGAGTGAACCCGGTTGAGGGATGTCCACAGTGAAAGCTTGCTTAAAAAGACATTGAAACTCGTGAAAACTACAGCTGAAAATATTTTGAGTAAAAGGCTGTATTGAACACGACGCAGGGGGCTAACATTCAAGAAGGATCGTAGGCGGGGTGAGGGTGATCCATGGGTGAAGAGTCATCAACCAACGTAAAAGATTATGAAAAGGAACGTTTTGTTTTGTTATTTGACACATCAGGCCTTCGGAGGCAAGAGACTTTGTATGAAAGAGACTTGGCCACCGAAGGTCGTGATATCGCTGAAAGGAACTGTAACCTTGTGCTGGGAAAGCCAAGTTGTGTGTTGTGCTCAGGAGTCCCGCCTTGTCCAATGCTAAAAACGTGGGTAAGGGAGTCCCCAACTATACCATCCTGACTTATCATTTTGTGGACACTTTTCTTGTCTGGTGAACATTATCCTACACTATTTTGTAACTTAGCGGTAAGGATTGGCAGTATTTTCTTTTAGTATAGGCCCTTTTTATTTGACAAGACACCGCTAGGACTGCCTTATTATTATTTGATGGTCGTTGCTTGCTCCCATCATTAGATTTAGGTTTAGATTAGGTGTTTTTCTCGCCCATTTATACAGTTTAAGAAACACCCTTGAACTGTGATCACTTGTGTCTGTCTTTACTGTTGCCACCATGAGTTCCATACACCTGTAACCATGTCAGGCAGACTTAAATTTACAGCCATCCACTTTGTCATGCCATCTCGGTTCCGAAACCAATGCTATCACCAGCAACAAGAATCTGACCATCCCTGGAAATGCAAAGTAACCATTCTGTCAGACAAAAATCTGAATTCCCTAGCTTCTTGTCATTGCATCAAAAATGTGAACCATATTGAAGAGCGACCTTTCGGGCTACTCGGGAAAACCTATTAATTACAAGGCAATATGTTCATGCAAGTGGATGTAGCTACCTTAACCCCAAGTATTTTTTTAATTTCAATGAAATTCCTGTTGCAAGGAATAGTAATTCCGGTGCACTTGTATTGCAGCATACACCAGTGTATTATGCTTTTGAAAGCAATGTGACACTGATTACCTCGTCGTCTGCCTGAGCTAGGCTTGGTGCAGATGGGCGAGTCTGGATAATAGCAATGCAGTACAATGGAAATAATGGAACAACCTGTCCTGTTGAGCATGAGCTTTCTGGTTTTATCTCAGACCACGATATCACATATTTAGTGGGGTGTGTATAAATACTAAGGGCATTGGAGAACCCATAAAGAATGAGTCCTCCTGTGCCCTGTACACCTTTTAATACTGGTAATTAAGTCCAGTAATTACTTTTCAAGACAAAATTCATATAACTATGAAGAAAGCAACTTTTAAAGAAAGTCATTGAAGAGACAACTCGTAAATCTGTTTCATCACCAATGTATTAATTTCATATATGTGCTTTGTAACATATAAGTGATACATTATGTGGAAATTTGTAATTTAAATCTTCTAAATTCACAATTCAACAAACTGAATGTGTAACAATAAAACAAGAAGCTCAATCAATGCGTTTCGAGAGAATGTGTCTCTCTTCTTCAGGAGTGTAAGTGGTTTCAACCCAGCACTCCACCTAAGTCAATCCCTAGCGTGAGATGCCCAGCTGGAACTCTTATTTATATATTTTTATGTCAAAAGTTCTTTTATTTCTGGATGATGTACCCTTATATAACACCCCTCTCTTTGAATACCCCCCGGTCTCACTGAACCAAGAAGTAGGTTGTTTTGCAAAGTTAAAATATTTATTTGATGAATTGAACAATATATATATATCACACTTTTATGAATATGAACAATATCTAGATATCACACTTATTAATATTTATACACTGATCAGCAATGTGTGATATCACAACAATCAACAATCTCTTTAATCAATAGGAGGATGGATGAGAAGAATAATGTAGCAGAGAATAAAACTTGTGTGGGTTCAATGAAAGGCAATGATATGAAATGTATGCAGCACAAAAATAAAACTTGATATGAATTCAATCAAAGACTATGTAATCACTCTTTCCCCCTGTTACTACTCAATCCCCCCTAATATGCAGTATGGAGAGATGGAATGAGGACACACAGGTTTCAGGAATACAGTCAACAAATGCAAATTCAATTCCAATTCCCCCAGCAAGCTTAGAGGACAGAAATGATTTTAAACAGGTCAAATGCTTTTGAATGTGATCTGAAATGAATGGGAAAAATGCTAAAAATGGATTTTAATTCGCTACCTGGGAATCCAAACTAGTGGGAGCTGCTTTGGATAAGTTGTGGTAGACACTAGCAATGATGTTTGAATGACTGACAGATAGGAAACTGAATTCAGAGGTTGAATACAAGAAATAGCAATTTTATATGGAATGAAATTGAGCTAATTGCAGAATCGCAGCAAAAATTTCAGCGCGCGAGAAATGCGATTACAGAAAAACTATAAGGAGTTGGAGTGCGCTTCTTAGTTCGTCTGAAAGCTGAAGATGTTAGCTTCAATTTGACATTTAGCACGTACGGTTCAAAAGTTATGAAGGTTTTAGTAAAGGTCGATTTTCAGAAAAGAGTCAAGATTTCAAATGAGGGATGCGCTGTTGAAGATTACAAACAAGGATTTCTTAACACTAAGGGGCTATGAAGATGCAAGATACCCAACGGTCAGCCACCAGAACAGCGGCGTCTCCGCTCTGACTTTTGTCCGCCAGGACACTTGATTTTCTTCAGAAAAATATTAGCGCACAGATGATTATCACTACAAATATCACAGAATTATATGGATGGGAGAAGGATTCAGGATGGACACAAGAGATTCTACAATGCAGTTCTGGATATGTTGGAATGGGTTGGATAGGATTACTTAAAACTAAGATTGGCTATGGACGGTTCTATGCTAAAATACTCACAACTATGGGTTTGGAATGGGCCCATCAAGATCTGGTCAAAGGTTTGGACTGGAATTTGCTCGCCACCAGACAGGTCTCAGGCGCTTGGTTCTGTTCTCAGCAAGGCACTCTGGTCTCTGCGCGGCCTCTGGTTCTGGATCTGTTGGGTTGGTTCTGGGTTACAGCTCTGCTCTACTGGTTTGGATCTCTGGGTTCTAGCAAGGGTTCTTGGCAAGAAGCAGCCAAAACAGCACAGCAAGGCTGTTGAATTGGTTGGGCCCCGTGGAAGTTTGGGGTTAAAATCAGATTGCAAGATTGTAAAGGCCAGCTAAGAAGGGTTCAGCTTTTTGGATTGGGCCTTCTGCTTCAGGGTTCTGGAGTCTGGATCTGGAGTCTTCCTTCAGAGTGCTTCGCCGGTAGATCAGTTGATGGGTGAATGTGTGTCTCTGTGCCCTCAACAGTCTTTATTTACGTATTTCCCAGAGGGGTGGGGAGGCTGATTATATTATGCCCAACCCTCTAAGAATCCGATAGGTCAGAGAATTTCCTCTCCCCTTTATTTCTACCCGGAAAATCTATTTTTCATAAAAAAACATATTCACAATAACACCAACTTGCTAATATTACATATTTACATCCCAAATTAAATAAGGCACGCATCTGTCAAAGTCCCATCTTCTGGAGAGCTTTGGTTCACAAATGACAGTTTTTTGCGCTTTTGGTCGGTTACTCAGTGTCAGTTCTGTACCCATTTTTTCACATACATGCACATACCATCTGGGCATATTCCTGTAAAGTTTCGTATTTTTTACATTATCACAACTGCTTCAAAGTCCACATTTTGATAATTCTGTCTCTGAATATCGCACAAGTTCCAGAGTAGTTTCTACTTGTGAGCAACATTTTCATTTTAATAACCTCTAAATTCCATATTTTTACCAGTTCGGCACAATTTTCTGTAAGTCTTTTTCAAAAAGATATTGTCTGTGCTTTCTGAATAAACAAAACTGCTTGTCTCCGCCTCCAAGACCTGGCTGGGCTAGAGAGCAGTCCCACGCCTCTCTGACTTTGGCATCTGGTTTCAGCCTACACCTGAATTAGCATTTCCTTTAAGTCAAAGGGAGTCTTTTGTTCCTTTGTCAAAGCAACAGGCCAAGTGCTCCGCCCCTTTCCTTTCACACCTGCCTGCCAATTCCTTAGCAGAGGGCAGGGGAAAAGATTCCTTTGTTTGGGAGAACGTATGGAATGTCTTTGAAGCTCAGTGTAGCTGGTTTTAACTTTTAACACAATGTTTAAAATAGTCTTGTCCTAAAATACAAATGACATTTTTAACAAATATATCCACCAATCTCTTAATTCCAGCCTTTTAAAAACATAGTTTTGAATTGTATCCACCTCTACTGCTTCTGATAGCAAGTCTTTCCTTTTCATACTTTGATTTCAATGTATCAGTTTAAATTGACAGGTTAAGTAATTGCCAGCTTCTGACACAGGCGAGTAGCGGTACTGCGCCCATTTTTGACATATTCTTCCAAGCAACCATCTTTAAATGTGGATTTTCGTCTGATAAATATGTTTCTGCTGACATTGTGCTTAGGTGAATTCTTTATATACAGTGATGGAGGTTGGATCTCTTGTGATGTTTGGGAACCATGATTTTGCACTTTCCACAGTCAAGGAAAAACTGATTTTTAAACAGCTCTGTGTTTCTCTTGCAATTCAGGGCTGCTCTTTTTTTTCAAATAGTTTCATTTTCCTCTGTGGGCAGCCAAATGATGGGTTTTGGCAGTGGTCTCCTGTCTTACCACTGACACAGGCAACAGTGGATTGGCAGCCTATTTTTCAGATTTTCCTGCGCACTTCTGGGTGATTTTAGCGCGCATAATGCTTTCCAGCGGCCATTCTGAGGTTTCTGATGCAAGCAGTGCACAGTAATGTTGCAGGGCATGGACTAGTGGGTTAAAACATCCCACAAGACCACCTCTTGCGATTTGGCGTTGATCGTCCATCAATGGGAATTTGCAAGACTGGGATGTCAGTCTCATCTCTTTTGGTTCCAAAAATGGCAAAGTTCATCATCTTTTCCTCCATCAAGGGTGGATCGACTGGTTCTCCTCGCCCAGTGCTGATGTGATTATTGAGCAATACTCCGGGCCCTTGGATGTTTGCTCCCGGTCCCTGGTTAGTCCTCCTTGGTTTGATTTTCCATGGTTTCCCATCAACTATGATGACAAAGCAAAAACATATTTATAGACATTTCCTCACCACTTTTAATGTAGTGGGGCAGACACATACATTTTGATAAATCAGGACACATTTTTTTTGTAGTAAGTTATGGACTATATATGGAATATTTTATAGTTGGAGTTCTATGGAGCTGGAGTGACCCCCTCTGGGGTTCCAGAAGACTCCTCCAATTGCTGCAGAGTGTGCCTAGGATGGCAACACTTTAGTTGGTTAATATGGACCCACTTATCTTCCCCCTCTGCCAAACTGCCTTTGGGGATGCAGATTTTGTAGGCGACTGCTGAGATTTTGTCTACAATTTCAAAAGGACCCCTCCAGGAAGGCAAAAATGTGCGCTGTTTGGCCTGGTTCCTTTGGAAATTGTATAAGTAGACCCGGTCTCCTACATTGTATCCTTTTCTGGTATTCTTTAAGTCATAGTGGGTCTTCATGCTGTCTGCAGATCTCTCTAGATTTCGCTGAGCATAGGCAAAAGCATGTTGAAGGTGTTTTCTCAGATTTTCAACATACTCATGAGTTGTGGAGATATTGATCAATGTCTGCTCTTAGGTCCTGTAGAGCGGATGCTGGGGAAGCACCATCCTGCGTCCAGTCATCAGCTCAAACAGTGACATTTTAGTTGCAGATGAAGGGGTAGATCTGATGGCCATTAGGACAAGAGGTAATCGAATATCCCAACTTGGCCCAGAATCTGCCACAAACTTTTTTAATATGCTCACGATTGTTTTGTTGTATCTCTCTACTGAACCACTAGAGGCTGGCTGGTAAGCAATGTGTAGCTTCCTTTTTACCCCAAGTATCTCCCACATCTTTGTCATTACTTCACTGGTGAAATGGCTACCTCGGTCTGACTCGATCCTTTGGGGTAGTCCAAAACACGAAAAGATGTGGTTGATCATCAGGGCAGCTGCTGTTTCTGCCTTGCAATTTGGGGCCGGGAGACATTCCACCCATTTAGTGAACAAGCATGTCACGGTCAACATGTACTTGTTTCCCCGAGAGGAGCGAATCACGGGCCCGATAGAATCGACTTGTAAATCTGACCATGGCAGCATCATCCCCCTCTTTTGGAGAGGCGCACGGTGTGTGAGGGATGTTGGCTGAAATTGTGCACACACAAGACACCTCTTCAAGCATTGGTCGAGGTCCTGCCCCATGTTGGCCAGTATGCAACCTCTCTTAAAATTTCACGTTTTGTATGAAAACCCCTATGACCGGCTGTGGCTGCATCATGGGCGTGGCTTAACATCAGGCTTTGGAATGAGGTAGGGACCACCCACTGATCAGGGCCAGCTTGGGATCTCCTTACCAACATACCGTCTTGGATTCAGAACATTTTTGGTCATTTCATCAACACTCTGAGGTCCTCTTTCCCTATGTAATTGGTATCCGTCAGGGGAATGTTCTCAGGGTCCTCACTGTGTATAGATAAAACTTACTAATTATCGGATCCCTCTTCTGAGCCGTAATCAAATCAGCATCTAGGGTCTACTTACGCCATTGTGCAGTTGAGAGTTCATTGTTAGCATTTGTCTGGGATCTAGTGATAGCAGTGACCTGGATTTCCCCCAACAGGGACTCAATCTCAAGTAGATGCCCTTGGATGGCTCCGGTTTTGGCCAGCTGATCAGCTAGGTCATTTTGTTTTGTTTCGTTTTGTCTGGTCCCTCTTCTTTGTAATGACCCTTGATCTTTTTCCAGTAGATGGTCATCCCATTCGAGGTGACCAGATCATCAATGTTTTGAATTAATTTCCCATGTTCCAAGGGTTTATTATTAGCACATAGCATGCCTCTGGATTTCCAGTTAACTAGGTACTCCACAAACCCGTTCCGTACATAATCCGAATCTGTGATTATGACCAGTTCGTGGAGTTGATGTTGGACAGCAGTGAGGATGGCCTGATGCACAGCCATCAACTATGCCACTTGACTACTTTAGGGACCAATCTTGTACCCAGCAGAGGGTTCTGGGGTCTCATTCACCCATGCATTCCCTACACCGGCCACAAGTTCTTTTTCCCTGTTGTTATCAACATGGTAAGAGCATCCATCCTCATAGACAGTGGGCATTCCCTCACACTTGTCTTCTTCAAAGACTTTGTGTGGGGAGTTGAGGTATGCCTCCATGTTGTCCTTGATTTTTAGACTCTCGTCCTCGAGACAGTTTTCTTTGGCACAATCATGCAAGTCAGCCAGACCTTGCGCGAGGGGGCTCTTCTTGTTTTGGCCATATCTGACCTCCACAGGAAAGCCTTGCATTGACAGAATCCAGGAAGTAATTCGGGAATTACTCACATTTCCGGCCCGGATTCTGTCACTTTAGAGATATTGCAGAGGCTGTGTGGAGTCTCCACTATGATGTGTTCCCCCTGTATAAACGGGCTGTAATTCTTCAATGCCCACACCGTTGCCAGGAGCACCACAGAGGATAAAGTTTTACTCGCATAGGAGATTACTTTATTGACCTTGTCATGCTTTTGGTATAATACTGCAGTCAATCATGTATTAAAGAACCCTGTTTCCAAGAAGAACTCCTTGTTTTTGACAGGGTAAGCTAGGCAAGGCACTTGTGAGGCTTCTTTTGAGTTGTCTTACTACCTCGGCTTGTCCTGGACCCCATTCCCACTTGACCCCCCCTTCAGAAGATGAATCAGGGGTCTTGTGATCTCTGCGTAGCCCTCAATGAACTTTATACTGTAATTAGTCAGTCCAAGGAGGCTCCTTAGATCCCGCAGAGTTGTGGGGTCTTTCAATTTCTGGAGTGCTTCCACTTTCTATTCCTGGGGACAGAGACCCTGAGGAGTAATCTCATGCCCCAAGAAATTGACACAGGTTCTACACCACTGTGCCTTTTGAAAGGAAAGTTTTGCTCCGGCGGCCCTCAGCTGTGTCAGAACATAACGGATCTCCGCTATGTGTTCCTCCACAGTTGAGCTTTTGATGAGAACATCATCTACATAGGCCAGGTTACCCCTCTCACCCAGGTCGGGCATGCCCTTATGTAGGAAAATGTTGAATTCATTGCCGGAGTTGATGTATCCGAAGGGAGTCCGGGTCCATGTTTACTGCTGCCACCAAAGGTAAAGGCCAGCTTGTATTGGGCCTCCCTACTGACAGGTACAGTCCGGTATCCATTGGTCAGGTCTATTGCAGTGAATACCTGTGATCCCTGGATCTGGGCGAGCCATTGGTCAATGTAGGAAAGAGGCCATCGGGAAGTATGGACCCATTTGTTGAGCTCCCTAAGGTCGGCGCAGAGTCTCCAATGGCCGTTTGGCTTCAAAATCCCCAGCACCGGATTATTGAAGGTGCTGTGGACTGGACAAATTATCCCACGGTACTCAAGGTTCTTAATAATTTCTGTAAGGGACTCCATGGATGCGAGAGGCAAGCGATATTGCTTCACAAACACTGGAGTCATGCCAAGGTCCGTGGGAATTGTTGTTGTGTGGATGTCGGTGTGACCACAGTCATATGAGTCCACCGCAAAGAGATCTTGAAAATCCAAGAAAATGTTTGCTTCTGCTCCAGAGTCTCATAGGCATCAGCTAGGTTGACTCTCTCTTCAACTATCTGCCTGAAGCCTGGAAAGACTTCTGGTTTCGCTATCTCAGCGGCCTCCTCCAGCAGGGTGGAGAAGTCCCTGGTCAAAGTGCTGATTTGGACTGGTGGCTTCAGGTGGGAAAGACAGCCCTCATGGACCTGGAAAATCACCTCATCCCTCCTGAAGTCACAGGTCACATCCTCCTTACCATAAGGGCAAGAAGTGTACACCAGGAAGTTCCCCCCATGACGGTTAAAGATCCTGTCTGGTGTTGTGTTGTCATCACTATCACTGTCAAATCAGTCCTTGGGGATTGGTCCTAAAAGTTCATTTCCTAAATCTATGGAAAAATGTCAGTCATCAACCGCCATTCCAATAATGGTGCCTGCGGCTAGAGTGATACTCTTTAAGTCGCTGTTATCCACCTCTATTGTAACGGTGTCATGTTCTATATTGACTAGTGGTGTTGGGTTTACCCACAACCCTTGCTGTTGGAGAGAAGCATTTAGATGACTATAGGCATCAGGTTTTTTTCAATTTCTGTCCTCTTTTAACTTTCACTTCCAGGGAGAATTTTCAGGTCCTTTCTGGGATGGTGACTTCCTCTCCAATCTGAATTTCAACTGCATAAGGGCAGCAATTGAGCTGACCTAAATGTTTTCTGTGGGTCATCAAAACCCATGGGATTATCTGCTAATCGGGACAAAGCTTTGAAGTTTATTAGGTCCAAATTAATGGCAAAGTGATTGAGAATGTCACTGCCTAAATGAAAGGCGGCAGTGACTTCTCGCATGACCCAACAATTGTGGACTACGCTCTTGTTGCCTATGGCGATTTCGAGCATACACCTGCTTGGCAGGAGATGTTTGGAATTGGGTGTTTCCAGATCCATTTCCCATTTGTCTATCAGTCTAAATGTGGGAATGGCTGGATCTTATGGGAGTTGGCTGAACATGGCTTCACTGATGAAGCTCTTACCGTTGTTCACACACACTCGGGCGAGAACAGAGTCCTTTCCTTCATTTAACTGAACAGGGATGAACAACTGCTCTGCAATTGGCTGAATATCAGCCAGGCCCTGAGCTGATTTCTCATCTTTCTGGACTACAGGAGTGGGAATATCTGATTGTGGATTGGTAAAGAATTTCAGAGTGTTTCCTTCCAGTGTGGAATGCCACCTTAAACTGGTAAGAAGGTTGATTTTCAGAAATAGAGAGGACCCCAGATCACCAGTTTGTTGTCCTGCTGCTATTACTGTCACGTCTGGAATTTGGTTGTTCTGGAAGTGAAATTCTACTTGGTCAAATTTTTGTTCAACCATGTGGCAGGTGCCGTTTAAACTAACATGGTTGACACTCTGTTTCATTTTATTGGTCGGCTAGTTTGGGTCCAGAGGACCTTGTTTACACAATCTATTAGGTGTGGCAACCTTCTCAGGAGGTCATTCCCTAGTAAACAAGGGGTGCCCTCTGGAGTTACAACTATGACCGGGTGCTTCACCTTGTGTCGCCCAATTTTAATGTCCAAATCCGCAGTCCCCTCGACGGGAATTTCCTTCCCGTCAAAGTTCTGAAGTTGCCCAGGAAGAGGGGTGAGAGGAATTCGGTATTTCTCCCCCCTTCCTGAATTCAGTTGATCAAAGGCCTTTTTGGACAGAAGGGTAGCTTGAGATCCAGTGTCCACCAGTGCCAAAATTGTACCCTGCCCCTGTATTTGAACCAGGGCATAGTATCGTCCCTCCTTCTCCGCAAGGGGGCACATATAATGCACATTTTTGGACAACTGGTTGGTTAGTATTCTAGTTTTGGACACTGATAGGGAGATGATTTGGGCAGAATTCTGTGGGGGGCCTAGGGAATCTGAAATAAAAAGGTGGCAACTAGAGATGGGAGAAGGTGAGATATAAGACAGATTGGGGGTCATGAGTAGCCAGTGCGCTGGTTGATACCAAAATTAGAGCAAGTTTGATGGCCTGCTGCTCTGATAATCTTCCACTGATGTCCCCTAGTAAACATCAGTACAGGTAAACATAGGATTGAATACGGAAGGTGTCATCAGTGCGCAGATCCCAAAATTCCAATTGTGGAGTCCATAAAGCTTAATACAGAAATAGGCTCAAAATCCAATTTATTGTTCACTAAACAGCCGACACGTGTTTTGACCTAAGACTTTAATAGAAGTCTTCTATTAAAGTTCTGGAGAGGGGGATTTGACCCTGTTACTACATGGAGCAACCAGCATCAGATATATTGTTTATTGCATTAAGTCATATAACCGTTGAGGGTAGCAATTGTGCTGTTCAACACATTACTCCTGATCAATATTGCATTGGAATCACGCCTTGAGAACGACCTGAACAGGTCGAAACACGTGTCGGCTGTTTAGTGAACAATAAATTGGATTTTGAGCCTATTTCTGTATTTTTCATCATAGTTGATGGGAAACCATGGAAAATCAAACCAAGGAGGACTAACCAGGGACCGGGAGCAAACATCCAAGGGCCCGGAGTATTGCTCAATAATCACATCAGCACTGGGCGAGGAGAACCAGTCGATCCACCCTTGATGGAGGAAAAGATGATGAACTTTGCCATTTTTGGAACCAAAAGAGATGAGACTGACATCCCAGTCTTGCAAATTCCCATTGATGGACGATCAACGCCAAATCACAAGAGGTGGTCTTGTGGGATGTTTTAACCCACTAGTCCATGCCCTGCAACATTACTGTGCACTGCTTGCATCAGAAACCTCAGAATGGCCGCTGGAAAGCATTATGCGCGCTAAAATCACCCAGAAGTGCGCAGGAAAATCTGAAAAATAGGCTGCCAATCCACTGTTGCCTGTGTCAGTGGTAAGACAGGAGACCACTGCCAAAACCCATCATTTGGCTGCCCACAGAGGAAAATGAAACTATTTGAAAAATAATTTTGGGATCTGCGCACTGATGACACCTTCCGTATTCAATCCTAGAGATGGGAGAAGTTTTGGGTTCCCCTGGTTCCGGTTCTGGGCCGCCCTCCCCTTTTTGGAGGCAGTCAACAAGATGGGTTTGAACCAGGGGATTTTCATGCTGTTGGTTCTGGGATTGGATGATGGGCGGCGCTAGCTCAGTCCCCACATCAACCCAGTCTGGATTTGAATCCTTTGGGACCCATTTGTCTTTGGGAGGAGTTCCCCTTCTCTGAAGGAGAAGATCCTTTTCCCAGGATCCTCTGAGGATCCCTCTCCTTCAAATTGGAAGATTTGTACCTCCTCCACATAACAGGTCTGTTTGGGTACTTTGTTTCTCCTACCCCCCCTCTGCTCCTTGGGTGCCAGACTTTCAGGGGCAGGAGATTTTGGTTCTGGTTCCTCGGTTTCCAGGGGCTTTTTACAAGTGGGGAAGGAAACTTCCTACAAGGCTTTACACCCCCCTTCCGCTTGTGCCTCCTCCCTGGGAACCGGCGGGGGTGTCGGGGTGCTGCCCCCGTCATTGTTTGGGAGCACCAGGTCCAGAGTTTGAGGCATTCTGTGCCGGCATGCTCATCTGAGGGTTCTGTTGAGCCCTCAGCATGCGACCCAGATCCTGTGCCATATTTTGGACCTGGCGCTCTAACTGTGACACCCGCTCAGGCTGATATGGGGTTCTCATTTCTCCCCTGGGCTGATTCCGGGAAGGGTAACTATCCCTTCTCTGAAAGTACCCTGGGTTTGGAAAATGTAGGTATCCCTTCCCTCCACCCTTGGCCTCCCCTCTCCCGGATTGGGTTGTCTGGGCTCAGGAAATTGGGGAAAGAAGGATGGATGATTTTGGGGTTGAAAGTTTTGTGGGTACCTGGGGAAAAAGTTCTGTCCAGGATTTGGGGAATTTCTGCCCTCCTGGGGGAAGTGAGGAGGGAAGTTCCCTGGGTTAGGGGCTGCTTGGTTGGATCCCCCCTTGGGCTGGAGGAGTCCACACATAACCCAGGATGGGTCTATTCCCCTTGTCTGTGACTGGCCCGAGGGCCTTCTGGGCTTGGGATTGCTCTGATTTTGTGCAGGCGGGTTTTTAGGCCCCCCCCTTCTCCAAATCTAAAATGGGTGCAACCTTCACCTCTGCCACCTTAGCAGCAGCAGGGGTGTTGGTTGGTTTGTGGCTTTTTTGAGTATTCTTGTTTTCTATGAGCTTTTGCACCTCATAGATTTGGGTGGTCTGTTAAATGACCCAGTCTAGTGATCTTTTTTCATGAAAATCTCTCACTAGCTTGGTCATGATGTACTTTGGTAGAACGTGGAAAAAAGTATTGACAAATTCTTTGCTGTCCGTGCACACCCTTCTGGTAGTCTGCGCAAAGGCACGCTTTAATTCCTGCACAGATTCTTGTGGGGCCTGATCCTTCCTACATTGCAAGTTGTAGGCTGCCTTGCGAGCCTCCTGGGGATTTCTATGTACCGAAAAATGCTTCAAGATGGCCGCCCTATAGGTGGACCATCTAGAATGATTTTGGTCCTCCAGCCCCGCAAAGAAACTGGAGTATTTGAGAAGGTCCATTTGACATACTGAATGCAGCTACTGCTGTCTTTCAAATGGAAAGTTTCCATCATCTGCTCCAAGAGCTCTAAGTGCTCCCAAACAGAATACTTAGCGTTCTTATGATAAGGCGTGATGACGCTCCTTATCGCCTTGATTAGTTTTAAGGGGTCCTTAAGCAAGGCCTTTTTGCCTTATTAGCCTTCTTGGTTTGGGTAACTCTGGTCCAGTCCTCCTATGACTCAGAGGCACTGCTCCCAGAGGTGCCCGTCTGGTCTGGTCTTCTAGGTTCTCCCGGATTCTGCGAGCCTGGGAATGGCTGGCAGAATGTGGGGACCTAGTCTCCTGTGTCCTGGGGCGCTCAGAGGAGTCTTCTGATTCCTCCTTGCTCCCAGGATTTGATGGGTACCCCCCCACTGTCCTAGCTGGGCTGAGGTTTTCGAGATGCCCTTAGTGGGCCTACTCTCATGGGGTTCCCCACTAAATGTTACAGTACTTGGGAACCCATACCCAGATGCCCACCCGGTCAAAGGTTTGGACTGGAATTCACTCGCCTCTGCTCAGAAGAGTCCAGATCAGTTTGGGCCTTTTCTAACGCCATCAGTTGCCTACTTGCCAGATCTTGGCCTTCAGCATATTTATCCTGTATGGCTCCAATAGATAAATATAGATATGCCGCTATTTTGGCAATCTCATTTTGTTCATCCTTGGCCTTAGGGGCCATATATAGTTCGCTCAGGGCCACATGTAAGGGACCCTGGTCTTTCCATTTATCTAACCCTGTTGCAGTGATCTGTTGTGTGATTGCCTGCAACCACAAATTCTGGTCCTGCTCTGTCCATTCACCTCTCGCAAATAACTTATGCAAAAGGTGTTCTCTAGCCATATTGATGTCTACCAATGTCGCCATTCTGGAAATATTGATTTTCTTCCTGACTTACAGAAGTTTATTTTATGTTTGCAAAACAGACCATTTCCTTAGAGCGTTCCCTTGATGGGTGCTTTTACAGTGTAACACAGCGTGGTAGCCCAACAGGATTTATGTATCCTATTAGTTAGCACACTGTGTTAAGCTGTCACAAGTGGTATATCTAATCCAGAAATCCTGCGACGAGCCCACAATCTGTAAGTGGTTTCAACCCAGCACTCCACCTAAGTCAATGCCTAGTGTGAGATGCCCAGCTGGAACCCTTATTTATATATTTTTATGTCAAAAGTTCTTTAATTTCTGGATGATGTACCCTTATATAACGCCCTTCTCTTTGAACCCCACCTCCTCCCCGGTCTTACTGAACCAAGAAGTAGGTTGTTTTGCAAAGTTGAAAGATTTATTTGATGAATTGAACAATATATATATATATATCACTTTTATGAATATGAACAATATCTAGATATTACACTGATTAATACTTATGCACTGATCAGCAATGGGTGATATCACAACAATCAACAATCTCTTTAAACAATAGGAGTATGGATGAGAAGAATAATGTAGCAGAGAATACAACTTGTGTGGGTTCAATGAAAGACAATGATATGAAATTAATGCAGCACAAAAATAAAACTTGATTTGAATTCGAACAAAGACAATGTAATCACTCTTTCCCCCTGTTACTACTCAATCCCCCCTAATATGCAGTATGGAGGGATGGAATGAGGACACACAGGTTTCAGGAATACAATCAACAAATGCAAGTTCAATTCCAATTCCCCCAGCAAGCTTAGAGAACAGGAATGATTTTAAAGAGGTCAAATGCTTTTGAAGGTGATCTGAAATGAATGGGAAAAATGCTAAAAATGGATTTTAATTCGCTAACTGGGATTTAAAACTAGTGGGAGCTGCTTTGGATCGGTTCAGGTAGACACTAGAAATGATGTTTGAATGACTGGCAGATAGGAAACTGAATTCAGAGGTTGAATACAAGAAATAGCAATTTTATATGGAATGAAATTGAGCCAAATGCAGAATCGTGGCAAACCTTTCAGCGTGCAAGAAATGCGATTACAGAAATACTATAAGAAGTTGGAGTGCATCTTAGTTCATCTGAAAGCTGAATATGTTAGCTTCAATTTGACATTTAAATTTCGTTCCTAGTACGTACGGTTCAAAAGTTATGAATGTTTTAGTAAAGGTCGATTTTCAGAAAAAAGTCAAGATTTCAAGATTTCAAATGAGAGATGCGCTGTTGAAGATTACAAACAAGGATTTCTTAACACTAAGGGGCTATGAAGATGCAAGATATCCAACGGTCAGCCACCAGAACAGCGGCGCCTCCGCTCTGACTTTTGTCCGCCAGGACACTTGACTTTCTTCAGAAAAATATTAGCGCACAGATGATTATCCCTACAAATATCACAGAATTATATGGATGAGAGAAGGATTCATGATGGACACAAGAGATTATACAATGCAGTTGGTGATATGTTGGAATGGGTTGGATAGGATTACTTAAAACTAAGATTGGCTATGGACAGTCTATGCTAAATACTCACAACTATGGGTTTGGAATGGGCCCATCAAGATCTGGTCAAAGGTTTGGCCTGGAATTCGCTCGCCACCAGACAGGTATCAGGCGCTTGGTTCTGCTCTCAGCAAGGCACTCTGGTCTCTGCGCGGCCTCTGGTTCTGGATCTGATGGGTTGTTCTGTTCTGGGTTACAGCTCTGCTCTACTGGTTTGGATCTCTGGGTTCTAGCAAGGGTTCTTGGCAAGAAGCAGCCAAAACAGCACAGCGAGGCTGTTGAATTGGCTGGGCCCCGTGGAAGTTTGGGGTTAAAATCCGGTTGCAAGATTCTAAAGGCCAGCTGAGAAGGGTTAATCTTTTTGGATTGGGCCTTCTGCTTCAGGGTTCTGGAGTCTGGATCTGGATTCTTCCTTCAGAGTGCTTCGCCGGTAGATCAGTTGATGGGTGAATGTGTGTCTCTGTTCCCTCAACAGTCCTTATTTATGTATTTCCCAAAGGGGTGGGGAGGGTGATTATACTATGCCCAACCCTCTAAGAATCCGATAGGTCAGAGAATTTCCTCTCCCCTCTATTTCTACCCAGAAAATCTATTTTTCATAAAAAACATAATCACAATAACACCTTGCTAATATTACATATTTACATCCCAAATTAAATAAGTCACGCATCCGTCAAAGTCCCATCTTCTGGAGAGCTTCGGTTCACAAATGACAGTTTTTCACGCTTTTGGTCAGTTACTCAGTGTCAATTCTGTACCAATTTTTTCACATACATGCACATACCATCTGGGCATATTCCTGTAAAGTTTCATATTTTTAACATTATCACAACTGCTACAAAGTCTACATTTTGATAATTCTGTCTCTGAATATCGTACAAGTTCCAGAGTAGTTTCTACTTGTGAGCAACATTTTCATTTTAATAACCTCTAAATTCCATATTTTTACCAGTTTGGCACAATTTTCTATAAGTCTTTTTCAAAAAGATATTGTCTGTACTTTCTGAATAAACACAACTGCCTGTCTCCGCCTCCAAGACTTGGCTGGGCTAGAGAGCAGTCCCAGGCCTCTCTGACTTTGGCATCTGGTTTCAGCCTACACCCGAATTAGCATTTCCTTTGAGTCAAAGGGAGTCTTTTGTTCCTTTGTCAGAGCAGCAGGCCAAGTGCTCTTCCCCTTTCATTTCACACCTGCCTGCCAGTTCCTTAGCAGAGGGCAGGGGAAAAGATTCCTTTGCTTGGGAGAAGGTGTGGAATGTCTTTGAAGCTCAGTGTAGCTGGTTTTAACTTTTAATACAATGTTTAAAATAGTCTCGTCCTAAAATACAAATTACATTTTAACAAATATATCGACCAATCTCTTAATTCCAGCCTTTTTAAAACATAGTTTTGAATTGTATCCACCTCTATTGCTTCTGATAGCAATGGAGAGATGGAATGAGGACACACATACTTTCCTTTTCATACTTTGATTTCAATGTATCAGTTTAAAGTGACAGGTTAAGTAATCGCCAGCTTCTGACACAGGCAAGTAGCGGTACTGCGCCCATTTTTGACATATTCTTCCAAGCAAGCATCTTTAAATGTGGATTTTCTTCTGATAAATATGTTTCTGCTGACATTGTGCTTAGGTGAATTCTTTATATACAGTGATTTTTTAACACCCATTTTAAACAGCTCTGTGTTTCTATTGCAATGCAGGACTGCTTTTTTTCAAATAGTTTCATTTTCCTCTGTGGGCAGCCAAATGATGGGTTTTAGCAGTGGTCTCCTGTGTTGCCACTGACATAGGCAAAGGTGTATTGGCAGCCTATTTTTCAGGTTTTCCTGCACACTTCTGGGTGATTTTAGCACACATAATGTTTTCCAGTGGCCATTCTGAGGTTTCTGATGCAAGCAGTGCACAGTAATGTTGCAGGGCATGGACTAGTGGGTTAAAACATCCCACAGGAGCAATATCGTTTTCAAACAAGTACATAAATAGAGTCCAAATTATTCATACTTTTTCAAATGTCCCAGTGATTTGAATACATCTGTGTTTCTAATCTTCAACAATTGTCTTTTTCACAGCCTTAGTATTCACATATGCCGTCTCTGTTCCAAATACTCATCATATGGAGTGGTGGTTGCTCAATTGAATAACAATGATTCCGTGGTCATCAAAAGTGTCCTGTATATGGTGTAAATTACGTAGTGTTATTAACTTAGTACTGGCAAATGGGATCACTGCATAATATTAGTTTACTGGGTCAGTAATGGCCATTTACCTGTAATTTATTGATGTTCTGTTCCATATGATAATGCTGAAATCGGCATTAAAGTGCTGTGGTCTTTGGAAACCTCACGATTTGTAAAGGGAGGCCGTGACTTGAAATGTAGGTAGGTAGGATTAAGTATGGGTATCTATCTATAACCAAGGAAAAATGAAGCGTACCTTTTGTGTAATGCTAGCACTGATTGCTAATATTTGCTCACTTTCTCTACTTGCGTTGTATATGCGCCCATGTTTCAATGTGGTCTCATGTTATCTTCACGTCAGGCTGCATTAGACTCAATTCAGTTTGATCTTGCCTCGTGTTCTGAAAAAATACTGATTGTTTAATATAGTTTGGGCATTGTGTATTAGTTAAAGCGCGATGCAAGAAAGGTCCGGCGTAGCTTACCTGCGCCCTGGTTCTGCAGAGCTCGATTCTGCTGTTGCAGCCGCGGCTCTGTTAGACAAACTCACTGTTGCTAGGAGACAGCCGTCGGGTGCGCGTCATGTCTCCTTATTGAACGTGCGCATGTATAGTGCATGGCTATCTGGGAATTGGAGTTCGATTAGAGCAGCA
Source organism: Ambystoma mexicanum (assembly GCF_040938575.1). Classification (NCBI taxonomy): domain Eukaryota; kingdom Metazoa; phylum Chordata; class Amphibia; order Caudata; family Ambystomatidae; genus Ambystoma; species Ambystoma mexicanum. The sequence continues at coordinate 762,395,457 of NC_090941.1, forward strand.
TGTATGTGAAGTGAGCCTGCTCGCGTTCATTATGAAGACTTCTGGGAATTAGAGTTCGTTTAACACAAAGATGAAGCATGTATTCATGAGAGTGTTAAATCTGCCTGTTCCATATGTCTATGTGCTGTTCTTATCCATTTAGAAAATGTGTAGACACAGAACATTATGCAGTAATTTGTGATTTGGTGGCAATATTCACTCAGCAATCTCTTCTACGCCACTGTGGACTCAGTATTGTTAAACAGCAACCATCATTTCATATAGGTGAAAAAGGTCAATCCATTATTGGAAAATTATCCCTTACTATTTTCCAAGGTTTGGCAGCCCCGAATTAGCTCAATACATTGTATATACAGAATCTCAACTCAATTTCAGACAGAATAAATAACATGTATCACATTGTTTGTAGCTAAATTTCATCATACCTTAATTGTTTGTTGTGAATTACAGTCATATCCTTAGATGATTTTCAATAAAAATCCACATTATGTAATGTGAGTATCTCAGTCATTTTCCACAAATCTGACCATTACATGGTACTGTTTTTCTAATTAATTATCTATTTATACAATGGCACTTTGGTGCCAAAATGTTCGTATCAGTAATACTGACCCAGTCTGTCCTTTTTACAACACTAGAGAAATACATTCGGAGAAAACTCCTCATTCATTCCTCGAAGGTTCAAGGGATTCCAATCTGTAAATCCAAAACATTTCTCTACGTGATAAAATCTGTTGCATATTTCCCCCTCTCGGTGGTCTTGTGACCAACTTCAGAATCACAAACCTTAACTGTGAGATTGAGTGGTGTTTGTTCATGAAATGTCTGGACACTGGTGATTTTTCTTTTTTCGTTCGGATGTTGGATTTGTGCTCTGAAATCCTGTCTTTGACCCTCCTCGTGGTCTGCCCTAAATAATATTGTCCACATGGGCAAATTAATGCATAAATTGCCCATTTACTGTCACATGTCGCATAGTCCTGGAGAGCAATTTTTTGACCCGTGTATGGATGTCTGATAAGTTTGCCTTTTTGAACGTTGTTGCAATGGCCGCAATTCAGACATGGGAATTTTCCCTTAATGGGTTTGGAAAGAAATGGTTGTTTAGATTTGTCGATTTTTTCAGCTTTCACCAATGCATCCCTTAAATTGCGGCCTCTTCTGTATGCCATCAGTGGTTGGTTTGGAAACAGTGTGCATAATTGTGGATCCAATCTGGTGATTTTCCAGTTTTTTGTAACAATTCTTCTAATTTGTGATCTCTGTTGTGAAAATTGTGTTGAGTAGATTAAGGGAAATTCATCCTTCTGGGCCTTATTACTTGATTGCAGTAATTCTGTTCTTGTTTTTTCTGTGACTTTTGTTGTAGCTCACAGTAAGCTTTCATCTGGGAAGCATCTTTCCTGAAAGCGTTTGATTTGTTCCGCCTCTGCAATGGTGTATGATTCTTCTTCCGACACAATTCGTTTGATTCTCAATAGTTGACTCAATGGGAGGTTGTTTTTTAAATGTTGTGGATGGTGGCTGGTGTAGAATAGGCTATTGTTGACATCCGTAACTTTCCTGAAAATGGTGGTGTGTAGCTGGTTATTCTTTGGAACAATTTCGACATCCAGAAAGATCACATCTGGTGTGCCTATTAATTTTTTATTTTTTTTATTTTTTTATTATTGATTCAGTTCATTAATCAACTTTTCAATACTTTTATACAAATTCATAAAAAATCACAAATGTATCATCTTGGCTTTACATTAAAAAGAAATAAAAATCAGAAAAGGAAAATACAAATATAGTTTTGACATTTTTCCGAATATTACAATCTACATTACATATATCACAGCAGAAAAACTAAAACAATTCAAAGCAAGAAAAGAAAATTAAATAACCACCAATCAATCAATTCCTTGAAAAGTTCGGTCAGAATAAGAGAAGCCAGTAGGATCATAGACACTTTTGTAAAAAAGAAACCGTAAATTGCTCACTCTGGCGTCATCATCATTCAAGATTCACAAATGTACTGTCTTGTATCTGCAGTGATATTAAATAGTTGACATTTGCTATTCTTACTTTGTTTGATTGAGTGTTATGCGCATAGCACCAGAACCGTTCGATAGACAGCGAGTTATATGTTTCAAAACGCGATCTAAAATATTCAATTCTTTTTTTTAACAGCATCAGGCACACCGCAATTATATGTAACAAGGTTTCAGATGTTTTCAGATCTTTGCAAAACCTACAAAAATCCTCTTCAATAGGGATTAGTTTCCATTTCGCCAACACACTTTTAGTGTGCCATAAGTTTAGCCTGAATCTTAGAAACAGATCCCTAAATTTGGCTCCTGGAAACTTTATCACATACGTTTCTGGTGTCCTTAATCTTTTTGTGATAGTGGTGTGCATTTTTGCATGTTTGGTGTTCAGGCACTGTTCATACGTGACTATCCAATCCCATATCATGATTTTGTGCTTTGCTCTATCAGGATTTGTTATCAACAGTTCTTCAGATACTTCAGCATTTAGCAGGAAGGATTTCACCTTCTCCCGCCATAAAACCATTACCACATGCTCTGTCTTTTTCATATATACAGACAAGACATGTAAAATAGTATTGTCTTTCTGGCTCATTATGCATTTGCTGTACAAACTACACATTTTCCACATATACATAGCATACAGAGAAGAGAGTCCAATTTCATAACGTATTAGACACATTGGGACCGCTTTAGATATATGCAATACTTTTTTCCAGAAGGCGCCTTCCAATCTAGACCAAGAGATCTCATTTTTCCATGATTTTGTCTCTGCCCCATATAATATCGTGGGGACAGCCTTTTGGTAAAAAAAATTAGTATCGGTTTTTAATGAAAACATATCATATTTATGATTGATAAGCGAGGCTTGGAAGGAGGCAGTCCTGGTTTTACACTTTACTTCGTCATGATAAGGATCATCAGAAGCCAAAACATTTATATTTAGTCCTAAATATTTATATTGTGTAACTATTTCAAGGGGTTGGGACAGTAGTGGCCATGTTTGATGAGATGTCTTGTTCTTGTTGGGTAAAATCTTCATAACTTAAGTTTTGCCACATTTATGATTAGATTGTTTTCAGTAACATACTTCCCTAGTTGATCAAGCAACACCTGCAGGCCCCTGGTTGTTTTAGCTAGTAACACACGGTCATCAGCGTAAAACAACCATGGTACCGCAGTAGGTCCTATACGTGGCGCATCAGATGTTACCTCCTTAAATTCCTTCATTACATCGGATATGAAATAATTGAATAGGGTTGATGCCAGTAGGTAATCCTGTTTAAGCCTTTGTAGGGGTTAATGGTTCTTGATACTGTCCCGTCCATTGACAATCTGACTTGAATTGCAGTATTGGAGTGGAGTTCAATTATCCAGTGTTGTAAATAGGCGGGACAAGAACTTGTTGATAATTTACTAAATAGCAGTTGCCTTGATATGGAAGTCTACAAATGCCCTATAGACTACCTGTTTTACTTGTAACTCATGGTGTTTAATGGCATGCAACACCAGCAAATTAATTGCGGTGCCTAAGCCCGCTACGAACCCCGTTTGAAAAGGATAAATGACGCCAGTTTTATTGGTCCATTTATTGAAATCTTTCAATACAAACCGTGCAAAAATCTTCCCTGGGGCATCCAGTTAGGCAACTGGTCTGTAATTGCGCAGATCTAATCTGTCCCCTTTTTTATATATGGGGACTATAACCGATTTTTGCCAGGAATGAGGTATTTTCTTGTTGCATATCACTTGTTCAAATATTATTTGCAGTATAGAGGCCCATGCTTCTGGATTCTTTTTCAGCATTTCGTTCGACAAGCCATCAGGCCCCGGTGCCCTAGATGTGCTCAGTTTGTTGATGTTCATCACAATGTCAAGATCATCAAAGGTCAGTTGTTCTTGCTTATTGATCTTTTCCCCTAATCGTGGACAGGGCCACAGAGTTTCCGCATATAGGGATTCATAATATTGAATCCATATTTCCTCTGGTACAGCATTCATCTGGCTAATCGATTGTTTGCCATTTTAGATTGTTTTAATTAAGCCCCACACTAATGCTGAGCTTTGGGAGGCTATTGACACTAGCATTAGTTGAACATCTTTGATGATCATCGCCGCCTTATGCTGTTTTATCCAGTTTTTATATCTATTTTTACATCTTATAACCGCTTGTATTTTATTTATTTTTTATTTTTTATTTTATTTAGTTGATACACAACTTTTCAAATATTTACAAGAATGCACAGTAATGCAAAAACATACAAAAAAAGAATAAGAAAAGACAAGGAATAAAATACCAGGGGTACAAAAGATGCACAAATTAAAGAGAACCATAGTATAAAAACAAACGGGGTAATTCATAGAATTCCGCGCACAAGTGGCGCATGCGGCTGGCGCACGGTGTGCGCGTGCGACTTTCTGCGCCAGCTGCGTGCGCTAAAATCCATTTCCGCGCACAGAGTATTCATGGATTTTAACATCCAAAACCAGCCGTGGCGCAGAGTGGCGCATCGACCCTGCAGCAGCGCCAGTTACGCCCCCAACCCCTCCCTGTGCACCATGTACAGAGCACAAATGCCGTACATGGTGCACAGGCTCACAACCTCAAAAACGCCTGTAAAACTCCCCACGCACCCCTCCGAATACACGTACTCCACTGCGCGGGTAGTCTCACACGTGATTGGCCCTGTGCGAGTGGGGTTCGTGTATTACTGGGGTTCGCGGGAAGTTTCACACGCGATTGGACCTGTGCGAGCGGGGTACGTGTATCACTGGGGTTTGCGGGAAGTTTCACATGCGATTGGCCCTGTGCGAGCGGGGTACGTGTATTACTGGGGTTCGCGGTAAGTGTCACATGCGATTGGCCCTGTGCGAGCGGGGTACGTGTATTACTGGGGTTCGCGGGAAGTTTCACACGCAATTGGCCCTGTGCGAGCGGGGTACGTGTATCACTGGGGTTCGCAGGAAGTTTCACACGCGTTTGGCCCTTTGCGAGCGGGGTACGTGTATTACTGGGGTTCACGGGATGTGTCACACACGATTGGCCCTGTGTGAGCGGGGTACGTGTATTACTGGGGTTCGCGGGAAGTTTCTCACGCGATTGGCCCTGTGCGAGCGGGGTACATGTATTACTGGGGTTCGTGGGAAGTTTCACACGCGATTGGCCCTGTGCGAGTGGGGTACGTGTATTACTGGGGTTCACGGCAAGTTTCACACACGATTGGCCCTGTGCGAGCGGGGTACGTATATTACTGGGGTTCGCGGGAAGTATCACACGCTATTGGCCCTGTGTGAGCGGGGTACGTGTATTACTGGGTTCGCGGGAAGTTTCACACGCAGTTGGCCCTGTGCGAGTGGGGTACGTGTATTACTGGGGTTCACGGCAAGTTTCACACACGATTGGCCCTGTGCGAGCGGGGTACGTATATTACTGGGGTTCGCGGGAAGTATCACACGTGATTGGCCCTGTCCGAGCGGGGTACGTGTATTACTGGGGTTCGCGGGAAGTTTCACACGCAGTTGGCCCTGTGCGAGCAGGGTATGTGTATTACTGGGGTTTGCGGGAAGTTTCACATGCGATTGGCCCTGTGCGAGTGGGGTACGTGTATTACTGGGGTTCGCGGGAAGTTTCACACGCGATTGGCCCTGTGCAAGCGGGGTACGTGTATTACTGGGGTTCGCGGGAAGTGTCACACGCGATTGGCCCTGGCCGAGCGGGGTACGTCTATTACTGGGGTTCGCGGGAAGTTTCACACGCGATTGGCCCTGTGCGAGTGGGTTACGTGTATTACTGGGGTTCGCTGGAAGTTTCACACGCGATTGGCCCTGTGCGAGCAGGGTACGTGTATTACTGGGGTTCGCGGGAAGTTTCACACGCGATTGGCCCTGTGCAAGTGGGGTACGTGTATTACTGGGGTTCGCGGGAAGTGTCACACGCGATTGGCCCTGGCCGAGCGGGGTACGTGTATTACTGGGGTTCACGGGAAGTTTCACACGCGATTGGCCCTGTGCGAGCTGGTTACGTGTATTACTGGGGTTCGCTGGAAGTTTCACACGCGATTGGCCCTGTGCGAGCGGGGTACGTATATTACTGGGGTTCGCGGGAAGTATCACACGCGATTGGCCCTGTGTGAGCGGGGTACGTGTATTACTGGGGTTCGCGGGAAGTATCACACGCGATTGGCCCTGTGCGAGCGGGGTACGTGTATTACTGGGGTTCGCGGGAAGTTTCACACGCAATTGGCCCTGTGCGAGCGGGGTACGTGTATTACTGGGGTTCGCGGGAAGTATGACACGCGATTGGCCCTGTGCGAGCGGGGTACGTGCATTACTGGGGTTCGCGGGAAGTATCACACGCGATTGGCCCTGTGCGAGCGGGGTATGTGTATTAGTGGGGTTCGCGGGAGGTTTCACACGCGATTGGCCCTGTGCGAGCGGGGTACGTGTATTACTGGGGTTCGCGGGAAGTTTCACACGCGATTGGCCCTGTGCGAGCGGGGTACATGTATGACTGGGGTTCGCGGGAAGTGTCACACCCGATTGGCCCTGTGCGAGCGGGGTACGTGTATTACTGGGATTCGCGGGAAGTTTCACACGCGATTGGCCCTGTGCGAGTGGGGTACGTGTATTACTGGGGTTCACGGCAAGTTTCACACACGATTGGCCCTGTGCGAGCGGGGTACGTATATTACTGGGGTTCGCGGGAAGTATCACACGCGATTGGCCCTGTGCGAGCGGGGTACGTGAATTACTGGGGTTCGCGGGAAGTTTCACACGCAGTTGGCCCTGTGTGAGTGGGGTATGTGTATTACTGGGGTTCACGGCAAGTTTCACACACGATTGGCCCTGTGCGAGCAGGGTACGTATATTACTGGGGTTCGCGGGAAGTATCACACGCGATTGGCTCTGTGCGAGCGGGGTACGTGTATTACTGGGGTTCACGGGAAGTTTCACACGCAGTTGGCCCTGTGCGAGCAGGGTATGTGTATTACTGGTGTTCGCGGGAAGTCTCACATGCGATTGGCCCTGTGCGAGCGGGGTACGTGTATTACTGGGGTTCGCGGGAAGTTTCACACGCGATTGGCCCTGTGCGAGCAAGGTACGTGTATTACTGGGGTTCGCGGGACGTTTCACACGCGATTGGCCCTGTGCAAGTGGGGTACGTGTATTACTGGGGTTCGCGGGAAGTGTCACACGCGATTGGCCCTGGCCGAGCGGGATACGTGTATTACTGGGGTTCGCGGGAAGTTTCACACGCGATTGGCCCTGTGCGAGCAGGGTACGTGTATTTCTGGGGTTCGCGGGAAGTTTCACACGCGATTGGCCCTGTGCAAGCGGGGTACGTGTATTACTGGGGTTCGCGGGAAGTGACACACGCGATTGGCCCTGGCCGAGCGGGGTACGTGTATTACTGGGGTTCACGGGAAGTTTCACACGCGATTGGCCCTGTGCGAGCGGGTTACGTGTATTACTGGGGTTCGCTGAAAGTTTCACACGCGATTGGCCCTGTGCGAGCGGGGTACGTATATTACTGGGGTTCGCGGGAAGTATCACACGCGATTGGCCCTGTGCGAGCGGGGTATGTGTATTAGTGGGGTTCGCGGGAGGTTTCACACGCGATTGGCCCTGTGCGAGCGGGGTACGTGTATTACTGGGGTTCGCGGGAAGTTTCACACGCAATTGGCCCTGTGCGAGCGGGGTACGTGTATTACTGGGGTTCGCGGGAAGTATGACACGCGATTGGCCCTGTGCGAGCGGGGTACGTGCATTACTGGGGTTCGCGGGAAGTATCACACGCGATTGGCCCTGTGCGAGCGGGGTATGTGTATTAGTGGGGTTCGCGGGAGGTTTCACACGCGATTGGCCCTGTGCGAGCTGGGTACGTGTATTACTGGGGTTCGCGGGAAGTTTCACACGCGATTGGCCCTGTGCGAGCGGGGTACATGTATGACTGGGGTTCGCGGGAAGTGTCACACCCGATTGGCCCTGTGCGAGCGGGGTACGTGTATTACTGGGATTCGCGGGAAGTTTCACACGCGATTGGCCCTGTGCGAGTGGGGTACGTGTATTACTGGGGTTCACGGCAAGTTTCACACACGATTGGCCCTGTGCGAGCGGGGTACGTATATTACTGGGGTTCGCGGGAAGTATCACACGCGATTGGCCCTGTGCGAGCGGGGTACGTGTATTACTGGGGTTCGCGGGAAGTTTCACACGCAGTTGGCCCTGTGCGAGTGGGGTACGTGTATTACTGGGGTTCACGGCAAGTTTCACACACGATTGGCCCTCTGCGAGCGGGGTACGTATATTACTGGGGTTCGCGGGAAGTATCACATGCGATTGGCCCTGTGCGAGCGGGGTACGTGTATTACTGGGGTTCACGGGAAGTTTCACACGCAGTTGGCCCTGTGCGAGCAGGGTATGTGTATTACTGGTGTTCGCGGGAAGTCTCACATGCGATTGGCCCTGTGCGAGCGGGGTACGTGTATTACTGGGGTTCGCGGGAAGTTTCACACGCGATTGGCCCTGTGCGAGCAGGGTACGTGTATTACCCGGGTTCGCGGGACGTTTCACACGCGATTGGCCCTGTGCAAGCGGGGTACGTGTATTACTGGGGTTCGTGGGAAGTGTCACACGCGATTGGCCCTGTGCGAGCGGGGTACGTGTATTACTGGGGTTCGCGGGAAGTTTCACACACGATTGGCCCTGTGCGAGCAGGGTACGTGTATTACTGGGGTTCGCGGGAAGTTTCACACGCGATTGGCCCTGTGCGAGCGGGGTACGTATATTACTGTGGTTCACGGGAAGTATCACATGCGATTGGCCCTGTGCGAGCGGGGTACGTGTATTACTGGGGTTCGCGGGAAGTATCACACGCGATTGGCCCTGTGCGCGCGGGGTACGTGTATTACTGGGGTTCGCGGGAAGTTTCACACGCAATTGGCCCTGTGCGAGCGGGGTACGTGTATTACTGGGGTTCGCGGGAAGTATGACACGCGATTGGCCCTGTGCGAGCAGGGTACGTGCATTACTGGGGTTCGCTGGAAGTATCACACGCGATTGGCCCTGTGCGAGCGGGGTATGTGTATTACTGGGGTTCGCGAGAGGTTTCACACACGATTGGCCCTGTGCGAGCGGGGTACGTGTATTACTGGGGTTCGCGGGAAGTTTCACACGCGATTGGCCCTGTGCGAGCGGGGTACATGTATGACTGGGGTTCGCGGGAAGTGTCACACACGATTGGCCCTGTGTGAGCGGGGTACGTGTATTACTGGGATTCGCGGGAAGTGTCACACGCGATTGGCCCTGTGCGAGTGGGGTACGTGTATCACTGGGGTTCGCGGGAAGTTTCACACGCGATTGTCCCTGTGCGAGCGGGGTACGTGTATTACTGGGGTTCGCGGGACGTTGCACACGCGATTGGCCCTGTGCGAGCGGGTTACGTGTATTACTGGGGTTCGCTGGAAGTTTCACACGCGATTGGCCCTGTGCGAGCAGTGTACGTGTATTACTGGGGTTTGCGGGAAGTATCACACGCGATTGGCCCTGTGCGAGCGGGGTACATGTATTACTGGGGTTCGTGGGAAGTTTCACACGTGATTGGCCCTGTGCGAGTGGGGTACGTGTATGACTGGGGTTCACGGGAAGTGTCACACCCGATTGGCCCTGTGCGAGCGGGGTATGTGTATTACTGGGGTTCACGGGAAGTGTCACACGCGATTGGCCCTGTGCGAGTGGGGTACGTGTATCACTGGGGTTCACGGGAAGTTTCACACGCGATTGTCCCTGTGCGAGCGGGGTACGTGTATCACTGGGGTTCGCGGGAAGTGTCACACAAGATTGGCCCTGTGTGAGCGGGGTACGTGTATTACTGGGGTTCGCGGGAAGTTTCACACGCGATTGGCCCTGTGCGAGCGGGGCACATGTATTACTGGGGTTCGTGGGAAGTGTCACACGCGATTGGCCCTGTGCGAGCGGGGTACGTGTATCACTGGGGTTCACGGGAAGTTTCACATGCGATTGTCCCTTTGCGAGCGGGGTACATGTATTACTGGGGTTCGCGGGAGGTGTCACACGCGATTGGCCCTCTGCGAGCGGGGTACGTGTATTACTGGGATCTGTGCGTATCATAGCATCCGTTGTTGCTTTAGATCTTACGGGTAACGCGTAGTCGCCCAGCAAGTCTGTTTCAGTTAATGCCGCCATTAATGAATCTGACGGCGTACATAAATCCATTGTGGCTGTAGTCGGGATGGTAGCCACTGCATCCTCCGCAGCCGATGCCGACCTAACACTGAGGATATTCACTGTTTCATCAGACTTGCTCGCGACTGCGTGTACCCCTGTTAACGGGTACTCTGAATACAATTTTCGAATATCGCTTGTATGTGACATTGATCTGCCACGTGTTGATCCTTGTAGGGACGTGCCTTGCGCGATTCGTTTAGGTGTGGTGTGAAAATCATACGGACGATTCGCTATTGGTTCAACTGGTAGCATATTAGTGCAGAGGGTATACAATTTCACCATCTGGATTAAATTATCTATGTTTCTATCACCCTGCTTTTAACATGATAAAAATAACACAAGTTACTTTACAAAATTGGCATGGCTTACCCTCCAAACCCTCCAGCACGATCAGCACAATCAGCCCTTACAAAACAGCCCTTGCTCAAAATGCGCACGCGCGAATGCGCGTGCGCTGGGCTGATGTAGGGATTACTGGGAAGGGGAGGAGGAGCCCATACAATCACTAAAAAACAAAAAAAAATACTGTTCAAGTGTTTGTTACAAGTGCTAAAGCGTTAAGTCCACATATACCATGGCGATTACAGTTCCACAAGTGGGCTGGCACTGTGATCACTGTAGCAGCAGATACAACGTTACAAACACGAGTCGGGTCTCACGGCCAGCAGAGATTCCTGTGCACAATCTGCCCTTACGAAACAGCCCTTGTTCGAAATGCGCGCGTGCACTGGGCTGATGTTGGGATTGCTGGGAAGGGGAGGAGGAGCCCGTACAATCACGTGATCACTGTTGCAGCAGATACAACCTTCCAAACTCGAGTCGGGTCTAACGGCCAGCAGAGATTCCTCAGCACAATCAGCCCTTACAAAACCGGCCTTGCTCGGAATGTGCCTATTTCTAAGGTGAATTTATCTTTGGGTTGCAATTTTTCAGGTATTTTAAGAATGTTTCTATTTCAACTGGTGGTCCCTTCCAGATTCCAAAGATGTCATCTGTGTATCTTTTCCACATGGCTAGTTTGTCTAGCCATGTGGAGTTGTTCAAGATATGGGTTGTTTCAAAATAGAACATAAATGTATTTGTGTAGGCTGGAGCCATCACTGAACCCATAGACGTGCCAGAGGTTTGTAGAAAATATCGGCCCTGGAATCTGAAGAAGTTATTATATAGTATAATTTTTGCCAGTTCTCTAGCGAATATCTTATTAGATGGAAAATGTTCTTGCTGTAGTAGTAGTAGCCATTCCAGCGCTTCAAGGCCTTCTTCATGAGGTAGTGAAGTGTATAATGATTGAACATCCAAGGTGAACAGAGTCCAATGGTCTTCAAATGTTTGAAGCCATTCAGAATGTTCAAAAAATGCATTGTATCTCTGAGGTATGTGGATGTAATTTGAGTGATGGGTTGTAGAAGTCTGTCTAGGTATTTTGAAAGTAGGTCATTTAGGCTTTCTGTGGCTGCAACAATGGGTCTGAATGTTGGGTTATTGAGATTTTTGTGTATTTTTCGGTAGACTATAGAACACTGGTATGGTAGGAAATTTGGCAATCAGAAATTCTTTGGTCTTTTCAGTTATCCAGCCTTTTGTTTCAGCTTTGTTGATCACTCCTTCAATCATTCATTGTATATCCTTTGTGGGATCCTCCTCAAGTGTTATGTAGGTGTCTTGGTCCTGTAATAGTAGTAAGCAACCTTCCTGGTATTTGTTTGCATCCATGAATACTGTGGCTCCCCCCTTGGTCGGCCAGTTTGATCTCAATTGACCTGTCTTCGGACAGTTATTTGAGTAATTTCTGTTGGTGTTTCCATAGGTTTTGATGTCTTGTATCTGTAAATTCCATTGATTTCAAAGCTTTGCGCATTTTGATTTCAAAAAGGTCTAAGGCTGAGTTCTTAACACTAGGGTTAAAATTGCTTTTATTTTTCATTTCAAGTGTATCAAATGATATTGATATTTCTTGTTGTGGAGGTATTATGTCAAAGAACACTTTTCGCTTCATTTTCCTGATGAGTTTAGCCAGATGTATTTCTTCGTTGAACAGATTAGTGTTATTTGTCGGTACAAAGGACAGACCCAAATTGAGCAAGTCTAGTTGTTGTTTGGAAAAGGTCTTACTTGATATGTTGATGATCAGGTTTGTTGTTTGTGTATAAATACTGCCAACTGCAAGCAGTAACAACGATGTTTCCCAAAATACATTTTACTTTAGAACTGCTAAAGTTGTGTTGTGGGAGATTAATTCAGCACTTATGCTTAACCATAGTATTGTATACATATATTTGTATGCAAACTGATGTATGTGTTTCGATTTCAACTGTGAAATTGTGCAGTCATTTTACCAGGTAAACACGTGTTAAATATAAGCTTACAATAGAAAGCAAAGGTACCAAAAAATCAGTCACATTTGCGGTATGTAATGTGCGCATGAAGAGTTGAAGAGTGACTGCGTGTGAGTAATAAAGTGGGCATACTTTGAAACGAAAGGGAGACCTTTGGGGCGAGAGCAGCACTTTAAGCCAAACTTCTTTCTGCCCTCGGGCATGATCCATGTGAAGGAAGATCAATGCATCATACTACCTCCATTTTAGCCATGTTATTAAACAGGATAGCCTGCTGTTGCATTGCACCTTATTATATACGTTCGAACGCCTGGAGGATGCATACTAGACTCTAGATTCTTCAAGTATAAATGTAGACAGGCAGGACGGGCACTGCCACCGGCCTCTTCATTTTTTTGTTTACTTACTTGTCTTTGCTTTGTGTGAGCAGTGAGCATGCCGGCCCATCTGCGTCGTGACACGTGCACAAATAATGTCTACTTCTCTTCTGCTGATTTCCACCTCGGCTGGGCTGCAGCCAGGACTGGGCAGGCATGGCCCAGACAGAGGATGTTGCCTGGACCATGTCAATGCTTCCTTCCAACTTGAGTTAATTCAATGCAAGTGAGATGTCGGCAAACTACAATATTCCACCTAGTTTGCCCAATTCTCTGCTTGCTATGCCATCCGTTTGGCTTAGTCTCTTACTTTCTTTCCCCTTACATAATGAATACACAAAGCTAACTAGATGTGTCCACAAAGTAGTGATGTTTGTTTGTTTGTTTGTTTACTTATTTGTAATTCGCGCCAGACCCAAGGGTAACCGGGCGCAGCAGAGAGAATATGCAAATCTTACAATGTTACAGGGAATTACAGTGTTACACAATTTACAATAATAAGAGATAAAGGTTGGTACATACTTAACAATAATGCAGATCTGATCAATAGTTTATCGCACTAATATCAGACGAAGTAGTGAATTATATACAGGGTTACTATAATTATTTACATTTGTGGTATAAATCTAATGATACATATATACAGTCCAGATATACTAGCACAACAAAGGTATCTAACGGTGGATTACACGTTATTGGCATTGATATGTTTGATAAGATTCTTTCTGAAGTATGAAAAGGGTTGGTCTGTCCTCAGGTTGTGTGGCAAGGCATTCCACCATTTAGCAGCTAGCACGGGGAAACTAATACCGTCAATTTTGGCAAGTTTAAATCTGGGTACTACCAGGCAGTTGGAGTTGGAGGTTCTTGTCGGTCTACTAGAGGTTTTTCTTTTTATTTTATCCATCAAGTAGCTGGGAGCAGCATTATTGAGAGCTTTGTGTGTAGGGCGAAGATCATTTTTAAGTTGATTTTATTGTCGGTAGAGAGCCATTTATATTGATGTTTAATGGCAATGGAGGAGATATGTTCCCTTTTATTTATGCCAAGAGGAGCTCTTAGGGCATTATTTTGTAAGATTTGTAACCTTTTGGTGATGGCTTTGTTGGCACCGCTGTAGAGGGCATTGCAATAATCAAGTCGGGATAATATTAAGGCTCTCGCCAGGATCATACAGCTATCATTGGATAAGAAGGGCTTGCCTGCTCTTATTAATTTGCAGGCATATGCTGTGGTGGAAGCTAAGGAGTTAACCTGTTTGGTTAAAGACATGGTAGAATCAAGATAAAAACCTAGTGTTTTTACTTCCCTAGAGACCTTGATACTATTGCCGTCTATGTTGAACATGGAATAGTCCGTGCCAAACTTGTTGATATTGGTCTGCGTACCCAGGATAATCAGCTCTGTCTTATCATCATTCAGGCAGAGGCCCTGGGATGCCATCCATGCCTGAATAATGAGGTACACCCTATTCACCAACTCCCTGTCCTCGCTGTGATCCCCAGAAAGCGGGAGGAAAATCTGTGTATCATCTGCATAATTAGTGTAGGTGATACCTAGAAGGTCCAGATCATCGAAGAGAGGTTGGTGAATATGTTGTACAAGGTTGGTGAGACGCAAGAGCCTTGAGGGACTCCACATGTAATTGGCGTGGGGTCTGCTGCTGCCGAAGGGGGAAAACTCTCATTGTTCTCTCACTCAAGAATGATTCAATCCATTTGATGGCATGAGTGGAAAAGTGGGCTGCAGAATCCAAGTGTCTGCAGAGGACCTTGTGGTCCACGAGATCGAAAGCAGCTGAGAGATCAAGTAGAAGGATGAGTGCTGTCTTGCCTTGATCTCTCAATTCATCTATTTGGGTCTTTAAATCAATGAGGGCAGTTTCAGTTCCATGAAGTGGGCGGAAACCAGATTGTCTAGCTCCCAATAGTTTGTGTAATTCAAGGTGTCTTTGAATTTGTGTATAAGCAACTTTGTCTAATATCTTCAGTAAGAAAGGCACCGTAGTAATGGGCCGGTAGTTGGTGGGGATGAGGGGGTCTAAGGTCTGCTTCTTGAGAAGCAGGAGCACCCATGATGGTTTTAGATTAGCCGGGATATTGCCTGTAGCGAAGGAGGCATTAATAAGTTTGGAGATGAAGGGTGATTGGTCTCTGGCAGCATCTTTTATTGTTTGTGCTGGGCAGATATCACCTTTACAATTAGATGGTTTGAGAGAGAGGATCATTTTCTCTACTTCTATAGTAGTAGTTTTTGTGAAGGAGAATTTGTTGGTAGGGTCGTTAATGGTGTCATTAAGCAGCGGCTTATTTGGGAGGTTTAAAGATTCTTTTTTAGTTGGATTTTGTTTTGCAGCGTGGTTATTTTAGTTGCTAAGGCATTTTGGATATCTGCGCACCAGGTCTGATCCTTATTACAGGTATCTGGTGTGGCAATGGGAGACTCAAGTTCTTTCAAAATAGAGAAGAGTTCCTTCATACTTGAATTAGAGTTGGCGATGCGATCATTGTAGGAATTACGCTTTGCAAGGGAGATTTCATTTTTATAGTGCCGAAAAATATTGGTTAAATTAACCTTGTTCTCCTCAGTTGGACATCATTTCCAATCCAATTAACATTTTCTTTTTGTTAGGCGTAAGGCTTTGAGTTCTGGTGTGAACCATTTGTTTAAGTGTGCCTTAGGTTTGCTTGTTCGCATTTTGAGTGGGGCGACTTTGTCCATAGTGGCATGCATGATACTATTGTATTCATGAACTAGTGCACTAGGGTCAAGGTTGTCTGGCATTGCATTTAAGGTCGGGAGGATAGCGGGAATAATATTATCCACTGTCATATTCTTTTTATTTCTGGTAAGGCAGGATGGAGCCGTATGTAGGGCTGGCGTGGAAGGTCTGGTGGTTAGTAAGTTAAAGGACACCAGTGAGTGGTCGGTCCAAGATAGAGGCGTAATAGAGGAGACTGTGACTGAGCAGTTTGAGTCAGCGATCCAGTCAAGTATTCTACCCTTCGCGTGGGTAGGGGTATTAACTTTTTGGGTTAGTCCTAAAGTGTTAAGCGTATTGGCAATAGTTGATGCATGAGCATCTACTTGGTCATTGAAGCCAAGATTAAAGTCCCCTAGTACCAACAGTTGTGATGTGGTTTTGACATTGTTGGTCAGTAGGTTGTGCAGATCCTCCTCAAAGGTTCCAAGTGGACCCGGTGGTCTGTAGAGTAGGTGAATGGTTAGAGATTGGGTATTGTTTATGGGGATTTTCGCAGTGAGGGCTTCACAAGATTGCATGGTTGTGACGGGGGCTAGTCTTAGCGATAAGTTAGTTTTGGATATAATGGTGATCCCGCCTCCACGGGATCCTTCTCGGTCTTGCCTAGATATGGTATATCCGTCGAGGATGGCCAACATAAGTGATGGTCCTGCTGCATTGTGTAACCAAGTCTCGGTTATGCAATGAAATCTAAATTAGCTTCTGTGATTAAGTCAGCTAGATCGATGGCATGTGCCACTAAAGATCTTACATTAAGGAGCGCTCCCTTAAAGAAATGTCCTTCAGAATCCATTTGAATTTGGACGGTGTTTGATGATGTGTTGACATTTGTCTTGGAATTGAAAGTTTGGGAGTTTATATTGGCTGGTAGGGCATGAGGGAGATTGGGAACATTACATATCCTGGTATATTGGCCTTTTCTTGAGCGCTTTATAGCAGGAAGGAGTCTTCTAGGCGGCTCATATAGTTTACTGAGTCTGGCTCGTAACTTAAGGTTTCTATCGTGAGTTGGATTAGGCTGAGAGGCGTATGCTGGTGTGGCCAGAGTAGTTAAGTACCTTTGGTGAGATAGGTGGGAGAAGGGGAGCAAGAGCTAACTTGCATGGGGGACTTCAATGTGGCAATTCTGAGTACTGGAGACATGGAATGTGGACATTACTATTATAAGATAGATACTGATTAAACTTGACATAGTGAGAGGCTAACACTAGTGACTAACAGTACCACCTAGGGATGTGAGTAGGCTGAGATTTCAGGCAATCTAGATGCAATCTACTAGTAATAATCCCAATGTGGTGAAAACTTAGTCAATCTAGGTGTGGTTGTGGTGTAGAAGTGGAAAAGTTAGGAAACTAGATGCAGTATGCTAGATAGCTAGAGTAGTCCTGGTAGATAGATTATTTGGTCATTCATTCTAAATACGAATTGGCTGATATTCCAGAGATAGTTAGGTTCACCACAATTTAAATGCAATTTGTCTGTATGGTCTAACAGAGTTGGTCAGGTACGTAGCAGTCTGAAAACACTGTACTACCTTGGTCCATGAGTTCTAAATGTAAGATAACTATATGGCAAAAACAGGCATGTTAAAAAAATCTAAGTACATTTTAGCAAGTGAGTCATATGTTATTCAGTCTAGATACCATTTACTGGTGAGACTGAATTCTATATGGCAGATACAAGCATGTTAAACAAGCATGTAAAATAGTCTAAGTACATTTAGCAAGTGTGACATATGCTATTCAGTCTAGATACCATTTACTAGTGTAACCGAATTCAGGCAATGGTTTGCAGACATTGTACATATGCAGAGATTACTATGAATTAGGAGTATAATGGGGACATGTACCATCCGATGTTACCTTTAGTATTGTAACGCATGGCTGCACACGTGAGCAGACGGTGTTCGGTGTAATATGCTTTAAGCAAGCAGGAGCAGACAATGGGGTCGTTGTGAGTACTATGCATCCAACTTCATACAGTACAATACATAATGACGGGGAAGGACACGTAGGGAGGGAGATCAACTTCCTAACCAGAGGATAATCAGAAGGCTCTACTGACACATAGTCAGGTTATAAATAGGGTTATACGTATGTCTAACCTCTGTCTACAGATGGTAAGGGAAACGAGGCTGTGGGCGCACGTTAGGCTTTTAGATAGATACCGAAGCCGGGCAGATATGCATGTAATAATAACATTAATAGTAGTCCGTACATGGGCGAGCCACACAATGTTATAAAGTGATATTAGTGACACAGTAGTAGAGTGGAGACACATTTCGTGGCCACAAATGTACTTTGTAATTATGAGAGAGTACCTCGAGTGGGCCAGGGCGTTGCAGATGCAGGGGGTCTGGCAGAGGCAGACACAGGCATAAACAGGCAAGAAACAGGAAGGAGCCTTGTTTCTGTGAGCCTTGTGTGAGGTGGGCCGGCTACGCCTGCCGACGGCCAATCGGGGGAAACATAGGCACGACAGCCAATCAGGGAGCGGTAACTGGGACTGGTTGGGCTCTGCAGGCACCCATATACAATGTTTTCTTTGTCGAACGAAGGCAGCCATCTTGAAGCAATTTCGGTACCTCGTGTACCTTAATGGCATTGAAGCAGAACAGGTAGCAATTCATGAATTGTTACATCCAGTCTGTGCACCTACAGACCTACTGCAATAACATGCACTACTTTCTTTGCTCTATGATTATGATTTCATTATATATTAGCACCAGCAGGAGAGATCTGGCCATTCACAGGACGGGAATGCAAGTTCAATCTGCAAATAGCCACTGGCATTGCATACAAGCCCGCTCCACCACTGCCCAGCATTCACCCTGTCTTTGTAGGTGGTGCCCCAGGCCGAGTCATACTGGAGTACCACACCTCGACCCCCTGCCAACTCACCTGCTCAGCCCCCCTGGCCCACCAGCAGGTCCTGGAAATAGTTATTTCTAATCAGGGACATGTGTAATTCCTTTTTACGGGAAGCATGAATTGTGCAAAGGCTGGTTCTGTTAAAACAAACAAAAACCTTTTTATTAAGGAAACAGCAAATGATGGGGCAGGCATATAGTATACAGGGCATTGCCCTGTGTAACACTGATAGCACCCAGCTGCACAAAGCTTTTCACTGAAAAAAACATTCTGAGCATTTTTTAAAACTCTTTTTATTGGTTTTACAACATATTAAACGTTTCCCCAACTGAACCTCCTCCCCCATTCCCCCTTCCACAAGGAGCAGCTTCTGAGCAGTCTCTGGTCCATTCCATCCATGGACCGGTCGCTGTGGTTCATTGCAGTTCCATGAGCTTTAGGCGCTGGGGGCACTATGTTACCCGATAGTCATCCTTAAGGAAGGCTAGAGTTACTCCCCAGTCTTTTGCACAGTTATGCGCTTTGTTCTCAATGGCGTACGTTGCCTATTCCAGGGCTATGATTTCCCATATTTTCCGCAGCCAATCCTGCAGCAAAGGTACCTCTGTGCTTTTCCACCTCTGCACTATTAATATCATAGCTTCTAGTGTTAGGACAATCCTCGCCTTTTCTCGAGGTCTGGGTTCTCTCGCGGCGGCGCCCCCTTTGATTCCTAATAATATCTGTTCCGGTGGTCTGCTATCCCTCATTCCGTAGGCCTGGTCCTGCGCTCCCTGCACCTCCCTCCAGAATGGTTCTATCTTTGGGCACCTCCACCAGATATGCTCCATAGTACCATCCATCCCACATCCCCTCCAGCAATCCCCTGATGCACCCGGGTATATTCCATGGAGGCGGGCTGGCGTATAGTGCCATCCGAGTAGTATCTTGTACCATGCTTCTTGCAGCTGGGATGCTCTCGCCAATTTAAGGATTATCCTCCACAGCCTTTCCCATTCTTCCCTTCCTATATCCCTCCCCAGAAGCTGTTCCCACCTTCGCATGTACGGCCATTGCTGACTAGGGGTTGCATCATCCAATATCCTGTATAGGTTAGATATCAGCCCCATGGAGCCGTCGTTAGTCAGGAGGATTTTTTCAAATTGCGCTATCTCCGTAGTCGCTGTTTCTTTATTCTAGGATGCAGTGCCCAATGTCATAGTTGCGCATACCTAAGCCTCTCTCCTTCCTTCACTGCAAACTCCCTTTTAAATTTCCTCAAATGAGAGTATGTCCAACCCCTGAAACATGTCTTACAACTTCTTGCACCCCCCTTCCTGCCACTGCTTAAATGCACCCTTCTCCAACCCGGGTGTGAATTCCCCATTGTTGAATATCGGTGTGAAAGGGGAGGGGAAGGTCGTGATACCCCTGGATGCCACTAGTCTGTCCCAGTTGTCTGCCACTAAATTGGTAATGAAGCTCTCGTATATATGCTTATCCCTGTCCTGTTTTGGTAGCCACAACAAATCTGCCAATGTATGATGCGCTAGTGCCCTGTCCATTTTCACCCATTGTTTATTTTGCGCATTCTCCGCCTCTTGGAGCCATTCCCTAATCACCCGTAGCTGCGTAGCTTCATAATACCTCTGAAAGTTTGGCAGCGCTAGTCCTCCCTCCCTTTTGTGTGACGTAAGTAGCTGTCTGCTAACTCTCGCCCTCTTACCCTCCCAGATAAACTCACTAGTCAAAGCCTTTATTTCCCTAAAAAAGTTTGCCGGCACCGCCTGAGGGTTCGCCTGGAATAGATACAGAATTTGCGGCAGTGTGACCATTTTTACTGAGGCCATTCTTCCCATCCACGATATCTGAAGGGTCCTCATTTGTGGAAGTCCGGTTTTATGCTGTTCAGCAGTGGGGGGTAGTTAGCTGCATTCCAGCCTGCCAGGGTTGCCGTGATTCTCACTCACAGATACCTAATTCCCCCTGGTCTCCCCACAAAGGGGGTGGCTGCCCTCAGTGCTTTGCATTCCCCTGCCCCCAATGTTAGATTCAGTAATTCTAACTTGCTCGCGTTGACCTTCAGGCCAGAAACTACCACAAACTCCTCTAACAAGGCTCTGCTCGCCCTAATTGACTCCATTGGTGCCGTCAGCGTAAGTAGCATGTAATCCGCAAACGCTGCCACCTTTTGCTGTTCCCCCCAAATGGGATGCCTCTTATCTCTTCTGTCTCTCGTATTGCCTGCAAGAGAGGCTTTAGGTAGATTGCATAAAGGAAGCGGGACAAAGGGCACCCTTGTTTCATGCCTCTGCTCAAGCTAAAAGGTCTGGACATAGTCCCATTCGCTGCCACTCTCACTGATGGCGCCTGGTAGGTAGCCCGAACCATTGTCAGGAATTCCCCGTCAAGACCCATTTTTTGCATTACCCGAAATAAGAAGGACCAGTGCACGCGGCGAAAAGCTTTTTCTTCGTCCAACACCAATAGGACCACGGGAGTGTCCGTCATTTGTACCTTTTCCAATAGATCGGCCACCCCCTGATGTTGTCTGACGTCAGCCTACCTCTAATAAATCCTGCCTGATCCCAGTGGATCAACTCCTGAAGGTGGTCCTCAAGCCTGTTGGCCAAGATCTTCGTGAATATCGTGGCATCTACATTTATCAATGCAATGGGTCTATAAGATGTTCTCACCTCAGAATATTTCTTAGGTTTCAGGATGAGGGTTAGTCGGGCCTCTTCCATAGATGGGTTATTCTACCCGTGGATCTAAATGTATTAAAGAGGTATTTCAGGTGCGGGATTAATTTGGCTGCAAAGGTTTTGTTAAAGGCCGCTGTGTAGCCGTCAGGGCCCGGGGCCTTATTCGGTGGTAGGTTAGCTATCACCCTCCTTACTTCATCCTCCGCGATTTCCCTGTTAAGGGTCTCATGCGCCTCCCTCCCAATCCTGCGCATCGTCACCCTTTCCAAAAATTCCTTCTGTGGGAGAGCTTGGGGATTTTGGGATGTATATAGGGATTCATATAACTGTGGCAGGGTTTCCTGAATGTCCCCGTCCATGTGACCCGTTCCCTAGTTCCAGTTTTCAAGGCTGTAATTGCATTTTTTTATTCCGCCCCCCTCAATAAACGGGCTAGCAGTGCATCTGCTTTGTTTGCTTTGGCGTAGTATTTTTGACGGACGGTAAGCAATGCCCCTTCTGCCCTTTTTGTTCAGAGGACCTCCAGCTGCCCTAATGCCCGCCTATATTCCCTCATTGACGACCTGTTCAGGGCTGTTCCCGCCCATTGCCTTGTCGCTTCCACTTCCGCCTCCAGCTGTGCCTCCAGCACCCTCAGCTGCTTTAGCCTTTGAGCCTTTGCCGCTATCAGTTCCTCCCTGAGCATTGCCTTGAAAGCGTCCCATCTTGTATCTTCTCTTGTTTCCCCCCTCTTGTTAGATTTAAAGAAGCTTTTAATTTTCTCCTCTATCTCCTCCTTGATTACCGGGTCTCTAAGTAAGTACTTAGGGTATCCCCATCCCCAGACCCCCCTTTCTCTATTTCCTAGGTTCATTTGGACGGATACAATACTGTGGTCCGCTATTCCAATGGGGCCCGTCTGCACCTCCCGGATCTGTCCCACCAAGCCGGTTGATACCCATATATAATCAATTCTAGATTGTGATCCGTGAACTCCTGACAGAAACATATAACCCTCTTCGTCCCCCTCAGCTCCCTCCAAGTGTCCCGCAGCCCCGCCCTCTCAATCCTCTCCCTTAGCTCTGTCAACGTTACTGCCACCCTCCCCGATATTTGCTGAGGCATGCAGAATCTGAACGAACCCCCGCAGTCTTAATCTCCCCTGGTCTTTACGTATGAGGTGTGTTTCTTGCAGACCCAGAATGATAGGCCCCTCCTTCCTCATAAATTGTTCACATTTTTTCTCTTCAGGGGAGTATTAAGTCCCCTGACATTATGGGTCAACCACTTGAATGTATATTGGTTTAGCCATGCCCCTCCTCTGCTGATAACCCCATGTACCCCCTCTCTGAAATCTTCCCCCGTGCCCCTGTTGCTCAGTTCTTTCTCCTTACTCCCCCCTTTGTTGCTCCTGTCCACCGCTCCCCTCCCAACTCTCCTCCCTGGTTTCCCCCAACTCCCCCCTGCCCTGCCTCCCTTTTCCCCCTCCCTTTCTGGAAGTACCTGCCCTTCCCGCTTCACCACCTCTCCGTCTTTGGGCATTCCCACCCTTTCTAATACCAAGATGTTTGTGCCCCCTCCCCTGCATTGTTATCTCCTTCCGAGGCCCACCACCCCTTTGACATTGCTTGTTTAGGATTTCTCCTGTTCCCCTATTCTATTTGCCTCCCCTGTGACCTGTTCTTTTTCCATTCGGGGAGGGGGGTATGTCCACTCTCTCGCTTCTTCTCTTTTTTTCTCCCACTGTATTCCATTCCCAGGGTCTTGGTCTTGGCCTAGGGTCTGCAGCCCTTGCTCCCATTGTTGTGTGCGCCTCATCCAAGTCGAGTTGCATAATGTCAGCTCCCTCTTGTACCGATGTGACTCGCTTTTGTCCTCCTTCCCAGTCAAATACTAGGCCGAACGGGAAGGTCCACTTGTAACGCACGCCTCGCTCATTAAGCGCTTTTATTACTGGTGCCATCTGACGTCTCTTTACAAGCATGCTATTGGCCAGGTCTTGGTATAGTGCTATTTGCTGCCCCTGATACATAATGGGTTCCTGCTTCCTCGCTTTATGAAGAACCTTTTCCTTTTGCGTGTACCTGGTGAAGGCTGCAAGCACATGACTTGGTCTTGACCCAGGGCCTTTAACCATCCTGCCTACTCTGTGGATTCGGTGAAGCTCTTGGACATCCGGGGCTTCTTCTCACCGAATTTCGCAAAGATGTTCTGAACTTCTCCCTTGAGGTCTCTATCCGATACTGAATCCGGAAGCAGCTTCACTCTTATGTTGACCCTGCGGGATCTGTTTTCCATGTCCTCCATTTGAATTCCCAGATTCCGCGTGGCGTTGTCTAGGCGCTCTATGGCCTTGCTCTTAGCCGTTGTCTCCTTATCCATTTCCTGCAGACCTTTTTCTAGGATATCAGTTCTTTCGCCCAGCTGTCTCATGTCCTGTCGAATTTCCCCCAATGCTGAGGTTAGATTTGACCTTAGTAGTTGAAATTGCTCTTGAAAAGTCTTTTCCAGGCTGTCCTGTAGTGCTAGCATATCCCCCCTGAAGTCCTCTCTTGACATGGGGGCGGCAGGGTCCACGTGCTCCGGTGTGCCCCTTCCATTTGATCCTTCCTGCCTCTGTCTAGGCAGGGTCCTTACATCCTGTGTTGGCCATATGTTTGGTAGAGTACCTGGCACGTCTCCCGGGGCCTGTGTCGCTCTGCCCCCTTTCCCCTTGTTTTTCAAAGACATGAACTTCAGCTGGTATGTCCCTCCTGGTAGGCTCTGTGCCGCTCCCCGACTTGCCTCCTCTTGCTTGGTATCGAGGTGCTGGGCGGTGTCCCTATGTCCACTCCAGCGGATTCCCACTTCCTACCATGTGCGGCAGCACATCTGTGCCTTTCCTTTCATTGGACTTAACCCTCCTGTACTGCCCAGGTGCACCTTGGGGCGGGTCCTCTTGCACACCTGTTATGGGCAGACTGGTATTTTGTGGTCTGCTTTCTGTGGAGGTCCTATGTCAGTGGAGCCCTCAGGCACTCACCTGTCCTCCGCCCACTCTGCTGCCTGCACCCTGCTGTGGGCCAGCGGCTACCCCCTGTGGGGCCTCTGATCCGCCCTTGCCTGTGTTGAGCCACTTCCCTGAGGCCCCAGCCACTGAGTCACAGCCCCATCTGCTTTTAGTCTCTCGGGATCCCTGCCGGGCTCGGGCCCTCGTTTTCTTTAGTTCCAGGGGGAAGGATCAGCCCACAGGCTTTCCGTACCCTTGTGGTGCCTCCCCTCTCACTCCTCTGCGGACTGCCCCGGCCTCCAAGTCCCCGGCGCCTGGATCCGCCGTCTCCGCCCCACACTGTCTCCGGGACCTCCGCACTCAACGTCTCTCTGTGCTGTGTGCTCAGTGCCCCCACTTCACCGCTGGTCCTCAACAACGCTTGCGCGGGGAGAGGCAGCTGGGGGGTCTCACTGACGTTCTCCACTCGCTCCAGTCCAAGTTGACGTGGTCCGCCTCCCCCTGCCACCAGCCTCCTCTGACTGCCGGATGCGGCGCTTCCTGCCTTGTTGTCTGGCATTCGCCGCAGCTCCTCCAATGTTTGCTGGGGTCCACTGCAGGTTGGGATGCCCCACTCTCCTCGGTCGGGGCCTACCACACATTGTCTCCCTGCCCCTTGGGTCGGTGCAGAGATGCGGCACCTCTTCTCCCGGGGGGTGTCCTCTGCGCTACTCTTCCGCCCTGTAGAGGGTGGATCACTGGACCTCCCCTTCCAAAGATCACACCTGCGCCTCTGTGCCTGCCACCGGCAGGGATTTCGCCTTCTATTTATTTTTACCTCCGGGCCACCGTTCTCCACTCGCGAGCCTCTGTGCCGGCTAGTCACTGCCCGTGATGAGGTGTCCTTTCACTGCGTTCTGGGGGTTTTGGGGTTTCTGCTCGCTCGGCGGGTGCGGGCCCTTTACTGCCACAGGGTTTGGAGAACGCCGTCAGCTTGTCTATGCAGTCCTGGTGGCCATCATGGAATCATATTCTGAGCTTTTAATCATATCTATTTATTTGTGTCCATTAACACAGCTAATCCTACTTCAGAGGTACACAAAGATACTGCTGCTCATTTTATGTCTTAGTTACAAATAACTAGTGACATTAAAATGATTAGTACAAAATGCTAATCAAATAGGTGAGTTTACCAAATGAACATTTTAATTAGCTATTCATTTTTTAAACTAATTTATGCCTTGTATGATATGTTAAAAATGATTAATAATGAATACATTATATACATATTAATATTTCAGTCAGAATTCTCAACTCAAGCATGTGCCCAATGTGCCTGAATTCCATCTCACTGTGTGATTCTGGTAAGCCAAATCACATAGATGGCAAAAATACCTACCAGATGATATGGAAGAAACTATGATTATGAGTACAAAATATCCTGCTCCACCCCTGTCACATGTGCAAAAATATGATTAACCTATGACATTAAGGGGTGCATTCGCGGAGAGTGTCAACCTGTGAAGCCAGGCAATGGAGAGATTTGATCAATCAGAAATTGTGATGTCAATGTGACACAGTGTTGGAAAATGAGGGCCTATTGGGCTTTTGAAGACTGCCTAAAGGAAACCTCTCACCACTGGATGAGTGCTGAGATGCGATGACATCTTGAGGGATGATGGCGAGATCATGGGCCTTGTCAAAGAGTAAGCCAGAATCAGATTTTACATGAGGCATACCAGAGTTCCTAGAGTGAGGTAAAGCAGAGAGCAGACAGGCCTAGCTGGCAGGTAAAATACCTGGAGGTCCATGATTGCTCTTTGCTTTAAAAGAATAATGCAAACTGAGTATAAAAAGCCTTAAATCGTCTAGAATAATTTCTCTGCTAATTCCCCAGAGTGAGTATAACTTGGCAGGGATGCTTCTAGGGGAGGCTGATTACAAACAGAATGTTTTTGTATTGTAGTGGCAAATGCATGTTTTTCAGCATGTATATGCTGTGTGTGCAGCTGTTACAGATAGCATTTTCCTGTGCTGCCTGCGCAGTGTAGAGCAGATAGCATTTTCCTGTACAGAGCACATAGCACTTTGTAGTTCATATCCACATAAATTAAACTGCGCATGTTTTAACAGATGTAGTATAACACTGGATTTGTGGACTGGTGTACAACATATCCACAGTTCCCTAATGCATAGATAAATTGTGACCTGTGATAGGCATAGATATTTAAAAAGAGACATATTGGGAGGAAAGGGAGCTTAGTTGGGGTACTTGAATTTCCTTAGAAAAGGATGCAGTTTCAAATGAATGGTAACATTTCACTGATGACATTGCTTCGAAAGGTACCTGCATTATATACACCCAAATCAT
The DNA here is from genome assembly GCF_040938575.1 of Ambystoma mexicanum. Lineage (NCBI taxonomy): Eukaryota > Metazoa > Chordata > Amphibia > Caudata > Ambystomatidae > Ambystoma > Ambystoma mexicanum. Next base: position 762,422,086 of record NC_090941.1, read on the forward strand.
GTAACGGAACTGGGGACATAATCATAATTGTGGGTTGATACTTAGTGTATGTATATCAATATTCTGTGTGCTCTAAATTGATAGCACAAGTTCCCTAAACTCAAGTGTGTAGAGTTTGATGCAAACCACCAGAGCCTGTATTTCATTAACAGCATATGTTAGAAACCAATCCTATACACATTGCATATGGGAGTACATTGAATCCAGACTGTTTCTTGTCCCAGAATTGTGGGGTGGGATTGTGTACCACAAGGTGTTAAATCATATAATGCCCCATAGCAAACTGAATAATTGAAATGTATTAAATGTAAATGATATAACTTATACATCATGCCGTCATATTCTGATAAACGCATATAGCAATCACTCATACTACATACACTTATACAACATACAGTAATACGATATATGCCATACTCCCCCAAAAACTCTGAAATTAGGTATACAGAAACCCTTTTAAATCAAAAGTTAAGGTTCATCTTACAAAATGTTAAAGTCTACAAAGGGTGGGAGTAACATAGTTCAGGTATAAGCATTCACTGTATACCTCTACAAATGCAACTATAAAACTTGTGTAAATACTCTCTCCATACCCTTTTCTGTAAGGGCACTTTCCCGACAGTTGAGTGGCCATAAACGTTTTCTGAATGGATTTGAAAACCAGGTGCCACCAATTTGGCAGTTCGTTCATGTGATGGGGTTCCCTGCACATATTCACGATTCCCAGGGTAGCCTGTGGAGAGTAATGGCTAAGAGGGGTGCTTGCTTTGCTGCTAACACCTCACTGAGTCATCCACCACAGAACAGAACTCAGACTGCTCTTCAATAAGGTATGGGACATTACCCTAGAATAATTCCAAACCTGACACCTGAGCTCATATATTAGCTAATGCTTTTTCTGCATAGGTAAAACCCCACAGCTACTGTTCTACCTCTATAGTCTACATGCAGGCCGTTCCCTGGCCTCATTCCAATTGCTGTGCTCCTACTGTAATTGTGCCCACAGTCGCCCTCACTGTGATACTATGCGCCTTTGAACCCCTTTATATTTGCACTGTTTGTTTCTTGGTTTGGTCTCCTGACTGTACTCTAGTCCTGGACATTCCCACTGTAACTGTGATGTTGCTCCTAGGTTATGCCCCACTACATTTATACTCCCCACTGTGATGTTGCTCTTAGGGTGCTTACCCAACTCTTCTCCCCAACCAACCGAGTCACCTTGTCATCTTGGCCACAAAGGCCACCTTGCATATGACAACCTTACTCCTAACATGCCACATTATCTCAACAGAGCTATATCAAAGCTCACTTCTATAGCTTTATCACTCCACTAACAACGCAGCAGCTAATATATATATATTTATATATATATATATTCAATGAAAAAACTTTGTTAAAGGGACGTTATGGTTAAGTTGCACTAATAAAAACCTATGAAATTCAGTTGAAAAATGTTGTTAAAAGGACGTTATGGTTACAAGTAAAATCGAAAAACACCTGAAATTTGGCAGTTATGGTAAGCTAAGCAACCATAACTCGCGCCACCACCGTGCACTGCTAAGACTAACACCCAGGACATCAAAGATGACATCGCAAATATCATTGATTCTATACACTTTTTGCAACTATTTCAACTAGTATTGCATCCGTAGACATCTACGAACATCTGACTTCATTGCGGACCTTCCGGACAGTGCCACATGACCATACGCCGGCGCGCGGCATGATGACGTGTCCGAGAACCCGTCTGCACTTCACAACAAGATCCATCCTTCGTGGACAGTTCGGAACTGCATTTTCTACTGATCTAGGAACTTTCAACTTCAAAATTACCCTTGCACACCTACACCTTTTCGTACTCGTTATCCAGTACCAATCTAATACACAGTACATACTTGGAAGAATTTTTATCAAAACTGATATTTATCTTAGAAATAGCATCAGTTATTGCCTTCCCTCCTCCCCAAGAGCCACCACCAGCTGAGGACCTTCACAAAAAAAAAAAGTGTAGTACTTTCAAAGACAATGAAGAGGACCAAGAAGATGAGGTAGAGGAAGTGCCTACTTCTAGCACCAAGATTGAATCATGGGTGTGCCAGTTCTTTGCTACTGTTGGGAGTGTACCAAAGGCTAAAGCTACCAAAGTGAAATGCACTGAGTACTCAGTGGCAGACTACCTGGACAGTACTCCTACGGGACCACCTCCATGCGCTGCCTCACCAAATCCAATGACCACAATGCTCTCAGAAAAGTTATTCCTTTCTCAGCAAGTAGTAAGCTGTCTTCCTCCACCTCATCATCCTCAACAAATACTGTAACTACACAGCCTGATGTCTGCGGGCATTGGTGTGTTATAAATAAATAAATAAATAAGGAGGGCTACGGACCATTATCGTCCATTGCAGCCCCTGAAATGGGGCATAAAGGCCATTAGCACCCCTGGTTCCCAAAGCGGGAACCCAGGGTGCTAAAACATAGATTTTTCTTCCTATAGCGGGACGCCTATGGCATCCCACTGTAAGGAGGAAGGAAAATCCTTTTCCAAGACAGCCAACATGGAAACAAAAGGCGGGGCTCCGTACAAAGCCCCTCTTCCCTTGCCATGGCAGCCTGAAAAGCCCTATGAACATATTACCCCAAGCACTTTTTTCCCTTTCAAACCTATCCTACCTTCGAATAACTTTACCACATAGCCGGTCCCAAGTAGACATAGCCACTTTAAAACACAATTTTTCGTCCCTAGCGGTGAAGCGATAATGGCCAGTAGCCAGATTGTCCGCGTCATGACCTTAAGCCATGACCCAGATAATCTGGCTACTGCCCACGGCCACAGGCTATACCTCAGTCACCAAAGGTATATGACTATTTTTTGTACCTACATTATTACACTTGTCAAAAAATAAAACACGGGCACATTTGCAAAACCATGCTTTAATGTCCTTGCCAATGCTCCTCACGAGTTTGCTCGAAATCTGCCCATGTTTTATTTTTTCAAGAGTGTCAAAATTTATGTACATACAATAGTCATATAACTTAGCCCCCACTTGACAAAATCCATTTAGTCTTTACACAAACATTGAAGGTTGGGTCTATAATCATTCTCAAAACTTTTGTCCACATTCGTCAAATAGCCACAAAGTTATAAATCATCTAAAAATGTCGAGACCCCCTCTAATTTCGCCCCCTGTTGAGAAAATCCCACCAAACTTTAGAAAACCATTTATATCTAGATCCAAAATTGTTTTGCCAAATGCTGTGCAGATTCGTCAAATGACACCACATGTATATGCCTTTACAATATTTTGGGACCCCCCTCTAATTTTGCCCCCTCTCATTTTGCCCCCTCTTGACAGAATCCCACAAACCTTTGCAGAACCATTCAGGATTAGTTCTAGAATAAGATTGCAAAATTACATGCAGTTTCATTGAGTGGCACAAAAGTTATAAGCCATCCAAAAACTGCTTTTTCCCAACCCTGTAATGCAGAAATAGGTACAGATGTCCTAACAAATGTCCTAGGACATCTGAAGTGTCTGCGAACACCACAGGACTGTCCCAGGACATCTGGAGTGTTCGCGGACTTTGGGGGTGAAACAACACGTTTTTTGGCTTCTTATGGCCATATCCAATCCAATCCTCACCAACCCCCCAAATCAACAGAGATTGTTTGTTGAGTTTGACAAGTGAAATGCTGCTTTTTTTAAATGTTTTCACCGCGCTGTTCGCGGACCCCAAAAAAGTCTGCGAATCCAAGACGGTGGGCGTTTCAGAAAAACCGGCACATTTCACGTTTTCTCAATACCCAATCAGAGGCCTCGTCCCGATGTCCGCGGATCACACAAAAGTCCGCAAATTTTTCTGGCCAATCAGAGGCCAGTCCACGGACAGTACAGCCGATCAGAGGCCAGTCCGCGGACCGAACAGGGAAGTGAGTCTGCGGACCCGACATAGATATCACTAATTTGTTTACCTTACGTTTTGGTCATTAAAAAAAAAACTACTGGATGGATTTACACCAAATTAACAAAAGCACGCTTTCGGGACCAAGCCGCCACTCCTGCCACAAATTTGGTGAAAATCGGTCCAGCAGTTTGGGCTGTAGGCGTGAGCAAAGATTTTTCCCATTATGTCTATGGGAAAAAAAATACATTTTGGGACCCCCCCTATAACTTTGCCCCCCCTTTGACCAAACCTCACCAAACTTTGCAATTAAATACAGAGTTGCCTATATACTTGTTCTGCAAAGTTTGGTGAGGAACCGTCCAGGGGGAGCGAAGTTATAAGCTGCCCGAAAAGTACTCTTCCTATGGGTTTAGCAACTTAACCATAACTACATGGCCGCTACCACAGACCATGTAATATAATTATCTCTTCCGGCAAATCATACAGACCCACGCCAGTATTTAGGATTCGGGTTCTTGCAGCCTGCACTCATCAAAACCTCAGTTTTCTCATCTCTTTCTCTCCTGCTATTCTTCTAACAACTCCTAACATTCCTTTCATACAGGGAAAGGCACAGAAAGGTCGCCAAAATGGCAGAAGTGCTGAATACAATAACACTTAAAATTGAATTACATTACACCTAGCTATGTAAACTGACAATACTTGGATTGCCATCTGCTGTTTTGGTGAATCTCAATATAACACAATTGTTACATGAAAAAAAAATAGGTTTGCAACAAAACAACAAACATTAGTAAATGGTAGATATGTCATCCCTTTTACATACATACAAGATACATGAGCATAGGGTTAACTGCGACTCTTACATATGCAATAAATACATATGACAGCGTGAAGATGGATGTCAAGTTTGACATAGCATGCTTGTCCTTCCTCTCCACTATTACTCCTTGAAGCATTTAATACTTACACAAGATGGCGGGTGCCATTTGCAGGCATTTCTAGGCATCAGCAATCGTCGCCTGTGCTAGACCGCGCTCTGCTTTGAATTCAGGTAAGCGATAGCACTACTCATAGTGTCCTCCTACTTAAAACACACTACTCAGGCAAACCATATTAACCACGTCCACTCATTGCTATTTTGCAGTGTGAACACGGAGCGTAGTACATTGTCAGCACAAGCTAACTTTGGATATACAAAGTGCATTTTCGACCAACGGGAAACTTGGAAATTGACAGCCCAGCACCCGTCCGGGCAGAGGATTCCACCAACGAGGGTGAGTCTCCATAGTAATAACTTTGCCACATTTAAGGCACAGGGTACTCAATAATCATTTTCGGCATGCGTCCACCATACTGACCGATATTACCATTCCTTACAGTGATCATGGTATGCAGCAACGAACATCCAACCGAAAGCGTTTTTTGTGACGGTGTCCTTTTTCATGCTTGACAAACGCCAGTAACACAGCGGCAGCGCTAAACGTCTAATGAATTCCAGATTGAGGGATCCCTTATCCAGCATTTCGCTCAAAATTAGGAGCGGAACCAAGGGGGTGAGTGTGTTTTATACTGCATCCATGTTGTGCGTACCCTTCTAGGTGATACTGAATGATAGTTTAGTAGACATACCTATTACCATAATCCTACTCAGTTACTTACACGTCTTGGGGACTGCAAAGTCAACTATCAATGATACACCACAGAAGTGACAGTGAGGTGCGCCGCATTCACTTAAGGAGCGCGAGGGATAGTGTGGGAGCGCCACCTCCCCGATTAACCAGACTGATCAGCAGGCTTACTAATCTTAACCACCATGGCACTCATCAATGGTTGGGAGTACACCGAATAGGTTTTTACTCGCAGTAAAGTCGAAAACAAGGACTACATCTAGACGTTTCGTGCTAATGTAAATACTGGAAGTGGAGATGTGAACATGATGCTTTGTATATATTATGTTGACTGTGCTCTGGAGATATCATGAACACAAATATGATGTAGCTCCTCCCTCCTGATGATGTGTACACCCCTTACTTGTCATAGCAACATCAGGGACCACTGCTAGAGATTGATGTAATGTCTGACTTTTATATTGATGAAATGGTTTGATCATGAATATCGGTGCACCACCTAAAGTATTCTTTTTCATGTGATGTTTTTCTACAGTCCAATAAGGCTCTGGAAGAAGAGGAGCGTTCCTCGAAACACGTCAGCCACATATATTGGACGTTTGGATAGCTTTGCCTACATGAATGTATTTGTTTTTCATTAAATTGCTATTTTTTATCTACTTGTTCGACTGTGTTTCTGTTCAAATTGTTGTTGGGAACTTGTACCTTATATTAGTCTTGAATTGAATATTTATCTTGCTTGGTCAGTATTGTATAGTGTGCAGGGGACGGGAGGATTCGACCTTTGGATCCTTTGTTTGCCCTTGTTGATAATGTTGGTTCTGTGTCAGGACCTTAGTACCCCCCTCCCCCTTTCAAATTCCTTAAAACGCACTAGATGGACAAGCAAATAGTTTTGCGAATAATTGGTGTGCACCACTAATCCTCGTCTCTCGCTTCTTGTAGACAGAGCAAGCACTTCACAGGAAGCAACAATTCAAAGGATACAGATCAAGATTGACGTCGAAAGCAGCAAACCGTGACAATGCAAACACATGTTCCTTCCCAGCAGCACAGTAAGTGACAGTGTACGCTACTTTCACCAGCCGAACAGATAACACATAGGAATTAACAGTACAAGCTTCCTTCCCCAAAAGAATAGGCACATTACAGTAAACAGCAGAAGACGCTTCATTCACCAACAGAACCGGTATACCATGGAAAGCAGCAGTGCAAATCCCAGCTCTCAGCAAAACAAGCGAAGCACATTAGGTGACATTGCATCTTTTTTCACAGAACAGGAAGCAGCAGTGCCAGGTTATCTTGCTGACGGAAAAGGCATGCACATAAAACAGCAATGCAAGCTTCATACAATAGAAAGCAGCAATGCAAACGTCCCTGAGCAACAAAAAAAGGCGCAGTGGTAGCACTGTTTTCCTTCACTAACTTACCAGGTATAGCACAGGCAGCAAACGCGCAAACTTCCTTCACCAACTGAACAGTTGCAGCACAGGAAGTAGCAATGCATGCTTTACTCACAGGCATAAAAGTCTCAGTATTTGTATTTATTTGGTTAGCGAGGTTGGCACTTCAAACTCAGTGCCTACAGAGATCAAGCGGGCAGCCGAGGCAGTCCTATTTCAGGATGCCTTCGCATAGTTACAGCACATACGTAGGTCAGGTAAATACAACGATAGTGCTTGGAGACATGAAAAGGGGGACATCTGTTTGCAGTGTGACGTACACGACAGTCGCTTTATGATTACATATTTTATGCATTTACACATTTACAGATGTTTTGCATCAGGTTGGAGAGAGCAGCATGTTAAGGTGGGAGGGCATGGGGGGGCCTAGAAGTTGCCCTCCACTGGCATGCTGCTGAAGCTTGAGACTGGGAATATATGCTACCACTGATATAATGTGAGGGAGAGACCATTTCAATGGTGGAGGCCAGTAGAGAAAAAGAGATAAAGAGGAAAGTAGAGTGGGGAGAGAGAGCATGGTAGAGAGAGGGGTTGTCGAGGCTTAGAGAGTGAAGACCCGGATTAAGATGGTGGAGGGAGAAGGGTAGGTCAGGGACAAGATATAAAGACAAGGAGCAGTAACCTTAAGAGGGAACGACTTTGCATAGAGAGCAACCCGGAGCTGTGATGATAAACCATGGTTGGAGAACATTCAGGTAGGATGTAAAAGGTGCATGTGGCAAAGTTGCATTTTTTGTTGAAGGAAGTAAAACAGTAGAGGTGGAGGTCCAGGGATCAGCTGTAAAAGTAGTTGAGTTTACTGAAGACCAGGGTGGTGATTAGAGTTTTGGCAGAGTGGTGGGTGAAGTGTGGGCAGATATTCTTGATATTTAGAAGCGTCCTGGCCGCAGTGGCAGTGATGGAGTTTAAGTTCATTGTTAAAGAGGACCCCAAGGCTGCAAGGCGTTGGGTTCTAGAGATCAGGGGGGGCAGAGACATGGAATGGGAGAGTGAGGTTGGCATTAGAGGCTAGGAGCAAGATGACTCTGGTCTTCAAAAAGTTCAGCATCGGGCAACATGGTTACGAATGGCAGAGGGGAAGTGGGTGTTGTGCTCCAAGATGCCAGGGGTGAAGGAAGAAAAGGAAAAAAATTCTGGATTTCATCGTCAAACATATGGTAAGGATGCCAAAAGATGTGATCAGTTTACTAAAGTGGTGTACACAGAGGAATGCTAGGTCTCAAAACCAATTCTTTTGGGACACCCACCGAAAGGGGCTGAGGAAGTAGTGTTCCGTGAGATGGAGATGGATCAGTCAGAGTGAGAAGAGGCCACAATCTGAGCACAGTTTTCATGAAGCCAAGAGGGAAGAGACTTTGGATCAGGAAGGGGCAATCCACAGTGTTGAAGTTGGTTGTATATTGATTATCACATTCATAGTTCCCTTCCTGAATAGGATATGTATTTACATGGAAGTAAATTACTCAGAGAATCATTGCATTTGACCATCAATTTTAGACGTCAAAAAATTATTGATACTATTTGGTAAAGGTCACATGGGACATATTCTGGCCCAATTGCATTGACTAATAGAGCTTTCATGCCCAGGCTGGGGGCCGACATGTGCTTTAATGGTCTGCCAGCACGAGCTTTGGTAGGACCGAGTAAAGCCTCGGCTCAGGCTGTGGGCCGTGAAGGCCATGTCCGCCCCCAGCCGGGGCATGAAAGTTATTTGCACCCCAGAATTTACTGGGGTGTGGGTAGACGATCAGCTCATCGTGAGCCCATCTCCTGTTGAAGAAAAAAAATGGCCACCACAATTGAAATGGAAAATCGACTAGGCCATTGAAAACATGTTCCAAAATGGCCACCGTCATCCTAAAAGGGACCTCGTCCCTTTTCTATTTCAATGGCAGCTGCCAGACGGGAGAAGCTCAGGGAGCAGAGCGCAAGACTCTGGTCCCTCAGGTAAGTGGAAGGGGTGGAAGGTGAATTGGGTGATTTGAGGGGGTGGGGAGGCAACAGGAAGAGGCTCTCTGTTGCCTCATCACATTAGAAGAAAAAAAAGAAAATAAATGCACCATGCAGGGAAGGGCCTTGGGTGGGGATTGTGTATTCTCGGCCGCTGTTCAAGCCACCTGATTGGTAGGCTCTCCTTCCCCGGTGCGAATGTTGTTTAATTACAATTTTAAGTTACAAAGGAATTGTTGATTAAAAAAATATATTTTATCATAGTTTATTGCAAATTAGACCTGATCAAAACTCTCTAAAAAAAAAAGGTAAAAACACATTTACCAACCAGCAAAAGGGCTACAATGTAAAACGTGTAAGCAGCAACAATGTCATTTTTATGACATCCCATCTGTAATGACTTAGGACGTAATTGCATGATCTCATCTCACTATATATAAACATGTGTGGCCTTTTTCGCCATGTGAAACCTGAAACGCCATACAAAGAGACAACAAACAGTATGGCACTAAAACATTCCAAAAAGTATGTTTTGCCAATACGTAATAGGTTATTCACTTTATCACCTTGGTATTTTGTGGATAATGACTAGTTTGAACTGAATAGCATTACAAATTACTTTTAAAGCTAATAACTTGGAGGAGCCACATTTAGCAGGAAAGGTAGAACTTAAGGCTGTCTGGGACTGGAGACCATGCTATCTACAATTTGCTCTCACTAAATACTCTCCCTCCAGATCATTACATCTCCTCTGGCACCACCTCCCTGCATGTCAAGCGCTTCACTAAACAGCGAGCTGGTGGCCAATCTCTTTCCTCAGCAGGCTCCCTCCTGTGGAACAGCCTCCCACTCCCCCTTCGTCTTGAGCCGGATCTCTTCAAATTCCGGAAGCTCCTCAAAACTTTCCTTTTTGCCTCCTCCTTTCCTTCCTCCCTCCTCTGCTAAACCCCACAGTTGCTGAGATTGGTGACCTGGGTTCTTATGTGTCCTCTTGGATGCTGGCCTCCAACACCCAATTGTCTTCAGTCTCTGCCTGCTCCCAGCACTTGCCTTTGGCACCCACTGGCCTGTGCCACCAGAGGCCTTTGTTTACACATCTGGCAGCTGACCTCTCACCTAAGCACTTATAGCTGCTCAACCACTAGCACTTCCCTCTTAGTACACCTAGCATTTACCCCCCCCCCCCACTCCCTCATCGGGCAACATCTCTCGTCGATACATACAAGTCACAAAAGATCCAATTAGTTAACATAACTCACTCACTCATGTCACATATGATCATGGTCATTCAAAGCTTGCTAACAAACTCAACTTGCTAACAAACTTTAATTAGGACGCTGCTTGCGGTCAGTCCGCTTTCTAATTCGGCAAGGGCGTTCTCACACCTCGCTTTCACTCTTGCTTGTCATATGTGCCGGAGCGAGCACCCGCTGATTAGGAGAGAGGTAGGCTGTCCTTTAGCGAGGACATCCATTTAAAGCCCCTCTGCGGCATATGTTAGGGCACTACCTTACTGTGCTGTTGCACTTAACTGGTGCTTTTAACTTTGTTACTTTGCTATCATGTGTTTTTATCATTCTGTGATTATTTAGGATACTGCTTGTGGTCAGTCCTCTTACTGCTTCGGCGAGGACATTCTCACGCCTCGCTTTCACTCTTGCTCAGCATCATATGTGCTGGAGCGAGCGACCGTGCAGTGGACGGGCACAGCGAGCGTGCCGAAGGCGCACTTAAGGCAAGCCCATCTGTGCCCGTCTGTGTTAAGGATGGGTTAGATGGGGTTTTTCATTATTATCGGTACAAACATTTGACATTGGCTCTCTCAGCCACACAATTCCCTTATGGCTGGCAAGACCCTCCTGTATCTGGCTTGTTAACAGATCTACAATTGCTGCCAGTGCAGCCTCTGAATACACGGGATCTGGTATTGCTGCTACTTAATACATGTTCACTGTCAGCTCACGCGGCCGACATCTACCGTCTTCTGTTGAATTGTCGACCTGATTTGTTATTTTTAACTGAGACATGGTTGCAGGAGTGCTCGGCACCGGCCCTGGCTCATGCCATGCCGGCTGATTTTAAAATGATTAATTTTGACCGTCCCTCCCCACAGATAGGGGGGTGTAGCAGTGATTTTAAAACCACTCTCAAAATTACACAGTTGGCGTTTTCTCATTCTCTGACAATGGAAGCCCTACTACTTATATGTGATATTTCTGCTTGCTTTATTTGTTACTTTCTCCTCATTTATCATCCGCCAGGATTATATGTTGGGCTTTTTGAACCCTTATTGGATATTATAGTTGACCTTCATACAAAATTTTCACAGTTTGTAGTGTTGGATGATTTTAATTTGAAATGTAATGGCCTTCAGGCTCCAGCACTTGACCTTTCAGGACCTACCCATAAGATGAGAAATACCGTAGACCTGGTTTGGGAAATGAAACTTTGTTGACCACTCTTTCTGTTGAGCCGGTACTATGGTCAGACCATTACCTGGTGACCTGCTTGCTTTAAGTGGTCTGGGTGCAGCAGAAGACTGTTCCTCCGAGAAGGTGGCAATGCTGTTGGCGCTCAGCTGACCTTCGGGGTCTTGTCTCATCAGTCAGAGGTAAATGCAATGCAGACCCTGTAGCTGCTTTATAGGTACTCTCTCGATCATTGCTCGAAGCAGCAGATGAGGTGGCTCCCGTACGGCTAGTCAAGCCATGGAGGTTCCGGTCTGAGCCCTGGTTCTTGGAACACCTTAAACTGGCTCGTCTCAATCTCAGACAGGCAGAGCGAAAGTGGCGTAAAGCCTACGACCCTGGCCTCAGAACTCAGTACAAACTCCGTGCTGTAGCCTATTCTGCAGCAATTGTTGCCGCAAAGAATACCTATTTTGCTCAGAAAATGTAGTCATCATTATGTCAAAGCCCTTTTTGAGGTGGTGAAATCTCTTTCATCTTCAGCTAAATTGAAGCCTTCTGTGAGCCCTTCCCAGGAGCTATGTGACTCGCTGTCACAGTTTTGTATTTCTAAAATTGAGACCGTTTGTGCTAACATTACGCTGGCTGCAAAAATATCTGCCCCGGTGATTGAACCCCTAGTTCTCAGTGGCTTGACTGCCTCTGAGGGCTGGTCTTCTTTTCCTTCATTTACCAAGCCAGAGATATCCATGGCCATTCAATATATTAAGTCAGGGGCTCCGTCTGATGTCATCCCTCTTGCTGTAATGAAGGAGATCTCCTCTGAGCTATTGAGTGAGATCACGGTGGCAGTCAATGCCTCATGTCAGACGGGTTGCATCCCACTGGAGCTTAAGGTCACAACTGTGATGCTCTTTTGAAAAAACCCTCCCTGGATCCTACTTTGCCATCTAGCTACCGCCCCATCTCACTTTTACCTTTTTTATGAAGCTCTTGGAGGCCTTGATTTCACCACTGCTGTCTTCTTTAGTGGAATCTTCACAACTCTTCGACCCTGCTCAGTCAGGCTTTAAGCCTGGCCGGGGTACTGGAAAGTGTGTTAGTCTCGGTCCAGGATGATATGGCCAGGCTGGTCGATGCAGGAGGGGTTGACGCCCTGATTTTATTAGACCTTCCGGCAGCCTTTGACACTGTAGACCATCCTACCTTACTAGCCCACCTTGCTCAGGTGGGAATATCAGGCCAGGTGCTCACCTGGTTTACTTCTTTGCTGGCCAATAGATCTCAAATCCTCTCACTTTCACCCTTCTTTTCGGGTTCATCGGCTCCCAGATGTGGGGTTCCCCAGGACTTAATAAATAATAAGACTCTGCCTTGTCTCCCATTCTCTTCAACATATATTTGGCCTCTTGTCTGTCTCATCTGCTCCTACGGCATCAGGTGCTATTGATATGCCGACGACACTCAGATCCATATTCGTTTAGATCATGATCAGGCTGAGTTGTCATCGTGCCTGCATCAGTGCCTGTCTGCCGTGGGAGTTTGGATGAACCACAGTTGGCTGAAGCTAAATGGAGATAAGACGGAGGTGCTGGTGGTGGGTTCCCCTCCTGACCTCTCGCTCTGGATTTCTTCCTTCTGGCTATCTTCTCTTGGCCCTCTTCCGGTCCCGGTGGTTAAGGTAAGGAACTGGGTGTGGTCATCTCTGCCACCCTTTCTATGGAGGCACAAGTATCAGCGGTCTGTCAAGCAGGCCATTTCCATCTCAAGATATTAAGAAAGGTTCTTCTCCTTGTACCCCCGAAGTTGTGGCCACCGGTGGTGGCAGCCCTGGTACTGAGTCACTTGGACTACTGCAACTTGTTATAATTGGCCCATCCTAAGGGCATAGTCCAGCTGCTTCATTGCCTGCAAAATCTAGCCACTCATGTGGCCAAAGGCTCCCCTTCCGGGGCTTCTATTTAACCTGTTCTGTGCTCTTTGCATTGGTTGACTGTTACTCAGCGATTTGGGTTCAAGGCTCTCTGCCTGGTACATCGTGCCTTGCATAATCAAGGGGCTGAATACCTCTGCACTAAATTCACTCGCTATCTTCCTGCTATGTCATTACGATCAGCATCAGCAGTATTATGTGTTCTTGATTTTCGTCATTCCCGCATTGGAGGCTGAGCTTTTTCAGTAGCTGCATCCCAATAATGGAACAACCTCCCATTGACAATGAAAAACCTGGCAAATCACCTGCCATTCAGAAAGGCCTTAAAACATATTCATTCTAGATGACTTTGCTAGATGGCTTATGGATCACTGACCTCTTCTCTCTAGTGCCATCATACCCTCAGGTGACCGTGTGCATCTATACATTTCAATAACATAACATAACATCAAGTAGCTTAGGAGTTGTACAATTCTCAAAAGAGACATTTCAAATGAATTATTTAACATTCAACAATGGTGTGTTTGCTTCATATTAGAAAAAGTGAAGTAAGAATCAGCTTTTGAAAACATATTAATTTATTTATATTGTTTTGTCTCCTTACCCCTGATGTTATCTATATTTCATATTTGTATTGTCTCTTCTTATTCGTTTTTACTTGTTGGCTCCCTAATTGGGAATTTGGTTTAGATTGTGGAGTGCTTCCACTGCACTTAGATCAAGCCGCTTTGTAATGGTTGTTCCTTAATCAAGCATCAGCTTGACATTTTTGAGCTATTAGTTATTCATGACCCAGCTCTCTTGTTTATTAGAGAAACTTGGATTTCTGATTCATATTATTCAAGCGATTCCTCCTTCGCATTCCATTATTCACACGGACCGCAGCTTAGCCCATCCCGGCGGTTGATTTGCTATCTTTTTTAAATGTCATTTGCAGGATTCGCCCATTTCGGTCACGCACAAGCTTTCAATGGAACATCTCTTGATCCGTATTTCTCTTCATCCATCAATGACTGAACATTTTTTGATTATTTATTGACTGCTGCCTCGTAACTTAATCATTCCCAGGAACTGTTTTTGGTGGTGTGCGAGTTTATTTCTCCATCTATGGCTTCTTCCATCATTCCTGCCTCTCAGACCCTTAGTGATGCTCTGGCTCACTTTTTCAGTTAGAAAACTGTTGACAAACTGAGTTGTCTTTAATTTGTCCTTGACTGCTCGTGCTGCTAAGAACCCTGACATCTCATCCACACTGTGCCCGAATGTCTTTCTTTTGGCTTTTTGCTTGACTTCTGAGGATCAGGTTCGTACAATGATCTCTCACCTCAGTTCTGCTCCCCCTATTGATGCCATTACTTTAACGGTGTTGAAACTGATCAGTACAGAGTTAGTACCTACCTTGACAGTGGCTCTGAGCTACTCTTTGAATTCGGGTTCTATCCCCCCTGCTCAAAACATGCATTGGTTTCTCCTCTACTGAAAGAACCTTCTTTAGACCCTTCTCTCCCAACCAACCTTTGGCCTATATCTCACCTTGTGTACTTTATGAAGGCTCTAGAAGCCATTGTTACCCCATAGTTTAGGAGTTTTTCGATAGATTTAGCTATTCTTAATCATTTGGATTTCAGCACTCGATGGGCAGAGATTCAGTGCTGGTATCGGTGTTAAACAACCTCACAATGATCTTGGACCAGACTGGAGTAGGTATTTTGATGCTTTTGGAACTTTCCACAGCCTTCAATAGCATCGACCACCACATCCTGTGTCTGCTTCTTGAGGACGTCAAAGTTACCAGTACTGCACTGCTCTGGTTTAAGTCTTTCCAATCAGAGTGCACAAAAACGCTCTCTTTACCTCCTTTTCATTCTTCACCTACCCCTTTGATGTGTGGAATTCCACAGGGTTCAGACATCTCGCCTCTACTGTTTAATGTTTATGTTCGCCCTTTTAGGAAAAACGTATACATTCTCACAGGGGTCATTTCTATGCTTCCGTGGATGACCCCTAGCTGATTTTTCACGCAGATCGTGAGAAGGAGTTGTCCCCTGATCATTTGAAGAGTTGCCTTGCAGATATCGGTCAGTGGATGCAGTGCAACTGGCTTAAGACGAATGCTGACAAAACAGAGGTTTTGGTTTTTGGCACCTCGGCTAAGCAATCGCTGTGGTCCAGAGGTTTTTGGCCTCTGTCCCATGGCCCTTTGCCTCTCCCAGTCCACTCAGTCGAAATTCTTGGACTCAAAATCTCGGCTTTCCTCTCAGCAGAGCTCCAAATAAGAGAAATATGTAGCTCTGGCTATTTTTAAGTTCAAGACTATGAAGAGATCCTGCAGTTTTTATCCACTGATCTTCAGGGACCAGTTATTTCCTTAGTGATCTCAGGGATTTTACATTATTGTAACTCTACCTTACTTGCCCAGCCTAAATAATATATCAAGAAGCTTCAAATACTTTAAAATTCTGCTGCACGGTCAGTAGCGGCCCTGCCTAAGTTTGATCATGTTTACCCGGTGTTGCAACATTTTCACTAACTGCCGGTGTCAGCAGAATAAAATGTAAGTCTCTTTGTATTGTTCATCAAGCTCTCCATGGCTTGAGGGCTGCTTACCTGAGAGAAAAATTCAACTTATAAGTGCTGACTAGAAATCTTCACTCTGATAACCTTTGTCTCCTTTGGGTGCCTAGGTTTCAAAGAACCACTATAGGGGGAAGGGCCTTCTCTGTGGCAACTGCCACCTTGTGGAACTCTTTTCCTCTATGTATCTGCAAGACTGATGATCTTTTTTGAAAATATTTAAAAACTCACTTTTTCTGTTGCATGGTTTAGCTTTTGTTTCTGTATTGGTTGTGTTGTCTGGTTACTTTACCTTCTGTTTGGGTTATCAATCAGCCCCAGGATACCTTGCGGGACATAGTTAGCCCAGTGCAAGTACCCTTAACATAACATTACTTTATTTTTGCCATGAAGAAATATTGAGTGTTTAAATCTACGAGCACATGCCATTTCAGGCATATACTTTATTTAAAGCAACAAAAGAACACTGTTTAACATTTTGTGAAGGTCCTGAGGAAGCTATTTTAAGGAGCGAAACATGTGTGGGCCCGTTCTGAGAATATTAACTATGGTTACAAATCTGAATTTATATACTTTGCATTACATGTTTTCTCAGATTTACATATTTTAGATATCTAAGCTCAAGTTGGTTGGTGCATTTTTTCCCTTTATTTCATTTGTAAGAATGTTTTAACACTCTGGGGTATGAGAAAGTTGTACAGTATTCATAAATGATTATTGTATTTTTCATAATCAAAGATTCCGTGAGTATAGTAAAAGAAATATTGAGTTAAACGAGGACAGACAGAATTGGATGGGCATGAGGAGGATCAGAAAGGGCAGAGAGATGGGAGATATGCATATTTCATTAGTTAGATAACTCAATTACATATCAAGGTGATACACATTTTATGTATCATATACCCTATTAAGTGCTACTAATGAAAAGAGATGCACCCTTGTCATGGTGACCCCATTCCTCCAAGTCTTTCTATATTCATTCTCCATCCAAGTGTTAATCCATTCTTTCATTAATTTATAGTATATAGGATAATCCCATAACCTTCTTTTGTTATCTGTTTAACTGCATTAGGACTCAGTGTACACCACAGGTGGGGTCACCTTAGTTATTGTTGGTCCTAATGCTCTTGTACATTGTTTATTTTTTTTTATTTGTATGCTCTTGTACATTGTTCACCTATTCACTATTTATGGGATCTCATTCCCAACACAACCTGCAAAGGTCACATACCATTCTCTACATTTTGCAAGTTTAATATGCCTGTCCTTATATTGCAGTAATATTTTCAAGACCCACTCTCTACTTCCATAGTTTGTTCTATGACAATATCCGATCTTTACTTGTTCCTGGGCATTGCATTGTTCTGAAAGCATCCGTGCTTCTTAGTAATAAATACTCTCATCATATAGTTTACATTTATATATTCTTTCCCTTCATCGAAATCTTCTTAATGCAACTGTAAATTAAATCTGTGTGCTTTTAAACATGCAAAGGAAATGTGATTGTTCTTTAGAATAGTGGAAATAATGTATACATTGGGTTCACTTATATTACAGATGGTCAAATGCAAAGAAATACATTCTTGCCCATGCTTTTTTCCAGCAAATACAATACAGGGCAAACTAAGTTCAGACCTGCTGTCAGACTACTACAATTGTGAGGCCATCTGCTAAAGCCAGGCCTTTCATCCATAATCTGATAGACACATTAAGTGGACTGCCCCCACTGCAATAAATAGCAAAGAAATTAATTGAAATACACATTCCAAAAAGCTCAGCTTATCGGTCTAGGACTGTCTTGCAAGCATCATATGAACTTACCTATGTGCTTTATGAATGAAATCTGCATTTTACAGAACAATCTTTCAAGACCAGTCCCACCCTGCTTTAACCTTTTGTGACATCTAGCTCACCCATTAATCATCTGTCCATGCCTAATGGATAGCTTGGAAGTCTGACATAAAGATAGCTCTGTTCAAGTGAATACATAGGCTGAAAAGGGATGTCCCTGTAGAAAATAAATAGAAACAAAAACTCCTACATATTTTACATTTCACAATAACTTTAGCCATCTTTTTGCTCAAATCTTTGCAATACTTGGGGTCTTTTGAGAAAGCAAAGGCAGTTTTGGATTCAGGGGAGCACGCCCCACAGAATGGGTCTAAACCTAATACATTAACATATATCAATAGATAATAAATTGGCATATTTTGATAACTAAAAACATATTTAATGCCATCAGAGCATGTTACATTTCTACAGATGTGGGTTTGTTGTAAGATTCTGAAAAAGTATGCCTTATTAATGGGATAGGTCCAGAACCAACGTTATGGAAGAAATATGGATTTAGGTGTACAACTGAACAGAACTACTGCTTGTCACATGGCTAAATATGTTGTGCCTATCAATAAGGGAGTGTTTTTACTGGGAGTGCCAACTCTTAAAGGAAGCCAATGAGAAGGCACAATCTTCACAAAAATAATTATGTCAAATGACACTATGTTGGAAATGTAGTCTCTATATAAACCCAAACCCAAAGGAAGTAGGGAGCGCTGTGGGATTATGGAAAGTTTGTAGACACGGAAATCCTGCCCAAGAGGATAGGTCCAATTGGATACTACCTGGGAATCCCTATGATGGCAGAGGTAAATATGACCAGAATCCCTGAGAAGAACGTGTAAGCAGGGGGGCGTGGCCAAGTAGCCATGTAAGAGGACGTGGTTTTTCTCCCGTCGATCCTGCAAAATCCTGGAAGTTACATGGACTAATATCGCATTGTGAGCACTGAAAATGGAACTACAGCTGCATGAAGATAGCGAGAGAAGAGCGATCCGAAAATCCTAAGGACCCGTGAAACCACAGAGGAGAAATCAGTGCTGGCGAGGAGCACAACTCTGGTGGTAGGGGAAGAAAAAAAAGGAAAATGGCGCTATAACCGAAACAAAGGAACCGTCTCCGCCTGCACCCGAAACGAAACCAGCAGAGCAGTGCCCTCATGAGCGCGGACTGCTGTGCCTGCTGACAATGCTGTGAGGAGCGCGACTGACAGAGCATCTGTGTGCTCAGCTGTGTCGAGAGCTGCGGCGTGTTGGTGCCGCCCCAGGGCAGGGGCTCTATGGTGAGCAGTGCAGAAGGCGTTTAAAGCCTATCTGGGGTGCGGGAGCAAGCCGCGGCGCTCGGGCACTGCAGACGTGTGCACCGAGCGCCTAAATAACATCAGCGGGTCCGATTGCCTGAGCGAGACCCAAAGGACAGGGGGGCAACCACACTCACCCCCCCACACGCACTGAGCGTGGGGCCCAAAACAAGACGCAGGAGGAATCTGAGCAGTGATTACGCCCGATGTACACACACACACAAAAATATATATATATATATATATATAATTAAAAGAAAAACAAAAATGAGCGCACAACGGCATTGAGCAGAGGGACGGGCAGGCGCTCCTGCTGGTGACGCCTAGAGGTTCTGTGATCCCCAGACATGGACACACGCGCATGGCGTGAGGTGGTGCAGTGCCCAGAGCACAGGAAAGCAGGCAGACGGCGGAAGAGCCCAGGAAGAGTGCTGCCACCTATGTCTCACCCCCGTGGAATTCAAGTTAACAGAAATGGTAGCCTGGGGGAGACATAAAGGCATTCTCTGAGCAGCACACAAACCATGGATGCTTAAGGGGGCCACTGCAAGATGCAATTCGCATTGCACAAACCCCTCTGAGAATGCTATGGTCTCCCTGAGGGGGTCAGAATCTGGCTCTCTGTGGAAGGGAAGCAGATCCAGACCTTGAAGACGTCGACAGAGGCCACAGCACAGGGTGGAGGTCTGCAGCCCTGAAACGAGGGTGAAGAAAGGCGAGCCGGGCGCACGCAATTTCGAGAGGGGATGGCTGGTCCATAAAGGTCACTAGCCCGCAAAGTGGGACACAACCCCGGCAAGGTCTGGCATTCATCCTGGGGAAACCTCCCGTCCCCACTGCAGAACTCTTGCCCAAAAGATAGGAATGAGCAGGGGCAGCAAGCGGTGGGAAAGGAGCAAAACTGGAACGGAATCCGGACTCCACAGTAGAAGCGGTCCCAAATATAAAAGATTCACGGTCCCGACAGACTTCAACTAAATGGGCCGCCGCACCTCAGAACAGAGACTTTGGGAGCGGGGCGCTGCAGCGCCACTGGAGGGGAACCCCACAGCGATGTTGAGGCTGCCCACATTGGATGCCCCAAAGAAGTGGGACTGACCCAGACAGTAGTAACAGATCCGGCAACAAGGACTTTGGTGAGCGAACCCAAAGGAGGTTACCATTCTGAAAGTGAACAACGGGGTCACCCACACACGCAAGGCCGAGCCCCCAACAGCGGCAACACACTGCAACATCTGGATTGGGGTGCCTGCTCACCTCGCGCAGCACTGGACATGGCAAATAAGCTCAATAAAACAAAAGGGAAGCAACCCACGATGGAGGACTATACAAAGACCCCGCAACCAATGGAAGGTGCCAGAAGCAAGGACAGAAGCACCCAGCCGGACGCATCCCGAGCGCGAGGAGACCGGCAAATCCTGGAAGCCATTGCAGACCTGAAAGCGGCATGGGAAACGAAACTGGAAGCCGCCATGACCACACTGAAGGTGGCATTGGAAACCAAAATAGACGCAGTACAAATAGACCTAAACCTCCTGAGACAAGATGTAAGGGCAATTGCGGACCACACAGGAATACTGGAAAAAGAAGTGGGGGCCAGCACAGCAGCCTGTGCCTTGCACGCCTCAAAGATCCACACGCTGCGCCAGCAGGTGGACAACCTGGAGAGTAGATCCGAAGAAGCCGAGGGACGGGCCTAAAGAAACAATGTACGCATTGTGGGGCTTCCCGATGGAGAAGAAGGATCGAACCCCACTGAGTATGTTGAATCCATGTTTCTGCAAGAGATAGAAGGGGGAACACTCACCCAGGTATTCGCAGTGGAAAGGGTGCATAGAATCCTGGTGAGGAGGCCCCCTCCGGGAGCCCCCCCGAGACCCATTATAGCAAAGATATTAAACTACAGCGACAAGGAAAGGATCCTGGAATACTTTTGCAAGGGAGGCCCGATCCAAAGGCGTCCGCCTCAATCACGCCATACCCAGACTATACACTCCAGGTGCAACGTCGGCGACTCAACTTCGGAGCAGTCAAGAGGAGGCTACGGGAGTCAGGCCACAGATACATGCTGATGTATCCGGCGAGACTGAAGGTATTCCACAAAAACAGGACACTGTTTTTTGACACCCCAGAGGAGGCATCGGATTGGTTAGATGCGCAAAATTGCCCAGAAGGGAAGGAGGACCAGAAGGGAAGCGGTGCAGAGAAATGATGCAGAGACGCCGGAGAGCGAGGTGCTGTATAAAAATGTAAAAATGGGACTTGATTATAGCCGTGCTAGATAACGGGAAGTCAACAAACTGTGATGCACAACATGGAGATACAGAGCACCCGACCTCACACCCCCTTATATAGGTTAGTCGGGTTACCAGTAAAGTGGTAACCTCCTGCTGGGTGCCCGATACCGGCTTAGCTGGACGGGACCAAATGCGGGATCGCCTGAGATCCAGGGATGGAGCTGGGCAACAGTTGGGGTTGGAACGGGAAGGGGAGGGGCGGGAGTTGGGGAGTTTGCAGTGATAGTGGTTAGGGAATGAGCATGCACCCGCGCGCCTCTGCGCATAACCCAGGCTAAGTATGCTCGGGCTAAAGATTACAGAGGGAGGGACGGAAGGAAGGACCGAAAGGGTGATGGGTGACCTAAGAATAATAACCTGGAACGTCAGGGGGCTTAACACCTACCTAAAGAGAAATAAGGTGATGATGTACTTGAGGAGGCAAAAAATAGACGCATCCCTGCTGCAAGAAACTCACCTCACCAAGGAGAAACAGGAGGTAATTAAAAAAAATAGAAAGGGGCACTACCGTAGGTGCAACATATTTAGCATATGCTAGGGGGGGTGATCATTTGGGTGGCACCACAGGTACCGTTCCAGATATTCCAGACCATTGTGGAACCAGATGGGAGGATGGTAGCGCTTCGAGGGCTCTTAGAGACTAGGGAACTAAGCATCATTAATACATATGCCCCCAACCAAGATACAGTGACCTATTATAAAACGTTATATAGTGAAATCAGCCCCCTCACCGGCGGGGTCTATTATATTGGGTGGGGGACTTCAATTGTACGGCAGACCCTAAACTAGACAGATCATATACGAAATTAGAGAAACCCACCCCCGCAGCGAGAGCGTTACGGGCCCTGATGAGAGACTTTGGGCTCGAGGACATTTGGAGGCGGCAACACCCGACAGCGAGACACTACTCAAACTACGCAGCCCCATATAATCTTTACACGAGGTTGGACTACGTGTTCACCACCTCCGGAAAAGCAGGGGAAGCAGTGGGTTCAAAACACAAATGCAGGATACTATCGGACCATTCCCCTTTGGTTCTGGAGTGGCGACACCAGCCCCCAAGAGCCAGAATTCCAACATGGAGGCTCAGAGCTGAGGCACTGCGAGACACCACATTCCGAGAGGACCTAGGGGAAGTGATAATAAGCTATTTCGAGCACAACACGGGAAGTGTGGAATCGGAGGGGACCCTAAGGGAGGCCTTCAAGGTGATAATAAGGGGAGCGTCCATATCCAAATCTAAAGGGCTTCAGGGGGGTATAGAGCGGGAGCTGCGGCATATAGAAAAGAGGCTGGAAACAATAATGGAAAAAGAGGGGACCTCACAGGAATGGGCGGAAGGTGGGAGCCAGTTGCAATTGGCTAGTGGAGAGCTATGGGAGAGGCTGAGTAACTTAAACTACAAGAAATATCTTGAACGACAACACGCTGGAGAGGACAAACCAGGGAGGCTGTTAGCATGGCTTTATAAAAACAAAGCACCAAGGCCCGCATTTAGAGAGATAGTGGAAGAGGTGGGACAAGTCTGGAATACCCAGGAAATGGTGAACGAGAGCTTCCTCAGATTTTATAAACACCTCTACGCAGACATGGGGGAGGACATGGAGAGGGAGACGCAGGAGATCCTGGAAGACATAGGATTGCCCAAATTAAGCATAGAGGATAGAGAGAACCTAGAAGCCCCAGTCACACTGGAGGAACTAGAAGCAGTGGTGATGCATCTACCCACGTGCAAAACCCCAGGCACGAATGGGCTCCCCAGTGAGTTTTATAAAACATACAGACAAGAGATCCTCCCCCCGCTACTGGCAATGCTGAACGAGGCATTTGAGAAAGGGAGACTACCGGACTCTATGAGAGAGGCGATAATCATTCCCCTCCTTAAACCAGACAAGCCCAGTGCAGATTGTGGGTCGTATAGACCATTATCCATGCTGAATCAAGACCGCAAAATCCTTACGGCAGTACTCGCGAATAGACTTAAGACGGTGATAAACAAACTAATACATCCCAATCAAACTGGGTACGTCCCGGGTAGGAGCATATCTGATAGCCATAGGAGGCTCCACCACATTATAGAGCAGACAGAGGGCGACCCAAATGGAATAGCAGTAGTGTCGCTAGATGCAGTCAAGGCCTTTGACTCGGTTCGGTGGCCATGGCTGATGGCTGCCTTAAAGGAATATGGGATGGGACCCGGGTACCAGCGGTGGGTGAAAATGCTGTAGAGCTCCCCCACAGCCAGAGTAAAAATGGGAGCGATTATCTCAGAGAGATGGCAACTAAGTAGAGGCACGAGACAGGGTTGTCCATGGTCTCCAATGCTGTATATCCTCTCACTCGAGCCACTGGCAATCTATCTAAGACAGCAATACAGTGAAGTAGGGGTGCGCACCAAAGAGGGACCAAACCTGATATCACTATATGCAGACGATATGCTCCTGTACCTGCGCTACCCGGAGGAGAACCTGCAATAAATCCTAGAAGTGATAATGGTCAACACCAAAAAATCAAGCATGTTCCCCGTGGGTAGATAGAAAGGCATACCACAGACAAACCTATCCACCCTGCAGATAGCTTGGCAGACCAAAATGTTCAGATACCTGGGGATCAACATTTACCATACAGTGGCGGCGGAGCACAAATACAACACAGAGAGGGCAGTGGAGGGAGTCAAGAATAGCATGGAGTTTTGGGCTAAGCTCCCCCTGGCCATGGTAGGGAGGGCGGCCCTGCTGAAAATGGTGATCCTGCCTAGGCTATTGCATTTCTTCACAAACATCCCACACATGGTGCCCAGGCACTTCTTCACTAAATTACACAGCCTGTGCAGAGGCTTCTTGTGGCATAACATAAGAAACAGGGTGGCCCTGTGGAAACTACAGAATGCGTACGACAGAGGGGAGATAAATTTACCGAATTTTGAGATATACCTCCTGGCGGCGCAATTACAATATGTAGCCAGGTGGTTGGCAGAGGATGAGATGGCAGAATCCAAGCTGTTGAAGGAGGAGAGTGCCCCATACTTCCTACGAGAACTAATATGGCTACCCAAGGCAGAGATGCAGGGTAGGCCAAGATTGTTAACACTGGGCTGGGAGATCTGGCACAAAGCGTTCCGGGCCATTGGAGGCCCGACCCTGTGCTCCCCGCAGGTGCCACTTTGGCGCTATGTGGAGCAGATGACGATCCCCCAACCCCCAGATCCCCCAGAAGAAAAGCGATCTGGAAATATTGGGAGCCGGTGGGCCTAGCTACCCTGGGGGATATCTGGCAAGAGGGGGAGGCTATGGATTTCCAAACAATAATGGACAGAACCGGGGTACAGGCGGGACAGCATATCACATATAGTAGAATAGTCAAAAGGGTAAAAGAAACGTGGTCTGAAATAGAGCTAGCGGAGCAACCGGATACCGCCATTGAAACAATGTAAGACATCTCGGAGGAAGGGGATGAAATATCCAGGATATACGAATTAACAATGTCAAGAGTGGATAAAGAGCTGCTCAAATTGCGGCGGGACTGGGAAGAGGAGGCGGGAGAGGCCATGAATGATGGGCAATGGGAGAGGGCCCAAATATACCATGAGAAAGTGTCCAGAAATGCAAGTTTACAACAGATCCAACTATATGTTACCCACAGAGCATATATGACCCCCCAAATGATAGCAAAATTCGGAAACGCAGAGGTACAAAAATGCCCCAAGTGTGGAGAGGAGGGAGCGGGGATGATCCAAATGTTCTGGGCGTGCCCGGAGGTTGAGAAGTTTTGGGGGGAAATGAAACACAAACTATCCAAAAAGGGAATTAATTTAGATATGGAATACATATGGGCATGCATGCTGGGGGGATTTACCAGGCCGCGTAACTTGAGACACGTATGCAAACTCAAAGACCTAGCATACATCCTGGGCAAGAGGAGAATCGCAATGATGCTGGAAGGCCGCTCATAGACCAAGACTAGAGGCATGGTGGAAGGACCTCCTAAAGTGGGCAGACGCGGAGACAGTGGCATCGTATGAGGCGGCAAATAGAGGGGAAGGTGAAGAAGTGGGGCCACTGATGGAATGGAGACAAATGATAGCCTCGTTGCATGGGTACGCCCAAAATGGCCCCAGTGATGACGACCGTCCCGAGAACCAGGAAGGGAACTAATCCTGAGTAATGGGTGCCAGAGGCACAAGGGGAAGAGCTCGAGTTTAAGGGGAGGGGGAGGACATTAAGGAGAAGACATGTAATATATGCTATGACACTGGTAAATGAAAATGTGGGGAGTGTAAGTTATGTTTTGTTTCTTGTAAAATCAATAAAACCATTTTAAAAAAAAGAACGTGTAATCAGAGAACAGGAGGCATTGCTGACTGTGTGAAGTACCTGGAGCTGTGAGATGTCATGCCGGTTATGTGAATTTAATAGACACACACAGAATTAAATATTAAAACCCCTGATAGCAATTGCCTTACCAACAAAGACACTGAATGGCTAAGGGTTTGGGGGCAGTCACTGGGAACCATTTTAAAATTGAATGCCATAGAAATTTCAGTGCGAAGTGCACTACCTCTCCTGAGAGTGATCAAGCAAATTTCACAACTGCATTATTTTGGACCAGACTTGTGAAATGGTGTCCAAAAATATCGACAGTTCTGCAGTTGATTCCTAAACTTTTGACACGTGAAACTATAGTTATTTAAAAAGAGAAACTTCTATAGAATGTTCATTGTAATGTTCTCTGCAAATGACAGCACAGTTTCCCTGAACACATGCACATACATTCTCAATTCAACCCACCACAATACAATGGTAATGAGAACGTTTTTATGGAATGTGAAATGTATGATTTTCTCCTATGCCAACACTTGTCTGTGGTATAACAGAAATTCCAACTAAATGGTCTTTTGGATTTTTTCTCTGATGCCATCGCTTGTCATTAATGTAGGAGAAAATCAAGAGTATGTTGAATTGCCTATTGTGGATAGAAGCAATAAACATGATTCAAAACCGACAAGTGGCAACATGGTGCAGTAGACTGTATATTGATGTATAAAAAAAGGTTAATAGATTAGGTGTACATGAATGGATTCTTGTATGCCTTATAATTTAGCAGGACAAACCGGACAGGTT
The DNA here is from genome assembly GCF_040938575.1 of Ambystoma mexicanum. NCBI lineage: Eukaryota > Metazoa > Chordata > Amphibia > Caudata > Ambystomatidae > Ambystoma > Ambystoma mexicanum. The sequence continues at coordinate 762,448,501 of NC_090941.1, forward strand.
ATATGTCATGGTAGCCAACTGGCCTGCACTTGATTGTAAAGTGTGTGGTGGGTGACTTCCTCCGCATAAAGTTAGGGGAGCACCTGTGGTTTTGATGTATTATTTGAATATTAAGCTCAAATATAGCCTGTTTCTTGTTCCAGAGTTTTGGGTGGCATTGTGTGATGAAGGGTGCGATCTCTTGAGTTGACATGCCTGTGAATAGGAGGGTTGTGTAACTTCATCAAAGAGTGATCCGAGTGTGGAGTCTGGGTGAAATTGATGGGCACCGGTCATGTTAATGAGGTAGAGGCTACCCATGATGATGGCAGAGACATCGGCCTGGAAAGATAGAATTATTAGGTTGAGGACAGAGACAAGTACATCAAGGGTGTCTGTAGATGAACAGGACATTGGGAGGGATAGGAACAAGAAGGTGGAACAAAATATGGTCAAAAGTGAAGGGAGTTAAGTCAGAGCGGCAGAACAGGCTATCATAGCATGAGTACCAATGTATTTGTTTGCTAGAGGCAGGGAGTGGGTGAAGGTAGTACATCAGTCTGGGGGCCTGCCATTGTGTCAGTGACTGGGTGGGGAATCCAGGTTTAAGTGATGGCTATCACATAGAGTTTGAGGTGATGGGAGTGTTCAGTGAGGAAGCATTATTGTAGGGAGACTTGTTATTCCATAGGCCCAAATTGAGTTGAGTAGGAGAAGACGATGGTGTGTGGGGGTTGAGTGAATGAAGCAAGAATGGCAGGGTGGGAGTAAGGCAGGTATTTGCAACCTCTGAGTCTTCAGAGTTTTTCGACTACAACTCCCATCAGCCCTAGCCAGCATAGTCAAAAGTGAGGGACACTGGGCATTACAGTCCTAAACATGGAGAATTACACGGTGCAAACTCCAGGAATGAGGGGAACAGCCAGGGTTTTGTTTGAGAGATGTTTGGAAGATGGGGCGGAATGAGGTATAGGAGGGTGCTGAGTGGTGAGCTGGTTTGTTGGGGTGCAATAAGGCAGAAGAAGTGAGAGAATAGTCAGGAGAAGAAGTAGAATGTTTAGCAGCATGTCAGATAGGAGATCAAAGGGCAGGAAGGTGGCAGTTGATTTGCAGTAAAATTAGCAAGTTTGTGGTGCTTAGCTGGACAGGATGGTGACATGTGCAGGGGCAAAAGGGGCTGTGGCTCTTAGATCGTTCAGGCCCAAAAAGGGGTAAGAAGTCCCCCCTATCTTTGCTGCCCTTTTTGTTGGCATCTGGGCGAGAGACATCCTATGCCAGACAGTAGTGCTGGATCAGAAGTGCAAGCTTCCTCCACCAGATGAGCCAGAATGTAACAGGAATCATAAGTGCAAGCTTCTCTCATGAACAGCACAGGTACAACACAATGGCCCTCATTACGACCCTGGCGGAAAGTAACTGACATGACCGCCATAGCGTAAATAGCGTTTCCGCCATTGCACGATGGAGCAAAGTGCGGCCAATTCCGACCCATCGGGCACGAGCACTACGCCATGGCGGAAGTGCAAAGTCCGCGATGGCGGAAATGACCCCAAAACGGCCCATACCGCCGTCGTACGGCGCCCTAGGTGCAATTCCGCCACCCATCTTAGCGGTCACCGTAATGAGCGGTCAGCGCAAATTACGGTCACCGTAAATATACGGAAACGGAAGTAAAAACATGGGGCCGGAACGGGAAACAGGACGCCGTACACCTATAAAATCAGAATCCCAACACAACCATTAAAAACCGACCCTGAGACACATCCCAACCCGTTAGCCACCCCATAATAAAAAAGAAAAATGGGAAAAGTTGCTAAAAAAGCGTGCGATAGCAAGCGGCAGATCCACTTCTCCCAGGAGGAACTCACCGTTCTCACAGAGACCCTCCAGGAGAACGCTGCCGTCGTCTTCTCCACGCAAATGACCAGGACGGCACTTGCGAACAAGAAGGCCATATGGGCCCTGGTGGCACAGCGGGTAAGTGCGGTGGGGACCGCACCCCGCAACCCACAGCAATGCAGGAAGCGATGGGACGACTTGCGGATACGCGTCCGGAGCATACTTTCAGCCAACCGCAACATTGCCACAGCTACCGGGGGAGGATCTGATTCACCCATCAAGTTGACCCCCTGGGAAGAAATCTGTGCCTCCACCATTGGAATGGAGAGCATAGAGGGAGTCGGAGGGATGGAGAAAGGAGTGCAGACATCCGAAGAATCAGGTAGGTGGGCCAAATTAAACAATGCTAAATCCACAAAGTCCAATCATGTGAAGCACCATGTGTCCCCATAGTGCAATAGAAACACATGTCCAGGAGAACGTCCACATACATTGCCATGATAGCGCCCTGTAAAAGTCAGATTAAATACATAAATAAGTAAAAATCCTAAAAACACCCTCTGCATGTGCAGCATGCACACCCTAACTGCAGGCTGCAAAATAACTGCACCCTCAATTCACACGAAAATGAGACATCCCCCACGGCCCTGACCCAAATCACCCTCAGGTACCACCCCAATGCATGTGATACATTGCCATTCCAATTACAACAGACCCATAAATAACGCTTGCCCTCCTTTACTCCACCACAGGGTCCGAATCAAACGACGAGCTTCAGGACACCCCTACCAGCACACCTGCAAAGAGGGCCAAGACCAACGGCCAAAGACCCTCCACCTCAGCTGCACGGATCAAGACACGTCAGCAGCACGAATCGAGTGGCAGCACACTGGAGGGGACATCAACAGGCACCCCAGCAGCCAGCATGTCCACAACAGCAGCACCACAGGTCCCCCCAATGGATGCCACAGAAGGCACTGCTTCTGGTGGCAGCAGCACCATAGGTGACACTGCTTTCATGCCAGCATGCTCCGACACAGAAAACGGTGCTGTAGATGTAGGATCCATCCATGACCTGTCCCAATCCCCCTGTATGTTTCATCCCGTACACCATGAGGAAACCACGCAGGGGCACCCACAAGACGACGACTGGCCAACCCCCACAAGGCCTGTGGCAAAGCAACATGAGATGATCAGCCCCTCTGTGACACCACCGGAAATGGGCATGGCCCAGCAGAGGCAACAGTCCCTCGAGCAGATGATAGTGCAACAGCAGCAACTGGCCACGCTCCTCAAGGAGCATGCTGATGAATGTGGGGGTTCTAAGGCAGCCATTGAAACATCTACTGAGACACTTAGGGCAGAAATGGAGCGAAGTACAGAGACACTAAGGGCACAAATTGAGGGAAGCACCGAGAGCCTGAGGGGACAAATGGAGAGAAGCACCGAGAGCCTGAGGGGGGAACTGCATGCGACGTCCAAAGATGTATGTGGTGAACTTGCCGCTGTGCGCCATGTGCTCACTGAGCTCTCACAAACCCTTAGGGACATGCATGGACGTGAGCAGGCAGAGACATCATCCGTTGCAAGTTCCGTCCAGGGCAGCCCCCAACGCAGATCTGGGAGGAACCTGCGCTCCACAGGCAGGGGTGCCCCTGATACCCGGAGAGGGGGCTTGCAATAGCGTCTGACCAATGACAATGAGCATCTCTGGACACTGGTGTTCTGGGGGGAGGTAGGAGGGTGGAGGGGGTGTGTAGGGTTCTTCCGGGTGGCGGGTCGATTGGGTGTGTAATACCATTTCACATTTGCAATACATATATACACATTAATCCAATGAGATGTGTGGACATTGATCTTTGTGTACGAGGCCTTTCTTGGCGTACAGGGCACATTGTGCATGTTCCCGACACACACAGTGCCACAAGTCCCGTGTCCATGTAACAGCCACCAGGCGTGAGTACTAGAAGCATGCATCTATGATATTCTGACGAATCTCACGGGCCTCCTGTGCCTCGCGGACTCCTTGAGGTGCTGCCACATCCCCACCCTCATCATGACCATCTTCAGGTGCTTGTAGTTCTGCGTCAGGGGGCATGGCCACATTTCTACGTACGCACATGTTGTGTAGCATTACACATGCCATGACCATCTTTGCAACCTTCTCATGGCGGTACAGGAGTGCCCCGCCAGACCTGCTGAGGTAGCGGAAACGAGCCTTCAGTAGGCCGAATGCCTGTTCTATGACTACACGTGAGTGGGCATGGTTGTAGTCCTCCTCATGCTGGTTCTGTGGGTTCCGGATTGGTGTAAGGAGCCATCTCTTCAGTGGATACCGGGCATCACCTGTATGTGGACAAAGAAGGATGTTTGTGGAATAACATTGCTACATACGCATCCCCCCCCTTCCTGCCACGTCATTGACGCATCACCTACCCCACATTCACATGCATTAAATGAGACTCACCGAGTAGCCAGGATCGGTGCCCTGCGTGTCGCTCCATGTAGCGTGGTACTGTAGAGTTCCTCAAGACCAGAGTCATGGGTTGATCCTGGAAATCGGGCGCAACAATGTGTAAAGATCCTGTTGGAGTCACACACCATTTGTACATTGATAGAATGATATTGTTTCCGGTTGCGGTACTGGACCTCCATGGCATGTGGGACAACCAATTCCACATGGGTGCAGTCGATGGCACCAATGCAACCCGGTATGCCGCCAAGTGCATGGAATCCCACTTTTGCATTTGTGAGCTCCTGCTCCGAGCGTGGTAAACAGATGTAGTCGTCTGCGTGCTTCAGGAGGGCATCAAGCACTTGGAATAGTGTCCGTGACAATAGTGGCTGTGAAATGCCATGCAACTGTCCGACTGTGTGCTGGTAGGTGCCTGTGGCCAGGAAGTGGAGTACAGACACCACCTTCAGTAGGGGTGGGATGGCGGTTGGGCTATCTATCATGCTGACAAGGTCAGCGTGTGTCATGTCGACAATGGCGGTTATGGTGTCCCGGTCCAAACGGTAGAGGGTGTGGATCTGCTCAGCAATGAGGTTGAACGGATTGGCACGGAGGCGTGGGATTGCGGGCTGCCTGCGTGGTGGTAGTGGCTGTGCTGGTGGGCCTTGCTGCCCCTGCCTTGCCCTCCTCCTCCTCCTCCTCCTGCGTCTCCTCTGTGCGGCCGGTTGTTGCAGTCGTTAGTGTTCGTCTTCTTCTTGAAGTTGGAGTACTTGCAGTGCTATCAGGTCCCCCAGGCCCAACATCGCTAGTCCTGTCGGTAGCATTTGGGAGTGGGTGTGGTTGTGGGAGGGGTTTGGGTGTGCAATTTATGTGTTTTCAGGCTGTATAGCCTCCACCTGTGGTGATTCATTTCACCTGTGCCAGCTGCAATTACTTTTGGGCGAGCACGTCCCGCACACAACGCTGCTATTTGACGCATGGCATCTTGCAATTACAATCATGTATATGATCCCGATGGCAGTGAAATATTGCTTAATATGTTGATTCTGCTATGGTCCCATTGTTTCACATACTATTTTTGCAGTCACGGACAAACTTGTGAAGGGTCAGTGGAATGTAGTACTCGATCAACCGTGGACCCTCATGCAGCACTGTACCGACGTTCACCGACGGGCGGGGAGTCCCATTAGTGATTGAAGCCAGTTACCATTTTCACACACAGCCGCACTACATAGATGTATTTGTGAATCCAAGCGTTCACAGATGCCTTTTCGACGTGATGTTGCAAATGAGGAATTCGAAGGACAGCGCTTTTGCTTTTCAACTAGCGGCGAGGAGACGCCCACAGGTCTGACTGGAAATGTAACGTTCTATTGTTGAATGTCCTTGGGACAGGGCCCATGACGAGAATGCAATGATTGATGTGAATTGAATGGGATGCGCAATAGCGTAGTGGACGATGAGGCAGGACGTCCCCAAATACATGTTACTTCACTACACTAGTGAACCGGGCAGGAGCACAGTGGATTTTGCAGACTGCATTACGCACAGACTCAATGGAAATTTCAAATGTAATGTGAGTAAATATTCAGGCGTTTCTATTCCGGGATGAGGGAATGATGAATGGATGCATGGACAGATGATTTAATTGAGAGTTTGTCATGTGCATGGCTTTTTGTTATCTATCCCCTTCCCCTGCGCTATGTGATGCAAAGCTGCCATAGTGGGTCCATCATCTGTCTGCCCTTGTTGAACCCTCCCTGTCTCGACGCGCCTTCAAACACTTGTGTCTGTGCACGTTACTAATCACATCTAATGGATTCTGTTTTGACAGACGCATGCACACATACACTCGTTAGTAATAGTGTATTGAGCTCGGATTTATGTCGTTATGATTCGCAAGTGATTTTTTGGTGACATTAATCCTTTTGAGTGTGCTAGCATGCATATGGTTGTATATTTAGTGTGTTGAATGAACTGAGTAATTCATATGAAGTTCGGATGCCCATGCTATTATTTGTTTCTTTTGGGTGACAGGTATCTCCTCCCCTTTTGCCGCTGCCATCTGTACGCCACTCCTGCAGATGGGTTTTTCACTCGACACCTGCAGCTTCGAGTTAATCAGTGGAGCACCATTACGATCTTATGGGACGATCGCCAATGGGCCACATGCCCTTACGCAGTACTAGTGGCTAGGAGCAACATATGTACCTTTCAGCTGGACTAGTGCCTACTTCATGGGACTGCCCTGCGGTTCTAGGTGCTTCCGTGTTGCCTTTTTGGTCGTAAATGTAGGCCCTGTGTACCATGAAGGAACAGGGCGTCACACAAGTAGAAGCTGGTCATTCATTGCGGATGCAGCCCACAGTGATGGAAATCATTTGGGAGTTAGTTTGCGAATAGCTGTATGGGCTTGGTGATTTGGATGTGCATTAAAATTATGTTCAGATATTGACCGTGTAGCCTTATTCTTTACTAGTGATTTAGCATATTCCGATTTGTGGCGCGATGTATTGTGAGATGATCTGCATTGGGTTCCGGCTTCTGAGTGGAGTTGTGTGGTACTGTACTGGCCGCGTTTGCCTACGAGGAGTTGTGCAATGTGGGCAGGGAGTGGAGTACAGGCACTCAGTAGGGCCATGTACGGTTGGTTCGCGATGCCATAATTCTCACCATGGCGGAAAGGTACTTTCCGCCATGCTTGATGGCGTTGAGTACATGTCCGCTAGGGTCAGAATTCGCGTACCGTTGCGCCATGGCGGAAATTACGGTTTTGCAAGGCGCGCGTGCGCGTGCTTGGTGCAGTTAGCGTTGGCGTTCACTACGGTGTCGCTAATGGCATCGTACTTTACGGTGACGGGTCATGATCGCAACGAACGGTATTCGATGGCGGTATTTCATTTCCGCCTTCGTTTTTGGAATTACGCCAGGGTCGTAATGAGGGCCAATGAGTAGCAGTGTCCGTGCGCTTTATCAAGAGAGCAATCACTGACTCACTAATGTAATATTACCTCTTTAGTAGGCAGGTAAGCGTGTACAGCAGCCTCACTAAATGGGAGGAACAAGATCATGCGTCACTGCTTTTTCTCCATCAAAGGTCCTCTGGAGTGCAATACAGTTCAGCTGCCTAACTCTACAGTGTCTGCATTTATACATAGAGTTGTGTGCATATGATTTCCATTTTGTGAATTTGTACACACAGTACACATTACAGTTGGGATACATCCTTTTTGAATTAGTTGCAATCAACACATGTGCAAATGTATACTTCTCTGGTGTATTCAGTGGTGGACTGGGAATCAAAAGAGGCCCTGGAAATAATGTTCAAAATGGCTCCAAATTACACCTTTTCCGCAAGCCCAACCCTTTTCCTACTGAGGACATTTGGAAATAAAACAGGTTACCACAAAAAAAGAGGCCCGGGGTGCAGAGGCCTACTGGGAAATCTCCAGAGTTCCCTATAGGCCAGTCCACCCCTGGGTGTATTTCACCCTTACCCCTGGAAAACGCTTGGTGAATCACCCGCATGCCCAGGAAGTGAGCGAGGCGGACAGCAGGAAGCAATTGAAATGCAGGAAGTCTTGAGATCCCGGACTTTAAGCCACTATTTCGAACTCTTTGCTCTAGGTTCAAAGTTTGGGGATTGAGGGACCCTTCAAGTCGGTCAAGAAGACTTGCTTATGGGTTGGTCCATAATGTACTGACCTCTGCACCTGTCCTTGAGTATATTACCATGGCATCTGTCATTTCTCCCCGTTATTTTCCCCGTTATACTATCTACGCAACAAGATATACATTAGAGAAACACAAAGGTGTCCAGTTTGTCATTGATCGTCACGAGGATGTCAGCGTGCAGTGTAACATTGCCCTTCTGATGCTGTTTGCAGAGGAAATTGCATTTCTCTGTCACTCACCCTATACTTTGTCGAACTGTTCCGCACGCATTAGGCCATTGAATTTTGCTGACTTTGTTTTTCCAGCTTTGCTTGATCTGCTGGACATTTTTTAACCGCAGGAAAAAAGAATGAAAACTGCAGTATTCCATGTAAGAGCAACTTTGTTGACAGCAACGAGGCACTACAGTATTATGAAAACTGTCAAAACGACGACGTCAAACTCCCACTTGACGAGACCAAACAAGATGAAGTCATGTTGCTGACCTTGCGCGCCGCCCCTTAGTCTAAGCAAAGTGTGCGTCTTCTTCAAATGACATTCCTTCCGCTGAAGAAAGTCTGCAAGAAGCAGCTATCTCGCCCAGGCGGGAGTGCGGCATTATCCCCTTGACAGTTCCCGCAGCCGTCGCTGCCAGCACGTCCTGGATGGCGGGAATAGTCTGGGTTGGGTGTCTCAAACTTGATGCTGACATTATACCTGTCACAGAACACCATGAACACCCTGCTGAGCGAGCATGACGATTTGATTACAGCATATCCTTTGCGAAAAATTGAAAAAAACCACCGCTAACAGATAAGCAATGTCTATTGGACTTTATTCCAATAGTCGTAGACACCACAATAACTAATAGCTGTTCTTAAAAAATGTGTTACAGTATGGAGAGGGTCGGCGGCCTATATTTTGTGAGCACCCGCAAACTGTAATTTAAATACTGGAAAGATACACATCAGACGCTAAAACATGCAACATTGCAACTGGCCTTTCGTGGCCTTGGCTGCCTTTACAGACCGCAAAGGTGTAAAGCAACGCAAAGGTATGCATGTATTTTTTTTAATTTAAATTTTGCATAGCGCTGACAATGCACACAGACTGCTTCAGCACTCTGGGGAGGGGATGGAAAGGGTTTTTGGCGTGAGGGAATCAAGTGAATGGAAGCGGACAGTAGGGTTGTTTCACAAGGAAACAGACATTGGGGGTCATTAAGAGGTTGGAGATAATGGGAAAATGATGCTGGTAAAGGATTACCGGCACTGCATACCGCTCCGGGCTATTCCGACCCAAGAACCCGGTATTAGAGGCGCCGCAAATAACGTTGCCGCTAATTGCGGCATGGGCGTGGGCACGCGGACCATCATGCCGGCAATACCGGGACACCGCTAACAGGAGGACATCACAAGTCAGGCAGACATGCAAATTCCGGCATTGCGAAGGCGCTAATACGGGATACTGGCATGCCGGAAATGCCAGCATCGCGAAGCACCAGTAAACTGCTATGTGCAGTGTTCCCAACTGCCACAGGTGCACACAATCAGCACAGGTGGACGCAATGGAGTCTGGGCCAGCACAAAAGGAGCACACCCACACACCACACCCCTTCCCACACCAAAATGATTCCACTAGTAGTGGCAATACTGGGGCTGGAGGACATGCTTGCATTGCTACACCAGCAACAACAACAACAGCAGACAGCACAGAGGAGACGGAGGAGGAGAAGGAGGGTGAGACAGGCACAGCATGCCCCACCAGTGCAGCCAGTGGTACCACGCAGGCAGCCCCCAATCCTTCGCATCAGAGCCAGTCCATTCAACCTAACCCCTGAGCAGATCCACACCCTGTACCGTCTGAACCGGGACACCATCACCACCATTTTGGACATGATACATGACGACAGTGTCAGCCTCCTTGAAATATGCACCGCCATCCACCCTCTACTGAAGGTAGTGTCGGTGCTCCACTTCATTGCCACAGGCATATACCAGCACACACTGCGGCACATACATGGCATATCACAACTCTTATTTTCTCGCATGCTGAACCAAGTGCTGGATGCCCTCATGAAGCACACAAGGGACTACATATCCCTACCACGGATTCCTCAGGAGATTTTTTATACAAAAGTTGGCTTCCATGCACTGGCAGGCATGCCAAATTGTATAGGTGCCCTCGACTGCACCCACATGGAGTTGGTGGTCCCGCATGCCATGGAGGTGGTGTACCGCAATCGCAAGCAATACCACTCCATCAATGTGCAGATGGTATGTGACGCCTGCAAGATCATCACATATTGTTGTGCCCGATATCCCAGATCAACTCATGACTCAATGGACCTGCGGAACTCCACGCTACCACGCTACATGGAGCGACATGCAAGACGACGTGCCTGGCTGCTAGGTAAGTTGCATGACAGACACATGGCAGTGAAATGGGGGGATAGATGCACACACCACCATGGTGTCATTGTTGTAGCGACAGCCCAATGTACACATCCCAAAACACTGTGCCTCAAAGCATCACAGACTGAACATGACAACCAAATCCCATAGCAATGAAGTAAGCTGCACACCTATCACAACATGCCAAACTTAAAACCACCCCAAATCCCACAACACGTGCACCACGCATCATCATACCTCACCCTCCGTAACACAATCCAGCAACATGCTGTGAATATTCACTATGTAAATGTATGCAGCAAATCACCACACAGGACAAGCATCCATGGGAGTGCACTGAACAAAACCACCAAGGGAATCCACTGCTTGTCACAGGGCCGTCACCACCACAGAAGTGCAGTATGTCGCCATGGGAATAATCAGCGCTGAATGACAAATAATGCAGAGACTACTGCCAATGCTGCCAGTTACAAAATCATACACAACACTACACATTGCATATTCAACACAAACACAGCGGTATGCATCCACAATGCATGAGCAACATCAAGGCAGTGTACACCATGTATTATCTTGAAGATGCAACCCACACCATAAGTCCATGGCACAGAACACATTGAGGGCATGACAAATGTGTGCATACAACCAGGGACATGTGCATGTGACCAACAATTATCTGCAGGCATGTGTGACAAGTACAGCTGTCCATCATGAATCGACTAACATATATCTTTTATTTCCTCTCATGCAGGTGATAGTGGCTATCCCTTGAAGCCATGGCTCCTCACCCCTGTCCGAAACCCGCAGAACAGGCACGAGGAGGACTACAATTGTTCCCATACCCGTACCCGTGTGGTCATCGAGCAGACCTTTGGCCTGTTGAAGGCACGGTTTCACTGCCTTAGCCCGTCGGGTGGGGCACTCCTCTATAGGCATGAGAAGGTAGCCAAGATCATCATGGCATGTGTCATGCTGCACAACATGGGAATCCGACGGAACGTGCCCTTGCCCCCTGACATTGAACTGGAACCACCTGGTGATGATGAAGGGGATGAAGAAGATGTGGGCGCATATCATCGCGGTACCGATGCACAGGAGGGACGTGCTGTGGGTCAGTCAGTAATTGCACAATATTTCTAACACACATGGGTGCAGAGGGTGACATGAAAGTGGGACAGAGGGCACTGGGTGTGGGAGTACATGTACACTATGCACTGTATAGCAATAAATGACACATATGCAATAAGGAATGTCCACTCAAGATTTTATTTTACACTAAGGGTGTATTAAACTGTCCAATAGAATTAAGTGCTCAAACCCTCCACCTCACACACCCTCTCCCCCCTCCCCACACAACTCCCCCACACACCCTCTCCCCCTCCCCCCACAATTCCCCCACACCTCTCCCCCCTTACACTCCCCCCACAACTCCCCCACACATGGTGTCCAAGCAAATGCTTTATGTGTCTGCGTCTATTGCCTTAATCAGGCTGCCCCATCTACATCCTCCACTTCCTGGACCTGGTGGCGGCATGTCCGATCGGCGCAAGGTGCGCGCTGTCCTGCATAGGGGGCTGGTTTGGGTGGAGCTGGATGAGGAAGGGGTGGCTGCTTCCTCTAGTCTGGGGGCCGGACGCTCAGCCTCCAAGGAATCCGCTATGTGGGAGAGGACCTGCTTCAGTGCAGACACCTCCTTGCATATTCTTGTGGTGCTTGCCCCAATGACCTGCCTCAGGGAAGCAGTGTTGTCGCGCCCCTCCTGCCTTGTCTGGGCACCGTCTGCAACAAACTGCCTCACTAGGGCTGTGAGCACCTCCTGGTGCTACACTGCATGTCCTATCTGCTGCACCCCAGCCTGTACACCAGTGGAGGTGGAGGGTGCATGTGTGACATCTCCAAATCCATGTGGCTCCTCTGTGGGACTCATGCGTCCTTGTACGGCCTACCTGTCATGATCTCTGCTTCCAAAAGGTCAGGGTTTTCCCAACTCCCTTGGAAGCAGATCCATAACTCAGGTTCCGAGGGCCAACCAGTCCCAATTGGGACCTTTTGGACCCAGTCCTGGCGCCAGTGGCACCAGGCTCATAAATATGCCCAGTCCCAGCGCTGGAAGCGCCGGGCTCATAATGCTTGGGTGGACTTACCTGCAGCAGACCATGCTGCTTACTTGCCTGCCAGCTGAGCCTCTGATCCTCTTCTGTTTGGAACTACTTTTCCTGTTGGGTGGGGCAGGAGCCACTCCCTAGATTCAGAACACTGGAACTCTTCTGGAAAGCAGGAACTCTTTTCTTACCTAGGCGTGGCTGCGGAAGGAGGACCTAAGCACTACAGGAGGCTATTTAAACCACACCCGGTGGATGAATCTTGCTTTGCGTTATTCTGCATCCTCTGCAGCAGAACGCTCATCGTGTCTTCTGCATCGGATCCTGGGCCTAAGGAAAAAGGCTTACCATCCTGAATCCAGTCTTCAGCAACACCTATAAAGACAAGAAAGAACAGGTTAGCATTCCGGCATCTGAAAGACAAAGGCTTACCTACTCTTCGTGCGCTCCGGAGGTCTTCACACTGCATTCCGGCATCTGAAAGACAAAAGCTTACCAACTCTTTGCACGCTCCGGAGGCCTTCGGCGCTGCATCCTGCATCTGAAAGACAAAACAAGGTGCGTTTAAAGACATTGGGGAACTTTAATACTCACGTGCCATTACTCCTTTCCACATCAACCCCAGTGGGTATTCCGGCACCCTGCAGCCGCTCCGAACTCGTACCTGCAAAATAAAAGACAGTTAGAGCGCATCGTGAAGCAGGCAACAAGCGCTTACTTACGTGCTTCCAGGCGCTTCTATTCATCACACGGACTCCATTTTCAACTCACTTCAGCCCGTCATCCGCCATCGCCGGAACCTGCAAAACAAGAGACATCATTACTAAAGACTTTAAAGACAATAGAATTACTCGAACCTTACCGTTCGTGCAGTAAACGACGGACAGCAGTCCTCTGAAGTCAAGAGGCCTGCACTACCGATCCAGTGAAGAAACTGGTTACAGCACCCTGCCCCGAGGCAGATGGAGAGCTCGGCATTCACTTACCTAAGGTGAGAGCGTTAACCTTTGGGGGTCTACAGGAGAGCAAAAAAGGAAAGAGATAGGGACACCCCAATAACCCCAGTTCATTAATCCAATATTTTCTATCTGCAGACACCTTACTCTTGAAGTCAGGCATACAGTGCACAGAGGTCCAGCCCAAAGAGCCAACCGGGTGCTACACATCACCTTTGAAGATACGGTAGTCGCCCAGTCAAGACCGGCGCCTCTGCGAGAATCAGGTGAGCGTTACAGAACGCAAAGCCTACCGCAAAACTCTCGCCCAGGCGCTATGGAAACCTCGGATACTGACCACCTAGCCCGGTTACTTGGGGAACTAAGGGCAGAAGTGCATGCAGCTCGTCAGGAAACAAATGCTCTAAGAAGGGAACTAATTATTTCCAAGGAGAGAACAGACGGTCTTGCTAGACAATTGCTACAGTCACAAGCCGGACAAACCCCGTTACCCGCATCAGGGGCAAATCTTCCTTCAACATCCTCTATGAATCAAGTGCAGATCAACCTACCTGGGAATGTACCTTTGGCTCCGCCCGAACGATTTTCTGGTGACCCAAAGAGGTTTGCAGTATTTATCAATCAGTGCCGGTTGCACTTCTTATGCCGGCCAGCAGCCTTTCCAACTGATCAAGCTAAAGTAGCTTTTGTACTTTCGTACCTTAGTGGCAATGCGGCAGACTGGTCGATCCCTCTAGTTAATCAAGATGATCCGGTTCTCCATGATTTTCAAGCCTTTCAGCTTAGTATGGAAAAACTGTTCGCAAGACATTCACAGGGGCAGGCCTTGGACAATGAGCTTCTTTCGTTGCGACAGGGTAATCAAGGCCTTTTGGCTTATATTGCATCTTTCAATAGACTAATAGTGGAAACTCAATGGCCTGTGGACAAAAGGATTACGCTGTTTTACAGAGGTCTACGTGGAGAGCTCAAAGACGTTTTAGCCCAAGTAGTGAATCCCCCACAAGACTGTTCGGATTATATAGACTTGGTCGTTCAAATAGATCATAGACTGCAGAACAGGAAAGCTGACCGTTCCAAGTTTGATGCTCGAGTATTTTCCAAACCGCCAACTCCTTCCAAAGGAGTAGACTCCGGGGAACCCATGCAAATAGGGGGTCTGAAAGGTCCTCTAACACAAAAGGAGCGGGAAAGGAGAAAACAGTTGCACTTATGCCTATATTGCGGAAACTCAGGGCACTTTCTTCGAGACTGTCCGGTGAAACCTGCCAAGAAGGCAGTAGGAGCTGCAGTTACCAAAGTTACAAACTCTGACCAGGGAAACGACCTCGCCCGACAAGAATAGAGGTCCTCTTGCCGAGCGTGAAAACCAGTTCCGTGACCTCGCATTTCGTGATACCTATGGTCCTCATTAGCCCTGATAATCCGGATCGATTACATGCAATTGAAGCTTACGTCGACAGCGGTGCCATCGGCAATTATGTGGATCATGAAATGGTTTTGAGGATGAATCTAACTCTTTGTCCCAAGGCTGTAAAGGACGTCATTACTACAGTGGAGGGTACGGAGATAGCCTCCGGGCCAGTAACGCATACCACTCAAGAGGTGACGCTAGTAAGTCAAGATGGACACCATGAGAAGATCGTGTTCGATGTGATCAAGGCCCCTCAGTTTCAGATTATTCTAGGAATACCTTGGTTAGAGAAACACAATCCTCTGATCGATTGGCGAGCAAGAACGGTCCAGTTTCCAGAATGTGTCTCTACTTGTCACCCTCCACCTGGTGTTCCACTGGCAGCAATTTCTTCAGAGACTCCCCAGTTACCTCCCGAATACCTTGAATACCAAGATGTTTTCCGGAAGGATCAGGCTAACACTCTACCTCCTCATAGGTCTTATGACTGCCAGATAGACCTGATACCTGGATCTACTCCTCCTTGTAGTAGAATTTATGCCCTCACCGAGCCTGAGAACCTTCACCTTCGACAATACCTGGATCAATACCTGGCGAATAGGTTTATTCGTCCTTCCAAGTCCCCTGCTTCTTCAGCTTTGTTCTTCTTTCCAAAAAAGGAAGGAGACCTTAGAACTTGTATCGATTATCGCTCCCTGAACCAGATCACTGTTAAGAATAGATATCCGTTACCTTTGATCCCTGAACTCCTGGACCAAGTCAGAAAAGCATGCATATATACAAAGCTGGATCTTAGAGGAGCTTACCACTTGGTACGAGTAAAAGAGGGCGATGAATGGAAGACTGCCTTCCGCACCAAGTATGGGCTATTTGAATATCAGGTCATGCCCTTCGGACTTTGCAATGCCCCGGCCGCCTTTCAATATTTTATGAACGATGTCCTCAGAGAGCTCATAGATGTGTGTGTTGTTGTTTACATTGACGACATCCTCGTTTATTCTTCATCGGAATCTGAACATCGGAAACACGTGAAAATGGTCCTCGAAAGATTGCGTCAACACAAACTTTTCGCTAAGTTGGAAAAATGTGTTTTCAACGTGACTGAAGTTGAATTCTTGGGATTCATATTATCACCTGGCGGAGTACGTATGGATTCAAAGAAGGTCGATGCAGTTCTCAAATGGCCATCACCATCCTCCGTAAAAGGTGTGCAAAGCATGTTAGGCTTCGCTAACTTTTACCGCAGGTTTATCCCCGAATTCTCTCGAATAGTCCAGCCCATCACTGCCTTGTTAAAGAAAAACAAACGTTTTGAATGGTCTACCGAGGTGGAACAAGCTTTCCAGCATTTGAAGACTAAATTTATCTCTGCACCAATCTTAAAACACCCTCGCCCCGAACTCCCCTACATCGTGGAAACTGATGCTTCAAGCCTTGCCATGGGGGCAGTTCTATCACAAAAGGACCCGGTAACCAATCAGTTGCATCCCGTGGCATTTTGGTCCCGCAAATTCTCGACTCCTGAAATCAATTACACGATTACTGACAAGGAACTTCTGGCTATCAAGTCTGCCTTTAAGGCTTGGCAGCATTATCTGCTGGGGGCCCGACACATCGTTACTGTGATTACGGATCACCGAAACCTGCAATATTTGAAAACCGCAAAAGCCCAATCCTCTAGACAACTCCGTTGGGCATTATTCTTTGCCGAGTTTGACTTCATAATTACCTATCGACCTGGTACAAAGAACGGTAAAGCAGATGCCCTTTCTCGGATGGGAGTGGAAGAACACTTGATCAACCCTAAACCTGTACCAATCATTCCCGAACAAAGAATTCTGGGTGTAATCGCCACAGAATCCATAGAGGAAGTTAAGGATAAAGCCAGGCAACTTGTAACTCCAGCAGACATACAGAATTGGCATCTACAGGGAAAGGACTTTGCAGTAAAGGACAACTTATTGTATTTCCAAGAACGATTATACCTACCCAGCACAGATTTACAGAAAAAAGTAATCTCCTGTTATCATGATTCTTTAATGGAAGGTCATCCCGGTATGGCCAAGACCTCAGAAAAGATCAAGCGCTACTTCTGGTGGGCGTCTTGGAAAAAAGATATCAGAGACTTTATAATGTCCTTTGGAGTATGCGCCCAAAACAAGAGTCAAAAGGAAAGACCAGCAGGCCACTTACGCCCTATTGACATCCCACCTCGCCCTTGGCATACGCTTTCTATGGACTTCATCACCGATCTACCTCCATGCTCCGGATACAATACGATTCTAGTAATCGTGGACTTATTCTCCAAGATGGCGCATTTCATTCCGCTCAAAGGCTTGCCAACAGCAGCAACTCTGGCCCGAGAATTTCTCGAAAACATCGTCCGACTACACGGTTTTCCTTCGGTTCTAATTTCGGATCGAGGTAGTCAATTTATTTCTCATTTTTGGCGAAGTTGCTGTCGGTCGGCTCAAATTGATGTGAGACTATCGACCAGTCACCACCCTCAGACCGATGGACAAACCGAGAGGACCAATCAAACTCTGGAACAGTATTTACGCTGCATGCTGCAACAAACTGAAAAACTTGGAAAGACATCCTTTGGATAGCCGAATATGCCTACAATAACTCTGTCCATTCGGGAACTGGGAAAACACCGTTTTTTCTTTTGTACGGCAGTCACCCTCGAACCTCGGAGTTGGATCCCCTCCAAGATCTTGAAACACCAGCAGTAGACTACCTGCATTCTACAATCACCCAAGCCTTTAAGGAAGCTGTTTCTCACCTTCAAAGGGCTAAAGAACAATACAAGAAAGGAGCAGATCAACATCGGAAGGAAGCCCCTCAATATCAAGTAGGGGACCAAGTCTGGTTATCCACCAAATATCTACCTCTAAAAGGGCCACGCACATTCAACCCAAGATACCTTGGTCCCTATTCCATCACTACCATAGTAAACCCAGTAGCGGTCAAGTTGGACTTGCCCCCTCACATGAAGATACATCCGGTCTTCCACGTCTCTCTATTAAAACCCGTGCAACCTCAAACCCGACTAACTAAATCTCCAAAACCCATCCTAGTTGATGGAGAACTCGAGTTTGAAGTCAAAAGCATTCTGGACTCCAAGATCTCCAAATCTAAACTATTTTACCTAATTGACTGGAAAGGCTACGGCCCCCAAGAGAGATCCTGGGAACCTGCTGAATATGTCCACGCTCCTCGCCTAATTAAAAGATTTCACCGAACATTTCCTGACAAGCCAAAACCCCCGGAGAAGCCCGGTTTGGGAGGGGCCTTGAGGGGGGGTACTGTCATGATCTCTGCTTCCAAAAGGTCACGGTTTTCCCAACTCCCTTGGAAGCAGATCCATAACCCAGGTTCCGAGGGCCAACCAGTCCCAATTGGGACCTTTTGGACCCAGTCCTGGCGCCAGTGGCACCAGGCTCATAAATATGCCCAGTCCCAGCGCTGGAAGCGCCGGGCTCATAATGCTTGGGTGGACTTACCTGCAGCAGACCATGCTGCTTACTTGCCTGCCAGCTGAGCCTCTGATCCTCTTCTGTTTGGAACTACTTTTCCTGTTGGGTGGGGCAGGAGCCACTCCCTAGATTCAGAACACTGGAACTCTTCTGGAAAGCAGGAACTCTTTTCTTACCTAGGCGTGGCTGTGGAAGGAGACACCTAAGCACTACAGGAGGCTATTTAAACCACACCCGGTGGATGAATCTTGCTTTGCGTTATTCTGCATCCTCTGCAGCAGAACGCTCATCGTGTCTTCTGCATCGGATCCTGGGCCTAAGGAAAAAGGCTTACCATCCTGAATCCAGTCTTCAGCAACACCTATAAAGACAAGAAAGAACAGGTTAGCATTCCGGCATCTGAAAGACAAAGGCTTACCTACTCTTCGTGCGCTCCGGAGGTCTTCACACTGCATTCCGGCATCTGAAAGACAAAAGCTTACCAACTCTTCGCACGCTCCGGAGGCCTTCGGCGCTGCATCCTGCATCTGAAAGACAAAACAAGGTGCGTTTAAAGACATTGGGGAACTTTAATACTCAGGTGCCATTACTCCTTTCCACATCAACCCCAGTGGGTATTCCGGCACCCTGCAGCCGCTCCGAACTCGTACCTGCAAAATAAAAGACAGTTAGAGCGCATCGTGAAGCAGGCAACAAGCGCTTACTTACGTGCTTCCAGGCGCTTCTATTCATCACACAGACTCCATTTTCAACTCACTTCAGCCCGTCATCCGCCATCGCCGGAACCTGCAAAACAAGAGACATCATTACTAAAGACTTTAAAGACAATAGAATTACTCGAAACTTACAGTTCGTGCAGTAAACGACGGACAGCAGTCCTCTGAAGTCAAGAGGCCTGCGCTACCGATCCAGTGAAGAAACTGGTTACAGCACCCTGCCCCGAGGCAGATGGAGAGCTCGGCATTCACTTACCTAAGGTGAGAGCGTTAACCTTTGGGGGTCTACAGGAGAGCAAAAAAGGAAAGAGATAGGGACACCCCAATAACCCCAGTTCATTAATCCCATATTTTCTATCTGCAGACACCTTACTCTTGAAGTCAGGCATACAGTGCACAGAGGTCCAGCCCAAAGAGCCAACCGGGTGCTACACATCACCTTTGAAAATACGGTAGTCGCCCAGTCAAGACCGGCGCCTCTGCGAGAATCAGGTGAGCGTTACACTACCCTCCAGACTGCTCCGGTGTGGTGTCATGGTAGGAGTAGACAGGTGTGACCTGGGGGGATGGTGCGGGTCTGGGTGTTGCAGGAAGGCCAGAGGAGTCGTCCTCGACAGGAACCCACACCTGGACCTGCGCATCATCGTCTATCTGGGGTGCCATAGCTGCCGCCTCCCCATCAGAGCTGTTCTCTGCTGAAAGTGCCCCATCGCCCACTGTATCCTGTGCAGGTGACACAGGTGTTGTGGGGACTGTAGCAATGGGCTTTGGCGGCACCAGTTCCGTGGCATCCTGTACGGTTTGCAACTTCAGTGCATGTCGTGGCTTGGCTGGGCCTTTCGATGTGGAAGGCCTGTTGCCTTCTTCCCTGGCCCTCTTCCGGGGAGTTGTTGCCTGTGGGGGTGAGTCCCGGGCCTAGCTGTCAGGATCTGAGCCTGTAGGGGACCATGAGTGGGACGGCATAAGTGATGGTTTGACAACAATCATGCATACATTGGTATTATTGCTCTTGTACACATTAGCAGGGATTTGGCAGTGGAGTTTTGATGAACACGTTGCTTGCTATATGGGTGGAGCATGCAGGCATCCGTCAGGGTCATTCATGTTGGAGCTGGTGTGTGCTATGTGACATGCATTTCTGTTGTGGACTGCGTGCAGTGTGACTGATGCCATTTTCAAATTTGTCTGGTGTGTGTCAGGTATGACATTGCCATGCTACATGCATGTGCATGTATCTATGCTGTGGACGTCATCTAGGCAGGGATGTGTCAATGTGTATGTATTTGGCCATGCATTGCCTCTTCGGACGGACAAATTGAAGGACTATCATCATACTTAGCATTACAGTGTTTTCATAGGACACTCACCTCCATCCGCCGAGGAGGTGGCACCACCTTCCATCTCGCCCACACCCTCTATGGCCTCAATGCTTGATGGGTGAGCTAGGACCACCCCAGTAGCCATGGCCTGGCTCCGGTTTGCGGACAGAATGTTCGTGACTCTCAGGCTCAGGACATCCCACCGCTTGCAGACATCCTTGATTGTCCGGGGGGTGATGCCAACGGAATTGACTTTTTGGGCATCTCTTTCTTCTTTATCTGTGCCTCCCTCTTGAGGCTGTTTGCAAAAACAACCTCTGCATTGTCTGCCAGTGTCTCAGCCAGCATAGTCAGTTCGTCCTCATTGAAGCGCTCTTTGCGCTGCCGGGATGCACATTTTTTTACAGCCTTGGGCATCATGCTGGTGGTGAAGGTTGATAACTGTAGTCAGAAAAAGGCTCCAGGTCCTGTGTGGTGAGGGTGGCAATGGATTGTGTTATTCTAGATGGCCGCTGTGCCCTTTCCCGTTCCTGTGCGATGACGCTACTTCTGGATCTGCTTATTTACAGGCACCGCTATTAGTGGTCACCACTGATAGCGGTACCCGCCAATGCCGTATACATTGATGCCGGTAGTGCTGTCTGCCCTTTCCATGATGCCGCTAAGGGCCATTTTTTGTACTTTAGCAGCATGCCGGTAATGTCGTTACCGGCATGCCGCTAAGCTTGTGCACGCAAACTCGTAATAGCCCTCTATTAGCGGGCTCTTTACTACACGGACACAGTATTTGCTCCATGCTGGTAAGGACGGTTACTTACCTCCAACCTCGTAATGACACCCATTGTTTCACTTGAATGAGTAATTCCAATTACACAGCCCACACTACCAGCAGGGGTGTCTTTGAGCTCATATTCCTAGTGTTCTTTTGTCCAAAATGAACTGTTTAAAACCAGGACCTCGAGGTTTCTGATTTTACCTAGCTTCAGTAGGAGGGTATTCTAAGTCTTGGTATTTCCCATTTTATGAAAGTCTGACTTTGAGGTGCGTCACATGATTTTTGCTGCTTGATTACGGAGCAATGCGATTTTAACAGAAAGATATTTCAAGTCTAATTTGTTGTCAATTGAGGGGGCAAACAGGTCAGCGTGACTTGGACCTGCCTTTCCTATGGCAGCCAGCCAGATGAGCAAACATCCTGCTTCGGCGATGCTGTCTATCTTCCTCAGGTCACCCACTGCGTGGTGCATAGACTGCCACGTTCTAGGCAGTTTGTGATCAGAGGAAAACTGCTGTGCACCCGTTTTTTAGTGGAGGAGAAGCAGCGCTGGAGCCAATTAAAGTTGTACTTTGCCGCTGTAATCATTATATAGACATGGGTATCATCGGTGCATGAATGAATGCGGATGGTAAAGCTTGTAGTCAGTGGGCATTTTGTTTGGGGCATCTCCAAGACACCCAAACAACCAACTGATCATGGCCCCTGGCACAACATTTAGATCTTAAAAGGTGTTCAGGTTGTCACACCCAGTTCCACATGTCACACTCCTGTCAAACACCTGTTTAAGAGTCACTTCCAGATGTGTAGGTTCAGATCTGGGTCCACAGATCCAGCTGGGGCACCACTGACTCCACCGTGTGCTTGCAGCCCTTCCCCACAAAATTGGGTTAGGCCAAGTGATGGGCCTGCAAGCACTGAGCTGGATGGCACCCATATAGACCCAACTAAGACCCAGTTTAGAGCCCACTGACCCCAAGTGCGGTTTGCTGGCATTGCACAGACATCACTCAATGTCTGCAATGACAGGTCCACCCTGCTGGCTCAGTTCCAGCTTGGGCCCTGTGCACCAACAAAGTGCCAGATTAGACCTAGCTGAGAGGTGACAGACTCTGAGCTGGGTTTGCAGGCCAACACCGATACAGCTTAGAGCTTGGTGCCTTCAGGCCTTAAGCTGGGTCCATGGCCTCACACAGAGCCAAGTCTAAACCCGGCACCTGGTCCGGTGAACTGGCTCTTGGTCCGCTTTATGCCTGAAGACCACGACACAAGTCTGTTAGGGTCCTCAGTGATATCAACTCAATAGTAATGGTCAAGAACAGCACTCTTATTTCCGGTGACATATCTTTGGCGCAGTTGAAAGAATCAGCCTGAAAATTTGCACTGGGGGGTTCGGGGGGTAGGGGGTAGGTGGGGATTTGGAGACGTATGATGTCAAAAGTGTGCTTTCAAAAATTTGGTGAACATGTGCTGTAAGTAGTCAAAACACATTAGTGATATCTAGGTATGCACAACGAACATACTTGTGAGTGGCCGCCTTTGCAGACCATTTAAGGGAAGTGGATTGGGTAGTGGGGAAATATCTAATCTGATTGGATGGGGGCACGTAACATTTTTCAAACGGGCACCTTTGTGATTTGTGATCTTTTGCACAGTTCCTAAACGTTTGCTTTACACAACTTTTCACCAGGGCGTATTGCACCTCATTGACCGGTCCCTTATCCCTACGCAAGGTGAAGAGGAACAGAAGGCTGCAATATTTAACAGAAAGGACAGAAACATGCCGATTTTCCCCAGGGCCCCTGAACGCGAACTTGGAAAACCTCATAGAAGGAGCATATTGCAGTACCCTGTGTCCCCGACCGTAGACAAGGTGAGGGCTGGGCCCAGAGGGGTGCAATATGACCTCACAAGGGCAGCATGAAATGCCTTTTTTCACAGGATACCTGGATCCAATCTAACGTTGCCTGTGCAGCCAACACATGGACGAGGGGGATATTACAGCCCCTTTCGATTCCCGCGGACCCTGGGCAAGGTGAGAGGCAGACACAAAGCCGTGCAAAATGCTTAGAAAAGGGCCAACATATATATATTTTTTTATGAGATGTCTGAAACCTGGGTCTCCGAACCTGATCGCAAGAAGTTGTCAGCTGTGGAGGAAAAGTGAAACTGGGAATGCAGATGATAATGTGAGTGCAAGTTAATGTAATGGTACCATGAACGTTTCATTCATTCGAGAAGCCCGGCCCCAAATCAAACGAGCTGGAGGATATCAAAATGTTGGCTGCTGTGTGTAGACACAAACACAAACAGAAACATTATGAAGACTGCCATGTATTCGCATTTACTGCACCAGCACAATTGCATTAGAAGAAATACGTTCACCACCAAATTGCATTTGCCATGCAACAACTTGTCTTCTTGCTACCACTGCAAACCATTTTTTTTTAACCTTAACTCTATTCACTGCTTGCAGCTTTCGGATTATCTCACACACACTAGGTTCCTGACCTGGAGGTGTCGGGGACGGCCTGGCTTCCCAGAACAAGGATTTGTGCTAATTATAGGAGATCAGTCCTTGCTATGACATCATCGCACTTGCCACCAGCTGGCCCTACTTCTCTTATTGTTTTTATTTAATCTATTACCCCTTGTACTGCACTGTTACACCCCCCTCCCACTCCGCACTTCTCCTCCTCCCCTTTCCTCTGCACTTGCATGATCTGAATGACACTTGGCCTAGTAGGATCGCTGTCTCTGTCGTCCCTCTGTCCCTCCACTCCTCCCTTGCCGCGTCACGCCTTGAAACACTTGTGTATAGGCACGTTAGAAATGCCACATCATATCATATCATATAATCCACTCTCCTGCATTCAAACTAATGGAACACAACACATATAAAGAGGGGATGTTTCAGGTATGGAGTGCACGGTACAAATTACAGGGATCCAGGCCTCTTAGTTTTGTGTCTGTCTACTGCAGCGCTGTGCATTAAAGATTTCACAAACATTTGATTTGATGCAAACATTTGGTAACATGAATGTGCAGATGCTTTGGCCAAAAGAGGCTAGCAGGCTACCTCTTCAGTGTCATTTTTTTAAATTATTAGTTAAAAATATATTTAAATTTGTAACTAGCCTGTATCTGTTTTTATGTGTCTTTCTTTATTGTTATTCTGCTTGTTAGGAAGAGCGCTCTGAAACGACCATTAGGTTGTGGAAAAGCCGGCTGTCGCACCAAGCAATTGCATTCACACACAATGCTTAATGGGGTTTGTTAACCTAGGGAGTCAGTGTTAGGGAGAATTGTAATTTCTGTGCCAATTCCCTTTAATCTTAGAGACCCCCAGCTCTTTTGCCGGACTCAGCTTTTTAATGTTTACTCCTGAGTGAGTGGGACTTTTTCCACCACTCCCTCATGTGTTTTTCTGACTAGGTTTTATTTTTACTACTCTTTAATAGAGTCTCGTAAACTCCATAGGCATCAGCTTTTTTTGCTTTGTGACACACAGCACCTTTTGTGCAGTGCTACAGAGAAGTCCCTTGGACTTCTTAATGTTTAAATACATTTTCTTGGGCAAACTACTGTTCCCAAGAATAGTAAGATGACTTTTGTCTTACTTACCTTTTCTTTTGTGGGACCAGCAGACACCACCCTATTTGGAGTACTGGGGGTTACATAGTAACTCCTCATTCAACTTCTCATGCATCCTTTTGTTACACTAACTTGAATGCCTGGTGGCAGTGGTTTCCTTTTTCACTACTTTTGTGCCATGTATCTACAGGCTGATTCCTCAGCTGCACTACAGTAGCCAAGGGTGACCATTTTCCCAAAATGGCCCCTATCTTCTTTTTTTTGCCATTTCTTGTCAGTTAGTTCCTTCTGGGCTTTTACTCTGTCGTTTGAATCTGGTTTGGACCTTTGTGCATTGTGCTTTTGGTGGACTTCAGCTCTGAAGCCCGCCTAGGCTCCAGTGTGTCTGGAAAGGCAGGAAGTGAAGAAAGGTTCCCAAAACATCCAGTTCCTTTGTCTCTAGGTGTGCCTGAGTGAAACCAGTTCTGACTGGCTGGCTGCCACCCTGCTGGTTCATTGACAGCCCTAGGCCTGTGAATGAATAGGAACCTGCTTAAAAGGTGAGGTTTTTGGCACTGGAGTCAGAGTCCACCACTGGAGGACAACATCCGATGAAGATGATGTGAAGAGACACCAGCAGCACCCTCCTGAAACGCAAAGTGCTCAGTAAAGCCCTGCAGCTGTGCTGACCTCGTTTTTGTTTTCGACTGTGAAGAACCGCAAGGGATGGCCTCCTCCCTTGGGCTGGTGGGACCTATTAGCCTTAAGACAAGCTTCATTTTGCACAACTCCTGACTTGCTGTGACTTTCCAATGCAGCAGAATAGCAATGCTCGGGGACCCCTGACTATCATCGATTGCTTGTCTTTGGAACAGCAAATTTGGCCAAAACTTTGTGGGCACCCAGAAGACTCTACAGGAGTAGGAACTCCTTATCCATATATCCCTCACCAGAGTTCAGGACCAAGGGATCAGGTAACCTCCAACCAGAGCTGTTTGTCCTTCTTTGGCTCTAAGAAAAAGGTGCCAAAACCACAAAAGGCTGCTGAATCAAGGAGAATCAATTGCTGCAGAGTCCCTCTCTCGAGTGCTGCCATAGCAGCCCACCAGAAGTCCTCTTTTTCGTCACCATGGCCAAGGACCAGGAACAAGGGTCTGCTGCACTGCAACAGGAAGGCATGCAGCTGGAACCAATGCTTCAATTCACAGGCAATCTGGGGGTTGGGGTACATCTACCTTTTGCCAGTTGTGGTGCTTCCTAGCTTGGGGAGTACTATTCTAAACCCTTTTGAGTTGACTTCAACTCACCTGCAACAGTCTCCGAGCTTGTTCTTCTTCAAGGTAGCTCCTCTTGAGCTTCTGTGATTTTCTACTGAACTAGTGACTATTTTAAAACATTATTCTAAGAAGAGTGCATCATATCCTTGAACTGGCCCATTGACTGTGGCTGTCCTGGGTCCCTAAAGGCCCCCCTCTGAACCTATTGGCTTTTGCAGTGCTTATTCTCTTAGAGGTTTTAATTTATTGAACACTATTATTGCTGGGATAAAAGACTGCCGACATCCCTCTGGGAGAATCTAACTGTTTTGCTACTTACAAACACTTTCACCTACTGGCTGAAGAACCCATTGGAGTTCAAGCTAGTGTTTCTTTAGTGTCCCTGGGTCTGTGGGAACAACACAATATAGATGTGTATAATACCATACTTGACAATACAAAAGAATATTACAAGGGCAGTGTGCTTGTAGATGGCCAGGAGTCTCCTGCCATCAGAGACACTGGGGCCAGCATTACAGTTGTTGATGAAAGTTTCTTCAAACCTGAGGATGTAGCTACGGCACCCAAATGTCCCACTAAATTTGCTGAAGGCCATATCCAAATGTTTCCAATTTTGCCAGCCCTTATCCAGTGCAATAACATCACTGTGAGAATTCCTGTTTGTGTGCAGTCCGAAGTACCTGGGAGGGTCCTGTTGGATAATGACTTAAAAACTCTACGAGTAGTCGCCTGTACCCCTTGGCCTCCCCGCAAAACAAAACAGGAGCTCAAACCAGCAGGAAAGCCAACCTTCCACTTCAAGAAAGAAGAAAGAGACCAAGCAGAAATCCGAGTCTCTAGTAAGAAAAAGGGTCTCAAACCCAAACCTGCTCTGAAAACCAGTACTTCCCCCAGAGGACAGTCCCAGGTCACCCCAGTGGCTCCATCCCCAGCTGAGGCTGAGTCGGTGGATGAACCAACTCCTGAGGAGCCAGCTACTGGTGAGACAGAGCTGGAGGATCTCATATCCTGCTTAGAAGATCTGGATCCTAGAGCCCATCCTGAGCTGAAGACCTTTCTTGCAGAAGGTGGACCTGCTAGGACAGATTTCAGCAGAGGACAAAGAGAGTGTTCCTCTCTAGAAGGTCTCAGACAACAGACAGCTTTCCAGCTGGAACCGTAAGAGCCAGGGAAGCATACTGGGAGGAGTGTCTCCTCTACAGTGATCCTAGAGTCTACCCCAGGGGACTTCAGGTGACTGGTAGTACCCCAGGAGGTTAGACCCAAACTCCTATAACTAGCATATGAGATACCTCTGGCTGGCCACTTGAGATCCAATAAGAGCAAAGAGAGGCTGTCTCTGTACTTTTACTGGTGCAAGAAGGGTGCAGATGTTGATAAACATTGTAGGAGCTGCCACACTTGCCAGAATTCTGGCAAAAGTGGTTCTGTGGGGTGAAATAGCCCCTGGATGTAAGAAATAAAGAGGCCAAAGTCAGTTACGAGGACTCATCAAAATGCAAGGCCTGCAAAGAAATAAGGTCCCACATAAGGCCTTGTACATTCAAATCAAAAGGTAAGAGCAGGTGCCTAAAATGCAAAATATGGAGAGGCGCGAAATGCCTTTCATGAAGGAATGACACATGGCAAGAACATTTTGACAAATCCATGAAGAGCTGGCTGTACTGATATTTCCATGAAACAGCAGTCCACAGAACCCTCAATGGGATGTCAGAATTGTGTTCTGCAGATGCAGTCAAACGGAGCTCATGTCATGTGTTAAATAAATAAAATGTTAATTTTTTTTTCATCCAAAGTGACAATCTGTAAAGCAAAATGTTCACCAAAACCACTAAAAGTGTGAATATGATGTTCTTAACTAACAGCTGTATGCCAGGGGCTAACAATTTAGTTGTCACACTTATACATATATGCTGAAACTATGTGCCTTCCAAAGCTTATTTAAAAGTAAAATGTGGGTTTAAAGGCAATTTGAAGCTGGGTGCTTGAATGTTCAGTTTCTTCAGTATTGAAATTGACCTCAGCATTCCCCCCACCTTTGCTGTCCTGAAGACAGGCCTGCGGTGTCATCATCAATCAAGAACCATTTCTTAAAAATACAAGCCTAAATACAAGAAATAATATACTCTTAGATGGGAAATGCAGGAAAACCAGATAAGGTTGTGTCTGTTCTGCAGCACTGGAGACCTGCAGGTCACAAGGCCCATAAAAAATGCATTAGCTTAGTCATTAGCCCTTGAAGGGGCAGGTTAATCTAAACACAGATCCCTCTCTTGACATCATATGCCTGAACAGGAGAGTGAAACTTAAAAAGGTGGGTGTCTAAGCAATGAGTAATGAAGCTGCACATTGTTTTGAGATGGGAGAAATGCATTTTATTATGTAAATTGAACAGTGTAAATCGCACAGTAGTCATTCCAGGCATTTATGAAAGGTGACAGTTAACCCCTTATAACCATGCTTAAACAATTTTTGTGGCATAAACACAACTAAAGTTATTAATGAAAATGTGATGTGGGCATCCTTGTGTTCATCAGCGTTGCTACCAATTGATATAGCATGCCAATTATGAGTAGTATGATGCCCATAAAGTGCCATATTTTTCACTGATATAGTTCCTGAGTAAATGAAGAAAAACTGTATCTCTCCACAGGAATGACATACAGACTTCTGTCTAGCTTCATCTGATTCACATTAAAATATAGTTGTCAAAAATGTATTCATACATATAAAGGTTTGGAGATTAAGGGCACTTGCCATGTAGTGAGATTTCTATGTCCCTCAAGCAGACTGAGCCCACCTGTCAAAGTGAGATGATGAAGTTCTCTCTTCCCCTAGTTGTCCCAAGCACTCCTCTATTCCCTTTCGCAAGAATTATGACACGTTTGTGATGTCATCTGCCCTATAACTGTAACGCTCACCTGATTCCCGTAGAGGCGCCGGTCTTGACCGGGCGTATACCGTATCTTCAAAGGTGATGTGTAACACACGGCTGGCTCTTTGGGCTGGACCTCTGTGCACTGTATGTCTGGCTCGAAGGGTAAGATGTCTGCAGATAGAAAATGTGGGATTAATGAACTGGGTTATTGAATGTCTCTCTCTTCTTCCCTTTCTCTTCTCCTGTAGAACCCCAAAGGTTAACGCTCTCACCTTAGGTAAGTGAACGCCGTGCTCTCCATCTGCCTCGAGGCAGGGTGCTGTAACCAGTTTCTTCACTGGATAAGGGGAGCAGGCCTCTTGACTTCAGAGGACTGCTGTCCGTCGTTTACTGCACGAACGGTAAGTTTCGAGTAATTCTAATGTCTTTAAAGTCTTTAGTAATGATGTCTCTTGTTTTGCAGGGTTCCGGCGATGGCGGATGGCGGGCTGAAGTGAGTTGAAGATGGAGCCCGTGTGATGAATAGAAGCGCCTGGAAGCACGTAAGTAAGCGCTTGTTGCCTGCTTCACGATGCGCTCTAACTGTCTTTTTATTTTGCAGGTACAAGTTCGGGGCGGCTGCAGGGTGCCGGAATACCCACTGGGTTAGATGTGGAAAGGAGTAATGGCACGTGAGTATTAAAGTTCCCCAATGTCTTTAAACGCACCTTGTTTTGTCTTTCAGATGCGGGATGCAGCGCCGAAGGCCTCGGGAGCGTGCGAAGAGTTGGTAAGGTTTTGTCTTTCAGATGCCGGAATGCAGTGTGAAGACCTCCGGAGCGCACCAAGAGTAGGTAAGCCTTTGTCTTTCAGATGCCGGAATGCAGCGTGAGGCATTGGTGACAGCCGATGGACCAGGTAAGTGAAGAGCTGTCACTGAAGACCGTAATGCTAACCTGTTCTTTCTTGTCTTTATAGGTGTTGCTGAAGACTGGATTCAGAATGGTAAGCCTTTTTCCTTAGGCCCAGGATCAGATGCAGAAGACACGATGAGCGTTCGGCTGCTGAGGATGCAGAATAACGCAAAGCAAGATTCATCCATCGGGTGTGGTTTAAATAGCCTCCTGTAGTGCTTAGGTGTCTCCTTCCACAGCCACGCCTAGGTAAGAAAAGGGTTCCTGCTTTCCAGAAGAGTTCCAGTGTTCTGAATCTAGGGAGTGGCTCCTGCCCCTCCCAACAGGAAAAGTAGTTCCAAACAGAAGAGGATCAGAGACTCACCTGGCAGGCAAGTAAGCAGCATGGTCTGCTGCAGGTAAGTCCACCCAAGCATTATGAGCCTGGCGCTTCCAGCGCTGGGACTCGGTATATTTATGAGCCTGGTGCCACTGGCGCCAGGACTGGGTCCAAAAGGTCCCAATTGGGACTGGTTGGCACTCGGAACCTGGGTTATGGATCTGCTTCCAAGGGAGTTGGGAAAACCCTTTTGGAAGCAGAGATCATGACAGTACCCCCCCCTCAAGGCCCCTCCCAAACCGGGCTTCTCCGGGGGTTTTGGCTTGTCAGGAAATGTTCGGTGAAATCTTTTGATTAGGCGAGGAGCGTGGACATATTCAGCAGGTTCCCAGGATCTCTCTTGGGGGCCGTAGCCTTTCCAGTCAATTAGGTAGAATAGTTTAGATTTGGAGATCTTGGAGTCCAGAATGCTTTTGACTTCAAACTCGAGTTCTCCATCAACTAGGATAGGTTTTGGAGATTTGGTTAGTCGGGTTTGAGGTTGCACGGGTTTTAATAGAGAGACGTGGAAGACCGGATGTATCTTCATGTGCGCGGGCAAGTCCAACTTGACCGCTACTGGGTTTACTATGGTAGTGATGGAATAGGGACCAAGGTATCTTGGGTTGAATGTGCGTGGCCCTTTTAGAGGTAGATATTTGGTGGATAACCAGACTTGATCCCCTACTTGATATTGAGGGGCTTCCTTCCGATGTTGATCTGCTCCTTTCTTGTATTGTTCTTTAGCCCTTTGAAGGTGAGAAACAGCTTCCTTAAAGGCTTGGGTGATTGTAGAATGCAGGTAGTCTACTGCTGGTGTTTCAAGATCTTGGAGGGGATCCAACTCCGAGGTTCGAGGGTGACTGCCGTACAAAAGAAAAAACCGGGTTTTCCCAGTTCCCGAATGGACAGAGTTATTGTAGGCATATTCGGCTATCCAAAGGATGTCTTTCCAAGTTTTTTCAGTTTGTTGCAGCATGCAGCGTAAATACTGTTCCAGAGTTTGATTGGTCCTCTCGGTTTGTCCGTCGGTCTGAGGGTGGTGACTGGTCGATAGTCTCACATCAATTTGAGCCGACCGCCAGCAACTTCGCCAAAAATGAGAAATAAATTGACTACCTCGATCCGAAATTAGAACCGAAGGAAAACCGTGCAGTCGGACGATGTTTTCGAGAAATTCTCGGGCCAGAGTTGCTGCTGTTGGCAAGCCTTTGAGCGGAATGAAATGCGCCATCTTGGAGAATAAGTCCACGATTACTAGAATCGTATTGTATCCGGAGCATGGAGGTAGATCGGTGATGAAGTCCATAGAAAGCGTATGCCAAGGGCGAGGTGGGATGTCAATAGGGCGTAAGAGGCCTGCTGGTCTTTCCTTTTGACTCTTGTTTTGGGCGCATACTCCACAGGACATTATAAAGTCTCTGATATCTTTTTTCCAAGACGGCCACCAGAAGTAGCGCTTGATCTTTTCTGAGGTCTTGGCCATACCGGGATGTCCTTCCATTAAAGAATCGTGATAACAAGAGATTACTTTTTTCTGTAAATCTGTGCTGGGTAGGTATAATCGTTCTTGGAAATACAATAAGTTGTCCTTTACTGCA
The DNA here is from genome assembly GCF_040938575.1 of Ambystoma mexicanum. Taxonomy (NCBI): domain Eukaryota; kingdom Metazoa; phylum Chordata; class Amphibia; order Caudata; family Ambystomatidae; genus Ambystoma; species Ambystoma mexicanum. Next base: position 762,480,183 of record NC_090941.1, read on the forward strand.
AAGTCCTTTCCCTGCAGATGCCAATTCTGTATGTCTGCTGGAGTTACAAGTTGCCTGGCTTTATCCTTAACTTCCTCTATGGATTCTGTGGCGATTACACCCAGAATTCTTTGTTCGGGAATGATTGGTACAGGTTTAGGGTTGATCAAGTGTTCTTCCACTCCCATCCGAGAAAGGGCATCAGCTTTACCGTTTTTTGTACCAGGTCGATAGGTAATTATGAAGTTAAACTCGGCAAAGAATAATGCCCAACAGAGTTGTCTAGAGGATTGGGCTTTTGCGGTTTTCAAATATTGCAGGTTTCGGTGATCCGTAATCACAGTAACCGTGTGTCGGGCCCCCAGCAGATAATGCCGCCAAGCCTTAAAGGCAGACTTGATAGCCAGAAGTTCCTTGTCAGTAATCGTGTAATTGATTTCAGGAGGCGAGAATTTGCAGGACCAAAATGCCACGGGATGCAACTGATTGGTTACCGGGTCCTTTTGTGATAGAACTGCCCCCATGGCAAGGCTTGAAGCATCAGTTTCCACGATGTAGGGGAGTTCGGGGCGAGGGTGTTTTAAGATTGGTGCAGAGATAAATTTAGTCTTCAAATCCTGGAAAGCTTGTTCCGCCTCGGTAGACCATTCAAAACGTTTGTTTTTCTTTAACAAGGCAGTGATGGGCTGGCCTATTCGAGAGAATTCGGGGATAAACCTGCGGTAAAAGTTAGCGAAGCCTAACATGCTTTGCACACCTTTTACGGAGGATGGTGATGGCCATTTGAGAACTGCATCGACCTTCTTTGAATCCATACGCACTCCGCCAGGTGATAATATGAATCCCAAGAATTCAACTTCAGTCACGTTGAAAACACATTTTTCCAACTTAGCGAAAAGTTTGTGTTGACGCAATCTTTCGAGGACCATTTTCACGTGTTTCCGATGTTCAGATTCCGATGAAGAATAAACGAGGATGTCGTCAATGTAAACAACAACACACACATCTATGAGCTCTCTGAGGACATCGTTCATAAAATATTGAAAGGCGGCCGGGGCATTACAAAGTCCGAAGGGCATGACCTGATATTCAAATAGCCCATACTTGGTGCGGAAGGCCGTCTTCCATTCATCGCCCTCTTTTACTCGTACCAAGTGGTAAGCTCCTCTAAGATCCAGCTTTGTATATATGCATGCTTTTCTGACTTGGTCCAGGAGTTCAGGGATCAAAGGTAACGGATATCTATTCTTAACGGTGATCTGGTTCAGGGAGCGATAATCTATACAAGTTCTAAGGTCTCCTTCCTTTTTTGGAACGAAGAACAAAGCTGAAGAAGCAGGGGACTTGGAAGGACGAATAAACCCACTTGCCAGGTATTGATCCAGGTATTGTCGAAGGTGAAGGTTCTCAGGCTCGGTGAGGGCATAAATTCTACTACAAGGAGGAGTAGATCCAGGTATCAGGTCGATCTGGCAGTCATAAGACCTATGAGGAGGTAGAGAGTTAGCCTGATCCTTCCGGAAAACATCTTGGTATTCTAGGTATTCGGGAGGTAACTGGGGAGTTTCTGAAGAAATTGCTGCCAGTGCAACACCAGGTGGAGGGTGACAAGTAGAGACACATTCTGGAAACTGGACCGTTCTTGCTCGCCAATCGATCAGAGGATTGTGTTTCTCTAACCAAGGTATTCCTAGAATAATCTGAAACTGAGGGGCCTTGATCACATCGAACACGATCTTCTCATGGTGTCCATCTTGACTTACTAGCGTCACTTCTTGAGTGGTATGCGTTACTGGCCCGGAGGCTATCTCCGTACCATCCACCGTAGTAATGACGTCCTTTACAGCCTTGGGACAAAGAGTTAGATTCATCCTCAAAACCATTTCATGATCCACATAATTGCCGATGGCACCGCTGTCGACGTAAGCTTCAATTGCATGTAATCGATCCGGATTATCAGGGCTAATGAGGACCATAGGTATCACGAAATGCGAGGTCACGGAACTGGTTTTCACACTCGGCAAGAGGACCTCTATTCTTGTCGGGCGAGGTCGTTTCCCTGCTCAGAGTTTGTAACTTTGGTAACTGCAGCTCCTACTGCCTTCTTGGCAGGTTTCACCAGACAGTCTCGAAGAAAGTGCCCTGAGTTTCCGCAATAGAGGCATAATTGCAACTGTTTTCTCCTTTCCCGCTCCTTTTGTGTTAGAGGACCTTTCAGACCCCCTATTTGCATGGGTTCCCCGGAGTCTACTCCTTTGGAAGGAGTTGGCGGTTTGGAAAATACTCGAGCATCAAACTTGGAACGATCGGCCTTCCTGTTCTGCAGTCTGTGATCTATTAGAACGACTAAGTCTATATAGTCCGAACAATCTTGTGGGGGATTCACTACTTGGGCTAACACATCTTTGAGCTCTCCGCGTAGACCTCTATAAAACAGCGTAATCCTTTTGTCCTCAGGCCAGTGAGTTTCCACTACCAGTCTGTTGAAAGACGCAATATAAGCCAAAAGGTCTTGATTACCTTGTCGCAACAAAAGAAGCTCATTGTCCAAGGCCTGCCCCTGTGAATGTCGTGCGAACAGTTTTTCCATACTGAGCTGAAAAGCTTGAAAATCATGAAGGACCGGATCATCTTGATTTACTAGAGGGATCGACCAGTCTGCCGCATTGCCACTAAGGTACGAAAGCACGAAAGCTACTTTAGCTTGATCAGTTGGAAAGGCTGCTGGCCGGCATAAGAAATGCAACCGGCACTGATTGATAAATACTGCAAACCTCTTTGGGTCACCAGAAAATCGTTCGGGCGGAGCCAGAGGTACATTCCCAGGTAGGTTGATCTGCACTGGATTCATAGAGGATGTAGAAGGAAGATTTCCCCCAGATGCGGGTAACGGGGTCTGTCCGGCTTGTGACTGTAGCAATTGTCTAGCGAGGTCATCTGTTCGCTCCTTGGAAATAATCAGTTCCCTTCTTAGAGCGTTCGTTTCCTGACGGGCTGCATGCACTTCTGCCCTTAGTTCCCCAAGTAACTGGGCTAGCTGGTCGGTATCCGAGGTTTCCATAGCGCCTGGACGGGAGTTTTGTGGTAGGCTTTGCGTTCTGTAACGCTCACCTGATTCCCGTAGAGGCGCCAGTCTTGACCGGGCGTATACCGTATCTTCAAAGGTGATGTGTAACACACGGCTGGCTCTTTGGGCTGGACCTCTGTGCACTGTATGTCTGGCTCGAAGGGTAAGATGTCTGCAGATAGAAAATGTGGGATTAATGAACTGGGTTATTGAATGTCTCTCTCTTCTTCCCTTTCTCTTCTCCTGTAGAACCCCAAAGGTTAAAGCTCTCACCTTAGGTAAGTGAACGCCGTGCTCTCCATCTGCCTCGAGGCAGGGTGCTGTAACCAGTTTCTTCACTGGATAAGGGGAGCAGGCCTCTTGACTTCAGAGGACTGCTGTCCGTCGTTTACTGCACGAACGGTAAGTTTCGAGTAATTCTAATGTCTTTAAAGTCTTAAGTAATGATGTCTCTTGTTTTGCAGGGTTCCGGCGATGGCGGATGGCGGGCTGAAGTGAGTTGAAGATGGAGCCCGTGTGATGAATAGAAGCGCCTGGAAGCACGTAAGTAAGCGCTTGTTGCCTGCTTCACGATGCGCTCTAACTGTATTTTTATTTTGCAGGTACAAGTTCGGGGCGGCTGCAGGGTGCCGGAATACCCACTGGGTTAGATGTGGAAAGGAGTAATGGCACGTGAGTATTAAAGTTCCCCAATGTCTTTAAACGCACCTTGTTTTGTCTTTCAGATGCGGGATGCAGCGCCGAAGGCCTCCGGAGCGTGCGAAGAGTTGGTAAGCTTTTGTCTTTCAGATGCCGGAATGCAGTGTGAAGACCTCCGGAGCGCACGAAGAGTAGGTAAGCCTTTGTCTTTCAGATGCCGGAATGCAGCGCGAGGCGTTGGTGACAGCCGATGGACCAGGTAAGTGAAGAGCTGTCACTGAAGACCGTAATGCTAACCTGTTCTTTCTTGTCTTTATAGGTGTTGCTGAAGACTGGATTCAGAATGGTAAGCCTTTTTCCTTAGGCCCAGGATCAGATGCAGAAGACACGATGAGCGTTCTGCTGCTGAGGATGCAGAATAACGCAAAGCAAGATTCATCCATCGGGTGTGGTTTAAATAGCCTGCTGTAGTGCTTAGGTGTCTCCTTCCACAGCCACGCCTAGGTAAGAAAAGAGTTCCTGCTTTCCAGAAGAGTTCCAGTGTTCTGAATCTAGGGAGTGGCTCCTGCCCCACCCAACAGGAAAAGTAGTGCCAAACAGAAGAGGATCAGAGACTCAACTGGCAGGCAAGTAAGCAGCATGGTCTGCTGCAGGTAAGTCCACCCAAGCATTATGAGCCCGGCGCTTCCAGCGCTGGGACTGGGCATATTTATGAGCCTGGTGCCACTGGCGCCAGGACTGGGTCCAAAAGGTCCCAATTGGGACTGGTTGGCACTCGGAACCTGGGTTATGGATCTGCTTCCAAGGGAGTTAGGAAAACCCTGACCTTTTGGAAGCAGAGATCATGACAATAACTAAGCCAGCTTGCCTCGGAGCTGGAGCGTTCCCACTAATTCCATGAGGTGACCTGCTGCCGAAATCTAGTGTGAACATCCCAGCAGAGAGAGGCCTACCCTTGAATTGGAGGCAGGAGACATATGGCCTCATTACGACTTTTAGCGCCATGGCTGCCTCCAAAATCGTGTCCGGGTCTGGTCTGGTGGAGTGGGGACTTACCGGGGCATCCTCACCTAGGTGGACCTGGTAAAACTCCATTCTGAATGCCATTCCACATTCCCATTTGAGCCCCCATAGGGCTCAATGGGAAGGTGCTAATAACGGGCCTGCTAATTGCTGGCCCGTTATTAGCTCCAAGGTCCTTTATCGGGTCCTGTAAAGAACGTGTGGTCAGACCACACGTCCTTTACGGTTCCCGCTAAGGGACCTCGGAATTGGGTGGTAAGGGATTACCGGCACCGGTCTCCTTAACGGTGCCCAGTATCCCTTACCGCCCACCTCGTAATGATGCCCATAGAGAGTGATTGGGACCCTTGGATATTCCAGTGGTGTGCGCTGACGCTCCCTCTCCCTAATGCCAAGTCCAGACCTCCCCTCTAAGTAGAAATACCCCAACCCATAGATTGTGTATTCCTATATTTTCAGCATTGATTTAGCATTGTCCCATTGAAAAATCCCCCATTTTCCTGTGTAGATCCTTGGCATATTGATCAAAGTAAATCAATTAATTCCCCCCTTGAATTCACAGGATCTGTATTTGTGGCATTCAAAGCCAACAATCGTTTCCCAGTTTGTTGTGAGCCAGTATAGTCATAAGGATTTGCCAAAAGAATTAATTTCAAAAAGCCCTGTTTCCATGTGTGTTCCCATTGTAAGGTGCAAAATGAAATTGTTTCCCTGTATGTTCCCATTGTAAGATGCAAAACGAAATTGTTTCCCTTGTGTTCCCATTGTAAGGTGCAAAATAAACTTGTCCCTGTGTTCCCATTGTAAGGTGCTAAACAAAATTGTCCCTGTGTTCCCATTGTAAGGTGCAAAGCAAAATTGTCCCAGTGTTCCATTGTAAGGTGCAAAATGAAATCGTCCCTGTGTTCCCATTGTAAGGTGCAAAACAAAATTGTTTTCCTGTATGTTCCCATTGTAAGGTGCAAAATGAAATTGTCCCTGTGTTCCCATTGTAAGGTGCAAAGCAAAATGTTCCCGGTATTCCCATTGTAAGGTGAAAAATGAAATTGTCCTGTGTTCCCATTGTAAGGTGCAAAATTAAATTATACCGGTGTTCCCATTGTGAGCTAAAAACAAATTCCCATTTGCATTTTGTTTCTCACATTGCAATTGTGCTAAACATCCCAAAACAATTTTCCCATTCTGTTCTGACGATAATCCTGAAGCCCTATGTGTGTTTTTGTCAGGCGCAGCAAAAACATTTTCCCTTTACCCTTCTTCCTGTCATATTGTTTCTGTGAATCATATCCCAAATCTGATTTTTCCATTGTCTTCCTACTCCCTGCCGCTGCCTTCCATTCAAAAGAGTCAAGCCTAGTGGATATTTGGAGGGTGAGGGTTGCTGGGACCAAATTAATACCCTGTTTGCCATCATTTTCATTGCGGGCTTTGAACTGTTCTTTTCTTGTAGTGGGGGTGATGTAAAAGGTAGCTATTGTAACTGAATATTCTAGTGTCATCTATGTGTTGGTAATTTACCAAAAAGGATGTTTTGTCTTTGTGTTGCCACAACATTAATGGCTGATGTAATCTGTTTGTTCTAATTTGACTTTAATAAATACATTAATAAATCTTACTAATAAACACTGGCCAGGTTCCTAGTCCATTGTGGCACCAGGTATCTGTTGGGGTTGTGTGCGAGACGGATTGGAGGCCTAGCAAAAAGGACCTGAATGATAGAAATAAAAGCATTTTTATTGTGTGCCACATTCATTGTAGGAGGAGATCTTGCGTGTGACCATATAATAAACTGCAAAAGTTCCAATAATGTGGCACCTTTAGTGCCCCGCCCCATGGTGGGAGTGCCTTTTGAGAGGGTGGGTATTGACATTGTTGGTCTCCTAGATCCTCCTACCTCCTCAAGGAACCAATTTATATTGGTTCTGGTAGACCATGCTACCAGATATCCTGAGGCGATACCTATGAGAACTGTTACTGCCCAAGCAGTGGCTAAGGCCCTCCTTGCTATTTCTACTAGGGTTGGGTTTCCTAAGGAAGTTATCTCTGACAGGGTGTCACATATTATGTCCCACTACATTCAGACCATGTGGAAAAACTGTAGTGTAACTTACAAGTTTTCAACTGCCTGCCACCCACAAACAAATTGGCTGGTAGAGAAGTTTAACCATACTATGAAGAGCATGATAGGTGCCTTAGAGGAACTCCTGAGAAGAAAGCAGGAACTTCGACTGCCATGCCTTCTATTTTCTTGTAGAGAGGTGCCTCAAGCTAGAGTGGGTTTCAGCCCCTTTGAGCTCCTCTATGGTCACCCTGTCAGAAGCCCTTTGAACCTGATCAGAGAGGGTTTGGTGAGTGCTCCATCCCTGAAGCCAGTCCGTGTCACTGACTATGTACTAGGCCTCAGGAATAGGATGGGACTCTTGATGATGAAGCAGTCAAGCTTTGGTCAAACATTGGCTTGACCAGAAGGCCAACATGGTGGAGTTCACTCCAGATCAGTTAGTACTAGTTATGGTTCCTACAAGACAGAGGGCCTTACAGGACACATGGATTGGACCCTTCAAAGTTGTAGGCAAGCTTGGAGAGGTTAATTATTTAGTGAACTTGGGCAACCCCAAGGAGGCCACTAGGTTTTTCACACTAATCGTTTGAAGGCTTATGTCTCTAGAACAGAACTAGGAGCTTTATTGCTTTGTTGGGTTAGGTTATCACCTTAACGTCCCTCCAACTAACGTTCTTGAAAAAAAAAATGTATATATATTTATATATATATATATATATATATTCAGAAAAAAACTTTGTTAAAGGGACGTTATGGTTCAAAGTAAAACCGAAAAACCCCTGAAATTCGCTAGTTATGGTAAGCTAAGCCACCATAACTCGCGCCACCACCGTGCATTGCTAAGACCAACACCGAGGACATCAAAGATGACATCACAAATGTCATTGATGACATCACTGATGACATCACATGTCTGAGTCGCTCTTTTTTCCTTTAGTGATATATCTTGGCCAGTAATAATTAGGAACAAAAAATTCAAAAAGTACTATATTTGTACACTTATACTTCTAATATGTTCTTACAATAATTCCCCTAGGGTGCACTCACAGCATATGAAACATATACATAAGGAAAACACACACTTGAAAGACAGCAATACTTTCTTATTGTTTTGCTGTTTTTTTATTACTGTACTTTCTCTGGATATGGTCATATTTGTATTTGCATTACTTTCTTTAGAGTGCAGTCAGATCATGTGATACTTACACATAGGGAAGTAGTAGCTTTGAAGCAGCGCAATCATTTCTGTGTATAAAGATAATCAGTTAGGTTATGAACACTTTCTGTTTCTACTGCTGCTTTTTTTGCGTACTTCACTTTCCCTTTATATACTCATATTTGTATGTATTGCTGTCTTTGGGTTTTATATGTAATATTGAAATTATGTAGTAAGTGGGTTTTATTAGATACTTATTACATGTTGCACAGTATGCAAAACTCTAATAAGAAAGCATTTATCATTTCACTATGCAACATGGGAAGATTATGAATATTGCACTTACATCATGTATGCTGCACACAATGCTTATGATTATACATGAGTAGCTTACTGTACTGTAAAGAACTTCATAATAGAATGCTATTTATATCAATGCATTGCTTAATGCACTACATAGCTCATGATATTTATACCAATGATCCTTGACCCTTTTTTGTCAATATTATAATATGAATCCCTTGTACCCTTGTACAGACTTTCATGAAAGTAAATGAACATGCAATGTCATCAGTGATGTCATCAATGGCATTTGTGATGTCATCTTTGATGTCTTTGGTGTTAGTTTTAGCAATGCACGGTGGTGGCGCGAGTTATGGTTGCCTAGTTTACCATAACTAGCGAATTTCAGGGGTTTTTCGGTTTTACTTTGAACCATAAAATCCCTTTAACAAAGTTTTTTTACTGAATTTTCATAGGTTTTTAGTAGCACAACTTAACCAAAACGTCCCTTTAACAAAGATTTTTTTTACTGAATTTCATAGGTTTTTAGTAGCGCAACTTAACTATAATGTCTATGAACATCTGACTTCATTGCACACCTTCCGGAAAATGCCACATGACCATATGCTGGCGCACAGCATGATGACGTGTCTGAGAACCCATACGCACTGCACAATAACATCTGTGCTTCATGGACAGTTTGGAACTACATTTTCTACTGATTTATGAACTTGCAACTTCAACATTTCCCTTGCACAGCTCCAACACCTATTCCTACTCATCCATTAAGAATCTAGTACACAGTACATACTTTTGGCAAAATGGCTATGTACGTTAAAATGACATCAGCTAACGCCATCCCTCCTCCCCAAGAGACACCACCACTGCTGTAATCAAGCAGCATGAGAAACACTGCCGCCTAGGGTGGCCAACTCTTTGATAGTCTGTCGCGCGACACTTGGCCAAAAGGCGGCGATGACGTGACTTCATTCACGTTTGGCCCGCCTCTTTTTTTTTTTTTTTAATGGCTCTTAATTCCTGGCTTAATTTAAATACAATGCTTTGTCCTGGGGAGGTGATGGTCACGTTTTTTAACTGCAAACATGACCATCATGACCCCAGGAACAAAGCATTAGCATTTGAATTAAGGCAGGTGCCCGAGCGTTACAGCTCGACCTGTAGGCTCAGGGCTGCAGAGGCACCCATAGAAAGAAGGCAGCAGGCGGCAGCGCCGTGCTGAGCAGATCACCACTTCAGTTTGCAGAGTGGCTGTGCTGGAGGCAGGTTGTCCGACGTAAGTCGGGATAACCTACATCTCGCACAGCCACTCTGCAAACCGCGGGACGGAGTCCCTAATTGTGGGACAATCCCACGAAATCGGGGACACTTGGCCACCCTACTACCCCCTACCTTAGAAATAACACACGCACAACATTTCCCCCTTTTCCATCTGCCCCTCCATATTAGTGTTTGGTGCCTCTTCCCTCATTTCCGTCCCCACCTTTCGTTCTTAGCTCTCCTGCCAAAAAGAATCCATCCAAAAACAAAATAAATGTTCCTTTAGGAACCACCTTTCACAGTTAAAAAATAGAAGTAAAAAAAAAGATATTCTTGATATTTAGAAGCGTCCTGGCCGCAGTGGCAGTGATGAAGTGATGGAGTTTAAGTTCATTGTTAAAGAGGACCCCAAGGCTGCAAGGCGTTGGGTTCTAGAGATCAGGGGGGACAGAGACATGGAATGGGAGAGTGAGGTTGGCATTAGAGGCTGGGAGCAAGATGACTCTGGTCTTCAAAAAGTTCAGCATCGGGCAACATGGTTACGAATGGCAGAGGGGAAGTGGGTGTTGTGCTCCAAGATGCCAGGGGTGAAGGAAGAAAAGGAAAAAAATTCTGGATTTCATCATCAAACATATGGTAAGGATGCCAAAAGATGTGATCAGTTTACTAAAGTGGTGTACACAGAGGAATGCTAGGGCTCAAAACCAATTCTTTTGGGACACCCTCCGAAAGGGGGCTGAGGAAGTAGTGTTCCGTGAGATGGAGATGGATCAGTCAGAGTGAGAAGAGGCCACAATCTGAGCACAGTTTTCATGAAGCCAAGAGGGAAGAGACTTTGGATCAGGAAGGGGCAATCCACAGTGTTGAATTTGGTCGTATATTGATTATCACATTCATAGTTCCCTTCCTGAATAGGATATGTATTTACATGGAAGTAAATTACTCAGAGAATCATTGCATTTGACCATCAATTTTAGACGTCAAAAAATTATTGATACTATTTGGTAAAGGTCACATGGGACATATTCTGGCCCAATTGCATTGACTAATAGAGCTTTCATGCCCAGGCTGGGGGCCGACATGTGCTTTAATGGTCTGCCAGCACGAGCTTTGGTAGGCCCGAGTAAAGCCTCGGCTCAGGCTGTGGGCCGTTAAAGGCCATGTCCACCCCCAGCCGGGGCATGAAAGTTATTCGCACCCCAAAATTTACTGGGGTGTGGGTAGAAGATCAGCTCATCGTGAGCCCATCTCCTGTTGAAGAAAAAAAATGGCCACCACAATTGAAATGGAAAATCGACTAGGCCATTGAAAACATGTTCCAAAATGGCCACTGTCATCCTAAAAGGGACCTCGTCCCTTTTCTATTTCAATGACAGCTGCCAGACGGGAGAAGCTCAGGGAGCAGAGTGCAAGACTCTGGTCCTTCAGGTAAGTGGAAGGGGTGGAAGGTGAATTGGGTGATTTGAGGGGGTGGGGAGGCAACAGGAAGAGGCTCTCTGTTGCCTCATCACATTAGAAGAAAAAAAAGAAAATAAATGCACCATGCAGGGAAGGGCCTGGGGTGGGGATTGTGTATTCTCGGCTGCTGTTCCAGCCACCTGATTGGTAGGCTCTCCTTAACCGGTGCGAATGTTGTTTAGTTACAATTTTAAGTTACAAAGGAATTGTTGATTAAAAAATTATATTTTATCATAGTTCATTGCAAATTCGACCTGATCAAAACTCTCTAAAAAAAAGGTAATAACACATTTACCAACCAGCAAAAGGGCTACAATGTAAAGCGTGTAAGCAGCAACAATGTCATTTTTATGACATCCCATCTGTAATGACTTAGGACGTAATAGCATGATCTCATCTCACTACAAACATGTGTGGCCTTTTTCGCCATGTGAAACCTGAAACGCCATACAAAGAGACAACAGTATGGCAATAAAACAATCCAAAAAGTATGTTTTGCCAATACTTAATAGATTATTCACTTTATCACCTTGGGATTTTGTGGATAATGACTAGTTTGAACTGAATAGCATTACAAATTACTTTTAAAGCCAATAACTTGGAGGAGCCACATTTAGCAGGAAAGGTAGAATTTAAGGCTGTCTGGGGCTGGAGACCATGCTATCTACAATTTGCTCTCACTAAATACTCTCCCTCCAGATCATTACACTCCTCTGGCACCACCTCCCTGCATGTCAAGCGCTTCACTAAACAGCGAGCTGGCAGCCAATCTCTTTCCTCACCACCTCCCTCCTGTGGAACAGCCTCCCACTCCCCCTTCGTCTTGAGCCAGATCTCTTCAAATTCCCGAAGCTCCTCAAAACTTTCCTTTTTGCCTCCTCCTTTCCTTCCTCCCTCCTCTGCTAAACCCCACAGTTGCTGAGATTGGTGACCAGGGTTCTTATGTGTCCTCTTGGATGCTGGCCTCCAACACCCAATTGTCTTCAGTCTCTGCCTGCTCCCAGCACTTGCCTTTGGCACCCACTGGCCTGTGCCACCAGAGGCCTTTGTTTACACATCTGGCAGCTGACCTCTCACCTAAGCACTTATAGCTGCTCACCCACTAGCACTTCCCTCTTAGTACACCTAGCATTTACCCCCCCACTCCCTCATCGGGCAACATCTCTCAAGTCGATACATACAAGTCACAAAAGATCCAATTAGTTAACATAACTCACTCACTCATGTCACATATGATCATGGTCATTCAAAGCTTGCTAACAAACTCAACTTGCTAACAAACTTTAATTAGGACGCTGCTTGCGGTCAGTCCTCTTTCTGCTTCGGCAAGGGCGTTCTCACACCTCGCTTTCACTCTTGCTTGTCATATGTGCCGGAGCGAGCACCCGCTGATTAGGAGAGAGGTAGGCTGTCCTTTAGCGAGGACATCCATTTAAAGCCCCTCTGCGGCATATGTTAGGGCACTACCTTACTGTGCTGTTGCACTTAACTGGTGCTTTTAACTTTGTTACTTTGCTATCATGTGTTTTTATCATTCTGTGATTATTTAGGATACTGCTTGTGGTCAGTCCTCTTACTGCTTCGGTGAGGACATTCTCACACCTCGCTTTCACTCTTGCTCAGCATCATATGTGCTGGAGCGAGTGACCGTGCAGTGGACGGGCACAGCGGGTGCGCCGAATGCGCACTTAAGGCAAGCCCATCTGTGCCCGTCTGTGTTAAGGATGGGTTAGATGGGGTTTTTCATTATTCTCGGTACAAACATTTGACATTGGCTCCCTCAGCCACACAATTTCCTTATGGCTGGCAAGACCCTCCTGTATCTGGCTTGTTAACAGATCTACAATTGCTGCCAGTGCAGCCTCTGAATACACGGGATCTGGTATTGCTGCTACTTAATACACGTTCACTGTCAGCTCACGCGGCCGACATCTACCGTCTGCTGTTGAATTGTCGACCTGATTTGTTATTTTTAACTGAGACATGGTTGCAGGAGTGCTTGGCACCGGCCCTGGCTCAGGCCATGCCGGCTGATTTTAAAATGATTAATTTTGACTGTCCCTCCCCACAGATAGGGGGGTGTAGCAGTGATTTTAAAACCACTCTCAAAATTACACAGTTGGCGTTTTCTCATTCTCTGACAATGGAAGCCCTACTACTTATATGTGTTATTTCTGCTTGCTTTATTTGTTACTTTCTCCTCATTTATCGTCCGCCAGGATTATATGTTGGGCTTTTTGCACCCTTATTGGATATTATAGTTGACCTTCATACAAAATGTTCACAGTTTGTAGTGTTGGATGATTTTAATTTGAAATGTAATGGCCTTCAGGCTCCAGCACTTGACCTTTCAGGACCTACCCATAAAATGAGAAATACCGTAGACCTGGTTTGGGCAAATGAAACTTTGTTGACCACTCTTTCTGTTGAGCCGGTACTATGGTCAGACCATTACCTGGTGACCTGCTTGCTTTAAGTGGTCTGGGTGCAGCAGAAGACTGTTCCTCCGAGAAGGTGGCAATGCTGTTGGTGCTCAGCTGACCTTCGGGGTCTTGTCTCATCAGTCAGAGGTAAATGCAATGCAGACCCTGTAGCTGCTTTATCGGTACTCTCTCGATCATTGCTCGAAGCAGCAGATGAGGTGGCTCCCGTACGGCTAGTCAAGCCATGGAGGTTCCGGTCTGAGCCCTGGTTCTTGGAACACCTTAAACTGGCTCGTCTCAATCTCAGACAGGCAGAGCGAAAGTGGCGTAAAGCCTACGACCCTGGCCTCAGAACTCAGTACAAACTCTGTGCTGTAGCCTATTCTGCAGCAATTGTTGCCGCAAAGAATACCTATTTTGCTCAGAAAATGTAGTCATCATTATGTCAAAGCCCTTTTTGAGGTGGTGAAATCTCTTTCATCTTCAGCTAAATTGAAGCCTTCTGTGAGCCCTTCCCAGGAGCTATGTGACTCGCTGTCACAGTTTTGTATTTCTAAAATTGAGACCGTTTGTGCTAACATTGCGCTGGCTGCAAAAATATCTGCCCCGGTGATTGAACCCCTAGTTCTCAGTGGCTTGACTGCCTCTGAGGGCTGGTCTTCTTTTCCTTCATTTACCAAGCCAGAGATATCCATGGCCATTCAATATATTAAGTCAGGGGCTCCGTCTGATGTCATCCCTCTTGCTGTAATGAAGGAGATCTCCTCTGAGCTATTGAGTGAGATCACGGTGGCAGTCAATGCCTCATGTCAGACGGGTTGCATCCCACTGGAGGTTAAGGTCACAACTGTGATGCTCTTTTGAAAAAACCCTCCCTGGATCCTACTTTGCCATCTAGCTACCGCACCATCTCACTTTTACCTTTTTTATGAAGCTCTTGGAGGCCTTGATTTCACCACTGCTGTCTTCTTTAATGGAATCTTCACAACTCTTCGACCCTGCTCAGTCAGGCTTTAAGCCTGGCCGGGGTACTGAAAAGTGTGTTCGTCTCGGTCCAGGATGATATGGCCAGGCTGGTCGATGCAGGAGGGGTTGACGCCCTGATTTTATTAGACCTTCCGGCAGCCTTTAACACTGTAGACCATCCTACCTTACTAGCCCACCTGGCTCAGGTGGGAATATCAGGCCAGGTGCTCGCCTGGTTTACTTCTTTGCTGGCCAATAGATCTCAAATCCTCTCACTTTCGCCCTTCTTTTCGGGTTCATCGGCTCTCAGATGTGGGGTTCCACAGGCCTCTAATAATTAATAAATAATAAGACTCTGCCTTGTCTCCCATTCTCTTCAACATATATTTGGCCTCTTGTGTGTCTCATCCGCTCCTACGGCATCAGGTGCTATTGATATGCCGACGACACTCAGATCCACATTCGTTTAGATCATGATCAGGCTGAGTTGTCGTCGTGCCTGCATCAGTGCCTGTCTGCCGTGGGAGTTTGGATGAACCACAGTTGGCTGAAGCTAAATGGAGATAAGACAGAGGTGCTGGTGGTGGGTTCCCCTCCTGACCTCTCGCTCTGGATTTCTTCCTTCTGGCTATCTTCTCTTGGCCCTCTTCCTGTCCCGGTGGTTAAGGTAAGGAACTGGGTGTGGTCATCTCTGCCACCCTTTCTATGGAGGCACAAGTATCAGCGTTCTGTCAAGCAGGCCATTTCCATCTCAAGATACTAAGAAAGGTTCTTCTCCTTGTACCCCCGAAGTTGTGGCCACCGGTGGTGGCAGCCCTGGTACTGAGTCACTTGGACTACTGCAACTCGTTATAATTGGCCCATCCGAAGGGCATAGTCCAGCGGCTTCATTGCCTGCAAAATCTAGCCACTCGTGTGGCCAGAGGCTCCCCTTCCGGGGCTTCTATTTAACCTGTTCTGTGCTCTTTGCATTGGTTGACTGTTACTCAGCGATTTGGGTTCAAGGCTCTCTGCCTGGTACATCGTGCCTTGCATAATCAAGGGGCTGAATACCTCTGCACTAAATTCACTCGCTATCTTCCTGCTATGTCATTACGATCAGCATCAGCAGTATTATGTGTTCTTGATTTTCGTCATTCCCGCATTGGAGGCTGAGCTTTTTCAGTAGCTGCATCCCAATAATGGAACAACCTCCCATTGACAATGAAAAACCTGGCAAATCACCTGGCATTCAGAAAGGCCTTAAAACATATTCATTCTAGATGACTTTGCTAGATGGCTTATGGATCACTGACCTCTTCTCTCTAGTGCCATCATACCCTCAGGTGACCGTGTGCATCTATACATTTCAATAACATAACATAACATCAAGTAGCTGAGGAGTTGTACAATTCTCAAAAGAGACATTTCAAATGAATTATTTAACATTCAACAATGGTGTGTATGCTTCATATTAGAAAAAGTTAAGTAGGAATCAGCTTTTGAAAACATATTAATTTATTTATATTGTTTTGTCTCCTTACCCCTGATGTTATCTATATTTCATATTTGTATTGTCTCTTCTTATTCGTTATTACTTGTTGGCTCCCTAATTGGGAATTTGGTTTAGATTGTGGAGTGCTTCCACTGCACTTAGATCAACCCGCTTTGTAATGGTTGTTCCTTAATCAACCATCAGCCTGACATTTTTGAGCTATTAGTTATTCATGACCCAGCTCTCTTGTTTATTAGAGAAACTTGGATTTCTGATTCATATTATTCAAGCGGTTCCTCCTTCGCATTCCATTATTCACATGGACCGCAACTTAGCCCATCCCGGCGGTTGATTTGCTATCTTTTTTAAATGTCATTTGCAGGATTCGCCCATTTCGGTCACGCACAAGCTTTCAATGGAACATCTCTTGATCCGTATTTCTCTTCATCCATCAATGACTGAACATTTTTTGATTATTTATTGACTGCTGCCTCGTGACTTAATCATTCCCAGGAACTGTTTTTGGTGGTGTGCGAGTTTATTTCTCCATCTATGGCTTCTTCCATCATTCCTGCCTCTCAGACCCTTAATGATGCTCTGGCTCACTTTTTCATTTAGAAAACTGTTGACAAACTGAGTTGTCTTTAATTTGTCCTTGACTGCTTGTGCTGCTAAGAACCCTGACATTTCATCCACACTGTGCCCGAATGTCTTTCTTTTGGCTTTTTGCTTGACTTCTGAGGATCAGGTTCGTACAATGATCTCTCACCTCAGTTCTGCTCCCCTATTGATGCCATTACTTTAACAGTGTTGAAACTGATCAGTACAGAGTTAGTACCTACCTTGACAGTTGCTCTGAGCTACTCTTTGAATTTGGGTCCTATCCCCCCTGCTCGAAACATGCATTGGTTTCTCCTCTACTGAAATAACCTTCTTTAGACCCTTCTCTCCCAACCAACCTTTGGCCTATATCTCACCTTGTGTACTTTATGAAGGCTCTAGAAGCCATTGTTACCCCATAGCTTAGGAGTTTTTTGATAGATTTAGCTATTCTTGATCATTTGGCTTTCAGCACTCAATGGGCAGAGATTCAGTGCTGGTATCGGTGTTAAACGACCTCACAATGATCTTGGACCAGACTGGAGTAGGTATTTTGATGCTTTTGGAACTTTCCACAGCCTTCAATAGCATCGACCACCACATCCTGTGTCTGCGTCTTGAGGACGTCAAAGTTACCAGTACTGCACTGCTCTGGTTTAAGTCTTTCCACTCAGAGTGCACAAAAACGCTCTCTTTACCTCCTTTTCATTCTTCACCTACCCCTTTGATGTGTGGAATTCCACAGGGCTCAGACATCTCGCCTCTACTGTTTAATGTTTATGTTCGCCCTTTGGCAAAACGTATACATTCTCACAGGGGTCATATCTAAGCTTCCGTGGATGACCCCTAGCTGATTTTTCACGCAGATCGTGAGAAGGAGTTGTCCCCTGATCATTTGAAGAGTTGCCTTGCAGATATCGGTCAGTGGATGCAGTGCAACTGGCTTAAGACGAATGCTGACAAAACAGAGGTTTTGGTTTTTGGCACCTCGGCTAAGCAATCACTGTGGTCCAGAGGTTTTTGGCCTCTGTCCCATGGCCCTTTGCCTCTCCCAGTCCACTCAGTCAAAATTCTTGGACTCAAAATCTCGGCTTTCCTCTCAGCAGAGCTCCAAATAAGAGAAATATGTAGCTCTGGCTATTTTAAGTTCAAGACTTTGAAGAGATCCTGCAGTTTTTATCCGCTGATCTTCGAGGACCAGTTATTTCCTTAGTGATCTCAGGGATTTTACATTATTGTAACTCTACCTTACTTGCCCAGCCTAAATAATATATCAAGAAGCTTCAAATACTTTAAAATTCTGCTGCACGGTCAGTAGCGGCCCTGCCTAAGTTTGATCATGTTTACCCGGTGTTGCAACATTTTCACTAACTGCCGGTGTCAGCAGAATAAAATGTAAGTCTCTTTGTATTGTTCATCAAGCTCTCCATGGCTTGAGGGCTGTTTACCTGAGAGAAAAATTCAACCTATAAGTGCTGACTAGAAATCTTCACTCTGATAACCTTTGTCTCCTTTGGGTGCCTAGGTTTCAAAGAACCACCATAGGGGGAAGGGCCTTCTCTGTGGCAACTGCCACCTTGTGGAACTCTTTTCCTCTATGTATCTGCAAGACTGATGATCTTTTTTGAAAATATTTAAAAACTCACTTTTTCTGTTGCATGGTTTAGCTTTTGCTTCTGTATTGGTTGTGTTGTCTGGTTACTTTACCTTCTGTTTGGGTTATCAATCAGCACCAGGATACCTTGCGGGACATAGTTAGCCCAGTACAAGTACCCTTAACATAACATTACTTTATTTTTGCAATGAAGAAATATTGAGTGTTTAAATCTACGAGCACATGCCATTTCAGGCATATACTTTATTTAAAGCAACAAAAGAACACTGATTAACATTTTGTGAAGGTCCTGAGGAAGCTATTTTAAGGAGCGAAACATGTGTTAGCCCCTTCTGAGAATATTAACTATGGTTACAAATCTGAATTTATATACTTTGCATTACATGTTTTCTCAGATTTACATATTTTAGATATCTAAGCTCAAGTTGGTTGGTGCATTTTTCCCTTTATTTCATTTGTAAGAATGTTTTAACACTCTGGGGTATGAGAAAGTTGTACAGTATTCATAAATGATTATTGTATTTTTCATAATCAAAGATTCCATGAGTATAGTAAAAGAAATATTGAGTTAAACGAGGACAGACAGAATTGGATGGGCATGAGGAGGATCAGAAAGGGCAGAGAGATGGGAGATATGCATATTTCATTAGTTAGATAACTCAATTACATATCAAGGTGATACACATTTTATGTATCATATACCCTATTAAGTGCTACTAATGAAAAGAGATGCACCCTTGTCATGGTGACCCCATTCCTCCAAGTCTTTCTATATTCATTCTCCATCCAAGTGTTAATCCATTCTTTCATTAATTTATAGTATATAGGATAATCCCATAACCTTCTTTTGTTATCTGTTTAACTGCATTAGGACTCACAGTGTACACCACAGGTGGGGTCACCTAAGTTAATGTTGGTCCTAATGCTCTTGTACATTGTTTATTTTTTTTATTTGTATGTTCTTGTACATTGTTCACCTATTCACTATTTATGGGATCTCATTCCCAACACAACCTGCAAAGGTCACATACCATTTTCTACATTTTGCAAGTTTAATATGCCTGTCCTTATATTGCAGAAATATTTTCAAGACCCACTCTCTACTTCCATAGTTTGTTCTATGACAATATCCGATCTTTACTTTGTCCTGGGCATTGCATTGTTCTGAAAGCATCCGTGCTTCTTAGTAATAAATATTCTCATCATATAGTTTTCATTTATATATTATTTCCCTTCATCGAAATCTTCTTAATGCAACTGTAAATTAAATCTGTGTGCTTTTAAACATGCAAAGGAAATGTGATTGTTCTTTAGAATAGTGGAAATAATGTATACATTGGGTTCACTTATATTACAGATGGTCAAATGCAAAGAAATACATTCTTGCCCATGCTTTTTTCCAGCAAATACAATACAGGGCAAACTAAGTTCAGACCTGCTGTCAGACTACTACAATTGTGAGGCCATCTGCTAAAGCCAGGCCTTTCATCCATAATCTGATAGACCCATTAAGTGGACTGCCCCCAATGCAATAAATAGCAAAGACATTCATTGAAATACACATTCCAAAAAGCTCAGCTTGACGGTCTAGGACTGTCTTGCAAGCATCATATGAACTCACCTATGTGCTTTATGAATGAAATCTGCATTTTACAGAACAATCTTTCAAGACCGGTCCCACCCTGCTTTAACCTTTTGTGACATCTAGCTCACCCATTAATCATCTGTCCATGCCTAATGGATAGCTTGGAAGTCTGACATAAAGATAGCTCTGTTCAAGTGAATAAATAGGCTGAAAAGGGATGTCCCTGTAGAAAATCAATAGAAACAAAAACCCCTACATATTTTACATTTCACAATAACTTTAACCATCCTTTTGCTCATATCTTTGCAATACTTGGGGTCTTTTGAGAAAGCAAAGGCAGTTTTGGATTCAGGGGAGCACGCCCCACAGAATGGGTCTAAACCTAATACATTAACATATATCAATAGATAATAAATTGGCATATTTTGATAACTAAAAACATATTTAATGCCATCAGAGCATGTTACATTTCTACAGATGTGGGTTTGTTGTAAGATTCTGAAAAAGTATGCCTTATTAATGGGATAGGTCCAGAACCAACGTTATGGAAGAAATATGGATTTAGGTGTACAACTGAACAGAACTACTGCTTGTCACATGGCTAAATATGTTGTGCCTATCAATAAGGGAGTGTTTTTACTGGGAGTGCCAACTCTTAAAGGGAGCCAATGAGAAGGCACAATCTTCACAAAAATAATTAGGTCAAATGACACTATGTTGGAAATGTAGTCTCTATATAAGCCCAAACCCAAAGGAAGTAGGGAGCGCTGTGGGATTATGGAAAGTTTGTAGACACGGAAATCCTGCCCAAGAGGATAGGTCCAATTGGATACTACCTGGGAATCCCTATGATGGCAGAGGTAAATATGACCAGAATCCCTGAGAAGAATGTGTAAGCAGGGGGGCGTGGCCAAGTAGCCATGTAAGAGGACGTGGTATTTCTCCCGTCGATCCTGCAAAATCCTGGGAGTTACATGGACTAATATCGCATTGTGAGCACTGAAAATGGAACTACAGCTGCATGTAGATAGCGAGAGCATAGCGATCCGAAAATCCTGAGGACCCGTGAAACCACAGAGGAGAAATCAGTGCTGGCGAGGAGCACAACTCTGGTGGTAGGGGAAGAAAAAAAAGGAAAATGGCGCTGGCACTGAAACAAAGGAACCGTCTCCGCCTGCACCCGAAACGAAACCAGCAGAGCAGTGCCCTCATGAGCGCGGACTGCTGTGCCTGCTGACAATGCTGTGAGGAGCGCGACTGACAGAGCATCTGTGTGCTCAGCTGTGTCGAGAGCTGCGGCGTGTTGGTGCCGCCCCAGGGCAGGGGCTCTATGGTGAGCAGTGCAGAAGGCGTTTGGGGCCTATCTGGGGTGCGGGAGCAAGCCGCGGCGCTCGGGCACTGCAGACGTGTGCACCGAGCGCCTAAATAACATCAGCGGGTCCGATTGCCTGAGCGAGACCCAAAGGACAGGGGGGCAACCACACTCACCCCCCCCACACGCACTGAGCTGGGGGCCCAAAACAAGCCGCAGGAGGAATCTGAGCAGTGATTACGCCCGATGCACACACACAAAAAAATATATATATATATATATAATTAAAAGAAAAACTAAAATGAGCGCACAACGGCATTGAGCAGAGGGACGGGCAGGCGCTCCTGCTTGTGACGCCTAGAGGTTCTGTGATCCCCAGACATGGACACACGCGCATGGCGTGAGGTGGTGCAGTGCCCAGAGCACAGGAAAGCAGGCAGACGGCAGAAGAGCCCAGGAAGAGTGCTGCCGCCTATGTCTCACCCCCGTGGAATTCAAGTTAACAGAAATGGTAGCCTGGGGGAAACATGAAGGCTTTCTCTGAGTAGCACACAAACCATGGATGCTTAAGGGGGCCGCTGCAAGATGCAATTCGGATTGCACAAACCCCTCTGAGAATGCTATGGTCTCCCTGAGGGGGTCAGAATCTGGCTCTCTGTGGAAGGGAAGCAGATCCAGACCTTGAAGACGTCGACAGAGGCCACAGCACAGGGTGGAGGTCTGCAGCCCTGAAACGAGGGTGAAGAAAGGCGAGCCGGGCGCACGCAATTTCGAGAGGGGATGGCTGGTCCATAAAGGTCACTAGCCCGCAAATTGGGACACAACCCCGGCAAGGTCTGGCATTCATCCTGGGGAAACCTCCCGTCCCCACTGCAGAACTCTTGCCCAAAAGATAGGAATGAGCAGGGGCAGCAAGCGGTGGGAAAGGAGCAAAACTGGAACGGAATCCGGACTCCACAGTAGAAGCGGTCCCAAATATAAAAGATTCACGGTCCCGACGGACTTCAACTAAATGGGTCGCCGCACCTCAGAACAGAGACTTTGGGAGCAGGGCGCTGCAGCGCCACTGGAGGGGAACCCCACAGCGATGTTGAGGCTGCCCACATTGGATGCCTCAAAGAAGTGGGACTGACCCAGACAGTAGTAACAGATCCGGCACCAAGGACTTTGCTGAGCGAACCCAAAGGAGGTTACCATTCTGAAAGTGAACAACGGGGTCACCCACACACGCAAGGCCGAGCCCCCAACAGCGGCAACACACTGCAACATCTGGATTGGGGTGCCTGCTCACCTCGCGCAGCACTGGACATGGCAAATAAGCTCAATAAAACAAAAGGGAAGCAACCCACGATGGAGGAATATACAAAGACCCCGCAACCAATGGAAGGTGCCAGAAGCAAGGACAGAAGCACCCAGCCGGACGCATCCCCAGCGCGAGGAGACCGGCAAATCCTGAAAGCCATTGCAGACCTGAAAGCGGCATGGGAAACGAAACTGGAAGCCGCCATGACCACACTGAAGGTGGCATTGGAAACCAAAATAGACGCAGTACAAATAGACCTAAACCTCCTGAAACAAGATGTAAGGGCAATTGCGGACCACACAGGAATACTGGAAAAAGAAGTGGGGGCCAACACAGCAGCCTGTGCCTCGCACGCCTCAGAGATCCACACGCTGCGCCAGCAGGTGGACAACCTGGAGAGTACATCCGAAGAAGCCGAGGGACGGGCCTGAAGAAACAATGTACGCATTGTGGGGCTTCCCGATGGAGAAGAAGGATCGAACCCCACTGAGTAAGTTGAATCCATGTTTCTGCAAGAGATAGAAGGGGGAACACTCACCCAGGTATTCGCAGTGGAAAGGGTGCATAGAGCCCTGGCAAGGAGGCCCCCTCCGGGAGCCCCCCGAGACCCATTATAGCAAAGATATTAAACTACCGCGACAAGGAAAGGATCCTGGAATACTTTTGCAAGGGAGGCCCGATCCAAAGGCGTCCGCCTCAATCACGGCATACCCAGACTATACACTCCAGGTGCAACGGCGGCGACTCAACTTCGGAGCAGTCAAGAGGAGGCTACGGGAGTCAGGCCACATATACATGCTGATGTATCCGGCGAGACTGAAGGTATTCCACAAAAACAGGACACTGTTTTTTGACACCCCAGAGGAGGCATCGGATTGGTTAGATGCGCAAAATTGCCAGGAAGGGAAGGAGGACCAGAAGGGAAGCGGTGCAGAGAAATGAAGCAGAGACGCCGGAGAGCGAGGTGCTGTATAAAAATGTAAAAATGGGGCTTGATTATAGTCGTGCTAGATAACGGGAAGTCAACAAACTGTGATGCACAACATGGAGATACAGAGCACCCGACCTCACACCCCCTTATATAGGTTAGTCGGGTTACCAGTAAAGCGGTAACCTCCTGCTGGGTGATCGATACCGTCTTAGCTGGACAGGACCAAGTGCGGGATCGCCTGAGATCCAGGGATGGAGCTGGGCAACAGTTGGGGTTGGAACGGGAGGGGAAGGGGCGGGAGTTGGGGAGTTTGCAGTGATAGTGGTTAGGGAACGAGCATGCACCCGCGCGCCTCTGCTCATAACCCAGGCTAAGTATGCTTAGGCTAAAGATTACGGAGGGAGGGACGGAAGGAAGGACCGAAAGGGTGATGGGTGACCTCAGAATAATAACCTGGAACGTCAGGGGGCTTAACACCTACCTAAAGAGAAATAAGGTGATGATGTACTTGAGGAGGCAAAAAATAGACGCATCCCTGCTGCAAGAAACTCACCTCACCAAGGAGAAACAGGAGGTCATTAAAAAAAAAATAGAAAGGGGCACTACCGTAGGTGCAACATATTTAGCATATGTTAGGGGGGTGATCATTTGGGTGGCACCACAGGTACCGTTCCAGATATTCCAGACCATTGTGGAACCAGATGGGAGGATGGTAGCGCTTCGAGGGCTCTTAGAGACTAGGGAACTAAGCATCATTAATACATATGCCCCCAACCAAGATACAGTGACCTATTATAAAACGTTATATAGTGAAATCAGCCCCCTCACCGGCGGGGTCGATTATATTGGGTGGGGGACTTCAATTGTACAGTAGACCCTAAACTAGACAGATCAGATACGAAATTAGAGAAACCCACCCCCGCAGCGAGAGCGTTACGGGCCCTGATGAGAGACTTTGGGCTCGAGGACATTTGGAGGTGGCAACACCCGACAGCGAGACACTACTCACACTACGCAGCCCCATATAATCTTTACACGAGGTTGGCTACGTGTTCACCACCTCCGGAATAGCAGGGGAAGCAGTGGGTTCAGAACACAAAGCCAGGATACTATCGGACCATTCCCCTTTGGTTCTGGAGTGGCGACACCAGCCCCCAAGAGCCAGAATTCCAACATGGAGGCTCAGAGCTGAGGCACTGCGAGACACCACATTCCGAGAGGACCTACGGGAAGTGATAATAAGCTATTTCGAGCACAATACGGGAAGTCTGGAATCAGAGGGGACCCTAAGGGAGGCCTTCAAGGTGGTAATAAGGGGAGCGTCCATATCCAAATCTAAAGGGCTTCAGGGGGGTATAGAGCGGGAGCTGCGGGATATAGAAAAGAGGCTGGAAACAATAATGGAAAAAGAGGGGACCTCACAGGAACGGGCGGAAGGTGGGAGCCAGTTGCAATTGGCTAGTGGAGAGCTATGGGAGAGGCTGAGTAACTTAAACTATAAGAAATATATTGAACGACAACACGCTGGAGAGGACAAACCAGGGAGGCTGTTAGCATGGCTTTATAAAAACGAAGCACCAAGGCCCGCATTTAGAGAGATAGTGGGAGAGGCGGGACAAGTCTGGAATACCCAGGAAACGGTGAACGAGAGCTTCCTCAGATTTTATAAACACCTCTACGCAGACATGGGGGAGGACATGGAGAGGGAGACGCAGGAGATCCTGGAAGACATAGGATTGCCCAAATTAAGCATAGAGGATAGAGAGAACCTAGAAGCCCCAGTCACACTGGAGGAACTAGAAGCAGTGGTGATGCATCTACCCACGTGCAAAACCCCAGGCACGAATGGGCTCCCCAGTGAGTTTTATAAAACATACAGACAAGAGATCCTCCCCCCGCTACTGGCAATGCTGAACGAGGCATTTGAGAAAGGGAGACTACCGGACTCTATGAGAGAGGCGATAATCATTCCCCTCCTTAAACCAGACAAGCCCAGTGCAGATTGTGGGTCGTATAGACCATTATCCATGCTGAACCAAGACAGCAAAATCCTTATTGCAGTGCTCGCGAATAGACTTAAGCCGGTGATAAACAAACTAATACATCCCAATCAAACTGGGTACGTCCCGGGTAGGAGCATATCTGATAGCCATAGGAGGCTCCACCACATTATAGAGCAGATAGAGGGCGACCCAAATGGAATAGCAGTAGTGTCGCTAGATGCAGTCAAGGCCTTTGACTCGGTTCGGTGGCCATGGCTGATGGCCGCCTTAAAGGAATAAGGGATGGGACCCGGGTACCTGCGGTGGGTGAAAATGCTGTAGAGCTCCCCCACAGCCAGAGTAAAAATGGGAGCGATTATCTCAGAGAGATGGCAACTAAGTAGAGGCACGAGACAGGGTTGTCCATGGTCTCCAATGCTGCATATCCTCTCACTCGAGCCACTGGCAATCTATCTAAGACAGCAATACAGTGAAGTAGGGGTGCGCACCAAAGAGGGACCAAACCTGATATCACTATATGCAGACGATATGCTCCTGTACCTGCGCTACCCGGAGGAGAACCTGCAATAAATCCTAGAAGTGACGGAGCGCTACGCGGCTCTATCCGGGATAATGGTCAACACCAAAAAATCAAGCATGTTCCCCGTGGGTAGATAGAAAGGCATACCACAGACAAACCTATCCACCCTGCAGATAGCTTGGCAGACCAAAACGTTCAGATACCTGGGGATCAACATTTACCATACAGTGGCGGCGGAGCACAAATACAACACAGAGAGGGCAGTGGAGGGAGTCAAGAATAGCATGGAGTTTTGGGCTAAGCTCCCCCTTGCCATGGTAGGGAGGGCGGCCCTGCTGAAAATGGTGATCCTGCCTAGGCTATTGCATTTCTTCACAAACATCCCACACATGGTGCCCAGGCGCTTCTTCACTAAATTACACAGCCTGTGCAGAGGCTTCTTGTGGCATAACATAAGAAACAGGGTGGCCCTGTGGAAACTACAGAATGCCTACGACAGAGGGGGGATAAATTTACTGAATTTTGAGATATACCTCCTGGCTGCGCAATCACAATATGTAGCCAGGTGGTTGGCAGAGGATGAGATGGCAGAATCCAAGCTGTTGAAGGAGGAGAGTGCCCCATACTTCCTACGAGAACTAATATGGCTACCCAAGGCAGAGATGCAGGGTAGGCCAAGATTCTTAACACTGGGCTGGGAGATCTGGCACAAAGCGTGCCGGGCCATTGGAGGCCCGACCCTGTGCTCCCCGCAGGTGCCACTTTGGCGCTATGTGGAGCAGATGGCCAACTAAGAAAAGCGATCTGGAAATATTGGGAGCCGGTGGGCCTAGCTACCCTGGGGGATATCTGGCAAGAGGGGGAGGCTATGGATTTCCAAACAATAATGGACGGAACCGGGGTACAGGCGGGACAGCATATCACATATAGTAGAATAGTCAAAAGGGTGAAAGAAACTTGGTCTGAAATAGAGCAATCGGAGCAACCGGATACCGCCATTGAAACAATGTAAGACATCTCGGAGGAAGGGGATGAAATATCCAGGATATACGAATTAACAATGTCAAGAGTGGATAAAGAGCTGCTCAAATTGCGGCGGGACTGGGAAGAGGAGGCGGGAGAGGCCATGAATGATGGGCAATGGGAGAGGGCCCAAATATACCATGAGAAAGTGTCCAGAAATGCCAGCTTACAACAGATCCAACTATATGTTACCCACAGAGCATATATGACCCCCCAAATGATAGCAAAATTCGGAAACGCAGAGGTACAAAAATGCCCCAAGTGTGGAGAGGAGGGAGCGGGGATGATCCACATGTTCTGGGCGTGCCCGGAGGTTGGGAAGTTTTGGGGGGAAATTAAACACAAACTATCCAAAAAGGGAATTAATTTAGATATGGAATCCATATGGGCATGCATGCTGGGGGGATTTACCAGGCCGCGTAACTTGAGACACGTATGCAAACTCAAAGACCTAGCATACATCCTGGGCAAGAGGAGAATCGCAATGATGCTGGAAGGCCGCTCATAGACCAAGACTAGAGTCATGGTGGAAGGACCTCCTAAAGTGGGCAGACGCGGAGACAGTGGCATCGTATGAGGCGGCAAATAGAGGGGAAGGTGAAGAAGTGGGGCCACTGATGGAATGGAGACAAATGATAGCCTCGTTGCATGGGTACGCCCAAAATGACCCCAGTGATGACGACCGGCCCGAGAACCAGGAAGGGAACTAATCCTGAGTAATGGGTGCCAGAGGCACAAGGGGAAGAGCTTGAGTTTAAGGGGAGGAGGGAGGACATTAAGGAGAAGACATGTAATATATGCTATGACACTGGTAAATGAAAATGTCGGGAGTGTAAGTTATGTTTTGTTTGTTGTAAAATCAATAAAACCATTTTTAAAAAAAGAACGTGTAAGCAGAGAACAGGAGGCATTGCTGACTGTGTGAAGTACCTGGAGCTGTGAAATGTCATGCCGGTTATGTGAATTTAATAGACACACACAGAATTAAATATTAAACCCCTGATAGCAATTGCCTTACCAACAAAGACACTGAATGGCTAAGGGTTTGGGGGCAGTGACTGGGAACCATTTTAAAATTGAATGCCATAGAAATTTCAGTGCGAAGTGCACTACCTCTCCTGAGAGTGATCAAGCAAATTTCACAGCTGCATTATTTTGGACCAGACTTGGTGTCCAAAAATATCGACAGTTCTGCAGTTGATTCCTAAACTTTTGACACGTGAAACTATAGTTATTTAAAAAGAGAAACTTCTATAGAATGTTCATTGTAATGTTCTCTGCAAATGACAGCACAGTTTCCCTGAACACATGCACATACATTCTCAATTCAACTCACCACAATACAATGGTAATGAGAACGTTTTTATGGAATGTGAAATGTATGATTTTCTCCTATGCCAACACTTGTCTATGGTATAACAGAAATTCCAACTAAATGGTCTTTTGGATTTTTTCTCTGATGCCATCGCTTGTCATTAATGTAGGAGAAAATCAAGAGTATGTTGAATTGCCTATTGTGGATAGAAGCAATAAACATGATTCAAAACCTACAAGTGGCAACATGGTGCAGTAGATTGTATATTGATGTATAAAAAAAGGTTAATAGATTAGGTGTACATGAATGGATTCTTGTATGCCTTATAATTTAGCAGGACAAACCGGACAGGTTATATGTCATGGTAGCCAACTGGCCTGCACTTGATTGTAAAGTGTGTGGTGGGTGACTTCCTCCGCATAAAGTTAGGGGAGCACCTGTGGTTTTGATGTATTATTTGAATATTAAGCTCAAATATGGCCTGTTTCTTGTTCCAGAGTTTTGGGTGGCATTGTGTGATGAAGGGTGCGATCTCTTGAGTTGACATGCCTGTGAATAGGAGGGTTGTGGAACTTCATCAAAGAGTGATCCGAGTGTGGAGTCTGGGTGAAATTGATGGGCACTGGTCATGTTAATGAGGTAGAGGCTACCCATGATGATGGCAGAGACATCGGCCTGGAAAGATAGAATTATTAGGTTGAGGACAGAGACAAGTACATCAAGGGTGTCTGTAGATGAACAGGACATTGGGAGGGATAGGAACAGGAAGGTGGACCAAAATATGGTCAAAAGTGAAGGGTGTTAAGTCAGAGGGGCAGAACGGGCTATCATAGCATGAGTACCAATGTATTTGTTTGCTAGAGGCAGGGAGTGGGTGAAGGTAGTACATCAGTCTGGGGGCCTGCCATTGTGTCAGTGACTGGGTGGGGAATCCAGGTTTAAGTGATGGCTATCACATAGAGTTTGAGGTGATGGGAGTGTTCAGTGAGGAAGCATTATTGTAGGGAGACTTGTTATTCCATAGGCCCAAATTGAGTTGAGTAGGAGAAGACGATGGTGTGTGGAGGTTGAGTGAATGAGGCAAGAATGGCAGGGTGGGAGTAAGGCAGGTATTTGCAACCTCTGAGTGTTCAGAGTTTTTCGACTACAACTCCCATCAGCCCTAGCCAGCATAGTCAAAAGTGAGGGACACTGGGCATTACAGTCCTAAACATGGAGAATTACAGGGTGCAAACTCCAGGAATGAGGGGAACAGCCAGGGTTTTGTTTGAGAGATGTTTGGAAGATGGGGTGGAATGAGGTATAGGAGGGTGGTGAGCTGGTTTGTTGGGGTGCAATAAGGCAGAAGATGTGAGAGAATAGTCAGGAGAAGAAGTAGAATGTTTAGCAGCATGTCAGATAGGAGATCAAAGGCCAGGAAGGTGGCAGTTGATTTGCAGTAAAATTAGCAAGTGTGTGGTGCTTAGCTGGACAGGATGGTGACATGTGCAGGGGCAGAAGGGGCTGTGGCTCTTAGATCGTTCAGGCCCAAAAAGGGGTAAGAAGTCCCCCGTATCTTTGCTGCCCTTTTTGTTGCATCTGGGCGAGAGACATTCTATGCCAGACAGTAGTGCTGGATCAGAAGTGCAAGCTTCCTCCACCAGATGAGCCAGAATGTAACAGGAATCATATGTGCAAGCTTCTCTCATGAACAGCACAGGTACAACACAATGAGTAGCAGTGTCCGTGCGCTTTATCAAGAGAGCAATCACTGACTCACTAATGTAATATTACCTCTTTAGTAGGCAGGTAAGCGTGTACAGCAGCCTCACTAAATGGTAGGAACAAGATCATGCGTCACTGCTTTTTATCCATCACAGGTCCTCTGGAGTGCAATACAGTTCAGCTGCCTAACTCTACATTGTCTGCATTTATACATAGAGTTGTGTGCATATGATTTCCATTTTGTGAATTTGTACACACAGTACACATTACAGTTGGGATACATCCTTTTTGAATTAGTTGCAATCAACACATGTGCAAATGTATACTTCTCTGGTTTATTCAGTGGTGGACTGGGAATCAAAAGAGGCCCTGGAAATAATGTTCAAAATGGCTCCACATTACACCTTTTCCGCAAGCCCAACCCTTTTCCTACTGAGGACATTTGGAAATAAAACAGGTTACCACAAAAAAAGAGGCCTGGGGTGCAGAGGCCTACTGGGAAATCTCCAGAGTTCCCTATAGGCCAGTCCACCCCTAGGTGTATTTCACCCTTACCCCTGGAAAACGCTTGGTGAATCACCCGCATGCCCAGGAAGTGAGCGAGGCGGACAGCAGGAAGCAATTGAAATGCAGGAAGTCTTGAGATCCCGGACTATTTCGAACTCTTTGCTCTAGGTTCAAAGTTTGGGGATTGAGGGACCCTTCAAGTCGGTCAAGAAGACTTGCTTATGGGTTGGTCCATAATGTACTGACCTCTGCACCTGTCCTTGAGTATATTACCATGGCATCTGTCATTTCTCCCCGTTATTTTCCCCGTTATACTATCTACGCAACAAGATATACATTAGAGAAACCAAAAGGTGTCCAGTTTGTCATTGATCGTCACGAGGATGTCAGCGTGCAGTGTAACATTGCCCTTCTGACGCTGTTTGCAGAGGAAATTGCATTTCTCTGTCACTCACCCTATACTTTGTCGAACTGTTCCGCTCGCATTAGGCCATTGAATTTTGCGGACTTTGTTTTTCCAGCTTTGCTTGATCTGCTGGACATTTTTTAACCGCAGGAAAAAAGAATGAAAACTACAGTATTCCATGTAAGAGCAACTTTGTTGACAGCAACGAGGCACTACAGTATTATGAAAACTGTCAAAACGACGACGTCAAACTCCCACTTGACGAGACCAAACAAGATGAAGTCATGTTGCTGACCTTGCGCGCCGCCCCTTAGCCTAAGCAAAGTGTGCGTCTTCTTCAAATGACATTCCTTCCGCTGAAGAAAGTCTGCAAGAAGCAGCTATCTCGCCCAGACGGGAGTGCGGCATTATCCCCTTGACAGTTCCCGCAGCCGTCGCTGCCAGTAGCACGTCCTGGATGGCGGGAATAGTCTGGGTTGGGTGTCTCAAACTTGATGCTGACATTATACCTGTCACAGAACACCATGAACACCCTGCTGAGCGAGCATGACGATTTGATTACAGCATATCCTTTGCGAAAAAATTGAAAAAACCACAGCCAACAGATAAGCAATGTCTATTGGACTTTATTCCAATAGTCGTAGACACCACAATAACTAATAGCTGTTCTTAAAAAATGTGTTACAGTATGGAGAGTCGGCGGCCTATATTTTGTGAGCACCCGCAAACTGTAATTTAAATACTGGAAAGATACACATCAGACGCTAAAACATGCAACATTGCAACTGGCCCTTCCTGGCCTTGGCTGCCTTTCACAGACCGCAAAGGTGTAAAGCAACGCAAAGGTATGCATGTATTTTTTTTAATTTAAATTTTGCATAGCGCTGACAATGCACACAGACTGCTTCAGCACTCTAGGGAGGGGATGGAAAGGGTTTTTGGGGTGAGGGAATCAAGCAATGGAAGCGGACAGTAGGGTTGTTTCACAAGGAAACAGACATTGGGGGTCATTAAGAGGTTGGAGAAAATGGGAAAATGTTGCTGGTAAAGGATTACCGGCACTGCATACCGCTCCGGTCTATTCCGACCCAAGAACCCGGTATTAGAGGCGCCGCAAATAACGTTGCCGCTAATAGCGGCATGGGCTTGGGCACGCGGACCATCATGCCGGCAATACCGGGACACCGCTAACAGGAGGACATCACAAGTCAGGCAGACATGCAAATGCCGGCATCGTGAAGGCGCTAATACGGGATACCGGCATGCCGGAAATGCCAGCATCGCGAAGCACCAGTAAACTGCTATGTGCAGTGTTCCCAACTGCCACAGGTGCACACAATCAGCACAGGTGGACGCAATGGAGTCTGGGGCAGCACAAAAGGAGCACACCCACACACCACACCCCTTCCCACACCAAAATGATTCCACTGGTAGTGGCAATACTGGGGCTGGAGGACATGCTTGCATTGCTACACCAGCAACAACAACAACAGCAGACAGCACAGAGGAGACGCAGGAGGAGAAGGAGGGTGAGACAGGCACAGCATGCCCCACCAGTGCAGCCAGTGGTACCACGCAGGCAGCCCCCAATCCTTCGCATCAGAGCCAGTACATTCAACCTAACCCCTGAGCAGATCCACACCCTGTACCGTCTGAACCGGGACACCATCACCACCATTGTGGACATGATACATGACGACAGTGTCAGCCTCCTTGAAATATGCACCGCCATCCACCCTCTACTGAAGGTAGTGTCGGTGCTCCACTTCATTGCCACAGGCATATACCAGCACACACTGCGGCACATGCATGGCATATCACAACCCTTATTTTCTCGCATGCTGAACCAAGTGCTGGATGCCCTCCTGAAGCACACAAGGGACTACATATCCCTACCACCGATTCCTCAGGAGATTTTTGATACAAAAGTTGGCTTCCATGCACTGGCAGGCATGCCAAATTGTATAGGTGCCCTCGACTGCACCCACATGGAGTTGGTAGTCCCACATGCCATGGAGGTGGTGTACCGCAACCGCAAGCAATACCACTCCATCAATGTGCAGATGGTATGTGACGCCTGCAAGATCATCACATATTGTTGTACCCGATATCCCAGATCAACTCATGACTCAATGGACCTGCGGAACTCCACGCTACCACGCTACATGGAGCGACATGCAAGACGACGTGCCTGGCTGCTAGGTAAGTTGCATGACAGACACATGGCAGTGAAATGGGGGGATAGATGCCCACACCACCATGGTGTCATTGTTGTAGCGACAGCCCAATGTACACATCCCAAAACACTGTGCCTCAAAGCATCACAGTCTGAACATGACAACCAAATCCCATAGCATTGAAGTAAGCTGCACACCTATCACAACATGCCAAACTTAAAACCACCCCAAATCCCACAACACGTGCACCACGCATCATCATACCTCACCCTCCGTAACACAATCCAGCAACATGCTGTGAATATTCACTATGTAAATGTATGCAGCAAATCACCACACAGGACAAGCATCCATGGGAGTGCACTGAACAAAACCACCAAGGAAATCCACTGCTTATCACAGGGCCGTGACCACCACAGAAGTGCAGCATGTAGCCATGGGAATAATAAGCGCTGAATGACAAATAATGCAGAGACTACTGCCAATGCTGCCAATTACAAAATCATACAGAACACTACACATTGCATATTCAACACAAACACAGCGGTATGCATCCACAATGCATGAACAACATCAAGGCAGTGTACACCATGTGTTATCTTGAAGATGCAACCCACACCATAAGTCCATGGCACAGAACACATTGAGGGCATGAAAAATGTGTGCATACAACCAGGGACATGTGCATGTGACCAACACTTATCTGCAGGCATGTGTGACAAGTACAGCTGTCCATCATGAATCGACTAACATATATCTTTTATTTCCTCTCATGCAGGTGATAGTGGCTATCCCTTGAAGCCATGGCTCCCCACCCCTGTCCGAAACCCACAGAACAGGCACGAGGAGGACTACAATTGTTCCCATACCCGTACCCGTGTGGTCATCGAGCAGACCTTTGGCCTGTTGAAGGCACGGTTTCACTGCCTTAGCCCGTTGGGTGGGGCACTCCTCTATTGGCATGAGAAGGTAGCCAAGATCATCATGGCATGTGTCATGCTGCACAACATGGGAATCCCACAGAACGTGCCCTTGCCCCCTGACATTGAACTGGAACCACCTGGTGATGATGAAGGGGATGAAGAAGATGTGGGCGCACATCATCGCGGTGTCGATGCACAGGAGGGACGTGCTGTGGGTCAGTCAGTAATTGCACAATATTTCTAACACACATGGGTGCAGAGGGTGACATGAAAGTGGGACAGAGGGCACTGGGTGTGGGAGTACATGTACACTATGCACTGTATAGCAATAAATGACACATATGCAATAAGGAATGTCCACTCAAGATTTTATTTTACACTACAGTTGTATTAAACTGTCCAATAGAATTAAGTGCTCAAACCCTCCACCTCACACACCCTCTCCCCCCTCCCCACACAACTCCCCCACACAACCTCTCCCCCCTTACTCTCCCCCTACAACTCCCCCACACATGGTGTCCAAGCAAATGCTTTATGTGTCTGCGTCTATTTCCTTGATCAGGCTGCCCCATCTACATCCTCCACTTCCTGGACCTGGTGGCGGCATGTCCGATGGGCGCAAGGTGCGCGCTGTCCTGCATAGGGGGCTGGTTTGGGTGGAGCTGGATGAGGAAGGGGTGGCTGCTTGCTCCAGTCTGGGGGCCGGACGCTCAGCCTCCAAGGAATCCGCTATGTGGGAGAGGACCTGCTTCAGTGCAGACACCTCCTTGAATATTCTTGTGGTGCTTGCCCCAATGACCTGCCTCAGGGAAGCAGTGTTGTCGCGCCCCTCCTGCCTTGCCTGGGCACCGTCTGCAACAAACTGCCTCACTAGGGCTGTGAGCTCCTCCTGGTGCTACACTGCATGACCTATCTGCTGCACCCCAGCCTGTACACCAGTGGAGGTGGAGGGTACATGTGTGACATCTCCAAATCCATGTGGCTCCTCTGTGGGACTCATGCGTCCTTGTACGGCCTACCCTCCAGACTGCTCCGGTGTGGTGTGATGGTAGGAGTAGACAGGTGTGACCTGGGGGGATGGTGCGGGTCTGGGTGTTGCAGGAAGGTCAGAGGAGTCGTCCTCGACAGGAACCCACACCTGAACCTGCGCATCATCGTCTATCTGGGGTGCCGTAGCTGCCGCCTCCCCATCAGAGCTGTTCTCTGCTGAAAGTGCCCCATCGCCCACTGTCTCCTGTGCAGGTGACACAGGTGTTGTGGGGACTGTAGCAATGGGCTTTGGCGTCACCGTTCTGTGGCATCCTGTACGGTTTGCAACTTCAGTGCATGTCGTGGCTTGGCTGGGCCTTTCGATGTGGAAGGCCTGTTGCCTTCTTCCCTGGCCCTCTTCTGGGGAGTTGTTGCCTGTGGGGGTGAGTCCCGGGCCTCGCTGTCAGGATCTGAGCCTGTAGGGGACCATGAGTGGGACGGCATAAGTGATGGTTTGACAACAATCATGCATACATTGGTATTATTGCTCTTGTACACATTAGCGGGGATTTGGCAGTGGAGTGTTGATGAACACGTTGCTTGCTATATGGGTGGAGCATGGAGGCATCCGTCAGGGTCACTCATGTTGGAGCTGGTGTGTGCTATGTGACATGCATTTCTGTTGTGGACTGCGTGCAGTGTGACTGATGCCATTTTCAAATTTGTCTGGTGTGTGTCAGGTATGGCATTGCCATGCTACATGCATGTGCATGTGTCTATGCTGTGGACGTCATCTAGGCAGGGATGTGTCAATGTGTATGTATTGGGCCATGCATTGCCTCTTCGGACGGACAAATTGAAGGACTATCATCATACTTAGCATTACAGTGTTTTCATAGGACACTCACCTCCATCCGCCGAGGAGGTGGCACCACGTTCCATCTCGCCCATACCCTCTATGGCCTCAATGCTTGATGGGTGAGCTAGGACCACACCAGTAGCCATGGCCTGGCTCCGGTTTGCGGACAGAATGTTCGTGACTCTCAGGCGCAGGTCATCCCACCGCTTGCAGACATCCTTGATTGTCCGGGGAGTGATGCCAACGGAATTGACTTTTTGGGCATCTCTTTCTTCTTTATCTGTGCCTCCCTCTTGAGGCTGTTTGCAAAAACAACCTCTGCATTGTCTGCCAGTGTCTCAGCCAGCATAGTCAGTTCGTCCTCATTGAAGCGCTCTTTGCGCTGCCGGGATGCACATTTTTTTACAGCCTTGGGCATGATGCTGGTGGTGAAGGTTGATAACTGTAGTCAGAAAAAGGCTCCAGGTCCTGTGTGGTGAGGGTGGCAATGGATTGTGTTTTTCTAGATGGCCGCCGTGTCCTTTCCCGTTCCTGTGCGATGACGCAACTTCCGGATCTGCTTATTTACAGGCACCGTTATTAGTGGTCACCGCTGATAGCGGTACCCGCCAATGCCGTATACATTGATGCCGGTAGTGCTGTCTGCACTTTCCATGATGCCGCTAAGGGCCATTTTTTGGACTTTAGCAGCATGCCGGTAATGTCGTTACCGGCATGCCGCTAAGCTCGTGCACGCAAACTTGTAGTAGCCCTCTATTAGCAGGCTCTTTACTACACGGACACAGTATTTGCTCCATGCTGGTAAGGACGGTTACTTACCTCCAACCTCGTAATGACACCCATTGTTTCACTTGAATGAGTAATTCCAATTACACAGCCCACACTACCAGCAGCGGTGTCTTTGA
Source organism: Ambystoma mexicanum (assembly GCF_040938575.1). Taxonomy (NCBI): domain Eukaryota; kingdom Metazoa; phylum Chordata; class Amphibia; order Caudata; family Ambystomatidae; genus Ambystoma; species Ambystoma mexicanum. The sequence continues at coordinate 762,516,647 of NC_090941.1, forward strand.
GCCCATATTCCTAGTGTTCTTTTGTCCAAAATGAACTGTTTAAAACCAGGACCTCCAGGTTTCTGATTTTACCTAGCTTCAGTAGGAGGGTATTCTAAGTCTTGGTATTTCCCATTTTATGAAAGTCTGACTTTGAGGTGCGTCACATGATTTTTGCTGCTTGATTACGGACCAATCCGATTTTAACAGAAAGATATTTCAAGTCTAATTTGTTGTCAATTGAGGGGACAAACAGGTCAGCGTGACTTGGACCTGCCTTTCCTATGGCAGCCAGCCAGATGAGCAAACATCCTGCTTCGGCGATGCTCTCTATCTTCCTCAGGTAACCCACTGCGTGGTGCATAGACTGCCACGTTCTAGGCAGTTTGTGATCATAGGAAAACTGCTGTGCACCCGTTTTTTAGTGGAGGAGAGGCAGCGCTGGAGCCAATTAAAGTTGTACTTTGCCGCTGTAATCATTATATAGACATGGGTATCATCGGTGCATGAGTGAATGCGGATGGTAAAGCTCGTAGTCAGTGGGCACTTTGTTTGGGGCATCTTCAAGACAACCAAATAACCTACTGATCATGGCCCCTGGCACAACATTTAGATCTTAAAAGGTGTTCAGGTTGTCACACCCAGTTCCACATGTCACACACCTGTCAAACACCTGTTTAAGAGTCACTTCCAGATGTGTAGGTTCAGATCTGGGTCCACAGATCCAGCTGGGGCACCACTGACTCCACCGTGTGCTTGCAGGCCTTGCCCACAAAATTGGGTTAGGCCAAGTGATGGGCCTGCAAGCACTGAGCTGGATGGCACCCACATAGACCCAACTAAGACCCAGTTCTGAGCCCACTGACCCCAAGTGCGGTTTGCTGGCATTGCACAGACATCACTCAATGTCTGCAATGACAGGTCCACCCTGCTGGCTCAGTTCCAGCTTGGGCCCTGTGCACCAACAAAGAGCCAGATTAGACCTAGCTGAGAGGTGACAGACTCTGAGCTGGGTTTGCAGGCCAACACCGATACAGCTTAGAGCTTGGTGCCTTCAGGCCTTAAACTGGGTCCATGGCCTCACACAGAGCCAAGTCTTAACCCGGCACCTGGTCCGGTGAACTGGCTCTTGGTCCGCTTTATGCCTGAAGACCACGACACAAGTCTGTTAGAGTCCTCAATGATATCAACTCAATAGTAATGGTTAAGAACAGCACTCTTATTTCCAGTGACATATCTTTGGCGCAGTTGAAAGAACCAGCCTGAAAATTTGCACTGGGGGGTTCGGGGGGTAGGGGGTAGGTGGGGATTTGGAGACGTATGGTGCCAAAAGTGTGCTTTCAAAAATTTGGTGAACATGTGCTGTAAGTAGTCAAAACACATTAGTGATATCTAGGTATGCACAACGAACATACTTGTGAGTGGCCGCCTTTGCAGACCATTTAAGGGAAGTGGATTGGGTAGTGGGGAAATATCTAATCTGATTGGATGGGGGCACGTAACATTTTTCAAACGGGCACCTTTGTGATTTGTGATCTTTTGCACAGTTCCTAAACGTTTGCTTTACACAACTTTTCACCGGGGCGTATTGCACCTCATTGACCGGTCCCTTGTCCCTACGCAAGGTGAAGAGGAACAGAAGACTGCAATATTTAACAGAAAGGACAGAAACATGCCGTTTTTCCCTGGGGCCCCTGAACGCGAACTTGGAAAACCTCATAGAAGGCGCATATTGCAGTACCCTGTGTCCCCGACCCTAGACAAGGTAAGGGCTGGGCCCAGAGGGGTGCAATATGACCTCACAAGGGCAGCATGAAATGCCTTTTTTCACGGGATACCTGGATCCAATCTAACGTTGCCTGTGCAGCCAACACATGGACGAGGGGGATATTACAGCCCCTTTCGAATCCCGCGGACCCTGGGCAAGGTGAGAGGCAGACACAAAGCCGTGAAAAATGCTTAGAAAAGGGCCGACATATATATATTTTTTTATGAGATGTCTGAAACCTGGGTCTCCGAACCTGATCGCAAGAAGTTGTCAGCTGTGGAGGAAAAGTGAAACTGGGAATGCAGATGATAATGTGAGTGCAAGTTAATGTAATGGTACCATGAACGTTTCATTCATTCGAGAAGCCCGGCCCCAAATCAAACGAGCTGGAGGATATAAAAATGTTGGCTGCTGTGTGTAGACACAAACACAAACAGAAACATTATGAAGACTGCCATGTATTCGCATTTACTGCACCAGCACAATTGCATTAGAAGAAATACGTTCATCACCAAATTGCATTTGCCATGCAACAACTTGTCTTCATGCTACCACTACAAACCATTTTTTTTAACCTTAACTCTATTCACTGCTTGCAGCTTTCGGATTATCTCACACACACTATGTTCCTGACCTGGAGGTGTCGGGGATGGCCTGGCTTCCCAGAACAAGGATTTGTGCTAATTATAGGAGATCAGTCCTCGCTATGACATCATCGCACTTGCCACCAGCTGGCCCTACTTCTCTTATTGTTTTTATTTAATCTATTACCCCTTGTACTGCACTGTTACACCCCCCTCCCATTCCGCACTTCTCCTCCTCCCCTTTCCTCTGCACTTGCACGATCTGAATGACACTTGGCCTAGTAGGATCGCTGTCTCTGTCGTGCCTCTGTCCCTCCACTCCTCCCTTGCCGCGTTACGCCTTGAAACACTTGTGTATAGGCACTTTAGAAATGCCACATCATATCACATCATATAATCCACTCTCCTGCATTCAAACTAATGGAACACAACACATATAAAGAGGGGATATTTCAGGTATGGAGTGCACGGTTCAAATTACAGGGATCCAGGCCTCTTAGTTTTTTGTCTGTCTACTGCAGCGCTGTGCATTAAAGATTTCACAAACATTTGATTTGATGCAAACATTTGGTAACATGAATGTGCAGATGCTTTGGCCAAAAGAGGCTAGCAGGCTACCTCTTCAGTGTCATTTTTCTAAATTATTAGTTAAAAATATATTTAAATTTGTAACTAGCCTGTATCTGTTTTTATGTGTCTTTCTTTATTGTTATTCTGCTTGTTAGGAAGAGCGCTCTGAAACGACCATTAGGTTGTGGAAAAGCCGGCTGTCGCACCAAGCAATTGCATTCACACACAATGCTAAATGGGGTTTGTTAACCTAGGGAGTCAGTGTTAGGGAGAATTGTAATTTCTGTGCCAATTCCCTTTAACCTTAGAGACCCCCAGCTCTTTTGCCGGAATCAGCTTTTTAATGTTTACTCCTGAGTGAGTGGGACTTTTTCCACCACTCCCTCATGTGTTTTTCTGACTAGGTTTTATGTTTACTACTCTTTAATACAGTCTGGTAAACTCCATAGGCATCAGCTCTTTTTGCTTTGTGACACACAGCACCTTTTGTGTAGTGCTACAGAGAAGTCCCTTGGACTTCTTAATGTTTAAATACATTTTCTTGGGCAAACTACTGTTCCCAAGAATAGTAAGATGACTTTTGTCTTACCTTTTCTTTTGTGGGACCAGCACACACCACCCTATTTGGAGTACTGGGGGTTACATAGTAACTCCTTATTCAACTTCTCATGCATCCTTGTGTTACACTAACTTGAATGCCTGATGGCAGTGGTTTCCTTTTTCACTACTTTTGTGCCATGTATCTACAGGCTGATTCCTCAGCTGCACTACAGTAGCCAAGGGTGACCATTTTCCCAAAATGGCCCCTATCTTCTTTTTTTGCCATTTCTTGTCAGTTAGTTCCTTCTGGGCTTTTACTCTGTTGTTTGAATCTGGTTTGGACCTTTGTGCATTGTGCTTTTGGTGGACTTCAGCTCTGAAGCCCGCCTAGGCTCCAGTGTGTCTGGAAAGGCAGGAAGTGAACAAAGGTTCCCAAAACATCCAGTTCCTTTGTCTCTAGGTGTGCCTGAGTGAAACCAGTTCTGACTGGCTGGCTGCCACCCTGCTGGTTCATTGACAGCCCTAGGCCTGTGAATGAATAGGAACTTGCTTAAAAGGTGAGGTTTTTGGCACTGGAGTCAGAGTCCACCACTGGAGGACAACATCCGATGAAGAAGATGTGAAGAGACACCAGCAGCACCCTCCTGAAACGCAAAGTGCTCAGTAAAACCCTGCAGCTGTGCTGACCTCGTTTTTGTTTTCGACTGTGAAGAACCGGAAGGGATGGCCTCCTCCCTTGGGCTGGTGGGACCTATTAGCCTTAAGACAAGCTTCATTTTGCACAACTCCTGACTTGCTGTGACTTTCCAATGCAGTAAAATAGCAATGCCCGGGGACCCCTGACCATCATCGATTGCTTGTCTTTGGAACAGCAAATTTGGCCAAAACTTTGTGGGCACCCAGAAGACTCTATAGGAGTAGGAACTCCTTATCCATACTTCCCTCACCAGAGTTCAGGACCAAGGGATCAGGTAACCTCCAACCAAAGCTGTTTGTCCTTCTTTGGCTCTAAGAAAAATGTGCCAAAACCACAAAAGGCTGCTGAATCAAGGAGAATCAATTGCTGCAGAGTCCCTCTCTCGAGTGCTGCCATAGCAGCCCACCAGAAGTCCTCTTTTTCGTCACCATGGCCAAGGACCAGGAACAAGGGTCTGCTGCACTGCAACAGGAAGGCATGCAGCTGGAACCAATGCTTCAATTCACAGGCAATCTGGGGGTTGGGGTACATCTACCTTTTGCCAGTTGTGGTGCTTCCTAGCTTGGGGAGTACTATTCTAAACCCTTTTGAGTTGATTTCAACTCACCTGCAACAGTCTCCTAGCTTGTTCTTCTTCAAGGTAGCTCCTCTTGAGCTTCTGCGATTTTCTACTGAACTAGTGACTATTTTAAAACATTATTCTAAGAAGAGTGCATCATATCCTTGAACTGGCCCATTGACTGTGGCTGTCCTGGGTCCCTAAAGGCCCCCCTCTGAACCTATTGGCTTTTGCAGTGCTTATTCTCTTAGAGGTTTTAATTTATTGAACACTATTATTGCTGGGATAAAAGACTGCCGACATCCCTCTGGGAGAATCTAACTGTTTTGCTACTTACAAACACTTTCACCTACTGGCTGAAGAACCCATTGGAGTTCAAGCTAGTGTTTCTTTAGTGTCCCTGGGTCTGTGGGACAACACAATATAGATGTGTATAATACCATACTTGACAATACAAAAGAATATTACAAGGTCAGTGTGCTTGTAGATGGCCAGGAGACTCCTGCCATCAGAGACACTGGGGCCAGCTTTACAGTTGTTGATGAAAGTTTCTTCAAACCTGAGGATGTAGCTACGGCACCCAAATGTCCCACTAAACTTGCTGAAGGCCATATCCAAATGTTTCCAATTTTGCCAGCCCTTATCCAGTGCAATAACATCACTGTGAGAATTCCTGTTTGTGTGCAGCCCGAAGTACCTGGGAGGGTCCTGTTGGATAATGACTTAAAAACTCTTGGAGTAGTCGCCTGTACCCCTTGGCCTCCCCGCAAAACAAAACAGGAGCTCAAACCAGCAGGCAAGCCAACCTTCCACTTCAAGAAAGAAGAAAGAGACCAAGCAGAAATCCGAGTCTCTGGTAAGAAAAAGGGTCTCAAACCCAAACCTGCTCTGAAAACCAGTACTTCCCCCAGAGGACAGTCCCAGGTCACCCCAGTGGCTCCATCCGCAGCTGAGGCTGAGTCGGTGGATGAACCAACTCCTGAGGAGCCAGTACTGGTGAGACAGAGCTGGAGGATCTCATATCCTGCTTAGAAGATCTGGATTCTAGAGCCCATCCTGAGCTGAAGACCTTTCTTATTGAAGGTGGACCTGCTAGGACAGATTTCAGCAGAGGACAAAGAGAGTGTTCCTCTCTAGAAGGTCTCAGACAACAGATAGCTTTCCAGCTGGAACCGTAAGAGCCAGGGAAGCATACTGGGAGGAGTGTCTCCTCTACAGTGATCCTGGAGTCTACCCCAGGGGACTTCAGGTGACTGGTAGTACCCCAGGAGGTTAGACCCAAACTCCTATAACTAGCATATGAGATACCTCTGGCTGACCACTTGAGATCCAATAAGAGCAAAGAGAGGCTGTCTCTGTACTTTTACTGGTGCAAGAAGGGTGCAGATGTTGATAAACATTGTAGGAGCTGCCACACTTGCCAGAACTCTGGCAAAAGTGGTTCTGTGGGGTGAAATAGCCCCTGGATGTAAGAAATAAAGAGGCCAAAGTCAGTTACGAGGACTCATCAAAATGCAAGGCCTGCAAAGAAATAAGGTTCCACATAAGGCCTTGTACATTCAAATCAAAAGGTAAGAGCAGGTGCCTAAAATGCAAAATATGGAGAGGCGCGCAGTGCCTTTCATGAAGGAATGACACATGGCAAGAACATTTTGACAAATCCATGAAGAGCTGGCTGTACTGATATTTCCATGAAACAGCAGTCCACATAACCCTCAATGGGATGTCAGAATTGTGTTCTGCAGATGCAGTCAAACGGAGCTCATGTCATGTGTTAAATAAATAAAATGTTAATTTTTTTTTCATCCAAAGTGACAATCTGTAAAGCAAAATGTTCACCAAAACCACTAAAGGTGTGAATATGATGTTCTTAACTAACAGCGGTATGCCAGGGGCTAACAATTTAGTTGTCACACTTATACATATATGCTGAAACTATGTGCCTTCCAAAGCTTATTTAAAAGTAAAATGTGGGTTTAAAGGCAATTTGCAGCAGGGTGCTTGAATGTTCAGTTTCTTCAGTATTGAAATTGACCTCAGCATTCCCCCCACCTTTGCTGTCCTGAAGACAGGCCTGCGGTGTCATCATCAATCAAGAACCATTTCTTAAAAATACAAGCCTAAATACAAGAAATAATATACTCTTAGATGGGAAATGCAGGAAAACCAGATACGGTTGTGTCTGTTCTGCAGCACTGGAGACCTGCAGGTCACAAGGCCCATAAAAATGTATTAGCTTAGTCATTAGCCCTTGAAGGGGCAGGTTAATCTAAACACAGATCCCTCTCTTGACATCATATGCCTGAACAGGAGAGTGAAACTTAAAAAGGTGGGTGTCTAAGCAATAAGTAATGAAGCTGCACATTGTTTTGAGATGGGAGAAATGCATTTTATTATGTAAATTAAACAGTGTAAATCGCACAGTAGTCATTCCAGGCATTTATGAAAGGTGACAGTTAACCCCTTATAACCATGCTTAAACAATTTTTGTGGCATACACACACTAAAGTTATTAATGAAAATGTGATGTGGGCATCCTTGTGTTCATCAGCGTTGATAACAATTGATATAGCATGCCAATTATGAGTAGTATGATGCCCATAAAGTGCCATATTTTTCACTGATATAGTTCCTGAGTAAATGAAGAAAAACTGTATCTCTCCACAGGAATGACATACAAACTTCTGACTAGCTTCATCTGATTCACATTAAAATATAGTTGTCAAAAATCTATTCATACATATAAAGGTTTGGAGATTAAGGGCACTTGCCATGTAGTGAGATTTCTATGTCCCTCAAGCAGACTGAGCCCACCTGTCAAAGTGAGATGATGAAGTTCTCTCTTCCCTTAGTTGTCCCAAGCAATCCTCTATTCCCTTTCGCAAGAATTATGACACGTTTGTGATGTCATCTGCCCTATAACTAAGCCAGCTTGCCTCTGAGCTGGTGCGTTCCCACTAATTCCATGAGGTGACCTGCTGCCAAAATCTAGTGTGAACATCCCAGCAGAGAGAGGCCTACCCTTGAATTGGAGTCAGGAGACATAGGGCCTCATTACGACTTTTAGCGCCATGGCTGCCTCCAAAATCGTGTCCGGGTCTGGTCGGGTGGAGTGGGGACTTACTGGGGCATCCTGACCTAGGTGGACCTGGTAAATCTCCATTCCGAATGCCATTCCACATTCCCATTTGAGCCCCCATATGGCTCAAAGGGAAGGGGGAAGTTGCTAATAACGGGCCCGCTAATTGCTGGCCCGTTATTAGCTCCAAGATCCCTTATCAGGTCCCGTAAAGAACGTGTGGTCAGACCACACGTCCTTTACGGTACCCGCTAAGGGACCTCGGAATTGGGTGGTAAGGGATTACCGGCACCGGTCTCCTTAACGGTGCCCAGTATCCCTTACCGCCCACCTCGTAATGATGCCCATAGAGAGTGATTGGGACCATTGGATATTCCAGTGGTGTGCACTGACGCTCCCTCTCCCTAATGCCCACTCCAGACCTCCACTCTAAGTAGAAATACCCCAACCCATAGATTGTGTATTCCTATATTTTCAGCATTGTTTTAGCATTGTCCCATTGAAAAATCCCCCATTTTCCTGTGTAGATCCTTAGCATATTGATCAAAGTAAATCAATTAATTCCCCCCTTGAATTCACAGGATCTGTATTTGTGGGATTCAAAACCAACAATCGTTTCCCAGTTTGTTGTGAGCCAGTATAGTCATAAGAATTTGCCAAAAGAATTAATTTCAAAAAGCCCTGTGTGTTCCCATTGTAAGGTGCAAAATGAAATTGTTTCCCTGTGTGTTCCCATTGTAAGATGCAAAACAAAATTGTTTCCCTTGTGTTCCCATTGTAAGGTGCAAAATAAACTTGTCCCTGTGTTCCCATTGTAAGGTGCAAAACAAAATTGTCCCTGTGTTCCCATTGTAAGGTGCAAAGCAAAATGTTCCCGGTATTCCCATTGTAAGGTGAAAAATGAAATTGTCCTGTGTTCCCATTGTAAGGTGCAAAATGAAATTATACCGGTGTTCCCATTGTGAGCTAAAAACAAATTCCCATTTGCATTTTGTTTCTCACATTGCAATTGTGCTAAACATCCCAAAATCAATTTTCCCATTCTGTTCTGACCATAATCCTGAAGCCCTATGTGTGTTTTTGTCAGGCGCAGCAAAACATTTTCCCTTTACCCTTCTTCCTGTCATATTGTTTCTGTAAATCATATCCCAAATCTGATTTTTCCATTGTCTTCCTACTCCCTGCCGCTGCCTTCCATTCAAAAGAGTCAAGCCTAGTGGATATTTGGAGGGTGAGGGTTGCTGGGACCAAATTAATACCCTGTTTGCCATCATTTTCATTGTGGGCTTTGAACTGTTCTTTTCTTGTAGTGGGGTGATGTAAAAGGTAGCTATTGTAACTGAATATTCTAGTGTCATCTCTGTGTTGGTAATTTACCAAAAAGGATGTTTTGTCTTTGTGTTGCCACACCATTAATGGCTGATGTAATCTGTTTGTTCTAATTTGACTTTAATAAATACATTAATAAATCTTACTAATAAACACTGGCCAGGTTCCTAGTCCATTGTGGCACCAGGTATCTGTTGGGGTTGTGTGCGAGACGGATTGGAGGCCTAGCAAAAAGGACCTGAATGATAGAAATAAAAGCATTTTTATTGTGTGCCACATTCATTGTAGGAGAAGGAGATCTTGCGTGTGACCATATAATAACCTGCAAAAGTTCCAATAATGTGGCACCTTTAGTGCCCCGCCCCATGGTGGGAGTGCCTTTTGAGAGGGTGGGGATTGACATTGTTGGTCTCCTAGATCCTCCTACCTCCTCAAGGAACCAATTTATATTGGTTCTGGTAGACCATGCTACCGGATATCCTGAGGCGATACCTATGAGAACTGTTACTGCCCAAGCAGTGGCTAAGGCCCTCCTTGCTATTTCTACTAGGGTTGGGTTTCCTAAGGAAGTTATCTCTGACAGGGTGTCACATATTATGTCCCACTACATTCAGACCATGTGGAAAAACTGTAGTGTAACTTACAAGTTCTCAACTGCCTGCCACCCACAAACAAATTGGCTGGTAGAGAAGTTTAACCATACTATGAAGAGCATGATAGGTGCCTTAGAGGAACTCCTGAGAAGAAAGCAGGAACTTCGACTGCCATGCCTTCTATTTTCTTGTAGAGAGGTGCCTCAAGCTAGAGTGGGTTTCTGCCCCGTTGAGCTCCTCTATGGTCACCCTGTCAGAAGCCCTTTGAACCTGATCAGAGAGGGTTTGGTGAGTGCTCCATCCCTGAAGCCAGTCCGTGTCACTGACTATGTACTAGGCCTCAGGAATAGGATGGGACTCTTGATGATGAAGCAGTCAAGCTTTGGTCAAACATTGGCTTGACCAGAAGGCCAACATGGTGGAGTTCACTCCAGATCAGTTAGAACTAGTTATGGTTCCTACAAGACAGAGGGCCTTACAGGACACATGGATTGGACCCTTCAAAGTTGTAGGCAAGCTTGGAGAGCTTGGAGAGGTTAATTATTTGGTGAACTTGGGCAACCCCAAGGAGGCCACTAGGTTTTTCACACTAATCGTTTGAAGGCTTATGTCTCTAGAACAGAACTAGGAGCTTTATTGCTTTGTTGGGTTAAGTTCTCACCTTAACGTCCCTCCAACTAACGTTCTTGAAAAAAAAAATGTATATATATTTATATGTTAATGTTAATGTTAAAGGTCATTTGTACCGTGCACTATCACCACCGAAGTGGTCCCCTGGCGCTCTGGCGGCTCTGAAAAGGGGAGGGGTTGGGGTGGGTTAGTAGAAATAAGCTGGAAAAGTGCAAGAGAGCAGTGATGTGCTGTTGGCAGCCTCAGCCCGGTGGGTCCGTCGGCTGGGCTTGGGGTGTTTTATGGTCCGTAGTCGTCGTGTGCTGTTGTGCAAGTCTATGTGTGGTTTGTTTTGTTGTTGCATTGTTGTGAAGTTTGTGCGGATTGCTGCGTTTAAGGCTTGTGGTTGTGTTTGGTTATAGTTTCAGAGGTGTATGCAGAGGGATGGAATTGTTAGTTGGTTGGTTAGTTGGCATTGCTGTCCTTGCAATTGTGGGATTCCATCTAGGTCCGGAATTTATATATTCAGAAAAAAACTTTGTTAAAGGGACGTTATGGTTCAAAGTAAAACCGAAAACCCGCTGAAATTTGCTAGTTATGGTAAGCTAAGCCACCATAACTCGCGCCACCACCGTGCATTGCTAAGACCAACACCAAGGACATCAAAGATGACATCGCAAATGTCAATGATGACATCACATGTCTGAGTCGCTCTTTTTTCCTTTAGTGATATATCTTGGCCAGTAATAATTAGGAACAAAAAATTCAAAAAGTACTATATTTGTACACATATACTTCTAATATGTTCTTACAATAATTCCCCTAGGGTGCACTCACAGCATATGAAACATATACATAAGGAAAACACACACTTGAAAGACAGCAATACTTTCTGTGTATGAAGACAATCAGTAAGGTTATCAACACTTTCTTATTGTTTTGCTGTTTTTTTATTACTGTACTTTCTCTGGATATGGTCATATTTGTATTTGCATTACTTTCTTTAGGGTGCAGTCAGATCATGTGATACTTACACATAGGGAAGTAGTAGCTTTGAAGCAGCGCAATCATTTCTGTGTATAAAGATAATCAGTTAGGTTATGAACACTTTCTGTTTCTACTGCTGCTTTTTTTGCGTACTTCACTTTCCCTTTATATACTCATATTTGTATGTATTGCTGTCTTTGGGTTTTATATGTAATATTGAAATTATGTAGTAAGTGGGTTTTATTAGATACTTATTACATGTTGCACAGTATGCAAAACTCTAATAAGAAAGCATTTATCATTTCACTATGCAACATGGGAAGATTATGAATATTGCACTTACATCATATATGCTGCACACAATGCTTATGATTATACATGAGTAGCTTACTGTACTGTAAAGAACTTCATAATAGAATGCTATTTATATCAATGCATTGCTTAATGCACTACATAGCTCATGATATTTATACCAATGATCCTTGACCCTTTTTTGTCAATATTATAATATGAATCCCTTGTACCCTTGTACAGACTTTCATGAAAGTAAATGAACATGCAATGTCATCAGTGATGTCATCAATGGCATTTGTGATGTCATCTTTGATGTCTTTGGTGTTAGTTTTGGCAATGCACGGTGGTGGCGCGAGTTATGGTTGCCTAGCTTACCATAACTAGCAAATTTCAGGGGTTTTTCGGTTTTACTTTGAACCATAACATCCCTTTAACAAAGTTTTTTTACTGAATTTCATACATTTTTAGTAGCACAACTTAACCAAAACGTCCCTTTAACAAAGATTTTTTTTAAAGAATTTCATAGGTTTTTAGTAGCGCAACTTAACCATAATGTCTATGAACATCTGACTTCATTGCACACCTTCCGGAAAATGCCACATGACCATATATGCTGGCGCACAGCATGATGACGTGTCTGAGAACCCATACGCACTGCACAATAACATCTGTGCTTCATGGACAGTTTGGAACTACATTTTCTACTGATTTATGAACTTGCAACTTCAACATTTCCCTTGCACAGCTCCAAAACCTATTCCTACTCATCCATTAAGAATCTAGTACACAGTACATACTTTTGGCAAAATGGCTATGTACGTTAAAATGACATCAGCTAACGCCATCCCTCCTCCCCAAGAGACACCACCACTGCTGTAATCAAGCAGCATGAGAAACACTGCCGCCTAGGGTGGCCAACTCTTTGATAGTCTGTCGCGCGACACTTGGCCAAAAGGCGGCGATGACGTGACTTCATTCACGTTTGGCCTGCCTCTTTTTTTTTTTAATGGCTCTTAATTCCTGGCTTAATTTAAATACAATGCTTTGTCCTGGGGAGGTGATGGTCACGTTTTTTAACTGCAAACATGACCATCATGACCCCAGGAACAAAGCATTAGCATTTGAATTAAGGCAGGTGCCCGAGCGTTACAGCTCGACCTGTAGGCTCAGGGCTGCAGAGGCACCCATAGAAAGAAGGCAGCAGGCGGCAGCGCCGTGCTGAGCAGATCACCACTTCAGTTTGCGGAGTGGCTGTGCTGGAGGCAGGTTGTCCGACGTAAGTCGGGATAACCTACATCTCGCACAGCCACTCTGCAAACCGCGGGACGGAGTCCCTAATTTTGGGACAATCCCATGAAATCGGGGACACTTGGCCACCCTACTACCCCCTACCTTAGAAATAACACACGCACAACATTTCCCCCTTTTCCATCTGCCCCTCCATATTAGTGTTTGGTGCCTCTTCCCTCATTTCCGTCCCCACCTTTCGTTCTTAGCTCTCCTGCCAAAAAAAATCCATCCAAAAACAAAATAAATGTTCCTTTAGGAACCACCTTTCACAGTTAAAAAATAGAAGTAATAAAAAAAGATATTCTTGATATTTAGAAGCGTCCTGGCCGCAGTGGCAGTGATGAAGTGATGGAGTTTAAGTTCATTGTTAAAGAGGACCCCAAGGCTGCAAGGCGTTGGGTTCTAGACATCAGGGGGGACAGAGACATGGAATGGGAGAGTGAGGTTGGCATTAGAGGCTGGGAGCAAGATGACTCTGGTCTTCAAAACGTTCAGCATCGGGCAACATGGTTACGAATGGCAGAGGGGAAGTGGGTGTTGTGCTCCAAGATGCCAGGGGTGAAGGAAGAAAAGGAAACAAATTCTGGATTTCATCGTCAAACATATGGTAAGGATGCCAAAAGATGGGATCAGTTTACTAAAGTGGTGTACACAGAGGAATGCTAGGGCTCAAAACCAATTCTTTTGGGACACCCACCGAAAGGGGGCTGAGGAAGTAGTGTTCCGTGAGATGGAGATGGATCAGTCAGAGTGAGAAGAGGCCACAATCTGAGCACAGTTTTCATGAAGCCAAGAGGGAAGAGACTTTGGATCAGGAAGGGGCAATCCACAGTGTTGAAGTTGGTCGTATATTGATTATCACATTCATAGTTCCCTTCCTGAATAGGATATGTATTTACATGGAAGTAAATTACTCAGAGAATCATTGCATTTGACCATCAATTTTAGACGTCAAATAATTATTGATACTATTTGGTAAAGGTCACATGGGACATATTCTGGCCCAATTGCATTGACTAATAGAGCTTTCATGCCCAGGCTGGGGGCCGACATGTCCTTTAATGGTCTGCCAGCACGAGCTTTGGTAGGCCCGAGTAAAGCCTCGGCTCAGGCTGTGGGCCGTTAAAGGCCATGTCCGCCCCCAGCCGGGGCATGAAAGTTATTCGCACCCCAGAATTTACTGGGGTGTGGGTAGAAGATCAGCTCATCGTGAGCCCATCTCCTTTTGAAGAAAAAAAAATGGCCACCACAATTGAAATGGAAAATCGACTAGGCCATTGAAAACATGTTCCAAAATGGCCACCGTCATCCTAAAAGGGACCTCGTCCCTTTTCTATTTCAATGACAGCTGCCAGACGGGAGAAGCTCAGGGAGCAGAGCGCAAGACTCTGGTCCCTCAGGTAAGTGGAAGGGGTGGAAGGTGAATTGGGTGATTTGAGGGGGTGGGGAGGCAACAGGAAGAGGCTCTCTGTTGCCTCATCACATTAGAAGAAAATAAAGAAAATAAATGCACCATGCAGGGGAGGGCCTTGGGTGGGGATTGTGTATTCTCGGCTGCTGTTCCAGCCACCTGATTGGTAGGCTCTCCTTCCCCGGTGCGAATGTTGTTTAATTACAATTTTAAGTTACAAAGGAATTGTTGATTAAAAAATTATATTTTATCATAGTTCATTGCAAATTCGACCTGATCAAAACTCTCTAAAAAAAAGGTAATAATACATTTACCAACCAGCAAAAGGGCTACAATGTAAAACGTGTAAGCAGCAACAATGTCATTTTTATGACATCCCATCTGTAATGATTTAGGACGTAATAGCATGATCTCATCTCACTACAAACATGTGTGGCCTTTTTCACCATGTGAAACCTGAAACGCCATACAAAGAGACAACAAACAGTATGGCACTAAAACATTCCAAAAAGTATGTTTTGCCAATACTTAATAGGTTATTCACTTTATCACCTTGGTATTTTGTGGATAATGACTAGTTTGAACTGAATAGCATTATAAATTACTTTTAAAGCCAATAACTTGGAGGAGCCACATTTAGCAGGAAAGGTAGAACTTAAGGCTGTCTGGGGCTGGAGACCATGCTATCTACAATTTGCTGTCACTAAATACTCTCCCTCCAGATCATCACACTCCTCTGGCACCACCCCCCTGCATGTCAAGCGCTTCACTAAACAGCGAGCTGGTGGCCAATCTCTTTCCTCACCACCTCCCTCCTGTGGAACAGCCTCTCACTCCCCCTTCGTCTTGAGCCGGATCTCTTCAAATTCCGGAAGCTCCTCAAAACGTTCCTTTTTGCCTCCTCCTTTCCTTCCTCCCTCCTCTGCTAAACCCCACAGTTGCTGAGATTGGTGACCAGGGTTCTTATGTGTCCTCTTGGATGCTGTCCTCCAACACCCAATTGTCTTCAGTCTCTGCCTGCTCCCAGCACTTGCCTTTGGCACCCACTGGCCTGTGCCACCAGAGGCCTTTGTTTACACATCTGGCAGCTGACCTCTCACCTAAGCACTTATAGCTGCTCACCCACTAGCACTTCCCTCTTAGTACACCTAGCATTTACCCCCGCACTCCCTCATCGGGCAACATCTCTCAAGTCGATACATACAAGTCACAAAAGATCCAATTAGTTAACATAACTCACTCACTCATGTCACATATGATCATGGTCATTCAAAGCTTGCTAACAAACTCAACTTGCTAACAAACTTTAATTAGGACGCTGCTTGCAGTCAGTCCTCTTTCTGCTTCGGCAAGGGCGTTCTCACACCTCGCTTTCACTCTTGCTTGTCATATGTGCCGGAGCGAGCACCCGCTGATTAGGAGAGAGGTAGGCTGTCCTTTAGCGAGGACATCCATTTAAAGCCCCTCTGCGGCATATGTTAGGGCACTACCTTACTGTGCTGTTGCACTTAACTGGTGCTTTTAACTTTGTTACTTTGCTATCATGTGTTTTTATCATTCTGTGATTATTTAGGATACTGCTTGTGGTCAGTCCTCTTACTGCTTCGGCGAGGACATTCTCACGCCTCGCTTTCACTCTTGCTCAGCATCATATGTGCTGGAGCGAGCGACCGTGCAGTGGACGGGCACAGCGGGTGCGCCGAAGGCGCACTTAAGGCAAGCCCATCTGTGCCCGTCTGTGTTAAGGATGGGTTAGATGGGGTTTTTCATTATTCTCGGTACAAACATTTGACATTGGCTCCCTCAGCCACACAATTCCCTTATGGCTGGCAAGACCCTCCTGTATCTGGCTTGTTAACTGATCTACAATTGCTGCCAGTGCAGCCTCTGAATACACGGGATCTGGTATTGCTGCTACTTAATACACGTTCACTGTCAGCTCACGCGGCCGACATCTACCGTCTGCTGTTGAATTGTCGACCTGATTTGTTATTTTTAACTGAGACATGGTTGCAGGAGTGCTCGGCACCGGCCCTGGCTCAGGCCATGCCGGCTGATTTTAAAATGATTAATTTTGACTGTCCCTCCCCACAGATAGGGGGGTGTAGCAGTGATTTTAAAACCACTCTCAAAATTACACAGTTGGCGTTTTCTCATTCTCTGACAATGGAAGCCCTACTACTTATATGTGTTATTTCTGCTTGCTTTATTTGTTACTTTCTCCTCATTTATCGTCCGCCAGGATTATATGTTGGGCTTTTTGAACCCTTATTGGATATTATAGTTGACCGTCATACAAAATGTTCACAGTTTGTAGTGTTGGATGATTTTAATTTGAAATGTAATGGCCTTCAGGCTCCAGCACTTGACCTTTCAGGACCTACCCATAAGATGAGAAATACCGTAGACCTGGTTTGGGCAAATGAAACTTTGTTGACCACTCTTTCTGTTGAGCCGGTACTATGGTCAGACCATTACCTGGTGACCTGCTTGCTTTAAGTGGTCTGGGTGCAGCAGAAGACTGTTCCTCCGAGAAGGTGGCAATGCTGTTGGCGCTCAGCTGACCTTCGGGGTCTTGTGTCATCAGTCAGAGGTAAATGCAATGCAGACCCTGTAGCTGCTTTATCGGTACTCTCTCGATCATTGCTCGAAGCAGCAGATGAGGTGGCTCCCGTACGGCTAGTCAAGCCATGGAGGTTCCGGTCTGAGCCCTGGTTCTTGGAACACCTTAAACTGGCTCGTCTCAATCTCAGACAGGCAGAGCAAAAGTGGTGTAAAGCCTACGACCCTGGCCTCAGAACTCAGTACAAACTCCGTGCTGTAGCCTATTCTGCAGCAATTGTTGCCGCAAAGAATACCTATTTTGCTCAGAAAATGTAGTCATCATTATGTCAAAGCCCTTTTTGAGGTGGTGAGATCTCTTTCATCTTCAGCTAAATTGAAGCCTTCTGTGAGCCCTTCCCAGGAGCTATGTGACTCGCTGTCACAGTTTTGTATTTCTAAAATTGAGACCGTTTGTGCTAACATTGCGCTGGCTGCAAAAATATCTGCCCCGGTGATTGAACCCCTAGTTCTCAGTGGCTTGACTGCCTCTGAGGGCTGGTCTTCTTTTCCTTCATTTACCAAGCCAGAGATATCCATGGCCATTCAATATATTAAGTCAGGGGCTCCGTCTGATGTCATCCCTCTTGCTGTAATGAAGGAGATCTCCTCTGAGCTATTGAGTGAGATCACGGTGGCAGTCAATGCCTCATGTCAGACGGGTTGCATCCCACTGGAGCCTAAGGTCACAACTGTGATCCTCTTTTGAAAAAACTCTCCCTGGATCCTACTTTGCCATCTAGCTACCGCCCCATCTCACTTTTACCTTTTTTATGAAGCTCTTGGAGGCCTTGATTTGCCCACTGCTGTCTTCTTTAATGGAATCTTCACAACTCTTCGACCCTGCTCAGTCAGGCTTTAAGCCTGGCCGGGGTACTGAAAAGTGTGTTAGTCTCGGTCCAGGATGATATGGCCAGGCTGGTCGATGCAGGAGGGGTTGACGTCCTGATTTTATTAGACCTTCCGGCAGCCTTTGACACTGCAGACCATCCTACCTTACTAGCCCACCTGGCTCAGGTGGGAATATCAGGCCAGGTGCTCGCCTGGTTTACTTCTTTGCTGGCCAATAGATCTCAAATCCTCTCAATTTCGCCCTTCTTTTCGGGTTCATCGGCTCTCAGATGTGGGGTTCCACAGGACTCTAATAATTAATAAATAATAAGACTCTGCCTTGTCTCCCATTCTCTTCAACATATATTTGGCCCCTTGTGTGTCTCATCCGCCCCTACGGCATCAGGTGCTATTGATATGCCGACGACACTCAGATCCACATTCGTTTAGATCATGATCAGGCTGAGTTGTCGTCGTGCCTGCATCAGTGCCTGTCTGCCGTGGGAGTTTGGATGAACCACAGTTGGCTGAAGCAAAATGGAGATAAGACGGAGGTGCTGGTGGTGGGTTCCCCTCCTGACCTCTCGCTCTGGATTTCTTCCTTCTGGCTATCTTCTCTTGGCCCTCTTCCGGTCCCGGTGGTTAAGGTAAGGAACTGGGTGTGGTCATCTCTGCCACCCTTTCTATGGAGGCACAAGTATCAGCTGTCTGTCAAGCAGGCCACTTCCATCTCAAGATGCTAAGAAAGGTTCTTCTCCTTGTACCCCCGAAGTTGTGGCCACCGGTGGTGGCAGCCCTGGTACTGAGTCACTTGGACTACTGCAACTCGTTATAATTGGCCCATCCTAAGGGCATAATCCAGCGGCTTCATTGCCTTCAAAATCTAGCCACTCGTGTGGCCAGAGGCTCCCCTTCCGGGGCTTCTATTTAACCTGTTCTGTGCTCTCTGCATTGGTTGACTGTTACTCAGCGATTTGGGTTCAAGGCTCTCTCCCTGGTACATCGTGCCTTGCATAATCAAGGGGCTGAATACCTCTGCACTAAATTCACTCGCTATCTTCCTGCTATGTCATTACGATCAGCATCAGCAGTATTATGTGTTCTTGATTTTCGTCATTCCCGCATTGGAGGCTGAGCTTTTTCAGTAGCTGCATCCCAATAATGGAACAACCTCCCATTGACAATGAAAAACCTGGCAAATCACCTGGCATTCAGAAAGGCCTTAAACATATTCATTCTAGATGACTTTGCTAGATGGCTTATGGATCACTGACCTCTTCTCTCTAGTGCCATCATACCCTCAGGTGACCGTGTGCATCTATACATTTCAATAACATAACATAACATCAAGTAGCTGAGGAGTTGTACAATTCTCAAAAGAGACATTTCAAATGAATTATTTAACATTCAACAATGGTGTGTATGCTTCATATTAGAAAAAGTTAAGTAAGAATCAGCTTTTGAAAACATGTTAATTTATTTATATTGTTTTGTCTCCTTACCCCTGATGTTATCTATATTTCATATTTGTATTGTCTCTTCTTATTCGTTATTACTTGTTGGCTCCCTAATTGGGAATTTGGTTTAGATTGTGGAGTGCTTCCACTGCACGTAGATCAACCCGCTTTGTAATGGTTGTTCCTTAATCAAGCATCAGCCTGACATTTTTGAGCTGTTAGTTATTCATGACCCAGTTCTCTTGTTTATTAGAGAAACTTGGATTTCTGATTCATATTATTCAAGCGGTTCCTCCTTCGCATTCCATTATTCACACGGACCGCAACTTAGCCCATCCCGGCGGTTGATTTGCTATCTTTTTTAAATGTCATTTGCAGGATTCGCCCATTTCGGTCATGCACAAGCTTTCAATGGAACATCTCTTGATCCGTATTTATCTTCATCCATCAATGACTGAACATGTTTTGATTATTTATTGACTGCTGCCTCGTGACTTAATCATTCCCAGGAACTGTTTTTGGTGGTGTGCGAGTTTATTTCTCCATCTATGGCTTCTTCCATCATTCCTGCCTCTCAGACCCTTAGTGATGCTCTGGCTTACTTTTTCATTTAGAAAACTGTTGACAAACTGAGTTGTCTTTAATTTGTCCTTGACTGCTCGTGCTGCTAAGAACCCTGACATCTCATCCACACTGTGCCCGAATGTCTTTCTTTTGGCTTTTTGCTTGACTTCTGAGGATCAGGTTCGTACAATGATCTCTCACCTCAGTTCTGCTCCCCCTATTGATGCCATTACTTTAACGGTGTTGAAACTGATCAGTACAGAGTTAGTACCTACCTTGACAGTTGCTCTGAGCTACTCATTGAATTTGGGTTCTATCCCCCCTGCTCGAAACATGCATTGGTTTCTCCTCTACCGAAAGAACCTTCTTTTGACCCTTCTCTCCCAACCAACCTTTGGCCTATATCTCACCTTGTGTACTAGAAGCCATTGTTACCCCATAGTTTAGGAGTTTTTTTTATAGATTTAGCTATTCTTAATCATTTGGCTTTCAGCACTCGATGGGCAGAGATTCAGTGCTGGTATCGGTGTTAAACGACCTCACAATGATCTTGGACCAGACTGGAGTAGGTATTTTGATGCTTTTGGAACTTTCCACAGCCTTCAATAGCACCGACCACCACATCCTGTGTCTGCGTCTTGAGGACGTCAAAGTTACCAGTACTGCACTGCTCTGGTTTAAGTCTTTCCACTCAGAGTGCACAAACACGCTCTCTTTACCTCCCTTTCATTCTTCACCTACCCCTTTGAAGTGTGGAATTCCACAGGGCTCAGACATCTCACCTCTACTGTTTAATGTTTATGTTCGCCCTTTGGCAAAACGTATACATTCTCACAGGGGTCATTTCTAAGCTTCCGTGGATGACCCCTAGCTGATTTTTCACGCAGATCGTGAGAAGGAGTTGTCCCCTGATCATTTGAAGAGTTGCCTTGCAGATATCGGTCAGTGGATGCAGTGCAACTGGCTTAAGACGAATGCTGACAAAACAGAGGTTTTGGTTTTTGCCACCTCGGCTAAGCAATCACTGTGGTCCAGAGGTCTTTGGCCTCTGTCCCATGGCCCTTTGCCTCTCCCAGTCCACTCAGTCAAAATTCTTGGACTCAAATTCTCGGCTTTCCTCTCAGCAGAGCTCCAAATAAGAGAAATATGTAGCTCTGGCTATTTTAAGTTCAAGACTTTGAAGAGATCCTGCAGTTTTTATCCGCTGATCTTCGGGGACCAGTTATTTCCTTAGTGATCTCAGGGATTTTACATTATTGTAACTCTATCTTACTTGCCCAGCCTAAATAATATATCAAGAAGCTTCAAATACTTTAAAATTCTGCTGCACGGTCAGTAGCGGCCCTGCCTAAGTTTGATCATGTTTACCCGGTGTTGCAACATTTTCACTAACTGCCGGTGTCAGCAGAATAAAATGTAAGTCTCTTTGTATTGTTCATCAAGCTCTCCATGGCTTGAGGGCTGTTTACCTGAGAGAAAAATTCAACTTATAAGTGGTGACTAGAAATCTTCACTCTGATAACCTTTGTCTCCTTTGGGTGCCTAGGTTTCAAAGAACCACCATAGGGGGAAGGGCCTTCTCTGTGGCAACTGCCACCTTGTGGAACTCTTTTCCTCTATGTATCTGCAAGACTGATGATCTTTTTTGAAAATATTTAAAAACTCACTTTTTCTGTTGCATGGTTTAGCTTTTGTTTCTGTATTGGTTGTGTTGTCTGGTTACTTTACCTTCTGTTTGGGTTATCAATCAGCACCAGGATACCTTGCGGGACATAGTTAGCCCAGTACAAGTACCCTTAACATAACATTACTTTATTTTTGCAATGAAGAAATATTGAGTGTTTAAATCTACGAGCACATGCCATTTCAGGCATATACTTTATTTAAAGCAACAAAAGAACACTGATTAACATTTTGTGAAGGTCCTTAGGAAGCTATTTTAAGGAGCGAAACATGTGTTAGCCCCTTCTGAGAATATTAACTATGGTTACAAATCTGAATTTATATACTTTGCATGACATGTTTTCTCAGATTTACATATTTTAGATATCTAAGCTCAAGTTGGTTGGTGCATTTTTCCCTTTATTTCATTTGTAAGAATGTTTTAACACTCTGGGGTATGAGAAAGTTGTACAGTATTCATAAATGACTATTGTATTTTTCATAATCAAGGATTCCGTGAGTATAGCAAAAGAAATATTGAGTTAAACGAGGACAGACAGAATTGGATGGGCATGAGGAGGATCAGAAAGGGCAGAGAGATGGGAGATATGCATATTTCATTAGTTAGATAACTCAATTACATATCAAGGTGATACACATTTTATGTATCATATACCCTATTAAGTGCTACTAATGAAAAGAGATGCACCCTTGTCATGGTGACCCCATTCCTCCAAGTCTTTCTATATTCATTCTCCATCCAAGTGTTAATCCATTCTTTCATTAATTTATAGTATATAGGATAATCCCATAACCTTCTTTTGTTATCTGTTTAACTGCATTAGGAATCACAGTGTACACCACAGGTGGGGTCACCTTAGTTATTGTTGGTCCTAATGCTCTTGTACATTGTTTATTTTTTTATTTGTATGTTCTTGTACATTGTTCACCTATTATGGATCTCATTCCCAACACAACCTGCAAAGGTCACATACCATTTTCTACATTTTGCAAGTTTAATACGCCTGTCCTTATATTGCAGTAATATTTTCAAGACCCACTCTCCACTTCCATAGTTTGTTCTATGACAATATCCGATCTTTACTTGTTCCTGGGCATTGCATTGTTCTGAAAGCATCCGTGCTTCTTAGTAATAAATATTCTCATCATATAGTTTACATTTATATATTATTTCCCTTCATCGAAATCTTCTTAATGCAACTGTAAATTAAATCTGTGTGCTTTTAAACATGCAAAGAAAATGTGATTGTTCTTTAGAATAGTGGAAATAATGTATACATTGGGTTCACTTATATTACAGATGGTCAAATGCAAAGAAATACATTCTTGCCCATGCTTTTTTCCAGCAAATACAATACAGGGCAAACTAAGTTCAGACCTGCTGTCAGACTACTACAATTATGAGGCCATCTGCTAAAGCCAGGCCTTTCATCCATAATCTGATAGACACATTAAGTGGACTGCCCCCACTGCAATAAATAGCAAAGACATTCATTGAAATACACATTCCAAAAAGCTCAGCTTGACCGTCTAGGACTGTCTTGCAAGCATCATATGAACTCACCTATGTGCTTTATGAATGAAATCTGCATTTTACAGAACAATCTTTCAAGGCCGGTCCCACCCTGCTTTAACCTTTTGTGACATCTAGCTCACCCATTAATCATATGTCCATGCCTAATGGATAGCTTGGAAGTCTGACATAAAGATAGCTCTGTTCAAGTGAATAAATAGGCTGAAAAGGGATGTCCCTGTAGAAAATCAATAGAAACAAAAACCCCTACATATTTTACATTTCACAATAACTTTAACCATCTTTTTGCTCATATCTTTGCAATACTTGGGGTCTTTTGAGAAAGCAACGGCAGTTTTGGATTCAGGGGAGCACGCCCCACAGAATGGGTCTAAACCTAGTACATTAACATATATCAATAGATAATAAATTGGCATATTTTGATAACTAAAAACATATTTAATGCCGTCAGAGAATGTTACATTTCTACAGATGTGGGTTTGTTGTAAGATTCTGAAAAAGTATGCCTTATTAATGGGATAGGTCCAGAACCAACGTTATGGAAGAAATATGGATTTAGGTGTACAACTGAAAAGAACTACTGCTTGTCACATGGCTAAATATGTTGTGCCTATCAATAAGGGAGTGTTTTTACTGGGAGTGCCAACTCTTAAAGGGAGCCAATGAGAAGGCACAATCTTCACAAAAATAATTATGTCAAATGACACTATGTTGGAAATGTAGTCTCTATATAAGCCCAAACCCAAAGGAAGTAGGGAGCGCTGTGGGATTATGGAAAGTTTGTAGACACGGAAATCCTGCCCAAGAGGATAGGTCCAATTGGATACTACCTGGGAATCCCTATGATGGCAGAGGTAAATATGACCAGAATCCCTGAGAAGAACGTGTAAGCAGGGAGCATGGCCAAGTAGCCATGTAAGAGGACGTGGTTTTTCTCCCGTCGATCCTGCAAAATCCTGGGAGTTACATGGACTAATATCCATTGTGAGCACTGAAAATGGAACTACAGCTGCATGAAGATAGCGAGAGCATAGCGATCCGAAAATCCTGAGGACCCGTGAAACCACAGAGGAGAAATCAGTGCTGGCGAGGAGCACAACTCTGGTGGTAGGGGAAGAAAAAAAGGAAAATGGCGCTGGCACTGAAACAAAGGAACCGTCTCCGCCTGCACCCGAAACGAAACCAGCAGAGCAGTGCCCTCATGAGCGCGGACTGCTGTGCCTGCTGACAATGCTGTGAGGAGCGCGACTGACAGAGCATCTGTGTGCTCAGCTGTGTCGAGAGCTGCGGCGTGTTGGTGCCGCCCCAGGGCAGGGGCTCTATGGTGAGCAGTGCAGAAGGCGTTTGGGGCCTATCTGGGGTGCGGGAGCAAGCCGCGGCGCTCGGGCACTGCAGACGTGTGCACCGAGCGCCTAAATAACATCAGCGGGTCCGATTGCCTAAGCGAGACCCAAAGGACAGGGGGCAACCACACTCACCCCCCCCACACACACTGAGCTGGGGGCCCAAAACAAGCCGCAGGAGGAATCTGAGCAGTGATTACGCCCGATGCACACACAAAAAAAAAAAATATATATATATATAATTAAAAGAAAAACTAAAATGAGCGCACAACGGCCTTGAGCAGAGGGACGGGCAGGCGCTCCTGCTGGTGACGCCTAGAGGTTCTGTGATCCCCAAACATGGACACACACGCATGGCGTGAGGTGGTGCAGTGCCCAGAGCACAGGAAAGCAGGCAGACAGCGGAAGAGCCCAGGAAGAGTGCTGCCGCCTATGTCTCACCCCCGTGGAATTCAAGTTAACAGAAATGGTAGCCTGGGGGAGACATGAAGGCATTCTCTGAGCAGCACACAAACCATGGATGCTTAAGGGGGCCGCTGCAAGATGCAATTCGGATTGCACAAACCCCTCTGAGAATGCTATGGTCTCCCTGAGGGGGTCAGAATCTGGCTCTCTGTGGAAGGGAAGCAGATCCAGATCTTGAAGACGTCGACAGAGGCCACAGCACATGGTGGAGGTCTGCAGCCCTGAAACGAGGGTGAAGAAAGGCGAGCCGGGCGCACACAATTTCGAGAGGGGATGGCTGGTCCATAAAGGTCACTAGCCCTCAAATTGGGACACAACCCCGGCAAGGTCTGGCATTCATCCTGGGGAAACCTCCCGTCCCCACTGCAGAATTCTTTCCCAAAAGATAGGAATGAGCAGGGGCAGCAAGCGGTGGGAAAGGAGCAAAACTGGAACGGAGTCCGGACTCCACAGTAGAAGCGGTCCCAAATATAAAAGATTCACGGTCCCGACGGACTTCAACTAAATGGGCCGCCGCACCTCAGAACAGAGACTTTGGGAGCGGGGCGCTGTAGCGCCACTGGAGGGGAACCCCACAGCGATGTTGAGGCTGCCCACATTGGATGCCTCAAAGAAGTGTGACTGACCCAGACAGTAGTAACATATCCGGCAACAAGGACTTTGCTGAGCGAACCAAAAGGAGGTTACCATTCTGAAAGTGAACAACGGGGGTCACCCACACACGCAAGGCCGAGCCCCCAACAGCGGCAACACACTGCAACATCTGGATTGGGGTGCCTGTTCACCTCGCGCAGCACTGGACATGGCAAATAAGCTCAATAAAACAAAAGGGAAGCAACCCACAATGGAGAAATATACAAAGACCCCGCAACCAATGGAAGGTGCTAGAAGCAAGGACAGAAGCACCCAGCCGGACGCATCCCCAGCGCGAGGAGACCGGCAAATCCTGGAAGCCATTGCAGACCTGAAAGCGGCATGGGAAACGAAACTGGAAGCCGCCATGACCACACTGAAGGTGGCATTGGAAACCAAAATAGACTCAGTACAAATAGACCTAAACCTCCTGAGACAAGATGTAAGGGCAATTGCTGACCACACAGGAATACTGGAAAAAGAAGTGGGGGCCAACACAGCAGCCTGTTCCTCGCACGCCTCAGAGATCCACACGCTGCGCCAGCAGGTGGACAACCTGGAGAGTACATCCGAAGAAGCCGAGGGACGGGCCTGAAGAAACAATGTACGCATTGTGGGGCTTCCCGATGGAGAAGAAGGATCGAGCCCCACTGAGTAAGTTGAATCCATGTTTCTGCAAGAGATAGAAGGGGGAACACTCACCCAGGTATTCGCAGTGGAAAGGGTGCATAGAGCCCTGGCAAGGAGGCCCCCTCTGGGAGCCCCCCCGAGACCCATTATAGCAAAGATATTAAACTACTGCGACAAGGAAAGGATCCTGGAATACTTTTGCAAGGGAGGCCCGATCCAAAGGCGTCCGCCTCAATCACGGCATACCCAGACTATACACTCCAGGTGCAACGGCGGCGACTCAACTTCGGAGCAGTCAAGAGGAGGCTACGGGAGTCAGGCCACAGATACATGCTGATGTATCCGGCGAGACTGAAGTATTCCACAAAAACAGGACACTGTTTTTTGACACCCCAGAGGAGGCATCGGATTGGTTAGATGTGCAAAATTGCCCGGAAGGGAAGGAGGACCAGAAGGGAAGCGGTGCAGAGAAATGAAGCAGAGACGCCGGAGAGCGAGGTGCTGTATAAAAATGTAAAAATGGGACTTGATTATAGTCGTGCTAGATAACGGGAAGTCAACAAACTGTGATGCACAACATGGAGATACAGAGCACCTGACCTCACACCCCCTTATATAGGTTAGTCGGGTTACCAGTAAAGCGGTAACCTCCTGCTGGGTGTCCGATACCGGCTTAGCTGGACGGGACCAAGTGCGGGATCGCCTGAGATCCAGGGATGGAGCTGGGCAACAGTTGGGGTTGGAACGGGAGGGGGAGGGGCGGGAGTTGGGGAGTTTGCAGTGATAGTGGTTAGGGAACGAGCATGCACACGTGCGCCTCTGCGCATAACCCAGGCTCAGTATGCTTCTGCTAAAGATTACGGAGGGAGGGACGGAAGGAAGGACTGAAAGGGTGATGGGTGACCTCAGAATAATAACCTGGAACGTCAGGGGGCTTAACACCTACCTAAAGAGAAATAAGGTGATGATGTACTTGAGGAGGCAAAAAATAGACGCAGCCCTGCTGCAAGAAACTCACCTCACCAAGGAGAAACAGAAGGTCATTAAAAAAAAAATAGAAAGGGGCACTACCGTAGGTGCAACATATTTAGCATATGCTAGGGGGGTGATCATTTGGGTGGCACCACAGGTACCGTTCCAGATATTCCAGACCATTGTGGAACCAGATGGGAGGATGGTAGCGCTTCGAGGGCTCTTAGAGACTAAGGAACTAAGCATCATTAATACATATGCCCCCAACCAAGATACAGTGACCTATTATAAAACGTTATATAGTGAAATCAGCCCCCTCACCGGCGGGGTCGATTATATTGGGTGGGGGACTTCAATTGTATGGTAGACCCTAAACTAGACAGATCAGATACGAAATTAGAAAAACCCACCCCCGCAGCGAGAGCGTAACGGGCCCTGATGAGAGACTTTGGGCTCGAGGACATTTGGAGGCGGCAACACCCGACAGCGAGACACTACTCACACTACGCAGCCCCATATAATCTTTACACGAGGTTGGACTACGTGTTCACCACCTCCGGAATAGCAGGGGAAGCAGTGGGTTCAGAACACAAAGCCAGGATACTATCGGACCATTCCCCTTTGGCTCTGGAGTGGTGACACCAGCCCCCAAGAGCCAGAATTCCAACATGGAGGCTCAGAGCTGAGGCACTGCGAGACACCACATTCCGAGAGGACCTAGGGGAAGTGATAATAAGATATTTCGAGCACAACACGGTAAGTGTGGAATCGGAGGGGACCCTAAGGGAGGCCTTCAAGGTGGTAATAAGGGGAGCGTCCATATCCAAATCTAAAGGGCTTCAGGGGGGTATAGAGCGGGAGCTGCGGCATATAGAAAAGAGGCTGGAAACAATAATGGAAAAAGAGGGGACCACACAGGAACGGGCGGAAGGTGGGAGCCAGTTGCAATTGGCTAGTGGAGAGCTATGGGAGAGGCTGAGTAACTTAAACTACAAGTAATATATTGAACGACAACACGCTGGAGAGGAAAAACCAGGGAGGCTGTTAGCATGGCTTTATAAAAACGAAGCACCAAGGCCCGCATTTAGAGAGATAGTGGGAGAGGCGGGACAAGTCTGGAATACCCAGGAAACGGTGAACGAGAGCTTCCTCAGATTTTATAAACACCTCTACGCAGACATGGGGGAGGACATGGAGAGGGAGACGCAGGAGATCCTGGAAGACATAGGATTGCCCAAATTAAGCATAGAGGATAGAGAGAACCTAGAAGCCCCAGTCACACTGGAGGAACTAGAAGCAGTGGTGATGCATCTACCCACGTGCAAAGCCCCAGGCACGAATGGGCTCCCCAGCGAGTTTTATAAAACATACAGACAAGAGATCCTCCCCCTGCTACTGGCAATGCTGAACGAGGCATTTGAGAAAGGGAGACTATCGGACTCTATGAGAGAGGCGATAATCATTCCCCTCCTTAAACCACAAAAGCCCAGTGCAGATTGTGGGTCTTATAGACCATTATCCATGCTGAACCAAGACAGCAAAATCCTTATGGCAGTACTCGCGAATAGACTTAAGCCGGTGATAAACAAACGAATACATCCCAATCAAACTGGGTACGTCCCGGGTAGGAGCATATCTGATAGCCATAGGAGGCTCCACCACATTATAGAGCAGACAGAGGGCGACCCAAATGGAATAGCAGTAGTGTCGCTAGATGCAGTCAAGGCCTTTGACTCGGTTCGGTGCCCATGGCTGATGGCCGCCTTAAAGGAATATGGGATGGGACCCGGGTACCTGCGGTGGGTGAAAATGCTGTAGAGCTCCCCCACAGCCAGAGTAAAAATGGGAGCGATTATCTCAGAGAGATGGCAACTAAGTAGAGGCACGAGACAGGGTTGTTCATGGTCTCCAATGCTGTATATCCTCTCACTCGAGCCACTGGCAATCTATCTAAGACAGCAATACAGTGAAGTAGGGGTGCGCACGAAAGAGGGACCAAACCTGATATCACTATATGCAGACGATAAGCTCCTGTACCTGCGCTACCCGGAGGAGAACCTGCAATAAATCCTAGAAGTGACGGAGCGCTACGCGGCTCTATCCGGGATAATGGTCAACACCAAAAAATCAAGCATGTTCCCTGTGGGTAGATAGAAAGGCATACCACAGACAAACCTATCCACCCTGCAGATAGCTTGGCAGACCAAAATGTCCAGATACCTAGGGATCAACATTTACCATATAGTGGCGGTGGAGCACAAATACAACACAGAGAGGGCAGTGGAGGGAGTCAAGAATAGCATGGAGTTTTGGGCTAAGCTCCCCCTGGCCATGGTAGGGAGGGCGGCCCTGCTGAAAATGGTGATCCTGCCTAGGCTATTGCATTTCTTCACAAACATCCCACACATGGTGCCCAGGCGCTTCTTCACTAAATCACAGAGCCTGTGCAGAGGCTTCTTGTGGCATAACATAAGAAACAGGGTGGCCCTGTGGAAACTACAGAATGCGTACGACAGAGGAGGGATAAATTTACTGAATTTTGAGATAAACCTCCTGGCGGCGCAATTACAATATGTAGCCAGGTGGTTGGCAGAGAATGAGATGGCAGAATCCAAGCTGTTGAAGGAGGAGAGTGCCCCATACTTCCTACGAGAACTAATATGGCTACCCAAGGCAGAGATGCAGGGTAGGCCAAGATTGTTAACACTGGGCTGGGAGATCTGGCACAAAGCGTGCCGGGCCATTGGAGGCCCGACCCTGTGCTCCCCGCTGGTGCCACTTTGGCGCTATGTGGAGCAGATGACCAACTAAGAAAAGCGATCTGGAAATATTGGGAACCGGTGGGCCTAGCTACCCTGGGGGATATCTGGCAAGAGGGGGAGGCTATGGATTTCCAAACAATAATGGACGGAACCGGGGTACAGGCGGGACAGCATATCACATATAGTAGAATAGTCAAAAGGGGGAAAGAAACTTGGTCTGAAATAGAGCAATCGGAGCAACCGGATACCGCCATTGAAACAATGTAAGACATCTCGGAGGAAGGGCATGAAATATCCAGGATATACGAATTAACAATGTCAAGAGTGGATAAAGAGCTGCTCAAATTGCGGCGGGACTGGTAAGAGGAGGCGGGAGAGGCCAAGAATGATGGGCAATGGGAGAGGGCCCAAATATACCATGAGAAAGTGTCCAGAAATGCCAGCTTACAACAGATCCAACTATATGTTACCCACAGAGCATATATAACCCCCTAAATGATAGCAAAATTCGGAAACGCAGATTTACAAAAATGCCCCAAGTGTGGAGAGGAGGGAGCGGGGATGATCCACATGTTCTGGGTGTGCCCGGAGGTTGGGAAGTTTTGGGGGGAAATTAAACACAAACTATCCAAAAAGGGAATTAATTTAGACATGGAATCCATATGGGCATGCATGCTGGGGGGATTTACCAGGCCGCGTAACTTGAGACACGTATGCAAACTCAAAGACCTAGCATACATCCTGGGCAAGAAGAGAATCGCAATGATGCTGGAAGGCCGCTCATAGACCAAGACTAGAGGCATGGTGGAAGGACCTCCTAAAGTGGGCAGACGCGGAGACAGTGGCATCGTATGAGGCGGCAAATAGAGGGGAAGGTGAAGAAGTGGGGCCACTGATGGAATGGAGACAAATGATAGCCTCGTTTCATGGGTACGCCCAAAATGACCCCAGTGATGACGACCGGCCCGAGAACCAGGAAGGGAACTAATCCTGAGTAATGGGTGCCAGAGGCACAAGGGGAAGAGCTTGAGTTTAAGGGGAGGGGGGAGGACATTAAGGAGAAGACATGTAATATATGCAATGACACTGGTAAATGAAAATGTCGGGAGTGTAAGTTATGTTTTGTTTGTTGTAAAATCAATAAAACCATTTTTAAAAAAAGAACGTGTAAGCAGAGAACAGGAGGCATTGCTGACTGTGTGAAGTACTTGGAGCTGTGAAATGTCATGCCGGTTATGTGAATTTAATAGACACACACAGAATTAAATATTAAACCCCTGATAGCAATTGCCTTACCAACAAAGGCACTGAATGGCTAAGGGTTTGGGGGCAGTCACTGGGAACCATTTTAAAATTGAATGCCATAGAAATTTCAATGCGAAGTGCACTACCTCTCCTGAGAGTGATCAAGCAAATTTCACAGCTGCATTATTTTGGACCAGACTTGGGGCCTCATTACACGGAAGGCGGTGAGCCATGGCGCTATTAGCGCCATGGCTCATGCCAGTAAATTACCGGCACCGCCTTGGCGGAAAGGGGATTTACCGCCCCATTCCAAGGTTGGTGGGGCGGTAAATCCCCCTTCCGCCATTGCCCTTCCCCATTCCCATTTCTGCCCCATAGGGCTCTATGGGAATGGGGAAGGCGCTAATTACGGCACCGCTATTTTGCGGTGCCGTAATTAGCTCTGAGGTCCCTTAGCGGGTTGGTTTTTAACGCCTGCAAAAAGCAGGCGTTAAAGCACCAACCCGCTAAGGGACCTCGTAGTAAGGCGGTAATGGTTAACGGTCACCGTTACCATTAACGGTGGCCGTTAACCATTACCGCCTTCTGTGTAATGAGGCCCTTGGTGTCCAAAAATATCGACAGTTCTGCAGTTGATTCCTAAACTTTTGACACGTGAAACTATAGTTATTTAAAAAGAGAAACTTCTATAGAATGTTCATTGTAATGTTCTCTGCAAATGACAGCACAGTTTCCCTGAACACATGCACATACATTCTCAATTCAACTCACCACAATACAATGGTAATGAGAACGTTTTTATGGAATGTGAAATGTATGATTTTCTCCTATGCCAACACTTGTCTATGGTATAACAGAAATTCCAACTAAATGGTCTTTTGGATTTTTTCTCTGATGCCATCGCTTGTCATTAATGTAGGAGAAAATCAAGAGTATGTTGAATTGCCTATTGTGGATAGAAGCAATAAACATGATTCAAAACCGACAAGTGGCAACATGGTGCAGTAGATTGTATATTGATGTATAAAAAAAGGTTAATAGATTAGGTGTACATGAATGGATTCTTGTATGCCTTATAATTTAGCAGGACAAACCGGACAGGTTATATGTCATGGTAGCCAACTGGCCTGCACTTGATTGTAAAGTGTGTGGTGGTTGACTTCCTCCGCATAAAGTTAGGGGAGCACCTGTGGTTTTGATGTATTATTTGAATATTAAGCTCAAATATAGCCTGTTTCTTGTTCCAGAGTTTTGGGTGGCATTGTGTGATGAAGGGTGCGATCTCTTGAGTTGACATGCCTGTGAATAGGAGGGTTGTGGAACTTCATCAAAGAGTGATCCGAGTGTGGAGTCTGGGTGAAATTGATGGGCACTGGTCATGTTAATGAGGTAGAGGCTACCCATGATGATGGCAGAGACATCGGCCTGGAAAGATAGAATTATTAGGTTGAGGACAGAGACAAGTACATCAAGGGTGTCTGTAGATGAACAGGACATTGGGAGGGATAGGAACAGGAAGGTGGACCAAAATATGGTCAAAAGTGAAGGGAGTTAAGTCAGAGGGGCAGAACGGGCTATCATAGCATGAGTACCAATGTATTTGTTTGCTAGAGGCAGGGAGTGGGTGAAGGTAGTACATCAGTCTGGGGGCCTGCCATTGTGTCAGTGACTGGGTGGGGAATCCAGGTTTAAGTGATGGCTATCACATAGAGTTTGAGGTGATGGGAGTGTTCAGTGAGGAAGCATTATTGTAGGGAGACTTGTTATTCCATAGGCCCAAATTGAGTTGAGTAGGAGAAGACGATGGTGTGTGGGGGTTGAGTGAATGAGGCAAGAATGGCAGGGTGGGAGTAAGGCAGGTATTTGCAACCTCTGAGTGTTCAGAGTTTTTCGACTACAACTCCCATCAGCCCTAGCCAGCATAGTCAAAAGTGAGGGACACTGGGCATTACAGTCCTAAACATGGAGAATTACAGGGTGCAAACTCCAGGAATGAGGGGAACAGCCAGGGTTTTGTTTGAGAGATGTTTGGAAGATGGGGTGGAATGAGGTATAAGAGTGTGCTGAGTGTTGAGCTGGTTTGTTGGGGTGCAACAAGGCAGAGGAAGTGAGAGAATAGTCAGGAGAAGAAGTAGAATGTTTAGCATCATGTCAGATAGGAGATCAAAGGGCAGGAAGGTGGCAGTTGATTTGCAGTAAAATTTGCAAGTGTGTGGTGCTTAGCTGGACGGGATGGTGACATGTGCAGGGGCAGAAGGGGCTGTGGCTCTTAGATCGTTCAGGCCCAAAAAGGGGTAAGAAGTCCCCCCTATCTTTGCTGCCCTTTTTGTTGGCATCTGGGCGAGAGACATCCTATGCCAGACAGTAGTGCTGGATCAGAAGTGCAAGCTTCCTCCACCAGATGAGCCAGAATGTAACAGGAATCATAAGTCCAAGCTTCTCTCATGAACAGCACAGGTACAACACAATGAGTAGCAGTGTCCGTGCGCTTTATCATGAGAGCAATCACTGACTCACTAATGTAATATTACCTCTTTAGTAGGCAGGTACAGCGTGTACAGCAGCCTCACTAAATGGTAGGAACAAGATCATGCGTCACTGCTTTTTCTCCATCACAGGTCCTCTGGAGTGCAATACAGTTCAGCTGCCTAACTCTACAGTGTCTGCATTTATACATAGAGTTGTGTGCATATGATTTCCATTTTGTGAATGTGTACACACAGTACACATTACAGTTGGGATACTCCTTTTTGAATTAGTTGCAATCAACACATGTGCAAATGTATACTTCTCTGGTTTATTCAGTGGCGGACTGGGAATCAAAAGAGGCCCTGGAAATAATGTTCGAAATGGCTCCAAATTACACCTTTTCAGCAAGCCTAACCCTTTTCCTACGAGGACATTTGGAAATAAAACAGGTTACCACAAAAAAGAGGCCCGGGGTGAAGAAGCCTACTGGGAAATCTCCAGAGTTCCCTATAGGCCAGTCCACCCCTGGGTGTATTTCACCCTTACCCCTGGAAAACGCTTGGTGAATCACCCGCATGCCCAGGAAGTGAGCGAGGCGGACAGCAGGAAGCAATTGAAATGCAGGAAGTCTTGAGATCCCGGACCTTAAGCCACTATTTCGAACTCGTTGCTCTAGGTTCAAAGTTTGGGGATTGAGGGACCCTTCAAGTCGGTCAAGAAGACTTGCTTATGGGTTGGTCCATAATGTACTAACCTCTGCACCTGTCCTTGAGTATATTACCATGGCATCTGTCATTTCTCCCCGTTATTTTCCCCGTTATGCTATCTACGCAACAAGATATACATTAGAGAAACCAAAAGGTGTCCAGTTTGTCATTGATCGTCACGAGGATGTCAGCGTGCAGTGTAACATTGCCCTTCTGACGCTGTTTGCAGAGGAAATTGCATTTCTCTGTCACTCACCCTATACTTTGTCGAACTGTTCCGCACGCATTAGGCCATTGAATTTTGCTGACTTTGTTTTTCCAGCTTTGCTTGATCTGCTGGACATTTTTTAACCGCAGGAAAAAAGAATGAAAACTACAGTATTCCATGTAAGAGCAACTTTGTTGACAGCAACGAGGCACTACAGTATTATGAAAACTGTCAAAACGACGACGTCAAACTCCCACTTGACGAGACCAAACAAGATGAAGTCATGTTGCTGACCTTGCGCGCCGCCCCTTAGTCTAAGCAAAGTGTGCGTCTTCTTCAAATGACATTCCTTCCGCTGAAGAAAGTCTGCAAGAAGCAGCTATCTCGCCTAGGTGGGAGTGCGGCATTATCCCCTTGACAGTTCCCGCAGCCGTCGCTGCCAGTAGCACGTCCTGGATGGCGGGAATAGTCTGGGTTGGGTGTCTCAAACTTGATGCTGACATTATACCTGTCACAGAACACCATGAACACCCTGATGAGCGAGCATGACGATTTGATTACAGCATATCCTTTGCGAAAAAATTGAAAAAACCACCGCTAACAGATAAGCAATGTCTATTGGACTTTATTCCAATAGTCGTAGACACCACAATAACTAATAGCTGTTCTTAAAAAATGTGTTACAGTATGGAGAGGGTCGGGGGCCTATATTTTGTGAGCACCCGCAAACTGTAATTTAAATACTGGAAAGATACACATCAGACGCTAAAACATGCAACATTGCAACTGGCCCTTCCTGGCCTTGGCTGCCTTTACAGACCGCAAAGGTGTAAAGCAACGCAAAAGTATGCATGTATTTTTTTTAATTTAAATTTTGCATAGCGCTGACAATGCACACAGACTGCTTCAGCACTCTGGGGAGGGGATGGAAATGGTTTTTGGGGTGAGGGAATCAAGCAATGGAAGCGGACAGTAGGGTTGTTTCACAGGGAAACAGACATTGAGGGTCATTAAGAGGTTGGAGGTAATGGGAAAATTATGCTGGTAAAGGATTACCGGCACTGCATACCGCTCCGCGCTATTCTGATCCAAGAACCCGGTATTAGAGGCGCCGTAAATAACGTTGCCGCTAATAGCGGCATGGGCGCGGGCACGCGGACCATCATGCCTGCAATACCGGGACACCGCCAACAGGAGGACATCACAAGTCAGGCGGACATGCAAATGCCGGCATCATGAAGGCGCTAATACGGGATACCGGCATGCCGGAAATGCCAGCATCGCGAAGCACCAGTAAACTGCTATGTGCAGTGTTCCCAACTGCCACAGGTGCACACAATCAGCACAGGTGGACGCAATGGAGTCTGGGCCAGCACAAAAGGAGCACACCCACACACCACACCCCTTCCCACACCAAAATGATTCCACTAGTAGTGGCAATACTGGGGCTGGAGGACATGCTTGCATTGCTACACCAGCAACAACAACAACAGCAGACAGCACAGAGGAGAAGCAGGAGGAGAAGGAGGGTGAGACAGGCAAAGACAGACAGGCAAAGCACGCCCCACCAGTGAAGCCAGTGGTACCACGCAGGCAGCCCCCAATCCTTCGCATCAGAGCCAGTCCATTCAACCTAACCCCTGAACCCTGTACCTAACCCCTGTACCGTCTGAACCGGGACACCATCACCACCATTGTGGACATGATACATGACGACAGTGTCAGCCTCACTGAAATATGCACCGCCATCCACCCTCTACTGAAGGTAGCGTCGGTGCTCCACTTCATTGCCACAGGCACCTACCAGCACACACTGCGGCACATGCATGGCATATCACAACCCTTATTTTCTCGCATGCTGAACCAAGTGCTGGATGCCCTCCTGAAGCAAACAAGGGACTACATATCCCTACCACAGATTCCCCAGGAGATTTTTGATACAAAAGTTGGCTTCCATGCACTGGCAGGCATGCCAAATTGTATAGGTGCCCTCGACTGCACCCACATGGAGTTGGTGGTCCCGCATGCCATGGAGGTGGTGTACCGCAATCGCAAGCAATACCACTCCATCAATGTGCAGATGGTATGTGACGCCTGCAAGATCATCACATATTGTTGTGCCCGATATCCCAGATCAACTCATAACTCAATGGACCTGCGGAACTCCACGCTACCACGCTACATGGAGCGACATGCAAGACGACGTGCCTTGCTGCTAGGTAAGTTGCATGACAGACACATGGCAGTGAAATGGGGGGATAGATGCACACACCACCATGGTGTTGTAGCGACAGCCCAATGTACACATCCCAAAACACTGTGCCTCAAAGCATCACAGACTGAACATGACAACCAAATCCCATAGCAATGAAGTAAGATGCACACCTATCACAACATGCAAAACTTAAAACCACCCCAAATCCCACAACATGTGCACCACGCATCATCATCCCTCACCCTCCGTAACACAATCCAGCAACATGCTGTGAATATGTAAATGTCTGCAGCAAATCACCACACAGGACAAGCATCCCTGGGAGTGCACTGAACAAAACCACCAAGGGAATCCACTGCTTGTCACAGGGCCGTCACCACCACAGAAGTGCAGCATGTAGCCATGGGAATAATCAGCGCTGAATGACAAATAATGCAGAGACTACTGCCAATGCTGCCAGTTACAAAATCATACAGAACACTACACATTGCATATTCAACACAAACACAGCGGTATGCATCCACAATGCATGAACAACATCAAGGCAGTGTACACCATGTGTTATCTTGAAGATGCAACCCACACCATAAGTCCATGGCACACAATACATTGAGGGCATGAAAAATGTGTGCATACAACCAGGGACATGTGCATGTGACCAACAATTATATGCAGGCATGTGTGACAAGTACAGCTGTCCATCATGAATCGACTAACATATATCTTTTATTTCCTCTCATGCAGGTGATAGTGGCTATCCCTTGAAGCCATGGCTCCTCACCCCTGTCCGAAACCCGCAGAACAGGCACGAGGAGGACTACAATTGTTCCCATACCCGTACCCGTGTGGTCATCGAGCAGACCTTTAGCCCGTCGGGTGGGGCACTCCTCTACAGGCATGAGAAGGTAGCCAAGATCATCATGGCATGTGTCATGCTGCACAACATGGGAATCCGACGGAACGTGCCCTTGCCCCCTGACATTGAACTGGAACCACCAGGTGATGATGAAGGGGATGAAGAAGATGTGGGCGCACATCATCGCGGTGCCGATGCACAGGAGGGACGTGCTGTGGGTCAGTCAGTAATTGCAAAATATTTCTAACACACATGGGTGCAGAGGGTGACATGAAAGTGGGACAGAGGGCACTGGGTGTGGGAGAACATGTACACTATGCACTGTATAGCAATAAATGACACATATGCAATAAGGAATGTCCACTCAAGATTTTATTTTACACTACGGGTGTATTAAACTGTCCAATAGAATTAAGTGCTCAAACCCTCCACCTCACACACCCTCTCCCCCCTCCCCACACAACTCCCCCACACACCCTCTCCCCCTCCCCCCACAATTCCCCCACACACCCTCTCCCCATCACTCTCCCCCTACAACTCCCCCACACATGGTGTCCAAGCAAATGCTTTATGTGTCTGCGTTTATTGCCTTAATCAGTCTGCCCCATCTACATCCTCCACTTCCTGGACCTGGTGGCGGCATGTCCGATCGGCGCAAGGTACGCGCTGTCCTGCATAGGGGGCTGGTTTGGGTGGAGCTGGATGAGGAAGGGGTGGCTGCTTGCTCCAGTCTGGGGGCCGGACGCTCAGCCTCCACGGAATCCGCTATGTGGGAGAGGACCTGCTTCAGTGCAGACACCTCCTTGTATATTCTTGTGGTGCTTGCCCCAATGACCTGCCTCAGGGAAGCAGTGTTGTCGCGCCCCTCCTGCCTTGCCTGGGCACCGTCTGCAACAAACTGCCTCACTAGGGCTGTGAGCTCCTCCTGGTGCTACACTGCATGTCCTATCTGCTGCACCCCCGCCTGTACACCAGTGTAGGTGGAGGGTGCAAGTGTGACATCTCCAAATCCATGTAGCTCCTCTGTGGGACTCATGCGTCCTTGTACGGCCTACCCTCCAGACTGCTCCGGTGTGGTGTCATGGTAGGAGTAGACAGGTGTGACCTGGGGGATGGTTCGGGTCTGGGTGTTGCAGGAAGGTCCGAGGAGTCGTCCTCGACAGGAACCCACACCTGGACCTGCGCATCATCGTCCATCTGGGGTGCCGTAGCTGCCGCCTCCCCATCAGAGCTGTTCTCTGCTGAAAGTGCCCCATTGCCCACTGTCTCCTGTGCAGGTGACACAGGTGTTGTCGGGACTGTATCAATGGGCTTTGGCGGCACCAGTTCCGTGGCATCCTGTACTGTTTGCAACTTCAGTGCATGTCGTGGCTTGGCTGGGCCTTTCGATGTGGAAGGCCTGTTGCCTTCTTCCCTGGCCCGCTTTCGGGGAGTTGTTGCCTGTGGGGGTGAGTCCCGGGCCTCGATGTCAGGATCTGAGCCTGTTGGGGACCATGAGTGGGACGGCATAAGTGATGGTTTGACAACAATCATGCATACATTGGTATTATTGCTCTTGTACACATTACCAGGGATTTGGCAGTGGAGTTTTGATGAACACGTTGCTTGCTATATGGGTGGAGCATGCAGGCATCCATCAGGGTCACTCATGTTGGAGCTGGTGTGTGCTATGTGACATGCATTTCTGTTGTGGACTGCGTGCAGTGTGACTGATGCCATTTTCAAATTTGTCTGGTGTGTGTTAGGTATGGCATTGCCATGCTACATGCATGTGCATGTGTCTATGCTGTGGACGTCATCTAGGCAGGGATGTGTCAATGTGTATGCATTGGGCCATGCATTGCCTCTTCGGACAGACAAATTGAAGGACTGTCATCATACTTAGCATTACAGTGTTTTCATAGGACACTCACCTCCATCCACCGAGGAGGTGGCACCACGTTCCATCTCGCCCACACCCTCTATGGCCTCGATGCTTGATGGGTGAACTAGGACCACCCCAGTAGCCATGGCCTGGCTCCGGTTCATGACTCTCAGGCGCAGGTCATCCCACCGCTTGCAGACATCCTTGATTGTCCGGGGGGTGATGCCTACGGAATTGACTTTTTGGGCATCTCTTTCTTCTTTATCTGTGCCTCCCTCTTGAAGCTGTTTGCAAAAACAACCTCTGCATTGTCTGCCAGTGTCTCAGCCAGCATAGTCAGTTCGTCCTCATTGAAGCGCTCTTTGCGCTGCCGGGATGCACATTTTTTTACAGCCTTGGGCATGATGCTGGTGGTGAAGGTTGATAACTGTAGTCAGAAAAAGGCTCCAGGTCCTGTGTGGTGAGGATGGCAATGGATTATGTTTTTCAAGATGGCCGCCGTGCCCTTTCCCGTTCCTGTGCGATGACGCTACTTCCGGATCTGCTTATTTACCGGCACCGCTATTAGTGGTCACTGCTGATAGCGGTACCCGCCAATGCCATATACATTGATGCCGGTAGTGCTGTCTGCACTTTCCATGATGCCGCTGAGGGCCATTTTTTGGACTTTAGCAGCATGCCAGTAATGTCGTTACCGGCATGCCGCTAAACTCGTGCATGCAAACTCGTAATAGCCCTCTATTAGCGGGCTCTTTACTACACGGACACAGTATTTGCTCCATGCCGGTAAGGACGGTTACTTACCTCCAACCTCGTAATGACACCCATTGTTTCACTTGAATGAGTAATTCCAATTACACAGCCCACACTACCAGCAGGGCAGTCTTTGAGGTCATATTCCTAGTGTTCTTTTGTCCAAAATGAACTGTTTAAAACCAGGACCTCAAGGTTTCTGATTTTACCTAGCTTCAGTAGGAGGGTATTCTAAGTCTTGGTATTTCCCATTTTATGAAAGTCTGACTTTGAGGTGCGTCACATGATTTTTGCTGCTTGATTACGGACCAATGCGATTTTAACAGAAAGATATTTCAAGTCTAATTTGTTGTCAATTGAGGGGGCAAACAGGTCAGCGTGACTTGGACCTGCCTTTCCTATGGCAGCCAGCCAGATGAGCAAACATCCTGCTTCGGCGATGCTGTCTATCTTCCTCAGGTCACCGACTGCGTGGTGCATAGACTGCCACGTTCTAGGCAGTTTGTGATCAGAGGAAAACTGCTGTGCACCCGTTTTTTAGTGGAGGAGAGGCAGCGCTGGAGCCAATTAAAGTTGTACTTTGCCGCTGTAATCATTATATAGACATGGGTATCATCGGTGCATGAGTGAATGCGGATGGTAAAGCTCGTAGTCAGTGGGCACTTTGTTTGGGGCATCTCCAAGACACCCAAATAACCAACTGATCATGGCCCCTGGCACAACATTTAGATCTTAAAAGGTGTTCAGGTTGTCACACCCAGTTCCACATGTCACACACCTGTCAAACACCTGTTTAAGAGTCACTTCCAGATGTGTAGGTTCAGATCTGGGTCCACAGATCCAGCTGGGGCACCACTGACTCCACCGTGTGCTTGCAGGCCTTCCCCACAAAATTGGGTTAGGCCAAGTGATGGGCCTGCAAGCACTGAGCTGGATGGCACCCACATAGACCCAACTAAAACCCAGTTTAGAGCCCACTGACCCCAAGTGCGGTTTGCTGGCATTGCACAGACATCACTCAATGTCTGCATTGACAGGTCCACCCTGCTGGCTCAGTTCCAGCTTGGGCCCTGTGCACCAACAAAGAGCCAGATTAGACCTAGCTGAGAGGTGACAGACTCTGAGCTGGGTTTGCAGGCCAACACCGATACAGCTTAGAGCTTGGTGCCTTCAGGCCTTAAACTGGGTCCATGGCCTCACACAGAGCCAAGTCTTAACCCGGCACCTGGTCCGGTGAACTGGCTCCTGGTCCGCTTTATGCCTGAAGACCACGACACAAGTCTGTTAGAGTCCTCAATGATATCAACTCAATAGTAATGGTTAAGAACAGCACTCTTATTTCCGGTGACATATCTTTGGCGCAGTTGAAAGAACCAGCCTGAAAATTTGCACTGGGGTGTTCGGGGGGTTAGGGGGTAGGTGGGGATTTGGAGACGTATGGTGCCAAAAGTGTGCTTTCACAAATTTGGTGAACATGTGCTGTAAGTAGTCAAAACACATTAGTGATATCTAGGTATAACGAACATACTTGTGAGTGCCCGCCTTTGCAGACCATTTAAGGGAAGTGGATTGGGTAGTGGGGAAATATCTAATCTGATTGGATGGGGGCACGCAACATTTTTCAAACGGGCACCTTTGTGATTTGTGATCTTTTGCACAGTTCCTAAACGTTTGCTTTACACATCTTTTCAACGGGGCGTATTGCACCTCATTGACCGGTCCCTTGTCCCTACGCAAGGTGAAGAGGAACAGAAGGCTGCAATATTTAACAGAAAGGACAGAAACATGACGTTTTTCCCCAGGGCCCCTGAACGCGAACTTGGAAAACCTCATAGAAGAAGCATATTGCAGTACCCTGTGTCCCCGACCCTAGACAAGGTGAGGGCTGGGCCCAGAGGGGTGCAATATGACCTCACAAGGGCAGCATGAAATGCCTTTTTCACGGGATACCTGGATCCAATCTAACGTTGCCTGTGCAGCCAACACATGGACGAGGGGGATATTACAGCCCCTTTCGAATCCCGCGGACCCTGGGCAAGGTGAGAGGCAGACACAAAGCCGTGCAAAATGCTTAGAAAAGGGCCGACATATATATATATTTTTTATGAGATGTCTGAAACCTGGGTCTCCGAACCTGATCGCAAGAAGTT
The DNA here is from genome assembly GCF_040938575.1 of Ambystoma mexicanum. Lineage (NCBI taxonomy): Eukaryota > Metazoa > Chordata > Amphibia > Caudata > Ambystomatidae > Ambystoma > Ambystoma mexicanum. Next base: position 762,558,878 of record NC_090941.1, read on the forward strand.
GTCAGCTGTGGAGGAAAAGTGAAACTGGGAATGCAGATGATAATGTGAGTGCAAGTTAATGTAATGGTACCATGAACGTTTCATTCATTCGAGAAGCCCGGCCCCAAATCAAACGAGCTGGAGGATATAAAAATGTTGGCTGCTGTGTGTAGACACAAACACAAACAGAAACATTATGAAGACTGCCATGTATTCGCATTTACTGCACCATCACAATTGCATTAGAAGAAATACGTTGACCACCAAATTGCATTTGCCATGCAACAACTTGTCTTCATGCTACCACCGCAAACCATTTTTTTTATAACCTTAACTCTATTCACTGCTTGCAGCTTTCGGATTATCTCACACACACTAGGTTCCTGACCTGGAGGTGTCGGGGACGGCCTGGCTTCCCAGAACAAGGATTTGTGCTAATTATAGGAGATCAGTCCTCGCTATGACATCATCGCACTTGCCACCAGCTGGCCCTACTTCTCTTATTGTTTTTATTTAATCTATTACCCCTTATACTGCACTGTTACACCCCCCTCCCACTCCGCACTTCTCCTCCTCCCCTTTCCTCTGCACTTGCACGATTTGAATGACACTTGGCCTAATAGGATCGCTGTCTCTGTCGTCCCTCTGTCCCTCCACTCCTCCCTTGCCGCGTCACGCCTTGAAACACTTGTGTATAGGCACGTTAGAAATGCCACATCATATCATATCATATAATCCACTCTCCTGCATTCAAACTAATGGAACACAACACATATAAAGAGAGGATGTTTCAGGTATGGAGTGCACGGTTCAAATTACAGGGATCCAGGCCTCTTAGTTTTTTGTCTGTCTACTGCAGCGCTGTGCATTAAAGATTTCACAAACATTTGATTTGATGCAAACATTTGGTAACATGAATGTGCAGATGCTTTGGCCAAAAGAGGCTAGCAGGCTACCTCTTCAGTGTCATTTTTCTAAATTATTAGTTAAAAATATATTTAAATTTGTAACTAGCCTGTATCTGTTTTTATGTGTCTTTCTTTATTGTTATTCTGCTTGTTAGGAAGAGCGCTCTGAAACGACCATTAGGTTGTGGAAAAGCCGGTTGTCGCACCAAGCAATTGCATTCACACACAATGCTAAATGGGGTTTGTTAACCTAGGGAGTCAGTGTTAGGGAGAATTGTAATTTCTGTGTCAATTCCCTTTAACCTTAGAGACCCCCAGCTCTTTTGCCGGACTCAGCTTTTTAATGTTTACTCCTGAGTGAGTGAGACTTTTTCCACCACTCCCTCATGTGATTTTCTGACTAGGTTTTATGTTTACTACTCTTTAATACAGTCTGGTAAACTCCATAGGCATCAGCTTTTTTTGCTTTGTGACACACAGCACCTTTTGTGCAGTGCTACAGAGAAGTCCCTTGGACTTCTTAATGTTTAAATACATTTTCTTGGGCAAACTACTGTTCCCAAGAATAGTAAGATGACTTTTCTCTTACTTACCTTTTCTTTTGTGGGACCAGCACACACCACCCTATTTGGAGTACTGGGGGTTACATAGTAACTCCTTATTCAACTTCTCATGCATCCTTTTGTTACACTAACTTGAATGCCTGGTGGCAGTCGTTTCCTTTTTCACTACTTTTTTGCCATGTATCTACAGGCTGATTCCTCAGCTGCACTACAGTATCCAAGGGTGACCATTTTCCCAAAATGGCCCCTATCTTCTTTTTTTGCCATTTCTTGTCAGTTAGTTCCTTCGGGGCTTTTACTCTGTTGTTTGAATCTGGTTTGGACCTTTGTGCATTGTGCTTTTGGTGGACTTCAGCTCTGAAGCCCGCCTAGGCTCCAGTGTGTCTGGAAAGGCAGGAAGTGAAGAAAGGTTCCCAAAACATCCAGTTCCTTTGTCTCTAGGTGTGCCTGAGTGAAACCAGTTCTGACTGGCAGGCTGCCACCCTGCTGGTTCATTGACAGCCCTAGGCCTGTGAATGAATAGGAACTTGCTTAAAAGGTGAGGTTTTTGGCACTGGAATCAGAGTCCACCACTGGAGGACAACATCGGATGAAGAAGATGTGAAGAGACACCAGCAGCACCCTCCTGAAACGCAAAGTGCTCAGTAAAGTCCTGCAGCTGTGCTGACCTTGTTTTTGTTTTCGACTGTGAAGAACCGCAAGGAATGGCCTCCTCCCTTGGGCTGGTGGGACCTATTAGCCTTAATACAAGCTTCATTTTGCACAACTCCTGACTTGCTGTGACTTTCCAATCCAGCAAAATAGCAATGCCCGGGGACCGCTGACCATCATCGATTGCTTGTCTTTGGAACAGCAAATTTGGCCAAAACATTGTGGGCACCCAGAAGACTCTACAGGAGTAGGAACTCCTTATCCATACTTCCATCACCAGAGTTCAGGACCAAGGGATCAGGTAACCTCCAACCAGAGCTGTTTGTCCTTTTTTGGCTCTAAGAAAAAGGTGCCAAAACCACAAAAGGCTGCTGAATCAAGGAGAATCAATTGCTGCAGAGTCCCTCTCCGAGTGCTGCCATAGCAGCCCACCAGAAGTCCTCTTTTTCGTCACTATGGCCAAGGACCAGGAACAAGGGTCTGCTGCACTGCAACAGGAAGGCATGCAGCTGGAACCAATGCTTCAATTCACAGGCAATCTGGGGGTTGGGGTACATCTACCTTTTGCCAGTTGTGGTGCTTCCTAGCTTGGGGACTACTATTCTAAACCCTTTTGAGTTGACTTCAACTCACCTGCAACAGTCTCCGAGCTTGTTCTTCTTCAAGGTAGCTCCTCTTGAGCTTCTGTGATTTTCTACTGAACTAGTGACTATTTTAAAACATTATTCTAAGAAGAGTGCATCATATCCTTGAACTGGCCCATTGACTGTGGCTGTCCTGGGTCCCTAAAGGCCCCCCTCTGAACCTATTGGCTTTTGCAGTGCTTATTCTCTTAGAGGTTTTAATTTATTGAACACTATTATTGCTGGGATAAAAGACTGCCGACATCCCTCTAGGAGAATCTAACTGTTTTGCTACTTACAAACACTTTCACCTACTGGCTGAAGAACCCATTGGAGTTCAAACTAGTATTTGTTTAGTGTCCCTGGGTCTGTGGGAACAACACAATATAGATGTGTATAATACCATACTTGACAATACAAAAGAATATTACAAGGGCAGTGTGCTTGTAGATGGCCAGGAGACTCCTGCCATCAGAGACACTGGGGCCAGCATTACAGTTGTTGATGAAAGTTTCTTCAAACCTGAGGATGTAGCTACGGCACCCAAATGTCCCACTAAACTTGCTGAAGGCCATATCCAAATGTTTCCAATTTTGCCAGCCCTTATCCAGTGCAATGACATCACTCTGAGAATTCCTGTTTGTGTGCAGTCCAAAGTACCTGGGAGGGTCCTGTTGGATAATGACTTAAAAACTCTTGGAGTAGTCGCCTGTACCCCTTGGCCTCCCCGCAAAACAAAACAGGAGCTCAAACCAGCAGGCAAGCCAACCTTCCACTTCAAGAAAGAAGAAAGAGACCAAGCAGAAATCTGAGTCTCTGGTAAGAAAAAGGCTCTCAAACCCAAACCTGCTCTGAAAACCAGTACTTCCCCCAGAGGACAGTCCCAGGTCACCCCTGTGGCTCCATCCCCAGCTGAGGCTGAGTCGGTGGATGAACCAACTCCTGAGGAGCCAGCTACTGGTGAGACAGAGCTGGAGGATCCCATATCCTGCTTAGAAGATCTGGATCCTAGAGCCCATCCTGAGCTGAAGACCTTTTTTGCAGAAGGTGGACCTGCTAGGACAGATTTCAGCAGAGGACAAAGAGAGTGTTCCTCTCTAGAAGGTCTCAGACAACAGACAGCTTTCCAGCTAGAACCGTAAGAGCCAGGGAAGCATACTGGGAGGAGTGTCTCCTCTACAGTGATCCTAGAGTCTACCCCAGGGGACTTCAGGTGACTGGTAGTACCCCAGGAGGTTAGACCCAAACTCCTATAACTAGCACATGAGATACCTCTGGCTGGCCACTTGAGATCCAATAAGAGCAAAGAGAGGCTGTCTCTGTACTTTTACTGGTGCAAGAAGGGTGCAGATGTTGATAAACATTGTAGGAGTTGCCACACTTGCCAGAACTCTGGCAAAAGTGGTTCTGTGGGTGAAATAGCCCCTGGATGTAAGAAATAAAGAGGCCAAAGTTAATTACGAGGACTCATCAAAATGCAAGGCCTGCAAAGAAATAAGGTCCCACATAAGGCCTTGTACATTCAAATCAAAAGGTAAGAGCAGGTGCCTAAAATGCAAAATATGGAGAGGCGCACAATGCCTTTCATGAAGGAATGACACATGGCAAGAACATTTTGACAAATCCATGAAGAGCTGGCTGTACTGATATTTCCATGAAACAGCAGTCCACAGAACCCTCAATGGAATGTCAGAATTGTGTTCTGCAGATGCAGTCAAACGGAGCTCATGTCATGTGTTAAATAAATAAAATGTAAATTTTCTTTTCATCCAAAGTAACAATCTGTAAAGCAAAATGTTCACCAAAACCACTAAAAGTGTGAATATGATGTTCTTAACTAACAGCGGTATGCCAGGGGCTAACAATTTAGTTGTCACACTTATATATATATGCTGAAACTATGTGCCTTCCAAAGCTTATTTAAAAGTAAAATGTGGGTTTAAAGGCAATTTGCAGCAGGGTGCTTGAATGTTCAGTTTCTTCAGTATTGAAATTGACCTCAGCATTCCCCCCACCTTTGCTGTCCTGAAGACAGGCCTGCGGTGTCATCATCAATCAAGAACCATTTCTTAAAAATACAAGCCTAAATACAAGAAATAATATACTCTTAGATGGGAAATGCAGGAAAACCAGATAAGGTTGTGTCTGTTCTGCAGCACTGGAGACCTGCAGGTCACAAGGCCCATAAAAATGCATTAGCCCTTGAAGGGTGTTTAATCTAAACACAGATCCCTCTCTTGACATCATATGCCTGAACAGGAGAGTGAAACTTAAAAAGGTGGGTGTCTAAGCAATGAGTAATGAAGCTGCACATTGTTTTGAGATGGGAGAAATGCATTTTATTATGTAAATTGAACAGTGTAAATCGGACAGTAGTCATTCCAGGCATTTATGAATCGTGACAGTTAACCCCTTATGACCATGCTTAAACAATCTTTGTGGCATAAACACAACTAAAGTTATTAATGAACATGTGATGTGGGCATCCTTGTGTTCATCAGCGTTGCTAACAATTGATATAGCATGCCAATTAGGAGTAGTATGATGCCCATAAAGTGCCATATTTTTCACTGATATAGTTCCTGAGTAAATGAAGAAAAACTGTATCTCTCCACAGGAATGACAGACTTCTGACTAGCTTCATCTGATTCACATTAAAATATAGTTGTCAAAAATGTATTCATACATATAAAGGTTTGGAGATTAAGGGCACTTGCCATGTAGTGAGATTTCTATGTCCCTCAAGTAGACTGAGCCCACCTGTCAAAGTGAGATGATGAAGTTCTCTCTTCCCCTAGTTGTCCCAAGCACTCCTCTATTCCCTTTCGCAAGAATTATGACACGTTGTGATGTCATCTGCCCTATAACTAAGCCAGCTTGCCTCGGAGCTGGAGCGTTCCCACTAATTCCATGAGGTGACCTGCTGCCGAAATCTAGTGTGAACATCCCAGCAGAGAGAGGCCTACCCTTGAATTGGAGTCAGGAGACATAGGGCCTCATTACGACTTTTAGCGCCATGGCTGCCTCCAAAATCGTGTCCGGGTCTGGTCTGGTGGAGTGGGGACTTACCGGGGCATCCTGACCTAGGTGGACCTGGTAAATCTCCATTCCGAATGCCATTCCACATTCCCATTTGAGCCCCCATAGGGCTCAATGGGAAGGGGGAAGGTGCTAATAACGGGCCCGCTAATTACTGGCCCGTTATTAGCTCCAAGGTCCCTTATCGGGTCCCGTAAAGAATGTGTGGTCAGACCACACGTCCTTTACGGTTCCCGCTAAGGGACCTCGGAATTGGGTGGTAAGGGATTACCGGCACCGGTCTCCTTAACGGTGCCCAGTATCCCTTACCGCCCACCTCGTAATGATGCCCATAGAGAGTGATTGGGACCCTTGGATATTCCAGTGGTGTGCGCTGACGCTCCCTCTCCCTAATGCCCAGTCCAGACCTCCCCTCTAAGTAGAAATACCCCAACCCATAGATTGTGTATTCCTATATTTTCAGCATTGTTTTAGCATTGTCCCATTGAAAAATCCCCCATTTTCCTGTGTAGATCCTTAGCATATTGATCAAAGTAAATCAATTAATTCCCCCCTTGAATTCACAGGATCTGTATTTGTGGCATTCAAAACCAACAATCGTTTCCCAGTTTGTTGTGAGCCAGTATGGTCATAAGGATTTGCCAAAAGAATTAATTTCAAAAAGCCCTGTGTGTTCCCATTGTAAGGTGCAAAATGAAATTGTTTCCCTGTGTGTTCCCATTGTAAGATGCAAAACAAAATTGTTTCCCTTGTGTTCCCATTGTAAGGTGCAAAATAAACTTGTCCCTGTGTTCCCATTGTAAGGTGCAAAACAAAATTGTCCCTGTGTTCCCATTGTAAGGTGCAAAGCAAAATGTTCCCGGTATTCCCATTGTAAGGTGAAAAATGAAATTGTCCTGTGTTCCCATTGTAAGGTGCAAAATGAAATTATACCGGTGTTCCCATTGTGAGCTAAAAACAAATTCCCATTTGCATTTTGTTTCTCACATTGCAATTGTGCTAAACATCCCAAAATCAATTTTCCCATTCTGTTCTGACCATAATCCTGAAGCCCTATGTGTGTTTTTGTCAGGCGCAGCAAAACATTTTCCCTTTACCCTTCTTCCTGTCATATTGTTTCTGTAAATCATATCCCAAATCTGATTTTTCCATTGTCTTCCTACTCCCTGCCGCTGCCTTCCATTCAAAAGAGTCAAGCCTAGTGGATATTTGGAGGGTGAGGGTTGCTGGGACCAAATTAATACCCTGTTTGCCATCATTTTCATTGTGGGCTTTGAACTGTTCTTTTCTTGTAGTGGGGTGATGTAAAAGGTAGCTATTGTAACTGAATATTCTAGTGTCATCTCTGTGTTGGTAATTTACCAAAAAGGATGTTTTGTCTTTGTGTTGCCACAACATTAATGGCTGATGTAATCTGTTTGTTCTAATTTGACTTTAATAAATACATTAATAAATCTTACTAATAAACACTGGCCAGGTTCCTAGTCCATTGTGGCACCAGGTATCTGTTGGGGTTGTGTGCGAGACGGATTGGAGGCCTAGCAAAAAGGACCTGAATGATAGAAATAAAAGCATTTTTATTGTGTGCCACATTCATTGTAGGAGAAGGAGATCTTGCGTGTGACCATATAATAACCTGCAAAAGTTCCAATAATGTGGCACCTTTAGTGCCCCGCCCCATGGTGGGAGTGCCTTTTGAGAGGGTGGGGATTGACATTGTTGGTCTCCTAGATCCTCCTACCTCCTCAAGGAACCAATTTATATTGGTTCTGGTAGACCATGCTACCGGATATCCTGAGGCGATACCTATGAGAACTGTTACTGCCCAAGCAGTGGCTAAGGCCCTCCTTGCTATTTCTACTAGGGTTGGGTTTCCTAAGGAAGTTATCTCTGACAGGGTGTCACATATTATGTCCCACTACATTCAGACCATGTGGAAAAACTGTAGTGTAACTTACAAGTTCTCAACTGCCTGCCACCCACAAACAAATTGGCTGGTAGAGAAGTTTAACCATACTATGAAGAGCATGATAGGTGCCTTAGAGGAACTCCTGAGAAGAAAGCAGGACCTTCGACTGCCATGCCTTCTATTTTCTTGTAGAGAGGTGCTTCAAGCTAGAGTGGGTTTCAGCCCCTTTGAGCTCCTCTATGGTCACCCTGTCAGAAGCCCTTTGAACCTGATCAGAGAGGGTTTGGTGAGTGCTCCATCCCTGAAGCCAGTCCGTGTCACTGACTATGTACTAGGCCTCAGGAATAGGATGGGACTCTTGATGATGAAGCAGTCAAGCTTTGGTCAAACATTGGCTTGACCAGAAGGCCAACATGGTGGAGTTTACTCCAGATCAGTTAGTACTAGTTATGGTTCCTACAAGACAGAGGGCCTTACAGGACACATGGATTAGACCCTTCAAAGTTGTAGGCAAGCTTGGAGAGCTTGGAGAGGTTAATTATTTAGTGAACTTGGGCAACCACTAGGTTTTTCACACTAATCGTTTGAAGGCTTATGTCTCTAGAACAGAACTAGGAGCTTTATTGCTTTGTTGGGTTAAGTTCTCACCTTAACGTCCCTCCAACTAACGTTCTTGCAAAAAAAAATGTATATATATTTATATATATATATTCAGAAAAAAACTTTGTTAAAGGGACGTTATGGTTCAAAGTAAAACCGAAAAACCCCTGAAATTCGCTAGTTATGGTAAGCTAAGCCACCATAACTCGCGCCACCACCGTGCATTGCTAAGACCAACACCGAGGACATCAAAGATGACATCACAAATGTCATTGATGACATCACTGATGACATCACATGTCTGAGTCGCTCTTTTTTCCTTTAGTGATATATCTTGGCCAGTAATAATTAGGAACAAAAAATTCAAAAAGTACTATATTTGTACACATATACTTCTAATATGTTCTTACAATAATTCCCCTAGGGTGCACTCACAGCATATGAAACATATACATAAGGAAAACACACACTTACAAGACAGCAATACTTTCTGTGTATAAAGAGAATCAGTAAGGTTATCAACACTTTCTTATTGTTTTGCTGTTTTTTTATTACTGTACTTTCTCTGGATATGGTCATATTTGTATTTGCATTACTTTCTTTAGGGTGCAGTCAGATCATGTGATACTTACACATAGGGAAGTAGTAGCTTTGAAGCAGCGCAATCATTTCTGTGTATAAAGATAATCAGTTAGGTTATGAACACTTTCTGTTTCTACTGCTGCTTTTTTGCGTACTTCACTTTCCCTTTATATACTCATATTTGTATGTATTGCGGTCTTTGGGTTTTATATGTAATATTGAAATTATGTAGTAAGTGGGTTTTATTAGATACTTATTACATGTTGCACAGTATGCAAAACTCTAATAAGAAAGCATTTATCATTTCACTATGCAACATGGGAAGATTATGAATATTGCACTTACATCATGTATGCTGCACACAATGCTTATGATTATACATGAGTAGCTTACTGTACTGTAAAGAACTTCATAATAGAATGCTATTTATATCAATGCATTGCTTAATGCACTACATAGCTCATGATATTTATACCAATGATCCTTGACCCTTTTTTGTCAATATTATAATATGAATCCCTTGTACCCTTGTACAGACTTTCATGAAAGTAAATGAACATGCAATGTCATCAGTGATGTCATCAATGGCATTTGTAATGTCATCTTTGATGTCTTTGGTGTTAGTTTTAGCAATGCACGGTGGTGGCGCGAGTTATGGTTGCCTAGCTTACCATAACTAGCGAATTTCAGGGGTGTTTCGGTTTTACTTTGAACCATAACATCCCTTTAACAAAGTTTTTTTACTGAATTTCATAGGTTTTTAGTAGCACAACTTAACCAAAACGTCCCTTTAACAAAGATTTTTTTTAGTGAATTTCATAGGTTTTTAGTAGCGCAACTTAACCATAATGTCTATGAACATCTGACTTCATTGCACACCTTCCGGAAAATGCCACATGACCATATGCTGGCGCACAGCATGATGAGGTGTCTGAGAACCCATACGCACTGCACAATAACATCTGTGCTTCATGGACAGTTTGGAACTACATTTTCTACTGATTTATGAACTTGCAACTTCAACATTTCCCTTGCACAGCTCCAACACCTATTCCTACTCATCCATTAAGAATCTAGTACACAGTACATACTTTTGGCAAAATGGCTATGTACGTTAAAATGACATCAGCTAACGCCATCCCTCCTCCCCAAGAGACACCACCACTGCTGTAATCAAGCAGCATGAGAAACACTGCCGCCTAGGGTGGCCAACTCTTTGATAGTCTGTCGCGCGACACTTGGCCAAAAGGCGGCGATGACGTGACTTCATTCACGTTTGGCCCGCCTCCTTTTTTTTTTTTTTTTAATGGCTCTTAATTCCTGGCTTAATTTAAATACAATGCTTTGTCCTGGGGAGGTGATGGTCACGTTTTTTAACTGCAAACATGACCATCATGACCCCAGGAACAAAGCATTAGCATTTGAATTAAGGCAGGTGCCCGAGCGTTACAGCTCGATCTGTAGGCTCAGGGCTGCAGAGGCACCCATAGAAAGAAGGCAGCAGGCGGCAGCGTCGTGCTGAGCAGATCACCACTTCAGTTTGCAGAGTGGCTGTGCTGGAGGCAGGTTGTCCGACGTAAGTCGGGATAACCTACATCTCGCACAGCCACTCTGCAAACCGCGGGACAGAGTCCCTAATTGTGGGACAATCCCACGAAATCGGGGACACTTGGCCACCCTACTATCCCCTACCTTAGAAATAACACACGCACAACATTTCCCCCTTTTCCATCTGCCCCTCCATATTAGTGTTTGGTGCCTCTTCCCTCATTTCCGTCCCCACCTTTCGTTCTTAGCTCTCCCGCCAAAAAAAATCCATCCAAAAACAAAATAAATGTTCCTTTAGGAACCACCTTTCACAGTTAAAAAATAGAAGTAAAAAAAAAAGATATTCTTGATATTTAGAAGCGTCCTGGCCACAGTGGCAGTGATGAAGTGATGGAGTTTAAGTTCATTGTTAAAGAGGACCCCAAGGCTGCAAGGCGTTGGGTTCTAGAGATCAGGGGGGACAGAGACATGGAATGGGAGAGTGAGGTTGGCATTAGAGGCTGGGAGCAAGATGACTCTGGTCTTCAAAAAGTTCAGCATCGGGCAACATGGTTACGAATGGCAGAGGGGAAGTGGGTGTTGTGCTCCAAGATGCCAGGGGTGAAGGAAGAAAAGGAAAAAAATTCTGGATTTCATCGTCAAACATATGGTAAGGATGCCAAAAGATGTGATCAGTTTACTAAAGTGGTGTACACAGAGGAATGCTAGGGCTCAAAACCAATTCTTTTGGGACACCCACCGAAAGGGGGCTGAGGAAGTAGTGTTCCGTGAGATGGAGATGGATCAGTCAGAGTGAGAAGAGGCCACAATCTGAGCACAGTTTTCATGAAGCCAAGAGGGAAGAGACTTTGGATCAGGAAGGGGCAATCCACAGTGTTGAATTTGGTCGTATATTGATTATCACATTCATAGTTCCCTTCCTGAATAGGATATGTATTTACATGGAAGTAAATTACTCAGAGAATCATTGCATGTGACCATCAATTTTAGACGTCAAAAAATTATTGATACTATTTGGTAAAGGTCACATGGGACATATTCTGGCCCAATTGCATTGACTAATAGAGCTTTCATGCCCAGGCTGGGGGCCGACATGTGCTTTAATGGTCTGCCAGCACGAGCTTTGGTAGGCCCGAGTAAAGCCTCGACTCAGGCTGTGGGCCGTTAAAGGCCATGTCCGCCCCCAGCCGGGGCATGAAAGTTATTCGCACCCCAGAATTTACTGGGGTGTGGGTAGAAGATCAGCTCATCGTGAGCCCATCTCCTGTTGAAGAAAAAAAATGGCCACCACAATTGAAAGGGAAAATCGACTAGGCCATTGAAAACATGTTCCAAAATGGCCACCGTCATCCTAAAAGGGACCTCGTCCCTTTTCTATTTCAATGACAGCTGCCAGACGGGAGAAGCTCAGGGAGCAGAGCGCAAGACTCTGGTCCCTCAGGTAAGTGGAAGGGGTGGAAGGTGAATTGGGTGATTTGAGGGGGTGGGGAGGCAACAGGAAGAGGCTCTCTGTTGCTTCATCACATTAGAAGAAAAAAAAGAAAATAAATGCACCATGCAGGGAAGGGCCTTGGGTGGGGATTGTGTATTCTCGGCCGCTGTTCCAGCCACCTGATTGGTAGGCTCTCCTTCCCCGGTGCGAATGTTGTTTAATTACAATTTTAAGTGACAAAGGAATTGTTGATTAAAAAATTATATTTTATCATAGTTCATTGCAAATTCGACCTGATCAAAACTCTCTAAAAAAAAGGTAATAACACATTTACCAACCAGCAAAAGGGCTAAAATGTAAAACGTGTAAGCAGCAACAATGTCATTTTTATGACATCCCATCTGTAATGACTTAGGACGTAATAGCATGATCTCATCTCACTACAAACATGTGTGGCCTTTTTCGCCATGTGAAACCTGAAACGCCATACAAAGAGACAACAGTATGGCACTAAAACATTCCAAAAAGTATGTTTTGCCAATACTTAATAGGTTATTCACTTTATCACCTTGGTATTTTGTGGATAATGACTAGTTTGAACTGAATAGCATTACAAATTACTCTTAAAGCCAATAACTTGGAGGAGCCACATTTAGCAGGAAAGGTAGAACTTAAGGCTGTCTGGGGCTGGAGACCATGCTATCTACAATTTGCTCTCACTAAATACTCTCCCTCCAGATCATTACACTCCTCTCGCACCACCTCCCTGCATGTCAAGCGCTTCACTAAACAGCGAGCTGGTGGCCAATCTCTTTCCTCACCACCTCCCTCCTGTGGAACAGCCTCCCACTCCCCCTTCGTCTTGAGCCAGATCTCTTCAAATTCCAGAAGCTCCTCAAAACTTTCCTTTTTGCCTCCTCCTTTCCTTCCTCCCTCCTCTGCTAAACCCCACAGTTGCTGAGATTGGTGACCAGGGTTCTTATGTGTCCTCTTGGATGCTGGCCTCCAACACCCAATTGTCTTCAGTCTCTGCCTGCTCCCAGCACTTGCCTTTGGCACCCACTGGCCTGTGCCACCAGAGGCCTTTGTTTACACATCTGGCAGCTGACCTCTCACCTAAGCACTTATAGCTGCTCACCCACTAGCACTTCCCTCTTAGTACACCTAGCATTTACCCCCCCACTCCCTCATCGGGCAATATCTCTCAAGTCGATACATACAAGTCACAAAAGATCCAATTAGTTAACATAACTCACTCACTCATGTCACATATGATCATGTTCATTCAAAGCTTGCTAACAAACTCAACTTGCTAACAAACTTTAATTAGGACGCTGCTTGCGGTCAGTCCTCTTTCTGCTTCGGCAAGGGCGTTCTCACACCTCGCTTTCACTCTTGCTTGTCATATGTGCCGGAGCGAGCACCCGCTGATTAGGAGAGAGGTAGGCTGTCCTTTAGCGAGGACATCCATTTAAAGCCCCTCTGCGGCATATGTTAGGGCACTACCTTACTGTGCTGTTGCACTTAACTGGTGCTTTTAACTTTGTTACTTTGCTATCATGTGTTTTTATCATTCTGTGATTATTTAGGATACTGCTTGTGGTCAGTCCTCTTACTGCTTCGGCGAGGACATTCTCACGCCTCACTTTCACTCTTGCTCAGCATCATATGAGCTGGAGCGAGTGACCGTGCAGTGGCGCGCCGAATGCGCACTTAAGGCAAGCCCATCTGTGCCCGTCTGTGTTAAGGATGGGTTAGATGGGTTTTTCATTATTCTCGGTACAAACATTTGACATTGGCTCCCTCAGCCACACAATTCCCTTAGGGCTGGCAAGACCCTCCTGTATCTGGCTTGTTAACAGATCTACAATTGCTGCCAGTGCAGCCTCTGAATACACGGGATCTGGTATTGCTGCTACTTAATACACGTTCACTGTCAGCTCACGCCGCCGACATCTACCGTCTGCTGTTGAATTGTCGACCTGATTTGTTATTTTTAACTGAGACATGGTTGCAGGAGTGCTCGGCACCGGCCCTGGGTCAGGCCATGCCGGCTGATTTTAAAATGATTAATTTTGACTGTCCCTCCCCACAGATAGGGGGGTGTAGCAGTGATTTTAAAACCACTCTCAAAATTACACAGTTGGCGTTTTCTCATTCTCTGACAATGGAAGCCCTACTACTTATATGTGATATTTCTGCTTGCTTTATTTGTTACTTTCTCCTCATTTATCGTCCGCCAGGATTATATGTTGGGCTTTTTGCACCCTTATTGGATATTATAGTTGACCTTCATACAAAATGTTCACAGTTTGTAGTGTTGGATGATTTTAATTTGAAATGTAATGGCCTTCAGGCTCCAGCACTTGACCTTTCAGGACCTACCCATAAAATGAGAAATACTGTAGACCTGGTTTGGGCAAATGAAACTTTGTTGACCACTCTTTCTGTTGAGCCGGTACTATGGTCAGACCATTACCTGGTGACCTGCTTGCTTTAAGTGGTCTGGGTGCAGCAGAAGACTGTTCCTCCGAGAAGGTGTCAATGCTGTTGGCGCTCAGCTGACCTTCGGGGTCTTGTCTCATCAGTCAGAGGTAAATGCAATGCAGACCCTGTAGCTGCTTTATCGGTACTCTCTCGATCATTGCTCGAAGCAGCAGATGAGGTGGCTCCCGTACTGCTAGTCAAGCCATGGAGGTTCCGGTCTGAGCCCTGGTTCTTGGAACACCTTAAACTGGCTCGTCTCAATCTCAGACAGGCAGAGCGAAAGTGGCGTAAAGCCTACGACCCTGGCCTCAGAACTCAGTACAAACTCCGTGCTGTAGCCTATTCTGCAGCAATTGTTGCCGCAAAGAATACCTATTTTGCTCAGAAAATGTAGTCATCATTATGTCAAAGCCCTTTTTGAGGTGGTGAAATCTCTTTCATCTTCAGCTAAATTGAAGCCTTCTGTGAGCCCTTCCCAGGAGCTATGTGACTCGCTGTCACAGTTTTGTATTTCTAAAATTGAGACCGTTTGTGCTAACATTGCGCTGGCTGCAAAAATATCTGCCCCGGTGATTGAACCCCTAGTTCTCAGTGGCTTGACTGCCTCTGAGGGCTGGTCTTCTTTTCCTTCATTTACCAAGCCAGAGATATCCATGGCCATTCAATATATTAAGTCAGGGGCTCCGTCTGATGTCATCCCTCTTGCTGTAATGAAGGAGATCTCCTCTGAGCTATTGAGTGAGATCACGGTGGCAGTCAATGCCTCATGTCAGACGGGTTGCATCCCACTGGAGCTTAAGGTCACAACTGTGATGCTCTTTTGAAAAAACCCTCCCTGGATCCTACTTTGCCATTTAGCTACCGCGCCATCTCACTTTTACCTTTTTTATGAAGCTCTTGGAGGCCTTGATTTCACCACTGCTGTCTTCTTTAATGGAATCTTCACAACTCTTCGACCCTGCTCAGTCAGGCTTTAAGCCTGGCCGGGGTACTGAAAAGTGTGTTAGTCTCGGTCCAGGATGATATGGCCAGGCTGGTCGATGCAGGAGGGGTTGACGCCCTGATTTTATTAGACCCTCCGGCAGCCTTTGACACTGTAGACCATCCTACCTTACTAGCCCACCTGGCTCAGGTGGGAATATCAGGCCAGGTGCCCGCCTGGTTTACTTCTTTGCTGGCCAATAGATCTCAAATCCTCTCACTTTCGCCCTTCTTTTCGGGTTCATAGGCTCTCAGATGTGGGGTTCCACAGGACTCTAATAATTAATAAATAATAAGACTCTGCCTTGTCTCCCATTCTCTTCAACATATATTTGGCCTCTTGTGTGTCTCATCCGCTCCTACGGCATCAGGTGCTATTGATATGCCGACGACACTCAGATCCACATTCGTTTAGATCATGATCAGGCTGAGTTGTCGTCGTGCCTGCATCAGTGCCTGTCTGCCGTGGGAGTTTGGATGAACCACAGTTGGCTGAAGCTAAATGGAGATAAGACGGAGGTGCTGGTGGTGGGTTCCCCTCCTGACCTCTCGCTCTGGATTTCTTCCTTCTGGCTATCTTCTCTTGGCCCTCTTCCGGTCCCGGTGGTTAAGGTAAGGAACTGGGTGTGGTCATCTCTGCCACCCTTTCTATGGAGGCACAAGTATCAGCGGTCTGTCAAGCAGGCCATTTCCATCTCAAGATACTAAGAAAGGTTCTTCTCCTTGTACCCCCGAAGTTGTGGCCACCGGTGGTGGCAGCCCTGGTACTGAGTCACTTGGACTACTGCAACTCATTATAATTGGCCCATCCTAAGGGCATAGTCCAGCGGCTTCATTGCCTGCAAAATCTAGCCACTCGTGTGGCCAGAGGCTCCCCTTCCGGGGCTTCTATTTAACCTGTTCTGTGCTCTTTGCATTGGTTGACTGTTACTCAGCGATTTGGGTTCAAGGCTCTCTGCCTGGTACATCGTGCCTTGCATAATCAAGGGGCTGAATACCTCTGCACTAAATTCACTCGCTATCTTCCTGCTATGTCATTACGATCAGCATCAGCAGTATTATGTGTTCTTGATTTTCGTCATTCCCGCATTGGAGGCTGAGCTTTTTCAGTAGCTGCATCCCAATAATGGAACAACCTCCCATTGACAATGAAAAACCTGGCAAATCACCTGGCATTCAGAAAGCCCTTAAAACATATTCATTCTAGATGACTTTGCTAGATGGCTTATGGATCACTGACCTCTTCTCTCTAGTGCCATCATACCCTCAGGTGACCGTGTGCATCTATACATTTCAATAACATAACATAACATAACATCAAGTAGCTGAGGAGTTGTACAATTCTCAAAAGAGACATTTCAAATGAATTATTTAACATTCAACAATGGTGTGTATGCTTCATATTAGAAAAAGTTAAGTAGGAATCAGCTTTTGAAAACATATTCATTTATTTATATTGTTTTGTCTCCTTACCCCTGATGTTATCTATATTTCATATTTGTATTGTCTCTTCTTATTCGTTATTACTTGTTGGCTCCCTAATTGGGAATTTGGTTTAGATTGTGGAGTGCTTCCACTGCACTTAGATCAACCCGCTTTGTAATGGTTGTTCCTTAATCAAGCATCAGCCTGACATTTTTGAGCTATTAGTTATTCATGACCCAGCTCGCTTGTTTATTAGAGAAACTTGGATTTCTGATTCATATTATTCAAGCGGTTCCTCCTTCGCATTCCATTATTCACATGGACCGCAACTTAGCCCATCCCGGCGGTTGATTTGCTATCTTTTTTAAATGTCATTTGCAGGATTCGCCCATTTCGGTCACGCACAAGCTTTCAATGGAACATCTCTTGATCCGTATTTCTCTTCATCCATCAATGACTGAACATTTTTTGATTATTTATTGGCTGCTGCCTCGTGACTTAATAATTCCCAGGAACTGTTTTTGGTGGTGTGCGAGTTTATTTCTCCATCTATGGCTTCTTCCATCATTCCTGCCTCTCAGACCCTTAATGATGCTCTGGCTCACTTTTTCATTTAGAAAACTGTTGACAAACTGAGTTGTCTTTAATTTGTCCTTGACTGCTCGTGCTGCTAAGAACCCTGACATCTCATCCACACTGTGCCCGAATGTCTTTCTTTTGGCTTTTTGCTTGACTTCTGAGGATCAGGTTCGTACAATGATCCCTCACCTCAGTTCTGCTCCCCCTATTGATGCCATTACTTTAACGGTTTTGAAACTGATCAGTACAGAGTTAGTACCTACCTTGACAGTTGCTCTGAGCTACTCTTTGAATTTGGGTTCTATCCCCCCTGCTCGAAACATGCATTGGTTTCTCCTCTACTGAAAGAACCTTCTTTAGACCCTTCTCTCCCAACCAACCTTTGGCCTATATCTCACCTTGTGTACTTTATGAAGGCTCTAGAAGCCATTGTTACCCCATAGCTTAGGAGTTTTTTGAGAGATTTAGCTATTCTTAATCATTTGGCTTTCAGCACTCGATGGGCAGAGATTCAGTGCTGGTATCGGTGTTAAACGACCTCACAATGATCTTGGACCGGACTGGAGTAGGTATTTTGATGCTTTTGGAACTTTCCACAGCCTTCAATAGCATCGACCACCACATCCTGTGTCTGCGTCTTGAGGACGTCAAAGTTACCAGTACTGCACTGCTCTGGTTTAAGTCTTTCCACTCAGAGTGCACAAAAACGCTCTCTTTACCTCCTTTTCATTCTTCACCTACCCCTTTGATGTGTGGAATTCCACAGGGCTCAGACATCTCGCCTCTACTGTTTAATGTTTATGTTCGCCCTTTGGCAAAACGTATACATTCTCACAGGGGTCATTTCTAAGCTTCCGTGGATGACCCCTAGCTGATTTTTCACGCAGATCGTGAGAAGGAGTTGTCCCCTGATCATTTGAAGAGTTGCCTTGCAGATATCGGTCAGTGGATGCAGTGCAACTGGCTTAAGACGAATGCTGACAAAACAGAGGTTTTGGTTTGTGGCACCTCGGCTAAGCAATCACTGTGGTCCAGAGGTTTTTGGCCTCTGTCCCATGGCCCTTTGCCTCTCCCAGTCCTCTCAGTCAAAATTCTTGGACTCAAAATCTCGGCTTTCCTCTCAGCAGAGCTCCAAATAAGAGAAATATGTAGCTCTGGCTATTTTAAGTTCAAGACTTTGAAGAGATCCTGCAGTTTTTATCCGCTGATCTTCGAGGACCAGTTATTTCCTTAGTGATCTCAGGGATTTTACATTATTGTAACTCTACCTTACTTGCCCAGCCTAAATAATATATCAAGAAGCTTCAAATACTTTAAAATTCTGCTGCACGGTCAGTAGCGGCCCTGCCTAAGTTTGATCATGTTTACCCGGTGTTGCAACATTTTCACTAACTGCCGGTGTCAGCAGAATAAAATGTAAGTCTCTTTGTATTGTTCATCAAGCTCTCCATGGCTTGAGGGCTGTTTACCTGAGAGAAAAATTCAACTTATAAGTGCTGACTAGAAATCTTCACTCTGATAACCTTTGTCTCCTTTGGGTGCCTAGGTTTCAAAGAACCACCATAGGGGGAAGGGCCTTCTCTGTGGCAACTGCCACCTTGTGGAACTCTTTTCCTCTATGTATCTGCAAGACTGATGATCTTTTTTGAAAATATTTAAAAACTCACTTTTTCTGTTGCATGGTTTAGCTTTTGTTTCTGTATTGGTTGTGTTGTCTGGTTACTTTACCTTCTGTTTGGGTTATCAATCAGCACCAGGATACCTTGCGGGACATAGTTAGCCCAGTACAAGTACCCTTAACATAACATTACTTTATTTTTGCAATGAAGAAATATTGAGTGTTTAAATCTACGAGCACATGCCATTTCAGGCATATACTTTATTTAAAGCAACAAAAGAACACTGATTAACATTTTGTGAAGGTCCTTAGGAAGCTATTTGAAGGAGCGAAACATGTGTTAGCCCCTTCTGAGAATATTAACTATGGTTACAAATCTGAATTTATATACTTTGCATTACATGTTTTCTCAGATTTACATATTTTAGATATCTAAGCTCAAGTTGGTTGGTGCATTTCTCCCTTTATTTCATTTGTAAGAATGTTTTAACACTCTGGGGTATGAGAAAGTTGTACAGTATTCATAAATGATTATTGTATTTTTCATAATCAAAGATTCCATGAGTATAGTAAAAGAAATATTGAGTTAAACGAGGACAGACAGAATTGGATGGGCATGAGGAGGATCAGAAAGGGCAGAGAGATGGGAGATATGCATATTTCATTAGTTAGATAACTCAATTACATATCAAGGTGATACACATTTTATGTATCATATACCCTATTAAGTGCTACTAATGAAAAGAGATGCACCCTTGTCATGGTGACCCCATTCCTCCAAGTCTTTCTATATTCATTCTCCATCCAAGTGTTAATCCATTCTTTCATTAATTTATAGTATATAGGATAATCCCATAACCTTCTTTTGTTATCTGTTTAACTGCATTAGGACTCACAGTGTACACCACAGGTGGGGTCACCTTAGTTATTGTTGGTCCTAATGTTCTTGTACATTGTTTATTTTTTTTATTTGTATGTTCTTGTACATTGTTCACCTATTCACTATTTATGGGATCTCATTCCCAACACAACCTGCAAAGGTCACATACCATTTTCTACATTTTGCAAGTTTAATATGCCTGTCCTTATATTGCAGTAATATTTTCAAGACCCACTCTCTACTTCCATAGTTTGTTCTATGACAATATCCGATCTTTACTTTTTCCTGGGCATTGCATTGTTCTGAAAGCATCCGTGCTTCTTAGTAATAAATATTCTCATCATATAGTTTTCATTTATATATTATTTCCCTTCATCGAAATCTTCTTAATGCAACTGTAAATTAAATCTGTGTGTTTTTAAACATGCAAAGGAAATGTGATTGTTCTTTAGAATAGTGGAAATAATGTATACATTGGGTTCACTTATATTACAGATGGTCAAATGCAAAGAAATACATTCTTGCCCATGCTTTTTTCCAGCAAATACAATACAGGGCAAACTAAGTTCGGACCTGCTGTCAGACTACTACAATTGTGAGGCCATCTGCTAAAGCCAGGCCTTTCATCCATAATCTGATAGACACATTAAGTGGACTGCCCCCAATGCAATAAATAGCAAAGACATTAATTGAAATACACATTCCAAAAAGCTCAGCTTGACGGTCTAGGACTGTCTTGCAAGCATCATATGAACTCACCTATGTGCTTTATGAATGAAATCTTCATTTTACAGAACAATCTTTCAAGACCGGTCCCACCCTGCTTTAACCTTTTGTGACATCTAGCTCACCCATTAATCATCTGTCCATGCCTAATGGATAGCTTGGAAGTCTGACATAAAGATAGCTCTGTTCAAGTGAATAAATAGGCTGAAAAGGGATGTCCCTGTAAAAAATCAATAGAAATAAAAACCCCTACATATTTTACATTTCACAATAACTTTAACCATCTTTTTACTCATATCTTTGCAATACTTGGGGTCTTTTGAGAAAGCAAAGGCAGTTTTGGATTCAGGGGAGCACGCCCCACAGAATGGGTCTAAACCTAATACATTAACATATATCAATAGATAATAAATTGGCATATTTTGATAACTAAAAACATATTTAATGCCATCAGAGCATGTTACATTTCTACAGATGTGGGTTTGTTGTAAGATTCTGAAAAAGTATGCCTTATTAATGGGATAGGTCCAGAACCAACGTTATGGAAGAAATATGGATTTAGGTGTACAACTGAACAGAACTACTGCTTGTCACATGGCTAAATATGTTGTACCTATCAATAAGGGAGTGTTTTTACTGGGAGTGCCAACTCTTAAAGGGAGCCAATGAGAAGGCACAATCTTCACAAAAATAATGATGTCAAATGACACTATGTTGGAAATGTAGTCTCTATATAAGCCCAAACCCAAAGTTAGTAGGGAGCGCTGTGGGATTATGGAAAGTTTGTAGACACGGAAATCCTGCCCAAGGGGATAGGCCAAATTGGATACTACCTGGGAATCCCTATGATGGCAGAGGTAAATATGACCAGAATCCCTGAGAAGAACGTGTAAGCAGGGGGGCGTGGCCAAGTAGCCATGTAACAGGATGTGGTTTTTCTCCCGTCGATCCTGCAAAATCCTGGGAGTTACATGGACTAATATCGCATTGTGAGCACTGAAAATGGAACTACAGCTGCATGTAGATAGCGAGAGCATAGCGATCCGAAAATCCTGAGGACCCGTGAAACCACAGAGGAGAAATCAGTGCTGGCGAGGAGCACAACTCTGGTGGTAGGGGAAGAAAAAAAAGGAAAATGGCGCTGGCACTGAAACAAAGGAACCGTCTCTGCCTGCACCCGAAACGAAACCAGCAGAGCAGTGCCCTCATGAGCGCGGACTGCTGTGCCTGCTGACAATGCTGTGAGGAGCGCGACTGACAGAGCATCTGTGTGCTCAGCTGTGTCGAGAGCTGCGGCGTGTTGGTGCCGCCCCAGGGCAGGGGCTCTATGGTGAGCAGTGCAGAAGGCGTTTGGGGCCTATCTGGGGTGCGGGAGCAAGCCGCGGCGCTCGGGCACTGCAGACGTGTGCACCGAGCGCCTAAATAACATCTGCGGGTCCGATTGCCTGAGCGAGACCCAAAGGACAGGGGGGCAACCACACTCACCCCCCCCCCACACGCACTGAGCTGGGGGCCCAAAACAAGCCGCAGGAGGAATCTGAGCAGTGATTACGCCCG
Source organism: Ambystoma mexicanum (assembly GCF_040938575.1). Classification (NCBI taxonomy): domain Eukaryota; kingdom Metazoa; phylum Chordata; class Amphibia; order Caudata; family Ambystomatidae; genus Ambystoma; species Ambystoma mexicanum. The sequence goes on from NC_090941.1 coordinate 762,580,965, forward strand.
ATGCACACACAAAAAAAATATATATATATATATATAATTAAAAGAAAAACTAAAATGAGCGCACAACGGCATTGAGCAGAGGGACGGGCAGGCGCTCCTGCTGATGACGCCTAGAGGTTCTGTGATCCCCAGACATGGACACACGCGCATGGCGTGAGGTGGTGCAGTGCCCAGAGCCCAGGAAAGCAGGCAGACGGCAGAAGAGCCCAGGAAGAGTGCTGCCGCCTATGTCTCACCCCCGTGGAATTCAAGTTAACAGAAATGGTAGCCTGGGGGAGACATGAAGGCTTTCTCTGAGCAGCACACAAACCATGGATGCTTAAGGGGGCCGCTGCAAGATGCAATTCGGATTGCACAAACCCCTCTGAGAATGCTATGGTCTCCCTGAGGGGGTCAGAATCTGGCTCTCTGTGGAAGGGAAGCAGATCCAGACCTTGAAGACGTCGACAGAGGCCACAGCACAGGGTGGAGGTCTGCAGCCCTGAAACGAGGGTGAAGAAAGGCGAGCCAGGCGCACGCAATTTCGAGAGGGGATGGCTGGTCCATAAAGGTCACTAGCCCGCAAAGTGGGACACAACCCCGGCAAGGTCTGGCATTCATCCTGGGGAAACCTCCCGTCCCCACTGCAGAACTCTTGCCCAAAAGATAGGAATGAGAAGGGGCAGCAAGCGGTGGGAAAGGAGCAAAACTGGAATGGAATCCGGACTCCACAGTAGAAGCGGTCCCAAATATAAAAGATTCACGGTCCCGACGGACTTCAACTAAATGGGCCGCCTCACCTCAGAACAGAGACTTTGGGAGCAGGGCGCTGCAGCGCCACTGGAGGGGAACCCCACAGCGATGTTGAGGCTGCCCACATTGGATGCCTCAAAGAAGTGGGACTGACCCAGACAGTAGTAACAGATCCGGCAACAAGGACTTTGCTGAGCGAACCCAAAGGAGGTTACCATTCTGAAAGTGAACAACGGGGTCACCCACACACGCAAGGCCGAGCCCCCAACAGCGGCAACACACTGCAACATCTGGATTGGGGTGCCTGCTCACCTCGCGCAGCACTGGACATGGCAAATAAGCTCATTAAAACAAAAGGGAAGCAACCCACGATGGAGGAATATACAAAGACCCCGCAACCAATGGAAGGTGCCAGAAGCAAGGACAGAAGCACCCAGCCGGACGCATCCCCAGCGCGCGAGGAGACCGGCAAATCCTGAAAGCCATTGCAGACCTGAAAGCGGCATGGGAAACGAAACTGGAAGCCGCCATGACCACACTGAAGGTGGCATTGGAAACCAAAATAGACGCAGTACAAATAGACCTAAACCTCCTAAGACAAGATGTAAGGGCAATTGCGGACCACACAGGAATACTGGAAAAAGAAGTGGGGGCCAACACAGCAGCCTGTGCCTCGCACGCCTCAGAGATCCACACGCTGCGCCAGCAGGTGGACAACCTGGAGAGTACATCCGAAGAAGCCGAGGGACGGGCCTGAAGAAACAATGTACGCATTGTGGGGCTTCCCGATGGAGAAGAAGGATCGAACCCCACTGAGTAAGTTGAATCCATGTTTCTGCAAGAGATAGAAGGGGGAACACTCACCCAGGTATTCGCAGTGGAAAGGGTGCATAGAGCCCTGGCAAGGAGGCCCCCTCCGGGAGCCCCCCCGATACCCATTATAGCAAAGATATTAAACTACCGCGACAAGGAAAGGATCCTGGAATACTTTTGCAAGGGAGGCCCGATCCAAAGGCGTCCGCCTCAATCATGGCATACCCAGACTATACACTCCAGGTGCAACGGCGGCGACTCAACTTCGGAGCAGTCAAGAGGAGGCTACGGGAGTCAGGCCACAGATACATGCTGATGTATCCGGCGAGACTGAAGGTATTCCACAAAAACAGGACACTGTTTTTTGACACCCCAGAGGAGGCATCGGATTGGTTAGATGCGCAAAATTGCCCGGAAGGGAAGGAGGACCAGAAGGGAAGCGGTGCAGAGGATTGAAGCAGAGACGCCGGAGAGCGAGGTGCTGCATAAAAATGTAAAAATGGGACTTGATTATAGTCGTGCTAGATAACGGGAAGTCAACAAACTGTGATGCACAACATGGGGATACAGAGCACCCGACCTCACACCCCCTTATATAGGTTAGTCGGGTTACCAGTAAAGCGGTAACCTCCTGCTGGGTGCCCGATACCGTCTTAGCTGGACAGGACCAAGTGCGGGATCGCCTGAGATCCAGGGATGGAGCTGGGCAACAGTTGGGGTTGGAACGGGAGGGGTAGGGGCGGGAGTTGGGGAGTTTGCAGTGATAGTGGTTAGGGAACGAGCATGCACCCACGCGCCTCTGCGCATAACCCAGGCTAAGTATGCTTAGGCTAAAGATTACGGAGGGAGGGACGGAAGGAAGGACCGAAAGGGTGATGGGTGACCTCAGAATAATAACCTGGAACGTCAGGGGGCTTAACACCTACCTAAAGAGAAATAAGGTGATGATGTACTTGAGGAGGCAAAAAATAGACGCATCCCTGCTGCAAGAAACTCACCTCACCAAGGAGAAACAGGAGGTCATTAAAAAAAAAATAGAAAGGGGCACTACCGTAGGTGCAACATATTTAGCATATGCTAGGGGGTGATCATTTGGGTGGCACCACAGGTACCGTTCCAGATATTCCAGACCATTGTGGAACCAGATGGGAGGATGGTAGCGCTTCGAGGGCTCTTAGAGACTAGGGAACTAAGCATCATTAATACATATGCCCCCAACCAAGATACAGTGACCTATTATAAAACGTTATATAGTGAAATCAGCCCCCTCACCGGCGGGGTCGATTATATTGGGTGGGGGACTTCAATTGTACGGTAGACCCTAAACTAGACAGATCAGATACGAAATTAGAGAAACCCACCCCCGCAGCGAGAGCGTTACGGGCCCTGATGAGAGACTTTGGGCTCGAGGACATTTGGAGGCGGCAACACCCGACAGCGAGACACTACTCACACTACGCAGCCCCATATAATCTTTACACGAGGTTGGACTACGTGTTCACCACCTCCGGAATAGCAGGGGAAGCAGTGGGTTCAGAACACAAAGCCAGGATACTATCGGACCATTCCCCTTCTGGAGTGGCGACACCAGCCCCCCAGAGCCAGAATTCCAACATGGAGGCTCAGAGCTGAGGCACTGCAAGACACCACATTCCGAGAGGACCTACGGGAAGTGATAATAAGCTATTTCGAGCACAACATGGGAAGTGTGGAATCGGAGGGGACCCTAAGGGAGGCCTTCAAGGTGGTAATAAGGGGAGCGTCCATATCCAAATCTAAAGGGCTTCAGGGGGGTATAGAGCGGGAGCTGCGGGATATAGAAAAGATATAGAAAAGAGGCTGGAAACAATAATGGAAAAAGAGGGGACCTCACAGGAACGGGCGGAAGGTGGGAGCCAGTTGCAATTGGCTAGTGGAGAGCTATGGGAGAGGCTGAGTAACTTAAACTACAAGAAATATATTGAACGACAACACGCTGGAGAGGACAAACCAGGGAGGCTGTTAGCATGGCTTTATAAAAACGAAGCACCAAGGCCCGCATTTAGAGAGATAGTGGGAGAGGCGGGAATACCCAGGAAACGGTGAACGAGAGCTTCCTCAGATTTTATAAACACCTCTACGCAGACATGGGGGAGGAAATGGAGAGGGAGACGCAGGAGATCCTGGAAGACATAGGATTGCCCAAATTAAGCATAGAGGATAGAGAGAACCTAGAAGCCCCAGTCACACTGGAGGAACTAGAAGCAGTGGTGACGCATCTACCCACGTGCAAAGCCCCAGGCACGAATGGGCTCCCCAGCGAGTTTTATAAAACATACAGACAAGAGATCCTCCCCCTGCTACTGGCAATGCTGAACGAGGCATTTGAGAAAGGGAGACTACCGGACTCTATGAGAGAGGCGATAATCATTCCCCTCCTTAAACCAGACAAGCCCAGTGCAGATTGTGGGTCGTATAGACCATTATCCATGCTGAACCAAGACAGCAAAATCCTTATGGCAGCACTCGCGAATAGACTTAAGCCGGTGATAAACAAACTAATACATCCCAATAAAACTGGGTACGTCCCGGGTAGGAGCATATCTGATAGCCATAGGAGGCTCCACCACATTATAGAGCAGATAGAGGGCGACCCAAATGGAATAGCAGTAGTGTCGCTAGATGCAGTCAAGGCCTTTGACTCGGTTCGGTGGCCATGGCTGATGGCCGCCTTAAAGGAATATGGGATGGGACCCGGGTACCTGCGGTGGGTGAAAATGCTGTAGAGCTCCCTCACAGCCAGAGTAAAAATGGGAGCGATTATCTCAGAGAGATGACAACTAAGTAGAGGCACGAGACAGGGTTGTCCATGGTCTCCAATGCTGTATATCCTCTCACTCGAACCACTGGCAATCTATCTTAGACAGCAATACAGTGAAGTAGGGGTGCGCACCAAAGAGGGACCAAACCTGATATCACTATATGCAGACGATATGCTCCTGTACCTGCGCTACCCGGAGGAGAACCTGCAATAAATCCTAGAAGTGACGGAGCACTACGCGGCTCTATCCGGGATAATGGTCAACACCAAAAAATCAAGCATGTTCCCCGTGGGTAGATAGAAAGGCATACCACAGACAAACCTATCCACCCTGCAGATAGCTTGGCAGACCAAAACGTTCAGATACCTGGGGATCAACATTTACCATACAGTGGCGGCGGAGCACAAATACAACACAGAGAGGGCAGTGGAGGGAGTCAAGAATAGCATGGAGTTTTGGGCTAAGCTCCCCCTGGCCATGGTAGGGAGGGCGGCCCTGCTGAAAATGGTGATCCTGCCTAGGCTATTGCATTTCTTCACAAACATCCAACACATGGTGCCCAGGCGCTTCTTCACTAAATTACACAGCCTGTGCAGAGGCTTCTTGTGGCATAACATAAGAAACAGGGTGGCCCTGTGGAAACTACAGTATGCCTACGACAGAGGGGGGATAAATTTACTGAATTTTGAGATATACCTCCTGGCGGCGCAATCACAATATGTAGCCAGGTGGTTGGCAGAGGATGAGATGGCAGAATCCAAGCTGTTGAAGGAGGAGAGTGCCCCATACTTCCTACGAGAACTAATATGGCTACCCAAGGCAGAGATGCAGGGTAGGCCAAGATTGTTAACACTGGGCTGGGAGATATGGCACAAAGCGTGCCGGGCCATTGGAGGCCCGACCCTGTGCTCCCCGCAGGTGCCACTTTGGCGCTATGTGGAGCAGATGGCCAACTAAGAAAAGCGATCTGGAAATATTGGGAGCCGGTGGGCCTAGCTACCCTGGGGGATATCTGGCAAGAGGGGGAGGCTATGGATTTCCAAACAATAATGGACGGAACCGGGGTACAGGCGGGACAGTATATCACATATAGTAGAATAGTCAAAAGGGTGAAAGAAACTTGGTCTGAAATAGAGCAATCGGAGCAACCGGATACCGCCATTGAAACAATGTAAGACATCTCGGAGGAAGGGGATGAAATATCCAGGATATATGAATTAACAATGTCAAGAGTGGATAAAGAGCTGCTCAAATTGCGGCGGGACTGGGAAGAGGAGGCGGGAGAGGCCATGAATGATGGGCAATGGGAGAGGGCCCAAATATACCATGAGAAAGTGTCCAGAAATGCCATCTCACAGCAGATCCAACCATATGTTACCCACAGAGCATATATGACCCCCCAAATGATAGCAAAATTCGGAAACGCAGAGGTACAAAAATGCCCCAAGTGTGGAGAGGAGGGAGCGGGGATGATCCACATGTTCTGGGCGTGCCCGGAGGTTGGGAAGTTTTGGGGGGAAATTAAACACAAACTATCCAAAAAGGGAATTAATTTAGATATGGAATCCATATGGGCATGCATGCTGGGGGGATTTACCAGGCCGCGTAACTTGAGACACGTATGCAAACTCAAAGACCTAGCATACATCCTGGGCAAGAGGAGAATCGCAATGATGCTGGAAGGCCGCTCATAGACCAAGACTAGAGGCATGGTGGAAGGACCTCCTAAAGTGGGCAGACGCGGAGACAGTGGCATCGTATGAGGCGGCAAATAGAGGGGAAGGTGAAGAAGTGGGGCCACCGATGGAATGGAGACAAATGATAGCCTCGTTGCATGGGTACGCCCAAAATGACCCCAGTGATGACGACCGGCTCGAGAACCAGGAAGGGAACTAATCCTGAGTAATGGGTGCCAGAGGCACAAGGGGAAGAGCTTGAGTTTAAGGGGAGGAGGGAGGACATTAAGGAGAAGACATGTAATATATGCTATGACACTGGTAAATGAAAATGTCGGGAGTGTAAGTTATGTTTTGTTTGTTGTAAAATCAATAAAACCATTTTTAAAAAAAGAACGTGTAAGCAGAGAACAGGAGGCATTGCTGACTGTGTGAAGTACCTGGAGCTGTGAAATGTCATGCCGGTTATGTGAATTTAATAGACACACACAGAATTAAATATTAAACCCCTGATAGCAATTGCCTTACCAACAAAGACACTGAATGGCTAAGGGTTTGGGGGCAGTCACTGGGAACCATTTTAAAATTGAATGCCATAGAAATTTCAGTGCGAAGTGCACTACCTCTCCTGAGAGTGATCAAGCAAATTTCACAGCTGCATTATTTTGGACCAGACTTGGTGTCCAAAAATATCGACAGTTCTGCAGTTGATTCCTAAACTTTTGACACGTGAAACTATAGTTATTTAAAAAGAGAAACTTCTATAGAATGTTCATTGTAATGTTCTCTGCAAATGACAGCACAGTTTCCCTGAACACATGCACATACATTCTCAATTCAACTCACCACAATACAATGGTAATGAGAACGTTTTTATGGAATGTGAAATGTATGATTTTCTCCTATGCCAACATTTGTCTGTGGTATAACAGAAATTGCAACTAAATGGTCTTTTGGATTTTTTCTCTGATGCCATCGCTTGTCATTAATGTAGGAGAAAATCAAGAGTATGTTGAATTGCTTATTGTGGATAGAAGCAATAAACATGATTCAAAACCGACAAGTGGCAACATGGTGCAGTAGATTGTATATTGATGTATAAAAAAAGGTTAATAGATTAGGTGTACATGAATGGATTCTTGTATGCCTTATAATTTAGCTTGACAAACCGAACAGGTTATATGTCATGGTAGCCAACTGACCTGCACTTGATTGTAAAGTGTGTGGTGGGTGACTTCCTCCGCATAAAGTTAGGGGAGCACCTGTGGTTTTGATGTATTATTTGAATATTAAGCTCAAATATAGCCTGTTTCTTGTTCCAGAGTTTTGGGTGGCATTGTGTGATGAAGGGTGCGATCTATTGAGTTGACATGCCTGTGAATAGGAGGGTTGTGGAACTTCATCAAAGAGTGATCCGAGTGTGCAGTCTGGGTGAAATTGATGGGCACTGGTCATGTTAATGAGGTGGAGGCTACCCATGATGACGGCAGAGACATCGGCCTGGAAAGATAGAATTATTAGGTTGAGGACAGAGACAAGTACATCAAGGGTGTCTGTAGATGAACAGGACATTGGGAGGGATAGGAACAGGAAGGTGGACCAAAATATGGTCAAAGGTGAAGGGAGTTAAGCCAGAGGGGCAGAACGGGCTATCATAGCATGAGTACCAATGTATTTGTTTGCTAGAGGCAGGGAGTGGGTGAAGGTAGTACATCAGTCTGGGGGCCTGCCATTGTGTCATTGACTGGGTGGGGAATCCAGGTTTAAGTGATGGCTATCACATAGAGTTTGAGGTGATGGGAGTGTTCAGTGAGGAAGCATTATTGTAGGGAGACTTGTTATTCCATAGGCCCAAATTGAGTTGAGTAGGAGAAGACGATGGTGTGTGGGGGTTGAGTGAATGAGGCAAGAATGGCAGGGTGGGAGTAAGGCAGGTATTTGCAACCTCTGAGTGTTCAGAGTTTTTCGACTACAACTCCCATCAGCCCTAGCCAGCATAGTCAAAAGTGAGGGACACTGGGCATTACAGTCCTAAACATGGAGGATTACAGGGTGCAAACTCCAGGAATGAGGGGAACAGCCAGGGTTTTGTTTGAGAGATGTTTGGAAGATGGGGTGGAATGAGGTATAGGAGGGTGCTGAGTGGTGAGCTGGTTTGTTGGGGTGCAATAAGGCAGAGGAAGTGAGAGAATAGTCAGGAGAAGAAGTAGAATGTTTAGCAGCATGTCAGATAGGAGATCAAAGGGCAGGAAGGTGGCAGTTGATTTGCAGTAAAAGTAGCAAGTGTGTGGTGCTTAGCTGGCCAGGATGGTGACATGTGCAGGGGCAGAAGGGGCTGTGGCTCTTAGATCGTTCAGGCCCAAAAAGGGGTAAGAAGTCCCCCCTATCTATGCTGCCCTTTTTGTTGGCATCTGGGCGAGAGACATCCTATGCCAGACAGTAGTGCTGGATCAGAAGTGCAAGCTTCCTCCACCAGATGAGCCAGAATGTAACAGGAATCATAAGTGCAAGCTTCTCTCATGAACAGCACAGGTACAACACAATGAGTAGCAGTGTTCGTGTGCTTTATCAAGAGAGCAATCACTGACTCACTAATGTAATATTACCTCTTTAGTAGGCAGGTAAGCGTGTACAGCAGCCTCACTAAATGGTAGGAACAAGATCATGCGTCACTGCTTTTTCTCCATCACAGGTCCTCTGGAGTGCAATACAGTTCAGCTGCCTAACTCTACAGTGTCTGCATTTATACATAGAGTTGTGTGCATATGATTTCCATTTTGTGAATGTGTACACACAGTACACATTACAGTTGGGATACATCCTTTTTGAATTAGTTGCAATCAACACATGTGCAAATGTATACTTCTCTGGTTCACCCTTACCCCTGGAAAACGCTTGGTGAATCACCCGCATGCCCAGGAAGTGAGCGAGGCGGACAGCAGGAAGTAATTGAAATGCAGGAAGTCTTGAGATCCCGGACCTTAAGCCACTATTTCGAACTCTTTGCTCTAGGTTCAAAGTTTGGGGATTGAGGGACCCTTCAAGTCGGTCAAGCAGACTTGTTTATGGGTTGGTCCATAATGTACTGACCTCTGCACCTGTCCTTGAGTATATTACCATGGCATCTGTCATTTCTCCCCGTTATTTTCCCCGTTATGCTATCTACGCAACAAGATATACATTAGAGAAACCAAAAGGTGTCCAGTTTGTCATTGATCGTCACGAGGATGTCAGCGTGCAGTGTAACATTGCCCTTCTGACGCTGTTTGCAGAGGAAATTGCATTTCTCTGTCACTCACCCTATACTTTGTCGAACTGTTCGGCTCGCATTAGGCCATTGAATTGTGCTGCTTTTGTTTTTCCAGCTTTGCTTGATCTGCTGGACATTTTTTAATCGCAGGAAAAAAGAATGAAAACTACAGTATTCCATGTAAGAGCAACTTTGTTGACAGCAACGAGGAACTACAGTATTATCAAAACTGTCAAAACGACGACGTCAAACTCCCACTTGACGAGACCAAACAAGATGAAGTCATGTTGCTGACCTTGCGCGCCGCCCCGTAGTCTAAGCAAAGTGTGCGTCTTCTTCAAATGACATTCCTTCCGCTGAAGAAAGTCTGCAAGAAGCAGCTATCTCGCCCAGGCGGGAGTGCGGCATTATCCCCTTGATTTTACCTACCTTCAGTAGTCTGGGTTGGGTGTCTCAAACTTGATGCTGACATTATGCCTGTCACAGAACACCATGAACACCCTGCTGAGCGAGCATGACGATTTGATTACAGCATATCCTTTGCGAAAAAATTGAAAAAACCACCGCTAACAGATAAGCAATGTCTATTGGACTTTATTCAATAGTCGTAGACACCACAATAACTAATAGCTGTTCTTAAAAAATGTGTTACAGTATGGAGAGGGTCGGCGGCCTATATTTTGTGAGCACCCGCAAACTGTAATTTAAATACTGAAAAGATACACATCAGACGCTAAAACATGCAACATTGCAACTGGCCCTTCCTGGCCTTGGCTGCCTTTACAGAACGCAAAGTTGTAAAGCAACGCAAAGGTATGCATGTATTTTTTTTTATTTAAATTTTGCATAGCGCTGACAATGCACACAGACTGCTTCAGCACTCTGGGGAGGGGATGGAAAGGGTTTTTGGGGTGAGGGAATCAAGCAATGGAAGCGGACAGTAGGGTTGTTTCACAGGGAAACAGACATTGGGGGTCATTAAGAGGTTGGAGGTAATGAAAAAAAGATGATGGTAAAGGATTACCGGCACTGCATACCGCTCCGGGCTATTCCGACCCAAGAACCCGGTATTAGAGGCGCCGTAAATAACGTTGCCGCTAATAGCGGCATGGGCGCGGGCACGCGGACCATCATGCCGGCAATACTGGGACACCGCCAACAGGAGGACATCACAAGTCAGGCAGACATGCAAATGCCGGCATCATGAAGGCGCTAATACGGGATACCGGCATGCCGGAAATGCCAGCATCGCGAAGCACCAGTAAACTGCTATGTGCAGTGTTCCCAACTGCCACAGGTGCACACAATCAGCACAGGTGGAAGCAATGGAGTCTGGGCCAGCACAAAAGGAGCACACCCACACACCACACCCCTTCCCACACCAAAATGATTCCACTAGTAGTGGCAATACTGAGGCTGGAGGATATGCTTGCATTGCTACACCAGCAACAACAACAACAGCAGACAGCACAGATGAGACGCAGGAAGAGAAGGAGGGTGAGACAGGCAAAGCATGCCCCACCAGTGCAGCCAGTGGTACCACGCAGGCAGCCCCCAATCCTTCGCATCAGAGCCAGTCCATTCAACCTAACCCCTGAGCAGATCCACACCCTGTACCGTCTGAACCGGGACACCATCACCACCATTGTGGACATGATACATGACGACAGTGTCAGCCTCACTGAAATATGCACCGCCACCCACCCTCTACTGAAGGTAGTGTCGGTGCTCCACTTCATTGCCACAGGCACCTACCAGCACACACTGCGGCACATGCATGGCATATCACAACCCTTAATTTCTCGCATGCTGAACCAAGTGCTGGATGCCCTCCTGAAGCAAACAAGGGACTACATATCCCTTCCACGGATTCCCCAGGAGATTTTTGATACAAAAGTTGGCTTCCATGCACTGGCAGGCATGCCAAATTGTATAGGTGCCCTCGACTGCACCCACATGGAGTTGGTGGTCCCGCATGCCATGGAGGTGGTGTACCGCAATCGCAAGCAATACCACTGCATCAATGTGCAGATGGTATGTGACGCCTGCAAGATCATCACATATTGTTGTGCCGATAATCCCAGATCAACTCATGACTCAATGGACCTGCGGAACTCCATGCTACCACGCTACATGGAGCGACATGCAAGACGACGTGCCTTGCTGCTAGGTAAGTTGCATGACAGACACATGGCAGTGAAATGGGGGGATAGATGCACACACCACCATGGTGTTGTAGCGACAGCCCAATGTACACATCCCAAAACACTGTGCCTCAAAGCATCACAGACTGAACATGACAACCAAATCCCATAGCAATGAAGTAAGCTGCACACCTATCACAACATGCCAAACTTAAAACCACCCCAAATGCCACAACACGTGCACCACGCATCATCATACCTCACCCTCCGTAACACAATCCAGCAACATGCTGTGAATATTCACTATGTAAATGTCTGCAGCAAATCACCACACAGGACAAGCATCCATGGGAGTGCACTGAACAAAACCACCAAGGGAATCCACTGCTTGTCACAGGGCCGTCACCACCACAGAAGTGCAGCATGTCGCCATGGGAATAATCAGCGCTGAATGACAAATAATGCAGAGACTACTGCCAACGCTGCCAGTAACAAAATCATACAGAACACTACACATTGCATATTCAACACAAACACAGCGGTATGCATCCACAATGCATGAGCAACATCAAGGCAATGTACACCATGTATTATCTTGAAGATGCAACCCACACCATAAGTCCATGGCACACAATACATTGAGGGCATGAAAAATGTGTGCATACAACCAGGGAAATGTGCATGTGACCAATAATTATCTGCAGCCATGTGTGACAATTACAGCTGTCCATCATGAATCGACTAACATATATCTTTTATTTCCTCTCATGCAGGTGATAGTGGCTATTCCTTGAAGCCATGGCTCCTCACCCCTGTCCGAAACCCGCAGAACAGGCACGAGGAGGACTACAATTGTTCCCATACCCGTACCCGTGTGGTCATCGAGCAGACCTTTGGCCTGTTGAAGGCACGGTTTAACTGCCTTAGCCCGTCGGGTGGGGCACTCCTCTACAGGCATGAGAAGGTAGCCAAGATCATCATGGCATGTGTCATGCTGCACAACATGGGAATCCGACGGAACGTGCCCTTGCCCCTTGACATTGAACTGGAACCACGTGGTGATGATGAAGGGGATGAAGAAGATGTGGGCGCACATCATTGCGGTGCCGATGCACAGGAGGGACGTGCTGTGGGTCAGTCAGTAATTGCACAATATTTCTAACACACATGGGTGCAGAGGGTGACATGAAAGTGGGACAGAGGGCATTGGGTGTGGGAGTACATGTACACTATGCACTGTATAGCAATAAATGACACATATGCAATAAGGAATGTCCACTCAAGATTTTATTTTACACTACGGGTGTATTAAACTGTCCAAGAGAATTAAGTGCTCAAACCCTCCACCTCACACACCCTCTCCCCCCTCCCCACACAACTCCCCCACACACCCTCTCCCCCTCCCCCCACAATTCCCCCACACACCCTCTCCCCCCTCACTCTCCCCCCACAACTCCCCCACACATGGTGTCCAAGCAAATGCTTTATGTGCCTGTGTCTATTGCCTTAATCAGGCTTCCCCATCTACATCCTCCACTTCCTGGACCTGGTGGCGGCGGGTCCGATCGGCGCAAGGTGCGCGCTGTCCTGCATAGGGGGCTGGTTTGGGTGGAGCTGGATGAGGAAGGGGTGGCTGCTTGCTCCAGTCTGGGGGCCGGACGTTCAGCCTCCAAGGAATCCGCTATGTGGGAGAGGACCTGCTTCAGTGCAGACACCTCCTTGCATATTCTTGTGGTGCTTGCCCCAATGACCTGCCTCAGGGAAGCAATGTTGTCGCGCCCCTCCTGCCTTGCCTGGGCACCGTCTGCAACAAACTGCCTCACTAGGGCTGTGAGCTCCTCCTGGTGCTACACTGCATGTCCTATCTGCTGCACCCCGGCCTGTACACCAGCGGAGGTGGAGGGTGCATGTGTGACATCTCCAAATCCATGTGGCTCCTCTGTGGGACTCATGCGTCCTTTTACGGCCTACCCTCCAGACTGCTCCGGTGTGGTGTCATGGTAGGAGTAGACAGGTGTGACCTGAGGGGATGGTGCGGGTCTGGGTGTTGCAGGAAGGTCCGAGGAGTCGTCCTCGACAGGAACCCACACCTGGACCTGCGCATCATCGTCCATCTGGGTTGCCGTAGCTGCCGCCTCCCCATCAGAGCTGTTCTCTGCTGAAAGTGCCCCATCGCCCACTGTCTCCTGTGCAGGTGACACAGGTGTTGTGGGGACTGTAGTAATGGGCTTTGGCGGCACCAGTTCCGTGGCATCCTGTACTGTTTGCAACTTCAGTGCATGTCGTGGCTTGGCTGGGCCTTTCGATGTGGAAGGCCTGTTGCCTTCTTCCCTGGCCCTCTTCTGGGGAGTTGTTGCCTGTGGGGGTGAGTCCCGGGCCTCGATGTCAGGATCTGAGCCTGTAGGGGACCATGAGTGGGACGGCATAAGTGATGGTTTGACAACAATCATGCATACATTGGTATTATTGCTCTTGTACACATTAGCAGGGATTTGGCAGTGGAGTTTTGATGAACACGTTGCTTGCTATATGGGTGGAGCATGCAGGCATCCGTAAGGGTCACTCATGTTGGAGCTGGTGTGTGCTATGTGACATGCATTGCTGTTGTGGACTGCATGCAGTGTGACTGATGCCATTTTCAAATTTGTCTGGTGTGTGTCAGGTATGGCATTGCCATGCTACATGCATGTGCATGTGTCTATGCTGTGGACGTCATCTAGGCAGGGATGTGTCAATGTGTATGTATTGGGCCATGCATTGCCTCTTCGGACGGACAAATTGAAGGACTTTCATCATACTTAGCATTACAGTGTTTTCATAGGACACTCACCTCCATCCGCCGAGGAGGTGGCACCACGTTCCATCTCGCCCACACCCTCTATGGCCTCGATGCTTGATGGGTGAGCTAGGACCACCCCAGTAGCCATGGCCTGGCTCCGGTTTGCGGACAGAATGTTCATGACTCTCAGGCGCAGGTCATCCCACCGCTTGCAGGCATCCTTGATTGTCCGGGGGGTGATGCCTACGGAATTGACTTTTTGGGCATCTCTTTCTTCTTTATCTGTGCCTCCCTCTTGAGGCTGTTTGCAAAAACAACCTCTGCATTGTCTGCCAGTGTCTCAGCCAGCATAGTCAGTTCGTCCTCATTGAAGCGCTCTTTGCGTTGCCGGGATGCACATTTTTTTACAGCCTTGGGCATGATGCTGGTGGTGAAGGTTGATAACTGTAGTCAGAAAAAGGCTCCAGGTCCTGTGTGGTGAGGATGGCAATGGATTGTGTTTTTCAAGATGGCCGCGGTGCCCTTTCCCGTTCCTGTGCAATGACGCTTCTTCCGGATCTGCTTATTTACAGGCACCGCTATTAGTGGTCACTGCTGATAGCGGTACCCACCAATGCCGTATACATTGATGCCATTTCCATGATGCCGCTAAGGGCCATTTTTTGGACTTTAGCAGCATGCCAGTAATGTTGTTACCGGCATGCCGCTAAACTCGTGCACGCAAACTCGTAATAGTCCTCTATTAGCGGGCTCTTTACTACACGGACACAGTATTTGCTCCATGCCGGTAAGGACGGTTACTTACCTCCAACCTCGTAATGACACCCATTGTTTCACTTGAATGAGTAATTCCAATTACACAGCCCACACTACCAGCGGGGGTGTCTTTGAACTCATATTCCTAGTGTTCTTTTGTCCAAAATGAACTGTTTAAAACCAGGACCTCGAGGTTTCTGATTTTAACTACCTTCAGTAGGAGGGTATTCTAAGTCTTGGTATTTCCCATTTTATGAAAGTCTGACTTTGAGGTGCGTCACATGATTTTTGCTGCTTGATTACGGACCAATGCGATTTTAACAGAAAGATATTTCAAGTCTAATTTGTTGTCAATTGAGGGGGCAAACAGGTCAGCGTGACTTGGACCTGACTTTCCTATGGCAGCCAGCCAGATGAGCAAACATCCTGCTTCGGCGATGCTGTCTATCTTCCTCAGGTCACCCACTTCGTGGTGCATAGACTGCCACGTTCTAGGCAGTTTGTGATCAGAGGAAAACTGCTGTGCACCCGTTTTTTAGTGGAGGAGAGGCAGCGCTGGAGCCAATTAAAGTTGTACTTTGCCGCTGTAATCATTATATAGACATGGGTATCATCGGTGCATGAGTGAATGCGGATGGTAAAGCTCGTAGTCAGTGGGCACTTTGTTTGGGGCATCTCCAAGACACCCAAATAACCAACTGATCATGGCCCCTGGCACAACATTTAGATCTTAAAAGGTGTTCAGGTTGTCACACCCAGTTCCACATGTCACACACCTGTCAAACACCTGTTTAAGAGTCACTTCCAGATGTGTAGGTTCAGATCTGGGTCCACAGATTCAGCTGGGGCACCACTGACTCCACCGTGTGCTTCCAGGCCTTCCCCACAAAATTGGGTTAGGCCAAGTGATGGGCCTGCAAGCGCTGAGCTGGATGGCACCCACATAGACCCAAATAAGACCCAGTTTAGAGCCCACTGACCCCAAGTGCGGTTTGCTGGCATTGCACAGACATCACTCAATGTCTGCAATGACAGGTCCACCCTGCTGGCTCAGTTCCAGCTTGGGCCCTGTGCACCAACAAAGAGCCAGATTAGACCTAGCTGAGAGGTGACAGACTCTGAGCTGGGTTTGCAGGCCAACACCGATACAGCTTAGAGCTTGGTGCCTTCAGGCCTTAAGCTGGGTCCATGGCCTCACATAGAGCCAAGTCTAAACCCGGCACCTGGTGCGGTGAACTGGCTCTTGGTCAGCTTTATGCCTGAAGACCACGACACAAGTCTGTTAGAGTCCTCAGTGATATCAACTCAATAGTAATGGTTAAGAACAGCACTCTTATTTCCGGTGACATGTCTTTGGTGCAGTTGAAAGAACCAGCCTGAAAATTTGCACTGGGGGTTTCGGGAGGTAGGGGGTAGGTGGGGATTTGGAGACGTATGGTGCCAAAAGTGTGCTTTCACAAATTTGGTGAACATGTGCTGTAAGTAGTCAAAACACATTAGTGATATCTAGGTATGCACAACGAACATACTTGTGAGTGGCCGCCTTTGCAGACCATTTAAGGGAAGTGGATTGGGTAGTAGGGAAATATCAAATCTGATTGGATGGGGGCACGTAACATTTTTCAAACGGGCACCTTTGTGATTTGTGATCTTTTGCACAGTTCCTAAACGTTTGCTTTACACATCTTTTCACCGGGGCGTATTGCACCTCACTGACCGGTCCCTTATCCCTACGCAAGGTGAAGAGGAACAGAAGGCTGCAATATTTAACAGAAAGGACAGAAACATGCCGTTTTTCCCCAGGGCCCCTGAACGCGAACTTGGAAAACCTCATAGAAGGAGCATATTGCAGTACCCTGTGTCCCCGACCCTAGACAAGGTGAGGGCTGGGCCCAGAGGGGTGCAATATGACCTCACAAGGGCAGCATGAAATGCCTTTTTCACGGGATACCCGGATCCAATCTAACGTTGCCTGTGCAGCCAACACATGGACGAGGGGGATATTACAACCCCTTTCGATTCCCGCGGACCCTGGGCAAGGTGAGAGGCAGACACAAAAGCCGTGCAAAATGATTAGAAAAGGGCCGACATATATATATTTTTTTATGAGATATCTGAAACCTGTGTCTCCGAACCTGATCGCAAGAAGTTGTCAGCTGTGGAGGAAAAGTGAAACTGGGAATGCAGATGATAATGTGAGTGCAAGTTAATGTAATGGTACCATGAACGTTTCATTCAAATCAAACGAGCTGGAGGATATAAAAATGTTGGCTGCTGTGTGTAGACACAAACACAAACAGAAACATTATGAAGACTGCCATGTATTCGCATTTAATGCATCAGCACAATTGCATTAGAAGAAATACGTTCACCACCAAATTGTATTTGCCATGCAACAACTTGTCTTCATGCTACCACTGCAAACCATTTTTTTAACCTTAACTCTATTCACTGCTTGCAGCTTTCGGATTGTCTCACACACACTAGGTTCCTGACCTGGAGGTGTCGGGGACGGCCTGGCTTCCCAGAACAAGGATTTGTGCTAATTATAGGAGATCAGTCCTCGCTATGACATCATCGCACTTGCCACCAGCTGGCCCTACTTCTCTTATTGTTTTTATTTAATCTATTACCCCTTGTACTGCACTGTTACACCCCCCCCCACTCCGCACTTCTCCTCCTCCCCTTTCCTCTGCACTTGCACGATCTGAATGACACTTGGCCTAGTAGGATCGCTGTCTCTGTCGTCCCTCTGTCCCTCCACTCCTCCCTTGCCGCGTCACGCCTTGAAACACTTGTGTATAGGCACGTTAGAAATGCCACATCATATCATATCATATAATCCACTCTCCTGCATTCAAACTAATGGAACACAACACATATAAAGAAGGGATGTTTCAGGTATGGAGTGCACGGTTCAAATTACAGGGATCCAGGCCTCTTAGTTTTTTGTCTGTCTACTGCAGCGCTGTGCATTAAAGATTTCACAAACATTTGATTTGATGCAAACATTTGGTAACATGAATGTGCAGATGCTTTGGCCAAAAGAGGCTAGCAGGCTACCTCTTCAGTGTAATTTTTCTAAATTATTAGTTAAAAATATATTTAAATTTGTAACTAGCCTGTATCTGTTTTTATGCGTCTTTCTTTATTGTTATTCTGCTTTTTAGGAAGAGCGCTATGAAACGACCATTAGGTTGTGGAAAAGCCGGCTGTTGCACCAAGCAATTGCATTCACACACAATGCTAAATGGGGTTTGTTAACCTAGGGAGTCAGTGTTAGGGAGAATTGTAATTTCTGTGCCAATTCCCTTCAACCTTAGAGACCCCCAGCTCTTTTGCCGGACTCAGCTTTTTAATGTTTACTCCTGAGTGAGTGGGACTTTTTCCACCACTCCCTCATGTGTTTTTCTGACTAGGTTTTATGTTTACTACTCTTTAATATAGTCTGGTAAACTCCATAGGCATCAGCTTTTTTTGCTTTGTGACACACAGCACCTTTTGTGCAGTGCTACAGAGAAGTCCCTTGGACTTCTTAATGTTTAAATACATTTTCTTGGGCAAACTACTGTTCCCAAGAATAGTAAGATGACTTTTGTCTTACTTACCTTTTCTTTTGTGGGACCAGCACACACCACCCTATTTGGAGTACTGGGGGTTACATAGTAACTCCTTATTCAACTTCTCATGCATCATTTTGTTACACTAACTTGAATGCCAGTGGTGGCAGTGGTTCCCTTTTTCACTACTTTTGTGCCATGCATCTACAGGCTGATTCCTCAGCTGCACTACAGTAGCCAAGGGTGACCATTTTCCCAAAATGGCCCCTATCTTCTTTTTTTGCCATTTCTTGTCAGTTAGTTCCTCCTGTGCTTTTACTCTGTTGTTTGAATCTGGTTTGGACCTTTGTGCATTGTGCTTTTGGTGGACTTCAGCTCTGAAGCCCGCCTAGGCTCCAGTGTGTCTGGAAAGGCAGGAAGTGAAGAAAGGTTCCCAAAACATCCAGTTCCTTTGTCTCTAGGTGTGCCTGAGTGAAACCAGTTCTGACTGGCTGGCTGCCACCCTGCTGGTTCATTGACAGCCCTAGGCCTGTGAATGAATAGGAACTTAACTTGCTTAAAAGGTGAGGTTTTTGGCACTGGAGTCAGAGTCCACCACTGGAGGACAACATCCAATGAAGAAGATGTGAAGAGACACCAGCAGCACCCTTCTGAAACGCAAAGTGCTCAGTAAAACCCTGCAGCTGTGCTGACCTCGTTTTTGTTTTCGACTGTGAAGAACCGCAAGGGATGGCCTCCTCCCTTGGGCTGGTGGGACCTATTAGCCTTAAGACAAGCTTCATTTTGCACAACCCCTGACTTGCTGTGACTTTCCAATGCAGCAGAATAGCAATGCCCGGGGACCCCTGAACATCATCAATTGCTTGTCTTTGGAACAGCAAATTTGGCCAAAACTTTGTGGGCACCCAGAAGACTCTACAGGAGTAGGAACTCCTTATCCATACTTCCCTCACCAGAGTTCAGGACCAAGGGATGAGGTAACCTCCAACCAGAGCTGTTTGTCCTTTTTTGGCTCTAAGAAAAAGGTGCCAAAACCACAAAAGGCTGCTGAATCAAGGAGAATCAATTGCTGCAGAGTCCCTCTCTCGAGTGCTGCCATAGCAGCCCACCAGAAGTCCTCTTTTTCGTCATCATGGCCAAGGACCAGGAACAAGGGTCTGCTGCACTGTAACAGGAAGGCATGCAGCTGGAACCAATGCTTCAATTCACAGGCAATCTAGGGGTTGGGGTACATCTCCCTTTTGCCAGTTGTGGTGCTTCCTAGCTTGGGGAGTACTATTCTAAACCCTTTTGAGTTGACTTCAACTCACCTGCAACAGTCTCCGAGCTTGTTCTTCTTCAAGGTAGCTCCTCTTGAGCTTCTGTGATTTTCTACTGAACTAGTGACTATTTTAAAACATTATTCTAAGAAGTGTGCATCATATCCTTGAACTGGCCCATTGACTGTGGCTGTCCTGGGTCCCTAAAGGCCCCCCTCTGAACCTATTGGCTTTTGCAGTGCTTATTCTCTTAGAGGTTTTAATTTATTGAACACTATTATTGCTGGGATAAAAGACTGCCGACATCCCTCTGGGAGAATCTAACTGTTTTGCTACTTACAAACACTTTCACCTACTGGCTGAAGAACCCATTGGAGTTCAAGCTAGTGTTTCTTTAGTGTCCCTGGGTCTGTGGGAACAACACAATATAGATGTGTATAATACCATACTTGACAATACAAAAGAATATTACAAGGGCAGTGTGCTTGTAGATGGCCAGGAGACTCCTGCCATCAGAGACACTGGGGCCAGCATTACAGTTGTTGATGAAAGTTTCTTCAAACCTGAGGATGTAGCTACGGCACCCAAATGTCCCACTAAACTTGCTGAAGGCCATATCCAAATGTTTCCAATTTTGCCAGCCCTTATCCAGTGCAATAACATCACTGTGAGAATTCCTGTTTGTGTGCAGACCGAAGTACCTGGGAGGGTCCTGTTGGATAATGACTTAAAAACTCTTGGAGTAGTTGCCTGTACCCCTTGGACTCCCCGCAAAACAAAACAGGAGCTCAAACCAGCAAGCCAACCTTCCACTTCAAGAAAGAAGAAAGAGACCAAGCAGAAATCCGAGTCTCTGGTAAGAAAAAGGGTCTCAAACCCAAACCTGCTCTGAAAACCAGTACTTCCCCCAGAGGACAGTCCCAGGTCACCCCAGTGGCTCCATCCCCAGCTGAGGCTGAGTCGGTGGATGAACCAACTCCTGAGGAGCCAGCTACTGGTGAGACAGAGCTGGAGGATCTCATATCCTACTTAGAAGATCTGGATCCTAGAGCCCATCCTGAGCTGAAGACCTTTCTTGCAGAAGGTGGACCTGCTAGGACAGATTTCAACAGAGGACAAAGAGAGTTTTCCTCCCTAGAAGGTCTCAGAGAACAGACAGCTTTCCAGCTGGAACCGTAAGAGCCAGGGAAGCATACTGGGAGGAGTGTCTCCTCTACAGTGATCCTAGAGTCTACCCCAGGAGACTTCAGGTGACTGGTAGTACCCCAGGAGGTTAGACCCAAACTCCTATAACTAGCATATGAGATACCTCTGGCTGGCCACTTGAGATCCAATAAGAGCAAAGAGAGGCTGTCTCTGTACTTTTACTGGTGCAAGAAGGGTGCAGATGTTGATAAACATTGTAGGAGCTGCCACACTTGCCAGAACTCTGGCAAAAGTGGTTCTGTGGGGTGAAATAGCCCCTGGATGTAAGAAATAAAGAGGCCAAAGTCAGTTACGAGGACTCATCAAAATGCAAGGCCTGCAAAGAAATAAGGTCCCACATAAGGTCTTGTACATTCAAATCAAAAGGTAAGAGCAGGTGCCTAAAATGCAAAATATGGAGAGGCGCGCAATGCCTTTCATGAAGGGATGACACATGGCAAGAACATTTTGACAAATCCATGAAGAGCTGGCTGTACTGATATTTCCATGAAACAGCAGTCCACAGAACCCTCAATGGGATGTCAGAATTGTGTTCTGCAGATGCAGTCAAACAGAGCTCATGTCATGTGTTAAATAAATAAAATGTTAATTTTTTTTTCATCCAAAGTGACAATCTGTAAAGCAAAATGTTCACCAAAACCACTAAAAGTGTGAATATGATGTTCTTAACTAACAGCGGTATGCCAGGGGCTAACAATTTAGCTGTCACACGTATACATATATGCTGAAACTATGTGCCTTCCAAAGCTTATTTAAAAGTAAAATGTGGGTTTAAAGGCAATTTGCAGCTGGGTGCTTGAATGTTCAGTTTCTTCAGTATTGAAATTGACCTCAGCATTCCCCCCACCTTTGCTGTCCTGAAGACAGGCCTGCGGTGTCATCATCAATCAAGAACCATTTCTTAAAAATACAAGCCTAAATACAAGAAATAATATACCCTTAGATGGGAAATGCAGGAAAACCAGATAAGGTTGTGTCTGTTCTGCAGCACTGGAGACCTGCAGGTCACAAGGCCTATAAAAAATGCTTTAGCTTAGTCATTAGCCCTTGAAGGGGCAGGTTAATCTAAACGCAGATCCCTCTCTTGACATCATATGCCTGAACAGGAGAGTGAAACTTAAAAAGGTGGGTGTCTAAGCAATGAGTAATGAAGCTGCACATTGTTTTGAGATGGGAGAAATGCATTTTATTATGTAAATTGAACAGTGTAAATCGCACAGTAGTCATTCCAGGCATTTATGAAAGGTGACAGTTAACCCCTTATAACCATGCTTAAACAATTTTTGTGGCATAAACACAACTAAAGTTATTAATGAAAATGTGATGTGGGCATCCTTGTGTTCATCAGCATTGCTAATAATTGATATAGCATGCCAATTATGAGTAGTATGATGCCCATAAAGTGCCATATTTTTCACTGATATAGTTCCTGAGTAAATGAAGAAAAACTGTATCTCTCCACAGGAATGACATACAGACTTCTGACTAGCTTCATCTGATTCACATTAAAATATAGTTGTCAAAAATGTATTCATACATATAAAGGTTTGGAGATTAAGGGCACTTGCCATGTAGTGAGATTTCTATGTCCCTCAAGCAGACTGAGCCCACCTGTCAAAGTGAGATGATGAAGTTCTCTCTTCCCCTAGTTGTCCCAAGCAACCCTTTCGCAAGAATTATGACACGTTTGTGATGTCATCTGCCCTATAACTAAGCCAACTTGCCTTGGAGCTGGAGCGTTCCCACTAATTCCATGAGGTGACCTGCTGCCGAAATCTAGTGTGAACATCCCAGCAGAGAGAGGCCTACCCTTGAATTGGAGTCAGGAGACATACGGCCTCATTACGACTTTTAGCGCCATGGCTGCCTCCAAAATCATGTCCGGGTCTGGTCTGGTGGAGTGGGGATTTACCGGGGCATCCTGACCTAGGTGGACCTGGTAAATCTCCATTCCGAATGCCATTCCACATTCCCATTTGAGCCCCCATAGGGCTCAATGGGAAGGTGCTAACAACGGGCCCGCTAATTGCTGGCCCGTTATTAGCTCCAAGGTCCCTTATCGGGTCCCGTAAAGAACGTGTGGTCAGACCACACGTCCTTTACGGTTCCCGCTAAGGGACCTCGGAATTGGGTGGTAAGGGATTACCGGCACCGGTCTCCTTAACGGTGCCCAGTATCCCTTACCGCCCACCTCGTAATGATGCCCATAGAGAGTGATTGGGACCCTTGGATATTCCAGTGGTGTGCGCCGACGCTCCCTCTCCCTAATGCCCAGTCCAGACCTCCCCTCTAAGTAGAAATACCCCAACCCATAGATTGTGTATTCCTATATTTTCAGCATTGTTTTAGCACTGTCCCATTGAAAAATCCCCCATTTTCCTGTGTAGATCCTTAGCATATTGATCAAAGTAAATCAATTAATTCCCCCCTTGAATTCACAGGATCTGTATTTGTGGCATTCAAAACCAACAATCGTTTCCCAGTTTGTTGTGAGCCAGTATAGTCATAAGGATTTGCCAAAAGAATTAATTTCAAAAAGCCCTGTTTCCATGTGTGTTCCCATTGTAAGGTGCAAAATGAAATTGTTTCCCTGTGTGTTCCCATTGTAAAATGCAAAACGAAATTGTTTCCCTTGTGTTCCCATTGTAAGGTGCAAAATAAACTTGTCCCTGTGTTCCCATTGTAAGGTGCAAAACAAAATTGTCCCTGTGTTCCCATTGTAAGGTGCAAAGCAAAATTGTCCCAGTGTTCCATTGTAAGGTGCAAAATGAAATCGTCCCTGTGTTCCCATTGTAAGGTGCAAAACAAAATTGTTTTCCTATGTGTTCCCATTGTAAGGTGCAAAATGAAATTGTCCCTGTGTTTCCATTGTAAGGTGCAAAGCAAAATGTTCCCGGTATTCCCATTGTAAGGTGAAAAATGAAATTGTCCTGTGTTCCCATTGTAAGGTGCAAAATTAAATTATACCGGTGTTCCCATTGTGAGCTAAAAACAAATTCCCATTTGCATTTTGTTTCTCACATTGCAATTGTGCTAAACATCCCAAAATCAATTTTCCCATTCTGTTCTGACCATAATCCTGAAGCCCTATGTGTGTTTTTGTCAGGCACAGCAAAAACATTTTCCCTTTACCCTTCTTCCTGTCATATTGTTTCTGTGAATCATATCCCAAATCTGATTTTTCCATTGTCTTCCTACTCCCTGCCGCTGCCTTCCATTCAAAAGAGTCAAGCCTAGTGGATATTTGAAGGGTGAGGGTTGCTGGGACCAAATTAATACCCTGTTTGCCATCATTTTCATTGTGGGCTTTGAACTGTTCTTTTCTTGTAGTGGGGGTGATGTAAAAGGTAGCTATTGTAACTGAATATTCTAGTGTCATCTCTGTGTTGGTAATTTACCAAAAAGGATGTTTTGTCTTTGTGTTGCCACAACATTAATGGCTGATGTAATCTGTTTGTTCTAATTTGACTTTAATAAATACATTAATAAATCTTACTAATAAACACTGGCCAGGTTCCTAGTCCATTGTGGCACCAGGTATCTGTTGGGGTTGTGTGCGAGACGGATTGGAGGCCTAGCAAAAAGGACCTGAATGATAAAAATAAAAGCATTTTTATTGTGTGCCACATTCATTGTAGGAGAAGGAGATCTTGCGTCTGACCATATAATAAACTGCAAAAGTTCCAATAATGTGGCACCTTTAGTGCCCCGCCCCATGGTGGGAGTGCCTTTTGAGAGGGTGGGGATTGACATTGTTGGTCTCCTAGATCCTCCTACCTCCTCAAGGAACCAATTTATATTGGTTCTGGTAGACCATGCTACCAGATATCCTGAGGCGATACCTATGAGAGCTGTTACTGCCCAAGCAGTGGCTAAGGCCCTCCTTGCTATTTCTACTAGGGTTGGGTTTCCTAAGGAAGTTATCTCTGACAGGGTGTCACATATTATGTCCTACTACATTCAGACCATGTGGAAAAACTGTAGTGTAACTTACAAGTTCTCAACTGCCTGTCGCCCACAAACAAATTGGCTGGTAGAGAAGTTTAACCATACTATGAAGAGCATGATAGGTGCCTTAGAGGAACTCCTGAGAAGAAAGCAGGAACTTCGACTGCCATGCCTTCTATTTTCTTGTAGAGGGGTGCCTCAAGCTAGAGTGGGTTTCAGCCCCTTTGAGCTCCTCTATGGTCACCCTGTCAGAAGCCCTTTGAACCTGATCAGAGAGGGTTTGGTGAGTGCTCCATCCCTGAAGCCAGTCCGCGTCACTGACTATGTACTAGGCCTCAGGAATAGGATGGGACTCTTGATGATGAAGCAGTCAAGCTTTGGTCAAGCATTGGCTTGACCAGAAGGCCAACATGGTGGAGCTCACTCGAGATCAGTTAGTACTAGTTATGGTTCCTACAAGACAGAGGGCCTTACAGGACACATGGATTGGACCCTTCAAAGTTGTAGGCAAGCTTGGAGAGGTTAATTATTTAGTGAACTTGGGCAACCCCAAGGAGGCCACTAGGTTTTTCACACTAATCGTTTGAAGGCTTATGTCTCTAGAACAGAACTAGGAGCTTTATTGCTTTGTTGGGTTAAGTTCTCACCTTAACGTCCCTCCAACTAACGTTCTTGAAAAAAAATGTATATATATTTATATATATATATTCAGAAAAAAACTTTGTTAAAGGGACGTTATGGTTCAAAGTAAAACCGAAAACCCCCTGAAATTCGCTAGTTATGGTAAGCTAAGCCACCATAACTCGCGCCACCACTGTGCATTGCTAAGACCAACACCGAGGACATCAAAGATGACATCACAAATGTCATTGATGACATCACTGATGACATCACATGTCTGAGTCGCACTTTTTTCCTTTAGTGATATATCTTGGCCAGTAATAATTAGGAACAAAAAATTCAAAAAGTACTATATTTGTACACATATACTTCTAATATGTTCTTACAATAATTCCCCTAGGGTGCACTCACAGCATATGAAACATATACATAAGGAAAACACACACTTACAAGACAGCAATACTTTCTGTGTATAAAGAGAATCAGTAAGGTTATCAACACTTTCTTATTGTTTTGCTGTTTTTTTATTACTGTACTTTCTCTGGATATGGTCATATTTGTATTTGCATTACTTTCTTTAGGGTGCAGTCAGATCATGTGATACTTACACATAGGGAAGTAGTAGCTTTGAAGCAGCGCAATCATTTCTGTGTATAAAGATAATCAGTTAGGTTATGAACACTTTCTGTTTCTACTGCTTCTTTTTTTGCGTAATTCACTTTCCCTTTATATACTCATATTTGTATGTATTGCTGTCTTTGGGTTTTATATGTAATATTGAAATTATGTAGTAAGTGGGTTTTATTAGATACTTATTACATGTTGCACAGTATGCAAAACTCTAATAAGAAAGCATTTATCATTTCACTATGCAACATGAGAAGATTATGAATATTGCACTTACATCATGTATGCTGCACACAATGCTTATGATTATACATGAGTAGCTTACTGTACTGTAAAGAACTTCATAATAGAATGCTATTTATATCAATGCATTGCTTAATGCACTACATAGCTCATGATATTTATACCAATGATCCTTGACCCTTTTTTGTCAATATTATAATATGAATCCCTTGTACCCTTGTACAGACTTTCATGAAAGTAAATGAACATGCAATGTCATCAGTGATGTCATCAATGGCATTTGTGATGTCATCTTTGATGTCTTTGGTGTTAGTTTTAGCAATGCACGGTGTTGGCGCAAGTTATGGTTGCCTCGCTTACCATAACTAGCGAATTTCAGGGGTTTTTCGGTTTTACTTTGAACCATAACATCCCTTTAACAAAATTTTTTTACTGAATTTCATAGGTTTTTAGTAGCACAACTTAACCAAAACGTCCCTTTAACAAAGATTTTTTTTACTGAATTTCATAGGTTTTTAGTAGCGCAACTTAACCATAATGTCTATGAACATCTGACTTCATTGCACACCTTCCGGAAAATGCCACATGACCATATGCTGGCGCACAGCATGATGACGTGTCTGAGAACCCATACGCACTGCACAATAACATCTGTGCTTCATGGACAGTTTGGAACTACATTTTCTACTGATTTATGAACTTGCAACTTCAACATTTCCTTTGCACAGCTCCAACGCCTATTCCTACTCATCCATTAAGAATCTAGTACACAGTACATACGTTTGGCAAAATGGCTATGTACGTTAAAATGACATCAGCTAACGCCATCCCTCCTCCCCAAGAGACACCACCACTGCTGTAATCAAGCAGCATGAGAAACACTGCCGCCTAGGGTGGCCAACTCTTTGATAGTCTGTTGCGCGACACTTGGCCAAAAGGCGGCGATGACGTGACTTCATTCACGTTTGGCCCGCCTCTTTTTTTTTTTAATGGCTCTTAATTCCTGGCTTAATTTAAATACAATGCTTTGTCCTAGGGAGGTGATGGTCACATTTTTTAACTGCAAACATGACCATCATGACCCCAGGAACAAAGCATTAGCATTTGAATTAAGGCAGGTGCCCGAGCGTTACAGCTCGACCTGTAGGCTCAGGGCTGCAGAGGCACCCATAGAAAGAAGGCAGCAGGCGGCAGCGCCGTGCTGAGCAGATCACCACTTCAGTTTGCAGAGTGGCTGTGCTGGAGGCAGGTTGTCCGACGTAAGTCGGGATAACCTACATCTCGCACAGCCACTCTGCAAACCGCGGGACGGAGTCCCTAATTGTGGGACAATCCCACAAAATCGGGGACACTTGGCCACCCTACCACCCCCTACCTTAGAAATAACACACGCACAACATTTCCCCCTTTTCCATCTGCCCCTCCATATTAGTGTTTGGTGCCTCTTCCCTCATTTCCGTCCCCACCTTTCGTTCTTAGCTCTCCTGCCAAAAAAAATCCATCCAAAAACAAAATAAATGTTCCTTTAGGAACCACCTTTCACAGTTAAAAAATAGAAGTAAAAAAAAAATGCATAGACTCCATCTACTTTGTATTTCTCAGTAAAATACATAGACGCAATAAGATTTTCCAACATTTCCATTTGCATTTTGTGTTATAGTAATGTGAATATTGTAGCGTTCATGTGCCGTTCCAGCGACTGGAACGGTGGATAACGGCCCAGTATCCCTAGTTATCAGCCCAATCAAAGCGAGTGTGGATAACAAGGTCTCTGGACCATTACCCTCCATTTCAGCCCCTAAAATAAGGGATGAACGCCATTACCAGTCTAGGTTTCCAAAGCGGTAAGCCGTGCTACTAAAAAATAGGATTTCTCGTCCTATACTGGGACGCGGCGTCCCGGTTTAGGAATAAAATCCTTTTCCAAGATGGCCACCATGGAATGGGAAAGCACCAGTTCCATACAGGGTCCATCTTCCCTTTCCATGGCAGCCTCCAAAAGGCAAAAAAAATCCCTCTAACCATCTTAACATAAGCACATTTTTCTTCCCTTTCAAATCTATCCTAATTGTGAATAACTTTACCACAAAGCCAGTCTCAGGTGCACATGACCACTTTAATACTATGTTTTATCCCTTCTGGCTATGGCCAGTAGCCACATTGTCCGGATCATGACCTTATACCATGACCCCGACATTCGGGCCACTGCCCATGACTACAGCCGACCCCTCAGGCACTAAAAAAAACCATGCTTCTCGATCCTTGCCAATGAGCCTTACGCAAATTTGCTGTAAATCCACTCACGTTTTATTTTTTTTAAACTGTCAAAATAATGCACAAATCATCGGTCATATAAGCTGTGTACAAAATTCCAACAAACTTTGTAAACTCATTCGAAATTACGTCTGAAATATATCAACCATGCTCATCACCCCTCACCTCCACAAACATTATTGCGTACGTTTCACAAGTGCAATGCTCACAAAATATTATTGTCCCGAGGGTTTGACCATGTATTTGTGTACATATGTTGATTTATCGCAAACATTTCCACATCAGCTTACCACATTTCTCCTCTTTGAGAAACGTACGAAATCTGGCAACAGGGCACGTCCATCTTGTGCTATTGTTAACCATTGCTGCATCGGCCTAAGGTAAACTGGCCGGACGTCACTAAATCATATGCCCCACCCCTGACTTTCACATAACCAATCCTAGTGATAATGAACACCTTTCTCGGTGACGTTCCTCTTCAGCATAGCCAAATGCGCCCATAACCACCTACATGTCGTGACGCAGAACCCAAAAATCAACACACATCGACTAACAACATACCACGTCACAATTCAAATTAGTAAACCGCTCTTTAAAAGAAAACAATAACAGTATACAATTTGTAAAGTACTTTTATTTCACAATTAACTCTCAGAGAACATCAGACTGTTCCCATATTCAATCAAATTGCAAATTTGTTTCTTCGCTCTTGATCGAAAATGTTAATTGTGAGGCACACGTTCTTCTTTTTCCATACACAAAGTGTTTGTTTTTGATGAAGGAACCGCTTGGGTCCCACAGTGAATTCCAGTGCATCTGCATCAACTTACGTCTAGAACACCATAAAAGATGTTATGTTACTCCTAATCGCTAGTGCAGCGTAGGGACACATGGGCCCTGGCCGATCGTCCCACAAAACAGTCACAGTAATCCAGCCGTTGACGACTACGTGCACCTGACGAATGAAGAACCCATCAGTCGGCATCTGGAATCCATGGCAATCACAGTAAGGCAGCATGTAGCTATTTGGAAAACATAACAGAAAGTATGTTTCAATACCCAACCTTTATTACACTTTATTACAATATATGTATTATTTTCTAAATTCGGCATAGAGTTTAAACTAACGATTAGCACACACATCAAACAATCTCAAAAAAGACAAAAAGAACCTAGAAAATGATACACAATTCCATATATTCATACATGACATTTTAAAGAAATATTAGCGTTGAACCTGGGTGAATCTAGTTATAGTGGACATACACCTACATACACCTACATTCTGCACTCCCCATAACCACATAAAAAAGACAACCACACAGAAAAATAGTACTTGAATTACATTGCCAAAATTAATCTTCAGATAATAATAGGTTAAAGCTCGTTCCGGTATACAGTCGTCAAAAGCAAACTTACATAATATTCACTGTCTCCATTTTCTTTGCGAAAATCAGTCCGTAATGCTCAATCCGCTTGCATCAAAGAATCCTCATGAATTGAATTCACATGTTCCGTACACACTTTTGGAATGCATAACCTTATCAAATGTTCATTATTACAAACCACCTCTCACTGACTCTTCACAAAAAAATCCCTTTCTCTCAAGGTCAAAAAACAATTGACCCTTCTACTTTCTGTCCCATGCGTGGGCTGCCTTAGCTCGCAACCAAAAAATCTAAGCTGCTGACCTTCACTCAGAATCTAAATACATTCTCACTTTGCAACAACACGGCTCAACACACCCATGAGAACTCGTATCGTCATACACGTGCACGGCCGCTTTTTCCATCAAACACTGCAGGTGGCTGCCTCAAATGCCAAACTCTAGGGGGCACCAATCTGACTCCAATATTATTTTAAATACATTGTAACACAGACACATTACTCCTTCACCGGTATTGTACGCACAATATATTGAGGAATACCTCCAAATAGGGTGGCTTGCAAGCCTGTCACGTCAGTAGCTGTGGTTGCAATGCAATACAATGGGACTCTTATTTACAGATTATCTGCCACTTGCCAGCCACTGTTATTCCCATTCGCAGGAAATGTATGTATATGACCCCCTCCCCGCTCGGCCCCAACCCCCAGCATGACTAATTGTGACTCCTAACTTACTCTGTTAGATCACAAATTGTGCTTTGCAAAGTTTGGTGAGGATTCATCCAGGGGGAGCAGAGTTATAATATAAGCGCCCCAAAAAGTGCTCTTCCTATGGAAACAGCAACTTAACCATAACTACACGGCCACTACTGTGGCTGTGTAATATTATATATATATATATATATATATATATATATATATATATATATATATATATATATATATATATATATATATATATATATATGTGCTTCACCGATCCCTGATCCCTCAGTGAAAGTCGAGCCGCACTCGCAGATTGACAATGCCAAGTTAAGGATCAAATGAAGAAACAGCTCCTCAATCCGATACTGCAAAGTGCTTTAAAATATCCTTTTTATTTCTCAAAACATTGTTAAAATCATTGCTTGGAACCTGCGCCCAGCATACAAAACAGAAGTCAGCAAAGGCATGACACGTTTCACTACTGTCTGTAGCTTGGTCACATGGTTTTTCCCACGCATTATGAACGCATTATATTACCACAATCATTCAGTTCCCATGAACACAGAAAGAGGACTGTGTCCCTGCTCAATTTTTATGAGATATTCAACAGTAAATAAAGTATAAGAACACATGAAATTATCTAATTCTTAGTTTTAAGACATTCTAAAGTGCACGCTGCAATTTCCCATAGTGGGAGTATACTCTATAAAAGCTCATATCATAGGGAGCTCTCATAGAGTGCAAGGTGCAATTACATGTAGGAACATTGTCCATCTTTTACTTTTAGATGCAATGCAAATTATTATTTCATATGCCATTTAGCCCAATATGAGATATAGTTTTCTATGTTTCATAGTGTAAGACATCAAAACATGTGCCAAACTAAGTAAATACTACCTTATCACTATTCCTACATCATACTCAGATGTAACAAAATGCATAATGCAAATGAGAAATCTCACTGTTTTAAAGTGCAAGGTGAAAATAAATACATTGAAAAAACTTTGTTAAAGGGACGTTATTTTTTTATTATTATTTTTTATTGATTTATATAAACCTTTAAAACAAGTTGCCAAACTAAAACAAGGATACTCCTTTCTCTTATCATATACCGATTCTTTCATCATGAAAATTATGTGTCCTGTCAAACCAGCACTAAGCACTAGTTGCATCATTTGTTAGCTCATGAAGTGAAGGGTCTTGCCTAACTAGGCAGTTTTTTAGTTATTTCAGGAAGGTTACAAATCCAAACATAAGTTTCCGATCTGACCCCTCAAACATGAGTTTCCACCACTCATCAGCACAATATGTTTGTCGCTCACAGATGATGGAAGAAAGTAGATGGGTTCATAAGCTCCTTAACTCTGGGCAGAATAGGGTTAGATGTTTAAGAGACTCTGCAGATTAGTCACAAAAACGGCAAATCCCATTTTCATTTGAACTTTTATCCCAGGTTCTGGTACGCTCTTTAGAGAGAAAGAGATTAAGTCTAAATTGTAAAAAGAGCAGTCTCGAGTTTTGATCTGGCGATTGTAGTAAGTATGGCTGCAATTCATCATAGGTCCTTGCCTCCGGTGGAGCGTCTTTCATTAGACGCGATCTTAGTCGTTTTGCTCCTAATCTGCTCTCCATAGCTTTTTTTTTGCCTTGTGAGGGTTGTCTAGTAGGGTGGTAATAAGGATGTCGTTCTCCTCAAGAACTTCAAGACATCTTTTGCCCCACATAGAAAAAAACTTTTTTTTCAAGTCTTTGTCTGGATTATGTAGAATTTTAAACTGTGGCACCAGAGTTGTTGTTACCGTCTTCCGGAAGAGATTTAATAGATTCCAGCACTCTCTGGCATGGTTGGCTATAAGTCCCAGTTCATATCTTATGTTCATAGTTGTACAACCCTTGGGTAAATGTAATGCTCTGGTCCAAAAAGAATTCGCCAGAGTACCCCAAAAGTCATATGAGTATCCAAACATGTTTTTGGCTCCATAAATTAGAGCCAGAACAGCTTTTTGGTGGTAAAAAGCTACAATTGGCTTTATGGAAAATTTCCCACATTTATTGTTAATGGTGGCAACTTGGCACGCTAACTGTCGACATTTCCTTTTTGTTACTTCGACCCAAGGTGTATCGTTTATGTTGGAACTTATCTGCGTGCCTAAATATTTGATGTTAGAAGATGTTTTTAGACTTAGATTTTTAAGATGCCAGACGTATTCTTTGTATCTACGTTTTCGAGTTGTCAAGTCTTGAAAAGTCAGTATTTTGCATTTCTGATATGTTGTTAATAAGGCTCCAAAATTCAGAAGAGTTTTTGTTCATTAGCATTGTCAGCATTTCTTCCGAATCGTTCTGTAATGGAACTGAGTTGTGCGCCTTGCTCCAGTTTTTGTATTTCTGCATTGCATGTTTTTTTTTACATGATAAAGACCATGGTCCTCACTTGAAATCTTTCTTATCTCACGTCGCAATAAACGTTTGTTGTGTAGAACTTGAATGTCATGCTTGTGTTTGTGGGGGAACTTCAACTGTTTGAGGCCCTGTTTCTGTTCTTAAAATTGGGTTAAGAGATGTTGGTATTCTATTACACCTGATTCGAGATTAAGGCTAGAGACAATGTTGTTGACATCACCGTTTTTAAGATTAAGTTTATCCAGAGTGAAAGGAAATAGGATGCGTTCACAACAGCTGTTTTGGAAGATTTAGGGAGGTAAATGTCAACTTCACCATGTCATGGTCACTGGAGTCCATTCTTATGACCTCCAAACGACTTGCCTTCAGTTGGACTGATTCAGAGACGAAGATATAGTCAAGAGTTGAGCATTGCTCATATCGTCTCCACGTTGGATTTGCTGGAATGTCTCTGGTCAGGTTACCGTTTAGGACTGCCATTTTACGCGAGTCCATTTCCAAACACCAACAATGAGCCGATTGATCTTTAGCGTTCCGTCTTTGTGTCATTGTGGTTTTAGTGTTGTCATAACTCAAACAATCAATGTTTAAGTCACCGCAAATTATTATTTTTGCATGGCTGCAGTCCTCGAGTAAGGTGTCTACTATGGTGGTAACCTGATCTATAAAAATCACAGTTCCCGTAGCAACTTGATTCCAATATAGGTTGATAATATTCAAAGTCTCGAGTTCACAGGCTCGAGATAGTGTCACTTTGGCAGTCTGTATATAAGGGGAGATATTTTTGGCCTCCACTATTCTCAGTCCAGAAGATTTCTTTGCAGCGATCAAGAGCCCAGCCATTTGTCTTCCTGTATGCTATTTAAACGCTGGATTTAACGCTAGTTTGAAATCTGTCAGGATCAGACATTCAATTAGCCAGTTTTCTTGTAAACAAACAGGTCAAGTTTGAACATCCACGGAGTATGGACAAGATGTAAGAACCCTCTGTGTTCCAATATCCTAAAGACAGGGTTGATGAAGTCGGTGAGTCCTGGCATTAATATCCTTGCTTCAGGTTTAGAGCAGAGGCTATCCAGGCCCAGTTTTCGTTGTCTGATGATTCATGAGCAGATCCCGCTTTGGATGCAGCATTTGCCGTTCCTCCAATTCCCTCGATGGTTATTTTTATTTGATCACCATCTGTGGATTTTGCAGAAGCTTTGTTTATTTTTGTAATAGTGCGCCCTGATGATATCGATTGTTCGGTGGCCCTTTGTACAATTTTTTCTTCATTCTGAATATGAGCCTCGGCCCACTTTTGGTTATCTTTTGAAATGTTTCTGATTGTGGTAAGCTGAGAGGTTGAGTCTGCCAAAATGTCTCTGATTATTCTTAACTCAAGATGCAGAATCGAATCACCTTATCATTTGTTTTTCCATTGAAAAATTCCACGATTTTCAGGTCCTCAGAAAGAATAGTTCTTAAACTGGGCACAAGATGGAATAGCCTTGTTACATAATGGCGATTCAAAACTATGCAAACAGACCTTCTAGTCAGAATGAACTCTCATTCAAAGTGTTATCTATGTCTACAAAACTCATCCTCCCTCAAACAGTGATATACAATGCATGTAAACTAATGCTGTGTGTTTTTGAAGGAATCCTGTGTACATTTCTTGAAACATAATTTAATACAAAAAGCTAAAGATCCACACAGCTGATGACAACAAAGTTTGTCAGTATGTTTAAGGAACCTTGGAGCCAAAATAAACTTAAATCTAAAGTGTTTTCTGCATCAATAGCCTCAGCCATATTCAAACATAAGAACTGAATGTTAGACAAACTAGAACTATGTACCTTAGCAATAAGCTATTGAATTTGTTTCTTGAAACTAGGATAAACCTTAGCTGGAGAACCAACAACACCATTGAATCTTCAAGGATGGGACCACATGTCAAAAGTACAAACCAATATTGTATATGTGTTATGTGAAGTGGGCACGAACCCAAATTTGTAACCTATTAGTTTGGAGATGAGCTGGGCTATGACCAGGACTGTGTATAAATACTGCATGTTTTGTGATGACCAGTACTCACTCCCCTCACTGTGTTTTCTGGTACACACTGCGAGATGTTGGGTGCCAGATAGCTATCTGCTTTGATATTTGAATCTGTACAGAATAAAGTTATTCATAACTTTTTACTTTGTGACTAGCGGATCCAATTTTTGGTGGTACTAAGCCTCGATATTCCTTTCTTGATCTTACAAGGGCTCCACTCTTTCCAAGATCAGTTGGTAATGTAAGTAGGCTTTTTTTACGGTATTTGTCTTGGTTGTATTTCTTTTTAGAGATAGCTCTTTCGCCCCTGAATTATAAGGCAGAGTGTTAGTTGAGCCCAACACCTTAGGACTCTTCTGAAGTTTTTGTGGCTCATTATCAATATGTCGGTACATGGTCGGGTCCTTCGGTAGGTTTCCGTAAACTATTTCAGAGGCCTTAGGGACCACCATTTTAGCTCTAAAAATGTAGAGCCAATACTTCTTTTCACAGTAGAAACCGGAATAACTGGTTGGACCAGTGTGCAGATTCTTTGACACTTTTTCCGATCTGGTACACATTGTGACTCGGCGGAGTCCTCCTTTGAAGAATCGCTAATACACAGCTTTGAGGGATCGACAACGGACAGGTCAGTAAACTGGTTCTCTTTGGAGTCAGCTTGATATTTTTCATCCACGTCATCATCGTCGTACGTAGACAAATTAGCTAAGTCAGTTGAATCATTAGAGAGGCCATCCAAGTCGATAGGTTCAGCATTTTGACAGACCTTGTCGTCGTCCAGGCTTTTCATTGTAGAGACTGTCTCTTTAGTCACGTTGTTATTATTGACAGTTAAGTTTACAGTTTTTATGTTGCGCAGACATTTTCTATATCTGTTTCCACACCGCATTTTGGTCGCTGGTTGAATTTTAGTTTTTCTTTTTGACAACAGGCCTTTTCTAGAGAGGATGATTGACCCTGTTTTATCTGGCCGGGATACTCCTTTAAAGATGAAGACTTCAGGACTCCTGCTTTCACGTATGTCAACAGTGGGAGGAGATCTATTGTCACTGTTCTCACCTGTGGTTAAACCAGTAGATTGTACGGTCGAGGATTAAGCCATTTGTGGATTTTGGTGAGCTGGATTACTGGTTAGAAGACTATTCACCAGAGCTTCACCAAAGGAGGTTATGACCTGATTTGTTTGCCCAGTAACAGGACTTGGAGGAGATACTGTGGGTGCATTTTTACAGGGAACCTTTTCTGAATGGCCAGGTTGGCCATTAACGCTGTATACAACATTTGCAGTTACAATTGTTAATTTAACGAATACTGATCCATCCGCAGAAGAAGAAGAACCTGTGTCAACAGGGGTCTTCTTCGGTGCACTTTCAAGAGACTCAGCAAACTGAGCGCAAATTTGAAACGCGGGAGCCCATAGGAGCAGGAGCTTCTCCACTGCAGTGCCAGAGCAGTGCCACATAAGCTGTTCCACCGCCCGCTGCAAGGCAAGCCTAAAGGCTAACCTACTAGCAGCTGCGACCGCCACCGATAGCACGAACAAAGGAAAAGATAAGGACGACGTCTGTACATGAAAATACAGACGTGATCCCTGAGTGACGTACCGCCGCATTGATTTCTTTATTGCCCGAATTCCACTGGACTTATCTGGTGCCACCATAGGCACTCACAAGGCTGACCACCTCCTAAAATGGCCACCCAATTTACCAGGATGCGTGCCCCTGCCTAAGAGCACCATCCTCCAGCACCCACAGCCCGGATTGGCTGAAGGTGCACTTTTCTAAACCAATCCGCACGCCGTCCAGGCGCACGCCGGCCCCAGCACAAAGGCACAGGCACTAATGCTTGTGGACCTGTCCTGAGCCTCCTCAGGAGACGCGTGAGCCCATAGGAGCAGGAGCTCCTCCACTGCACTGCCGGAGCAGTGCCTCATCAGCTGTTCCACCGCCCGCTGTAAGGCAAGCCTAAAGGCTATCCTACTAGCAGCTACGATGGCCGCCGATAGCACGAACAAAGGAAAAGATAAGGACGACGTCTGTACATGAAAATACAGACGTGATCCCCGAGTGAAGTACCGCCGCATTGATTTCTTTATTGCCCGGATTCCACTGGACTTATCCAGTGCCAACATAGGCACTCACGAGGCTGACCACCTCCTAAAATGGCCGCCCATTTACCAGGATGTGTTCCCCTGCCTAAGGGCACCATCCTCCAGCACCCAGAGCCCGGATTGGCTGACGGTGCACTTTTCTGCACCAATCCGCACGCCGTCCAGGCGCACACTGGCTCCAGCACAAAGGCACAGGCACTAAGGCTTGTGGACCTGTCCTGAGCCTGCCCAGAGGAATGCCCTCCTGCTGAAAATCTCTCTGGAGACCTGGTAAGCTCTACAACTATGATCCCAATATCTCTGATGCATACCCTGGCCTGCATTATTACTAACTCTGACTCCCACTATCACTAAGACCAGAGAGTGACGCCCATTGCAACATTGTCAGCATTTACAATCACCAAGTGCCCCTCTTAATGAGCCTATAAAGCGGAGCTAACATTAATTGCGCCATCAATCAATCTGCATGCTTTCATTCTAACAACCTGCCACGCCTGTCCATAAGTGCCTGGCTTCCGCTCCTAATCTCAAATTTGATACTTAGCCTACTTAAGATAGGGAATATATACTACTTGCTTCTTGTACACTGCATTCTTAACCATCACTGTAAATCTTGAACCTATCACTGCCTATTTGTTTCCTGTCTAGGTGTTGCCCCTGCATCGCCGCCTTTTGCTTTTCCTTGATTCCAAGTGATGCCCCTTCGCATTTGAGTCAACTGTTCTTATCTTAAACTTAGATGTTGCCCACTGCATCTGAGTTAATTGCTTCACCCTGAAGCCAAGTGTTGCCCCTTTGTATTTAAGTCAACTGTGCCCATTTCAAACTTAGGTGATACCCTTTGCATTTGTGTCAATTGTTTTTATCTCTAACTTAGATATTGCCCATTGCATTTGAGTCAATTGCTTCACCTTGAATCCAAGTGTTGCCCCTTTGTATTTGAGTCAACTGTGCCCATTTCAAACTTAGGTGATACCCTTTGCATTTGAGTCAATTGTTTTTTATCGCTAACTTGGATGTTGCCCATTGCATTTGAGTCAATTGCTTCACCCTGAAGCCAATTGTTGCCCCTTTGTATTTGAGTCAATTGTGCCTATTTCAAACTTAGATGTTGCCCCATTGCACTCGAGCCAATCGTTTTGAGTCAATTGTTTTGACTAAAATTTGCACTTTAGTCGACTGTGCCCATTTCAAACTTAGATGTTGCCCATTGCATTTTGGTAAACTGCTTTACCTTGATTCCAAGTGTTGCCCCTTTGCACAACCGTTTCTGCTGCCTCACTGCATTCGAGTCAATGTTCTTATTTCACACCTAGATGCTGCCCTATTGCATCCTAGTTAACTGGCAGTATTTTGAACTCAGATGCTGCCAAATCTATCCTGAACTTGGGATCGCTCCACCTCACCCTAATCCAAATGCATGAACAGAACCAACGTGCTGCCCCATTGCTGTCCTAGCTCCAGTAAATGACTGTAAATTAGACATTACCCATGCACCTCTGCTTAAGTACACCACACCTAAACCAGGCACTGCCCATATGATTTCTACCAAAGGCATCATTCTGAACTCAGGCGTGCCACAGGTGCCTAGGCCTGAGCACCTTTCCCAGTTGTTAGACTAACCATCCTTATATCTGAACACATTTGCTACAACCACTTAGCATGCCTCCTTTAGTCAGCAGTCTGATCGCCTCCCTCCTGCTCCTTATAAATAACACAGCATTGCTTAGCATGTTACCTCATTCACCTATCACCATGTACCCAACCTTACCTTACTTTAAATCACCTAGTAGTTCACTGCTAGATATAAATGACTCACATCCAGAGCTACCTACCAGCTTTCCTCGCCCTACTATAGACAGGAATTTAAGACTCAGAGCTAGATGAGCTAAAATCTACGAGCCACTGGCCCGTTCTATGCCCACTGTACAGAGACTCAGATCTACGACTGTCAGCCTAAATACCCTAAAACCTAACTCACTTCAGAACTCCTACCCCGAACCTCCACACAAACCCCTAATCAGAGTAAACCTGAAACAACACATGACCACCCTCCCACTAGAACTACCACAACCACCATGAGCCCCCAAATCAAGGGAGCCCTGATCAACGCTAGATCGTTAGTAGCTCATGCAACAGAAATTGCTGACCTGATCCTCAAAGAAGACCTTGACCTCCTTGCCATCACGGAGACATGGCTACATCCGGCAGCAGGCCCCATGCTTATGCTTGCAGTCCCAGATAATTACTCCATCCTGAGACAAGACCGACACAACTCCAGAGGAGGGGGTGTTGCTATTATCCATAAATGTAGTCTTACCATGAGACTAGCTTCCACTATCAATGTCCCATCCTGCAAATTACTCTCAGTCAAAGTCCCCCTTTCTAATGCCCAAACGCTCAACATCCATGTAATTTATCGCCCTCCAGGTCCAACAGGCACATTTGATGAGGACATTAATACCATCTTTTCCAGTAACCTTAAAAGTTCCACTCAAGTACTCACTCTTGGAGACTTCAATATGGGCTTCAATGAACCAGAAGACCAATTGGCCAACACTACGTGTAATACCCTTTTGAATTAGGATTTACCCAAAGAAGCATGGAACCTACACATGCCAAAGGTAGAATACTCGATTGGGTGGCTGACTACAATTGTCAAGCTAACATTACCGACATCTCACCAGTAGCCTGTACTGACCACTATCTGATATCGTTCACGACCCCCACCCTTACCAGCCAGCAGGGCTTCACCCACACTCACGAGAAACAAAAAAAAGTATTACTGTGGAGAGACTTATCCCAAACTTACTCCCCACACTTAACACACTCCCTGACAACTTGGATCCTGAAACCTTGGTTGAAGAATACAATAAAATTATGTCCAGCTCATTGGCCCTAATCACCCCCCTCAAACTCAGACGAAGTAAGCCCAAAAGGCACCTAAACAAATGGTATACACCATTCCTTAAAAACTTAAAACAGCAAAAAAGAAATTGCGAGGCCATCTGGAAAAAATCCTCGTCAGTAGCTAATAAACTCAAACTTACCAAACTAGCTGCCCTTTTCAAAAAAGAAATTTACCGAGCAAAACGAACCTCCTTCAACTCCCATATATCCCTATCCAAATCAAACATGAAGGAATTATTCTCCATACTGAAAGAAGTAGAAACTCCTATAGCACAACCAGATACTTGTAGTAAAGATAAAAACTGGTGCTCAGAAATCCAAAACGCCTTAGCTAACAAGATTGCCACCCTACAAAACAAAATCTCCTGCAAAAAAGCCTCCTTGAATGACCCCACCCGTCCAAACCACCCGTGAAGTCTACTTTAAGGGAAACCACTCGCTTCAACTTCTCTAAAGTCACTACACTTGAAGTAGAAAAAATCATCCTGTCATTGAAACCTTCTAATTGTCAGGGAGACTTGTGCCCTGCACAGCTTATTAAAGACGCTGCCTGTGACCTCTCCCCTTTCATCATGAAGCTAATCAATGCCTCCTTTTCCACCGGTTCTATCCCTTCTAATTTAAAACAATCCTGGGTACTACCACTACTAAAAAAAACATACTTGACCCAGCCACGCCTACAAACTATAGACCTATAACGACCGTACCATTCCTTCTAAAAATCTTGGATAAGGTCGCTTACGTACAAATTCAGAAGTACTTGGAAGAACTTCACCTACTTGGAGATAGACAATCAGGCTTCCGTCCTCAACATGGGACTGAGGCGGCTCTTCTTGACCTTAAAACACAGATAGATAAGCTCAGAGACAACAGCCAAGCCGCCTTACTCCTCCTCCTCGACCTCTCTGCAGCATTCGACCTGGTCGACCACTCTGTCCTATGCACACCCCTCCACACAGCTCATTTCTCTGTCAAGGCCATTACATGGATTAGATCATTCCTTATCGGCAGAACCATGAGGGTCTTTTCACCTACAGCTGCAGCAGACCCTATACCTATCACTTGTGGGTGCCACAGGGCTCTTGTGTCTCCCCTACACTGTACAATATATTTACCAAGCCCCTTTTCGATGATCTGGATTATCTCGGTATCACCTACACTAACTAAGCAGATGATACTCAGAGCCTCCTTCCGCTTTCTGGAGATTATGGGAAGGATTTGGCCTTGGTGCATAGAGTGTACATCATCATCCAGGCATGGATGGCCACACATGGACTATGCCTGAATGATGATAAAACTGAACTCATCATCCTGGGCACCACTGCTAGCCTAAAGAAACTAGGCCCTGCCTATTCATCTTTCACAATCGATGGCAATAGCATCAAGGTGGGACAAGAGGTTAAAACGCTAGGCGTCTACTTGAACTCCAACCTCTCTTTCAACAGACAGGTGAGCTCCCTAGCCTCTTCCGCGGCTTATACGTGTAGATTGATCCGTGCAGCCAAACCCTTTCTGTCCGACACTAGCTGCTTGACCCTTGCTAGAGCCCTCATATTGTCCCGCCTGGACTATTGCAATACTCTTTATCTTGGGTCCTCCAAAGTCACCACTAACAAACTACAAACCCTTCAGAATAACGCTCTTAGGGCGACTCTGAGCATCTCCAGAAGAGATCATATCACAGCACGCAGCCAACAGAATAACTGGCTCTCTATCAAAGACAAAATTCTCCTAAAAACTGCGTCATTCACTCACAAGTCCCTCAACAACGCTGCTCCAATCTACTTAGTTGATCGATTTCATAGACAGACCTACCTGAAACCTACAAGAATAGCCTATAAAGATTGTATTTCTGTCCCCAACTTCAAACGCTCCACCCTAGGGGGCAATAGCTTCCCTG
This sequence comes from Ambystoma mexicanum, assembly GCF_040938575.1. Lineage (NCBI taxonomy): Eukaryota > Metazoa > Chordata > Amphibia > Caudata > Ambystomatidae > Ambystoma > Ambystoma mexicanum. The sequence continues at coordinate 762,623,108 of NC_090941.1, forward strand.
TGAAAGCGGCTAAATTGTGGAGCTCCCTACCGCCAACTCTCAGAATGGACCTACCCTATGAAAACTTCCGATCAAAGATTGTTGCATGGCTGAAAACGTAAGCCTTCAAACATTTCTAGTCATTAAGACTCTCATACTCTGGCCATTTGTATCTACTGTACCCACATGTGTTTACCTGTATACTTGTATATAATCTTGTAATTACTATTATTGTGTGTACATACATGTATATTTCTCCGTTGTTGTAACTAAGCATCGCAAATTCATGTAACTGCTGTACCTTGTTACCTTAGGGTATTTTGGCGCATTACAAATAATAAAACAAACGAACCAAAAAACATTTGTGGCATATCGGAGGAACTCATCAGTCCATCAGTGATGTCGGAACTGGCCTCGTTCCCGGGCGTCTCCAATGGAATCTCCAATGGGGTGTTCCCAGGAGGCACCAGTTTAGGTACAGATTTAGAAACAGTAGGAGTCTTTGTCACCTGTTTAAGATCTACTGTCTCAAGATTGCTTTTGACTGTTGAAGGGCCAGGTTCCAAATGATTTCCTCGATGGCCAACGTGAGGTTGGTAAGGCGCATTAGTAGCTAGATCCACATTCTTAAGCTTAAAGAGGTTCAGGGCCTCTTTTGCTACTTCAGCAAGAAGTTTTTTTTCTGCAATGTTGTTTTTGGTTTGATCTGTTATAGTAGTTAACATGGACTCGATTTTATTGCTTAGCGACCGTGCCATCTTTGCAGTGGGTACTCTTCCTCTCAATGTTGATGAGTTTAATGTTGAGGACCACAGTCAGAGTTGTAAGATCTTTAATATTTTCATTAATATGCTCATATAATTTAGTGAAAGGGGCGATGGATATAACCATAGAGGCATGACTGTCGCCTGCAGGTCCCTTACCCAATTTACATTGCTATAATTCAACGAGTCCTGACAAGTGACTTCATGTTTCTGTGGTTGATAGCGTTTACCTTTCCTTATTTTTGGGTAAGGGCATTCCATCAGGGAAGAGTCAGTATACAAAGTTTCAGATAGAGAAGATGAAGAATGACTTGCAGCAGGCCTCAGGTTATCCGCTCTTAACTCATTGTCAGAGAGCACTGTGTCGGTCTTGGGTGCGCGCTGCAGGACTTCAGGTCCCCATTTGGGTTTTTTCCTCTGTGAGCATCTCAAGGTAGGAGAGCTGCTTGCTACAATTCTCCAGCCAGCAGTTTCGCATAGCCAGCAGCTCTTGTCTGATGAACAACAGGATGGTCTATCGTTTTTGTTTGGGCAGTTTGACCATCAGTTCTGGGAACTTCAATTTCCACATGTTTCACTTGCCGGTCCTTATTGATCTGAGTTAAGTCGGTTAACAACTTATCTACAATGTCTAGTGAGTTGCGTCTGTTTTCCATAATGTGCCGGGGTAACATCGCACAAGTGCTTATTGAGTGACCATCTGGCTGAAAGGACATAGCAGCCATGGCGTGAGGCCCGGCCTGGGAATCATATTTTTCTGTTGGCTCCAAGAAGACTTTATCACAAGGATAGTCGGGATCACTCCCCATAGGGTTCGTGGTGGTGCTGAAGTAAATTGAACATCCCAGCAGTGCAATTTCCCCTGAAGGTCTCACTGGCACAGACAAGTCGAGATTCATAGGTTGAGTCGGTGCATAGTTTGGTCCCTCAGTAGTGCAGGGCACGAGTTTATAAGCATTCCATGCCAGCTCTCTCAACTGAGAAACTAGTGTACGATACTTTAGAAAGCATGAATCATCAATGATGGGAGCAGAGGAGCAGAGGCGAAAGTACAAGGACCGTGTTTGCTGTGAGTTCCTAGACTGAGACAAACTTGCCAGGTAAGTGTTTGAAAGCTGATTTATTAGATACGTTCTCAGTCTCATTCAGAGCTCTGCAGGAGTCTAAAACTACGAGTGACAAAGGGGAAGCACAAATGTCAACAGTGTCACATGCATAAACACTCGATTGACTTACTTGCTTTGTCCGACGCTGAAGCGAAGCTGGATCCAGTAGGTCCTCAGCAGGTCTAAGCCGTTTGAGGTGAGCCTGTGTCTTCGAAAAAGTTTGTGGATAAGGCACTGATAAGTCGTCATTTCTTAAAGGGTCGCTCATAGTAGCACAGGCCAGCACAAGTGAAGAGAAAGGCAAGGGGTCGACTGCAGGGCTGCACAGCTGCCTCGGACTCCTTAGACTCTGCACTGACTCCGTGCCCACTCTGCAGGGGAAAGAGAGTCTTTGTAGTTGCACACACCCACAGTAGAAAGTGTAAGCAGACCAAGGGGGGGACAGCACGCAAACTTCTCAACTCCTCAGACTCTGCACTGACACCGCGACCGCTCCGCGGGGGAAAGAGAGTCTTTTTAGTTGCACACGCCCACAGAAGAAAGTGTAAGCAGACCAAGAGGGGGACAGCACGCCAACTCCACAACTCCTCAGACTCTGCACTGACTCTGCGCAAGGGACATTATGGTTACAAGTAAAACTGGAAAAAAAGAAATTTGCCAGTTATGGTGAGCTAAGCAACCATAACTCGCACCACCACCGCGCACTGCTAAAACTAACACCAAGGACATGAAAGATGACATCACAAATGTCATTGATGACATCACTGATGACCCCAAGCTCTTTAGCTGGACTCAGGGCTTTTTACTTTTTACTCCTGAGCGAATGGGACTTTTTCCCCCACTCCCTCGTGTGTTTTTCTGACTTGGATTTTGTGTTTCTTACCGTTTAATGGAGTTTGGTAAACTCCATATATATCTGCATTTTGCATTGTGACACACAGAACCTTTTGTGCAGTGTAAAATCAAACCCCTGGAGGCTGATAGAACATCTAAGTAATTAAGGATTTTCCCCTACATTTGCATTAACCATCTCAAGGGTTGGTGGTCAGTTTGAATAAGGAAAGTAGAACCATACAGGTATGTCCTAAACTTCTTCAATGACCACACCATGGCAAAACACTCACGTTCTATAGTTGCCCACCTTGTTTCATGGTCCTTTGGTTTTTTACTGATGAAGAAAATAGGGTGTCCCCTGCCTTGCTCATCAAGTTGGCTTAAGACTGCAACTATTTCTGTATTTGAGGCATCTGTCTGTACAACAAAGGAGTGGGTATAATCAGGAGCTCTTAAGACTGGAGCTTTGCAGAGGGCCTTTTTCAGCCCTTAAAATGCCTTGGCACACTCCTCATTCCATCTGACCTTCTTAGGAAATTTGAGAGAGGAGATGACATTTAGGGGAGAAGCTATGTTCCCATAATTTTCAATGAAATTCCGGTAGTACCCATTGAGACCTAGAATGGTTCTCATATGGGTTTGAGTAGTAGGGGTTGCACAGTCCTGTACAGCTTGTACTTTACTAGGCAAAGGCCTAATCTCACCTCCTCCTACCTCATGCCCTGCACACAGCCCTGGCACATTCCAGGAGCCATTCAATGATGACAAAGGGTCAATCATATATGCCCACCAAACCACCCTGAGAATGGGCCTCATTACGAGTATGGTGGTAAGGCAACAACGGTGCCGGTATCGCTACCGGCACTGTTGATACCGTACCACCATATTATGAGTTCTGCTCGTGGGTGCCCTTGCAGCCACCAGGTTTTACCAGGTTTCCGTACCGGCACCCGTGAGCAGAACTTGATGGTAGCAATGGTCGCATTAATAACAGTACCGTCGCTACCACCCTCCCCATTCCAATTGAGCTCTATGGGGCTCAAATTATAATGGGGAATAATTTTTACCAGCACTCAGAGAAAAGGACAATTACCAGGTCCGGCAAGGCCTTAATGACCCAGTAATTGCTCTTTTTTGGGCGCTGGATATAAATCAATACCGGCCGCTACCACCAGCCTCATAATGAGGCCCAATGTGTCTTTGGAAGTGCAACATTGTGTGCATCCCTATAACTAAAACTAATTTCATTTTGTGTTTCCAAAAGAAACACATAGAAGAGGGAGTATGCCACTACCACCAGGCCAAACTAGACATTAAGAGGGTAATTCATAGAATTACGCAGAAAAGTGTCGCAAGCGGCTGGCGCAGAGTGTCCGCGTGCGATTGACTGCGCCAGGCACGTGCGATAAAACCGATTTCCGCGCACAGCGTATTCATGGATTTCATGCTCCCAAACCAGCCGTGGCGCAGAGTATCGCAGCGACCCTGCAGCAGCGCCAGTAACGCCCCCAAGAACGCCCTCGCGCAAGGAAAAGCCAGCAAAATCGCTAAATCATCGCAAAGGGCTGCGCTAACTCTGGACCAGTTTACAGGGCAGCCAAACAAGGAACGCAAAGCGGGTAACGTGCATATCAGGGGTACACGTGAAGTCATACACGCGATTAGCCAGGGTACGTGTATTACAGGGGTACGCGGGAAGTTTAACACGCGATTGGCCAGGGTACGTGTATTACAGGGGTACGCGGGAAGTTTAACACGCGATTAGCCAGGGTAAGTGTATTACAGGGGTACACGTGAAGTCATACACGCGATTAGCCAGGGTACGTGTATTACATGGGTACGCGGGAAGTTTAACACGCGATTGGCCAGGGTACGTGTATTACAGGGGTACGCGGGAAGTTTAACACGCGATTAGCCAGGGTAAGTGTATTACAGGGGTACGCGGGAAGTTCAACACGCAATTAGCCAGGGTACGTGTATTACAGGGGTACGCGGGAAGTTTAACACGCGATTGGCCAGGGTACGTGTATTACAGGGGTACGCGGGAAGTTTAACACGCGATTGGCCAGGGTACGTGTATTACAGGGGTACGCGGGAAGTTATACACGCGATTAGCCAGGGTACGTGTATTACAGGGGTACGCGGGAAGTTTAACACGCGATTAGCCAGGGTAAGTGTATTACAGGGGTACACGTGAAGTCATACACGCGATTAGCCAGGGTACGTGTATTACATGGGTACGCGGGAAGTTTAACACGCGATTGGCCAGGGTACGTGTATTACAGGGGTACGCGGGAAGTTTAACACGCGATTAGCCAGGGTAAGTGTATTACAGGGGTATGCGGGAAGTTCAACACGCAATTAGCCAGGGTACGTGTATTACAGGGGTACGCGGGAAGTTTAACACGCGATTAGCCAGGGTAAGTGTATTACAGGGGTACGCGGGAAGTTCAACACGCAATTAGCCAGGGTACGTGTATTACAGGGGTACGCGGGAAGTTTAACACGCGATTGGCCAGGGTAGGTGTATTACAGGGGTACGCGGGAAGTTTAACACGCGATTGGCCAGGGTACGTGTATTACAGGGGTACGCGGGAAGTTATACACGCGATTAGCCAGGGTACGTGTATTACAGGGGTACGCGGGAAGTTTAACACGCGATTGGCCAGGGTACGTGTATTACAGGGGTACGCGGGAAGTCATACACGCGATTAGCCAGGGTACGTGTATTACAGGGGTACGCGGGAAGTTTAACACGCGATTAGGCTGGGTGGGTCCTCACAGGTGTTCCCTGTACACCCTCCACGGCCCCTGCAGGCAGCCTACAAAACAGGGGACTACCCTGCACACCTGCTCATGTCCCCCTGCACCCCCACCCCCCCAGCAGTGCAGGGGCAGCCTCCACCAGGCCCCCACTCATGTCTCCCACCACCCCCACCCTCCCGCCACCAGGGGCAGCCTCCACCAGGCCCCCACCCATGTCTCCCACCACCCCCCGCCACCAGGGGCACTCTCCACCAAGCCCCCACCCATGTCTCCCACCACCCCCACCAGTGCAGGGGCACCCTCCACCAGGCCCCCACCCATGTCTCCCAACACCCCCACCCACCAGCACTGTGGGGCACGTGGCCAGCAGGCAGTCAGGCAGCAGCAGATGGCAGGTGGGAGCGTGCTCAGGGCTCTGGGGGCGCAGTAATTTCGCCTCCTGGCCAGGAGCGTGGTCTCTCGTGTGTGAACGCGTGGACAGCCTGATAGGTAGTGAAATCCCACACGTCAGCAAAGGCCCTTAGCGCGTAAACCCGTCAACAGCATATGCGCGCCTATAGTCACCTGCACGTGCAGGAAATTGTTGCGTGACACGTCCCAGTGTCAAAGCGTGTGATTGGTGAAAATGGATGTACACGTAGAAGTGACAAAGCGTGTGATTGGTGAAAATGGATCTACACGCAGGAGTGACAAAGCGTGTGATTGGTGAACGTACACGCCGCGTAAGTGACGCTGTACGTGTGGGCCTGTATATAAGGTACATGTAGAACACCATTTCCTTGTACGTGCTTTTCGTGGAGAGCGAGTGGGTGAAATCTGTACTTCTTGTCGTTTCACACGCGATTTACTTCACGGCGTTTCCAGTTCGTATTCCCTGTTACCTCTGACAGCTTTTTCTCTTTTTTCTCTTTTACTGGTTTACCTGGGCCTGTTCCCTCAAACAGTGTCCCCTTCTACTGTTGTCCTGTCTTCTCAGACAGCGTACACATCTTCTTTTGGCGGGGGTTTAGCCAGCCAAACGCGCTCATTCTTCACGCTCTTTTACCTGGCAGACGGTGAGTCACGCACGTATCCAACTTCTGTGCTTGCCCCGTGTGTTGCCTACCCCTTCAGAGGTCATTCTAGGCTGCGTGTGACACGCATACGTTCATTCTTGTGTTACTGGGTGCCACAGCGTAGTGCAGGTTTTTCTTTCTGCACACGTGGTCTAGGAGGGGTTGCGTGCACGTCATCTCCCTTTTTTGGGCCTCCTGTGCGTTGCGTGACCCGTCATCTTTCCCCAGGGGTTACAATCAGCCGTGCTAGAGCACTAGGGTACAATTACCATCTGGTACCCAACCCCTTTGACCCCCAATTGCCCAGGACAATTGTCTACAGCCACTCCCATACGCACATTAATATCAGTGCCATGGCTGGGAGGCGAGGATTCCGTAAGGGTGGCAAAGGTGGAAGAGCCACAAGTGGTGGCCGTGGTGGATCCGGTAGGGGACGTGGTCGTAACTTGCAGGGTGAGCCTGTCCCCCCATGTGTGGAGGACCAGTCAAGGGCACCCATCATCCCCCCCCCTCCCCCCCTCCCCCCCTCCCGTTGAGGCTGAAGTGGCTGACACCATCCATGCTCAGCCCTTGTTGGACCAGCCCATTGTGGCACCAGACCTGGCTGACTCCATGGCTGACTTCCAGGTCAGCAGGGCTACGACACGTGCGCTGGTGCACGTTGATGCCATCATGCCACGTGGATCTGGGGCAGCAAGGTCATCTGCTGCACCAAGGAGGCAGGGCGGAGTGGCTGCAGGGGCAGCTGCGGCTCCATCCACCCCAGCCCTCACACACCCAGCCAGGACAGTGTCGGTCCTAGTCCATGCTGCTGACATTCCCCCTGACACCATCACACTAGAGCCAATGCCTGCACCAACTCCCATGCTGAGTGTGCAATCCCACACTCCTGATACAGAGTCCACCAGGGCTCCTGCCCCTAGTGTCCAGAGCGGCGCAGGACACTGAGGATCACCACCACCTTCCAAGCGGAAGAGGAAGAGTGCTCGTCCGGCACAGGCTGATGCCCCAGACACGGCTACACAGTCCGGCCCGTCCAGGAAGCCCAGCTTCACGGATGACGAACTGAATGCACTTGTCGAGTATGTGTCCGGACATGACAACGAGATGGTCATTGTTGCAGGATCCAAGACCACACCTGCACAACGCCAGGCACACTGGCAGACCGTTGCGGACATCGTAAGTGCCCTTGGAATCGTGAGGCGCACAGCCAATGATTGCTATAAGCGCTGGAATGACCTAAAGCGCAGGGCAAAGAGTAAGCTGGCCTCAAGTCATGCCGCAACTCTAGTGACTGGAGGTGGGTCTCCAGTAGTAGACATGGAACTCACTCCACATGAGTCAGTCGCTGGGACCTACGTCACGGAGGAACAGATCCAAGGCGTGGGAGATCTGGCTGATTACGAGGCATTGTCCGGTGAGTGCACATGCATGTGTGTGTCATACATGTGCATGGTGTGTGTGTGAGGGCTTCTGTTTGGGTGGCAGGAGAGAGTGTGTGCGCCTCAGTCGTATGGGTCAGCCATGTGCTTCATGCAATACTTCCTGCGCAGCTGCATTTGGCCATAGCAGTATCCCTTCTGCCAACAGTAGACATCTAGCACAACTGCACGCCAGTTGCCCTTGAAGTGTCACCTTGACACAACAGATTTGCTTATTTTTCACTGTTCATTCAGTCAGTTTGTTTGCATTCCACCACTTTCACTAGGCATGTCGCTGTCCACTAGTCACATGTCTGACATGGGTATGGTAAAGGGGAGTGACTTTGTTACCTGGATATCATTTGTACACACATGTCCCTGTGCAATTTGACCATTACAGACTGGCAGCTCCAGGTGAAAAATCTGACCTGTTAGAATCAGAAAAGCTATTACATGCGGGAACTGGACTGAATGAATAGGTGCTGCCCTCCTCTCCATCTTCACTCAATAGCAATGGTACATGCCATCTGTGTGATGGCATGTGTGTTTCACCTGCCAATCACAGGCCAATGTGTGATGCCACTGCCAGGCAGCATGCAGAAAATTTGTTCATCTTCCATCTTGGTGTCATCAGTGTGTGCCGTTTGCCTGCACTTCATACGCAGTGTGGGTGCATGCATGGGAGGGTTTTAGTCATGTGGGACATGTCAATCAAGTACTGGTTCTCTTGCTTCTCAGCCCTCAATGTATGCCATGGTGCTAATGCCTGTTTCCATTACTTTGTTTTCATGTCTTTGCAGGGGAAGACGCACCTGATACTGCTGGGGTTGTGGAGATGGTGCAGACCCAGGAGGTGTCCCAGGGCCGACCAACCACCAGTGAGGGACGTGGTGTGGTGGTGGGGGAGAACCCACAAGTGCTGCAGGTCGTGCTCTCAAGGGGTGTCTCTGGCTGCACCTCCCCCGAGCTGTACTCAGGTGTTGATTCGGATGAGACCTACGTGCCGTCGCAGGTGAGTGTTCCAGGGAGGGATTCTGTTCTGTCTCACCCACCTGCACCAGGGTCAGTACCCTCCATGGGGATGTCAGTGTTGGCAGCTACGCCTTCGGTGGTTACGGATGCAGGGTCACACTCCGCGACATCTGATCCTGTTCCTGGGCCAGCAGATCAGAGGGGGAATGCAGTCCTGCAGCCTCAGGCAGTGCCGGCACAGCAAGGCGCAGTTCGCCTTGCCCCAGACAGGTGTGGTGCCCGCCGACGTGGTGGCCGTACGCCACCTGGCAATACCGCATGGGAGCAATCCATTTACGGTATGGCTACCCAACAGGCTGCATCATCCGAGATGATGGCTCAGGCCATGGATAGGGTGGCCACTTCCATTGTCCCCCCAGAAAGGCTGATGGAGCGACTAGAGCAGGCAACTGACTCCATCTGCCAGTCACACAGGGAGGACATGTTGGGGTCCAACAGGGACAGGCGGGCGGCACTGGCGACTCTGCAGGAGGCCATCTCCATTGAGTCCCAGGGCCACAGGGAAGCCCTGAGGCAGGAGCTCCTACACCTCAGGACGACTCTTGTTGAGCTTGAGGCTTCAACACACCAAAGGACAGAACAGCAGCTGGAGCGTCTCACCCGTACGCTCTCAGCTGAGATGCAGGCAACGAGGGCGGAGGTCCGGGCATCCCGTGAGTTGTTGCATGGGGACCTCCGCACACTCATCCTCCAGAACCAGACCTACCACACCCGCATGCTTGCAGCCATGGAGGAGCAGACTAGGGCCTTGCGTGGGCTGCCTCCCATAGTGCAACCACCTCCGGATGCAGCTGCACAGGGTGATAATAGCGACAGCAGTGACACTCCCACAATAGGGTAGCCGTGTGGGCCATGAGCCCATGGAGGTGTTTTATTTTCCCAGGATCCACGCAGGTGGGTTCTGGTGTGCATCCTGTCCTCGGACCTCCTGGGTGGCCTCCCCAACCCCCCCGGGCCCATCAATGGCCATTTTTGATTGTTTCTTATTTTTATTTTGATTTTGATTTCTTTTATTCCCAATTTTTTTGGGAGGATCTGTTGGCTCCGATCTGTTGGCTCCGATCTGTTGGCTCCGATCTGTTGGCTCCGATCTGTTGGCTCCGATCTGTTGGCTCCGATCTGTTGGCTCCGATCTGTTGGCTCCGATCTGTTGGCTTCCGTGGTTCCTGTGGGCATACGCTGCATTGTGGCTGGGCACATGCAGACTTGTAATGTATTTGGTTCAGATGCTTGGGTTTGAGTCACACACACCCCTCCTGCTTCCCGTTTCCATGGGCTTGCAAAGGGTGTGCCCAAGTGACAGTGAATTACACAGTGACGTTGGACTCCCATGAGCTGTGTGGCCAGTCTGTAGTCAATACTGTGTATACATTCCTAGTGCATATTGCTGTTGTGTTGTACACTGCATGTTGCATTGATGTGTAACTCTTCTTCTGTGTCTACCTCCCAATTTGCAGGTCCCTTCCTCAAGTCCACACAAGGACCTCTAGTCTGGCGATGGGGACCATGTTGGCAGCAGTGCACCTACAACTCTACATGGCGCCAACACTGCACAGTTGGTAGTGGTGGGAGTGCAGGCATTTCCAGGTGGTGAGACTACTAATATGTTACATTTTTGATGTCATGTTAATGGTACTACGTGCTCAAGTATGTTGTTGGTCCGGCATTGCTGTGAGCATTTCAGGTGTTGCAGGTTTCTAATAGTGCCACTGTACATAGTGAGAGTGATGTCATGTTGTGGGGATTACTTTGTTTACCTGCAATTAGCATGACATGGCACGGTGTGTCGTGTGGCAGTGCTGGGGTTGGGTTGGCTGACATGGCACTGTCCTCTTGTTGCATTTTGCAAGTGGGTATTCATTTTAGCTGCTTCAATGTGTAACTTCACAAAACTGCATTGGTGGTGTCTGTGTGGGTAGGGATGCACACATTGTGACACTTCCAGGTGAACAATCTCAGGCTGACATGGAATTCCCGGTTCATTCTCCACACATTCAGGATCAGTGTCAGGTTGAGTCATCATTGATTGTCAGATGGAATGTGCCAGGGCAGTGTGCACTCCACAGGGGTGTGATTTCTATGTGAAGTAATTAGCCACTAGCTGTGTACGGGCTGCCTCCCCCCGTGCCCTTTCCCCTCCCATGCGCAGCGGCTGTGCATGTGGTTGGGGATGTGGGGCCACCACCATGTCCACGGCCAGGCCCCGGCGTGTTGCAACGTTGTGCAGGACACATGCTGCCACTATGATCCTGCACACTACTGGGGGAGCGTATAACAGCTGCCCGCCAGAACGGTCAAGGGAGCGAAAGCGTGACTTCAGCACTCCGAATGTGCGCTCCACTATGCCCCTGGTTGTAATGTGGGCTGTGTTAAATCTTACCTGGGGTGGCGTGGTGGGGTTCCGAATTGGCGTCATCATGTGGGGGCTGAGAGGGTAGGCACTGTCCCCTGTGGAGGTGGGGATTGGTATCATTGGTGAGGTTGTGACCTTGCTCAGTATCCAACATGCATGCATGTGCAGTGGCATACATACTCACCAAGCAGCCATGTATCGCCATGCCGCCCAGCTTCTAGGTCCCGGCTTAGGGTGGACATTCGGTAAATGAAGCTGTCGTGGGTGGAGCCGGGATAGTTGGCATATACTGAGGTGATGATTCCCTTGGCATTACATGCTACCTGCACGTTGATGGAATGCCAGTGCTTGCGGTTCCTATAGATGTGCTCAGATGCCCTGGGGGGACGTAGAGCCACATGGGTGCAGTCGATGGCACCTAGCACTTTGGGGAATCGTGCCACTGCGTAAAAATCCAGGGCGGCAGCATGCCTTTCTGCAGGTGTTCTGGGCAGGTATATGTGCCTGCGGACTGATGGGCGTGCAGTCATGATGTTCAAGACCTGGTGTAGGCAGCGTGACTGGGTGGCCTGTGACACCCCACCCACTATGGCAATTGTCCGCTGAAATGATCCAGTGGCTAAGAAGTGCAGTACATTGAGGACCTTCTCCAGGGGGCTGAGTGCTTGGGAGCACAGGGTGGGTGATGTGAGGTCATCCTCCCACTCAGTCACCAGGTCCAGTATGATGTGTGGTGGAAACCTGTACCTCCCATACACCTGGTCATCAGGCATCCCGAAAAGGCTGGTTCTGGGTGTGAATATTCTGGCCCTGACTATCCTCCTCCTCCTCCTTTGGTAGCCCACTGCCACTGCTGCTAGGAACGGTATGTTCATCCTGGCGTCTGAGCTTGTTATTGTTAAAGTCCGCAATTTATGCTTAGCGCGTGTTCTAGGCGAGCGTGTGACCCGCGCAGCCCTGGAATCCTGTTCCCAGTCCAATAGCGTGTGGAAATTCACACGCACCACGGGATACAGCGTGTGACCCGCGCAGCCCTGGAATCCTGTTCCCAGTCCAATAGCGTGTGGAAATTCACACGCACCACGGGATACAGCGTGTGACCCGCGCAGCCCTGGAATCCTGTTCCCAGTCCAATAGCGTGTGGAAATTCACACGCACCACGGGATACAGCGTGTGACCCGCGGAGCCCTGGAATCCTGTTCCCAGTCCAATAGCGTGTGGAAATTCACACGCACCACGGGATACAGGTTCGCTGACGTACTTGCGTGTGTAAGTGGCCGCGCACCCATTAAATACACGTACATAGGCCAATCGCGTGTACGCGCACTTTTGTCCAATTACACGCGATGACACTCTGACGTGCAGTATCTCCACGTGTGCCCCGTCATCACGTCCTGAGTGGGGAACACCCGTGCGGGTCACGTCACAGACGCGCTTACGCGCTGAGGGACTCTGGTCCAATAGAATCGCGTATGCGTGCTGACGCGCTTACGCGCTAAGGGCCTTTCCTCGGATTTCACGCTGACGTGCAGGATTTTCACGTGCCAAATCACTCCGTATCAAGCTGGCCACGCGAAAACACACGGAAGCCCACGCTCCTGCCCAGAAGGCCGAGTTACTGCCCCCCAGTGCCCCGAGCAGCCTCCCACGTGCCATCTGCTGCTGCCTGCCTGCCTGCCTGCTGCCACCGTGCCCTGCCATTTGGTGCCTGCACATCAGCCATCTGCAGGGGTCCAGTTGCTGTGTCCACCCCTGCTGGAACTGAAGACTCCCGACTGGTATTACATCGCTCCACAGCCCAGCCCCAGGACCCAGTTGCCCACCCACACCTGCCTCTGGGGTTGCCATGTCGGGCACTTCCACATCTGGCACCAGTGGCAACCCCAGGCCAGAGGGGCAGAGGGGCACCAGCTTCACTGTCACCGAAGTTGGTGTCCTGGTGGAGCATGTCCTGGGGCAGTATGATGCCCTCTTTGGATCGTCCCGCGCCAGCAAGGAAGGACGGCAGAGGATCTGGGCCGACTGTGTGGTTGCCATCAACGCGGAGGGGGTGGCAACCCGCGACGTCCTGAAGATCAAGAAGCGCTGGGAGGACTTGAGGTCCAGGACCCTTGTGAAGGCCCGGCGCCTCGTGGAGGGGGGCCGGGGCCGCATGAGTACCATCCAGATGAGGGTCCTGGAACGCGTACGCCCAGCGCTCCACGGCCAGATCCTTGAGAGGGAGGCCCGTCTGGAGTTGAGCGGTAAGTGTCCATGCATTACTGTGTGAGACAGGGCATGTTGCGGTGTGCTGGTTCTATGATACTTGCCTGTATGTGTGCCATAGCCCATGTATGCATGTATGTGTGCAGGGACATCATGGTAATGCATGTGCGACCAGTGATGTGTGATGCACATGGTTGTTGCATGTGTTGATATGCCGCATGGGGAGCCCTAATCAGATTATGAACATGAGAGCATGCCAGTCTCTGTACCTGAACATGGGTGGGGGTGAGGGATGGGTGCTGATGCCAGGTACATATATGGTAGCCATGTCTGTGTGCCTGACCTGCGTGTCTGTGACTTGTGCTTGCCATGGATGCATGACACATGTGTGTGACAATGCAGAGATTCAGTAAAGCAGCAAAATTACCCTTGTATCCGCTGTGTTTGGTGTGTTTGGGGCCAGATGGATGTGACTGAGGTGATGTGTGTGCATGTGATGGGCATGAGGCATGATGCATGTGAGTTACATATCATTGAATGTTTCAAGAGTCCATTGGACATGCATGGAAATGTCCATGGCATGCACCATGCCTGTTACTGTGTGTGTTTTGCCTGGACTGGCCCATGTGTTGTGGAGGGACATGATGGAAGTGTACTTTGACAGTGGTGCTCATCTGCTATTGCTTCCTGTCTAGGGGACCATTGTACAGTGCCCTGATGCTTGTGTTCTTTGTCTCCCTCTACGCAGCGGCTAGTGAAGAAGAGGGCGGAGACGGCGCTGTGGAGCAAGGCGGCGGGGATGCCCCCACGGCTGCAGCGGAAGGGGTGGGTGAGCCCCCACAGGGGCCTGCTACGGTGGGAGACGGTGAGGAGCCATCCAGGTTGGTGGTTTGCACAGAGGAGGAGGAGGCCGCCACTGGGGCACACATGGGGCCTGGTGGGGGCATCCCTGCTGGTGCAAGTGGTGCAGTCCAGGGCCAGGGGCAGGAGGCAGCACAGGTCACCGTGGAGGGGCCTGTGCATGTCGCTGTCCCTGACCCTGTGAGTGCACCACCATGCACCAGCAGGGATGCCCCGTCCCAGGCCTGTCCGCAGGTAGAGGGGATGTCCATGTCACCTGACTCCCCTCCACCTGCGGACGTGGGAACCCCTGGCCGTGCGGAGAAGGTCCTGATTGGGGTCGCGTTGCGCACGGCTGCGATTCGTGATGCCGTGCGTGCTTCCCGGGAGGAGCACGCACGTCATCACGAAGTGCACCGTGCCGACGTGGCCCAATTGGGATCGGCCATGTTCGGGGGTTTCCTGCATGTGTTGGCCAATGTGGCGGCCCTCTCCTCCTCTGTGCAGGCTATCCACCAGTCGTTCTCCTTGCCGTCTTCCAGCCCAGATGCCACCAGGGCCCCCTGTGGACCTGCCCCGACCAATGCAGCCAGCTCGGTGGGGATCCCATCCCTGCCACAGTCGGGAGTCAGAGATCCAGCAGGGGTGGACACCAGAGCAACTGGACCCCAGCAGATGGAGGATGTGACGGCATCATCGGGCAGGGCACGTGCACGACGGCGTCGGTGGTTTCCATCAGCCTGGATGCCGTCGTGCTGGCACAGGCAGTTGCGTCGGAGGCAGCAGCAGGCTCAACGTGGGAGGCATCATGGCTCGGGGCCATCAACATCAGGGGTGCAGGCATCGGCCGGAGGGCAGGAGAACCCTGGAATGGGAGTGGCTTCCGTGTGGGAGAGGTTGTGCCAGCGGATAGGTGCGGAGCGGCAGCGGGCAGAGGAGGAACGGCTCACGATGGTCAGGGCGGAGGACTCCATGCGGAGGGCGCTGAGGCGGGCTGAGTGCCTCGAGGGTCTTCGCAGGGAGTTTGAGCTTGACACTGCGTTATCCCTGCGGGACCTCGGGGCCAGGGAACATGCCCGCCTCCAAGCCATTGACCAGGAGTTCGAGGATGCCCTGGCCCATGACGACAACCAGTGAGCCGTCCGAATAGCCCGCTGCCTTTGTATATAGTTGTATAGTTAGGGTTAGGTTTCCTTTGTTTTTTTGAATTTTTTTTGGGTTGCGATTGGACAATGCACCACTTTTTTGTATATAGTTCCCTTTTTAGTTAGTAGTCAGTTAGGTTTAATTTGGTAGGGCTCATGGACCCAGGATTATCTTCTTGATTGGCTTATTTTAATTTTTCATAATTTTTTCTTGGACATTCATCTTGTTTTGTTTGATTTGCTTTGTGTTTTTTCTTATTTGCTGTTCAATACATATTATTTTTTTAATCTTCAATGTGTCGTATCATCTCATTGCTTTCAGGCATGTCATGTTGGGTGTTTTGTCATTCACTTGCAGCCATTGTGTGTGACAGACATGTGTTAAATTGCATTATTTACATTGGGGGTGTAACATGTAATTGGCTTTGATATGTGGGTGGGTGTGATAGTTGGTTGGGCCTTTTGGCAGGGGAGGATGGGCATTACGGACATGATTGGGGAATGTTGGGACCCAGGTGCAGGGGGGCATGGATTGGACATGGGTGGGGGCCTGCTGGCAGGTGCCCCACAGTGCTGGGGGGTGGGGGTGGTGAGAGACATGAGTTGGACATGGGTGGGGGCCTGCTGGCAGGTGCCCCACAGTGGTGGGGGGTGGGAGGGTGGCAGACATGGGTGGGGGCCTGGTGGAGGGTGCCCCTGCACTGCTGTGGGGTGGGAGACATGGGTGGGGGCCTGGTGGAGGGTGCCCCTGCACTGCTGGGGGGTGGGGGGGTGGGGAACATGAGTTGGACATGGGTGGGGGCCTGCTGGCAGGTGCCCCACAGTGCTGAGGGGTGAGGGGGGGTGGGAGACATGGGTGGGAGCCTGGTGGAGGGTGCCCCTGCACTGCTGGGGGGTTGGGGGGTGGGAGACATGGGTGGGGGCCTGCTGGCAGGTGCCCCACAGTGCTGGGGGGTGTGGGGGGTGGGGAACATGAGTTGGACATGGGTGGGGGCCTGCTGGCAGGTGCCCCACAGTGCTGGGGGGTGGGGGGGTGAGGAACTTGAGTTGGACATGGGTGGGGGCCTGGTGGTGGGTGCCCCTGCACTGCTGGGGGGTGGGGGGGTGGGAGACATGGGTGGGGGCCTGCTGGCAGGTGCCCCACAGTGCTGGGGGTGGGAGGGGTGGGGAACATGAGTTGGACATGGGTGGGGGCCTGGTGGTGGGTGCCCCACAGTGCTGGGGGGTGGGGGGGTGGGGAACATGGGTGGGGGCCTGCTGGCAGGTGCCCCTGCACTGCTGGGGGGTGGGGGTGGTGGGAGACATGGGTGGGGCCTGGTGGAGGGTGCCCCTGCACTGCTGGGGGGTGGGAGGGTGGCAGACATGGGTGGGGGCCTGGTGGAGGGTGCCCCTGCACTGCTGTGGGGTGGGAGACATGGGTGGGGGCCTGGTGGAGGGTGCCCCTGCACTGCTGGGGGGTGGGGGGGTGGGGAACATGAGTTGGACATGGGTGGGGGCCTGCTGGCAGGTGCCCCACAGTGCTGGGGGGTGGGGGTGGTGGGAGACATGAGTGGGGCCCTGGTGGAGGGTGACCCTGGTGGCTGGGGTTTGGGGGTGGTGGGAGACATGAGTTGGACATGGGTGGGGGCCTGCTGGCAGGTGCCCCACAGTGCTGGGGGGTGGGGGTGGTGGGAGACATGAGTGGGGCCCTGGTGGAGGGTGACCCTGGTGGCTGGGGTTTGGGGGTGGTGGGAGACATGAGTTGGACATGGGTGGGGGCCTGCTGGCAGGTGCCCCACAGTGCTGGGGGGTGGGGGTGGTGGGAGACATGAGTGGGGCCCTGGTGGAGGGTGACCCTGGTGGCTGGGGTTTGGGGGTGGTGGGAGACATGAGTTGGACATGGGTGGGGGCCTGCTGGCAGGTGCCCCACAGTGCTGGGGGGTGGGGGTGCAAGGGGACATGTGTTGGTGTTCATTAGTTCAAGGAGACATGTGCCTTTGCTGGGGGGCATGCCCATGTTGGGTGGGCTGCCTGCGGGACATGACCAGGGATGCAGGGTAGTCCCCTGTGGTGTGGGCTGCCTGCAGGGGCCGTGGAGGGTGTACAGGGTACACCTGGGAGGAGCCACACTGTCAAATCACATGTGGAACTTCCCGCGCACCCCTGAAATACACGCGCCCAGGCTATTCGCGTGTGGAACTTCCCGCGCACCCCTCAAATTCACGCGCCCAGGCTGTTCGCGTGTGGAACTTCCCGCGCACCCCTGAAATACACGCGCCCAGGCTATTCGCGTGTGGAACTTCCCGCGAACCCCTGTAATACACGTAGCCCGCTCCCCCAGGCCCGATCGCGTGAGGAACTTCCCGCGCACCCCTCAAATTCACGCGCCCAGGCTATTCGCGTGTGGAACTTCCCGCGCACCCCTGAAATACACGCGCCCAGGCTATTCGCGTGTGGAACTTCCCGCGAACCCCTGAAATACACGCGCCCAGGCTATTCGCGTGTGGAACTTCCCGCGAACCCCTGAAATACACGCGCCCAGGCTATTCGCGTGTGGAACTTCCCGCGCACCCCTCAAATTCACGCGCCCAGGCTGTTCGCGTGTGGAACTTCCCGCGCACCCCTGAAATACACGCGCCCAGGCTATTCGCGTGTGGAACTTCCCGCGAACCCCTGTAATACACGTAGCCCGCTCCCCCAGGCCCGATCGCGTGAGGAACTTCCCGCGCACCCCTCAAATTCACGCGCCCAGGCTATTCGCGTGTGAAACTTCACGCGAACCCCTGAAATATACGTAGCACGCTCCCCCAGGCCCGATCGCGTGTGGAACTTCACGCGAACCCCTGTAATACACGAAGCCCGCTCCCCCAGGCCCGATCGCGTGAGGAACTTCCCGCGCACCCCTCAAATTCACGCGCCCAGGCTATTCGCGTGTGGAACTTCCCGCGCACCCCTGAAATACACGCGCCCAGGCTATTCGCGTGTGAAACTTCACGCGAACCCCTGAAATATACGTAGCACGCTCCCCCAGGCCCGATCGCGTGTGGAACTTCACGCGAACCCCTGTAATACACGTAGCCTGCTCCCCCAGGCCCGATCGCGTGAGGGACTTCACGCGAACCCCTGTTATACACGTAGCCCGCTCCCCCAGGCCCGATCGCGTGAGGAACTTCACGCGAACCCCTGTAATACACGAAGCCCGCTCCCCCAGGCCCGATCGCGTGTGGAACTTCACGCGAACCCCTGTAATACACGTAGCCCGCTCCCCCAGGCCCGATCGCGTGAATAACTTCACGCGAACCCCTGTGATGCACGTACCCTGCAAATCGCGTGTGACACTTCCCGCGCACCCCGGTATACATGCACACGTATTTTTTGTCAGCGGGTGTCCGTGTTTGTGGGTACCCCTTTGCACGTCATTTTTCCTGGAGGGCCACAGTATGGGACATTCATCATGGCAGTATATAGGTGCTATTTGTTGGCGCACCTTTTGGCGCACATTTCTTACAGCCGCAGAGACGCTACCGCCTCCTTTCTTGTGGCGGTCGTGTTTGTGCCTGTGCGCTGGTTTGAGCGTGCGCTTTTTTCCCCTATTCTATTCCATGAATACGTGTTGTAGGCGAGCGTGTGGGCGTTCCGCGCACTTGTGCCCTGTACTTCCCCCGTGACGCCCACGTTTTGGCAAGTTGTTCCCCATTCCGAGTGTTACGCACGTGTTCCGCCTACTTTTATTGCGTGCGCCGCGCTATGTGCGATTTTCGCTGTGGCCTGTGCGATTTTCGCTGTGACCTGGCGCACGCTGTTAGATGGCCTGTGCGCTGACGTGCGCCGCGCACTTTTTATCGCACATCCGCTGGTTTTCTCGCGCACGGCCTTCCATGAATCGACGTGCGCTGCTTTTCGTGCGATTTTCGCACGTTCACTGCGATTTTCGCTATTCCACTGCGATTCGCACGTTTATGCCCACTTGCGCCGCGCTAATTATTCCATGAATCGGCTTGTAAATCGCTTGTGTGTCACATAAGCCGTCCCATATGTCATTTAAAACTATCACCAGATTGTGCTATGGTATGTAATGTCAAAGGAGATGGATGAATGGCCAATATAGAATACAAGTGTCTTAATGCACTCAACGATGTATGGAACAAGTACAAAAATAACACCCATTCATAGCGATCCATAATATTCTGGACAGGAACAGTAATTGCCTACTATACTATACTATTAACAGTGGATGTAACAGTGAATCTGTCGGACAGTGATTCATCATCTTTCACAAGCGCCTCAATGTGCCATCATGCAGGGACATAGGACTGGGTGGAACAGACTGACACGTACCTGCGTGGTGCAATCCGAAGGAGCAAGTGCACAGATGTTTAGAGGGTTGTGGTATTTGGAGGGTGGCAACAGTTCAGGGGTGGTTTAAGTGCAACCAGTCAGTGGATGCTCGGTAAGTGCAGAAAGATGCAACTCTCTCTGGTCATTCCCCAAGTGCAGTGATGATGACACTAGTCTAGGTCACGGAGGCAACTGCCCCACAAATTGCTGGGGGTGACAGGGGCAAGTGAGACCTTGAGGTACATCAAGCAGTCATCAAGCGGCAAGGACAAAAGGAATGGAGAGAGTGAGAGAGCAGAGGGATCGCTTAGCAGGGAAAAGGGAGGGAGAAGGAAGAGGAGAAGATGAAGCACATGGGTAGTTCATGGAACTTAAGGAAATGAGTCCCCAAACAGAGGGTGGCACGGTGGGTATCCCAGGTGTTGGCCCCTGCTGACGATAAAGATCCCCTGCAAAAAATCTCCACCAAGAACTAACTCAACTGAAGAAGGTCGGAGTAACATGATGAAATGGCTCTGGAGGGACAGCATTGAGGAATTAATATTAGCAGATAGGGAGTAAGCAGGCCTCAATACTTCCTATGACTCAATGCTGTCTGCCATGGCAAGCCAGTGGAGGACAATCAGTGGCAGACAGATGTGGTCCCTGGCCTTGACGTCAAGCATAATACTTGCAGTCTTGTTCTGAATGAATTACATAGGGTGTGGATTAGAAGCATGGAGTTGTTGCAATAGGCAGTAGCAGTAGTGTAGCCTGGATAGTACGACTGCATGTGTAACATTACACCTCTGCGTGATGTTGTGGAAGTGTACATTAACTGTGTGCATTAAGACCTTCAAGTCGGACTCCTTCACAATCACACGAATATGTGGCAGTAATGGAAGGGGGTAGTTGAACATTAAGGCAACATTCCTGCCTTGGAATGAGTGTGCAGGGAGTGAGGACATGTAGGAAGGACTGAGTCAATGGCAGAAGCAGGCTGCAGTGGAGTCAATTGGGAGATGCAAACATGTAAATGGCGAAAAAGCCAAGGTCATTTTGAGGGCACCAGTCCAGGATGGCCGTGTGGCAGACATGGTGAATAAGGGTGACAGTGTGTCACTAGGTGTATATGTCAAAGATGCATGGAAAAGGAACAGACACCTGCATGATGCCACAGGTGGCGGCTGAAGTATGGCAGAAGAAAGGACACAGTATGGGGTTTTCATGGAATATATTTTCAGGAATGACATAAGCAAGTCCACTGTCCGTTCATGGATCATCAAAATGAGGATGGAATGCATCACTGTGTGAAAAGCAAATGAGACATCAAGGATGATGAGGACAGCAGTACATTATGAATGGAGGGATGCCACGATTCATCATGTGACCCCAGTATGTGTTGCTCCGGACTGTTTCAATGCACACTGGTGTTCGCATACATCCCCAAGAATGCCCTAAAGGGCGTACATTTGTGTGTCGACCAACTTCGCTAGCAGTCTCTCCCGGAAGGTGTATCACGCTATTCACCAGTATGTTGGTGGTCAGGAAGGCTCTGCATATGTAATATTAGCAATATTGTGCACAAGTGAGTGCCTGATGGAGGATTGAAACCAAACACCGGTAAATGAGAGTATGCATAGATCAGCAAGAGCATTAAACCTAGAGGAGAAGTTTGCAATGATGGTTCTGTAGGAGCAGCAGTAAATCAATAGGGATGACACCTTCATGTGCTTGTCAACTTGGTTGAGTACATCAGGGGAGACATTAGTGAATGAGGAGAACGAATAATGATGATGGTGAGTGTCATCGTGCGTTGAGGTGCGGAAGGTTGCGTCTGAAGTGTCTGTCAGTATTTAGTTAAGTCAGTCACATGTATTAGCAAAACATATGTGGTCCGAGCGCATAACAAAGGTAATGTGAAGGAGGTCTTAAAGGAGGTCTTGGAGAATATACAGTAGATGTCGTCACAATAAATCAGCCACTTACCTCTTGCTCCTCCGCCAGAACCCTGCTTCATGTCATAATGTACTCCTGCATCAGCCAACAACAACATGCAAACATATAAAATCATACAAATTTAAATAAAGGTAAAAGTATACAGTAAATCACCAGAACATGGTCAATGCAGACTTCATTGTCACCGCATACCAATGGTGTAATACGGCATCTATTCCAATGCCGCACCACTATGCACCCAGATGCATTACACTAGAAGCTGCATACACCATGTTGCCACATGCCAGAGAAAAGGAAGAAAACCCACTAACAATACAAAACCTGATGTGCTTTAAGATGACATATAGCCCACATACCATCAGACATAGCAACATGTTTGTGGATTCACAATGCTGTAGCACACACCAATAGCTGAACCATACATTCGACCCAGCAAATCTGAGAAACATCTCTAACTCACAAACCCTGATAGGGTTCAGATGTATCACTCATTAGACCTGATAAAAGATGAATGAGGCACACCTCAGCTCAAACATCTGCCCCTGCCACAGTCCACTAACTGTTGACCATGCTACACACTCACAAACAACCATGAAAGCCGGACGCACAGTTAAAAAAGCAGTTATCATAATCAGTGAACAGTGACCCCACCAATCCATCAGATCAACAAGACCATAACCATCATTGGAATCACACCTGGGTGATTAATGTAACCCTCGAGCAATAGTGATAGAGTAAAAGGCTAGTGAATCCAGAGTGAACACAAACAGTGCCCCGCTCCCATGCAAACACCACCGAAGTGTCAGCAAATGCCATGCACTCATCTGTCCGTGGAACTCACATGCCTTGCATATGATGCTCGCCATCGGGAGACGCTTATCCTAAATGGAATGCAATGCAGAGTAACAGCACAAACTACATACACAAACATGATCACAATTGATAAAAGAAAGAAAATATGCATAGAACACAGAGTGCAGGAGCGACACAGGGTGAATGGTCATTGATATTGATTTGTACAGGAGTACAGTGTATCACACCAGAGAGAGAGAGAGAGTGACACAGAAAGTGAATAACAAAGAAATCAGAGATCAAGGAGTCCATGGCCTGGTTACGAGATGTACAATGACATGCTGCACAGCACAGTCAGTGCGCCCATTGAGGTATCCACATAGGTAGGTTATACAGTGGCATAAGCTATAATTGAATTACCGTAACGCCATGTGAGCATGCTAAGGACATATAAGACAACCAACTCATGCAGCAAAGATACCCAACAATGAAGCATGCTCAACATGCAAGACAATGCAAAAGCTTACCGAAATACTATGTCTGCATGGTGTAAATCTCACATGACCTTCACCAGTAAGTGTGTTTCCTAATTTGTCAAAGGAAAGACAGTGCCTGGTGGAGGGCATGAGGAGAGTGGACTTCGAATGGTGCAGGGTGTCTCCCCCAGGATAGCAGTCACCGCAATGTTCCCTCTAAGCTGTGCACCAGTGCGCTTGCCCAGCTTGTTTCTGGGTGCCGCACAGAAGATTTTTTGCAGCGCACACAGACAATTCTCACTTATTCAAAAAAGATTAAGGGGCCGATTCATGGAACAAATGTGCGCCGAAAATCCCAGCCCAAGCAGGCTCAATGTGGCGCAAGCACGAGAAAGCAAGCGCACGCGTGCAATCCGTGCGTGGCGCACACGGGCACACACCTCATCAAACGGCGTGCGCTATGCGCACAGCGAAATCGCACATAGCGCGGCGCACACAACAAAAGTGGGCAGAACAGTGTGCGTAACACGCGGAATGGGGAATAACGTGTGAAAAAGAAGGAGTAACTGGGGAAGTACTGCAGGGAACTACACGGAATGCCCACACGCACGCGAACAACCCGTATTCATGGATTCGAATACAGGAAACCTGCGCACAGCAAAAGATGCGCATAGGTGTCAACGCGTCCGCCACAGGAAGGCAGTATAAAAGTGTACGCAAACAACAAACACGTATATACTGCTACGATGAATGCCCCATTTGTCACAGAACTGATCGTGGGACACCGCAGGAGGAGGAGAATAGCCAGGGCACGCATTTTTTCACCCCAGACAAGCCTTTTTGGGATGCCTGACAACCAGGTCTATGGCAGGTATAGGTTTCCACCTCGTATCATCCTAGACCTGGTCAGGGAGTGGGAAGATGACGGTACATCCCCCACCCTCTGCTCCCAACCATTGAGCCCCTTGGAGAAGGTGCTCAATGTCCTGCATTTTTTGGCCACTGGGTCATTTCAGTGGACTACTGCCATAGTGGGGGGGAGGGTCTCACAGGTCATGCAGTCACGCTGCCTACACCAGGTCTTGGCAATCATGACAGCGCGCTCCTCAGTCCGCAGGCACATATACATGCCCAGAACACCCGCAGAAAGGCAGGCAGTTGTCCAGGACTTTTGCAGGGTGGCACACTTCCCCAAAGTGCTTGGTGCCATAGATTGCACCATGTGGTCCTACGTCCACCTAGGGCCACTGTACACATCTACCGAAACCGCAAGCACTGGCACTCCATCAACGTGCAGGTGGTATGTGATGCAAAGGGAAACATCACCTCTGTCTATGAAAACTACCCTGGCTCCACCCATGACAGTTTCATATATAGAATGTCCGCCCTGAGCCGGGCCCTGGAAGCTGGGCAGCATGGCGACACATGGCTCCTAGGTGAGTACAAATGCCTGTGCACATGCATGCATGTCACACACAAATACACAAACCCCAATAATCACAACCATCATCACATCTCCAGGGGACAGTGCCTACCCTCTGAGCAACCACATGATGACGCCAATCCGGAACCCCACCACACCACCCCAGGTAAGATACAACGCTGCCCATATTGCAACCAGGGCCATAGTGGAGTGCACATTCGGAGTGCTCAAGTCACGCTTCCGCTCCCTTGACCGCTCAGGCGGGCAGCTACCCTATGCACCCCTAGTAGTGTGCAGGATCATTGTGGCAGCATGTGTCCTGCACACTGTTGTAACATGGCAGGGCGTACTGGTGGACATGGTGGTGCCCCCACATCCCCAACCACAGGCACAGGCGCTGCCCATGGGAGGGGACAGGGCACGCGGTGAGGAAGCCCAGACCCAGCTTGTGGCCACATTTTTCACCTAAACTCCCACCCCTGCGGAGTGCACACAGGCCTGGGCACATACCAGGTGACAATCGATGATGACAAAGAGACAGTCAACTGTCACAACCTTACCACCCTGAGAATGTTTCCTCGGATTACACGCATTCACACGCAGATGTGCAGTTTTTTAAGACGCACTGAACCACAATGCCCACGTCAAGAGGGAAACACCCGCGCGTGTAATGTCACAGATGCGCTTACGCGCTAAGGGCCTTTCCTCGAATTACATGCAGACGTGCAATTTTTTCACGTGCCAAATCACTCCGTATCAAGCTGGCCACGCAACAACACACGGAAGACCACGCTCCTGCCCTGAAGGCCGAATTACTGCCCCCCAGAGCCCTGAGCATGCTCCCACCTGCCATCTGCTGCTGCCTGCCTGCCTGCTGCCCACGTGCCCTGCTATTTGCTGCCTGCACATCAGTCATCTGCAGGGGGGCAGTTGCTGTGACCACCCCTGCTGGAACTGAAGACTCCCGACTGGGATACCATCACTCCCCAGCCCAGCCCCAGGACCCAGTTGCCCACCCACACCTGCCTCTGGGGTTTCCATGTCGGGCACACCACCATCTGGCACCACTGGCAACCCCCAGCCAGGAAGCCAGAGGGCCACCAGCTTCAGTGCCAGGGAAGTTGGTGTCCTGGTGGAGCAAGCCCTGGGGCAGTATGATGCCCTCTATGGAAGTTTGTGCCCCGACAATGAAGGACGGACCAGGATCTGGATGGACATCATGACTGCCATCAATGAGGAGGGGGTGGCAGTCTGCGACATTCAACACGTCCGGAAGCGCTGGGAGGACTTCAGGTCCAGGACCCTCAACAAGGCCCGGCGCCTCTTGAAGGCAGCGGATGCCAAGGGGCGCCGGGCCCACCTGTCCGACCACCAAATGAGGGTCCTGGAATACACATCCAGGTCCTTGAGAGGCAGACCCGTCTGGAGTCGAGCGGTAAGTGTACATGCATACTGATTGGACAGTGTGTGTGTTGTGGTGTGCCAGTAGTGTGCAGGTTGCATATGTGTTTTTGGAGGGCCATGTATGGATGTGTATGTACAGGGGCGTGAGGCTGACACATGCGAGTCCTCTCATGTGTGAGACACATGGATGGTGTATGTGTGGGTAAGCATGCAGGCCAAATGCAGATGTGGGAGCACACATGTTTGAATTACTGTGTATGTACGTTGGCATGGTTGTGGTGTCACACATGGATGTTGGTTCCAGCTGCATGTATCTGCACTGTGTACATGTGCATGTGTGTGTATTTGACAAGTGTGCAACTGTGATGCAACATGGATGCATGTGACACTGATATGTAGAAGGCTGAATGCCAGATATGACATGGATGGCGATCTCATCACTGCGACAGTTGGTGGAGATGTACACATGCATGTAAGTGTGGTGGCGTGTGTGCATGTCTTGTGCACTCCCCGTGTTTCATGTGATGTCAGGCTCACCTTCGGCTGCTCATGCTGTTGTATGTGTATGGATGGTGCTGCCTGGTGCGATATTGCTGTGGAATTGCTAATGTGTGTGAGTTGAAATGACATGTGTGTTGGGGATTGTGATGCCATGTCTGAAGTTTGGCACTATCACCCATGTGCAACTGTCATGTGTGTATCAGTCCATTGTACAGTGCCCTGATGCCTGTGCCCTATCTCTCCCTGTCTGCAGCGTCAACTGATGAAGAGGGCGGAGAGGGTGCTGTGGAGCAAGGCGGCAGGGATCACACCGCCAGCCGGAGACGCAAGGCCCGGCTTCCCTCCCAGGTTGTCATCTCGTCAGGGAGTAAGGAGTCTGGTGCCGTGTCCCACGCCGCAGCTGCCGAGGGTAGGTCCAAGAGGCAGAGGTTGGAGTTGGACTCCTCAGCAGCAGAAGGGGCAGCTGAGATCCCACAGGGTCTGACGGAGGAAGATGGCACGGAGTCATCCAGGTTGGTGGGGGGTTTGGTGGAGGAGGAGGCCGTGGAAGGGATAGACACGGGGTCTGGAGGTGGGGATTCCACTGGTGCTAGTGGTGCAGTGCAGGGGCAGGGACAGGAGGCAGCACAGGCCGCCGCAGAGGTGCCTGTGTGTAATCCTGTCCCCTATTCTGTGACTGCATCATCCCGCACCAGCAGGGATGCCTACGTCCAGACCCATTTTCAGGGAGGGGATCCGATTACAACAACTGGCCTTCCTCTCACTGCGGACGTGGCTATCCGGGACCGGGTTTAGCCTGTCCTGATTGGGATGGCGTTGAGTCAACGGGGCATGCAAGGTGACCTGCAGTGTTTCATGAGGACACTGCACGTCATCTCGAATGCCTCGTTGACCGCGTTGACCTACTGGGACGGGTCACCAGGGCCGGATTCCTCCGTTTGCTGGACCTTGTTCCGACCCCCTCCTCACCTGAACCCCCTATGCGCCAGTCGTGCGCCAGTCATGAGGACACTGCATGTCATCTCGAATGCCTCGTTGACCGCGTTGACCTACTGGGACGGGTCACCAGGGCCGGATTCCTCCGTTTGCTGGACCTTGTTCCGACTCCCTCCTCACCTGAACCCCCTATGCGCCAGTCGTACTCCATGCCATCTTCCCAACCATGTATAACCTGGGTACCCTGTGGAGCTGCCTCTGACCCTGTGGCCAGGCTGGTGGAGGACACATCCCTGCCACAGTCGGGAGTCGAACGACCAGCAGGGGTGGCCACCTCAACAACTGCACCCCAGTCGGAGGAGGACGTGCAGGCAGCAAGAGCCAGGGCACAGGCACAGGCACAGCAGCAACACGGTGGGAGCCATGATGGCTCGGGGCCTTCAACATCGGAGGAGCAGGCATCAGCCAGAGGGCAGGAGGACCCAGGATTGGAAGTGTCTTCCGTGTGGCAGCGGTTGGGCCAGGCCATAGGTGCGGAGCGGCGGCAGGTGGAAGAGGCACGGCTCACAATGGTCAGGGCAGAGAACTCCATGCGGAGGGCTCTGAGGCGGGCCGAGTGCCTCGAGGCAATTCGCAGGGAGTTGGAGGTCCACATGTCATCGTCCCTGTGAATCCTCGGGGCCATGGAAGAGGACCGCCTCCGGGACATCGAGCAGGAGTTCGATGATGCCCTGGCCCGGGAAATCTGGAAGTGAGCTGTCGGACTAGCCCGCCACCATTGTAAATAGTTTTTAGAGTTAGGTTTCCTTTTCCTTTTCCTTTGATTTGGGGTGAATGGACTATGCTCCACACATTTGTATATAGTTTTTTTCTTAGGTAGTTTCTTAGGTAGGTTTCATTTCTTTCGTTGGGCTCATGGACCCTTGACAATGGATTGTACATGAACTTTTTATTTGATTTTGAACATGGATTAATGGATTTTTCTTTTGGACAATGGATTGTACATAGTTGGACAATGGATTATTTTGAACTTTTTCTTTTGATTTCACCATGGATTAATGGATTTTTCTTTTTACGTCTCCTTTGGATTTGTGTTGGTGGAGGGAGAGTTTGGACTATTTTTCTTTCAGATTTCTTTGGATTGGTTATACTTTTCATTTACTCATCTTTTGCACATGCTTTTCATTTCATGTTTGCTATTTTGTTATGCTTTCATTTCATTGCTTTATTTTTGTACATAATACATTTTTATATTTTACTTCCATGTGTGGGATTCGCTCATTGGGTTCATGCATGTGAAAATGTGGGTTTACACAATCAATGCCAACCAGTGTGTGTGTGTGATGGACATGTGTTGATGTACATAGTTGACTTTTGGTTTGTGTCTTGAGATAGGCATGTCAGTGTGGGGTGGATTGGGAAATCATTGCGTCTCAAGAATGGGGTGGCGTGCTGTGGTATTTTGGTGTAGAAGTGGGCCATGATTGTGCATCTTTATGTCATGTAGGGGGGGAACATGAGTGGGGGCCTGCTGGCAGGTGCCCCTCACTGCTGGGGGTTGGGGGTGCAGGGGGACATGAGTGGGGGCCTGTTGGCAGGTGCCCCTCATTGCTGGGGGTTGGGGGTACAGGGGGACATGAGTGAGGGCCTGCTGGCAGGTGCCCCTCACTGCTGGGGGGTGGGGGTGCTGGGGGACATGAGTGGGGGCCTGCTGGCAGGTGCCCCTCACTGCTTGGGGGTGCGGGTGCAGGGGGACATGAGTGGGGGCCTGCTGGCAGGTGCCCCTCACTGCTGGGGTGTGGGGTGCTGGGGGACATGAGTGGGGGCCTGCTGGCAGGTGCCCCTCACTGCTGGGGGGTGGAGGTGCAGGGGGACATGAGTGGGACATGAGTGGGGGCCTGCTGGCAGATGCCCCTCACTGCTGGGGGGTGGGGGTGCAGTGGGATATGAGTGGGGGCCTGCTGGCAGGTTCCCCTCACTGCTGGGGGATGGGGTGCTGGGGGACATGAGTGGGGGTCTGCTGGCAGGTGCCTCTCACTGCTGGGGGGAGGGGGTGCTGGGGGACATGAGTGGGACATGAGTGGGGGCCTGCTGCCAGGGGCCCATCACTGCTGGGGGTGGGGGTGCAGGGGGACATGAGTGGGGGCCTGCTGGCAGGTACCCCTCACTGCTGGGGGGTGGAGGTGCTGGGGGACATGTGTGGGACATGAGTGGGTGCCTGCTGGCAGATGCCCCACACTGCTGGGGGGTGGGAGTGCAGGGGGATATGAGTGGGGGCCTGCTGGCAGGTGCCCCTCACTGCTGGGGGGTGGGGGTGCCGGGGGACATCAGTGGGGGCCTGCTGGCAGGTGCCCCTCATGCTGGGGGGTGGGGGTGCTGGGGGACATGAGTGGGGGCCTGCTGGCAGGTGCCCCTCACTGCTGGGGGTGGGGGTGCTAGGGGACATGAGTGGGGGCCTGCTGGCAGGTGCTCCTCACTGCTGGGGGGTAGGGGTGATAGGGGACATCAGTGGGACATGAGTGAGGGCCTGCTGGCAGGTGCCCCTCACTGCTGGGGGGTGGGGGTGCAGGAGGACATGAGTGGGGGCCTGCTGGCAGGTGCCCCTCACTGCTGGGGGCTGGAGGTGCTGGGGGGCATGAGTGGGGGCCTGATGGCAGGTGCCCCTCACTGCTGGGGGTGGAGGTGCA
Source organism: Ambystoma mexicanum (assembly GCF_040938575.1). Lineage (NCBI taxonomy): Eukaryota > Metazoa > Chordata > Amphibia > Caudata > Ambystomatidae > Ambystoma > Ambystoma mexicanum. Next base: position 762,653,082 of record NC_090941.1, read on the forward strand.
AGGGGACATGAGTGGGACATGAATGGGGGCCTGCTGGCAGGTGCCCCTCACTGCTAGGGTGTGTGGGTGCTGGGGGACATGAGTTGGTGATCATATTGCAAGAAGACATGTGGCTTGGCTGGGGGGCATGGTGGATGGGCTGCCTGCAGGACATGACCAGGGGTGCAGGGTAGTCCCCTGTGGTGTGGGCTGCCTGCAGGGGCTGTGGAGGGGGTAGAGGGGACACCTGGGAGGACCCACACTGCCAATTCACATGTGGGACTCCCCGCGCACCCCCCTGGATACACGTACCCCTCTCTGACAGCAAAATTGCATGTGAAACTTCACGTGCACCCCCGAAATACAGGTACCCCGCTCTGACAGCAAAATTGCGTGTGAAACTTCACGCGCATCCCTGAAATACACGTACCCCACTCGCACAGGGCCAATCACGTGTGAAACTCCCTGCGCCGGGGTGTACATGTATTCGGAGGGGTGCGCGGGGAGTTTTACAGGCGTTTTCGTGGTTGGGGGGCTGTATGCTGGTCCAATGGCCTGTGCGCCATGTACGGAATTTGTGCGCTGTGCATGGTGCATGGGGAGGGGTTGGGGGCGTAACTGGCGCTGCTGCAGGGTCGCTGCGCCACTCTGCGCCACGGCTGGTTTTGGATGTTAAAATCCATGAATGCGCTGTGCGCGGAAATGGATTTTAGCGCACGCGGCTGTCGCAGACTGTCGCACGCGCACACTGTGCGCCAGCCGCATGCACCACTTGTGCACTGGATTCTATGAATTACCCCCTAAATAAGGTAGAAACCACAACAATTATCTGACATTTGCTTTCTCTTAAAATTACTAACTAATCTTGATATTCTGGTATAGCTCATTTGCACAATCCTACTATGCAAGCATGACCTTAAAAACGTAAGAGCCCCAACAACAGAATACACTCATAAGAGGTTAAAAACTAATATGGAAAAGTGGTTCCATGAACAGCAGAATCTAACCGAGATATGCCTGGACACATTAACCAAATAATACTCTCTACCCACCCGTGACTCCAATACTTGATTCTTCCACGCTTTTACCTTATGACTCTAACTTCTGCCCCAGAACACTTTTAGATGTCAACCTTGACTTTTCCACTTTTGGCTCTACGAAAGGTTACCAGACTTGTACCTACATCCACTTGTTTTATATTTGTTGTAAAATGAATAACGTTCAAGCGCCAGAATTTCTGTTGCTCATTGTGCCTCACCAAAAGCCTCACCAACACTATGGGCCTCATTACACGGTAGGCGGTAAGGTTTTACCGGTACCGGTAAGGGCACCGATACCGGTAAACCCTTACCGCCTTACTACGAGGTCCCTTTGCAGGACCCGACCTTAACGGCTGGTGTAGACCAGCCTTTAAAGATGGGACCCGCAAAGGGACCTTGTTGCTAATTACGGTACCGCAATTTGCGGTACCGTAATTAGCCCCTTCCCCATTCCCATTGAGCCCTATGGGGCAAAAATGGAAATGGGGAAGGGCCATGGAGAAAGAGGGAATTACCGCCCGCCAACCTTGGAATAGGGTGGTAATTCCCCTTTTCTCCATGGTGGTACCGGTATGGTACCGGCGGCAACCATGGTGCTTTAGCACCATGGTTTACCGCCTACCGTGTAATGAGGCCCTATGTAACCCAACTGTCAGCCAAATATTGGCTACTGACTGAAGTAAGCAGGCTACTTGGATGTATAGCTTCATCCTCTGCTTCCTCTGTTTTGTATATATGTCACGCACGTGCTTTGCAGCAGTCCTCTTGCAAGTTAACACATTATGAAAACTCAAATATGTGCCTTCTGTGGATTTTGAGTAGACAAATGCAATGCGCAGCATCTCCTACTTTAGCACTGCTGACAAATCACCCTATATGCTAAGAGCAACATTACAATATCATTTTCAGGGCCTGCAAGGGGTAATGGGTATGGACTATGCCTGACATTACTCCTCTGTAATATTAGGGCGATGGATATTCTATTTATTTATTTTATTTTAATTATATTTATTTACAGGAAGAACAATGCTCTTTTGATAGCAAATGAACGTGCAATAAATAAGAAATAAGATTTGACGGGAAACACTGAGCTGAACAGGTTGTGGAGGGGAGTAAATGGAACAGTTACTGGGACAATACATAAGCGGACATACATGGATTAAGGACAACCAAAATTGGACATTTTTAAGTGCAGGTAGCGGATCAGCCAGCTGTGCTCGGGATGTGACCCTGATGGGTGAAGTGCTAGAGTGGAGGCAGAAGAAGTGAGAGACAGGCATGTAAGAGGTAAGGGAATAATGTTCGCTAGCAGACAGATGAGAGGTAGGTTAAAAGGGTAACTCAGAGGAGAAAAGGTAGGGTTTTTGTTTGGTTTAGAACAAATCTGTGTGGACAGTTTCTCAGATGTCCGAGGGAAGAGAATGCCATGAAAGTGGAGCAAGAAGAGAGAGCAGAAGTGAGAGAAAGCACAGGGAGGGCGAAGAGCCACAAGGTTTGTTGAGGAGGCTGAGCAGAGATTACGAGAAGGCTTGTAGAGTTGGATAGAGGAGGATAGATACAGATAATCTCCATCCTTTCCACGTGTTCAGAGTTCCATTGGGCATAGGTCCTAACACATTATACAGTAACTATGCTATACAGAAATGAGATCACTGTGCACTTGCATAATACTATAGGGGTGGGGTATGTTGCAAAACATCTTGTATGCACTGCAAAAAATGTGTGCCCATGCAGATTGATGACTTTCCCAGCAAGTGTTTACTGCTACAATCCCTCACCTTCTACAATGCTGTGTCAACTAGTATTGGAGGCTAGCACAGGAGCTGGGGGATTGCGGTGTACAGGTGGCAGGGTATAGGAGAACACTCCTAGGTGATGAACAAATCAGCTAATTTAAAAAACCAAGTCAAACGTTTTGGCAGTACAGCACAGTGAAGGAAATGTGTTTGTTTGCTAAAGGATAGACAACTGCACCGTCTGTCTCTATCTATGCTCCGCTGCTGAGGGCTTTTCTAAATATTCATGTGTTCTTTGTTTATTGTCTCTGGCATCCCCCTGCAAAGTATTTAAGTGATAACAATGAATGGCAGAAGAGGGGTCCCTAATTACTGAAGAAGGCACTCAATCTGTTGGACAGCTGAGCATTGCTGCTATTAACTTGAAAGGCACATATCTGTGGTTTTATTTAACGTGGCTCCATAAGAAACCTCATTAAGGCTCTTGTTGACTTATGTCTAGGCTGTGGTGAGGAAGGGAGAGCAAAACTATAGGCTGTATTGTTAGCCCAATCATTTCACTTCCTATGTCAGCATTGCAATAAGGGCTCTGATAAGATTTTGCTCCCTATTTGGATTCAAATGTTTTTTCTCAGGGAGAAAAAAGTAATTAGCTTTGACAATATGGGTATTTTATGCTAATTAAAATATGTTCTTTCCTTATATGTTTCCTCTTGAGATCGGCAGCAATCCTATTAAGAGTTGCTTCCTATGCCACTGTTCTGCTGGTAACTAACTTGAAAACATATCAGTACAACTTTGTGGGTAGAAGCAGGGGTAGTCTCCCATGTTTCCCATTTTTGTTGGGCACATTTTCCTGTTTTTAGGGAGTACTAATTGATGGTGTATATATGTCTTAGTTATAGGGCTTGTGTCAAGTAAGTGTTCTCACAACTCACTAGACAACACAATGTGGATAGTAAGCAGAGGCCCAGGAATTGTGACCATCATATTCTGAGGTGCAGAAATTATCAATATTACACATTAAACATCCATATACAAACTAGACATGTTCTCCTGGCCCTTGAATTACTTCATTAAAGAGGAACATGAACTCCTATTGGCATGTTTTTTTATATATATTTCTTTCAGTTGCCAATGTTCAATGTGCACATATTGTATTCTGTCTGAATTGTTTCACCTACATCTATCATGCAATATGTGTTTTTTGTGATACACATGAGTGTTTTTCCAGTGGCATAAAACCACAGCATTTTCTCTGCACTTGAGTACTCTTGCTAGGTACTGTGGCAGATCTTGAAGTCTTGGACTAGTTGATTAGCTGTTTTTATAATAACATGTACAATATTTTCTAGCCTATGTGTTTGGAAAAAAATAATGCGAGATGTTACTTTTACACAGATTTGTAAGGAATTGCAGTGATTGTGAAGTGGCCATTCCTTTCCAAATTCTATTCAGATATGGTAGCTCACTAACTACGCATGCTCACAAAGTGGCTTACTTCATTAGTCAGCTACCCCCGCGCACGACAGCCAACCAGTACCGCACAAAGAGAAAAATAATTAGAGGGAACATTGGTCACCGCCACATCACAGATCACTGGAACAACATGGGAGAACATATTAAAACAGCTATTGTGCAGTACCATTGACACTGTGCACGTGCTATGGAACAACAACCCTATAATTACCTGCACATGCCATTCTGTGCACCCCTATGCAAACATGCAAGATGGCCTGACTAGGCATGCCTACATATACACCACAGCACACGTATAGTCCATGAGGAGTTAATGGCACACCTTAAGGGCAATCAATACAAAAATGAACAAAGAACCCAACCAGGAAAGGGCAAACCAAAATATTATATACCAACATCTGGCCAGGGAGGGTTAAAATATAAATAAAGAAACAAGAATAAAAATGTCCATCTTGGACCAGGGGGGACACTAGGAGGGAGGAGGGGCACAGTACACATCAACTCCCACATGGGTGGATGTTGAAAAAAACAATTTCCTCCATGGGCTCATGGACCGCACGGCTATATTGGATTGGGAGGCCTGTCACTGCTGTGGCCACCTTCCTGTGTAGAATTCGAAGGTGGTAGTGGTAAGGGAGGTTGACCATGTGACTAAGTGGCAGCGACCAGGCAGGACTCTGATAAATGCATCTGCAACATGAAGCCACTGTGGTCCTCATGCAACACCTCACGGGATGCACAGATTTCCTCCGATATGGTCGGCCTCAATAGTTGCATCTCCTGTTGGTACTTTGTACTGCGGGCTGCCTCCAGCACTTCCATTGAAGCTCTGAGGGCCAGAAACTCTTGCCTCAGGGCTTCCATGTGGGCCTGAATCTCTGCAAGCAGAGATGCCTGCAGAGACCTCAGATCAGTCCGTCAGATCTTGCTGCTGGCCTCCATGTGCAGCCTGTGTAAGAGGCACGTGGACCGCAATGCCCGCAGCTGGTGCTGTACCTGTGTTTCTGGAGGGATCATGGAATTGGCCACCCTATCCATGCCCTTAGCCAACATCTCATAGGAAGCACCCTGTTGTTGTGCAATACTATACATGGACTGCTCCCACACTGTCTCCCCCAGCCACCACACGTCCACCACATGTGCTGGCCCCATGCCTGCCTGACCCAAGGGAGCATGGCCCTTGATGTGATGCTGCTGTCTGTGGCTACAGGACTGCATCTCTCCCTTGGTCATCTGTCCCAGGACCAGAAGCCAATACTGTGGAGCGTGACCTTGCTGCTGTAACCACCACAGATGGACGTCACAACACTGACTGGCCTTGCAGACGCACCGGCTCCAACAGCTCCAACACTTGATGCACTCACCTGCGACCGCATAGAGGAATGGACATCTAGTTCACCACCAGAGCTACAGATTAAATCAGAGTCGGTTACATACTGAGCCATGCCCCGGATCGCCTGTAGCACCAGTGCATTTTTATGGGCTACCACAACACGTCCTCCACTAGAGCTTGGTTCCGGCCCAGGCTCCTGTTCATCCTCAACCTCCTCCCCTGCTTCTAGTGGCTCATTACCTGAACATGGACATATAATGACATGAAGAATCATGTTTATTACATCGACTACATACATAGGTATCGCAATGCTGTCCTGCAATAAATTGTCATGCATGTTACCATGCCATTATTTTTATACACACACTATGTTTAAAAATCTCAGAGATCATAGCATATGCAGACTTGCCACTACATCCCATGTCCCTGACCATGTAAGCACTGCACACATTGCCAACACACATATATCTGCGGACGTACATCCTGTCCCATGGAACAGCAAACAGTAGAGTGAAACATGCTAATTGTGACTCATTAAGTGGATATGCAATGTGCAATTAAGGTACATGAGAACATGTCCACACATAATCATAGCCAAGTCCACTACAATTACATCTAACACCAGTGTACCACTGGCACATGGAGTGTACAAAATGTGGAAATGCCAGTTTACATACCTGCTGGGCTATTCGGGTTTGTATCCCAAAGCCTTTCGTTAACCTCAACTGGTTATGGTAGGTGATTTCCTATTAATTGAGAAACATCAACCTGTGTGGAGTCCCAGGTGTGTGCTGTGGAGAGAGTAATGACATGCGCTGGGAGATAGGAAGAGGCGACAGTGACATCCTCCATGTTTTCTTTGTACATCGTTTTTTAGTGTGTGTTTGAGGGTTCCTATTAACCATGCTTTATTGGTATTTTTTATTGTAAATATTTTTATACACATGGACATCTTTATTCTTCTATTTTTACATGGGCATCTTTGATAATTTTATTTACAGTCTGTTTGTGAATAATACAACTGTACAATATATTTATTTTTTACTCTCACAGTCAAAAAGTAGTAGCCCCGATTCAGATCATTGTAAGTCATGTGTGTGTTTGCTTACTATTCTCAAACGGCTAGAGCCACGTTTAGGAATCACAACCTCCCTACTACATGGGTATAAACATCTATTTATACAAAAAGGTCTAAGTAAAATGTGTCTCTACAAGATTGGGGACCACAAAACAATCACAATTAATTGCGTTTTATTCTCACACATAATAAATTACAAATATTATTATTCAAAATGGTTTAAACAATCATAAAATGATAACATTACATAAAACACATAAAAAAACAACACAAGTGATAACACTACACATAGGTCTTGTTCGCCTCATTTACACAGTGATCCTCTGTGTGATTCTTCACACTGGGGCCTTTTTTCCTTCCAATTGGGTAAAAAAAAAACTACTTGTACAAGTTTCTGTCCATATACACAACTGAATGCTGGACATTCATCAGGGGTAAACGTTGTCTTTTGTTAGTTGTTTCCAAATTCTTTCTTCTGAACTTTTATGTTGTACCCTATTCAAATAGAAACACTTATTTTAGTACTAAAGAATAAGAAAATATCTTTTTTGACTAGATCCCAAAACAAAAACCCAATTCCCAAAGGGTTTGGCGTGCTATGTAGTTTACATACCTGATGGGCTATTCGGGTTTGTATCCCAAAGCCTTTCGTTAACCTCAACTGGTTATGTTAGGTGATTTCCTATTAATTGAAAAACATCAACCTGCTTCCTCTTATAGTTTTCTAGAAAAATGATAAAAAGACTGAAATCAGTCTCATATAGTGCCAAACATTTGTATCTCCATTGTTCAAACCTCTCCTAGGCTCTCCAAATCTTACTTGGGGTAGACAATTCTGTGTCCTCCCTTTAGGTCGACCCAGATCTTAGGTCAAGTTTCCAAAAGCGTATTATTTTTCTTCCCCACCCCGTATACATCGGGCATAAACTGTAAATGTAGTCAAGCTTTTGTAGGGTGAACTGGATGGTCTCCAGCCAGCCCTCTGACTGGGGATCTCCAAACAGCCCTTTCAGATGAGTATTAGTACCATCAAGATAGATGGGGTGCAGATTCGTACTGATGCATCAAATAACTATGACAACTCAATATTGTTAAAGGGAGTACCTTTAATGACAAGTACATAAAACGGTGAGTACAACGAACATCAGCAATCGCTCGATCTTTGCGCTCTCTCTTCCAACTCCACCCAATTTTAGAAAAAACACAGTATTCATGGCAAAAACTCGTCATCATTGATGTGCAATCTTAAAAACCTAACATGCAACGTGATTGGTTATAGGAAGGTAACTTTATCATAGGTACTATATCTGTATGTGGTAACAGGGAGAGGGGATTGGACAATCAATGTCAGGTGGGGCAAGTAGGCCCTTTCTTCAAAATGGTCACTACGAACGTCACTAAAAGTACAACGTCCCATTGGCTCTACTCTCTATAGGACCCTAGATTCCACGGTCCACTATGATTGGGTTGGCATCAACCCCACTCATACTTTTCCACTTACGTCTAGCAGCATGCAGAACAACCAGCCAGGTGCAGGGAGCTCGTGTGCACCCTAGCTTCCTTCCAATTTCGGTACAATCAATCATCACCTCAGTGTTCATGGGTCGATTACTGCCTAGTAGTTTGGCCTTGAGTCTGCTTCTTGGTCTGAGAACTTTTAGGGAGTATGGGTATGGCAGAGATCCATGCGTAGGTGTGAAAGTCTTACTCTTTCTGTCTGCCTTATCACGTGACTAGGACACCGTGAAATCAACCTCTTCTTCATGTATTTGATTTAATTCTGCAAGTCTTCTACCATCTGTGGCTTACCTTGACCTTTCTGAACAGGATACTCTGTTCTTTTCTCTTTAATTGTATCCACTGTCGGCCTTTGCATCTTGGCATAGTTACCTTCAGCTGAGTTTTGCTGCATCTTAATTCTCGATTTGTTTGCTGCAACACTCTCCTCTTGAGACCTTTGGTAACCTTTGTTCAATTCTGCTCATGTGCATAGTGGAATTATACTCATGTATAAAGTGCTTTTGAGCTATATATATGTATATGTTGGCTGCTTGCCGCAATCTGTTTTACTACTAAGCATATGCAAGCTTCACAATTTCTTTGCTTCTTGCAGTTTCTTGCATCTGTACATGTTTAAACTAAATGAATATCTTCATCGTGGATATAGCATAAGCTTTCTTCATCTTGGGTTCAAGATGTCATTTATCCATAGTATTTTCTTTTCCTTCGTTTTCCATCAGCATTCTCTGGTCTTATACCATCTATGTGTGTGTCCGTCCGATGTCTTATGACGTCACCATTTGTCTTCCTTTATTTTCTTCTCGGCTTCCTCGGGCATTCCCTTCTGACAATCATCATTTTGTCTTGACTGTAGATATGGTTTTCTCAATGGGTACCTTAGTGTCCAGGTTTTCTTAGGTGTCGGCACTTCAATAGGTAATGTTACTCTAATAGGCACTGGCAGAGCCCTACCGCTGCTCTTTGCTGGTTTATTTTGTTCTTCATACATCATATACTTTGGCGTGAAAGTACCGGGTACTACAAAAGAAGTGGCTGGAGTGTGGATGGCACCTGGCACTTCCTCTTCAAGGGGTAGAGACATAAAAGTAAAATGGGCCAAGTTATTTCAAAGGCTCCATAATGTTATATGCCACCATTTTCTTTTCCACAAAACCATTTCCTATAGTAGTATTTGAACGACTTACTCATAGATGTTTTTTTTACCAGGGAAGCCAGTCCAAATTTTTTAGTTAAATACTTCCCACGCCCTGAAAAACAATGAGTATCTACATAAAGATAGGGTCCATTCTTGATTCTAGTACAAATTAAGCATTATTAAATAAAAGTCTATTCTTCTGCACTCACCTAGTCAGGATTCTTCACTTTTTCCAACCGGGTACCTCAATGTAAACAAAAATGTTGCCTTGAGATCTTTTTTCAACATGTTTGCTTTTTAAACGCAGCGTCTGACGTCATGACGCATTTGCAGCATGACATCAACACGCATGGCATGCCCACCATCGCAGACTGCCTGCATGAATGCTGGGTATTGTAGTTTCTTAGAGCTGATAATACGTGAGGGTCCATAACTATTTTTTAGGTAATCAGCGGTTCTTTAAGCCTCATTAATGCCTGTGAGTGTCAGGGTAGGCCTTCTATAATTCTAGGTCATGTTTCTTAAAGATAAAAAGATAATTAGACTTTTTTTTAAAAAAAAATAGATAGCACGAGAAAAGACAAAAAAGGAACAAAATATTTTACCTATTGTTGACAGTGTCCCTGACCAAAAGACTTGGTGCATTTTCAAAACATATTTTCTTGAACTGACATTAGACAAATATCTAACACCACTCATTTATGTTGTTTTTCATTAATTCATGTATAGTAACAAGGGAGGGGACAAACACCCTCTGCACTCCTGGATCTTGTCTCATAGGTCATACAAGGACAAAGTGTATCATCTTCCATACATATACTATTGCTGATTGCTCAATACATTCTTAAGATTATCAGACGATGGATGACGAGGCACAAAAAGGAGTCTTTAAATATTGTGCCATTCCACATTCTCATTCAGACCATGAATATGGCCGTTGGTCAAAAAAATTAGTTTCTGCTCCAACTGTAATCATTTCTGATTAATCTGGTCTTGTGATCCTCCTTTGATTTTTTTAAGAATCATTCAGTCAAAGCCATTAGAGGTGTGTTCTTTCTGTAAAAAATGTTTAACCAATGGTGCCTGTTCCATCTTGTTCTTGATACAACTTTTGTGCTCAATCATCCTTGTCTTACATTTCCTATTTGTCTTGCCTATATACATGTACTGGCATGGACACCTAATCAAATAAATCACAGTATTAGTGTTACGATTCGTATGATCCTTAATGTTCCATCATTTTGCTAACCCTAAATCTACTGTCATGGTCTTCCTGGTTTGGGTGCACATCACACAGTTGCCACAAGGATAATGTCCTACCACTGGTGGCAAACATCACCATCTTGTCTGTTGCATTTCTTTCTTCCTACTACCTATATCGTTTCTCATCACTGGATTCCGTACCATGGTGCTTTTTTGAAAGCTACTAATGTTTTATCACTCTCTTTTGGCATAATCTTTTTCCAATTTCTATTGATAATTCCTTTAATTTTATAGGACATATTACTAAAAGTATTCACAAACAGGCTTTCCTTCCTTTTTTAATTTCTGTGTAATTGTTGTTCCAAAAGAGACTCTCTATTATTATTATTTGCCCCATTCTCATATGACCCATTGGTCCTTCTGTTTTTCTTTAGACGTTGAAACTGGCCAAATGGTAAGTTGTTTTTCACATGTTGAGCATGATGGCTATTGTAATGCAATAAAGCATTTTTATCCGTGCTCTTGGTGTATGGTTTTATTAGAAGCAATCCTTGATGGTGATATATGGTAATGTCTAAATAATTTACCTGTTCTTTACTAACACTCACTGTGAAACTAAGTTACCCATTCTGGACATTTAACAAGTTCACAAATCTGGTTGCTTCCTCTTCATTGCCCTTCCAAATGACAAACACATCATTAATTTATCTTAGCCAGCACACAATGTTGTCTTAAAATGGGTTGAGGGCAAAATAGACAATAGTCTCTTCAAATATATTTACATATAGGTCTGCTAAATTGGGAGCCATTGTGGCTCCCATTGCTGTTCCCTCAATTTGTTTATAAGACTGTCCCATAAATTGAAAGAAATTATTTGTTAAGGCCATCTCAGTGCACCATTTTATAAATGAGTTGGATAGAGGATGATCATTGTCTCTCTGGAGTAGAGTTTCTTCAACTACTTCGAGTGTGGCTTGCTGGGGTTTATTGGGATACAACACCTGGATATCTAGACACAACATAAGATTTTCACTGGGGTCAAAAACATTCCCCTCAATTTTATTAATGGCATCAGTGGCAATTTTGATATAGCTCTTCATTTCTGATATGAATGGTCTATGGTAGAAGTCCACATATTTCGATAAGGGTTGCAAAACAGAGTCAATCCCTGATACAATAGGTCTTCCAGGGGGCTTCACCAGATTTTTATGGATTTTGGGGAGGATGTAAAATATAGGTACTCTACCCTTTTCTTTAATCAAATACTCCACTTCCTGTTTGCTGATCATTTGCATTTCAACAGCTCTCATTACTTCAGCCTTAATGGAAGTAACTAAACCATTACTGGGATCTTTGTCTAATTTCTGGTAATGTGTGGTGCCTGATAGAAGTTTATTACATTCTTCTATGTAATCTGTTCTATTCAATACCACTATCGCACAACCCTTATCCGCTGGCCGGATAACAGTATCTTCATTGGAACCCAAAACCCACAAATTTTAAAATGCTCTGTTCTGCCTTACTTACATTCAAAGGTTTCAGAATACCTTTAGACTCCAATTTACTTATCTTCTCCATCACTTTCCTTTAAAAAACCATTGATTCAGGTGTATGAGAATTGTATGGAGCACAGAAAGTTGATGGATTTCTTAAACCACTGCCATTGTTAGTTGCACCAAAAGGATTGTTCTTAAAAAAATCCCTGAGGTGTACTTTCTTCATAAACTGATGAAATGCCATCCTAAACTCAAAGGGATTGTGATATTTTGATATAACGTAATTCAATCCTTTGTTAAGAATTGACTCTTCTTTCTCTGTCAAGAGAAAGGTAGAGAGTTTAACTACCAACCCCTGTGACTTCGGGTCTGCATCTGTTCTGGAGCCCATTACCTCTGATTGTTGCCTCTTTCTAAAAAAGGCTGACGCTGCCCATTTCTAGTTGGATTATTGCCTCTTTGACTTCTATCCAGATTGGCTCGATTGTCACCTTCATTACTGAATGCACTGGTGCTTGGTCTAGTTTATTCATCATTATCTCCAGTACTGCCCCCATTGCTCGAACTGTAGGAGGTATTACGGCACCATACACTATAGTTCTGTTTCTGGCTTGAACTAGTACAGCCAAATTTATAGTCTTTTCCAGTATACAGAAATGCCTTTTCATGAGAGAAATTCCGAACATCTTTCTTCATCCTTTTGACACTCTCAGAGATGGTTTCAGTTTAAAAATCTTGCATTTCTTTCAAATGTTTATCTAAGCCACTTTTAAAGGCTTCTATGTTGAATTTCTTTTCTATTTCTTCTTCTAGGGCTTTTCGGTCAATCTCAATCTTTTTGGCGGTCTCTTGAGCTGTTGCTATAATTAAAATGAGCCAATTGTGGCCACACTTATTAGCTAGATAGCTCCATTTCAACTTAAATTCATTACTGTCCAAGAATAATCTTGGCTCATTCCTTACAATGAGCCCTTGGGGTAGTGCTTGATTTTTAACATACTGTAAAATAATGATTGCATGCAACTCTGTGCGTATTAGCCTTTTTCTCATTTGTATACGTCGGTCCCATTGATCATCTTTGCATAATATGTCAAGATCTTCGTTAAGGCCCACAATGGGAAAGATTCCATCAACTTCTGTACATATTCATCATTATAAGCTAAGCATTTATCAGAATGAGAAGCCATAATGAATTCTGCAATTGGCACACACCAAATCAGAACTAGAAAACACAAGAGGGTAGATACTTTGTGGAGAAGCCACCGAGACCCTACTAGTCTCTAAAGTACACTATTCTCAAACGGCTAGAGCCACGTTTAGGAATCACAACCTCCTTACTACATGGGTATAAACATCTGTTTTTACAAAAAGAAGGTCTAAGTAAATTTGTCTCTACAAGACTGAGGACAAGACTGAGGACCACAAAGCAATCACAATTAAGCTTGACTACATTTACAGTTTATGTCTGATGTATACGGGTTGTGGAAGAAAAATAATATGCTTTTGGAAACCTGACCCAAGATCTGGGTCGACCTGAAGGGAGGACACAGAATTGTCCACCCCAGGTAAGATTTGGATTTGGAGAGTCTAGAAGAGGTTTAAACAATGGAGATACAAATGCTTGGCACTATATGAGACTGATTTCAGTCTTTTTGTCATTTTTCTAGAAAACTATAAGAGGAAGCAGGTTGATGTTTCCCAAATAACAGGACATCACATACCATAACCAGATGAGGTTAACGAAAGGCATTGGGATACAAACTCAAATAGCACATGATGTATGTAAACTACATAGCATGCCAAACCCTTTGGGAATCAGGTTTTTATTTTGGGATCTAGTCAAAAAAGATCTTTTCTTAGTATTTAGTACTCAAATAAGTGTCTCTGAACAAAGAATTTGGAAACAACTAACAGTTTTTAAGACAACAAACACAAGACACTGTTTACCCCTGATGAATGTCCAGCATTCCGTTGTGTATATGGACAAAAACTTGTACAAGTAGGGTTTTCTTGCTGTGTACAGCAAGAGAGGTTATCCAACCCTATGGAAGGAAAAAAGGCCCCAGTGTGAAGAATGACACAAAGGATCACTGTGTAAACGACGCAAACAAGACCTATGTGCAGTGTTTTGACCTGTGTTTTTTATGTGTTTCATGTAATGTGATCATTGAATGATTGGTTAAATAATTTTGAATAATAAAATGTGTAATTTGTTTTGTGTGAGAATAAAACACAATTAATTGTGATTGCTTTGTGATCCCCAGTCTTGTAGAGACACATTTTACTTGGACCTTCTTTTTGTAAAAACAGGTGTGGTTGCTTACTTGCCTGTGTGATGTTCAGGGTTTATTTGCAGGGTGCGTATACACATGTGTTGGACCGGTGGTGGCGTGTGAAGCGGGTGTTTGGGTGTGCACTGTGAAATGGCATTTCCTTTCACATCTGCAGCATCACTGCATATTAGCCTTTCTTGTGTTTGTTGGGGAGGTGAGTGGGGTGACTGTGCGAGTGTTACATGTTCAGGATATTGGCACATGATTTGCTTGATGCTGTGTAACACACATGTGGTGCTTTCCCCTTCACCAGCATGTGGTTGTACAGTTATCATTATCTCTGATGTTGGTCAACCTCTTGCACTGGGATACACTATTGGCATTTCTTCGTATTTACAGATTGGCTGCCCAATGCAGCCGTCTCTGTGTATGGTGCGCTGTCTGATTGCCATGTCCTTCACACATGGGCGGACTGGTGATGTGTTTATTAGGAAATCTCTTCTAGAAATAGCAGCTCAAAGATGCTCAGGCTGTGAGACAACTGGCTAGTGTTTGTTCATGTGGCACACATGGAGGGTGTTGTGATTCTGTCATTTTAGAACTATTTGTCCCTGGGGATTGATGATATGACATTGTCACATGGCCAGCAGGGCCACACTTTAACATTAACTTGTTACATGTTTATGTTGGGAGTTGGTTGCGGACAACAATTGTGCATGAGCAGATCCCACACTCTTGGATGTGGCCCAGGTGAATGCATTCATTTTGGTTTGCACTATACATGTTCCTGTGGATATTCTAGCTGGTGTCATAACACAGCAGTCAAGGTGAACAACACACAATCGATGGAGTCATGATGTGTCACTATGTCAGGGTACAGCATGCAGGTGATGTCCCATTGGAGGGGGCTGCCTGCAGGGTGTGGTCACGGGTGATGGGTTGCTGGGGTGTCCCATCTGGAGGGGGCTGCCTGGAGGGTGTGGTCATGGGTGATGGGGGCTGGGCTGTCTCATCTGGAGAGGGCTGCCTGCAGGGTGGGGTCATGGGTGGTGGGGTATGGGGTATCCCGTATGCAGGGGGCTGCCTGCCGGGTGTGGTCACGGTTGATGGGGGCTGGAGTGTCCCATCTGGAGGGGGCTGTCTGCAGGGTGTGGTCACGGGTGACGGGGCCTGGGGTGGAGGGGTCATGTCTGGAGGGGGCTGCCTGCCGTGTGAGGTCACAGGTGATGGGAGCTTGGGTGTCCCATTGGGAGGGGGCTGCCTGCAGGGTGTCACAGTTGATGGGGGCTGGAGTGGGGTTGTCCCACCTGGAGGGGGCTGCCTGCAGGGTGTGGTCACGGGCGATGGGGGCTGTGGTGGGTGTCTCCCGTCTGGAGGGGGCTGCCTGCAGGGTCTGGTCATGGGTGATGGGGGCTGGTGTGAGGGTGTCCCATCTGAAGGGGGCTGCCTGCAGGGTGTGGTCATGGGTGATGGGTGCTGGGGTGGGGGTGTCCCGTTTGGAGGGGGCTGCCTGCAGGGTGTGGTCATGGGTGATCAGGGCTGAGGTGTCCTATCTCGACGGGGCTGCCTGCAGGGTGTGGTCATGGGTGATGGGGGTTGGGGGGGTGTCCAGTCTGGAGGAGGCTGCCTGCAGGGTGTGGACATGAGTGGGGGGGCTGGGGTGTGGGTGTCCCATCTGGAGGGGGCTGCCTCCAGGGTGTGGTGATGGGTGATGGGGGCTGGGGTGGGGGTGTTCCATCTGGAGGGGGCTGCCTGCAGGGTGTGGTCACGGGTGATGGGGGCTGGGGTGTCCCATCTGGAGGGGGCTGCCTTCAGGGTGTGGTCGTGTGGTCATGGGTGATGGGTTGGGGGTGTCCCGTCTGGAGAGGGCTGCCTGTAGTGTGTGTTCACGGGTGATGGGGCTGGGGTGTCCCATCTGGAGGGGGCTGCCTGCAGGGTGTGGTCATGGGCGATGGGGACTGGGGTGTGGCATATGGAGAGGCTGGCTGCTGGGTGCGGTCACAGGTGATGGGGGCTCGGATGTCCCTTCTGGAGGGGGCTGCTGCAGGGTGTGGTCCTGGGCGATGGGAGCTGGGGTATCCCATCTGGAGGGGGCTGCCTGCAGGGTGGGGTCATGGGTGATGGAAGTTGGGGTGGGGGTGTCCGGTCTGGAGTTGGCTAACTGCTGGGTGGGGTCATGGGTGATGGGGCTGGGGTGGCCCGTCTGGAGGGGGCTGCCTGCAGGGTGGTGTCACAGGTGATGGGGGTTGGGTGTCCCGTCTGTAGGGGGCTGCCTGTAGGGTGAGGTCATGGGTGATGGGGGCTGGGGTGTCCCATCTGGAGGCAGCTGCATGCCATGTATTGCGAGGTGCAGATGCACAATTTGGCTGTGGTGTGGCCAGGGATTGCGAGGTGTTGGGGTGCAATTTTGGTGGTGTAGGGGCTGGTCTTGCCTGGGAGGGCACGCATTTTCTATGGGGTGCGCCCGGGGATCGTGCAGTGTTTTCACGCGATTACGCTGAGGTGTGGCCAGGGATTGCAAAGTGTTGGGCGCGATTTGGCTAGTGTAGGGGCTGGCCTTGCGTGGGAGGGCACGCAATTTCTATGGAGTGCGGCCGCGGATCACAGGGTGTTTTTGCGCGATTACGCTGTGGTGCGGTTGGGGATTCCAAGGTGTTGGGGCACAATTTGGCTGGTGCAGGGGCTGGCCTTGTGTGGGAGGGCACGTGTTTTCTATGGGGTGCGGCCTGGGATCGCACAGTGTTTTCCCGCAATTACACTGGGGTGCGGCTGGGGATTGCGAGGTGTTGGGGTGCAATTTGGCTGGTGCAGGGGCTGGCCTTGTGTGGGGGGGCACACATTTTCTATGGGGTGTGCCGGGGGATAGCGGGGTGTTTCCGCATGATTTAGCTGGGGGGTGGGATGTATGCTGGCCCAGGGATGTCGCATAAGCTTGCGCAGTTAGGCATTTCACTTGCTTTTTAGTGTGCGTGGAGGTGTGATGGGGTCATTACTCGTGCTGCTTGCTGTTACTTGCGCAACGGCTACTGATGCCTCTGGGAATCCATGAATACGCGTGCTACACAAGGATTTCTCTGCGCCACGGCTTGCGCAGACTCCTTCTTGGCACGCAGCCCTTGCGCCTTTTCTGCACATAATTCTATGAATCGGGCCCATAATCATGTCATATTACCCTGAAGAGGTGCGCAGAGGGCTGAGAACTGAATCGAGTTTGGGCCTGGGAAGATCACAGAATAGAAAATCATGGGTGGATTGCAAGGGGCAATAACCAATGGTAAGCCCATTACTCTGCAACAATGTAATAGATAGTTTTTTGGGACGGGACAGGCCAGCCACCTGATATGGAAGGACCAGTAGAATAACCTCTATAGGGTACTTCCATAGGGGTTACCACTCTCAATACCCAATCACTCGTGGTGATAGGTTTTTCGAGGAAGGGCCCATGGATGATGTAATTTGTTCACAAAAACGGAACACACACCATGGAAGTCTGAGATGTACTGGAGAATCTTGATTGTCTTGTTTGATCCCTGTTGGTTTTGTGTATTAAATCGCAGTTCTAACTTGCCGTTAGCTGAGTACCGCATTCATTCTGGGGAAGGGTGTTGGACTCTTGAGAGTCAGGTAGACCCCCAGATGACCTCTGACATATCTGGGATAATTACCCGAACAAGTTGCTAGCAGAGTCGATGGTTAGGCTACGTTAGTCCGGCACAAAGCCAACTCTCCCGCCGCAGAGCCTGGAAGGCTGTGGAATCCCTTGCATGTTTCTAGAGAATGGGGGATACGTGCCCTGTGGAAAGCCCGTCAGGAGCCAGCCTGGGAAATATCTTGCCCGAAGTCTGTGAGGCGTCCACAGCAGACCACAGCAGACCAGCAAGGCAAAGTGGCAGCTTTGGGGGACGTGGCAGCGGAGCAGCAGAGCAGTGTCAGCAGACCATGGAGTGTAAGTATTTTCCTAGCCATACGGCAACTGGGAGTGTGGGGGTGCGAGGGTTGTATTAAGTATTGTGGTGTATTATTTAGCACTGTTGAGTTTTGTCAAGTATTGCCTAGCATTGCAAAGTTTAGTAGGGACAGGAGCGGAGGTAGATGTCAGTTTTTGTGATGTTAGGGAACATTCGGTTTCGAGGTAAAAGCTTGTAGTGAACAACCTAGACTATTGACTCGAGGGCACGGATGACAGAAGTTATGTAAATAGTGGATGCCCTGTGGGTTGGGTGTTTTAGCTCGGGTCATAGATGACAGTATCCCTGTAAGGTTTATCAAGGGAGCTAACCTAGATTGCCGAAGGTGATTCATCTGGTTAATTCTCGAGGATGCATATTACTTGTAAGGCAACGCTACAGGTACAGATCGAATACAAAAGAATATTGGTATACTCTGCTAAGAGGAAGGAAGACAGCTGTGGGGTTTGTGTTGGGGTTGTGTGCACTTTGTGGGCAATGGGGTTACAGCATTAGGCACGCTGTAATTGACTTCTTAGCACTACCTTGTTTAGTAAATTGGTGACGTCACCCATAGGTTTGTGCATAGGCCTTGGAGAACATGAGGCGGTGAGGAGCTAGCATTGGAAAGTTTGAGATTGGCAGATGAGGGTGTCCAGTGGAGGTGCGTGGTAGGCGCATGCGCAAGATTTGTGGGTGTGCCTGGGGAGGCAGCAATTGTGAAGGGACAGTGCACAGAGAACGCCTGATAGGTGATTGTGGAGCCAGAGTGGCTCATAACAAATTGAAAGCATTGTGATTACACTGTTTTTCCCCTAACAGGGGAATATTAGTACTATTTTGTTTAGTAAATTGGTGACGTCGCCCGAAAGTTTGTGCATAGGACTTGGTAGGGGCATGGAGCATGCCCGATATGTGATTGTGGAGCCGGAGAGGCTCAGAACAAATTGAAAGCAGTGTTATCACACTGTTTTTCCCCTAACAGTCGAATATCATGTAGCACTACCTTGTTTAGTAAATTGGTGACATCACCCATAGGTTTGTGCATAGGTCTTGGAGAAAACGAGGCGGTGAGGTGCTAGCATTGGAAACCTTGAGATTGGCAGACAAGGGTGTCCAGTGGCGGTGCACGGAAGGCTGAAAACCGTAATTTGAGGTCAGGTAAGAGCAAGAGCAATGTATCAGGGGAAGTGCTGGGCGACACACCCCTACAGCACCTATGTAAGACCCTCCCACCTTACAAAGACAGGATTTGTAAATACAGCGTAGAATGGACTAAAAGCACTGAGGGAAAATTAACCAAATCATGGCCACCATGCGAAAAGTTCTCAAAGATGTGCAGCAATCACTACTTACACACTTACAAGGGGAAGAAACTAGCAAGCCACATGGCAATATTCCAGTTGTGGAGGAAGTTTCAGGAGGGCGTGGGGCGTGCAGTGAGGCATCAATGGATGCTGAACCAGCAGGAGGTGCAGGGGCCTGTGCCCCCACTGCCCGCTCCCCCACCCTCTCCTGCAAGCGAGAACTCTGAGGAAACAGACACTGAGCAGGGGATGTACCCATTACGGGAGCTAAAAGCAGCAGAGGGGTATTCAGACCCGATATATAAACCACCACCATATACCAAGGAAGAGGGACAGGGCAGCCAAGTGGTGAAAGGGAATCGAGGAGCAAGTTGCATAAGGGCACAAAGAAGGGGCTAGTGGGCATAGCCACAAACGAGTGGGTAGCGGGACAAATTCTCCTACAGCTAGAAAGAAAGACAACGGGAGAAGCACTGGGGGTAACCTGAGAAACAGAGGGCCTTAAGGGAGCAGCAAAGTGAAGGACTGGGCCGAGATAATAGAGGAAACAGACAGAAGGGAGAGGGAAAGAGAGGAGAGACTAGAAAGGGAGCACAGAGCGAGGAAGAGGGAGGAAGAGAAAGAGCAGGAGCAGAGGGAAAGCAGGACAAGGGAGCACCAAGATATGAAAAGACAAAGGGAAGCAGATGAGGAGGAAAAACAAATGTTAATAGACAGGGAGCGGAAGAAGTGGCAAATAGAGCGAATAGCATGAGAGTGCGTACATAAGGAGGAGGAGCGTGCAATCAGAGAAGTAAAAACACAATGGACAGTGAGCACAGGAAATGGCAGGGCAGGAGGGGACAGACAAGTGGAGCGGGACAGCATGACCACATAGGAGAGGACTGCCACTGTAGTAGACAGAACAGGCCTGGGGTCCTGCGGGGAGGGGGGAGCAGGAACTACTTGCATGACATCGAATTTAACACAGACACAGCTTCTAGGAGACTGCGCTTTATTGATGACTTTTGTAGCTATATGGGCACCGATTCAGACAGTGGGGATGAGGTAAGTGGGCAACTAAAGCCTAAGAACATGGTGAAAAGTGCAGACAAATGTGTGACCTGGGAAAGGGGGTCCGGTACAGGGGGAGCTAAGAGCTAAGGGAGTCAAGACGATTAAACACCACGATTAGTGGATGAGTTATACAAAACCGATGACCTAGCCCCATACGTTGAGAGACTTGGGATCTCCCAGGACGAAGGAAGGGGAAGACAGCTATATCATCTTCTAGAGATAGGATCATGGGGGGGGTCTGAAAATTGTGCCCGACAGCCCAGAGGAGAGCAAATAGACATATACACCAACATTAGAGATGCCAACGGGCAGATAAGATTGACTAGAGGAAAGAGTGGGAAGGTAGGGATCACACAACTGCTCCTACTAGAAGAACACACTGACAAGGAAAACGTGAGATGTAGGTTGCCTTTGTTAACAGGGGGTGCAGGGAAATGGATATACAAGATGGAAAGAATGACAGCAGCACAGAGATTAGCAGTGGGGGACATGAATGGACTACTTGTGGCAATCCTCAGAGAGGCCGCTGATGACATACGGAAGATGGCGGGGTTCCCAGGAGTGACCATCCAGGACATGGCACACAATGGTTCACCCTTTGCAAGTTGCAGAGCTGCCATATGGCAGGATTTAAGGACACAATACCGAGACACATCAGACATTAGTGCGATTATGGGCCACAAGATGAGGGAGGACGAAGACCCCTTACACTATATTCAGGCAATCCAAGAGCTTTGGAACCTTAAAAAGCGAGAACCGTGGGACAAAACAGTAGCATTATTTTACCACATATTGTGCCAGAGGCTGCCAGAGCCATTACAGAAGCAGCTCAAGAAATGAGTAAGTACGCCATTGTAGGCTATTGCAGGAGAACATAAGGGGAAAAAACAAGGAAAGGAAACAAGAGGACGTGAAGCTAGTGCAAAAGAAATTATTGAAGTATGCCTTAGAAGGAGCAGTACTGACAAGCATAGGAGCACAAGGGGCACCACAGCAACAGTATGTACCGCTGCTCTTGGGACGAGGATTTATGGGGTGGTGGAACATACAGCACAGGTTTTGAGGAAGAGGGGAGCCACCCAGGGGACGCGGGTATTGGCCACAGAAACATCACAACCAAGGGGTGTCCCAGAAGGGTTTCGAGGATATGGGCAACAGGTGCACCAGGGCCCAGGGGATTGTGCAGGGGGTTCCCAAGGGCAAGAGAGGAAGCAACCACAGTGCTGGTTTTGTGGGCAGATAGGGCCCATTACGAGAGTTTGCAGAAGCAGGGGGTGCCACAGAATGGGGGAGCACAGTACCAGCAATCATACCAAGGGGACCAGGGTGAGTATTACACACAGGACCAAGCAAAATAACAGCAAGGACCGACCCAGAGTGCACACCTGCAGACACACCAGCCCATGACACAGATATCACAGATGCAAGCACACATACCACAGTATTTGCAATCACCTCATACTCGAGGGAACACAAAGCAGGTACCACAGATACAGAACAGCATGCAGAACAGCATGCAACTAAATGATGGTACAGTGGCACACATAGAGAACATAGCAATGACCCCATTATGAACCTGGGGGTGTCACCATGCTAGGGAACAATCTATTTTCAGGGAACAGGATGTTCTTATAACCCCAATAGAACAGCCCACAGACAGACTTGATGTGTTCTATCCTGTTGATCATACCCAACCCTGCGGAGGAAACTCGCATAGGGGTGGTGATAGGTGACAAAGCATTTTCCTTTCTTGTAGACACAGGGGCGACTAGGTCCTGCGTTCGAAAGAAAACATCTAGGTTGTCAGGCGGGGCCATGAATACTCAAGGATTCTCTTGGGTTACAGACAATATTTCTTTTCTGTAGGGGAACACGATTTATCTTTGCCTTTACTTTACGCTCAACAGACACCCATGAACATACTGGGGAGAGACTCAACATGACGATTTCATTCACAGACAATGGGAAAGTGTGCTCTACACCAGGGATACACTTTCTCAATATAAGGGAAATCATTAAAGCCTACTGTGGACAGAAGGTACAGAGGGTGGTGCCAGTGGATGAGGAGCTGTTCCGATATGGAACTCAGATTGCGATTGCATGGCTCCCAGGGATTCAAGGGAATATGTGGCGTGTTCCAAATGAGTATCTGTTCAGACGAGATACCATTGGATGAGAAAGAAGGGACAGTAATACCACTGGATATTGAGGCAGTGATTGTGGGAGATGAGTGGATAGCAGTACATGGGATGGACAACACAGGAAGATCATGGGGAACAGTGATCTCCGTAGCTGAAGGGTACAGTTTGAGCACAATGACAGACGAAGAACTATTCAACAGATCAGACCATGAGATGGTTTTCGAAATGAATGTGACATACTGTATAAAGATACACTACAGAGAGGTACCGCAGAGGATTGCAATGGTGCCCAGCATCCTATGGGCCACTAGTCTCTATGGGATTGGGGGGAGTGAATATAAAGCTGAAGCCAGGAGAAATTCTACCCAGAGTTAAACAATACCCACTTTCAAAGGAGGCAGACAAGGGCATTTACGAGACAATTGTAGCATTAGTGGAGAGGGGCATTCTAGTTCCATCAGAATCACCATGCAACACTGCTGTGTAACCAGTCAAGAAAGCAAAAGGGGGGTCTTGGAATTTTATCCCAGACTTGCGTCCTCTTAATCATATTGTAGAGGCAGCGTATCCTTTGGTCCCGAACCCAGCAAAAATGTTTTGCAGCATTCCAGCGGAAGCTGCCTGTTTCACGGTCAAAGACTTGAAGAATGCTTTCTTCTCTATACGACCACACCGAGACTCACAAGATTTGACTTCCTTTATGTATAGAAACAAGAAGTGGCAACATACAAGTCTTCCTCAAGAGTACTGTGAGTCACTGTCCATATTCAATATGGTCCTCCAGATGGACCTAAACAATGTACAGATGGGGAGCACGGTCATACAGTACGTAGATGACATTTTGATTTGCAACACGACTGAAGAACAGTGTATAGAGGATTCAGTATTTCATTTTTTTATTTTGCATTTTTAAAGCGCTCACACAGCCCGGGGGCATCAAGGTGCTGTTACAGGAATTTTTTTTGTCTTAGTTGCGTATTTATAACGCGCTTATTAACCAGAGGTTTCGAAGCGCGGACCTAACCTGTGTTGCTTTGTGTCATCTTGTTTCCAAGGCGAGCACGTTGCCGCTGAGCTATCCTCCCGGGACACATGCTGACAGTGTTAGCTGACAAAGGTTACAAGGTGGACAAAGCCAAACTACAATACTGTCGGAAATAAGTACTATACATTGGACAGATGATCTCACAAAATGGGCGACAGGTGACACCGGAAAGGGCAAAAGCAATACGCAGGACACCAAAACCCATGACATTGAGAGAGATGCAGCAATTTCTGGGGTATGCAATTAATGCAGGGCATGGGTCTTTGACTACAGCACTTACACCTGGCCTCTACTGAGTGCTCTGAAGGAAGCACAGAAGGGACCTGAGATAATATGATGGACACCAGAAATGACTGAGGCATTCGATGAGATGAAGGTAGCGATATGCAGAGCTCCAGTGCTAGGGACCCCAGACTATAAAAAGGAATTATTTTTGTTCTCACACTCTAATGGGGTAGTGATGACAGCAGTCCTGACACTGAAGACACAGTTGGGGTGCAAGCCACTAGCATACTACAGTGGGAAGCTTGACCCAGTGATGAGAGGACACTCTTCTTGCGAACAAGCTTTGC
Organism: Ambystoma mexicanum; assembly: GCF_040938575.1. NCBI lineage: Eukaryota > Metazoa > Chordata > Amphibia > Caudata > Ambystomatidae > Ambystoma > Ambystoma mexicanum. Next base: position 762,677,423 of record NC_090941.1, read on the forward strand.
CTGCTGCCGCATTCGCAGTAGACAAATCAGCAAGTAATACCATGGGGTGCACCACCACGCTTTATGTGGCGCATGCCCTCTTTGCAATACTGGCAAAACCAAAGAGCATATTGACAACACAGAGAACATCAGGGTACAGGTTGTTACTATCAAACCCATCACTTAAGGTAGTGTGCTGCAGACTTGTTAACCCAGCAACTTTTCTTGCTGTCATCTTACAAGATGGTGACTATGCACATGACTGCACAGAAAATATTCAGGAATTCAGTGACACCGGCACAGTACAGGAGGACACATTTGAGGGGGAAGACCTGCTTTACATTGATGGGTCTTCCACAATTGACCAGACAGATGGAATCAGACATACAGGACAGCAGTGGTGAGGCTAAGAGAGGATGGAACAAGTGAGGTAGTGGTCAGTGCGCGATTGCCATCACATTATTCAGCACAGGCTGCAGAACTAGTAGCCTTAATATTGGCACTGGAAAATAGCAGAAGGAAGGAGGTGACCATTTATTCATATGCTACATACGTGACGTGCACAGCACACCTAGTGCTACACAAATGATGAGTAGGGGCCCTCCGGATGGGCTGACAGGCCCCCAGTACAGCATGCACTTATGTTGGGCATGCTAGTAGAAGTCATACAGTATCCTGGAGATAGCCATAGTGAAATGACAAGCGCACACGCAGGGGGGTCCATGTCTCAAGGGGGAATGAAGCAGCAGAGTTGGAAGCAAAGTGTGTCACATATTTTGGGGAGCTCCTAGAAATAAAGGCTTTGTCACATGCCCGTGACTATGCAAGTACAATGATACTGATGGAGGGGTACAATATATTGCCGACAACACAAATAATGAAGCTGCATGGAGTTGCACCCGGGTAGGAGAAAGACTTGTGGACTAGGAGAGGGTATACAGTATCTCCAACAGATGCCCTATGACGACAGAATAACACAAGGAAAGTGGTCATGCCAAACACATTGTTGCACACAGCATTGATTCAGTTACACTAGCCAACACACATAGGGAAGGAAGTGCTTGCCACCCATATTGGAGAAACATGGACCTGTCAGAATTTGGCAGAACATGTGGCAGAATTTATGACCAATTGCCTGATCTGCATATATTTTACTGCAGGACATACATTGCGACTTGTGAGAGGAACCACACCTCGCCCAGCTGGTCCATTTCAACACCTCCATGATGACTATGTCGACATGATCCAAGTTTGCTAAGGATACCGCTACATGATAGTGGTTGTATGCCCATTCTCTCGGTGGATTGAGGCAGGCCCCATCCTGAAGCCCTCAGGGCAGCAAAATTTCTGGTCTGAAAAGTATTCCCACGATGGGGCGTGTGTGAGATCCTGCGGTCTGACAATCGCCCTCACTTCGTCAATGAAATGTTCAAGCACATTACAACGTTGCTGGGCATTCAACACAAATTCTCCTGTGCTTATCACCCACAAGCAAACAGGTTGTGTGAACGTCTCAATGGCCCTTTGAAGGAAAGCATTGCCAAAACCAAAAAGACTACACATAAGAATTGACCCCATTGCTTACCCTTAGCACTCTTTGCATTGCACAACAAGGCCGGGCCCGACCACCATTTAACCCCACATGAGGTGGTGACAGGACAGCGCATGCAACGTCCCCTGGCTTCTCCCACTAGGGCTCTAAAGGTCGCTGATAGTACAGCGACTATGTTTGGACAGGAAATGTTTGACCACATTACTTCCTTGATTGCTAATGCCTATTTGATCTCTCGCCACATACAACGACACAAGGGAGGCCCTGAAGCCAGCGGAGTAAACTACAGTGTCAACAACCCAAAGGACTTGTTGAAAGAACTAGTTTCTCCTTGGGATCAGGTCCTTTTGCGCAACTTTGTCCATCGATGGGACGCACCCAGATTCACCGGCCCATATACATTTTTGGCAGTGCCCAAAAGAGCCATGAAATTAGAAGGAAAAACAGTTTGGAACCACCTTCCAGACAACAAGTCCTACACAGCTATGGTCTCACCTGGCAATGAAATTGACAGGGCCAATGATCATCAGCAAGAGGAGCAGCAAGACATTTCTGAATTTACACTGCAGAGTGGAGGACACCCAATATGGTTACACGATCAAGGGCAGCAGACTTAGGGCAAAAACCTCCTACACATTCAGAGTGAGGATACACTGTCTGTTATTTTATTCTCTATACACACTCTTTGTGAAAGGGTGACTGTAATATTTGATGATTGTTCATGTTGCCCAATGATTTACAACCTGATACCTTTTCAGGCCAATTTATCAATTTTACTAGAAGACCCAACAGATTTAGAGTACGTCCACATAGGGTATATTATCTTGTGTTCATACCATATTTGGCCCAATTTATCCACTACTTGAATGAGGAAACCCTTCAGTCTTACCATACTAAGAGACCCTGGAATTAGAACTGTGTGGGAACAGCTATTCATATTTGTCATGAGTGATTATATGGTCCGCAGGGCTTAACACAAATCTGACACTAACCAAATAACACTTACTTTTGCACCTTTCAGGATAGCAACTGATATCTTCAAGTAGCACAGGTAAAGATGGGTGAAATAATAAAAAATGTGCTTATTTTGTCGAGTCTCTTATTTCCAAGTGGAATGTAGTTCTGCTTTATTTGTATTCTTATTCTGGAAAATATTGCTTGTGTCCAGTGAAAACGCTGTATCCTCTACTAACATTACCCCGACCACAGCAGGTGGAATGACCATGTCAGGTGGACAGGAGAGCACTGAAAGCATGGTAAGGAAAGGTAAGTGCAGTGCTGACAGAGTCATGAGGGGAGTAGACCTATATCTCACTAACACTGCTTGAGTGTCTAATAACATGTGGTACAAGTACATGACCAAAGTAGGCAAGGAAACCACCAGGGAGAGCTGTTATGTCCGCTCATTGATCCCCTAGGTGATGAGTGCCTCCAGAACATTTATAGCAAATGAAATTCCACCAGCAAGAGCCCAATGCCTGATGCATCTATCTATGGTTACAACACAAGGAAGATTTCAAGGGAAAATAGCAACATTGAGATGGACATCTCAGGCAGCATTCCTGTATGAAGATAGTTACATAAAGACTCGACATGATGAATAATTACTGGCAGTTAGATCAAGCTATACAGTACATAACTGACGGGCCTCAGAAAGGCGATACAAAAACAATAACACTAAAGGAGCTGTCGCACCCGAAGACGGGGGTGTAGGAAACAGGAGGAGAACCAGGATGTTGGGAAAGACCACAGATGCTTATGTATGACCAGATACACATGGAAGAATGATGGAAGGATGGAGTAGTATGAAGCAAAGCACACACCCTAGTACAATCACCAGGGAATACAGTGCAGGGAGAGAATGACAAGTGCCTAAAGGAATGGTATGCAAGAACCAAATGTCTTACTTAGGTAGAAAATGAAGCTGTACCAATGCCTATAATACCTCTGAAGAAGCCACTATTGTGCTACAAGAATGAGGGAGAAGTAAAAGTTTGCGATAACAAAGAATGTTGGTACACTGAAAAGCATCCAGCAATGAACTTTGGCACTGTAGTACTGATGGCTCATTACTGGGCATGTGGATCCAAGGCATAGGAGAAGCTGCCACCCAACTGGGGCGGAGTATGCGCATTGGTACACCTTACTATGCCATCGCTAGTAGTGCCCCAGAAGCACATAAATCTTGATGACTTCCCCAAGATGGACACTCAGAAAAGCATGAAAAGGTCTATGAAGTCAGAAGAAAAAGAAGGAAGAAAACAGTCAGAGGAAGTGAGTAGAGTGAAAAGAAGCAACTCTTTCTCAGAAGAGTCAGAAACATCCCTAGACGATGTACCACCAGAACATAGGTTATTTACCAGAACGGATAATGTTCTTTGTGTCAGTGGTTCCAGCAATCCAGACGTATACAAAAGGGAAATGGCTGCAGATTACCAGGTGGGAGTTGATGCCGACGATAAACTCTACAGTGAATGCATTCAACACGATAAAAGAAGACCTCCGAGCAGTAAGGTTGATGGTGCTCCAGAATAGATATTCTGGGCCTTCTCACAGCAATGGAAGGAGGTGTGTACGCACGATTTGGGAGTTTCTGTTGCTTGTTCGTACCTGCCAATGAGAGGGAGAATGACACTCTGACAGAAGCAGTGACCCAACTGTCAAAGATGCATGCCAAAATGGAGGAAGAAGCCAAGGGGACTGGAAAAGACCAAAGCTGGATAGCATACCCCTGGTCATGGATGCCTTCATGGCTGCAGATGGACTGAAAGTATTACTAAGGGAACTAATATTGGTACTAGTGGCAATATGTGTGATAAAGATCTGCATCACTCAATGCCGCAGGATGACAGAGAAATCGATAGGGATGAAGGTAATGATGGATTTAAGTGTAGGAGGTGCAAAAGATAAGATAATGGAAGCTGAGAGAAAGACTAAGGGGATGTCCACTATTCCCCCAGGATACAGTCCATATGACTACAAGACTTTTGGAGGAAACTGGGTATGGTGCGACCCGGAAGGAGAGTGCAAGTGCAAAACCTGGAATTTTGACGATCATGCAAATTACTACAGACAGCTCGAAGGATTGGTCAAGATAGGGCTACCCAGAATAAAGGTAGTACCATATAGTGAAGTGGTTTATAGGTCGACCAGAGGGGGGACTGGAGAGAGGTCCCAGGAATGCCCCTTCTCACCCCCAGGAACTTGAAAGGACGTAGAGGCAGGAACACTGGAAGGCATCCATCTTATTTCGGACGAATCCCAAGTGCACCATTTGCTGACGCGTACATGGAAAGGTATCCCCTCAATCAACCATACAGACTCAATCCAGTGCATATTCTTACAGGTATTGGGGAGACAATGGAGATTGTGGATGGTAATACCCTAATGGACAGTCTAGACTAAAAACCAAGAAGCCACAATGTTGACATCATTAGTGACACCACGAAATAGCAGTGTTAGTTCTGAAGCACTCCAGGACCGCATTACATGAACACACATTTGCATACACGAAGAACATGCTTGCACAGTTCTATAGCTAGAGGACGGAACAAATATATATGCTGTGAAAGCTTTTATTATTTTTCTCACTAGCTAAATGAAGTAATGCAGAAATACAAGGCAACAAGAGATCCTGAGCCAGCTTGCAGATGCTTATGGCAAACTAACCCTATGAAACTACAGGAATATATATGGAGCCTGGTAGGACCATGTGTGGATAATTTATAGGTTGTTAGTATAACACGAGCATGTAGAAATCATATTATAAGTCTAAGGAAAATTACAGAAGGTCTTAATCCACAGAGCACGAGACGAGAAGGGCAGACTCAGGCTGCACAGAGTGCAAAGCAGGCTTGCAGCCAAGGTCAGAGATACACGGTCACATTCCAAACTTTAGACAAGAATGGACCAGCTGCTTAGAAATAGAATACATCCTCATAAATGCAAGCTCAAGAGCTCGATTTTGTGGTCTACAAGCATGTGATGCAACCAAGCCAGACAATGGGCATTCACCTCTGGTGGGAAAGCAGAGCCGATCCCAGCAAACCAGTCGAGGAATGAAACAAGTGTGGCAACGTAGGAGCACACTCTAATAGGCAAAGGTGGTACACTACCAGTTACAATGCAGACACATAAACATTTCACATTACCTTGAAGAGGTGCACAGAAGGCTGAGAACCAAATCGAGTCCCACACCTGGGGAGATCAGCTCTAGCCAATCACAGAATATAAAATCAGGGATGGATGGCAAGGGGCAAGAACCAATGGTAAGCCCATTACTCTGCAACAATGTGATCATTTCTTGGGGACGGGACAGGTCAGCCACCTGACATGCAAGGACCAGTAGAATAACCTCTTGCATAGGGGTTACCACTTTCGATACCCAGTCACTTGTGGTTTGGCCCTGGGATGACGTAATTTGTCCACAAAAACGGAACACACACCATGAAATACTGAGATGTACTGGAGAATCTTGATAGTCTTGTATGATCCCTGTTATTTTTTTGTAATAAACCGCAGTTCTAACTTGCCTTTCGCTAAGTCCTCAGTTTATTCTGGGGAAGGGTGTTGGGCCCTTGAGAGTTGGGTGGACCCCCAGATGACCTCTGTTATACCTGGGAGAATTAGCCCAACATCTCCAAGCAAAAATAGTACAGTAAGTTCCAAAATAAAAGAAATGTCCAAGCAGGGTACTATAACAATATGTACATTACTTAAACACAGATAACTAGTAGAAACATAAAACCCCTTGTCTCTAATGTAAACACTCAATTAATGCAGGATAGACGTATCTAGACTGTGCACTCTGTATATTAGTACGTAGAAGGTACATATGCAGGCAAGAATGTGTAAAAATGTGAAAATACAAAATAAAAATGTTGTATTTAAAATGACTTTGGCCAAAATAAGAAGACGCTACCTAAACAGGCTCTAGGACCCACATTAAAGTATAGATGGTCAAGGTAACTAGGAATGAATGGGAAATGGCACCTAGAGTCACTGCAGGTGTCTTGATGTGATTACTGAATTGCAGCTCAGAAGGCAGAGAGTTATGTGAAGCATCCTGCAACGGCTCACTGTCTCTTATGCCCTTCGCAAACCAAAGAAGGTTGCCAAAGACACTTGCAAAACTCGTAAAATGTGAGTCCTGCAAACCAGTGTCTCAGCTGCAGTCAAGCATTTGATTCTTCCAGAAGGCAGCATCTCTTCTTCTCAGAGGCAGTTGAGGAAAGGGTCTTTGAATCCATGTGTAAAGTGCCCTGTAGACTATCAGCAAGATTTCACCAGGGTTGTGGGAAATTGCTCCTTCTATAGCTGGATCATAGCAGGGAATGTATGCATTTCTAAGCAATTGTAAGGAGCCAATGATAGCCACTTTTTAATAAAATGCTTTCTTAGTACTGTATAGGTGTCAGCATGCTACTTTGTAGTGTCACATCACAGATACCCAATGCAAACAGTCACTAGTATCTATGCAATGAATATGCATAGATGCATATGCAATGGACGTGCATTCTCCATGCTGTGCTTGTCTCCACTGTGGAGTACACATGCCAAAGTCCCGTGAGCTCCATTTCATGTGTGGACAAAGCCACATCAGTGATGTATGAATAACAATGTATAGCATTTCATTGTCACTACTTGAAGGTTTTTGTCATAGGTTGTAAAGCAGGTAAATCATTTTAATCAAGACATCAAATGCACATTGCAGCAAAGGTGGGATGATGGGTTCTACATGCTGGATTATTTCTCGGATCATCAACAGACCAAGTTTTCAGAATTTCAGGATGAAGCAACAAGTGCTTAATACGGATAGTAAGCCCTGCTTATGTCCATTAGCTGTGCTACCTCTCTATGTTCACAATCGTTTTCTCCATCACTCCTATACTCCAGGGACATTCCAATAAAGAGTACTATTAGTAGAATCGCCCTTCTTATTGACATATAATAGCCTCATAACTAACATTTCAAGTGTTGAATCCCTTCAAATATAAAAATGTCAGTGTCCCCAACCACTACTTGGAAGCTCTAATTTTCTTTTCTCTGCCTTTTTTCTCCAGTTGTTTTTCCTTGTATTTCATGCTATCTCCTTGTGTTCATCCTTTCCTACAACCTTTTGCAGTTTTATATTTCCTTTTAATACTTTGCAGTATGTTTGTCTTTCTTCTTATGGTTTTCCTTCCTGCAGCAATCTTTCCACATTGAACCCTTCTATATTTCTGTCGCTTTCTTATTTTCCTCATTTGTTAAAAAAAAGTTTTATTATCTTTTCTTTTTCTAATCCTAATTTCATGTTCCGTCTCTCTTTGCTGAATTTTGGCACTCTTCATTTCCTCTACGTTTTGTCATTTTCAACAGTTAGCATTATATTTTTTTAACTAATTTCCTTTTCTTAAAGTTATTTGTCTCTTTCCTGTCCCTCTCCGTTTTACAGCATTTTCTCTACTGTGCCCCTTTTGTAACAGTTCATTACTAAGTGCGTTCTGATTTTTTTGCAAAGCTTGTTACCCCTCCTATGCCACAAACAGAGCTCCACCTGCAAAAACAGAACCTTTTCAGCTGTGCATTATCTCTCATAACCAATCAGTGAGGAAAGTCACCACTGGTTCTGTGTTGGAATTGGGCAGAGGGGGGCATTGTGCTGCCACTAAACAGCTGTGATAAAGTATTACCACCTGGTGTGTTGGAAGCAACCAATCAGGTTGCTTGGATCGCAGGCTGAATCACACGATCCAACCCCACGTTCCAAGCAACCAGACAGCTGAATTCCCTGCCCGCCATCTTACCCCCACCCTCACTTCCCTTCATGTCAACATTCTCATCCATCAGGCCCACTTACCTTTTTACTTCAGCCGCTCTGTCTCCCTCCTGGCCTGCATGGAAATAGTAGAGGTGATCCATATGGTGCCCTGCCACCCTAATCCATGGCGGCCATCTTTAGTGAGTATTTTGTTTCAGTGGCATTCCGTTAATTTTAACAAAATACTTCACTCTTAGCACCCTGGATTTCCAGATTGGAAACAGGGGCGCTAATAGCCATAATCACCTGTTCCACAGGCTGGAATAGGCTGTAACGGAACCGCAACCACCCGTTCCAATCTGTGGAATGGGTTATTGTGGCTAAAATATTACCAGATGTTGTGGGATGTTCTGAATGTAAACGGACCACCAACCCAAGTTAGCAGGACCCAGTGAAGCAGGGCATCATGTACAGCCCTGCCCCTGAGTAGACTGCATGGGCATTTAATGGCATTGTCTGGGTGATGTAAGAGGGCGGGTGTAACTTTTGTCGATCCCCTGGTGTGAGATGGCCCATAGCGCACGGCGTAGGGGGGTGTAAGTGCTCCGCCCCAGTGAGAGGACTCTGGGCCCCGTGTTAAATACACCATTTCCATAGCTCTCAACCATTTATGTCGCAAAGGCGGGTGTAAACCCCGATTTTATTTTTGGCGGGTGAGAGGCCCATTGAAACGAATGGGAGTGCAGGAGGCTTGGCGGGTGAGAGAGCTGTTTACAAGGCGGGTGACACCCGCCAAAAGCGTGTGAGTTGAGAGCTATGCATTTCTGTCTGACGGTGGTGCTGGGCTCCAGGCGCTTGGAAACAAACTGTGCAGTCAATAAAGCTTCTGATCAGAGATAATGCCTTCAATGCAAGCAATCTATAGGCTGGCACGCCCGCATCTGACAAGTGATGTGATTTTCTTTTTGGAGTTTATTGTATGTGGGTCGCGACAAAAGAAATCGCTTGTAATAAAAAAGAAAGGAAGATATGTTACACTGGAAGATGTATTTACTGTTTCTGAAACAAACGTGCTATCGTTAGACGCATTCAATGTGTCTCAATACAGCATGCGTGTTGCTTCCCTGTGTCTAACATAAAAAGGTTCTGCCCGTTTCGTATTCGTAGCGATGTGGAACCGCTGTAGTGGAGTGGCCTTGTCGGATTATTTTCCATTCCAGTCTGCTTCTGTCGTCTCGTCTGCCCCTTTGTATTCTGTAAAAAGCATCTGGCAAGGAAGGACACGAGCACTTTGTAAAGCTGCTGGGAGGTGGAGGGATTCAGCATTGATTTGCAATTTCTTTCATTTGCTTAATCACAGAATACATTGCCCTATGTTTACTCACCCCCGACATAGTGGGTCCTTAGAAGGTCAGTCTGAGAAAAGCATGCACAGATGCTATCGTATGATGTCGGTTGAGTCTTTGTGAGTGTTGCATAAAACCAATGTCAATTTTGTTCAGCTTGTCTCTGTCTCCAGAAGACCGGATTAATGACGTTTTCCAAAATTAATCCTTTCACAGGGTGATATCTGAGTGTCCTTCCAAACCACCTTATTCCTTGTTTGTGAAGTTATCAATCGAAAGGACTGTGTTTGGCAAAACAAATCATGTGTTGCTAACCGCTTGATGGTATTCAAATGCTTTGTTTTTTCTCTAGGCATTAGTACACATTTATTATAGTGTCAATGCGCTTTATAAACAATATATGTGTATGTTTACTCTGCGGAGTGGCGGAGAGTTGCTGCCAGTGTCTGAACCAGCAGTCTATTCTCGCTATCCAATGTTGCTGAGAGGAGGAGCCTACCTGTGAGCCTACCTGTGAAAACACCAGCCATACCGTGGAGCGGCATGGAGTGGCGGAGAGTGGCTGTTTCTGTCTGGACCAGCAGTCTATTCTCACTATCCATTGTTACTGAGTGGAGGAGTCTACCTGTGAACACCCCAGCCATACCGCAAAGTAGCGCAGAGTGGCAGAGAGTTGCTGTCAGTGTCTGATCCAGCAGTCTATTCTCGCTATCCATTGTTGCTGTGTGGAGGAGTCTTCCTGTGAGCCTACCTGTGAAAACCACAGCCATATCGCGGAGCGGCTCGGAGTGGCAGGGAGTGGAGGAGAGTGGATGTCTGTGTCTGAACCAGCAGTCTATTCCCACTATCCATTGTTGCTCAGAGGAGGAGCCTACCTGTGAAAATCCCAGCCGTACCACGAAGTGGCGGAGATTGGCTGTCTGTGCTGTCCGTGGTGGCCGGAAGCGGGAAGCAGGTAAACACCTCAGGTACAGCAAAAACACATCAGCAACACACAAGTGCAAATACAAATGCAAGTAAGCGTACCCGTGGTCCAAACATATGCTCCTGACACCACTACGATTCATTGCAGCGCACTGGCCATCACGCCCCCAAGTCCAAGCTCTTGCTCACCTGCCCTCTATGCTCTCTTTCGTAGTACATCAGCTCCTTTTGGCACACATGAACTACAAATTCCACAAAGTCCCAGCAGCTCTCATACTGACTTTGACTCATTGTAGTTAAATAAATGAGTACACCTGCAAATGCCCATCACATCCTTCACCCAACTTTTAGCGTTTATACCCTTAACTCCTACCTTGAATTTGTGGGCGTCCCAATTGGAGTGCCCCCCAATAGCTGGGCCCGGAGATAGGGCAGTATTTGCTACTTCACGACACCCATCCTTTACAGACGATCGACATAGGATAAGGACTGAAGCTCACGAGAGTTTAGCTGGCAGCCAGACATGGCCCAATCCTGACCTCTTAGGTTCTAACTGTTGACCAGCGATCTTCCTCTCGGAAAAATCGAATCCGAATAACCAATCTCCCACCCGTAAGGAAAGCAAGAAAAGCACTGGTAGAGAGGAAACTTGGTCTGAAAGGGTGGGGGTCACCGCACAAAATAATGCACTCTTGCCCCGTCCTAGTAAGACTGGTAACCTTCCTTCCACAGGCACGACTGCAAGTTCTAATCTCTTCGGACAGTGTTGTGTGGCAAACCCTCCCAATTCAGTGTCTCAAGTAATTATTATGCTCCAAATAATGAGACTGAGTCTGCAGCTACGTAGTGGCAGTCAGCCTCTAAGCTACGCTGCACTCAGATTTCCCTGAGCCCTTAAGAAACACAAAAAGGATGGTGATAGACCTCAAAGCGAGGGAAGTCATGAAGATGCCGAGGACAGGGAACACATGTTCCCCAGTGAAGCAAATACAAATCATTTACATCCATTCCCCGACCAGGAACTGGATTTATCAGCCTCAAGAAAACCTAGTCTTGCTAGGTCACTAGAGCACGAAATACCCCAGACCCTCATTTCTGAGAGTGTGGATACTCTATGCACCCCATAATGCTAAATTACAAGCTCGTCTGGAACGTCCAGTCATTTAACCTCTGACTCAGACTCTGACTCCTTCTTGCCATGTACAACCACACAGTTTAATTCAAAGAAAAAACAAGCAAGGAGAAAAAAAGGAACAGTCGGAAAAGTTCTTACAGACATTGTTGAGAAAACCTGGATACCCTTCTGACGCAATGTAGCCTAATGTCCGCCCTGACAATTTCCTTAGCCCCTTTTCTCAAATTATATGAATCCATACATGAAAACTTCAGAGACCAGATAACTCTACTAGCCATGACACATTCGAAGCTGATACACATTGAAGCATTTATAACCACATTACAACAAAGACTGGGCTGTGAAACTATTTCAGAAAGCCTCCTACAGAAATTGCTCAGTGATCATATGATCGAAATGGGGGCCAACAAGAAAGTTCAATTAGACATGGCAAAAGACATTTTGAAATGGGGCAAAGAATCTGCAAAAAGACCTCCGCTCAACCCAACAGTCACAATTAGGCCTGATAGCATCCTGCCTCATCCGACAGCTACACCTAAGTCCAGTATTTTTTACTGGCGAAGTGGAAGGCAACACTTCATCCAGGACAACCAGATTTTCCTCATCAAATAATTAACCTTGAATAACACCAACGACGATATTGGGTACCCCACAAAGAGTAAAAACAGACTGGTTTCCATAAAGGCCATGGTCAGTGACACAATAGGTATTTGGGAGTCTTATCATGTGAGAGTGTGGAGAAAAACAGAAGAAAATTCTTTAAAAAAAGTAATACAAAAAGGAGCAACTCTACTCTAGTTTTAGATGCCCCATACACTGTATTTTAGTCTGTGTATTGTCACTCATGCTAGTCATGCTAGTCATGTATTATTCTCTGCTTTCTTTATCTTCAACTACATTACATAACTACATACGCAGTTTTGTACTGTATTGATCTCTTAAATTCTACTGTTTTATAAAACCTGAAGTGACCCCTCCGCGGTTATAATAAAAGTCAATGAACTGTAGCTGCGGGTATAATACAACACATTTTTTGGTTATTATTTTATTGTATTTGTGTATTTATATGTGATATGTAGTCCTTAAAAGGACTGTTTTGGGGTACACTGAGTGTAGTATTTTAGTACATTTGGAGTACTGTTTTGATGTCATGAAGGAACACTGCATTTCCTTCATCGGTTAGGTGTACTCCATTATGTCTATAGAAACTGGTCATGTAGAACTGGATGTGGTTGTTTGAAAACCATAATTGGTTGTGGTCTTGCATGAATGCTGAAACTACTTAATTTCTCAATTGTACTATTACATCTGGTGGTCCATCTCCATTTTTGCCTCTGAGTCAAATTGGACAAGATAAAGATGGTGTGAGGAAATAGTTCCATTAGTTTTCCCATGTCTTGTTTGATCATTAAAGTAAGGGACACACCTTATACATTCCCTGAATCATTGCCTCCACAATGAATTAGGATGACATCTGGCAGCCCTGTGCTTCTCAGACTTAACAATTTTGGAAAAACTTGGAACCAACGCATTCCCCGCAATCCAAACCATTTAATCGTAAAATCTCTCAAACCTACGTCCATGTTAATATTTCGTTTCTCACAAAAAGGCAGTAACCAAAACACCCAATTTTCTCCGATCAGCCACACAGTTTTCAAACCTGCCATTATATCTGCAGTCTTTCTTTGTTTCCAGGAAAAGGATGCCAAGTTTGAATTTTTAGTACTTTGTTTGAGCAGGGTATGTATGATGGTTGTGCATTCGAGATTGTAATTGGTTGATGGCAATGTTGGTGCATCAGGCACGAAGATGCGTAGTCACATTAGATGCATAGCCGGGTTGAAGCAGGTGGATATCCTATTGGCTAATTTCACATTTGTGCAGGTTTCCTCAAATGGCATGGGCTAACCCGCGTCACTACATCGTAACGTTTGATTGGACCGTTTGTTGACACGGAGAGGAGTCACGTGTAGATGCAGAGCCACATCACGTGATATGTTTGTCTGGCGCATCAGGCGCGAAGATGCATAGCCGTGTTCAAGGAGGTTATCGTCCTACTGGCTCATTTCGCACATGCAGGTTTTATCAAACGGCATGGGCGTAGCAGCGTCAATACATTGCAGCTTGTCATTGCCTCTTTCGTTGATGTGGCTAGACAGCCCATAATCCGATTGGCTGTTAAAAACAGGCGTGAAGCCGCATAGTCACGTCAACGGAGCTTTCAAAGCGATTGGCCCTTCCATTGACGCGGCTACTCCCACATGCAGGCGCGACTCCTGATGGAGAGATGTGATTGGTTGATCAATTAGGAGCGAACACGTCATTTCATTTGGGTGTACCCGCACATACGGAAAACACATTTTGTTTGGCTATATCGCATAATCGCTGTTCCACCCCTCTCCCAAACAATTTTTTTGCATGTTATCTATCATTGCTTTTGGTCTCTTGGTAGGTGAACTTCATTGTGAGCCTTCAGGGACTTTTAAAAGCAGTACCTTAATTTATCTATTTCTTTTTTACCTTTTTTGTTCCTATACTTTTGACGTTTGTCCTGTGCTTTGTAGTTTGTCTGTTTTTGTTATTTTAGCTTTTTATATTTGTTTAAAAAAAATGTGTGATATCAAGTGGCAGAGACCTTTCTGTGGTCTGCTTTTTTACAGCTTTAATTTTTCCTCCATGGTTCTGCTTTTCAATATGACTACGACCAGCAGTGATGATGAGGTGGTGTGGGTGACTTCAGCTTTACCGCCATGGAAGAAGCAATGTGCACAAAAAAACATTTCTGACAGTTGGCAATATTTCCACATATAGGACCACCACAGAAAAAAGTAATGTGTAATTTCTGTGGTACGGTTTTGCAGAGGGGACCTTCACACAAGCCGTTGCAAAGCTTGGGGACATCCACATTAATACAACATCTTGTCTGTGTTCATTGGGATGAAGTGAATGAATCCTACAGGAAGGCTCTTGTGAAACATAAGCACATGGAGCAAGAGCAGCACAGCAGTATTTCTTGGCTGTGCCACAGACTTCCAATTCGATTGCCAGCTATTCTCAGCCAAGTAACACCCAACATCAGTCCATCTTGCCTGCACCCAACCTTTCTAATGTTATCGTGATGTGCAAAACCTGTTACAGTACGAGCGAGGTGGGAGGTGGCACCCTAGATGCTTTGGGCAAGGCTCTTTTGGAACATACAACCAATTGCCAACGCTATGTATATTTTTTAGTGTCCATTTTTTCACCTCATTCTTTAGAGAAACACAAACAAAAAAATGTACACAATTTAAAATGCAGAAACATTTTTGTTCTTGTTTTACCTTTTTCAATATGTATGATTCCTAGTGTTTTTTGCTTCCCATGTCCTACCTCTTTTTTCCTTATCCCCCAAAACAGTCCTTTTCAGGGCCAACTTTTCAGTTATTAAAATAGAAAATAAAAACTCATACTGTAAATATGGATCACAGACCTTTAATTGATCCTTTCAATCCAGTGTGTGTAAAATAAAAAAGATATATCGTTATATATTTTATTATAGCTGCAGTTATCCCATGTCGAAGTAGTGAGTAGACCTCCCCTGTTTTTGCAGCATTTAGCCATGCATGTATTTTTACAGGGTTGTATGTCTTTACATCGAATATTTTCCATCGAACGCAAAATGCATCAAAACATATCCAATGGAAAATTATTCATCGGAACACCATTGAAACAGTTAAAAGTGCATATCCATCGAAACCTAAGCATCGACAATGTCCGAAGGTACGATGAACACACAAAACATAAGATTAAAGCACCCTATGCAAGCGCATCATGCAAAGTGACAGTAGCTACTAATGCTCCTTTCAGGTTTACTGATTTTTCGGTGAGAGGATCGAAAGGATAACAGAAAGCACTTCAGTAAACATCATTAAACAACAACAGTGGTAAGCAATTTATTTTTCTTGAAAACTGTACCCCTATTGAAATGTTAAACCACCATGGCTATCGTAAACATATTGTATGACATAGCTCTCTTTCATTTTCTAGTCAACAAAAATGACAGAACGTATAGAGTTTGTAGTCTCTACAATGGGAAAAAACAACTGGTTTTCATGGGATATACATAAAACCAAGAAAAGCAAGTGAATGAACAAATATATTGGAAGTGTTCAGAGTATTTTTAAAACAAATGCAAGGGAAGAGCAATCACCCACGGCAAGAAGGTGATTCATCAAATAGAGCACAACCATATACCTGATGGCACTAAGATTATGATAAAAAAACAATCAGCCAAATCAAAAATAGAGCAAATGAGAATATGGAAGAGGCAAGTGGATCAGTTGTTAAACATATCTGTGCTAAACTACCGTTTCATGTAGCTGCCCAAATGCCACAAATGAAAACACTACATTGTCAAATAAGCAAACAAAGACAATTGATAACCAAATTTCCAAAAGTGCCCGAAACATATGCAGAAATTGAAATACCACCGGAGTTACAAATCACAGAAAAAAATAACAACTTTTTACAGTTAAATAAAAATATACACGGTGAAAAATTAATAATACTTGACACTTCACGTAACATCAAATACCTCAAAAATTCGCAAATCTGACATGTGGATGCCACATTCAAGGGATGTCCCAAACCATTCAGTCAATTTTATAGCATTCATGGAATGATCGATGACTCTCTTATCCATTTAATATATGTCCTGATGCCAAACAAAACCGAGGATATGTACAAAATAATTTTAAAATTCATTTCAGACAATATTTCCCCCAATTCACCCCAAATCATGGTATTAAATTATGAATTACAACAAATCAAGGCATTTAAAGAAAGTTTTCAATCATGCAAAGTACAAGGCTGTTTTTTTCATTTCAAGCAAGCAATTTGGAGAAAATGACAAAACACTGGAATGCAATCAAGATTTACAATTTCAACATAACATTACATTATGTTCTCATTAGCATTTGTACATACTGATCATGTAGAGAATTATTCTGAACCTTTAACAGAATCCGAGTTTTTCAAAGACAATGAACAATACCTAGAATCATTGTTAGATTACCTTGATAGTACTTAGATCAGACAATTAACAAGAAGTGGGATGAGAAGGAGAGCACGATACGATAAAAAACTATGAAACTATTACGATTCGGTATTAGAGGGACAATGATAGAACAAACAACAAGATAGAAGGGTGGCACAATGGACTGAATCAGTCCTTCAAAATGCATAATCCAACATTATGGAACTTTTTAAGACACCTAAACAATCGAATCAAGAAATGCATATAGCACAAGTAATATCAAAAGAGAGAACCCCAAAACAGAGGAAAGGTACAGAGACACAGAAGAAACGCTGAAACAATGCATACTTGATTTCGAGACAGTGGACAAATTAACGTACTTAAGCAGTGAGGTATTTAATATAAAATGTTAAAATAACCGAAGAAACGTACCAAAAGCAATGGAATCTGCAGACATATCCACGAAGTAAAGGACCGATCCAGTCAGAATATACAGGAAAACAATAATAAATTAGCCAAATTCCAAAAATCCAAGAAATGGAAACAAAAACCCATGGAAAAATACTGCAGCCAAAGACAAAAAAACACATTGCAGGAAATATCTGCACCGAAATCGAAAAAATGGAACCCAAACATTCACAGGAAATCCAATGAAAACAAGGTCAAAATCCATGATGAGTCCACTTGTAAATCCATTGAAGAAAATCAATCCTCGGTAAAAAAATACAACTTTTGGACGCAAAAAATGACCTCTTGATACATTGATGTACCTTGTGTCACTAGTGGATAGGTATATAGGGCCGGCGATACAACCCTCTGAGAAATGCTCTATGGCAGCTGGAGCTGAAATGAACTTGTCTAGGAGTGCTTGAGCTCTAAATGGCCAAGGCTCCAATAGGAGAGGGGTTTGCAAAAAAGCTGCCAGATTCTAATTCAGAGCGGCACATTTAATGCTGGTAATGCGTGGTAGGAAAGCAATCAAAGCACACACATCTAGTGGAGATGCAGGAATGGCTGGAAACCCGGAATTCCCACGCGCTTCCCCGGAGACCCAGAGAAGAGCTTAAAAACCCTGAGTCTCGGGGCTAAACCCGGAGGTTAGGCAGGTATACCAGGTATGTCTGGAGAGTCCTCATGAGAATCAGCTGGTGGTTAGCATTTGTTATGCTGCAGGCAGCTGTCTACCCAGTTTCTATAGGGCAAATCTCGGTGATGCACAGCATCCTTTGAGCTCTTATATGGACAACATCCTTGAACATGGCCAACACAGACCAAGTGTAAGGCTGTGCCCTGGGGGAACAAACAGAGCTTCCATGCAACTTTAATGAGATATCATATGTTTTTTGGCAAGAATGATTTAACAGTGCACTGGATATGTTTTTCATGCAGATCCTCTGCAACACTGTGTCTCTTAATGTGCCACCTGGGGAAACATGCCCACGCAGCTTCGGTTTTGTAAGACCATATCGAAGTACAGCTGAGGTGGTGCCGCTCTTGGGTCATCGCAGGAACCGCTGGATCTTTAGATGTTGCGTTATTAGCAGTTTCCCTGAGGCTCTGTCAGTGGATCTAATCCCCCGCTTCTCTACAGCATCCTCGGAATGTCCAACACAATTTGGCTTTTCTATGTTTATTCATTTATTTATGATATTCAAGAAATAGCAATATTAGGCCGCATCATCAGAAGAGCCTACGAGCAGCATCTGAAACAACCCGATCTTTGCCTCATTTCCAGAGCTCAGAGAGGTGTCTCTTACGGATGAACTGGAGGCCTATTCGTTGCCAAAATGTCCAGGTATGGTATGGAAGGTCGTGGTTCCTCGCTGCACATTTAAATTACAGCCAAACTCATTTACCATTACTGACACGTGGTCCGTCGGAAATACCGCCAGATTACAAGTAGATGTAATCCCCATTTTTGGAGTCCACAGGATGGCATTGGGAATGTATACTTTCCTGCCAGAAAGAGTACATTCTTTACACATCTAAATTGGATATGCTTGAGTAGATCACCTGATTCACTTAATTTTGCATCCTGAGGATTTGAATTTTGTTTATATCTGTAACATAAGAAAGCCATACCGGGGCTCGATTTTGCCTGGACCACGTGCTGGGCAGAACCAGAGTGCCAATAGGATCACTTTGCCTGTACTTTGAAAAATGTTGTTGCATCAATTACGATGCAATATTATTCTTTTATAGAACGTTAGTAGGAAATGCCAACATACACTTTTTTGTTAAAGTGTACATGAATGCGATATAAGCACATTTGTGTATGACACATATATATTGTATATATGACGTATAGGTAATATGTATGACATATTTACTATCCATCACCTGATGTAATGCAATGTAAATTGGATTTGTAAACCTCAAATCATTCTATTTTGGCATCTCATTGATGCTATATACTACAAATATGTATTTTTTGTAAATCAGATATATCCTATACAAAATGTTCATATCATATATATGATGTTTACGTTCACATATATGTACTACCAGATTCGGGCACAAACAACAACTACAGGGTGTATGGTGTGATGTCCTCACTCGTTTTCTCCTGTGGACAGAAGTCGTCTGTTTGTGTTCATAGTTATTCACGGGCTGCGACCCGCGCATGTGAAAGGGCGGGGTTACCGCCCGAGAGGCAGTTCGAGCCTTGCTCTGCACTAATAAAGACGTGTTGCACCCCAGCTCTGTGTCGGTCCTCTTTCTGCACGTAGTGAGTGAGTCCGACAGCAGAGCGTGAGGCGGTCCATGTTCGTGCACATTACACTGGCGACGAGGCGGACGCGAAGTCCCGCCGTACCTGCGCTCTCCGGTCCGCCGCTCGTGGTGTGCCACCTGACACCACTGGGAGCCTCGAAGTTTCGGGTGCCTGGAGGCCTGCCAAGGTGGGTGGAGTGCAAAGGCTCCCCATCATCCGCCCTCCGGCGTGAGCGCCGCAGCAAACCAGCGGGGAGCAGCTGTGACAGCTCCCCGCAAGAGCGTGTCATCCGGGCGGCAGAGAACGCCGACGGCAACGTCTGGGAGGCCCAGCCCACACACGCTCCAGACATCGGCGGGTGGAGCGGAGACACCCCGTTTTCCATTCCCCGGGCGGGAGAGGAGCACTGGCCTCCCGCCAACGGCAACACGTGCAGACGAGCACGTGCAGACGAGCGGTGGAGGCGCGAACCTCCCGCTCCAACAAAATACGTCAAAGGGGTAAGAACATAGCCCCTCTCCTCTCCACCACAAGTTTGAACAAGCACACCAGAGACTTGCAACCCATTTGCAGCGCCCCCTGCTGGCACCAAGGCACCACCGCGCTAGGCAAAGGGAACCACCATCCAGGTAAGCCAAAATAACACGTGTGAACAGTTTCTCATGAGCAATTCAGAAGAAGACTCACTAACCATTCCAGTGACGCCAGTCAGCACCGGCCACAGGAAAATGACAGACAGCCTCTTAACCCAGCTGCCAGCGAATTTCGACCTCACTGACACCGGCACCCTTGGCTCAAGGTGGAAGAGGTGGCTGAGGGACTTCGAAGTGTGTCTCAAAGCTGCAGGTACTTTAGAAGACGAACAAAAGCTCAACTTTCTAAATCACGCCGTAAGGTCAAATGTGCGAGACATTCTTGAAGAAATACCCGAGAGCAACATAGACACGTACGTCAAGTTAAAAACAACGCTCACAGAATATTTCACACCGCACACAAATGTAGACTATGAACGGCACATGTTCCACACCACCAAACAGCACAAAGGTGAAACCCTAGACGCATTCGTCATGAGACTACGAGCGAAGATGAAACACTGTGATTTCAATAATTACTCCAATAAGGAGGCCCTCAGGTCACAAATCATAGTGGGGTGTGAAAGCGCTGACTTCCGCAAACGACTGCTGCAGCAGCCGCGCAACCTAGACGAAATCCTACGCCTGGCGCAATCTGACGCGGCCCTCGCCGCACAAGTTGAAGGCCTGGATGACATAAAGATCACCCATGGAAAACACGAGAGCCTCAACAAACTGGAGGGGACAACAAGAAACAGTGATCCTTTCTGCTACCGATGCGGACACGAGTACCCCCACGAAGGAACGTGCCCCGCAATGGGCCAGAACTGCTCCGCGTGTGGTGGAGAAAACCATTACA
Organism: Ambystoma mexicanum; assembly: GCF_040938575.1. Taxonomy (NCBI): domain Eukaryota; kingdom Metazoa; phylum Chordata; class Amphibia; order Caudata; family Ambystomatidae; genus Ambystoma; species Ambystoma mexicanum. The sequence goes on from NC_090941.1 coordinate 762,698,259, forward strand.
AAGCCGTGTGCCTGATTTTCCGCAGCAAAATGAGAGGAGCAGGAAGGAGCTACAAGTCCATGCCAGAACCGGAACAAAGTCAAGCAACACACCACCACCATCGAGGAGCACGCCAGCCCCATGAACAAGGGCGCCACAAACCGCACGATGAACCAACAGAAAGAAAGCAGAAAACACATAGTGTCCTATGCCAGTCGAAGCCTCTCCAAAACCGAGCAAGCCTACTCCCAGGCTGAGAAGGAGGGTCTGGCTGTAGTCTGGGCCTGCAAACATTTTCATTTGTTCCTATATGGGAAACCTTTTGTAGTCGTAATGGACCATCAAGCCCTCGTCTTCATCTTTGGCAACCCTCAGGCAAAAATGCCACCACGAATAGCTCGATGGGCACTCCGACTACAGGATTATCAGTTCTCCATCACCCACAGACCCAGAAAGGAGCAGAACCCCGCTGACTTCCTCTCGAGACATCCAAAAGACGAGTGTGGACCAGAACCATCCATAGCTGACCAGTACATACGCTATGTCATCCACAGCAACACGCCACAAGGACTAGACATGGATCACATAACTCGTGAGTCAAACACGGACCAAGGGATACAAACCATCCTCCGATGCCTAGAAACGGGGCGATGGAAGCACAAAAAACAAATTCGAGAGACCATGAACGAAGACATCAAGCAGGACATCACCTGCTTCTTAGCTGTGAAAGAAGAACTTGCAAAATCAGATGAAGGTATGCTGCTCAAAGGAACAAAGCTCGTGATACCACGCAGCCTGCGGCAGAAAGTACTAGAACTCGCCCACGAAGGACACCGAGGGATCGTTTCCACCAAAAGGATGCAGAGGCAGAAGCTATGGTTCCCTCAACTAGAGACCGCAGTAGAGGAGCTATTACGAGACTGCCCCACCTGTGCACTCGTAAAGCCACACACCTTCCCAGAACCCCTAAACATGACTGCACTACCCGAGGGGACATGGGAAGCGATAGCAGTGGATCATTTCGGGCCCATGGAGGGAGGAGAATACATTCTGGTGGCCGTCGATGAATATTCAAGATACCCCGATCTACAGATAGTGCCGGCGACATCAGCACATCACACCATACCAGCCCTGGATCGAATGTTTGCAATCTACGGAGTACCCAAGGTAGTGAAGTCCGACAATGGACCCCCTTTCACCGGACAGGACTTCCAAAGATTCGCTGAATACATGGGTTTCAGGCACAGGAAGGTGACACCCCTATGGCCACAGGCCAATGGAACAGTCGAGCGATTCATGAGCAACATCAAACGGACCACACAAATTGCTCGCATTACGGGAGAACCTGTTGAGAAGCTATTATACCAACTCATGCGAGACTACAGAAATACGCCACACAGCACCACCGGGAAAACACCCTCAGAAGTGATGTTCGGGCGAACGATAATAACATGCATACCCCATGTGGCCGTTGAGGAAGATCAATATGAAAGAGACGCAGAAATGAGGGAAAAGGACAAATGCATGAAGGAGAACATGAAAAGAGCTGCGGATACCACACGGCGAGCCAAAACAAATGATCTGGCACCAGGAGACATGGTGGTAGTCCGCCAGCCCCAACACCGGAAGAACATAGCACCATTCAACGAGAACCCTCTCCTCATCGTCCACAAGAAAGGGTCACTCATCACTGCGGAAGGAGACCGCAAGTCCATAACGAGAAACTCATCTCACTTCAGGCGGGTGTCGAGGGCCCCAATGCTCGAGGACGCACATCTGAGTGATGAACTCACTCCATGGGACGCTCCATATGAAGGAGACCGAGAAGACTCGGAAGGAGAAGTACTTCCCGAGGACTGGACAAACCAGTCGGCCCGAATCGAGTGTCGACCAACGAGAACGAGAAAGAAACCCCATCGCCTCATTGAGGAAATGAACTGAGCCGGACTTAAGGTTTAGTGACGGGAGGGTGTGATGTCCTCACTCGTTTTCTCCTGTGGACAGAAGTCCTCTGTTTGTGTTCATGGTTATTCGCGGGCTGCGACCCGCGCATGTGAAGGGGCAGGGTTACCGCCCGAGAGGCAGTTCGAGCCTTGCTGTGCACTAATAAAGACGTGTTGCACCCCAGCTCTGTGTCGGTCCTCTTTCTGCGCGTAGTGAGTGAGTCCGACAGCAGAGCGTGAGGCGGTCCATGTTCGTGCACATTACATATGGGTTTCCGGTACTTGCATGACTGAAATTCTCAGCTATGTTTCATTCAAGGTGGTTTGCAAGTGTGACACAGCCATAGTTTTCATGCTGCCTTATGCCCCTTTCAGCCAGATTGTCAGGGATATGTTTCATCCTGTCTGTTTTATCGTCTGGTGTTTGCCTTTGGGTAACCAGGGAGTTGGGCAGTGGGGCGCTTCCCCTGTTTAGTCCGTCTCCATGTCCTAGTGGGCCTGCCCTGCTGCCAGCTTGGCCAAGCTTAGTTTTACTGCTTTTTGTGCTGGATCCTGGAAAGATGAGCTGAGCGATGCAGCATAGACACTGCTTGCTGCAGTCCAGAAGATGTCTGGTACACAGGTTCCGACCCGTTGGCCCAGCACGTGTTTCTTCTGCCACCTGTCAGTCTTCCTAGGTCCTGCTGGCCTGTATTGAAGAGAAGACGACTTTGTGGAGGGGTATGTTTTGGTGCACATGTTGCCATGTTTCTTTTGAATGTCACATGTGTGTGCGTGTTTGCAAGAAAGCTCAAATCAGTTTGCACACGTGAGTAAGTATAATGTGTTTGTGTGAGTGTGTATGCCTGATGCATCCATGTGTTTGATGGGCAGGGCTCTGGCATGAGCAGAGTGAAATAGTTTTACAGAGGCTATGCTGGCACAACATTATGGAAGTGTTTTAAAGTGGGAAGGCTGGCATATATGGTGGGCACTACATCACACAGTGCTTTACAGTAGGAATGTGGTGTATATGGTGGGCATGATATGATGACATTTTTTTACAGTGGCAATGCTGGCATATGTTGGAGCACTTTAAAAACAACTTAAAGGCGATAACCAGGGTTTTGTCATACTTCCAAATACCCTATATAAATAGTTATCGTAAACAGAAAAAGAATCCTCTTACTTAAACATGCTATCTGAACGAGTCGCTATCTCACCCTCAAGACCATTCGTTAGGTGCATGCCCCTCGTCTCCGGTGATGAGCCACCTATCTAAAACAGGGGACAGCAAGAAAGCTCAGCCTATCTCCGCAAATGAGACTATGGTGTTTATTCATCAATGGTGAACCCCTCAAGTGAACCATCAGTGTGTATTAAAAAATGGCAAACAAGGTGAGTCGTCAAACTTTATTTGTGACTCAGCTGGGTCTCAATCTAAAAATATGGGGGAACTGAAACAATGAAATGTTCCCCAGCGAAACTATCCATCACCTACTCCAATTAGTGTGCAAAATAATCCCCAAAATGAATCATTAAAACCTAGGACCAGCATCCTTGATGGTAACCAATATTTCTTTTTTCGGGGTAAGTTTATGAATATTCAAAATGTTTCTCCCATCTAAACAGTCAACCGGTTTCTGCAAAACTAGATCACTGTGCCACCTTCTTCAGGACTCAAAGGCCCCCAAATACCCAAAACTAGAGTGCCAGCAGACACATGCTCTTACTGCAACATATTTCTGGAGGGGAGAGAAAAAAGGGAGAGAATACTTTCATCACAATTTAATTCTAGAAGCCTGGAACTCCATGTGTCTTTCAATGCTCATTCCGCATTTAGGGAGGTGATAAACGCCACTTGCCTATCGAATATTGAGATGCAGGTATAACTTCCAAACATTTCATATTTGCACATGTTATGGGGAGACTTGAATGCTATGTCTCACCTACACACAGAATGGTGAACGTAAGTGGCATTCATTTGGGTGCTTAATGGCTTTCCATCACCAACATCCAACTATGTGACATTTGGCCAAGGAGCAAACAAATATCAACAATAGTGCAACACCTAAAGCTGACTCAGTGTTGCAATCCTCTATTACGTGTTCTAATATGATCTCGAGACATGTTATTCTATAACTAACACAGATTGCGTAAAGTGAGGGCGTTTTACTAATGCTAATCACACATAATATGAGGGTTCAGGTGCTTAATGCCTTAACAATACCGGCATCGTCCTACGCCACATTCAACCAGGTGGCAAACCAATATTTGCAGCAGTGCAATACTTAGAACAGACTTAGTGTTATAATCTTCCATCGGGTGTTCTAATAAAGGTCTTCTGACATGCTCTTCTACAGTACAAACTCCAAGTAATGTCGAGGATTTACTAATCTTAGTCACTCCTTATACTGGGGAAAAGGAGGGAGGAGGGAGAAGGGCCGCCTGTGTTCACATAGAACTCACTTACCGAACTATGTGTCTCTGTATCCTTTGGCGTCTTCTGTCCATTAGTGAAGGAGAGGGCCACAGCATATCCGTCTCTAAGAGCAACGGCAAATATATGTCAGTGCGCTTATGAGCAGAGTCAACGTGGGCGCCATCTTTGAATTTTGTCCATACAACGAGCACCAAAATTGGACTTATTGCCTTTATGTAATCACGCGCGAACTTCATTGCACTCAAACTCGAGCACATAACCATATGTTAGCATGATCGTTTTTTAAACAATCGTTGGTTTATAGTGGATCCAAAACTGCCAGTGTCAGTTTTGTTTTCATTTTTCATTGTTCTTCACCTAACGGGGCTTATGCCTGCCACGCAGTGGTTAACAATAGAAATGGAGTTGTTTGTGCTCTTTCTCTATTTCCTATGGGGTCACTAAGTCCATAACAGTGGCATAGCCCTAATTGCCAGATCTACCATGTGGACATTATTCCTTGCAGTAGAAGGTAGGCCATTATTCTTCAAATCAAAGATTTCAAGGATCAAAACAAATGATCAGATATGGGATATCCCATGCATCAATAAATCAGAGTACAGGCAGTTGTTGCCACAGGATATCCTCATTCAAACCGGTCTCGCCTGTCTGTAGTCTGAAAATCCGATTTTGTTCCTTTTGTAGGTGAACCTTGTGTAAATCGACACCACAGCATGGTATTTTAATCTGTTCCAGCACTGTCCATGAGAAGTCCTTTTCTGTGTGCTCTTGTTGGACAAAATGTTCAACCATAGGAGTATTCAAGTTACTTGTGCGGATACAGGATTTATGCTCAGAAATTCATCTCTTTACAGGTCTTTGTGTCATCCTCACATACACAAGGCCACACTGCAAGTAATCATATAGATTATATTGATTGAATTGCAGCTGATAAAAGTCTGTTGCGCCCATGGGAACTTCCAGTTATAGTAAAGCTGACACTTCTTTTAGTTTGAACGCACATTGAGCAGGCTCCACATGGTGATGCCCACAATGTCGATTGAGAGAAGTGATCTGTATTTGTCTCACGGTATGTAGGCACAAATGTGTCATGTAGATTGCATCTGCGTTTCATTGTGAACCTGGGTCCATCCCACATTCAGGACCGGCCAAAGCTTCTTTATTTCCTTTTTTATTTTATAACATAAAGGAGAGAAACTTAAGACTGCTGTAATTTGATCTCCAACCCATGTATCTTTCGGATGTTGCTGTAATGTTACTTCCCTCAGAATGTTTCTTGCACGTTTTTTTGCCAGTCTGAGTAACTTCTTGGGGTAGCCTCGCTGGTGACATTTTTCAGTGAGTAATTTAGATTGATCATCATATTACTTGCGTGTGGAACAGTTTCAGCAAAACCGCAGATACTGTCCAAATGGAGGATGTTCTCTCAGATGTCTTGGGTGGTAACTTGTGTAATGTAGTAAGGAATTATGATTTGCTGGTTTGTGATAGGCTGTAGTGTGTAATATTCCTGCACATGCATCAATATGTAGGTCCAGAAATCATATAGTCGATCTACTTGATCTACTTGTGTTCATAGTGAATCTTAGGTGCCTAATTCGTCTGTTAAGCCAGGCATGGAATGCCTTCAAGTGGGATTAATTTCCCTGGAAGATGACAAAAATGTTGTCTAAATAGCATGCCCAGACACAAATCAATCCCTGGAATAGATTTTTCTGATTGATATACTCTGAATCAAAATTCGCCACATAAAGATAAGCAAGAGTGGGAGTGAACGTGGCCCCTATCGCTGTCCTGTATATCTGCTCATAGAATTGTTCTTCAAAAATGAATCATTGTTCGTAAGAGCTATCTCTGTAAGTTGTCCGAGAAATTGTTCAGGAACCCCCTGATTAATGTCCTTCTCATCCAATAACTTCTGGATAACCAGAAGTGTCTCCTTCTGGGGGATATTTGTGTGCAAGGATTCTATTTCCTATGTAACCAATGTTTGTTTAGTCCCATCAAATGTTCTTTCCATGAAGCATTGCTGTAGAATCCTTTACATACAAAGGCATCTTGGGAATTTCACCTTTCAAAAAGAAGTCCACGAATTGTGAACGGATTCTAAAAGTGAACCTATCCCTTAGAGTCTATCTAGAGATAATAGCTTGTTTTGTTCCTCTCCCTCCTTTCTCCTCCCCTCTCCCTCACCTTGTGTAATTCTCCGGCTCTACCAGAAATGTCTCCAGGCCTAGGACGGTAGTCGCCTGTCTGTTCCCATTTCCTTCCTATCTGTGTCATAGCACTTGCACTATCTGAGGTGTCGCTAGGCCGAGTACGATAGTTAATTTCACATTATTGTTGTTCATGGCCTGTAAGAATGTTTTGTATTTCCCTTGTTCCCTCCCTTGTCGGGGCGCTTTGAAACACATTGTGTATAGGCGCTATATAAATAAACTATCATGTCATTAGAGATGTTGGGCCAGAGTGTCAAGGGTCAGCAGTGGGTGTGGTTTATTAGTACATTCCTAAAGCTTTCAAAACCAGCTGCAGCCTTTTCTAGTATGGTCCTGGATGATGTCTGCTCCTGTCATTTTGCAACTAAACCTCGATCAAGCGTTTGAGACCCATTGAGTGTGGGTAATTGTTACCTTTCTACAACCCCATCAAGCATTGTTCAGGGGGATAAATGCACAATGAAATTGATTATAGAAGGTAACTGCTCTTTGAGGGCAAGATTAACTGCAAAAGGACACTTGCTGCACATTACGAATCATACATTCAAGTGGACAGTTTGAGTTATTTGATCCAGATTTTGTGGAAGGAAATGGCTTGCAATATTCAAACTGGTAGTACACCCAGAAGAACCTATTTCTCTGGCGCAATATGGTAGAGCTCCTGTCAGTTTTGCCCTGCCCAGGAAGCAACTGAGATCAGTTTCTTTGTATGTTCACTAAAGTAATTGGTCATCCGCTGATAATTCCTTTCAAAAGCTCATAATTTGGCAACAGCTTGTGCTTTGAAATGTTTTTTTTTTAAAAGAATGTCCTCAATTTCCACCTTAATCTCAAACATAGCAGTTTGATATGCTATGCAGCCCGCTATTCCTGAAAGTATCCATCAATAAGTGTATGAAAAGGTATGCTGGCAAGGCTATGTTCTTTATCTGATCTTGTTCTTTTGTCGCTTCTAGGCTTCTCAAAAAAGTATATAATTTGTATATACTCTAGACTTGGACCGTCGCATTGGGAGCATAACAGTGGAGTTCGTATCTTTATCCAAAGATTCCCCTGCCAATGTTCAGTGCAGTAAAAAAAAGAAAGATTGACCAGGAGCACCGTCAAAAAAAGAATCTGAATGTGCCACCTTTGCGAGTTATAAGGTTGCACAGGTTATTGCAAGGTCAGCACGTCCTTTCACAGATGGGGATTTCATTAAAGACTGCCTGATGGAGATTTGCGAGGCAGTGTGTAAAGAAAAAAAAGATGCTTTTACAAATGTTCCCCTTTCACGTATGAGTATCCAGCGGCGTATTGTAGACATGGCTGACAATTGTTACAGCCAACTGAAAATGCGGTGTAAGGATGTCAAGTTCTTTTCAGCTGCCCTTGATGAGAGCACAGATGCAAGTGACACAGCCCAACTCTTAATTTTCATTCGGGGGGTTGATAATCAATGCAAAGTATTTCAGGAAGTGGCTTCCCTGGTATCTTTGCATGGCAGGACTACTGGTGCTGACATTTTTAATGCCTTTCAAAAAGTTATTAATGATTTAAATTTGCCATGGGATGCTTTGGTAGGCGTGACGACTGATGGGGCGCCAGCCATGGTTGGGGAGCAAAATGGGTTTATTGGCTGCTTGAAAAGGCACTTGGGCGAGAAGGCTGTCCATTTAAAAAAATATCACTGCATCATCCACCAGGAGGTATTATGTGCAAAACATTTGAAATTCACTGAAGTGATGGACTTTGTTGTGAAAACGGTTAATTTTGTGCGTGCACGCTCTTTAAATCACCGATTGTTTCAGGCGTTTTTAGAAGAGGTAAAGGCGGATTATGGTGATGTCCTATATCACACCGATGTTCGATGGCTTAGTCGTGGCAATGTGCTGAAGCGATTCTTTGCTTTACGGCACGAAATAAAAGCATTCCTTGATGAAAAGGGAATGGACACTTCTGTCATGCAGGCTATTGACTGGGTAGCTGACTTTGCTTTTCTGACTGACCTGACAGGCCATTTCAATGATTTAAATTTAAAGTTGAAAGGAAGCTAAAATCTCATATCGGATCTGTTTGAGGCAGTTTGTGCCTTTGAAATAAAGTTAAGGCTGCTGACAGCCCAACTGGAGAAAGGGATGCTGGCACACTACCCCGCATGTGCAGAGGTTTTCCCCCATGACAAGTATGTAGGATGGTATCGGTATGTGAAGGTCCTGAAGGAAATGCAAAATGTTTTTGAGAATCGTTTCTCACAATTTAAATCCCAGCGAACCTCTTTTAAACTTTTTGCAGACCCTTTCTCAGCTGATGTTGACAGTGTGCAACCTGAACTGCAACTGGAACTGATTGAACTTCAGTGCTGTAGTGCCCTCAAAAATAAGCACAGAGAGATGCCTTTATTAGTCTTCTATCAGTCTCTGGACACTGCTCAATTCCCCAATCTGTCACAGGAAGCATTAAAGATGGTATCTATGTTTGGCAGTACTTACATTTGTGAGCAAGTTTTTTCACAAATGAAACTACATGAATCCAGCTTAAGGACAAGACTAACCGACCAACATCTCCATGCTATCCTGAGAGTAGGAACAACCTCACTGGAGCCGCCCCAGAAACTGACAGCTGGGAAATGCTGCAATGTTTCTCACTGATCAACTATGTCTGGTTCACTGTTTCATCCTGTATGATTTGGGGAAATGTATAGTACAAAATGTAAGTTTTAAATACAAATACAACAGTACACCTCCAAAAGGTGTTCTTTTTCCAACTGTCATAGTGTTTGGTTGGGGGTGAGGGGGCCATGGGGCATAGTGTTTGGTTGGGGGTTGAGGGAGCCATGGGGCATACATAGTGTTTGGTTCGGGGTTGAGGGGGCCATGGGGCATAGTGTTTGGTTGGGGGTTGAGGGAGCCATGGGGCATAGTGTTTGGTTAGGGGCGAGGGGGCCATGGGGCATAGTGTTTGGTTGGGGGCGGGAGCCATGGGGCATAGTGTTTGTTTGGGGTGAGGGACATGGGGCATAGTGTTTGCTTGAGGGGTAGGGGCCATGGGGCATAGTGTTTGGTTGGGGTTTGCGGGAGCCATGGGGCATAGTGTTTGGTTGGGGGTGGGAGCCATGGGGCATAGTGTTTGGTTGGGGGTGAGGGGGCCATGGGGCATAGTGTTTGGTTGGGGGTGAGGGGGCCATGGGGCATAGTGTTTGGTTGGGGTGAGGGACATGAGGCATAGTGTTTGCTTGAGGGGTGAGGGGGCCATAGGACATAGTGTTTGGTTGGGGGTTGAGGGGGCCATGGGGCATAGTGTTTGGTTGGGGGTTGAGGGAGCCATGGGGCATAGTGTTTGGTTGGGGGTGAGGGGGCCAATGGGGGCATAGTGTTTGGTTGGGGTGAGGGACATGGGGCATAGTGTTTGCTTGAGGAGTGGGGGGCCATGGGGCATAGTGTTTGGTTGGGGGTGAGGGGGCCATGGGGCATAGTATTTGGTTGGGGGTTGAGGAAGCCATGGGGCTTAGTGTTTGGTTGGGGGTGAGAGGGCCATGGGGCATAGTGTTTGGTTGGGGGTGGGAGCCATGGGGCATAGTGTTTGTTTGGGGTGAGGGACATGGGGCATAGTGTTTGCTTGAGGGGTAGGAGCCATGGGGCATAGTGTATGGTTGGGTTTGAGGGAGCCATGGGGCATAGTGTTTGGTTGGGGGTTGAGGGAGCCATGGGGCATAGTGTTTGGTTGGGGGTGAGGGGGCCATGGGGCATAGTGTTTGGCTGGGGTGAGGGTCATGGGGCATTGTGTTTGCTTGAGGGGTGGGGGCCATGGGGCATAGTGTTTGGTTGGGGGTGAGGGGGCCATGGGGCATAGTGTTTGGTTGGGGGTTGAGGGAGCCATGGGGCATAGTGTTTGGTTGGGGGTGAGGGGGCCATGGGGCATAGTATTTGGTTGGGGGTGGGATCCATGGGGCATAGTGTTTGGTTGGGGTGAGGGGGCCATGGGGCATAGTGTTTGGTTGGGGGTTGAGGGAGCCATGGGGCATAGTGTTTGGTTCGGGGTGAGGGGGCCATGGGGCATAGTGTTTGTTTGGGGGTTGAGGGGGCCATGGGGCATAGTGTTTGGTTGGGGGTTGAGGGAGCCATGGGGCATAGTGTTTGGTTGGGGGCGGGAGCCATGGGGCATAGTGTTTGGTTGGGGTGAGGGACATGGGGCATAGTGTTTTCTTGAGGGGTGGGGGCCATGGGGCATAGTGTTTGGTTGGGGGTGAGGGGGGCATGGGGCATAGTGTTTGGTTGGGTGTGAGGGGGCCATGGGGCATAGTGTTTGGGTGGGGGTTGTGGGAGCCATGGGGCATACTGTTTGGTTGGGGGTGGTGAGGGGGCCATGGGGCATAGTGTTTGGTTGGGGGTGGGAGCCATGGGGCATAGTGTTTGGTTGGGGGTGGTAGCCATGGGGCATAGTGTTGCACTCCAAGAGTGAACCCAATAATAAAGCTAAAACAGGCACAGTTAGGAGATGTACATCCTTTGCTTTTTGAGGAAACCTGACTCAACGAAGGCCATACTGGGCAACCCAAACAGCAAAGTATAGCAGTCCAAAATAACGGAATGTGCAATCAAGGGTCAAGAAAATATATATAATTTAATTAAACAGACGATATACAATAACTAAAAAGAAATAAATTATAACAATGGATAATGTGCAGTACAAAATGTAAGTTTGAAATGCAAATAAAAATCGTTACCCCACAAAAACATTCTTTTTCCATGTGTTTAATACAAATTGGGTGTTGAAAAAGCCTCCTGCCACGCCCCGCCTACCGCCCCGCCCACATTTACTTTTCGGCCCACTATAGCCCTCATGTAAGGTATTTTCGACCCTCTGTCAAAATCAGTTGTGCACCCCTGCCTTAGACAATTGGACAGCCTGTTGGCGGGTCCATACCCTTATAGATCTTGGACAGCGCATAGAATGCAGGCGTTGTAGGGTTTGAAGGGGTTAAAAACTCTGGTTCTTGTTTATTTTTTTATTTATTATTGTGTTTTGAATCTCCGGTGAAACTTTCACAAGTGCAAAAAAGATTTATCTTATTCAATGAAACACATTCATTTAAAATCAAAACTAAAAGAAGGCCTTTGCCAAAAGAGAGGAAGGAATAAAAGTAATGAAGGGGGAAGGAAACAGGAGGGATGAGAAAGAAAGAAAGAAAGAAAGAAAGAAAGAAAGAAAGAAAGAAAGAAAGAAAGAAAGAAAGAAAGAAAGAAAGAAAGAAAGAAAGAAAGAGGACCTAATCCAGTTACCTCTCACATGATTGATAATATTAACAGGTCCCGAGTGTGGTTTCCTCCCCCTTAATTCCTCCTCTTTGAGCCTTAGCTTTGACAGCCTGTTCAGTAATCAGCACCAAGATCAATCCCTGTGATTGTCCATTCATCAGACTACTCCACCAGGTTTCATTACCTAGCGTCAAGCCTAAATATTTCACCCGTTCTTCCTCCAAAACTTTGCACCCCATTACCCAGTGTTTTGTGGTTTCTTAAGTTCCTGCCATACCACAAAATTTACAAAACAGTAGTAGACTACTCTTTCCAATGTTGGTAATGGTTTAAGTGGAAACACAGATACAATGATCTCCTTTTTGCACATGGGAAAATAAGTATATATTTTGACAGGTGGTCCCGTTTATAAACTAGTTTTGTGTATTCCCTATATAGGGAATATTTTGCCAACTCATCTGATGTTTTCCCCCAATCATCTTGAAAGAGTTTTTTTTTAACCTTAGCTGGATTTAAGGTAAGTCCCTCTCTGGAAGATCCTATTTTTATCAATAAGGTTTACATTTGTTGTTTCAACTCTGCAATAGATGCCCCTGAGGTGTGCACTTGTGCTTCTCCCCAATTCACGAAAGTGAGTGTGGTGGTGAATTTAAAAGTTTTGTGTATACCAACATTTTCTTCCATAGGGCCTTGGTGGCCAGGGAGACCAGCCTGAACCCATCGCAAACGACAGGGTTTAGTGTAGCAATTGTCAACCTTAGGGTGCTTTTCCAGAGTAAACCCTGGACCTTGTTTAGGCTGTTCCCCAAATCGGTAAGATTTATATCGTGGCCATAAAGAATTATTGGCTCAAACGCCATCAGGTAAAATTGGATCAGTGGGGTCAAAGAAAAGGCACATAATTGTGCGTACACCTGTTTCATTTGTGCAAGCTGGGGTCCCTATTTCGAGTTTATGTATTGTATGCCTCCTTGCCTTGAGATGGAATTTTGAACTTCATAACCTATATAAATAAGAGTTGGAACCCGCTCTTGTCATGGTTTTAGGGCTTCTCTTAGTTGAGAACACACAGACTCTTGAATTGAGGGCGTTTATTTTTTAATTATTTTCCACAGCGTACAGGTGGAAAAGTACAAGTTTGCACTGCAACCCCAATGGTGTAAGGTCGAACAAGACTGCGTCGTCCGCAAAAGCAATCCAATTCAGCATTGCCAGTCCTAGCCACACTGGATTGGTAAGGCATCCCTGCCACACTCTATACATTTCCGCTGTGATGGCTGGGGGCGCCACCACACAGCCCTGCCTCAACCTCACAAATGTACTGACCGGTGGTGTCATGGTCCCACCCCTGTCCAGTCGTTTTTTGCTGTAGTGTCTGTGTGTAACAAGGCTAATCATTTGACCAACCCATAGGAGACTCCAACCGCCAAGAGCTTTTTCCACAGACGCCCTCGGCTGACTGTGTCAAAAGCGCTCTTCATATCTATCGAGGCCATGTATACGGTACCCAGGCTCTTCCCTTTAACTGCTGCCCTCATGTGAGCCATCATGAATGCATTCAATGGCGTGCCCATCCCAGAACCAAAGCCTATTTGGCATTTAGGCAGGAGTTTGTGATCTTTAATCTGAGCTTTGAGATCTTTCAGTAGAAGAGTTCCACAAATTTTCCTGGACAAATCCAGCAGAGATATGGGTCTAAAATTTAACAGGTTAGTCTTATCCCCCATTTTATATATTGGTACAATCAGAGATTGTTTCCAGGTGTCGGGTACTACGTGTGTCAAGCACACGTGTTGGAATAGTTCCCAAAGGGGAGATACCCATATTTCTCGATTTTGTTTGATAATAAAAGGGGGAACATTGTCAGGGCCTGTGCTCTGGGTTTAGGCTTAATCATTTCCCATGTGAAGTCGTCCAATTCCCAGGAACATACATTGGGCCTCATTACGACCCTGGCGGTAGAGTGATAATGGTGCCAGTAGTGCTGCCGGCGCCGTTATCACTTTACCGCCACATTACAAGTTCTGCTCGCGGGGCCGCCCTGTACACCTGGTCAGACCAGAAGTGCAGAGCGGCACCCGCTAGCAGAACAGGATGCTAACAACGGTTCCGTTATTAACAGGACCGTTGTTAGCATCCTCCCCATTCCCATTGAGCCCTATGGGGGCTCAAATGGGGATGTACCGGGTCCCACGAATGGAAATTACCAGGCCCGCAAAGGTCGGAATGGCCCAGTAATTCCCATTTTTGGGGACCCGGATCCAAGTTTGGGGTAGCCATGCTGCTAAAAACGGCATGGGTACCTCCAAACTCGAAATGAGGCCCATTGTCTCCAGAATTCCCTACCCCCTCGGAATCCCAATCAGGTTCCTTTTTGGGTATGGAATATTTCCACTGTAGGTATTTTACCCACACCTGTGCTGATATCTGACAATCTCCCATACTCATTGAAGTTTTCCCTAAAGCCCCGACCCCCTCATAAGAGACCAGAAATCAGCTGCATCTTTCCTGACCAAAACCCTTACCATCTCCTGGTTCTTTGTTACTGTGGTTTCCCTCCTAATCAATTTCAGTGCCAGTTTATGGCCTGCCAAAATCTTCCTCTTCTCTTCACAGAAATCTTCATATGAGATAGAATTGTTCAGGCATGCTCTAAGTTCCACTCTCTTAGCAGCCTTAGCCTTCTGTATTCTCATATCATATGGGTTTTTGTGGGCAATAGTTAGTTTCTTGCATTTTACCCTTCTGTAAAAATAGGTTAATGCAGAATAAAAGATTGCTGTTGTAATTTCCAGTTGTTAGTTTAACTCCTCGCTCTGCCATCAGAACCAATTCCTTCTGCCATATTTGCATGAAAGATCTACACACCTTCTGATTCCATGTAATGGACCCCCCCTCCCCTTGCTACAGTGGTAAAAGCCAAACCAGGTTGAAAGTGGTGAAGTACTAGTTGTATGTTTATCTTAAGCATTATGGGGAAATGGTGACTCCCCATAGCCTCTCCTCTAGTCAGACACATTCAATACTGAGGAGAGAAATATATAGTCAATCCAAGAGGACTTAATAAAAGTCTTTCATATTTTCTTCTGCCTGGAGAACAGGTGTAAGATCCCAGTCTACAAAAAAGGACTTCCAAAGTTGACCTGTTTGTTTGCTCTTAGAGTTCTTCTTCCTTCCTCAGTGAAATGGCTGCTTTGGCTTGATCTGAACACAGGCCACATTAAAGTCTCCTGCCACTACCACATTTGGGTTCTCATGTCTCCCCAACCAATCCCTGAACAGCGTACACACTCTGTAAAATCATAGTTTGTGTTGTAGATTGGTTTCCATAAATATTACAATCAGGAGATTGAGCTGTGGCTGTGAAGTGGCGATATGTACCGCCATTAGGTCTGGTGATGCAAGCTTAACGTCACAATGTGTACAGGCCAGCTTAGGTCTATGGCCATTGCCAGCCCCCCCCCTCCCTTTGGTCGACCCTTTGTACCCCGTGTGGCTGGCTTAGAGTACTTTGAAAACCCTAATAGCTCAAAGTTTCCCACATCCATAGTTTCCTGTAGTGTGATGGCATTCGCCATCGCGAGTAACGCCATGGTGCTTCTTCAATTTTTGGAAGCCACACATGTTACATGATGTCGTTTTTATGTCCGGATTTTCAAAGGTGCTGCTGGGTTTCAACTTTTTAAACATTTGAATTGACCCTTCCAGCCAAGCCCATTCATCTCCATTCGCAGTTGAGCCTACAGTGTCCTGTATCATTTCCAATGTGCGTGGTGTCATTTCCTCCCTTTGTGGCTTTTGGTTTAGGAAGATGTCTATTTCTTCTTGTGATGTTAACTCCATCAGACAAAACCCCAAAGTCTTGAGGACATCCCAATTGCTCCAAATCACCTGAGCAATTCGGTTTGACGCAAAATAACAGACTGATCTTTCCACGCCATTTTTCGGGAAGGCTACTGTGAGGATGTCATCGGATCGCAGCGCTCTTAATTGTGGAAAAGCCTAAACCCCTCTTATTATGTTCCCTCTGTTCATGTTATCGTTTAGGGCAGATCTTCACCCCATTTCTGTGCCCCGAAAGATGTTTTGGTTCTTTTCATTGATGTGGATTTTGTTATCCAAGTCATGCGATAATTCATGACCACCTCCCCCAGGCGTCAACACAGCACCCTTTCCCACAACATCCACGTTTGCTTTTCCTGGAATAGCAACCACTGGTAATGCACTTCCAAGGTTTACACTTTGCCCTTGATCTATTTGAGGGGTTTCCTCCCCCAAGAGTGACTCCCTCATATCCTCATTTTCATCATTCTCTGTGGTGTTTGTATTGTCTATGCAAATATCTTGGCTTTCCATACAGGTAGTTATTTTGGACTGCTCCCTTTTGTTTCCTTTGTTACGGCCCCTATGGTGGTTTTTGATGCCTTTTTGGGTTGATTTCCTGTCTTCTTTTCTCCTATGGAAAGGGCTTCCAAAAAGTGTTTTGAGTTGTTACATTTATTTCTATTAGGTGCCGGTAAATTCTTGGTTTTCTTTTTTTTTGTATGTTCGCTCTCCTCTTCTGTCTCTTTTCTTTTACCCATCCATTTTTTTGCTGACTTGGGAGTATGTTGTCTAATGCCCCCTCTGGAATAGGGTCCTGCACCAGCTCCACCTGGTTTTCTTCTCTATGTTCCACTGTATTTAAATGCTCGTAGAGGGGTTTTGGCCATTCTGTGGTGACCCCATCAGAACTTGGGTCTCGCCCTTCGAGCTCAGGTTTGCACCATCCGGTGTTTGCCTCTATCCGTACAGTTGGAAGTACGTTTGGTGGTTCTGGAGCCCGAGGCTTCCGTCTTTCCTCTTCTCCTTTGTTCTTGTGCCTCTCCTCCTCTTCATGAACTCGTACCTCCTTAGCATCTGAGTCCTTTCTCTGTATTAAGACGGTCTTCAATCCCTGTTCTACAGTGTCCAGATTAATAGCATTTCCATATATGACCTCCTTAATGCTATCGTAAAGGCGCAAAAAAAGGGATTCAAGCACCAAGCGTAATGCGTAGATGGATGCTGGTCCCAATGTATCCATTTGTTGAAGGATATTTGACTCCCTTCTCATCGTGATGTTTTTAGTCGATTGGGTGGGGTCAAACAAGCCTGTTCTTGTAGTAGGCTGTTTGAAGGACATATATGTTGGTCCCAGTCTTTCAGAGGCACACAGGAGGGTTGTCACAATGCCTTGTTTTCTTTATTGCCCAATAGAGACTTCGCATAACACAGTCCCACTGCTTAGGCATTCAAAGGAATGATCTAGAACCTCTTGCTCAATCTCGCCTTCGTTCTGTGGTGACTTTTCCACGTGGGAATTTACATCCTGCCCTGTTGCCATCGAGACATCCCATAATTTTGGGCCAAAACGGCCTATTTCTTTTTCCCATGTCGTTCCGTAGTAAAGCTTAAGAATATTACATGAAACTTTCCTGTTTTATTTAAGACCGCTAATGTGTCCCGCGATATTTCCAGGGAGTGAGCGGCCACTACCTCAGAGTACAGTATTTTAGGCGACACGTCTTCTTTATTAGTCGTGTTTTCCAGCAAGCTCATATTTTCAATGTTTTTGATGATGACTGCAGGTTTTTCCCTCACAAGTCAAGCCTCCATGTGGGCTTTCAGAGCCACCCTACCCTTTTCAGTAATAGCAGGTCTGCTGCTTCTTAAGTTCAAGGACATATTCTATTATTTGCTCACAATGCGCAAAGTAACCGAAGACTGGAGTAATGAGCTATTACAAGTGCTTACTGTGTAGTCAGCAGGTTTTCTTCAGCAGCACTGTGGACTCGCTACCGCGCCTTGCATCCACTCGAGAAAGACAGCGTGGGTGGACTCAAGCCAACCCCCACTAACTCACCCAAACACCAAAACACTCCTGCAACACTCTGTGTTCGCTCCGCGAGAGTGTGGGGATTTTGATGGCAGCTCCTCCTCTCAAAAGGCGTGGAAACCGCAGACAGACTGATCTCGGGTGTGCCGACAGTCCAAGGCAGACAAAACACTCCCCCAACACTCTGCGTTCGCTCTGCGAGAGTGTGGGGATTTTGATGTCAGCTCTTCCTCCCAATGGGGCTGGAAACTTCAGACAGACTGATCTCCGGTGTGCTGACCGTCCAAGGCAGACAAAACACTCCCGCAACACTCCATCAGATGTACTACCCACTCACTCCCACCAATAGTTTGGTTTGGCCCACTGTATGAGACTTGTTTGGTACATTCGGCTTTCCTGCTAAATAGGTTGTGCACCCCTGAGACTCAGCCCACACACAAGCAGGAACTCTCTAGCAGTGTAAACAACTACCTCTGGGCACCGTGTGCTTAGCTTCTTTGTTGCTAATGTAGCTTCCATCAACGCTTCTTCAATTATAGGGTTGATCATGTCGTGTAGTGTTTGTGTGGGATCAATTGCCTGTAACTTGATCTGTCATGCAATAGTGGTGTTACCATTGTGTGATAAGTCTCCGAGTCCATAATAACAACATTGTCTCATTTGTGGAACTAGGGTGAGCTTTGTTGCTGTCCCCTGTTTTATAGACTAGGGTCATGCACCTCATGAAGGGTCAGCAGAATTTCCTGTAGAGTGAGATAGTGACTAATTTAGAGCGCATTTGTGAGTAAGAAGGATTCTGTCTTTGTTTGTGATATGTTGAAAGCACACCAGAGCATCATGAGCATGCTCTACAGTGGCAATTCTGACATAGTTTGTGGGTGCAGCATCAGGAAAGTGTTTCATAGTGGGAATGCTAGCATATATTGTGGGTATGACATGAAAGAGTTTTAAAGTGATCATTCTGACATATATTGTGGCAGATTATCCTGAGTATGTTTTACTGTCAGACTGCTGGCTTAACTTGTGGGAAAAGGCATCATGAACATGTTGTAAAATGATCCTGTAAAATTCCCCAGTGTTCTCCTGTGCTCTTTTGGCTGCTATGTGTCTATTGGATTGTTATGTGTGTTACCCTACAAAACGTATTGTAAATTGTATGGCTGTTTGCCTGATTTTTCAGTTGTGCTATAAAATGCACCAATGTAGCACATTATTTAAAAATAAATCGCAGGCCCCCACAAAACCTCCTACATTACTTATTGTTACTGGTGTTTTAAGGTATCCAGGCACTCCTACCACTCATATCAGAAGAAATCAATGGGGTTATATTTGATATTTCCTAATTTCAATGGCCGAACGCAGTAAATTGGCTGGTAGCTGTTACATAGGGATGGGTCTCTTCCAGGTTTGGGAATAATTGTAATAACTGCACTATTGAATTCCATTCCTAACAGGACAACTTCATCAGCTTCATAAGACATCTTTGTTAGGATTCCCATCACTTTGTTACCCCCTTCTTTGTAACATTCTATAGGTTGCCCAACCTCCCAGTGATTTATTTGTGTTCCTGTAACTGATGGCTTTTGGAACCTCTTCTTCCCTGATATGACACCCTAATAGTTGTTATTCTTCTATTCCTACTGTAGGGGGGAGGAGGTAGTTTGTCCATAAAGGAATCTTTAACGGTTTGTTGCACTGGGTTTTTTGAGGTGTATAGCATTTCACAGAATCTGCAGAATTCTTTGGCGGAATGGTTGCTGCGTCTGGTACGTAGTCACCTGTCCTCTCACACTAGACCATAACAATTCTCCTTCATCCAGCAGGCGACTTGCCATCTCTCCTTGTTCATAGTATGTGGCTTTCAACCTAAAGAGTGCATATTCTGCCTTCTTGGAGAAGAACGTGTTAGCTCGAATTTCCCTTTCCAAAGCCCAAACAAGTTTTTTTTTTGCTTGAGTCATGTTCCTAGGGGGTCATTACAAGGTTGGAGGTAGCCATACAGCTATTTGTGGCATGGCTACCCCCATAGCGCATAAGGGGTCTGGGTTTCCTGAATGGGGAAATACCGGGTCATTCCAACCTTGGTGGACCCGGTATTTCCCCATTCAGGGAACACATCTTTGTTCCTATTCGAGCCCCCATAGGGCTCAATGGGAAATGGGGACCATGCTAACAACGTTGTTAGCATGCTGGTCTTTTAGCGGGTCCCACAAAGGGCACCTGGTAAAACCCACTAAAGGGACCCTCTAAAGGACCTCATAATGCAGCGGTAAGGGGTTGATGGCTCCGGCACCTTTACCAGTGCCGTTAACCCCTTACCGCCAACCTTATAATGACCCCCATATGTGTTAAAGTCTTTGGGCCTCATTAGGTAATTGCCCATTCGATGGACGTGCTAAAAAATAATCCCCATTCCCATTTGAGCCTCATAGGGCTCAATGGGAATGGGGATGATGCTAACAATGGGCCCGTTAATAACGGGCCTGTTGTTAGCATGCTTGTCCCCTTGCGGGACCCACAATGGACGTCTGGTAAAACCAGATGTCCAGAGCGGGTCCCGCTAGGGGACCTCATAATAGGGCGGTACTGGGTTAACGGCACCGGCACCTTTACCGGTGCCGTTAACCCCTTTACCGCCCTCCTCGTAATGAGGCCGTTTATCTCTGCTTCTAGTGCAGCCTGGTGCTTGCAATCTTCCCTCATAATCCTAGTGGAGTTCTGTGTTAGTTTCCCTCTCACATATGCCTTTCCCTCGCCAAATAGACTACACACTGGATCAACGTTATAGTGTGTATACGATCTTCTTTATCTTTGGGGTGCTTCAGGAGACTGGAATTAGACCTCCACCTATTTATCTATAGTTGTTTCAAAGAAAAATCTAGGTTCATGGATATTGTATTATGGTCTGATATCCCACATGGTAGTATGCTGTAGTGTAATATATTATGTAGAATTGACCATGACAATAGGTAATACTCTATTATCGTTTGGTTGTCATATACACAGGAGGCAAATGTATAGTCTCTCTTTGTCTGGTTTAAAAGGAGCCATGGGTCGATGAGGCCAAAATCCTCCATCAATTTGTATAATATCCCTCTTTCCCTTTTATTCCTGTCTATTGGTGTATTTTATCTATCTAGAAATGGGCCTATTGGTTGGTTCTGGTCATCTCCCAGAAGCACAAGGTTTCTGTGAGTTTCTGACACAATTCTTCTGAAGTATGAGAAGAAAGGTTGTTTGTCAGTAGAGAACCCACAAGTGCCCTCTCTTGGCATATGCTGGTTTTACTGCCACAACTCTCCTTTACCCATTCATCCATACTTTCGTCACTCTGGCCGGAAGAGGTTTGTCCAACAGAATGGCTATGCTACATTTCTTTGCACTAATCACACAGCTATATTACATCCTCCAAACCCAATCCCTGCGAGAGGAGTCTCCTGTATTAATGCTATATCTGTTTTTTACAGTCAATGGGCCTCATTCTGAGTATGGTGGTAGTCATGGTGCTATTTGCGCCATGACTACCTCCCATATCGGTACCGACTCCGAAATGGTTCAATGGGGATTTACCGGTGTAGTCCGACCTTTGTGGGACCGGTAACTCCCCATTGAAAAATCCATTCCCATTCCCATTTGAGCCCCCATAGGGCTCAATGGGAATGGGGAAGTAGCTAATAACGGTACCGCAATTTGCAGTACCGCTATTAGCTCTGAAGTCCCTTAGCGGGTCCCGTCCATAACGCCTGGTAAAACGAGGCGTTGAAGGAGGGACCCGCTAAGGGACCTCGTAGTAGGGCGGTAAGGGATTACCAGCACCGGTCTCCTTAACGGTGCCCGGTATCCCTTACCGCCCTACTCGGAATGAGGCCCAGTGTCCCGTAATATCTTTTTTTGCTTGACCAAAATGTTTAGGCTGTTTACATTTAAGTATAGCATTCCCATTACCAACTGCACCTTCTCAGAGGTATCCTACCTTTTCTCACTTTCCCCCCGAGGCTCAACATCTCCAGAGCCCTGGTCCTCTCTAGGCTGGAATACTGCAACAGCCTCTTTCTCAAACTCCCTGCTTCTACTCTCCGTCCTCTTCAACTCATCTAGAACAGAACCGCACAACTTATCCTTGGCCTCAAGCCCAGGGACTGCATCTCTGCGGCACTAAAATCCCTCCACAGGATCCCTGTGGCTGCAAGAATCCAGTTCAAGACTCTTTGCATCCTCCACAAGGCTTTCTGGGGCATGGACCCTCTCTATCTACAATGCTCTCTTCCTAAATACTCTCCTTCCCGAGCCCTCCGCTAGTCACACTCTGCGTGTGAGCCACTTTTCCAAGCAGAGATTTGAGGGGAGATCTTTATCCTCCGCAGGTGCCTCCCTCTGAACCTCCCTGCTCCTCTCCGTCTTGAATCGGATCACCTAAAGTTCTGGACACTCCTCAAGACCTTCCTCTTCCTTTTCACCTCCTCCTTCTCTCTTCCGCTACCCTGCTAACCATCTCTTTATGCTTTCTTGCTCTCTCGCCTCTACTCTCTGCTCAGTTTGCTCACTGGCTGTCTGGTGCACCTTTAGAGCCTTCCAGGTCCCAAGCTTCCTTGTCAGTCTTCTGCACTTGCCTCTGGGCCTTGAGCTGCCAAAGTACTACTCAACTTTCGGTTTACGACCCTTGAGAGTGGTATCTCTCAGCACTTAACCCAGGTTCTGGCTGGACTGGGTGCATTTGCTCACCATCCCCCCGCACTTCTTGTCTACGGACTGCACAACCTGAATGTATGACACCTAGTAAGCTTGTTTGTCTTGTCTCCCTCATGTCTTCCCCTTCCATGCATGGTTGCGCTTTGAAACACTTGCTCTATACGCGCATAATAAATAAAAAATCAATCAATCAATCAATATGGTCTTTCCCCTTTTGTAATGGCTTGGATGGCGAAGAATGATGGTCTGGAGGTTGCCCAGAGCAATGCCAGACATTACGATTAATTCAAAACCTTTCAGCTGAAGAGGAAGTGTCTAGTATCGTCCCCACTCCAGGTGCCTCCCTCCCACTGCCTATTGAGTTCACACCAAAGTATGTGACATATGAAGAACAGTTAAATCAGCAGAGAGCAGCATATGGGCTCTGCCCAGTTCCTATCACGATGACAGCACCTATTAATATACCAACACCTAAGAAAACCTGGACAGTAAGGTATCCATTAAAAAAGCTATACCTACATTCTAAACAATATGATGGTTGTTTGAATAAAATACCCGAAGTAGCAAAGAAGATAATGAAGGGAGATGAATGGTGACGTCATAAGAAATCGGACTGATGCACATATAGAAGGTATAATGACCTGAGAATACTGACAAGAGACAAAGTATAGAGAAGGTACCATGGATAAGTGACATCTTGAGCCCAAGGTGAAGAAGTTGATGTCAAGATGAAGAAACTTATGCCACATACATGATGAAGATATTTAGCTAGTTTAAACGTGTACAGATGCAAGTATCTGCAAGAGGCAAAGAAATTGTGACGCTTGCTTATGCTAAATAGTCAATAGATTGCGGCAAGTGCCAATGTTTACAAATATATACCTCAAGAAGCACATTATGTAGGAATGCAATTCCACTACGCATATGAGCAGAATTGAACAAACGTTACAAAAGGCCCCAAATGAAGTGTGTCGCAGCAAGAAAATTGAGAATCAAGATAGAGCAAAACTCAGCTAAAGGATGTTCATGCCAAGAAGCCAAGGTCTTATCTGGACTGGAATGGGCCGACATTGGATACAATTAAGGAGAAGAGAACAGAGGCTCCTGTTCAGAAAGGTCAAGATATGCCACAGACATCAGAGAACTGGTACAATTAAATGAAATATACGAAAAGACACAGAGAAAAGCCGATTTCACGATGTCCAGTCGCTGTCACGGTCCATTTCCCCACACATCAGGTGCAGACCAACCTGCCCAGGACTTCGACTTCCATGAGGGCCTTGAAGGCCCCAAAGACTCTGTCTTTGGCGCCTGGCTCATGCTGCCATTACCAACATGGCAAGTTTCAAACAAGGTAAAGCACGTGTGGGCCAATCGGAGGCAGGCTGAAGGGACTACTTGCCTAGGGAACTATTTACGGGGTGTAGTTGCTGGGACGACTTTACCTGGGGACTTCTTTTCTGAAGCTATATAAACCACGCCTTTAGTACAGAACACGCTTCGCGTTATTCTGCACTCCTGCAGCGTAATGCTCACCATGTCTGTTACCTTCAGCTACAACTCCAGGCCAGTTCCTTCTCGAGCAACCTGCAAAGGAAGAAAAGGCATCAGGTTAGCTGTGCTGACTAAGGATCCACATTCCTTCCAGCGCCTCGTTCATACCTACCTGAGAGGTGCTCTTCCCGGCGAACCAACAAACCTTCAACCCGCTACCGCCCCATCGTTCGCCCATCACGCCGGAGTCGCCGCACCTGTCGGATGAAAAGAAGAAACATCAGGTTACCGCAAATTGGGAAAAACACCATTCGAAAAAACAGTTAACTCAGCGACATACTCACCTGAAGGCCGCTCCTACTAGCGATTCGCTGATCTTTGTCTCGCGGTCATACAGCACCTGCAAAATAGGAGAGCAGCAGGTCAGTTGCACAGAAGAGTCATAGCGCATATACAGACTTATCACAGAACGCTGGTGCGAACTTACCTTTTCTTGGAAAAACAACCTTACATTCTACGAACTTTCGCATCAGTAAGAAACCTACAAAGGAAAGACAACAAAGGGAAAACATGAAAAATTTGAACTCTTGGGCTAACCATTTTAATGGTAAAGACTTACTCATTGAGTCAACGTTGTCTGAGACTCGACAGAATCAGTGAAGTAACTGGATCCTAGAACTCTACGCACCCCTGCATACAGCTGCAGGACGGAGAGCCTGCCATCCTTAAAGCAAAGGTGAGACATAGCAGAGGGGCTTTCAGAAGACCACGGGAGGCGGGTGTGGATCTTCTGCCTCACAGATGGGTAACGCTTCATTTAACCCTTTAGGCGCACCATGGTGGGGGCACAGATATAGAGAAGACACGTGAGCCATCTAACAGCAGACCTGCCAGTCCCATTCGGCGCGCTTGTGGAGACCAGGTGAGCGTAGCAGTCACGTGACAAAGGCAGGCTGGAAGAGTGAAACTTTCACACCTACGCATGGATCCCTGCCATGCCCATACCCTTTAAAGGTTCTCAGATCACAGAGCAGACTCAAGGCCAAACTACAGAGAAGTAATTGACCCATGACTACTGAGGTGATGATTGATTATAGCATAATTGGTGGGGATCTGGGGTGCAGATGAGCTTCTCTGCACTTGGATGTTCTTTCTGTGTGCTGCTAGACGTAGGTGGAAAAGTATGAGCGGAGTAGATGCCAACCCAATCATAGTGGACCATGTAATCTAGGGTCCTATAGTGAGTAGAGCCATTGGGACGTCATACATTTAGTGACGTTCATAGTGGCCATTTTGAAGGGAGGGCTTAGTTGCCCCACCTGACATTGATTATCCAATCCCATCTCCCCGTTACCATATACAGACAGAGCACCTATGTTAAATTACCTTCCTATAACCAATCACATTGCATGTTAATGTTTTCAGATTGCCACGTAGAATGACGTTAGTACGTGCACAGGTTGTACGTCAGCAATGATGCATTTTTGCTATAAATATTGTGTTTATTCTAAAAGTAAAGAGAGCTAGAAGATTGAGTGATTGCTGATGTTCGTTGTACTCCCCGTTTTATGAACTTGTCATTAAACAGACTCACTTTCAAAACTATTGAGTTGTCTTAATTATTTCATGCATGAGTATGAATCTGCATCTATCTCGAGGGTACTGCTACTCATCTTAAAGGGCTGTTTGGAGATCATCCAGTTCAGAGCCATCGCATCTTTTGTTTTGCGTAAGTCACCCCAAGTGGGACGGGTATGCCCAGACATGGGTCCTGTGTCTTCTGGGCCTAGAGACCGAAGTTATTCCTCACTGATGCAACCCAACAAGGCTGAAGCATGTTTGGGGATGCTTGTGGTCTTGTGCAGAAGGGGGTGACCAAGCAGTTTGGGCTGGACTGCCCCTTTTGGGGTGGTACCAAGCCTGATTTGCATATGTTCTTTACCCTTTTGTAATGGCTTGGCAGGCGAAGAATGATGCTCTGGATGGTTGCCCAGAGCAATGCGAGAGGTTACAATTAATTCAAAACCTTCCAGCTATCGTTGTCACCCTGAGTGGGATGGGTATGCCCCAAATTGGTTCCGTGTCTGCTGGGCCTAGAGACCCAAGCTACTCCTCACCGATGAGGCCCAACAAGGCTGAAACATGTTTGGGGATGCAGAAGGGATGCGACCAAGCAGTTTGGGCTGTACTGCCCCTTTTGGGGTGGGACCAAGCCTGATTTGCTTATGGTCTTTCACCTTTTGTAATGGCTTGGCATGCGAAGAATGATGGCCTTGAGGGTTGCCCAGAGCAATGCCAGAGGTTACGATTAATTCAAAACCTTCCAGCCATCGCATCTTTTGTTTTCCGTAAGTCACCCAAGTGGGACGGATATGCCCAGATGTAAGTCCCGTATGTGCTGGGCCTAGAGACCCAAGCTACTCCTTCCTGATGCGGCCAACAAGGCTGAAACATGTTTGGGGATGCTTGTGGTGTCGTGCATTAGGGATGTGACCAAGCAATTTGGGCTGGACTGCCCCTTTTTGGGGTGGAGCTACGCCTGATTTGGCTATGGTCTTTACCTTTTGTAATGGGTTGGCAGGCGAAGAATGATGCTCTGGAGGGTTGCCCAGAGCAATGCCAGAGGTTAAGATTAATTCAAAACCTTCCAGCCATCACATCTTTTGTTTTGCATAACATAGGAAGACAACAGAAAAATAAAACGCCCAGGGACAGTCTCAACACAGCACATCCAGCAAATCCAGTAAAGAGGACCAGTAGGAGGAGGACACAGGGCAAAGCTGGTATGGTCAGAACCAGTCCTAAAATTCGGCAGCACAGGTTTGTGGCAACTACCTTCAACAGCAGAAAATAAAAGCTTTACAATCTCAGAAGACTTGAAGGTCAGGATCTCCCTTAGATATGTATATGGCAGCCCTCCAATCACATAAAAAGCAGACAGGTTTTGCAGCCAGACAATCGGGCTGTCCTGAAAAACGAACAAGCACTAATGGCTCCCTACACAAGTTGTGCATTGACATGTCTATGGCCAGGACCCAGTATAAAGCAGTCCAAACTACTACCGTGAGTGCAGGTCTGGGATCAGAGTGAGCTTAGGTTTACACATTGCCCATTTTAGGTCTGGATTTTATCAATACAGGATTGACCCAAAAGAAAATGCCTAACCCTGAAAGCAGAACTTAAATATACATTAGTATCCCAATGGCAGCCTCAAAGGTACACTGGGCTAGTAATGCAGTAACATTGGCTGCACCCCTGGTGAAGCCGAAACCAAATTACATCTGCCACCATCCAACTCCAGGAAAGCAATGTAGGATCAGATAAAAGCAAAGGACAACATGGCAAAACGGGTTGCAGTGGTGGAGAATATCCTTAGAATTCCACCTGGCCACAACAAAGTCAGAGATCCCAGAAAACCAAAGTGGAAAACGCAAAATTTTAAGGGTTCCTTAGCATGGGACAGCACAACCTCCACCAATAGAATTCTGCCAAACCAATGGGATAAAAGTAAACGTGCCCACTTGACACAGCATCTAGTACAGCTTGTGCAGTACCCTTTGAGACGAAAGCAATTTCCCAATGCATTGAACAGTGTTACTCTATAGTGTTTTTCGAATCCCAAAAAATGGTTTCTTTTTCTATTCAATAAAGACCTGGGAGCAGCCATGAGAGACGGGGTTTAATCTTTCTCTCCCATGCCCTCCTATTATTTTTTTCTAATTTGCGATTCCATAGAATAAAGCGTGTTTTGTCCATGCCACAGTACATAAAAAGCACTTTATGACCTAACACTGTACAAACAGAATGTGACATGCAGCACACATCCTCATCACAGGATATGTAATGCTGACCTCACCTGGAGGACACATCTTTCGCACTTTAGATTTGTTTCATGGAAGGTTTGTTGAAAAATGTGTTTTCTGCCTTGATGGATTGCTTCTAAGCCTGGCAGCCATTAAGTGCTGCGTGCTATTATGGAGATGACATTCAGCAGCAAAACCGCAGTAGAAAAGGAGAGATGCTTAGAATGGCAAAACCTTTCCGCATGGTGTGCGAGATTCTATCCACCTCTGTGTGTTCTCCATTTCGTTTAGCTAAACTTTGCACACATTTTGTATTCCCCTGGGAATCTGGGGTCTATGATCCATTGTCCAAGGTTGGCCTCAACCCATGTTTCCGAAAAATGACAATCCGTGCTTTAGTCACATTACCCCATGTAATACATCACTGAATGCTGATTTTAAGGCTGTTTTTACACCTCGGGTTTACAGGTCCAGTGCTAATTATTGCATGTTAGCGTGCCATTGGAGGAAAACATTTTCTCATCTAAGCTTACACTTCCTCCCCTGCACTCTCTACTTTCCTCTTTCTCTGTCCACCTGGCCTCCCCTTGCACTCGTTTTTTTCTCACGGCCCCTCTGCCCTGACCGGCACTCCCCTCTCCCATGCACTTCTCTTACTGCACTTGCACGTTCCGAATGTCACAAGACCTAGTAGGATCGTTTTTGTTCTGTCCTCCCTTTCCCCCACCCTGTCTTGTGGCGCCTCTAAACACTTCCGTATAGGCGCATTATAAATACCCAATCATTCTATCAACTCTAGTGACTTTTAAGCCCCTTCTAGAATGTTCTGTTTCCTTTACATGGATTTAATTATTTTTTTGTTGAAAAAATATATTTTTTTAGAACAACATTTGCACAAAGATAACATTGATTATCAGGATCTGAACAGTACACATTTGTGAACAGTTTTCCTAAATGCTATATTATCTCCCCCTCAAATCCGCCCCACACCGGTTCGCCCATCCCTTAACAAACGAGATGAGGGTTTGGTATGGGTCAATAGGTGCAAGTCACAACAACAACTGCAATGTCATTCAAAGAACTCCCCTGTCTTAAAGCCTTGTTCTACAGGCAGCTTCACCATTGCTCTCACAAGCGCAACTTCTAACTTTGGCGCCATGTCCTGCTTAGGTATCTCAACCTCAAGGTGGGCCCGCAAGCTCGGAGTCAGAGTTCCAACACAGCCACCCTCCAGCGCACCTTTCTATCTTGGAACCTGCAGAGCTGTTTTGTGCTGCTCCCAGTACTCTAGGAAGGGAAGCCATTGCATGTCAATGTGCGAGTGTGATTCCAGTAATGCCGCCGTGAGGCTTTCCTTCTCGTAAATGTCTTTGGCATTGCGCGTCCATTCGATTTTTGAAGGGAGCACTCTCCCCTTCCATGTTATGGTCCAACACACTCACACTGCAAGGAGCAAGTTCCTAGGCAAGTGGGGGAGGATTGATGCTGTTCCTCCACCAGCTCAATTGCAAACAGCACCAGTAGGGGGGTGAATGCTCTTTCTATTCCCTCCATGTCATGAATCCATCCCAGGATTTCCTTCCAGTAAGCCTGGACATGGGGGCACTCCCACCACTGATGCGAGTAGGTACAAATCTGCCCACAACCTCGCCAACAATAAGGGCTCAAACCTGTGTACATTTTTGCTAAGCACTGTGGGGTTAAGTGCCATTGGGGGTCATTCCGAGTAGGGCGGTAAGGGTTAACGGTCACCAGTAATGAGACCGGTGCCGTTAAAACCTTACCGCCCTATTCCAAGTTCCCTTTGCGGGTTGGTACTTAACGCCTGCTTTTTGCAGGCGTTAAAAAACCAACCCGCAAAGGGACCTAGGAGCTAATTACGGCACCGTAATTTACGGTGCCGTAATTAGCACCTTCCCCATTCCCATTGAGCCCTATGGGGCAAAAATGGGAATGGGGAAGGGCCCATGGTGAATGGGGAATTACCGACCCCGCCAAGCTTGGAATGGGGCGGTAATTCCGCCATTCACCATGGCGGAGTCGGAAAAATAACGGCGTCAACCAAGGTCCTAATAGCGCCTTGGTTAACGCCAGGGTCGGAATGAGGCCCATTGTGTGAGAAGTCTACATTTTGTCCATTTTATACTGAACTGATATGGTGGCGGTCTAAACCGCCCTAAACATTGCAGCCCATCCCTCCAGGTTGTCGTCCCACCCCAAATATTTCTCCCATTGCACTAAGTTTCGGAGCATTGGCAGATGCCCTCTTTCCAAGATTGCACAGTAGAGTTTTGCAATCAGTCCTTTTGTGCCTGTATGTGTGTTCAAGACATTCTCAAAAGGGAGCAGATCGCTCTGTAAATGGTCCTCCCATCTGGAGTCCGTGAGGGCCCCTTTCAGTTGTATTTATGGGAGGGGTTGGGCCTTCAAGCCCCGCTGTGCCTCTTCTGAGTTCGTCCCTTATCAAGAACGGCCCCTCTTTCCACATCTGGCCCGCTCTAATCAGCCCTTGCTCATATTGGGGTTGGAAACAAATTGGATCTATTATGTAATCTTTGACCTGGGGGCCCCAGATACAGCTGAGGGGGAGGGCCAGGTGGTGACCCCCCGCATGT
This sequence comes from Ambystoma mexicanum, assembly GCF_040938575.1. Classification (NCBI taxonomy): domain Eukaryota; kingdom Metazoa; phylum Chordata; class Amphibia; order Caudata; family Ambystomatidae; genus Ambystoma; species Ambystoma mexicanum. The sequence goes on from NC_090941.1 coordinate 762,728,517, forward strand.
TTGGCTTTTTCCTCCATTATACCCACAGGACCCCTAGGATCGGGTGATCTCGCGTCCTTCGTGTAAATGTGTTCAAGAGGGCCTATTCGCCCAGTGTGACCGTGGAAAAATATCTGTTCTCTGAGTGAACCCATAGTTTGCTGTCAGATTCTCTGACGTGGTCCAGTAGTATTCTGAACTGTGCTGCCCTATTGTATTAGTAGAAATCCGGGTACACCATACCGCCTCCATTTTTGGGGAGAATCATTGTTTTACATGCTATGCAGGTTTTTTTCCCATCCCACAGGAAAGCTAAGAGTGAGTGCTGGACTTCAGCGTGACAGGAGTCGGGAAGGATCACCGGGAGCGACTGGTAAAGGAAGAGCAGTCTCGGTAGTACATTGATTTTTATTGCCATAAATGTTCTGGCCCATGAGAGGTTTCGTTTTTCCCATTTCAGTGTGTCCCTTTTTATTGCGTTCCAGAGGGGTGTGTAATTTGCCTGGTACAGATTGGCTAGTTTTATTATTATGGTTATCCCTAGGTATCGAATGTTGTTGGCCGCTTCCTTTAATCCCCACTCTGTAGCGTTTAGGCACAGGCAGGCCCTCCCCTCTCCTAGGACCAGTGCCATAGTCTTTCTCTAGTTTACGCAGAAGCCTGAGTGGAGGTCATACTCCTCGATCCTGAACAGAAGTGTGGGTACGGTTTGCTGCGGTTCCATCAAGTAGACCAAAACATCATCTGTGCAAACAAAGCTAGTTTATATTCCCTGCCAAACTTCTTAATATCCACAATAGAGGTGTATCTCTGGATGGGTTGCGCCAAGGATTCCATTACTAGAGCAAAAACCAAGGGGATAAGGGGTAGCCCTGCCTGGTTCCCCTGGTTAAGGCAAAGGAGGGGGATGCTACATCATTGACCACCACTTTAACTCTGGTATTGCGATATAATGCCTGCATCCCTGAAATTCATTGAGATCCCAGGTTTGCCTTCTCCAACTACTGCTTCATGAATTGCCACTCCACCATGTCAAAAGCTTTTTCAGCATTGATCGAGATCAGGGTGGGATGTCGCTGGCGTCAATTGATGCTATTAAATCTAGGGTTTTGCAGTGTCCGAGCTCGGCCGCCCCTTCACATAGCCCACTTGGTTGTTATGGTCAAGCGTGAACAGGGCCTCGCTGAGCCTATTGGTGAGTATGCTGGTGTAAACTTTGGAATCTACATTCAGCAGCGAAATCGGCCTATATGAGCCACATTCTAACCTGTCACTGCCTTCCTTGGGCAAGACGATCATTCTAGCTTCAGTGAAGGAAGGGGGAGCCCTCCCTGAGTCCATGATGTCATTAAATAGCAGGGTCAGAAAGGGAGACAGATCTCCCCAAGTCTTGTAGTATGCTAGGGTGAAGCCATCCTGCCCTGGTGCTGATCCTGCCTTTAGTTTGGAAATGGCAGCTTCCACCTCTTCCACAGTGATGGGGGAACTAAGTTTGTCTGAGTCCAGGGGGCGCAACAAGGGCAATGCTAGAGGTTCAAGGAACCTTGAGACCTCATCATGAGATGAATAGCAGTCTGAGGTGTACAATTCGCCGTAAAACTGGGCAAAGCGTGCATTTATGTGCGCCAGGTTATCCAGTGTTTCCCCCATCTGTGAATTTATTTCATATATCGCTCTTTCAGCTCTTTGCCTTCTTAACATAACTGCGAGTAGAGTGTGGGCTTTATCCCCTTTCTCGTAGAATTTTTCTTTAACAAAACAGAGGTGAGTTAACGCTTTGCTTTGTAATACTTCTTTCAATTCTTGCCTGAGTTCTTTGATTTCCTACAAGATTTTAGTTGTGTTCCCCTCCTCCTCCCTTCTCCTCTTCTTTCTGGTTTATACTCTTTTTTTAGTTTGGCTTCTCGCAGCAGTCTCCCTTTTTTGATAAATGATCCTCGGGCTATCAACAGACCCCTCATTTTGGCCTTCGCCGCCTCCAACCCTGTCTCTCTTGGGAGTTCTCCTATATCATTTTGTTTGAAGAAATCTTGCATCTCGGTGTCAAGAGAATCCCTAAATACCCTATCCTTGAAGAGGGTGCCATTGCAAATCCACCTCTTGTCAGTGGCCGTGCCTGGTCACATTACCGTGGTCTGACCAACCTACAACCTCAATGGAAGTGCTTTTAATGTTGTGTTCAAGCACCGCCTCAAGGAGGATGTAATCTATGTAGAGAAAAGTGTTGTGGGGCAGAGAGTATAATGTGTACACCTTATCCTTGGGTGCTGGGCCCCCAGGCGTCTATTAGGAAGTTCTTCTGAATCAGGCTACTGAAGGAGTCTCTCATCCGGGGTTGGATGGCCCCCTTCCTCAATGATACTGTGGGATGTTTTAACCCACTCTGCTCTGACCTGTGGCATCACTGTGTGCTGGTGGCATCAGAATCAACAAAATGGCCGCGAAAACCCCATGCACACCAAAACCTAAGGAAATTGTGCCCTACCAAGCACAAAAAGATGGCTGCCAAATCTACCTTGCCTGTGTCAGTGGTGGAACGGTTACCTCACTGCTGAAACCTGCCACTGGGCTTCCCACCAAGTAAAAATGGAAACTGCATGAAAGGCAGTGCTTTACTGAAGAAAACCCAGAAATTGTTCTTAAATCCCCTTTTCCTGGTTGCTGAAAATACAAAATACCGGTCCAATACACCACAAAACACCCAATATCCTTGCTGGGTGTTACCCGTCACCTCCTTTAAGAAAGCATTATGAACCTACAATGACATGGAAAGCGGAATCTGTCATCAAAATATCCACAGTAAAAAGTGTCCCTGCATGTGAACATCTGTCAAAATATGGGCGCAGTAGCAGCAGCCGCCTGTATGACAGCTGTCATTAGTTTGCATCAGAAGTTTAAACTTGTGCAATTGAAATCAAATGTCTGAAATTAAGTGACCTGTTATTAAGAAGAACCTAGGTTGTAACTATTTAATTTCCATGGTTTAGAAGCTGGAATAAGAGTTCTAGCTGCTTGTGTGAAAATTGCAAGTTTTGTTTTAAACCAAGAAAAATGTAAGAAAGTGACATTGAATTTAAGCGGACTCAAAGCCACCCAACAAGTTCCACAGCCTGCCCCCAACAAAAAGCATCTCTCTCCTTCTTCCCACCAAGGCCAGGAAGCCATACCTTTGTGAGAACTAAATCAGGGGAGGAGATCTTGGGCTGCACCAGAAAGAGACAATGGACCTTCCTTGGCTGAAAGGATATGCAGATTGTGAAGTGTCAACAGTGGCCTCTCCCAGAAGGAAGGGGGTTTGCTTCAGACCTGCCAGCAGGAAAAGGAGGCGGGGACAGACGACAACTTGTGGATTCACAAAGCACAGAAAGCATATTTTTGAAAAAGACTGATAAAGGACTGTGCAAATTTGTAAACATTATAGAATTAATAGCATTGTTAATGTGATTTTTGGGTGCACATTTTAAAAGATGCCAGCACTCTGTGCGATGTTCTGGGAAGGCACAGTGAAAATTCTGGTTTTGCAGCAAATGTATTTATGTCAGAAGCATGAAACTTCACACACTTATGCCCATGGACAATGCGCATGTATGTACCAATTTTTGGACAAATTAGATATTGTGTCCCGGACACAATCTATATATACATCTATATATGTTATTGGTATAAAGATTGCACACATGTAAATAGGTATTATACCTAAAGTAGATTTCATGTTCAAAAGGCAAAGGAGAGGATGTTTTGACTCATAAAACCACATCATCATGGTGACACACTGTTTTCTCCTCCAATCAAGGGAGAGAGCGGATTCCAGCCAATGGACTACCTAGGGGGTGCGCTTAGGGTAATTCAGCATACACGCCCCTTTATTAAATGAATAAATAGAGACAGCTGAGGGCTTAGAGAGACACATTCACCCACCAACCGATTGCTGGCGGAGCACTCTGCCAGAGGACCTGACATCTCCCTTGCTCCAGACTCCAGAAACTTGGCAAGCAGAAAGGCCCATTTCCAGAGCTGGACCATTCTCAGCTCAGCCTTTAAAATTCCAGAAACCAGAATTTACCCAGACCTCTAAGGGGAACCAAAGAACAGCCTGACTGTGCTGTAACCGCTTTTCTGCTAAGAATTATTGCCAGAATCCAAAGACCCAACCCAGTAGAGCCGTGCTATGAACCAGAGCCATTGCAGATCCAGTCCAGTCCTACCATGCAGTGACCAGAGCGCCTTGCTGATTGCAGACCAGAGCGCCTTGCTGTCCAGTCTGGTGTGCCCAGCAGAATTCCTGTCCAGAAATCTTGACTGACCTGAATCCCTGAAGGTTCTGTTCAAACCTATATAGTGAGTATCCTTAGTATAAGACTGTCACTAGCATATGTACTGTCCATTATCATCCCTATCCAAACCCATCCTCTCTTATATCCAGAACTGCATTGTTAGAATATTTTTGAACTGCCTGAACTCTCCAACTAATCCTTATTATCCTCTGTACTAGCAGTGTTAAACCGATCTTTGCGCTGATATATTTTCTGAAGAAGGCGAGCGTCTTGGGAGGCAAAAACCATCCAGAGACGTCCTGGTCTGGTGGCTGTGCTGTCGTGTAGTTTGTATCTTCATAGCCCATCCCTAGTGTCAAGAAATCCTGTTTGTCTTTTTAAAGCGCATCCTTATTTAAGTGTCTGCTTGTTGCTGACATCCTAAGCTTTCCAGAGAACCCATAACCACATCCCAAATCCTTATAGTTCTCCCACGATTGCGATTACCGCGCACAGAAAAGTTTGCCGCAAATTTTTCGTTTGGGCAAAATCTATAACGTGTAAAATAACTTTTAATTGCACCCGTCCTCAAATTTAAGTTTTTCCATTGCTTATTACTCTCAAATCATTGATAGTGTTTGTCTGCAACCATACAAAGCGGCTCCCATTAGAATTTCAACAATTCCTGTGATTTAGCCCATTTTCAGTGTTTTCCCCATCCCATTCAAAGCCAACTTTAAAACCTTTTTGACAGTTTGCCAATTAGCTCTGTTTCTCTCTTGCATTTGCTGGGGGGAAATTGGGATTGATATATTTGCTTAATTCTGCATTCCTGAAACCTGTTTTCTCTCCTCCTATATCTCTACATTGCATATTGGGGAACTGAGGGGTGTGCAGGGGGGGAAGTAGTAACCGCATTGCCATTTGATTGAACAAACCCACAAAAGTATTATTTCTATGTTGCATTTTTTTTGTTCATTATTACTCCTTATGATTAAAGAGATTGTTTAGTGTGACATCACCCCATTGGTGATCATTGTATAACCATTAAAAATAGTGTGATATATATTGTGAAATATCTAAATAAATATTATAACTTTGCAAACCAGCCTGATTCCTGGTTCAGTGTGACTGGGGGGATTCAAAGAGAGGGGCGTGATATAAGTGGTACATCGTTCAGAATAAAATAACTTTTAGACACAAATAAATAAATAAGGGTTTCAGTTGTGCATTCCACGCTAGGCATTGACTTAAGTGAAGTGCCTGATTGAAATCACTTACAATACCCAATCTACTGCTGAGTCTGCCACCATATTGAAATCTCCTCCGCAGATCAATGTGCCTTTCTCTCCCTCTCCAACACAGTAAAGAGATCTCTAGCGAATGCTAACTGCTGGTGTTTGGTGCATATGCGGAACATAAGATGAATTCCCTCACTCTGGTGACATTTATGATTACATACTTACCATCTGAGTCCCTATGGATGTTTGTAATCTGCAAGCCCAGGGCTGTGCTATGCATTATTCCAACCCCACCTTTTATGGCCGGCCTGGATGCCCACGTGGTGCCCCCGAGCCATCTGCCCTCGGTGGTGATTTCCTCCCCATTCTTGAATTTAGTTTCCTGTATGAAGAGAATGTCTAGGTGGACCTGGTGGAAGGCTCGTGTCAGCCTTGAGCGATTCTGCGGCGAGTTGAGACCCTTTACATTCAATGACTCCATTCTCATTGTGTCAGTCATCATGTCCCCTGAAGATGTCGTGCATTAAGATTGGCTGTGTCGGTGAGTGCCTCCGTGTCTGGTTGTGTGCTGCCACCCTTGCAGGTGTTTGTAGGCTGAGGCATGGAAGTGTCGGAATGACTTGTGTGATAGCTTTGCATGTCTTTGTGCTGTGCATAGTTGACATTTGAAGGACCTTTGGTTTCGACCCGTCAGCCCTCCCTACATTTCTGGTTCTCCTCCTTCATCACCTTCCCCTCCACATACAACGTAAAAACCCATGAACCACGGGGGCCACCCAAAAACTAGAGACACGATAAAAAAAACAATAGGGCCACTCAACAGGAGCCTCCCCGGGGGCCCGCAAAATATGACCAGAACATGTTAGCGACTTATCGGCACGTTTTCACATGAACCATGTCTTATTTGCCCAGCCCGGCGAGCGAGAAGTGGTAACTGTGGAGCGGCTGGTCGCTTAAACTTGAACAGGTAAAATTCGAGCTGTTCTTCTAACACTGTATGTCTCTATTATCCCAGCGCTATACTTGCTCCAAACTGGCTCAAGTCCCTCTAATGTGTCTGCTTTAGTTAGACAGCTCATTTTTACAGCTCATTTTTACTTTAGGGAGTGTTTATTATTTTAAACTTTCTTGTGCCCTTGAACCATCCTCTTTTTGGCCACGGACCTATGGGTTTCCTGACCGGTTCTGAGGAGGATGGGAGTTCTTCCCATTTGGCAGGCCCTGATCCTGCTGGTAGGCATTGCAAGCCATTATTCGCCTCCTCTCCTGAGACCACTCTGTATTCCTCATTTCTGTGCTCATCAGGAGAGCAAAGGGGAAGCCCCACCTGTAGCGGATGTCATGTTCTCATAGCCAGGCTGTTAGGGGGCGACAGTCTCTCGTTTGAATGAGGTTGGTAGCTGACAGATCCTGAAAATGTTTGATTCGAGAGTCTTCAAAATCAATGTGTTCCCGTTCTCTTGCTTTATGCACTATCTTCACCTTGTGTCTGTAGTGGTAATATTTAGCCAGTACGGATCTTGGGCCATTCGGGGGCCTCCTGCACGGTGGAGTCTCTTGAACGCTAGATCTGGAGTCAGGGGTGTTGTGAAGAGCGAGTTAACTAAGTCTTTGACTCTTCTCTCGAGATGTGCGGGGGTGTCATTGGGCACTTTTTTAAGGCCTTGTCAGCCCTCCGCTCCCTGTTTTACAAATCATCAACTTTTGCACCCAGATCAATGTTTCTCTGTTCAAGATCTTGGAAGCGGCTTTCTGCCCTGATTTCTATGAAGTCTGTGGATTGTTGACAGTTTTCAAGTGCCTCCACTTTGTCCTCTTTTTTAAGGACCCTTTCCTGGAGGGCACTTACTGTCGAGGTCATGCTACTGCGCAGGGATCTCATTTCGTCTAGCAAAAGACAGATCTCATTTCGTCTAGCAAAAGACGTATGTCAGCCTTTGTTGGGGTTTCATGATCCTCCCCGTGTATGAGGGGAGGTCTGCGTGGCCATGTCGGGGTCTAATCGATGGAATTTCTGAAGTTTCTGAACTGTTGTCTGGGTGATCCCCCTCTGCGTGCGCCGCTTAGTATGCCTTAGGCTAGGCTTCCGCTTACTCTGTGCTGGCGGTGTGGCCCTTTCAGCACTCTCCCTTGGATTCCTTTGCAGGGTTTAGGGAAGAGCCCTCTACCCGAGCAATGTTTCTCTGAGTGCTTGCACCGTTGTGGCCTTGTGGCAGCGTTCTATGCGTGCTTCAGGCTTGCTGCTTCTCTGCGGGTGGGGTGCTCCCACTTCGAGCCTTGATGCTTCCCTCTTGCGGTTTGCTCCTAGTTAGGCTCTGCTGTTGTTTTTTCTTTTGCCTGGTTAGGAGTGTGGCTCAACAAACCTTCTGTGGCCAATATCTCCACTTCCACCCCACCGCTGCTTTTGTTATCTGATGCTGCTATTTATGCTTCCCGGCAACACAAAACGGTGCTCCTAAACCGTCTCGATTAGTTCACGGTACGGTTGCTTGCGCTTCAGTTGTTCCTCGTTTCCTTGATTCCTGACTTGGTTTTCGACCATTGACTAAGCTCATGGATTCTACTCGCTTTTGTCCCTCAACTGTCTCTTATGCAAGATACCCTTTCGGATTGATCACTCGGCTCAACCCTCAACTTGGCTAACATCTTCTGGTAATGCTTACTCGCTACTCCTTCTGAGGTCTGTTTGCTCCGATCCCTCACGTTACACCTTGGCTCCCTGCTGATTCTGCCGGCCAATGTGTTTCTTGGACTGCTTTCTGCTCATCCCTCATTGATCCCTTCCCACGGCCCCGGAATCCCCCTCCTCATCTTTCGGGACACTCTGCTGACTTTGTGAGTGGGTTTCCGCTCCCTGAATTTGGACACTGTGTTCTTGTTTGGTTCTCTGGACTCTATGCTGACCACCTTCAGGATTACCTCTTTCTGGATCACAGCTTCCCTGTTCTTTTTCCCTTTTGTGGACTTGAACTCTTCAGTTGCGCTTGTTTTTGGATTCCCTGATCACGATTGGATGTTGGTGACTCTAACTTCCCCTTGGTTACCCCCTTGTGCTGCCTGGGTCAGGGTCCCCCCTTGGTGACTTCTTCTCTGCTCTTCATGACGCCCCTTGCATATTCATTGTACATATGGACTCTCTTCATACTCACTGGCTAGGTGCATTTTGCTACGAGTAGGTTTATCATCTGGTCTAGCAGCACGACAGGTGAAAGTTGGGTTCTCTGGGGGTAACACGGGTGGTGTGTGAGGAGTCGCTCTTGAAGCAGTACTGAATATTTGTGTCTGTTTTTCCACCCCTCTTGCTCCACTGCTCGCTCCTGCTTTTTCACCCTGGTTCCTAGCCTGACAGGTCTTCATATCCTGCAGGCTGTGCTCTTGGGGGAAAAGTCTCCCTTCCATCCTTGGAAGGAGGCTCCGGTTGCCCATAGGGACTGGGGCTCCTCAACTGTCTTCGATCCGGACCAAGGAGTTTTCGTTCCTGACAGACGCGCAGAGTGCAAGAGTGTTTCTGTGTTTTGAGGCTTCAGGGACTCTGTGAGGATCCACAACCCCTTGCTTATCTGACCATGACTTTCTTGTTAGTCAGTGAAGTCGTCTGGATCTACAGGCTCAGCGCATTTAGACCATCTGCCTAATGCTGGTGGTGGGCGCGAGGACTTGACAACAGTTGAGACTTCTTGAAGCTTCCCCCACGATCTATGCTCAAAACTTGCATGCAAATACCATTGTCACTAGACTGGCTGCTGCCCAGAATGCGTAAGGGATGGGGAATGAATCACCCTCGTCTATTCAACAAATGGGGAACCATATATGAGCGATCAGGGAGCCTTTCCCATAGTATCCACGGCAGAGGAGGCGGTTTTGGGAGATACTATTTCGCTAATAAGGTTAAACACTCCCTCAGCAGTGTGCCATGCAGTTATCTAGTCGGGCAGTGAGGATCCAGGGGAGAGGCACCCTGCGATTCTTAATGTTGATAGGGACATTGATAAGGACATTAATATGTCCCTACCTCCATCGAGCGATCTGACAGACTATTGGCCAACCCAGTCTGAGTCAACGGAGGTGGGTCTTATGCAAGTGGCCAGCTCAGGTGCGTATGATTGGATCTCCTCAGACAGGCTGCGTGCTGCCACTCCTCGGTCGACGATGCCAGTACAAAACTGTTCCCTTCATCGAGTCAGCGGCGAGGAGGTGAAGGGGCAATTGCTCTCAAGAAGGGAGGAAATAAAATCCTCCGATCTGGCTGATCATCTGTCAAAAAGACATATTGGACCTCATAGCCCAAATCGCATCACAAAAAAGATTGAGTCTGGCAAGTGTACAAGAGAAAATAGGAGATCAGGCCTAGCTGACCTCGAGTACAGAGATCAGAGGCACGAGTAATCAAGGGCACTCTTTGGAAGTACAATCTACATTAGGATGGGATGCAGCCTATAATTGAGAAAAGGAACCTGCCGGCATTCCTGCTTAGTGCCTCCCTTGGATATTTTGCCATCAAATGAGGAAGGGCGGAGATCATTTGTCAGTAGCACGTCTTTGATCTCCTCGCCTAATTCAAGAAGTGACTTTCGTGCACCCGATAGGTCCCTGGAGGTTGGGATCACTACTGCAGCAATGTTGAAATTACAAAACAACATACTGGTTACCCTCCCCATATCCTTGGCTCCCTTTTTACAAAATTGTATGAGACCCTCAATGATTCCCTCAGAGATCTGGCTACTATTATAGCAATGGCACACACCAAAAGGAGCTATCTTGAAAGTTTTGTGATTAAGGTTCAAGACAGACTTGATAAAGAAGCCGAAACCTCGCGAACTGGCAAAACCGTCTGTGTGACTTGGCCAGAAGAGAAGAGCTGGATGAGACTACATTGATGGCTGCCCTGTGTGTGAAACCAAAGGGTGTCTCACCCGCTATTCCTCGGGGGCCTCTCTCAGGTGTCCATGGAGTAGGCTTCGCCTTTGGATCCAGACCCTGGGGTGGACCAATGCAGGAGGATCACCTGGGTGCAGGGTCTTCTTCAGGGAGTGGGGGTGAGGCCACTGATGGTGAGATGCGGTATTCCCCACTATTGTGTTTATCCACACATCCTATGTTTTATGATTCTCTGAGGTACCAACTCCCCCCCTCCCTTTTTACACAAACACTGGGCCGAGGAAGAGGGTGACTGAAAGTAATAACATCCACTCACACACATCGTACTGGACCTGTCCCGCTAATCGGGTAAGTCAAAGTCAGACACTTGATGCTAAGTGCATTAACCTGATAACAATTAGCTCTCCTCACACAAATAAAAGACAGCATCCAAAGACACACTCTGAGCAAGACAGAATACAAGTATGAGCAGTGCTTCCAGGACGAAGGCAAACCTACTGGTTCAGAACGACGAACCAAGGAATGGGAGCAGTGAGTTGGAAACTCAAACAGTTCCTTACTGGAGGTTGTTGCCTTCGACAGGCCACGAAAGACACGTGGAGAAGGCCAGATCCCACAAGTGAAGATTGCATTGTATTCCAAGAATGCCAGCGATCCTCCTGGGTGAACAGCAGAGTTGGGGAGGCGATGGCAAGTCTGTGGTACTAACCTTGACTCGTGAATTTTGCATCCTAAAAACCAAGGAGGGATGCACACAGCCAGTGAGCTGGCACGGTGTCCTGAAAAATAGATGTGTGTTAAAAGTTTAAAATAGCATCATTATATCACAAGTGGAGGCTGTACACGTGTGAATGAAACGCAGGAAAAGGCAGACCTAGGAATGAATTTTGAAGTAAAAGGCAGCTGCAAAGACAGCGATAATAAGTAACGGAGTGGTCTGTTGAAAGGAAGCAGCCCACTCGAAAGTCTCTGTAAAAAATGAATTATTTAAAGTGAAAGTGTATGAAAAGCAAAGTGAAATAAAGAAGTTAACTCACAGAGAAGGGGGAAAGTGAATGTTTAGGTGGTCCTGCGGTGCTCTGTGAAGGAAACCACGGACATCTGCAAGTCTTTGATATCCAGAAGGGGTCAGAGCCCGACAGAGGGAGACTGAAATGAGATAAGCTTGCGGAATGGAGCCCCCTTGCAAGTTTGTGTTGAATTACATCCAGAAGGGGTCCGAGCCTGACAGAGGGCAACCCGAAGTGAGATGAACTTGGGGAAGGGAGCCCCCTTGCTTGTTTGTGTTGAACATTATTTTTAGACATCTGAGCCCAGCAGAAGGGGACCTAAGAGAACTGTGTGGTGCAAGGTTGAGTCTGGCTGAGGAGGACCTTTGTGAACTGTTTTGAAGAAGCCTTATTTTTACAGTCAAAGAAAAGAGACTTAAACGTGGAAGGCAAGACTGGCTTCAATCCACGTGTTGGAACTGTTTATTGTGTTAGAAGATGAGCCAGAGTGTGTCATCCTGCCTACAGGGTCAGCCTTACTCAGTGAGGTCTAACATGGGAAGGAGAGCTGGTTCAAACACATTTATTCATTTGAACACTGGTTTTTCCTTTTGCATACATTTCTCCTTTTTACACTTTTTTGTACAATAGATAGGGTTGGCATTAGGCTTTGTTAGCATAAGCCATTTTGATTTGACAGACGCCACTAGGACTGAATTATTTATTATTTGATGGTCAATAGTACTCTCATTTTAGTTATAGGGCAATGTGGGAGTTTCTCCAACCCCAACAATTTCAATAAAGGTTTACAAATTGTTCCCATTGTGTCAGTGTCATACTTGTGATACCATGCCTCCCCTACAAATGGTGTCAGAAGTGGGATGTGACGCAATTGAGACAAATTGGGGAACCCTAAAATTCCAGGAACTTAATCTCAGATCCTCAGACCCTTCTACCGCCACAAAAGAATCCATAGGCTTTGATGTTTGTAATAAAAGAGAAGCCACTATCCCTCCTTGGAAAAGAGGGATGATTCCTACAGATTTAGGACCCCCTACGGGTTGTTATATAAGGATGTCCCTAAAATTTGGCCTGGAAGTTTGGTATAGCTGTCCTAGCAGGCATCATAGATCCAGATTATCGGGGAGACATAAAGGTTCTCCTACAGAACCATGGCAAAACTCCATTTGAAATATACTGTGGGGACAAAATTGCAAAGGCAATTATTGAGAAGGGTCTATTTCCCTATGTTAAGGAAGAAAGTGAACCAGAGGAAACTGAGAGAGGAGCTTAGGCTTTGGAGAGGCTGACAAAACACCAAACACTGAGGAAAAGAGGGAAGAAGAACTTATCATCCTTCCCAATCTAGCCTTCGGCCAGCTAAATGATCCAGCACTCACAGAGGCTTTCTTACAAGTAATTCCTGATGAAGAAGGACTAGAAAACGGAAGCCCCTTTTTCTTCCTGAAACAGTAATTACTATATAGAAAGGAAACCTCCAGAGAAGGCCTAAGTAAAACTCAGTTAGTAATACACAAAACCCATCATAAGATCCTGCTAGAGATTGCGCATCCTTATTTGACAGGGGGACATTTAGGACAATCTAAAACCCAAGCTCACACCAGTGGGAAATTCTACTGGCCAGGTATCCATGCTGACATAAAGAACTTCATTCAGACATGTAAAATATGCCAGAAAGCCAGTGTACACATGCCCTTACCTGCCCCTCTAAACTCCTTACCGATAATAGAAGTCCCTTTTTCCTGAATTGGGATCGATAAGATTAGACTGTTGGAAACCTCTAGACTGGGTAATAAATTTGTTCTTGTAATTGTTGATTATGCTACCCGTTACCCAGAGGCTTTCCCATGTGGAACAACACAACCCAGAAAATTTTAAAACACCTATTACCATTCTTTTCTAGGGTTGGTTTTCCCAAGGAAATTTTAACGGATGAGGGATCCAATTTCATGAGTAAACTTAAGGGTGATGTCAAGGAAGTACTACACATTACCACTTTAAGAACCTCAGTGTACCACCTCCAAACGGACAGATTGGTAGAGAGATTTAAGAAAACCCTTAAAATTATTTTGAGAAAATTGGCAGATGAGGATTGGGAGGACTGGGATCACATGATCCTATGGGCCCTATTTGCAGTAAGAAAGACCCCTCAGGCATCCAATGGATTCTCTCCTTTTGAATTACTTTATGGTAGAGAACCAAGATAAGTTTAGACATGCTCCGAGAGACCTGGGAAGAGAGAGTAGAAGCACCTATTCCCCTCTCACAAACAGCTACCTGATTGCGAGAGCACATGAAACTCGTCCGGAGTCTAGTCCACACTCACATGAAGAAAGCTCAAGCCCAACAGAAGTCCACCTAGGACAAGAGGATACCTTTAAGGTCTTTTTCAGTAGGACAGAAGGTATTAGTCCTATTGCCTACCTCTGAAAATAAACTTGTCTCAAAGTGGCATGGGCCATATGGGGTGCTAGAGCAAACGGGAACCTGTACCTATAAAATATCCCAACCTGATAGAAAGCAAAAGACCCATCTTTACTACGTAGATGACGGAGGTGGCGCCCCTCCGTGGCCATGCGGCTTGACTTTCGGGTTTAGGGTATTTCCTCTAACCCACCATCAGTGTTGTACACGCGTACGTGTGGTCCGGGGGCAAGCAGCGGCAGCAGTAGTCCTCGTCCCCAGCCTGGGCACTGGCTCCAGCCCCAAATCCAGTGTTCGCAGTGGCATCCTACCTGGCTCCTTTTTTCGGGCGGGCAGCCACCAATCGCCTCACAACATCTCGGTGTTGCATGCTTGCCATGCAGAGATTCTCTGGCTCGTAGCCGTGAGCCCGGAATGGCTTTGACTGCAAAGTATTGGACCGGTAAGCTCTAGCTCTAGCCTCTGTTACCAGAAAGTCTTTCTTTATGAAATGTTCCCATGTGGAGGCTGAAATTAAATCTATCCACGAGATTTGGTTTATTGGCAGTAATGACATTAAGGGAGAAGCTGGATGCGAGTAGGGAGATGGACCCACTGCGAGGGCATGTAGGTGATATGGGTTCTGAAGACCACACACACATCAGATGGTTTCATCCCCCCGCCTCTCCCTGGCAGGGTCTAACCAACTTGAACACTGGGCCCTACTTATGGCTAATATCGCCAAAGAGCTTCTTTTATGCACTAGCAAGTTCAATTTGGGTACTCTGGTGGATGCCTTGAATGCATGGGTGCTCATCCTGCAGCAATCCAAGGCGACCCTGGTCCCCCAGACTTCCGTACATCCCATACCAGCTGTCTTGGTATTGGCTCCCAAATCAGATAACTTCTGCTAAGTTAATCTGCCAAGGGCAACAATAGACCAGGAAACGCAAACTGATCTCCTTAGTGAGCTTGCCTCGGGATCCAAGGGGTCAATTCTACTCACTAAAGAGAGAGCCAAGGTCCCTGAGGTCTTTCTACCTGACTCTCCTTTGGAACTAACCCCACTGGCACCCAAATATATTCAATATGTAGCTCAACATCCAGCAACGGCTTCAGTTAAACCCAAGTAGGCACCTCGACAGAGTTTTCTATTAAAAAAGTCACAGATGGCCAAATTAAACGACATGAGTACCCTGGACTTTGTCATGGACCAAAGGAATATTGTTATAAAGAATATTCCTAAGATTCAAGGAAAAGAATCTAAACAAGCATTACGCAACAAAGTCCTCGCTTGGTTTCGACAGAGAACTGGCCCAGGAGTAGTTAGAATGGTGTCCGGTCATTTTTTCAAATAGAAAAGTTTCGAAAGGCAAACTTCAGAATCTTTTTTTTTTCTAAATACAAAAGTTTCGAATGACAATTTGTTCGAATTTTTTTTTGAAAGTTTGCCTTTCGAAACTTGGGTTAGGCTTAGGGTTGGGGCTTGGGTTTGGGTTGGGGGTGGGAGGGTGACGAGGGGGTTGGGAGACCTGGGGGGGAACCCCCCAATATACACTAAAACCTTGCAACATTGCATGGAGCTGTCCACTGCTGAAATTACAGGTCTGGACAGCTCCATGTGATGTTTCAAAGTTAAAAAAAGGCCTTTAAATGCCAATATACACAAAACACTTTGAAAAGTCCTATGGAGCTGTCCAGTCCTGTAATTTCAGCACTGGACAGCTCCATGTAACGTTTCAACGTTACAAGCAAAACTGCAGTGAAATGCTATTTTTAACATGTAAAAGTGCATTTAAGTTGAAACCAATCCATGACTATTGTTGATGGATTGGTTTCCAACGAAATGCACTTTCCATGTTAAACATAGCATGTCGTAGCTTTTAATTTCGAAACTTTTGTTTCGAAACTTTGGCTATTCAAATCTTTTGATTCAAACAAATGACCATAAACCAGTTAGAATGACTGATCTATTGATCTTGCGCAGAATGGAACTCAGCAACTGGTGCTCACAACTTAATTGTGACGGTATACTAGTTGGTTGTGGGGGTAGTTCCCTCCCAACCTTCCTAAATCTTTGCAAATATTCTCCCAGAGGATCATCGCATTGCAATTTAATATTGTAAAGGTTTCCTGTTATATGATGCCATACATTTTTTTGTTAACCCATTTCCAGAGGATCACTGTAATGCCAGTTAACATTCTAAAGTGTTCTGTTATTTGACGCACCTACGATTGTAACACTGTCTTTTTAGTTAATTTTTTATAACCTTCTGTCTTAGGCTGTTCATGTTGTATTTGTATTTTTTTTGTTGTTTGTCGGCGCCCTCATGCCTCAGGGTTCAAGATTGTGCGATATAAATTGATTACTAAACTAAACTAAACACGTAAATCTCCTAAAGTATTGGAAAGAAAACCCTTCTGCTGCCATCTCGTCGGTATTGTCTTGTTTGGTACCGGAGGAGATAGAAAACTCTGAGGTTATTCCCCAACAATTATCTAAACAGAAACAAGAAGATTTGAACGACCTTATCATGGCATTCCCTGATGTATTCAAGAAACCAGGGAGAGCGCATGGTACTTTTCATTATATCAGAACTCCAAAGGGTAAAGTGGTACATTTGAAACAAAATAGACACCCAGAATCACAAAAACATAGTGGTTGAGGAAGTGAACAAAATGCTAAAGGCATACATTATCGAGCCCTCTTCAAGTCCATGGTCCTCCCCTATTGTGTTGGTAACAAAACCTGATAATTCTTGGAGGTTTTGCATAGACTTCAGGCCGTCCAATTCCATCTCCACCTTCAGTGCCTATCCTGTGCCACGCACTGATGAGTTAATAGATGAACTTGGAAATGCCACATTCTTATCAACCCTAGATTTAACCAAGGGATATTGGCAGGTCCTAGTACATGGACCTGATAAGGAAAAGACAGAATTCTTGACACCCCTGGGACTATTCCAGTTCAAAGCCCTCCCTTTGGGCCTGCATGTGGCTCCAGCCGCTTTTCAATGACTTATGGACAGGATATTACAGCCCTACCCCGATTTCTTTGGGTCCTATATTAACAGCATAGTCATGTATAGTAAAACTTGGGAAGACCATCTTTTTCAACTTTCTACTATTATAAGAACCCTCAGAGAAGACGGGTTTACTGCCAATCCATCCAAATGTAAGCTGGCTTAATCGGCCGTGAAATACCTGGCCATCTTTGTAGAGAATGGTAGTGTCCATCCCCACCAAGAAAAAGTGAAAGCAGTCCTAGAGGCTCCCACGCCCAGTACCAAGAGAGACCTCAGGGCATTCCTAGGATTGATTTGTTATTACTGTAGGTTTATCTCAAATTTCTCATATAGAACAGCCAGGTTAGCAGACACACTAAGGAATGCTGAACCCCAGAACATTCATTGGACTGATGAGGATGATGCATGTTACAGCAACCTAAAACAAACCTTGTGTCAGAACCCAATCTTAAAAGTAGTAGACTTTTCAAAAGAATTTTTGTTACAAACTAATGCCACTCTCACAGGGCTATGAGCAGTTTTATCGCAAATATATATGATGGATTAGAATAACCTATCCTATTTACTAGTCGTAAACTCTTCCCATGCCAGAAGAACTACTCTGTGTTGGAATTAGAGGCTCTTGCCATCAAATAGGCAATCTTTCATCTAAGGTACTATCTTCTAGGGATAAAGTTCACACTTGTCACCGACCACTCACCTGTTATTCTGTAACCGTCGAGTCATGCGATCATTCTTAGATCTGCAACCCTACTGTTTCACTGTGGAACATCGAAAAGGTAAAGAACAGGGAAAAGTAAATTTCCTTTCCCGGTTTCCCTGTGGAACAGATGCAGCTTCATTGCATAGGGGAAGGCTATGTGAGAAACCAGAGAGTGTCTCACCCGCTAGTCCCCAGGGATCGCTCTCTCAGGTGGCCAGGGCACGGCCATCGCCTTTGGATCCATACCCTGGGGGTGGGCCAATGAGGGAGTATCACCTGGTGAGGGGTCTTCAGGGAGTGGGTTGAGGGCGCTGATGGTGAGATGCAGTATTCCCCCATATTATATTTATCAAACCCATCCTATGATTTAGGATGCTGTCAGGTCCCAACCCACCCCTTTTTACACAAACACTGGTCCGTAGGAAGAGGGTGACAGAGACGTTCACATCCACTCACACACATCGTACTGGACCTGCCCTGCTAATTGGTTCAGGCAAAGTCAGGCACTTGATGCTAAGTGCATACACCTGATACCAATCAGCTCTCCTCACACGAATAAAAGGCAGAACCCAGGGATACACTCTGAGCCAGGCAGAACACGAGTATGTGCAGGGCTTCCGGGACAAAGGCAAACCTACTGGAGCAGAACGATGAACCAAGGGACGGGAGCAGCGGGTCGGAAACCCCAAGAGTTCCTTACTGGAGGTTGTTGCCTCCGACAGGCCATGAAAGACACGTGGAGAAGGCCAGATCCCACAAGTGAAGATTGCATTGTGCTCCAAGGATGCCAGCGACCCTCCCGAGTGAACGTCAGAAGAGATCCACATAGCCGGTGAGTTGGCAAAGCAACCTGAAAGACTGGTGTGTGTCAGAAGTTTGAAATAGCAACATTATATAGCAAGTGGAGGCTGTGCATGAAACACGAGGAAAGACAGACCTAGGAATGAACTTTGAAGTAAAAGGCAGCTGCGAAGACAGCGATAGTAAGTAACGGAGTGGTCCGGTGAAAGGAAGTAGCCCACTCGAAAGTCTCTGTGAAAAGTGAATTGTTTAAAGCAAAAGTGTATGAAAAGCAAAAGTGAAGTAAGGAACTTAACTCCCAGAGAAGAGGGGAAAGTGAATGTTGAACTGTGAACATTTTAGTCAAGTGGTCCTGATGTGGTCTGTGAAGAAAACCACTCACATTCAAAAGTCTTCCACATCCAGAAGGGGCCCGGCAGAGGGGGACCTACAAGAACTGTATGGTGAAGGTCTGAGCATGGCAGAGGGGGACTTTTGTGAACTGTTTTGATGAAACATTATTTTTGAAGTCAAAGAAAAGTGTAAGGCCAGATGGGCCTCAATCCACATATTGGAACTGTTTATTGTGTTAGAAGCTGAGCCAGAATGTGTCATCCTGCCTACATGGACATTCTTACTCCGTGAGGTCTAATGTAGGAGGGAGACCTGGATCAATCACATTTAGACACTGGTATTTCCTTTTGCCTACATTTCTCGTTTTTACACTTTTTTGTACAAGAGATAGGGCAGGCATTAGGCTTTGTTATGATAGGCCATTTTGATTAGACATACCCCACTAGGATAGCAGTGTTTATTATTTAATGGTTGAGACTACTCCCATCTTAGTTATAGGGCAAAGCATAAGTTAATCCAACCCCAACAATTTCAATAAAGGTTTTACAAATTTTACCCATTGTGACAGCATCATACTTGTGATACCAGGCCTCCCCTAAAACTGCATAAAGATTGTAAATGGATGAGAAGCCAATTTAAACACAAGCAGGAAATACGTTTAAAGATGAGGGAAACTGCGATGCTTGCACAGCCTTTATCTGAGGTCGGGACGAACTGCCCCAGAATCAAGAAAATGGCACAAGCGTTTGTGGAGGCCCTTGCAGAAAATGCTGGAAGACCTGAGCTATCTTTAAAGACCCAAATGACAACACAGAAAGTGAATCATGATCCAGACTGTCATATAGTCGCTTGCCCCCCCCACTGGTCCCATCGAACAGGCCTACAAATGGAGTGGAGGACACTGCGCCCTTGTTGCTAATGTTTTCTCGATCTTCCATACCCAGGCAATAACAGTCGGAGGAACCTGTAAACTGGGAAGAGGGAGCATTCATGTCAACAACAAAAAAACATATGAGGTTGGGGCTGAAATAGAAATCTAACGGATCCTGGGCATTTATGAGAAATCTGAGATCTCCTCCTCCCATATCCCCTCCACTAAGATTGAAGTGTTCCAAAAAGGATATCCTTGTTGCTGCTAAGCCGCTGATGGATCTGCAGGGGAATGCCACAGTGATGATACCAAGCAATTCTCACAATCAATGTGAAGTCAACGATACAGAATTGATTTCTGAGTCCCCTTTGAGGGACCTTATTGAAATGATTGCCAGAGAGAAGGAAGCTGACGATTGGGGAAACTTGAGCAGCTCTGTGCTCGTAGAGATAGATCGGCAAGTGACCCAGCTATCAAGTAAAATCTCTGACCGCCGGTCACTTAATCAAGATCATGATGGCAAGACGCAAACAATATGCTTGGACAATCTTCCTTTAAGAACGTTGGAAGAAAAGAGATAACGCATTTCAGCAGTGAAAATGTCCAGTAAGGCGCATGCAATGCTAGATGAGGATATATCCACTGAGCCCCCTCTGAAGCAAGCACTAATCAATAAGCTACTCTCAAAACAGGAAGGTCCACATCCCGGTAGTGCACATACGGGCAATAGAATCTATGTGGAAAGACTACTGATATCCGAAGAGCATTTAAAGGAATAGTGTGCTCAAGAATTTTATTGTCCCGAGCGTTCGGGCATGTGGTTTTAAGAAAACTGTGATTGATTGTAAAAACATTTCCTATGCACCTTACCTTAGTTTTAGGCACTTTTACACATGCAAAATCATTGAGCAGGCGTGCCCATCTTGTGCTAATCTTATCCGTGGATCGATCGCCCTAAGTTCAAGTGCCCTTGCGGCACTAAATCATATCACACGCCCCTGAAGCTGACATCACTATTCCTAGCGATATTCTCCACCTATTTTCATGACGTTACTGGGCAGCGTAGCCAAATGCGCCCAGTCATCACCTACGTCTTAACGTCAGTTGACGCAGAACCCGGAATATCAACACACACATCCTCTCACAGCACAGCGCATCCCAAATCGGAATAGAAAACAGAATTTTTAAAGGAAACATCAATACTCTGCAATTTACAATGTGCTTTTATTTCACAAAAAAACGCTTGGAGAACATCCAGTGATTTCAATTTACCACCAATTATTGAAAGTCCTTAGGTTATAGTATCAAAACTTTATCATGAGTCACACAGTGTTCCTTTTGGGAGAAGAGGCGCATTCGACAGACCTTGAATTGCAAGACTTCGGCATCAGCTTCTTGCTAGACCACCGTAAACGATGACAGGTTGCTCCTCGTTGCTGGTATCGCCAAAGGGCAGATCGGTCCTGGGCGATCGTCCCACATCAGCGTAATGGAAATCCATCCGTTTAGGCATATCTGCCACTTCTGGCTAAAAAATCCATCTGTAGGAATCTTGAAACTATGGCATTCACAGAACGGCAAAATATAGCTGTGTAGAAAACATAAAAAAAATATATTTTAGTAGCCGTTCTTTATTGAAATGTATCCATTTACCCTGTAATTCTGCACCGGGTGAAACCTAATAATGAACACAAACCACAAACAATGGAAACAAACAGCTGCGGACACTCAAAGTGTGAAAAAAAACATAACAGGTTAACATGCCATGTTCTTTCTAGCGAATGGCGCCTGCTACCTTTTTTAAAAATGTAAGACAACTGGCAAAATCTAATTTCGACAAGTGAACCAAGTCCCCTTGGAAAATGTTCTGCACCCGGCTCATCCAATAATACAACGTTGATAGCCACACTGATATGCCATGTGACAAAGTGGTTTTGATATCACTAGCCTGCATACAGATTGTGTTTGCCGGTCGTCGATGAATAATCGTCACAATATGCTCCAACTACCAACCCATAGCAATGTAAGCAAGCAATACCAGTCAGAAAATGAAACCTTTACTCGTTCGTCTATAAATTCATCCTTAAACTGAATAGTTCAACTTACATAATATTTGGTATTTCCATTCTCTTGGCGTAACGCAGAGTGTCTGCCCAGAACAACGGTTTTCAATAGTATTCGACACCTTCTGCCCTTCAAGCATAGCAAATCCTCCCTTTCGTCAAAGGTCGAATAACAATTGAAGCTTCTTTAGAACATGTATGCCTGGTCGGTTTCATTTTTGTGAAGGAAACCCATAAATCTAAAACATACTGTACAAGACACGTCGGTATGAACTACCCACAAGCAACATAAAACGAAAGGACCTTCACTCCATGGGAGCGATGAGCCTGGCCGACCAACGTGGCATTTGAAATATGTTCGAAAAATAATAAATTATTTGCCGGCATCCACCCGTTACACTGAAGGTCAGTAAAACAGATAATACAAGCCACTGAAAGTCTGGTGTAACCTAAGATTCCATTTACAACCCCCGATGACATCCGCATTGTGCAGTTTGTCAATGAGAAACGCTTAAATCTGTACTGGAGTGTGAACATTTGCCAGGATGAGGGCTTTATTGATTTCGTAATGAAGCTGCTAGATGAAGCTCTTACTGCTATGACTAATTCACAGATTATTGTTTGTGGGGATTTTAACTTGCACTACTTGTGTACTCAATGAGAGGTGATAAAGGATTCATCAATGAATTAAATAGCTATTTCCTGGGCAAATGAGTCTAGGCAGTGTGGCCTGTTAATGTTAAATGGTCAGATGAAGGGGTATATCCCAGGGGCCTGCACTTGGTCCAGGGGGGTGCAACAAACCTGTTTGGATTATTGCTTTGCATCTGCAAATGTGTCAATGGCAATTAATAAGCTTGTGGTCATAGAGATGTTTATTGGATTGTTTAGTGTGTTTATTCTTGAAGGAGAGAAGTTGGCTTGGGAGATCTGGAGAGAGAGTTGGGGCTCTATTGTATGCTGCTTTAAACCCACAATAAAGCCTGCTGTACCTTTCAGTTTGGTGTGGCGTCCATCTTTTCATTGGTGACGAGGATGTCAAGTCGCCCACCTCTCATGCTGTCTTGTATTTGGAGTGGATCGACCCGTGACGCTGTTTGAAGGTGGGCCCCCCTTGCCGAGGGCCCCGCTGTGCTCCATCATGCTTCGGTAACTGTTGGAGTTGGAGGACCCAGCCTAGTGAGCGAGGTCTACGAGGCCTGAGGCCCGCAGGGAAGTGCTCGCGCGGCCTTCCCCTCATTGTGCTTTGGTGACTGTTGGAGTTGGAGGACCCAGCTGAGTGAGCGCCTCGTTGCGAGGTCTACAAGTTCCTGAGGTCCGCAGGGAAGTGCTTGCACGCTGTCTTCCAAAGCATTATGGACCGGCACCCGCCTCACAGAGCCCACAGCTGACAGCCCCCCCGCGCGTGTCTGCATCAGTACGGGATCGCGGGCTCTGGTGGCTATAGGCAAAGGATCATTGGGCCCGGAGTTTACTTCGAGGAAAGGACCTTTCGGTTTGACTCCTGTCACGTGACGCCGCTTCTTGGCGTCGTGCGGATGATGCGGAAGAGGGCTTTCGTATCAAAGTCTGTGAAAGTGAAGGGATAACGGACTGTGCACCTGGTGTTGCACAACAGCCTATAGTCCGTCACATCATGTTTTGGAGCCAATATTTCACCTAGGGCCCAGCTGGGGAGGTGAGAGTTTCTTCTCAGTGACATATCACCCAGGGCCCTTGAGGGAAGGCGATTAAACAGGACAGTCTGGCAACATTTTCTGCAAAGTGATAAATCGCCCAGG
Organism: Ambystoma mexicanum; assembly: GCF_040938575.1. Lineage (NCBI taxonomy): Eukaryota > Metazoa > Chordata > Amphibia > Caudata > Ambystomatidae > Ambystoma > Ambystoma mexicanum. The sequence continues at coordinate 762,751,859 of NC_090941.1, forward strand.
GCCCCTCCAGGGAAGGCGATTTGACAGGCAATCTCAGTACATTTGATTGGCCACGTTATATGTTGCTTCACCATCAATCCTTCTGTGGTGTGTACATAATTTCAACAGTTGTGTGGGATTCATTGGTTAGAATTTTACTTACCTGGTATGTAACTTCTCATTATGGCATTGGCGGGGGTTCCAGGTCCTCAGATGTTTATGCCTACACCGGGACAGCCTAAAATAAAGTGGGGCCCATGGAAGAAGGGTTTCCTACACTACATGAAGTCGGCATGTGGGAATGGAATGTCTACAGAACGTAAAGTTTCAATGCTAATGCACTTCATAGGGTATGAAGGTCAGAGGATATATGAGACACTGCCTGATATTAATGAACTGGATGTGGAAGTTGATGGAAATGACTTTCACTTGGCTTTATTAAAAATGGATAAACGTTTTGAGACCAAAATTAGTACAGTTTTAGAACGGTACCATTTCGGTATGAGGGCACAACAGGAGGGATAATCTGTGGAAGAATTTATAACTGCTTTGAGTCATCTGTCATTATATTGTAAATTTGGTGTGAAATTGGATGAACACATTCAAGACCAATTTATGCTTCATTCTTCTAATGATGGGCTCCGTGAGGAGATATGGTTGAAAGATGATCCAGATCTCAAAGAGGTTATAGGGATAGTGAAGAGGGTGGAACGCACCCTACAGTGTGTTGCTAAGTTAGTGGTTAAGGAGTTGAAACCTCATAGAAGTGAGATTTTGAGAGTGGTAGAGCAAAAAAGAGATTTTCGCAAAGGTAAGAAGAAATCCAAAGAGAAAAATGTAAAAGAAAGTTAAGGTATGCATGAGATGGGGGAAATAAAGTAATGGCAAGAGAAGTCACAGAAAAGGGGACAAAAAGGTGGGAGGAAAGGTTAGGTTTTCTATGTGGTATTGCAAGACACTTATCAACTTCTCACATATGCCCGGGGAGGAAAATAATTTGAGGGAAATGTAAAAAGTGGGGGCACTTTGAAAATTGCTGCAAAAAACTACTCTTGCTGTTTATTCTTGAAGGAGAGCAGTTGGCTTGGGAGATCTGGAGAGAGAGTTGTGGGTCTATTAAACCCACAATAAAGCCTCCTGTAACTTTCAGTTTGGTGTGGCGTCCATCTTTTCACAAAGAGACAAAAGAAGCTCTGGTCAGGCAGCAAATCAAAAAGCAGAGGCAACAATAACGTAACTGACTTCTGTTATCAAGAGCTTTAAGAATGCTGCATGATGAGGAGCACATGTTGCAGATTATCTATAAAAATAAGACCAGAAATACTTAAAAATGTTTAACTTTTTCAGCCCACTACTACAGTTAGTCAAGTCTCTGAAGATAGTTGGGTGTACCACTTTTCCATTTTGTTTGGTGTCAGGGTTGAAAGGACAGATAGTGATAGTCTTAATACTGGGGTAAAACGGTCCTTTGATTTTGATATAGACGAGATCAAAACCATAATGGGGAAGTTAAGCTGGTCAAGGGCCGCTGGGCTGGATGGCCTCACAAATTCTACTATAAAAGAAGATACGGATTTGTGGGACGAATTTACCATCAAGCTTTTCCGCCAGATCCTGGAAACTAAGTAGATCCCTGCATCATGGAGAGAGACGGTAATTGTGCCAATCTTTAAGAAGAGAGATCGGGACGATCCAAAAAACTATCATCATTATTCCCTATTAGACTCCCTGGGTAAAATATTTGCATGCATCCCATTATGAGATCTAAATGCCTGGGCGGTTAGATCGGGTCATTTCGACCTTCGCCAGGCAGGCTTTGTGAAAGGAGTGGGCACGTCTTTAAATCTATTTTTGCTGAACCTCTTGAAGCTTCGAGCCATTGAATCCAAGGCGAATGTCTATCTGGCGTTCATGGATTTAGAACAGCCTTTTAATGGGGTCTGCAGGCAGAGGTTATGGGTGAAATTATTGAGTTGGGACTACCCACCAGGCTTGGTTGAGGCGATAAAATCACTTTACACCAATACTTCCATCCAAGTGAGATTGTCGGCTAATGGTTCCCTTTCAAAGAGAAACTGCACCTATCAGGGTTTAAAGCTACGGGGCTCCCTGACGTCCATATTGTGTTATCTTTATATTTCGGATTTGGAGGCATCTCAACAGACGATACAAGCGTTTCCCCCCAAAATGAATGCATCAGACCTCCCATGGATCCTCTATGCGGATGAATTCATTTTTATTGACCAAACCCTGATAGGACTCCATCGCAGATTAGTCTCCTTTATGGTTTACATTGCAGAAAACAATTTATGAGTGAATGCTAAAAAATATAAGATTCTCATCTTGTCTTCTGCATGCAGGAAGTTCAAGGGAATGTATTCTTGGAGGGCAGGGGATGAAAAATTCAAAGTAGTGGATTCAATTACTTATCTGGGAATAGTTGTGAACATAAACATCAATGAGCAAGCCCACTATCTGATGCTGCGAGCAAGGGCTAAGAGATTAGCGCGTCAGGGATTAGCCCTCCATAGGAGATACAGGTCTTTTTCAGTACTCCCCCTAGGATCTTTTTTCATAAACAAAACGTGGTGCAGATCCTTACCTATGGAGCTGAATCCATGTTGAATCGTTCTTGGAGAGTATGGGTGATACTGGTATCCTACCTTTGGATGAGGGTTTTGAGATTGCTCAGTTTGCTACCCATGGCTTCTATTCGACTGGAATTAGGACTCCAATCTATGAAGTCAATTGCAGTCTGGAAAACTATATCCCTCCTCAGGGAATGCATTGTCCCGGATAACACACCCCCCTTCGACATTTTCATATGATATGATATGGCATTTATAACACACCTATACACAAGTGTTTCAAGGCGCGAGAAATTTTGAGAAATAATGATCTGTCTGTCTTAGATGGGAGGTTTGTGATCAGGAAGGGGAGATGTATAGCACACTTGGAGCTCTGCGATATCACAAGTGTTTCAAGGCGCGATGAGGCAAGGGAGGGGAACAGAGAGGACGGACAACGATCCTACTAGGCCAGGTGTCATTCAGATCGCACAAGTGCGTGGGAAGGGGACAGGGACAGTGCAGTACATGGTAAAGGTGATAACAATAAGAAAATAAATAAACGGCCAGCATGTGGGAAGTGCATGGGTAAATGCAGGCATCAGGTGTCAAGGGCTGGTAGGGGGACTGTAGGGATACAGAAACAGTCCCCAAGTGCGGTGGTTGCCAGGTAGGCAGTGCAGGTGTGTGATGCTGGCGGGGGAGGGACCTGGGCCCGAGATCAGAGAGTGTCCAGGTAGCCAGTGCAGTTCCAGTTACAGCCAGGAGATCAGAAGAGGAGAGGAGGAGAAAAGGCAGAAGCAAAGAGAAAGGTTTTGAGGTGCTTCCGCAACCGGAGATGGTTCTCCTCAAGTTTAAGGGAGGCAGGGAGGCTGTTCCAGAGGGAGGCCCCTGCCGCAGAGAGAGATCTACCCCCAACTTGTTGCTTGGAGAAGCGACTGACCCTGAGGGAGTTGGAGGCGGATGAGCGAAGAGCTCGATAAGGAAGATATTTAGGAAGAGAGAGTTGAAGATATTGAGGCTCCAGGCCCCAGAAGGCCTTGTAAACGATGCAGAGGGTTTTGAACTTAATCCTCGCAGCCACTGGGAGCCAGTGCAGAGAATTCAGTCCTGGAGAGATGCGATCCCTGGGCTTGAGGCCAAGGACAAGTCTCGCAGTCCTGTTCTGGATAAGTTGCAGAGTGCCGAGAGTAGAAGCAGGCAGATTTAGAAAGAGGCTATTACAATAGTCCAGCCTAGAGAGAACCAGAGCTCTGGAGACGCCCACACCTCCAATCCCTACTTACCTTACCTTTCCTTCCATCTCGCTGGTCCCAGCAACGCCATTTCCCTTTCACTTCCGTGATTGGTAATCGGTGCTGCAGGGTCCTTTTGCTTTTTTGTTTTTTTGGTCAGGTCATTTGCAGGGGTGCCCCCCGTAATCACCGCTCACTATACAGCAGCCACTGCAGCCTTTTTATTTATTTATTGTTTTGGTCAGAACAGCTGCAGGAGATACCCTGTATAGTATAGTGAGCGGGGTGTTGCGGGGAATAACCCACAGCTGTTCCGACCAAAAACATGAAATAAATTACCTACACCACCAAATACATACCACAAAATGTCCTACGAACATTTAGTCAGTAGGACATTTAGTAGTATCTATTTTAGGTAATTTGGTGGTGTAGGTCAATGGATTCAGTGATTTTGACCAAATCCTAAATGCCAGAAGTAGACATGACAACTTTGCTCCTGTATATGCTAAACAAGAGGGCACTGCCAATTCGGGGCACAGCAGTCTGCCGGCAACCATAATTGACTTGCGAGGACCTGGGAAAATGTTTTTGTTCTTGGTACTGACCAAATTCATATGGCTGAAACCCATCACACTAAGGGAGATTTAAGAGGTAGTGGGCTCACAAAAAGTAAAGGTAATACCCCTGTCCGGACCATGTTCCACCAAAGCCCAGTCAAATTTGAACGTACAACCTGGTATTCTCGCCTGTGTATTTTGTTTAATAGCATTACATCCACAAATATGATTGCTCCATCACCGAAACTGAGTGAGATCATACCTATTTTTAAGGAAGACCTGGGATTTAATAGGCCATTATTGCTTCTGTCCTATTCATTATATGTATATATATACTTAAGAAAACCATCACTATCACTGAAAAGAATCACATGTGAATCAGAGTACATAGTGTATGCACTCAAATGCACTTGCAAGAAATGGTACATTGGAAGCACAAAGTGTAAGCTGAAAATACGTATCCAACAGCATATCAGAGAAATCAAAAATCGTGACTTCGCATACCCTATAGCCAAACATTTTTGGGAGAAGCATGAAGGGAAGCTTCGCGACTTTTCATTTATGGGGTTACAACAAATCAACATCGGGTTAAGGGGAGCAGATAGAGAAAAACTATTGAGACAGCGAGAAACACGATATATTAACCACTTTGAGAGTAAGATCCATCTAGGACATAATATTGATGAGGAGCTTTATACATTTTTGGGTGAATCATTTTAGGAATCAAGTTTTGTACCGGTGACATATACTTTTTGCATAACCATGAGAAATTTTGCACTATTGTTTGCTATTACTTGCGAAGATGAAATTAATTATTGCAGTTTTTAATGATGGATAGCCTATTCCCTTACATTGTTGTTTGTTATTATTGTTCTTGCAACATTTTTAATACTCCTGCCCATATAAAACTTATATTTTTTTGGTTGGCAGAGAGCCTTTTAGTAGCAACATTAGACACCCTGAAGGATTCCGGATATTCCCTCGTGCCCTCCACGTGTTTATACGATGAACCAATTTTTGGGGTCTTTGAAGATGGGCATTGGGTCCCACTGTGGTTAAATAAACCTAACCACAGTATGTAAATAAACGCAGGCACCCTAGTTCTGAGTTGGCAGTCGCTAGAGGAAATGCACTATGCACTTTATATTAGACATGGAGAACAGTGTGTGAAGAGATATGGCAACTATAATATTTTGTATACTCATATGAATATTATGTAATCAGGATGTGATGCACTAAGCACATAAGTTTTAACCTACATGAAGAATGTGGAATTTGTCTTGTTCAATAGGTGAGCTGGCACACGGTTTATGCCACTTGATCGAGTGGTCCCTGCAGTTTAGCATTTGATGACCTATTACACATTGTTGAATTTATATGTGTCATGGGTGGCCTAAAGGTATAGGTAACCACATCTTCAGGCTATCATATCTTCTCCTGTCCTCAGACATTGCTGGACTCAATATGTCATATTAATGTAATAGTAGAGATAACCATATTTTCCCCAGGCACTAGGCAATAACATCTTTCCCTGTCATCAGCACAATGTATAAGATTGTACTCTGTATCGTCTTCGAATACAAATAAGGCGATTGACTCATATAAAATGCTAATCTGTACTATACATTTGTTATTGGCATTATGTATGCGGTTGTACTTGACATTTGATAATGCAGATTGATACAGACAAACAACACATTGTGTGGGATAGATATTGCCTACTGAACCATAAGGACATTGAAAATGGCTGCAAAAAAGTCTTGGGTATCACTGTGGGGTCTTAAATTAGTCCCTTGTTTGTTTTCATGCCCATCACGTGGTTCGGAGGGAGAAAGGAATAAAGGAGTGTCTAGAATGTTATCAAGATCATGTGACCAAGCTACAAGCCGTAGCGAAACGCGTCATCTGTGGAGTGCCTTTGTCAGGCTGGGCGAGGGCTGGAGGTTTCTTCCATATGAAATCTTTTTTAAAACTAATTTTTTGACTAATAAAGCTAAAACTTTTTACTTCCCTTGGATTACGGTGCAGTTTGTGGTTGTGAGCTGGGAACCTGCCTTTGGAATTCCACTCTGAGATTGCGGGTCAACATCACTCCGTTCAGTCGGAGCGAAAGAATTCAAAATATATATATATATATATATATATATATATATATGATCGGCTTATAAAGCATCTTACGTTCAGTAACACATGTTGTCCCGATCGTAAAGAACAGTAACACTCTACATCTGCTTTTTGAAGATGGTGCATTGGTGATTGCCAAAACTGGAAAAGCACTGGTGGCTCTGCAGCTGTCAATTGAAGACTTCTGTAATGAACATTGCCTGAAAATGAACTCAGACAAATCAAAGATCATGATCCTGGGGAAAAATTCTAAGCCAAATCTAAAATCAAAAATAGAAAACAGAGAGTTTGAGGGGGTAAACTCCTGCAATTATTACGATATTGGATTTTCCTAGAAGGGGTGCTGGCATGACCAAAACTCTGGAACATAGCAGAAAATGAAACAGAGGAAGTGAGGGATTCTGGCCTTCCAATCCAGAATGGGGCCTGTGTAGGTAAAGGCCCTTTACAGTGGTGAATTGGGGGGCCATCGCTGAGGGGTAGTTTGTACTCCATGGAAAATGCCTTTCTGAAGAGGTTGCTAAATGTCACTCTGATCATAATGAGGCCCTATGTGTTTGTGCACAGGTTTTGTTAAGGAAATGCATTTGCACCTCTTTGAGGCCAAAAGAAGCTGGTATAGATACGTGCTGATAATATTCATTTTAATACATTGAGGCATTTTCTCCCACCGCTCAGATATCCCAAATGTATTGCTCAATATAATGTAGAATCTCAAATTTGGGCATTTTCTCGTGCCTGTTCTCGCTCCATGTCTGGCAAGTCTTCATATTTCAATCCACTCGTCTCAGTGGATTGAATACTTTGGCTTAAGTACCGGTCTTCATACCGAGGATGTACTTGTGTGCTCGATAGAACAGAACTGAATTAAATGTACACTGAGAAGGTGTCATCCTATAAGCGATCTGCATACCGAACAAGACACAGGGTTAACCATAGTGGCTTTTTGCTGGTCCCTGGGCGCACTAAACACCAGGCATTGAATCTAGCTAGTACTCGTAAATCTGTTAGAACAGAGCTGGATGTAACTGTGCAGCAAGAATGTGTCTTCCAATAAACAATCGCAGACTCAATGGGACACATGAACGACCATAGACCTCCCGTTCGCTTAACCTAATAAAGATTAGGAATAGGGCAACCCAACACGGATGACACTGCCAAGCAGACCAAGACAACCTCTAGCCTGGTAATCAGAACAAACTCTGTTCTAGGCAGCGATTTTCTCTCAGAGAACCAGTTATCCGAACCTCTAGAATAGATACGGTCAGCTCGACAGGCACTGGAAGGCAGTCTGAGATAGGGGTCACCCACCTATCTGCACAGAAACTAACACATAAAGATATGCTCACTCCATCCTCTACACCAACGGTCTTTAGAATGCAGCTATACCTGACGAATAAATCACCCTAGCTGCACACATAATATCTTACAAACGCACCAACAATGCAAGAATGCAGATCCCGAATTTAACAGCCTTGCTGTACACAGTCTACTGATCTCACACAACCAGTACACCAGGCCAGGCATTAGAATGCAGCTACACACCACGTATACCGCACTGGCTGCACACATACTGAGTGCCCCCAAGCACCATTTACTACTCCACTCTCTCCACTGACCTGGACTACGGTTTCCGAGGGCGTTCAACCCACAGCGCTTTGAGATCATACCAATGATATATAAGGCGCTATACAAATGCACAATAACATAACAGTAACATTACACATTCGCAGCCATAGAGAAACTAAATTTGCTTGTGTTCACAGAAACTACCCAGTCTAATGCAAGAGTTTACCTGAAAACAACTATTTAGTTTGCAAAGGTAGCGGGCGCCCCTCTCCTGACAGAACAAGGCCTGATAACCTGTTCAGTGGTTATTAACCACTTGAGAGTTCGCAGCCACTGCTTTTACTCACTGTGCCTTTCACAGATGGGAAATATCCATTTGCATATCAGTCTTTGTCCTGCCCAGGGGCAGTCCAGCACCGAAATGCAATGGCAATTCCAACCTGAACGAGAGTACCACCAGCAACCCCATACACGTGTTTCACCCTTGTTGGGGATCATCAGTGAGGTGAAGCTGATGCCTCTCTAAGCACAGTGAGAGGGACAGTGAGTAAAAGCAGTGGCTGCGAACTCTCAAGTGGTTAATAACCACTGAACAGGTTATCATGTCTGTTCTTGCGAGAGAGGGGCGCCTGCTACCTTTGTAAAACTATTTTTTAAGGAACCTGGGATTGGTAACCCTAGGTCTCCTGGGGGCAACCAGACGTGGTCTCCCTCTCACTGTGCTTAGAGAGGCATCAGCTTCACCTCACTGATGATCCCCAACAAGGGTGAAACACGTGTATGGGGTTGCTGGTGGTACTCTCGTTCAGATTGGAATTGCCATTGTATTTCGGTGCTGGACTGCCCCTGGGCAGGACAAAGACTGATATGCAAATGGATATTTCCCATCTGTGAAAGGCACAGTGAGTAAAAGCAGTGACTGCAAACTCTCAAGTGGTTAATAACCACTGAACAGGTTATCATGTCTGTTCTTGCGAGAGAGGGGCGCCCGCTACCTTTGTAAAACTATTTTTTAAGGAACCTGGGATTGGTAACCCTAGGTCTCCTGGGGGCAACCAGACGTGGTCTCCCTCTCACTGTGCTTAGAGAGGCATCAGCTTCACCTCACTGATGATCCCCAACAAGTGTGAAACACGTGTATGGGGTTGCTGGTGGTACTCTCGTTCAGATTGGAATTGCCATTGTATTTCGGTGCTGGACTGCCCCTGGGCAGGACAAAGACTGATATGCAAATGGATATTTCCCAGCTGTGAAAGGCACAGTGAGTAAAAGCAGTGGCTGCGAACTCTCAAGTGGTTAATAACCACTGAACAGGTTATCATGTCTGTTCTTGCGAGAGAGGGGCGCCCGCTACCTTTGTAAAACTATTTTTTAAGGAACCTGGGATTGGTAACCCTAGGTCTCCTGGGGGCAACCAGACGTGGTCTCCCTCTCACTGTGCTTAGAGAGGCATCAGCTTCACCTCACTGATGATCCCCAACAAGGGTGAAACACGTGTATGGGGTTGCTGGTGGTACTCTCGTTCAGATTGGAATTGCCATTGTATTTCGGTGCTGGACTGCCCCTGGGCAGGACAAAGACTGATATGCAAATGGATATTTCCCATCTGTGAAAGGCACAGTGAGTAAAAGCAGTGGCTGCGAACTCTCAAGTGGTTAATAACCACTGAACAGGTTATCATGTCTGTTCTTCATGTCTGTTCTTGCGAGAGAGGGGCGCCCGCTACCTTTGTAAAACTATTTTTTTTAGGAACCTGGGATTGGTAACCCTAGGTCTCCTGGGGGCAACCAGACGTGGTCTCCCTCTCACTGTGCTTAGAGAGGCATCAGCTTCACCTCACTGATGATCCCCAACAAGGGTGAAACACGTGTATGGGGTTGCTGGTGGTACTCTCGTTCAGATTGGAATTGCCATTGTATTTCGGTGCTGGACTGCCCCTGGGCAGGACAAAGACTGATATGCAAATGGATATTTCCCATCTGTGAAAGGCACAGTGAGTAAAAGCAGTGGCTGCGAACTCTCAAGTGGTTAATAACCACTGAACAGGTTATCATGTCTGTTCTTGCGAGAGAGGGGCGCCCGCTACCTTTGTAAAACTATTTTTTAAGGAACCTGGGATTGGTAACCCTAGGTCTCCTGGGGGCAACCAGACGTGGTCTCCCTCTCACTATGCTTAGAGAGGCATCAGCTTCACCTCACTGATGATCCCCAACAAGGGTGAAACACGTGTATGGGGTTGCTGGTGGTACTCTCGTTCAGATTGGAATTGCCATTGTATTTCGGTGCTGGACTGCCCCTGGGCAGGACAAAGACTGATATGCAAATGGATATTTCCCATCTGTGAAAGGCACAGTGAGTAAAAGCAGTGGCTGCGAACTCTCAAGTGGTTAATAACCACTGAACAGGTTATCATGTCTGTTCTTGCGAGAGAGGGGCGCCCGCTACCTTTGTAAAACTGAAAACAACTATGGTCATTGCTAAAACCGAGTTGAGATGACCTGCCCCCAGTTTCATCATATACCAAGAACGCATCGGCTGAAACTACACTTTCGAGGAAAGAACTAAAGAAGGAGTAATGAAGCCCAGAAAACATTACTTAATGTGAAGAACCAAAGTGATCTAAATAGAGAGTTTCTCTTTTCCCAAGCACAACAAATTAGAAGTTGGATAAAGAATGCGAGTAGACTTTAACATGAAGCGTTTAGTGTGCCTTCCAGTTAGATTTCGCTTGGACGGCTATGTATGAGCACTGAGATTTAATGCTAGTTTTAGGCTTCAAACATGAAATTGTGTCATTATTGTATATTTGCGTATGCTTAATTAATGATCAAATAAAGAAGCACCACTACTACTACTGCTCTGCAATGCGTGGCTATATATCACATTAGGTACCAAACAGGAAACTAAGAATTTGTGGCCAGTAAAAAGACCACAGTGATTTCATCTGTATACACACGTAGAAGAACGATTTCCAATGATACGATGGCTCGAGCAATAATGGCAGCGTGCACACACTTGTTTTAGGATTGGTCGCATACTGCCAATGTGTTTCCCCTTCGCTGTTCACCAAACATCAACAAACTGTGACAACAAAACAAAAAAAAAAACAAAAAAACGCAGCTCGTCCAATTTCTCTCCAAAATCAAAGAAAGCAATACCCATCACAGCCAACCGTGGAATCAAAGCGACTGCCGCAAACACGATGATGCCTCACAGATGTGACATCTGCGCAGCTGGTAATGACGAGCTCGTGGTCGTTATTTCCACACGGCATTACGGCGCGCAGCGGAAAATAGGCTGCAGGACATTACGGCGCCAGAGCCGGTAAGCCCAAGTAACAAGCTTACAATTTGTCAGTGCTTGGTGTAAAAATATGCTTAGTTTAACGAGAAGTCTCTCTGTCTAACTTTAGGCCGAACATGTTGGCCTTTCCTGTGGTGGAGCACTTGCTCATGCGCTGAAAAACCACCTGCAAAAATGGCAATATCTCTATATGGCAGGCATGGCTGTCACGACTAAGGGCCAAGTTACACGCGCATGCCAAGGCGACCTATGGTGGCGTGCAGTGCCTTATAAAATGCTGCTCGCTTAACATTGTACAACGGCTATGATTACATAAATAACAATTATTATAATAATACGAATAATAACATAAAGAATGATATTAATCATAATTACTGACAGATTCCTCCTGATTTTAAGCTCTGTAATAAGAGGTATTATTGTTATGCTACTCCCTAGTAGTCAATGTACTGACCCTAGGTGTAGGGGGCTCTGAGTCAGCCGTGTCAGTTTTGCACCGGAGCCTGCAGGTTGCACAGATATCTGAGTCTAGTAGATGTTCATACATGCATGAGGGAACGATTGCTAATTCGACATTATGATATCGAAACATATCGAAGACCAACACAATTGACATGTGTCTGCAGTCAGACACTCACATGTTGTGGAGTCTTTTGAATTGTAACTTTCAAAAAGGCAGGGTGCAAAGGCAACAAACCAATCAAAAAGCGGTGGCAATCATTGTCAAGTAACGGCAAATGCGTCCCAGGCATTGCAATGTGTTCGTATTGATAAGCAGGATGGCACAGCCTACCTTGCCTGTAGACCAGGGTTAGGCCCTGAGTGATCTGATGCACCACATGAGCCCATTACCCGCCCTACCCGCCAGGCCACATTGAATGGTCCTAAATCCAAATTATTCAATGAGTTGCAGATAGGCAAACAAACCTGTTTGCTAGGTAGTTGACAAACCACTCATAATCAATCACTAATCCAGCCACCATTCAGTATTTGTATTTTATTTTATGTTATACAGTTATACAATATCTTTTAACATTGTTCAGTTCATCAAACACACGCCAAAAAAAAGACTAAAATGGCGTTACATTTTTCTACCTTCTTTAAAAAAAAGAGAAACCAACAAATTCGTACTCACATATATGCTCAAGGAAGGAAAAATAAGGAAAGACAATAAAACCTTCTAAAACAATCAATATAACTCCTGACTTCTGAAGTTTCTTCTATTATTTCACACTCTGCCTGCAAATCAACCTGGATATACGGCCCACCCTCTTTGCCAACCAAATTTGGAATTGCCACTGCCACCTCTTCCAGGATCGACTTTACTGACGGCTGATTCAGCAAGGCATTCACAAATTTCCTCGAGGCCTGCATATTAAAGTTTTGAGACAGCTTATTTTTAGAGTTTTTCACTTGCTTGTCCATTATTTTCTTAGGCTTATTTGACGCCCCCCGGATCTCCTTTATAGAGTCATTCACAACCCCCATGGACAACTCTACCACCTCAACGTTGCTCACAAGAGGCTCCTCTAATTCGGGAGAAATGGTCAACTTTACCGGAAATTCACCCAAGATGTCATTGTGGTCACTCTCGGGACCAAGGAGATCGAAGATTAAATTAATACATCATTAAGTGAAGTGTCAGTGTTCACAATAGATAGTGCCTGAGAGGAATTCTTCTGTCTCACTGGTACGCTATGAGCACAAGCTGGGAAATAACAAGGGCCACCAATAAGGCTATCCCCTGGGACAGGCTCATCACTAATACGATCAAGTCTATCAGCAAAGGCCCCCCTGAGATAGATATGAGGGAAGGATGCTGGTTAAATAAAAAGACCCTCATATTGCTATGCACCTTGATGTTCTCAAATTTAAACAAAGGGAACTCTAGGAGAACAGAGTGAGTTTTTGTTTCTGCTTTGATTCCATCATTGTTACGCTCACCTGGTCTCTGCGGGGACGTTGGGACACGGTTGGAGCACTCCCTGGTCGTGGCTCCCCTGGATCGGTTCTCTCCCTCAGCTGCTGCAATGTTGACTGCTCCGGTTGCTGGTACTGCCTCTGAGGGAATACGAGAGGCAATAAGAATGGTGGTATCGTGATTCCCCCAAACCCTTAGTTCCAAAACGAGATGAGCAAGCGTTTGCCCATGTACGCTGACCTGATTTCTTGTAAGGATGAGCTCTCCGTCCTGCTTCTCATTAGCAGGGGTGCCTTGGATGGACCTAGTTGCTTCACTGGTCCGTGGATGTGGCGGCCCAGACCGGCTGCTACCGACCACTTGGAAGGTAAGAGTCTTTTAACAATGATTATTGTCCGTGTTCTAATGCAATGTCATTTTTGCCATGATTATATTTTGTAATTCTTGCAATGTCTTTTCTCTCCCCTATCGGTGTGAAGATGATTTCACAGAGTCACAGTGTGTAGAGCGAGCCCCAATGAAGCCCAAGAGAACGGCGAAGCTCTCAAGCAGGTGGTAAATTGGCTTTCAGGGTAGAACGCAAGACTCAGGTGTTGCACAGCCAAGCGTAAGTTATTTATGCAGTTACCAACCTTGTGTGTTCTTTTCTCTTGCAGGGATGGCCTCGCGACGTCAAGCGGGAAGCGACTGTCCAAAGGCCTGTCCACGGTTGCAGGATGGAAGACTCCGTGAAGAGGAAGGATGGAAGAAGCTCCCGCGTGGCTGGATGTCCGGAACAGGTAAGGAAGCGCTCCAATTTTGATGACTTTGGAACCAGGTAAGATGGTGCAGCTGGCACCAGGTAATGCGCCTTCAGCGATGGTGTAGCTGGAGCCAGGTAAGATGCGCTTTCAGCAATGGCGTAGCTGGAGCCGGGTAAGATGCGCCTTCAGCGATGGTGTCGCTGGAGCCAGGTAAGTTGCGCTTTCAGCGATGGGCTGGGACCAGGAGGATGCGCGTCGAGGTGATGAGCTGGAAACAGGTAAGGACTCTGCAGGCACCCTAAGCGTTACGCTGCAGAAAGCAGACTAACACGAAGCGCCAGGACGTTGGCGGGTTGGCCTTAAATAGGCCGGCCCTTCCCTTTGACACCACCTTGTGGCTCCGACTTGCCACTCCCAGAGGTTCTTGCACATACTCCCCAATGTTATCCTATTGCCACGCCCGGCCTGGATGCACGTGCCTTAGGAATAAAGTGTGCCAGGACTGGGTCCATTTGGACCCTGTAGGTGGTAGAAACATGGGCCCTTGTCCGGTGGCCATGACACTCATTTAGTGAAACCAAGATAAATAGGACCTGGTTATCTCAGTCAATATGTCATCTTGCCCAGCACCCAGCTTGTGATCCATGTTTCTGAAGGCTGCAGAACGTTTTCTTGGGGGCACTTGGGTGGGGATTGACATAAAAGAGGAAATGGAAGAATCCTACAGGCCCAACATTAACACATCCGGGAGGTTATCTGCCATTGGAGAAGTGTTCAGTTGAGGTACAAACGAGTTAAGTGTGCTAGACCTGCTAGACTACAAGCGGTCGCGCTCCTCTGCGGCAATACCATCGGGTCTGGGAATTCCATTCGATCATCAATAACAGCCGATGCTGCTGCACTCACAGGAGCCAGGTCTGATGGAATCCCAAGAATAGGGGGAAGAAAAGCAGTAATTTCCCCCAAATTAGAACAAGACATAAGTTGTTGATTTTAAGTTGCAGGACCTGCCATTGTTGCACTTTTGCAGGGAGGCCAGATGTAACCACTGTCCACAATAGAACCCTGGGCAACGACTGTGGTGTCCTCCCCAGGCAATGCAGGAAGAGGGAGGCTTACGGACAATTGCATTTCTTGGTCTGTAATCGGGCATGAAAGTTCTGACGGGTTGCAGCCATGATACCACTTTTTTCAAACTACTCTTTAGATCATTTATACAGTGGCAACAGCAGTGTGATCACACACAGTGAGCCTCCAATTTAAAGACAGAGATGCCTTTTCCTCAATTATTGTTTTTGTTAGCACTGAGAAATCAGAGAATCAGAAGGGTGTCTATTTGAAGTATTTTGCATGGATTCATCCGCTAAACAATAGACGTTTGCAAATACCTGTAATTGAGCACCAGATTAAATGAAAAAGTGCTGACAAGCTAGTTAGAGGGATAAAGGGATTCCAGTTGGATTTGAGTGGACATAAGCAGGAAGTAGGAAGAGCAAAGTTCAAGGAGGAGCAATAGAAGAGTCGAGAGAAGATGAGGGAGAAGATTAGGAGTTTGGTAGAATGACAGGAAAGAAAAGGTTTTGCTTTGCGGATATTAAACGGGTAAGATCTACAGGAACGAGAGAGAGAGGAGATGTGGTAAGTGAAAGGAAGGGTAGACACCAAGTAAACCTCAGGATTACAAGAAGTAGAAGAGATGAGTAGATTAGATGGCGGAAAGGAAATAGAAATTGGAGTCAGAGGAGGGATAGAAGAGGCAGGAAAGACTAGAACCTCTGTTTTGGAGGAGCTTAATACCAAGTAGTGGTCGGCCATCCAAGATTAAGTGGCCAGTAAACAGAATGAAATTGTAGCAGGAATCTCTGCTGATGAGAAGCAAGAGAAGGGTAGAAAGAGTTGGGTGTTTTCAGTGTAGAAGTGGTGGGAAAGACCAAAAGAAGAGATGATAGCAGCAAAAGGGCAAGTGTAATGTGAAAATAGGAGGGGACCCAGGTAAGAGCCTTAGGGGACCCCTTAAGAGAGAAGAAGAGATGGAGAGCCATTGCCAACCCAAGAGACGGATTAGGATTTAAACAAGTTGAGTACAGGACTTGAAAAACCCAGAGAGGAAAGAAAGGAAAGACAAATAGAGTGATGAACAGTTTCATAAACTATTGAGAGATCATGGATAATTAGAAGAGAAGAGTGTTTGGTATTGCTTGCACAGAAAAGAGAGTTACAGACAGAGAGTAGATCTATCTCAATGGAATGATGAGGGTGAAAGTTAGATTGAAAAAAGGGAAGCAGTGATTTAAAAAAATCTTTTTTATGAAGGAAAAATAATCAATGTGAAAGAAAGAACAATACAGTAAAGAAGACACACCCATACGTAGACTGCCCCACCCACACCCACTCCTGTCTGCCCCACCCTCCTAAGGAATCCAAAGCGTGCCCACTCTCCACTACTGAATGATATCAAAAACATAAACAGATTGCACATTGAGTAAATAAAATACAATAAACAGGTTGACAGTCCCTTCTTCGCTGTTCGGAACTCCACACCGATCCATCTGCATAAGTCGGTAATTATGTACAAAATGTAAAGGGGTGGCGCTCCATCTCTGACACCGCCCATTGGGTATTTACTCCCATGTGGCCTTGTCGATGCCAGATTGACAGGAATAAATGTATTGTTCAAACAATTCCCACAATCGCACTGCTTTGTTAGACCTTCGCCGGTTCAGATATGCTTCCCACACATTCTTCCCCTGTCCCTCAGGAGACTTCCATTTGAGAACAATGGTTTTGCAAGCTGCGAACAACATAATATGTAATGGCCTAACCACATTAGCATAATTGTGCCAGTCTTCCACCCCCACCCCAAATAACATGGGTGCAGGTCCCAGAACCGGGATGCCCCCAGAATCCTACTCAGCCTTTCAGTGACCACTACCCAGTACCTATGGACAATAGGCCAGGACCAAAATATGTGTCACAGAGTCCCACGTTCCTCACAACCCCTCCAGCATGCTTGGAATGCAGATCATTGCATCACAATCATTCTGAACAGAGCATAGTAATATCGTTGGATGATTTTAAATACAATTTCTCGATTTCCTCTATTGTATGACACATCTTTGATTAATGAGAAATAAGTATAAATGTCTGCTCTATCTAACTGAATATCAAGATCCTCAGCCCACTGTTCCGCTAAAACCATATTCCTCCCGAAATTGTTCCGAATTCTCAGGAGGTAAAAGGATTTAAGTTTAGGGAAAACAGATGGATCTGCTGCCAATTCTAGCTCCCAGCTCTAAGCCTGTCGAGAGAAGGCCTCTTTTGTGTGACCTGTGCCATATTCTGTGCAACCACAGCTCAATTCTCTAGCCAGGCTGTCAGCAGCAATCGGAGCACTAACCTAGCCTCTACAAATGGTATTGGCATGGCCTCTTCAAACAGGTCAAGTATGCACGTATTGAGCTTCCCTGTTTTTTTTTTAACACATCAAAAGAGTGTCCTGAGGCTAATGGTATTGATTTAACATTGACCACAGTCTTCTTCAATAGGTGAGACCAGAGCCTTAGAGACACCCCCACAATGGGGTGTCACGTAACGTGGCATGAAATACAGGACCATGGGAGGGAAATAGCCTCTTGAGGCTTCAGAGGCTGTAGCACTGCTGACTCACCTTGATGCCATCTAGCTGTCTAACCCAAATGTATCCATCCTTTGATCCAACATGCCCATGCCACCAAAAGTAAACCTGTCATGAAGGGAGTTTGAGACCCCATGGGGTATTTTGAATCACACCCCATCTCCCCCTCCCCATTTCCAAAAAACCTGAGAAGAGGAAGATGCAACTAAGATCAATGAGAATTACCCATAGTAAAAACATTGGGAAGCAAGACAGGGCCAACTACTATTACAACCTACCACTAGGCTGTCCACCTAATATAGTCAGGCAGGGTCAGGCACTTTACTCCAACTGTGCACAACTGATGCCACTTGACTCTTACTTACACTATAAAAGGTGCAATTCTGCCAGAAGCAGAGAGCAAGCTGGGGATGCTGCCCAGACCAGAGAAGGCAAGGAGCAGAGAGCAGCAGGAGCTGAAGCATGGAGGAGAGCAGCGTGCCGAGATGCTGGCCCGGTTTTTGTGAGGGGCTCCAGCGTGGCTAGGGAGCTGTGCCTTCAAGGAGCCGGAGTGAAGCAGCCTGCATACTGCTGGTGGCGTTTGGCACAGTGCTTGTTTCCTTGGGACCTGTGCCGGCCCCAAGGGTGTCTAAGGGGCAGGTAGTGAGACCCTGACCTCAACCCTGTGTATCCAGAGGGAGACCACCTGTCAACGCGATGCTGCCCAGTGAGTTTCGTGAAAGTAAGATAGAGAAACTCAGGAGCGTGCATGTGACTGAAGCAGAGCTGGAGAAAGACACCATTTTTAAAGCGGCACGGAACGAAAAGAGAGAGAAAGCATAAGAAGTACAGAAGGTGTAAGAAAGAATGGAAAGAGAGAAAACAAAAGGAAGGAAAAGCTGCTAGTGGTGATGAAGGAGAGTAAAGGCATGTGAAATGTGCAAGAGCCAGGAGAAACAAACGTACAGGTGCACATGTGCATGATAAAGAAACGAAAGTGTGCGAGAGACACGATATAAGGACAAGGAACCAAAGGAAGGTGCAAGTGTGTACAGTGAAGAAAAGGGTGCAAGTGTGCACGGTGAAGTAAAGGCAAAGGAAAGAGGTGCAAGTGTGTACAGTGAAGACAAGTAAGAAATCCTCTATGTAACTATGCATGTAATTGCAATGCAGGAATAGAGACATAAATACTTAGAAAGAAAAATCACTCACCCTGCTGTAGGACAGCAAGACAAGATCGTGTGTGTGTAACCTACTCAGTTATGTGATGTGAATTGGAAAACATCCTTATACCTAGAGAAGAAAATTAATGTATGAATGTTTTTAAAGTATGGCTAGACAACTGGCATAGGTGTATCAGAGTCTAATATAAGTACAGCTGGTAAATTGTAAAATTGCTTACCCAGAATACCAATCTAGATAATAATGAAGATGATAACGTGGTGTTCTGTTCCTCAAGTGGACAGGTAATCCATATCTGAAAGGAGCAGTCCTGTCAAGACTCTATGCTGTTTTCAGGAGCCTGTGTCAAAACGGCACAATATTTCCAAATTTGGTGTTGTGGCTAACTTTAGAAGAAATGGCTTGATCTATGTGTTCAAGAGTAAGCTCTTTGAAAAACATACCTACTGTTGTTTACAGATGGCGTGTTGCTGTATTCTCAGCCAAGAGCATAAAACGCTGCACAGAGCAGTTTAACGATTGCTGTTATTTATAGATACGTCATAACAGGCATCAAGACTTA
The DNA here is from genome assembly GCF_040938575.1 of Ambystoma mexicanum. Lineage (NCBI taxonomy): Eukaryota > Metazoa > Chordata > Amphibia > Caudata > Ambystomatidae > Ambystoma > Ambystoma mexicanum. The sequence goes on from NC_090941.1 coordinate 762,771,214, forward strand.
ATCACGTGACGACCCCCCCAACATGCAGGACGTCATCACGCGATGGCATCAATGATGTCAATGATGTAAACAATGTGACATTGACTTGTGTTGTTTCCGATAATTAAACAATGTCCCAGTGTATTTGAAATCATTCTCAACCAGTGGGGTTTGGTCATTTAATCCTAGTTGGATTATGCTGAGTGTAACTAAATATACATCATGAGAAAAAAAGAAATTATAGGAGTGAAACATCATATTCCGCATATGTATGAAATTTATGGCCAGAGTACATAGGTACAATCTTGTGGTCATGGTGAGAGGTGCACTATTAAATTCAATCATTCTTCCATGTCTAACCAGTTGGATAAATTACGATTAAGACATACATGTATATGTTTCATAATCTGACTCCTCGCAGTGTACAATCTTTCTGGCTTCATTGTAATATGTAATGAACATGAATAGGAGGCAATATGTTAGTAATATCTTGTTTTGCCATAAAATGATATCCGAGTTATGTACAAAATGACTTAATCCTTGAACTTTTTTTTTTTTTAAATAAAACATTTTATTGTTTTTAATAACATGAAAACATACAGCCTTGCACAGCAAGGTAGCGGTTATTCCCTTTTCCCACCCAACAAAATTCCACACCATGGCTCCAATGCAATGGAGTCTCTTAACACATCTAGTTGAGTTTGTTGCGCTGTTGTCTCATAATTCTAGTTTCCTTTGCATGTCTTTGGGTACTGGCTCGGTCTGTCGGTGCAGATTAACTCTCAGTGTGCATCACCCCACTTTTGCCATATTTTCTGGGCTTTCTCAGGGCATCCCCTAGCCGTGTAAACTCTTTTCTCCATTGCAATACAAATGTGCATGTCTGTGGTCCATTGCATGTAGCTCGGTGTCGTCTCAGAACCCCAGAGTTGCACTATGTTTCTCTTGATTAATGCAGTGGTGGTGGATAAAAACAGTTTTTCGTAGCGTGATAGCTTGATCTCCTCCTCTATCCCCAGCAGTAGCTGTTTTGGGTTTCTGTGGATCGTTTTGCCCATCACCCTTGACAGTTCATCGCAGCACTGCTGCCAGTATTGTTGAATCAAGGTACATTCCTATAGTATGTGGTAATAAGAGCCTTCTTCCCTTTTGCATCTCAAGCAGGATGAGTTAGCGGTCGTGCCCCAGTTGAATAATGCCACCCTTGGGTAATAGATTCTGTGTAATATCTTCAGTTGGATTAATCTGAGCCTCGAAGAAATAGCTAATTGTCTGGGGAACATCAAAGCAGCCACCCATTCCTCCGGAGGTATGGCACCCACATCCCTCTCCCATTTAGTTCTCAGACCCAACAGTTCCCCGGTAGCAAAGGAGGTTATGGCACTGTACATAGTGGATGTGACTTTGTCCTTAATCGTTTCTGGGAAAAGATTACGTTCTAGTGGGGTATAGTCAGGCATGTCAACCATTTCAGGGAGATGGGTCTGCAGTGCGTGTTTAAGTTGCATGTAGTGATGCTGCTCATTGGGTGGGAGTGCGAAGGTGGTGGTTAAGTCTGCAAATGATATTATTTTGTTTTCTCTCACTACGTCCCCAATTCTGTTAATGCCTAATTGGGACCAAGAGTGCCATTTCAGTAGCTTATTCACTTCCGGGAGGTGTTTATTGTTCCACAGTGGTTGTACTGGAGTTAGTTTTTTGTCCCAGCCTAAGTATTTATGTGTATCTGTCCATACTCGAGTTATGTGTGACATCATGGATGGGGTAGTAGACCGGTCCTTTTTATGATAGAGGTGTTTCATAATGGGTCTTTCTTGCTGGTTGGGGTCCTGCGTTCTGTTGTGTGGTAATGTGGTGTCCCCGTGGAGTTTATCGTTCACTATTGCCATCTGGCTGGCCCAGTAGTAGGTTTGTAGACGGGGGGAGTCCAATTCCACCTTCCCATATGGATCTTTGTAGGGTGGTGAGTGCCAAACGAGGGTGACCCCCGTTCCATAGCAATTTCCTAAGTGTCTGGTCTATTTCATGGAATTCACTGGGCACTATGGGTAATGGAGCATTTTGTAATATATACAGAAAGCAGGGGAGAGCCATCATTTTAAAAAGTGCAGCTCTACCTAGTAGTGTTAATGGTAAGGACATCCAGTGGCGGACATCTTCTTTGAATCTCGCCGTTATTGGGTGTAGGTTCTTGGGCACATAGTCTGTTAGGTTGTTCATAATTTGTATGCCTAGGTACCTGAATTGCTCCTTCTCCACACGGTAGGGGCATTCGTCTGGCATTGCGTTATCCGTTTGCTTCAGTGGGAATAATATGGACTTAGACCAGTTGACACGAAGACCGCTGAACATGCCATACCTATTTAATAATTGCGTCACTATGGGGCAGGTTTCGCGTGGGTCCTTTGGGTATATTAGCAGGTCGTCTGCGTATAAGGACACCTTGTCCTCCCAGTCGCTCGACCACCTGAAGCCACTCCATGTTTGTGTAGATCTTAATAGGATTGCTAGAGATTCAATTGCTAGCGCGAAGATCAAAGCTGATAGGGGGCAACCTTGTCTCGTGCCTTTGCCTAGGCGGAAAGGGTTTGAAACATGTCCATTCACCTTTGTTACCACTTCTGGGAGGTTATATAGCAGTTTAACCCAGCTAATAAAGTACGGTCCTATGCCCATGCGTTGCATAATTGCCCAGATTGCTTCCCAGGCTTTTTCAAAATCTATGGCTAGTAGGGCCAGGGGGTCCTGTAGCTCGAGTGATTTTTCTAGCGCTGTATGCAGTCTGTATATGTTCTGCCTAGTGGATCTCTGTGGCATGAATGCACACTGGTCCGGATGTACCAGTGTGTGTATAACTTACTGCAGCCGGTTGGCCAATACCTTCGCAAGTATTTTGACTTCACAATTTATAAGAGAGATGGGTCTATAGGATTTGCACTTGTCAGGTGGTTTATCTGCTTTTGGCAGAACTATTATCATGGCTTTCCTTAGGTCTGGGGAGAGACAACCCTGTGAGTGTGAGTGTTGTAATAGGCGTAACAAGTGTGGGGAGATTATGTTCTCACCTATTTCCTTCCATATTACGATGGGGAAGCCGTTCGGGCCTGGGGTTTTGCCCGATTGGAGTTCCGACATGGCTTGGGTTAGTTCTTCCTCAGTGATTTCTTGTTCTAATAGGTTAGACTGTTATGCGTTTAGGGTGGGGAGAGTAATTTCCTCCAGGATATCTGCCACGAGTGGTGCGGATGGTGCTTTGTATAGCTCAGCGTAGTACTTTGCGAAGCCTTCCGCTATGTCTATGTCTGTTACTAGTGGTTCTGATTCTTCTGTTGTTAGTTTCCTAATTTGGGTGAGGCTGAGATCTCTACGTTCTAGCCATGCCAGTATTTTCCCGGCTTTGTCCCCTGTTCCATATACCTTCGCCTGCATCGCTGTGTGTGTCTGTTTTGCATTATCTAAATCTATGTGTTGCAGTTGTTTCTGTGCTAATTGTAGTGCGCAGTGTGTTTCAGGTTGGTCATGGGTTAGGTGATCAGCCTCTGCATTTTGTACCTTTGCTTCGGCTTCGCGTATTGCTTTAAGGTGTTTTTTCTTATGGGCTGTGGTCCAGGCTATGATTTCGCCTCTGAGCACTGTCTTTAGCCCCTCCCATGGCGTTACCGGGCTGTCTACAGAGTCGGTATTTATCTCAAAGTATGCTTCAGTAGTCTTTTGGATGTGTTCTTCTAGTTCTGGGAATCCTAGGTAGTAGCCGTTTAGTCGCCAGCTGGGTGGGGGGATCGATCTGTTGGTTGTAATCGTTATTGTGAGTGGGGAGTGATCCGGTATACCTCTGGGGAGTAGTTGTGCTTCACATGCTTCATGTATGTTACTTAATGGTAGGAAAAAATAGTCTAGCCTGGACAGTGAGGCATGTGCTCCGGAGTGGTATGAATATTCTCTTGCGTCGGGTTGTAGAGTCTTCTACACGTCTTGCAGACCCAATGCATTAGTGAATGTGTTGAGCTTGGTGTGTACGTCTGGGTTCCTGGATCGTACATGTGTTCTGTCGAGGTCTACATTCATTACTTCATTGAAGTCTCCTCCAATTAGTGTGAGGTCTGCAGGGTTGGTGGCGAGTAGGGGTGTGATGTCATTGGTCAGAGGGGTTAGTAGATTAGGTGGTGCATATACAGCAATCATAGTTACAGCGCGTTCCCAGGGGGTCCCTGTCATGTGTACAAATCTCCCTCCTGTGTCGTGTGTGATGGTCACGGGTGCGAAGGGGAGTCTTTTGTGTATCAGGATTAGTACCCCTCGCGATCCCATGGTGAATCCGGCATGTAGTGCTAACTTGTAGTTAGTGCGTCTAAATAGTGTGCAATTTGTACCAGCTAGGTGTGTCTCCGTAAGGAACGCCACATCAGGGGAGTGCCGGTTCAGTGCTTGCAGTACCAGTCCCCTTTTGATACTGTTGCCAAGCCCATGTACATTCCATGTCATCACTCGGATGGTTCTATTTTCATCGCATTGGTAACCTCTGTCATTTAAGTTGTATATAAATTGTGTCAGTATGCGTCGAACATTTGGGGGTGCTGTGTAAATTCGCACCATAGTTAATGGTTTGCTCTGCCTATATGTAGGATGGTTTCTTGTTGAGACATGCTTGTTCATTTGTGTTACGTAGTTTACTAGCAATGAAAGTATTACATAGTGTGTGTTAGAGACAGTGTGATTCTTAACATTGTAACTTGGATCCCCCCACCCCATACTCCACCCAACTTGAAGCATCTGTCGCCCAATATAACAAACTAAACACACTGCCAAAAATAGACAGTCAACTCATTAGTTAACAACTGTTACCCAACTTCCCTCCCTCTGCTTAGTCTCGATCTTTGCTTTCCGATCTTCACTGAAAAGTCTTCTGGGGGTTTTTTCTTTGGAGGAGCCTTCCTCTGAGGCTCTTTCTTCAGCACCATTTGTTCGGAGTTTTCGTGTTAGGTTGCTTTATGTGGGAACCCAACGAGGTTGCGGGCCATTTGGCCTTGCATCATTCTGTGCTTCAGGTATCCGTTGACCCGGGGGGGGTCACACGGCGGCCGTCAATGCTCCATCTGGTTAGCCAGAGGGTCTGGGCATCCACGCCAGGGGCTTCTGGGTTTCTCCCGGGGGTCCGGCCCGGGTCGGGGCCTCCTTTTGCGTCTTTGTGGTCTCGCAGACCAGTCGCCTTCGATGTTTGTTTCCTCCCATTTCCATGCCACTTGTGGGTCTGTGAAGTGGATTGTAGATCCTTCATACTAAATTTTGAGTTGGGCCGGGAACAGTAGCCCGTATTTGACTTTCATGAGGGCCAGTTGTCTCTTGAGTGGCTCAAATGATTGTCTTCCACGCCGTACCTCCCTGGTGTAGTCAGGGAAGAATGTAATCCGGGATCCATTATGGGTAATCAATCCTTTTGTGTGGGACATTTGGAGTAGTGCATCTCTGTCCCGGTAATTAAGCAATTTAGCAATCACCGTTCGTGGAGTTGTGCCCGGAGGTGATTTGCGCGATGGCATTCTGTGTGCCCTTTCCACAGAGAAAAAGTTTGAGAAGGAGTGGGGCGCAAAGATGCCCACTAGCCACTGTTCCAGAAACAATTCCATACTTTGCCCTTCCCCTACCTCCAGCAGTCCGAGAATGCGTACGTTGTTGCGGCGTGATCTGCCCTCACCTTCATCCACCCGGTTTTCTGGTGTTTTGAGGCGATTTAGAGCCTGCGATAGTTGCTGGTTGATGCCTCTGATTCTGTCCTCTGTTCCAGAGATGCAGTGTTCTGCCTCCCCTGTACGGGCATTGAGCTTCTGGAGATCATGGCGTAGGAAGGAAACGTCTGCAGCAATGCTGTCCATCTTGATCTCCATGGAGGAGCGCAAGCTGGCTATTGCGGCCATTACATCTCGCAGTGACAGGTTTTCTTCGGCCCCTGGAGAGTTGAAGTGCGGCGTATGACTTGCCGATGCCGGGGTGTTGGTGACCGAGAATTGGTCCATGCTGCTCTGTGTAACTGTCTTCCGTTGTTGCTTGTCCTTGCCCATCGTGTTGTTGACTTGGGTGCCTGGATTCTTTCCAATTGTTGTCTAGCTAGGCCGGATTAGGGTCACACCAGTGGCCGTAGTTCGTTGGGTTCTTCGCGGAGGTGCAGGCCTTGCTGTCTTGCTGTCTTTCAGTCGTGTTGCTTCGTGTCTGGGCCCTGCGGAGCACTATTGAGGGTGAGATTTGGTTGTTGTTTGGTAACCTGCCTGTGGTTCTGATTTCTGGATGCCGATGATTTAAGGGCTGGTCTCGCACGACCGTGACCCAGGTCTGTCTGTGTACAGTTGTTGTGAGTGAGGCATCGCCCTTGGCAGGGGGCGAGTATTTGGTGGAATGTGTGGCCCAGGGTAGGGGCAAGTCGAGGTTGTCAGGGGTTTGGGTCCACTTCCTCCCCTTCTCTGAGACAGGTCAGTCTAGGTATATAGGCCTTCTCCCATCCAGTGTTTATAAGGCAGGTTGCCGGAGTGGAGGGGGGGACTTACTTGTTTTGCGCACCGGGCCGTGGATGCAGCCCCGCTCGCCTTCACCACCCGATACGGCAGGATAGCCTCCGCCTCGGGAAGCTCCCTTCATCGGATCAGGTTGTTTCCTCCACACCAGGCGTTGCACATATCGAACCGGTAGTCCGCATTTCGCCGCAGGGGGGCTGCGGGCCAGTCTCCGCAGGTTTCTTGAGGAGCTGCCGCAGTGCCTGATCACTCGGTGAGTGTTGGACCAATGTGCCCAGGCGCTGCCCAGGTCCATATTGCTTCGTACTATGCGCCGCCAGGCAGGGCGTGTGTCATGTTGTGTGTCACCTCCGCCGCGGTTTCCGTGGAGGTCGGTGTGCACGGGTTTCTATGTGGCATTGCAGTAGGTCACTGGAGGCCACCTATGCCGCTACCTCCGGGGCCCCCCGGGTGTCGGGTCGTTCGAAGGTAGCATCCGCCATTTTTGGATTTGTGCCCTCCGGGGCCGCGGCCCTTCATGGCTCATCGAATTTCTCTGCGATCTGATCAGTTGTGTGCTTCAGATTTGGTTGGCCGCCGCTCGCCCCCCCCCCCCCCGGGTTCAGTCAGTGTGTTTTGGGGCTGATAAGCCCACAAAATCAGGATATTTTGACATGATTCTTTCGGCGCTTGGAGGAGCTCACAGAACTCACGTCCACATCGTTTGTGCGCAGGTCACGCTCCTCTCAATTCTTCAACTTTGTTAACATACTCCTGTGGCCCACAGAATTAGTAAATGTCACATGTGGGGTACATTTACCCACTCGGCAGAATTCCCCTCCATCACCAAGCTTCACTTCAGGAGTCACCAGCAGAATGGCTGCACTGGCTACTTTGAGCACTGTTGCCTTGCATCAAAACTATGTTTTGCGGCTACCAAATGATGGCTGCATTCTTTTGCCAAGCACCTATTGGGCAAGATGGAACAGGGAGCACACTGAGAAAGGCTGCCAGTATGTTTTCTTAGGTGCACCAAAGAAGAGCATTGAAAAGCAGTGCTGCTCTGCTGCTAGCTCAAAATTTCCCTTTGAAAAAGGAAATATTTTACATTTAAAATGATGGCACCCTGATGCTCTTTTTCACCTGTTAAACAATATACAGTTCTGATCCAGTAAGGCCCAACTATGCCCAGCCATATTCCAGTTGTGCTTTATCAAAAGAAAGCATTTCTTACTGAATGACAGATTGTGTCAGGCAAGATCTGGGAAATCACCAGAAACTTTACTCTCAGCCGTATTGAAAAACGCTTGGCCTTTATGCTACAAAATGTCAAAATAAACTCTTCAAAAGAAACCCTAGCTCTTTGTGCATATGTCAATTTCAGTGGACCTGCACCTTGAACAGATTGCTGTGTAAGAGAAACTGACTAGGGTTGCAAACAATGTTTGGAATCCAGATGGAAGAGAAAACTGAATTTGAAAGGGAAATCTCAGCAGAATTCTCCATGTGTCAAAATTTGATTTTGAAAAAAAGAAAAATACCTCTTTTAAAAGTGTAATGTTGAATAAGGCCCTGTCCTTGCCTAGAAATGTAAGGGGGGTTTGGGTAAAATTTAATATGTTTTATTTCAACAGGCTTGTTTCTGATATAGAACAACATAAAATAAATAAATAAATAAATGCATTGGCTGTATTGGGGAACCAGCCAAATAGGTTTCCTGCTTGGCTTCAAAGGACATTTGTGTGCTGGCAACAGGAGTGGCCTTCCCCCAAAAGGAGTCACAATGGATTTCTGGGACACCTACGTGTTACTTTTTGCCCCTGGAAACCTTGAATGACCAAGAGGAAGAATATACCATGCCCATCAGACTTTGTGGCTGGGCTCCAGCTTGACACAATAGAGTTCCAGGACACCTATGTGTTACTTTTGGAAGCGACACCTACCATTCACTCAAACTGAGAAACTCCATGGCAACCCTGGGCTAAACTGACATTTGGTGGTAGCCTGGGAAGAAATGGCCTTAGTTGGGTGACAAAGGCCAACCCATTTTGCTCAAAAGCCCGTTTTGATGAATACTTTCTACTGCCGGACAGCGCAGTGAGGTCAACATTTTACATTTTAAATGTAATTTTTGTGTCTTTAGAACAAGATTTTGTGGCCTTCCATAGCATGTATGGGATGCAAACCCCAGGAAAATGTGAATCATGGGAAAAGTACATATGGTGTAACATTAAACATTAATGGAAAGATGCTCTATGATCATATGTACACATATCTAAAATTGTGGAATTTTGAGCGAAGCGGTTCCCACTACAAATCATGAAAAATTACAGACCTGGGAGTTGGAACACCATGCTCTGTGTCAAATATGTAATATGCCTATGTAATTTGCAAAGGTGCCACAATTGTAAAAATGAACGATTTATGTCATAATTGTGTGCAAAAATGACTTTGGGATGGCTTTGTACTTCATAAAACATAACCCCATGAACTGAGTCCCCTCCTGGAGGAGGCGACCAACATAGGCTGACCTAACCGGTTCTGAGGGGTAGGTCTTGCTTAGTTCTGCCCAACAATAAATCCTGTGAGGTCACCCGCCTTATATAAATGGGGGATTCTCTTCTGAATTTTCCAGCGCATCCTGAGATCCAGATATTCCACTTCACTTTGCAAGATTCCAGACTCTACTGCCAGGCCAGAGCATAGCTGACCCTATACAGGCAGGACCATTGATCCAGAAATCCCACTAAACATCCCAATAACTAGGGGGAAAAGCTGTGGTATCCTTTTGGGAGTATCTTTTGACCAGATTGGCTTTTGCCCCACTACCGCATGCCAGCTGTACCCTTTCTATCCAGTGACCAGACAGGCCCAGCTGTTTGCTGTTAGGAGAGCCCGCCATGCTGTGACCAGAGCCCTTGAGTCCAGAAACCTGGGGGCTGCCCCAAATTCCAAACTCAAGTGCTTATTGTGAGTATTTCCCCACCACGTCGCCACACATAGCATACCCCATCTTGATACTTTGTCTTTGTTCCACTCTCTAAGTAATCTTATCCATACCCTGGTAATTTGTTTAAAACAGTCAGAATTTTCTGTGTATCCTGTCCTTGATCTCTAAGCGTTAGCACCATTCTTCTATTCATCTCTGTCTTGCATAGATCCTTAGTCATATTTTGAATAATTTAAGTAATTCACACAAAGAGATGAACGCGGGGTGAAAAGGTTAACGTTGCAAATTAACCTTGGAGCATACCGTGTCTTTCTTTAACAATCTAGTCTTGGTAATCTAGTTTAAGTAAAACGTGTCCTTTCTTTCGAAACTGACTTTCTCTGGTAATTGTGTTTATTTTCCCATAACCAAATCTCCTTCCACATTGAAAAGCTCATGCAGATATTTAGCTAGAGCCACTCTTTCACTTCTATATTATCCCTGTGATGTACATGTATAACCCAGCCCAAAATCCGCATTCCGATTCTGTCTATTTCACCCGTTTTATTAAAAACCGTTTTGACATTTAAAACTGCAAAAAGTGGAAAATGCAACTTTTCAACGTGTGATTTTGGCTGCACTGTATTCTTACTTTCAAGTTGCTTTCTGAACTGTATGACCTTTGTTGATACCTTGTCTTGTAGTTGCTAGTGATATTACATCCCTGATACTGTGATAAATCATATTACCCTAATTTATTCAACTGCACGTTTAAATGAATTATTACCATTCCGAGTGTCATTTTGTGCCATTGCAAAGGGTTTAAAATCTTGCCTCTTATTTTGTGAGGGAAGATCGGATTTAAATTCTGTTTGCTGACTAATATCCCTGACTCCTTGCGGCTCCTTTATATCCACTCACAATTCGATTAACAGGGGTTTGAGGGAGCATTGCAGGGGGAGATCTTAACTCAGGTGCTATCTACCCGAACAGTAAAATTGCTCCTATTCATCTGTGCTTTGGATATGTTATAACAGAAGGTCAAACTAAGTGTATTTCATCATTTATTCTGTAATTATAACTTCATTGGTGATTGCTGCCCAATATTAAAATTGTGTGATTTTCTTTGAATTTAAAATAAATAAATCTTGTATTCCCACCTACCGGCCTGGTTCATGGTCCATTGTGACCCGGGTTATGTGTAAAAGGGGGTGTGAGATGGGTTGGGTGCCAGCGCAATCCGAATTCGTAGACAATAAAGAAAAAGTATTCTAATTGAGCGCTATATCCTAGGCTAAGGGCAAGATCCCTGGTCCGGTGTGTGACGCCCAATTGGAATCCTTTACACACAATTCCAGCAATTCCACAATTCTGATTCAGATCTGCATGTTTCTGTTAATTTATCTGCCTCTTTGGAGTGCACAATCTTGATAACCTCTTGGTAATGTGTGACTCAACATGAGTGGAAGGTTTTCGAGGGGACAGATCTTAAAATGGAATTAAAAGAAGTACGGATATGTTGAAGGTTTTTGGACAGGATCAAGTATGCATCATGCCAAATTCATGTTGTATTTAGACCGGCTGACTCTGGAGGGTATAAAGTCCATTAATGTGGGTTCAAGAGGTCTTCATTGCAGGTTCATTGATGTTATACGTGTCAATCAACAAGTCAAATGTGGTCTGCAGGTTTTATCTATGCAATTTAAGATAACATACGTTATCCAGAGATCCTAACTGGATGTATTCTAATACCTTAGATCGTATATAATTCCAAGAGACCATATATAATTCCAAGGATAAGGATAATCTTAGTATTAGTTTTAGGATAATCTTAGTTTTAGAGGTAGGGTCCAAGGTCAAAATCCTCATTCGTTCCACTGCTGTCAATGTGTCCAAAAGATGTATCCAATAGAGTTCTCTCTGGGATGATGTATTTGCCATATCACTGCCTCTTGTTAGAGGATGCACAATTTCACGAATGACACATCTCAGTTGGGCTATAGTATGTCGACTGTCTCGGAAGTGTCTGTACACTGCTGATTGACATTTGCAGTTCTTAGATTATATTTGTGCTCCGTCCATCTTTCTTTTTCTTTGTGTACAGTTTGTCCAACATAATATTTCCCACACAGGCATCTCAGTGCGTAATCAGTGTTTTTAGTGTCACATGTCGCAAAGTCTCTTAATTTAATTTTCTTTCCTGTATGTGGATGCCGTATGTGATCTCCTCTAATGGTACTTGAGCAATCTTGACAGTTGAGGCATGGAAAAGTGCCTGATTTGGGTTTCAAAAGGGTCCTTTGTGAAGCTTTTTTGATTCTCTCTGCTCTTACTATTGCGTCTCTCAAGTTCCTTCCCCTCTTATTTGCCATTATTGGCCGCTGTGGGAAGAGATGATGTAAATTCGGGTCCAGTTTGATCAGATCCCAATTTTTCTTTATTATTTTACTAACTTGGTACCTCTGTGATGCACATTTAAGCATGTGAATCAATTTCATGTTCTCATCATTGGAACCTGTTTTGAGGAGGTCCTCCCTTGGGAACTCTTATTAGTTTTCTTGACATTTCCCACCCAATTGTCAGGGCAGGCTTTCTCTCCCCCGCATCTTGAGATTAGGAATTCCATCCTTAAATGTCTTCTACTAACATCTATAGACTTAAAGGTGAGCAGTGAGCAGTGTATATATATATATATATATATATATATATATATTCAGTGAAAAAACTTTGTTAAAGGGACATTATGGTTCCAAGTAAAACCGAAAAACCCTTGAAATTCGCCAGTTATGGTAAGCTAAGCAACCATAACTCACGCCACCACCGTGCACTGCTAAGCCTAACACCCAGGACATCAAAGATGACATCACAAATGTCATTGATGACATCACTGATGACATCACATGTAAGACGCCCCCTTTTTTCCTTTCCTGACATATCTAGGCCACATGATTTTCTTCAGTAACAGTCAGGAACTAAAAGTTGTAAATGTACTATATTTGTAGACTTATCCTTCAAGTATGTTCTTACAATAATTCCCTTATGGTCAAGTCATCTCAAATGAAACATATACATAGGAGAAGACACAACCTTGAAAGACAGCAATCCTTTTTGTGCATTAAAATTATCAGTAGAGTTTTCAGCAGTTTCTGATAGTTTTGATGATTTTTTATTACTGTACTTTCCCTGTATATGCTCATATTTTTATATGTTGTACTCATACTATTTTCCTAAGGGTCCAGACATATCATGTGATATATAGATAGGGTAAGTAACAGCTTTGAAACAGACCAATAATTTCTCTGCATAAAGGTAATCAGTTAGGTTATGAACAGTTTCTGCTACTATTGCTGTTTTGTTTCTTACTTCAATACCCTTCTACATATTCATATTTGTATGTGGTGTCGTCTTTTTGTGATTTGTCTATAATAATGCAATTATGTAGTAAGTGGGTTTTATTACTTAATCACAAGTTTCACTGTACGCAAAACTCTAATATGAAAACAGTTATCATTTCACTATTCAACATGGCAAGTTTATGAATATTGCACCTCCATCATGTATGCTGCACACAATGCCTATGTTTCTTCATGAGTACCTTAGTATACTGGATTGAAGTTAAAATAGAATGCTATTTATATCAATGCATAGCTTAATGCACTGATTAGCACTTGATATTTATTCCAATAATCTTTGACACTTTTTTAATTAACATTACACTAAGAATCCCTTGTACAGACTTTTCATGAAAGGTAAATGTACATGTGATGTCATCAGTGATGTCATCAATGACATTTGTGATGTCATCTTTGATGTCCTGGGTGTTAGGCTTAGCAGTGCACGGTGTTGGCGCGAGTTATGGTTGCTTAGCTTACCATAACTGGCAAATTTCAAGGGTTTTTCGGTTTTACTTGGAACCATAACGTCCCTTTAACAAAGTTTTTTCACTGAATTTAATAGGTTTTTAGTAGCGCAACTTAACCATAATGTCCCTTTAACAACGTTTTTTCACTGAGTTTCATAGGTTTTTAATAGCGCAACTTTACCGTAACGTCCCTTTAACAAAGTTTTTTCACTGAATTTCATTGGTTTCTATTAGTGCAACTTTACCGTAACGTCCCTTTAACAAAGTTTTTTCATTGATTTTCATAGGTTTTTATTAGTGCAACTGTCCCTTAAACACATTTTTTTAATTGAATTTCATACTTTTTTATTAGTGCAACGTAACCATAACGTCCTTTTAAATGGATGAAGACCACTAGCATCCTAGGTTCTCAAAGTGGGAACCCGGGGTGGTAAAAAAAAGATTTTTCTTCCCAAACCGGAACGCCTGCGGCGTCCCGGTGTAGGAAGGAAAATCATTTACCAAGATGGACACCATGGAAAGGGAAGGCAGGGTGTATAAAGAGAACACAACAGGGCATGGGTAGGGGGGACCTGGAGGGAGACACGGGGCATAAAAGGGGGGTGGGGGTCAACAGGAGAGAGACACGGGGCATGAGCGGGGGGTGGGGGGCAACAGCAGGGAGACACGGGGCATGAGTGGGGGGTGGGGGCAACAGCAGGGAGACACGGGGCATGAGAGGGGGGTGGGGGGAACACGAGGGAGACACGGGGCATGAGAGGGGGTAACAGAAGAGAGACATGGGGCATGAGCAGGGGTTGGGGGGCAACAGGAGGGAGACACGGGTCATGACCAGGGGGTGGAGGGAAACAGCAGGGAGACATGGGGCATGAGCGGGGGGTGGGGGAACACGAGGGAGACACGGAGCATGAGAGGGGGGTGGGGGGTAACAGGAGAGAGACACGGGGCGTGAGCAGGGGGTGGGGGGCAACAGCAGGGAGACACGGGGTATGACCAGGGAGTGGGGGGCAACAGAAGGGAGACACGGGGCATGACCTGGGGGTGGGGGGCAACAGGAGAGAAACACGGGGCATGAGAGGGGGGTGGGGGGTAACAGGAGAGAGACACGGGGCATGAGAGGGTGTGGGGGTAACAGGAGAGAGACACGGGGCATGAGAAATGCTTGAGGTGTTGAATAACATGAAACCTACTACCTGTGCAGAACATATTCTACCACCTAGCATTATTCTCCAACATAAAGACATCTTTGCCCCCATTCTCCTGAGAATTGTTAATGCCTCGTTTAAGGAGGGCCTCGTGCCCAAGGAACTCAAGATGGTCATCATCACCCCTCTTGTAAAGAAAGCTGGCCTGGACCCGAAGGATCCAGCTAACCTACGGCCAATAACGAACTCTAATTTTGTTCTTAAATTATTGGACAAGGTAGCAACACAGCAACTACAACGTTTTGTAGAAAACCATGAAGCTGTGCACCAGCAACAATCAGGTTTTAGAGCGTCCCACAGCACCGAGACTGCTATGTTGGACCTGCAGAATCAGATGCTGAGTTTGGTAGATAAGAATAAGTTAGGGATGCTGATGCTCCTAGACTTAAGTGCAGCTTTCGATCTAGTGGACCATCAACTCCTTATTAGGGCACTCAGGGAGAATGTGGGTTGTTCCGAAGGGGCAATTGATTGGCTACTATCATTTTTATCGGACCGCCAGGCTAGAGTCCATTGGGGCAGCAACTTTTCCGATTTTTGAGACATTCTTTTCGGAGTGCCTCAAGGGGCCAGTCTGTCGCCAATGTTGTTTAACATATATATGCGTACTTTGTGCAGCATTCTGGTTAAGGCGGGGGTGTCGTTCACGAATTACGCAGACGATACCCAGCTTGTTTTAGAATTGGGGAGTAGTCATCACGCTGCTGATAGCGATCTGATTGGAAGGGTATACAAGACAATAGACGACTGGATGCAGGCAAATTGGATGTGTCTGAATGACACAAAGACCGAACTGATGTTGTTCGGCTCCAGTCAGTTGGCTAACCTGGGGGCAGAGTATAAATCCTTTCAAATCAAGGATGCCACCATTTCTGTGGCTTCTAAAGTGAAAACTCTGGGTATGACGGTTAACTCTGCGGTTAACTCGGACGCCCAGACTAGCTATCTCCAAAAAAATACGGCGTACTATTTGAGGCTAATGAAATCAATCAAGCCGTTCCTCAATGAACGCAATCTGGCTCTCATAGCCAGAGCCATTAGTCTATCACCGCTCGACTATGGTAATGCTCTGTTGTTAGGGGCCACATCTAAGGACCTAACGAGATGCCAGGTGATTCAGAATAATGCAGTCAGGCTAGACAAAAACCTGAAGAAGAAAGATCATGTCACAGCTGATAGGGTGTCTCTTCCTTGGCTTAGAGTTGAGGAACGTATAAAGTTCAAGGCTCTATCTCTGGTACACAAATGCCTCTATGACAAAGCACCGGATTACTTGAAAAATAGCTTAGTGCTCTATTCGCGCACGTACGACTACGCTCGGAAGGAAAGTGCCTTTTGGTTGTGCACAAGTTTAAGTTGAAATCTGGGCTGGGCAGATCCTTTCTAGTGCTGGGTCCCCAATTGTGGAATAGCCTTCCTGAAACCCAGAGGTCAGAATTCAGCCACCTTGCTTTCAGGAAACGGTTGAAGACGCATCTTTTTAGATAAGAATCCGGGAGTACGCCGTTAGTGGATTGTTCGATTCAAGGTATCTGACTTACTATGCCCACCCATGTAGCTCTTTTTGTGTATATTGTCTCAAGCGCCCTGATGCCCTCGGCTATCGGCGCTATATAAAAATAAATACATACATACATACAAATACATGAGCGGGGGTGGGGGAAACAGCAGGGAAACACGGGGCATGATCGGGGGTGGGGGGCAAAAGGAGAGAGACATGGGGCATGAGAGGGGGTTGGGGGGTAACAGGAGAGAGACACAGGGCATGAGCGGGGGGTGGGGGGCAACAGCAGGGAGACACGGGGCATGAGCGGGGGGTGGGGGGCAACAGCAGGGAGACACGGGAGATGAGTGGGGGCAACAGCAGGGAGACACGGGGCATGAGCGGGGGGTGGGGGGAAACAGGAGAGAGACATGGGGCATGAGCAGGGGGTGAGGGGCAACAGCAGGGAGACACGGGCCATGAGCGGGGGGGCAACAGGAGAAAGCCACAGGGCATGAGCGGGGCGTGGAGGTAACAGTAGAGACACGAGGCATAAACGGAGGGTGGGGGGAACAGGAGAGAGACACGGCGCATGAGCGGGGGGAGGGGGGCAACAGCAGGGAGACACGGGGCATGACCAGGGGTGGGGGCAACAGGAGAGAGACAGGGAGCATGAGCAGGGGGTGGGGGCAACAGCAAGGAGACACAGGGCATGAGCGGGGGGTGGGGGGTAACAGGGGAGAGACACAGGGAATGAGAGGGGGGTAGGGGGCAACAGCAGGGAGACACGGGGCATGACTGGGAGGTGGGGGGCAACAGGAGAGAGACACGGGGCATGAGAGGGGGGTGAAGGGTAACAGGAGAGAGACACGGGGCATGAGAGGGGGGTAACAGGAGAGAGACACGGGGCATGAGAGGGGGGTGGGGGGTTAACAGGAGAGAGACACGGGGCATGAGTGGGGGATGGGGGCAACAGAAATGAGACACGGGGCATGAGCGGAGGGTGGGGAACAACAGCAGGGAGACACGGGGCATGAGAGGTGGGTGGGGGTAACAGGAGAGAGACACGGGGCATGAGCGGGGGGTGGGGGCAACAGGAGAGAGACACGGGGCATGAGTGGGGGGTGGGGGGTAACAGGAGAGAGACACGGGGCATGAGCGGGGGGTGGGGGGCAACAGGAGAGAGACACGGGGCATGAGCGGGGGGTGGGTGTTAACAGGAGAGAGACACGGGGCATGAATGGGGGTGGGGGCAACAGCAGGCAGACACGGTGCATGAGCGGGGGGTGGGGGCAACAGGAGAGAGACACGGGGCATGAGTGGGGGGTAACAGGAGAGAGACACGGGGCATGAGCGGGGGGTGGGAGGCAACAGGAGAGAGACACAGTGCATGAGCGGGGGGTGGGGGTTAACAGGAGAGAGACACGGGGCATGAACGGGGGTGGGGGGCAACAGCAGGGAGACACGGGGCATGACCGGGGGGTGGGGGGCAACAGGAGAGACACGGGGCATGAGCGGGGGGTGGGGGGCAACAGCAGGGAGACATGGGGCATGACCGGGGGTGTGGGGGGCAACAGGAGAGAGACACAGGGCATGAGCAGGGGGTGGGGGGTAACAGGAGAGAGAGACATGGGGCATGAGCGGGGGTGGGGGGCAACAGCAGGGAGACACGGGGCATGACCGGGGGTGGGGGGTAATAGGAGAGAGACACAGAGCATGAGCGGGGGTTGCGGGGCAACAGCAGGGAGACACGGGGCATGACCGGGGGGTGGGGGGCAACAGGAGAGAGACACGGGGCATGAGAGGGGGGTGGGGGTAACAGGAGAGAGAAACAGGGCATGAGAGGGGGGTGGGGGGCAACAGCAGGGAGACACGGGGCATGAGCGGGGGGTGGGGGGAACACGGGGCATGAGAGGGGGGTGGGAGGTAACAGGAGAGAGACACAGTGCATAAGCGGGTGTGGGGGGCAACAGCAGGGAGACACAGGGCATGAGAGGGGGGTGGGGGGCAACAGCAGGGAGACACGGGGCATGACCGGGGGTGGGGGCAACAGCAGGGAGACACGGGGCATGAGCGGGGGGTAACAGGAGAGAGACACGGGGCATGAGCAGAGGGTGGGGGGCAACAGCAGGGAGACACAGGGCATGACCGGGGGTGGGGGCAACAGAAGAGAGACACGGGGCATGAGAGGGGTGTGGGGGGTAACAGGAGAGAGACACGGGGCATGAGAGGGGGGTGGGGGGTAACAGGAGAGAGACACAGGGCATGAGCCGGGGGTGGGGGGCAACAGCAGGGAGACACGGGGCATGACCGGGGGGCAACAGGAGAGACACGGGGCATGAGCGGGGGGTGGGGGGCAACAGCAGGGAGACACGGGGCTGACCGGGGGCTGGGGGGCAACAGGAGAGAGACACAGGGCATGAGCAGGGGGTGGGGGGCAACAGCAGGGAGACACGGGGCATGGCCGGGGGGTGGGGGGTAACAGGAGAGAGAGACGGGGCATGACCAGGGGGTGGGGGGCAACAGGAGAGACACGGGGCATGAGCAGGGGGTGGGGGGCAACAGCAGGGAGACACGGGGCATGACCGGGGGGGCAACAGGAGAGAGACACAGGGCATGAGCAGGGGTGGGGGGTAACAGGAGAGAGAGACACGGGGCATGAGCGTGGGGTGGGGGGCAACAGCAGGGAGACACAGGGCATGACTGCGGGGTGGGGGGTAACAGTAGAGAGACACGGGGCATGAGCGGGGGTTGGGGGGCAACAGCAGGGAGACACGGAGCATGACCGGGGGGTGGGGGGCAACAGGAGAGAAACATGGGGCATGAGAGGGGGGTGAGGGGTAACAGGAGAGAGACACGGGGCATGAGAGGGGCGTGGGGGGTAACAGGAGAGAGACACGGGGCTTGAGAGGGGGGTGGGGGGTAACAGGAGACAAACATGGGGCATAAGTGGGGGTGGGGGGCAACAGCAGGGAGACACAGGGCATGAGCGGAGGGTGGGGAGCAACAGCAGGGAGACACGGGGCATGAGAGGTGGGTGGGGGGTAACAGGAGAGAGACACGGGGCATGAGCGGGGGGTGGGGGCAACAGGAGAGAGAAACGGGGCATGAGTGGGGTGGTGGGGGGTAACAGGAGAGAGACACGGGGCATGAGCGGAGGGTGGGGGGAAACACTTGTGTATAGGCGCGTTACAAATGCCATATCATATCATATCATATTATATCATATCATAACAGGAGAGAGACACGGGGCATGAACGGGGGGTGGGGCAACAGCAGGGAGACACGGGGCATGAGCGGGGTGGGGGCGACAGGAGAGAGACACGGGGCATGAGTGGGGGGTGGGGTTTAACAGGAGAGAGACACGGGGCATGAGCGGAGGGTTGGGGGCAACAGGAGAGAGACACAGTGCATGAGCGGGGGGTGGGGGTTAACAGGAGAGAGACACGGGGCATGAACGGGGGGTGAGGCGCAACAGCAGGGAGACACGGGGCATGACCGGGTGGTGGGGGGCAACAGGAGAGACACGGGGCATGAGCGGGGGGTGAGGGGCAACAGCAGGCAGACAGGGGGCATGACCGGGGGGTGGGGGGCAACAGGAGAGAGAGACACGGGGCATGAGCGGGGGGTGAGGGCAACAGCAGGGAGACACGGGGCATGGCCAAGGGGTGGGGGTAACAGGAGAGAGACACGGGGCATGAGCGGGGGTTGGGGGGCAACAGCAGGGAGACACGGGGCATGACCAAGGGGTGGGGGTAACAGGAGAGAGACACGGGGCATGAGCGGGGCGTGGGGGTTAACAGGAGAGAGACACGGGGCATGAGCGGGGGGTGGGGGGCAACAGCAGGGAGGACGGGGCATGAGCGGGGGGTGAGGGGAAACATCAGGGAGACACGGGCATGACCAGGGGGTGGGGGGAACAGGAGAGAGACACGGGGCATGACCAGGGGGTGGGGGGTAACAGGAGAGAGACACGGGGCATGAGCGGGGGGTGGGGGGCAACAGGAGAGAGACACTGGGCATGAGCGGGGCGTGGGGGGCAACAGCAGGGAGAACGGGGCATGACCGAGGGGTGAGGGGCAACATCAGGGAGACACGGGCATGACCAGGGGGTGGGGGAACAGGAGAGAGACACGGGGCATGAGCGGGGGGTGGGGGGCAACAGGAGAGAGACACTGGGCATGAGCGGGGTGTGGGGGGCAACAGCAGGGAGAACGGGGCATGACCGGGGGGTGAGGGGCAACATCAGGGAGACACGGGCATGACCAGGGGGTGGGGGAACAGGAGAGAGACACGGGGCATGAGCGGGGGGTGGGGGGCAACAGCAGGGAGACACGGGGCATGACCAGGGGGTGGGGGGCAACATCAGGGAGACACAGGGCATGACCGGGGGGTGGGGGGCAACAGGAGAGAGACACAGGCATGAGCAGGGGGTGGGGGTTAACAGGAGAGAGACACGGGCATGAGCGGGGGGTGGGGGGCAACAGCAGGGAGACACGGGGCATGAGCGGGGTAGGGGGATAACAGGAGAGAGACATGGGGCATGAGCGGGGGGTGGGGGCAACAGCAGGGAGGCACGGGGCATGAGCGGGGGGTGGGGGCAACAGGAGAGAGACACGGGGCATGAGTGGGGGTAACAGGAGAGAGACACGGGGCATGAGCGGGGGGTGGGGGGCAACAGGAGAGAGACATGGTGCATGAGCGGGGGGTGGGGGTTAACAGGAGAGAGACACGGGGCATGAACTGGGGGGTGAGGGGCAACAGCAGGGAGACACGGGGCATGGCCGGGGGTGGGGGGCAACAGGAGAGACAATGGGCATGAGCGGGGGGTGAGGGGCAACAACAGGGAGACACGGGGCATGACCGGGGGGCTGGGGGCAACAGGAGAGAGACACATGGCATGTGCGGGGGGTGGGGGGTAACAGGAGAGAGAGACACAGGGCATGAGCGGGGGGTGAGGGCAACAGCAGGGAGACACGGGGCATGACCAAGGGGTGGGGGTAACAGGAGAGAGACACGGGGCATGAGCGGGGCGTGGGGGTTAACAGGAGAGAGACACGGGGCATGAGCGGGGGGTGGGGGGCAACAGCAGGGAGGACGGGGCATGAGCGGGGGGTGAGGGGAAACATAAGGGAGACACGGGCATGACCAGGGGGTGGGGGGAACAGGAGAGAGACACGGGGCATGACCAGGGGGTGGGGGGTAACAGGAGAGAGACACGGGGCATGAGCGGGGGGTGGGGGGCAACAGGAGAGAGACACTGGGCATGAGCGGGGCGTGGGGGGCAACAGCAGGGAGAACGGGGCATGACCGAGGGGTGAGGGGCAACATCAGGGAGACACGGGCATGACCAGGGGGTGGGGGAACAGGAGAGAGACACGGGGCATGAGCGGGGGGTGGGGGGCAACAGGAGAGAGACACTGGGCATGAGCGGGGCGTGGGGGGCAACAGCAGGGAGAACGGGGCATGACCGGGGGGTGAGGGGCAACATCAGGGAGACACGGGCATGACCAGGGGGTGGGGGAACAGGAGAGAGACACGGGGCATGAGCGGGGGGTGGGGGGCAACAGCAGGGAGACACGGGGCATGACCAGGGGGTGGGGGGCAACATCAGGGAGACACAGGGCATGACCGGGGGGTGGGGGGTAACAGGAGAGAGACACGGGGCATGAGCGGGGGGTGGGGGGCAACAGGAGAGAGACACTGGGCATGAGCGGGGCGTGGGGGGCAACAGCAGGGAGAACGGGGCATGACCGAGGGGTGAGGGGCAACATCAGGGAGACACGGGCATGACCAGGGGGTGGGGGAACAGGAGAGAGACACGGGGCATGAGCGGGGGGTGGGGGGCAACAGGAGAGAGACACTGGGCATGAGCGGGGTGTGGGGGGCAACAGCAGGGAGAACGGGGCATGACCGGGGGGTGAGGGGCAACATACAGGAGACACGGGCATGACCAGGGGGTGGGGGAACAGGAAAGAGACACGGGGCATGAGCGGGGGGTGGGGGGCAACAGCAGGGAGACACGGGGGCATGACCAGGGGGTGGGGGGCAACATCAGGGAGACACAGGGCATGACCGGGGGGTGGGGGGCAACAGGAGAGAGACACAGGCATGAGCAGGGGGTGGGGTTAACAGGAGAGAGACACGGGCATGAGCGGGGGGTGGGGGGCAACAGCAGGGAGACACGGGGCATGAGCGGGGTAGGGGGATAACAGGAGAGAGACATGGGGCATGAGCGGGGGGTGGGGGCAACAGCAGGGAGGCACGGGGCATGAGCGGGGGGTGGGGGCAACAGGAGAGAGACACGGGGCATGAGTGGGGGTAACAGGAGAGAGACACGGGGCATGAGCGGGGGGTGGGGGCAACAGGAGAGAGACATGGTGCATGAGCGGGGGGTGGGGGTTAACAGGAGAGAGACACGGGGCATGAACTGGGGGTGAGGGCAACAGCAGGGAGACACGGGGCATGGCCGGGGTGGGGGCAACAGGAGAGACAATGGGCATGAGCGGGGGGTGAGGGGCAACAACAGGGAGACACGGGGCATGACCGGGGGGCTGGGGGCAACAGGAGAGAGACACATGGCATGTGCGGGGGGTGGGGGGTAACAGGAGAGAGAGACACAGGGCATGAGCGGGGGGTGAGGGCAACAGCAGGGAGACACGGGGCATGACCAAGGGGTTGGGGGTAACAGGAGAGAGACACGGGGCATGAGCGGGGCGTGGGGGTTAACAGGAGAGAGACACGGGGCATGAGCGGGGGGTGGGGGGCAACAGCAGGGAGGACGGGGCATGAGCGGGGGGTGAGGGGAAACATCAGGGAGACACGGGCATGACCAGGGGGTGGGGGGAACAGGAGAGAGACACGGGGCATGACCAGGGGGTGGGGGGTAACAGGAGAGAGACACGGGGCATGAGCGGGGGGTGGGGGGCAACAGGAGAGAGACACTGGGCATGAGCGGGGCGTGGGGGGCAACAGCAGGGAGAACGGGGCATGACCGAGGGTGAGGGGCAACATCAGGGAGACACGGGCATGGACCAGGGGGTGGGGGAACAGGAGAGAGACACGGGGCATGAGCGGGAGGTGGGGGGCAACAGGAGAGAGACACTGGGCATGAGCGGGGCGTGGGGGCAACAGCAGGGAGAACGGGGCATGACCGGGGGGTGAGGGGCAACATCAGGGAGACACGGCATGACCAGGGGGTGGGGGAACAGGAGAGAGACACGGGGCATGAGCGGGGGGTGGGGGCAACAGCAGGGAGACACGGGGCATGACCAGGGGGTGGGGGGCAACATCAGGGAGACACAGGGCATGACCGGGGGGTGGGGGGCAACAGGAGAGAGACACGGGCATGAGCAGGGGGTGGGGGTTAACAGGAGAGAGAGACACGGGGCATGAGCGGGGGTGGGTGCAACAGCAGGGAGACATGGAGCATGACCGGGGGGGTGGGGGGTAACAGGGGAGAGACACGGGGCATGAGCGGGGTTGGGGGGCAACAGCAGGGAGACACGGGGCATGACCGGGGGTGGGGGCAACAGGACTGTTAGGGAGAATTCTCTGTTTAGGCTGAATTTCCTAACCTAGTGAGTCCCGCAGCAGCTTTGCTGGATTTCTGGAGTTTGTTTTTTTCCATCCTGCCAAGAGTGAGACTCTTTTTTCTCCCACTCTTGGACATGAATGTGTGTAATTCCTTTGAATGTCAATGTGTTCTATGGGCTATGGGGTCTTTTACTCCATAGGGTCTCATATGTTTTGCTATGTGTGTTACAACGCACCGGATCCCCACCATAGACTCCATACCCTGGGACTGACTACTGTCTCCCAGGGCATGTAAAGTCACCATTGGCTTTACTAGACCTAAATTTACTAACCGAACTAGTACAAACCATCCTACTGTGGAGGTACTAGTAGGGGTAATTCTATTACTCCTGGGTCTGTTATTCGAGGGGGCACTGTCTCGTCCCTCCTCGTCGAGTTTTGGCTGGTGGCAGTGGAAACTACTTGTTATATTCGACCCCGAATATGACCCTATGGGATTCTTCCCATTGTTGGAGGTTAATACTTTTTCTCGTTAATCTCTAACATACCACCGGTTTATTTATCTCAAATAAATCTATCGGTTGGTATTTTCTGCCTGAACTCGGTTTTTAAAATGGCGTCTGTGTTCGTCTCTGTGACTCCTAAACCAAAGGTTGAGCCCTTTGTTCCACTTTTGGCGGGCTTCTGCACAGAGGCCCTCCAAAGTGGTGCCATTCTGTCTGGGTACCACAGGGGGTGTGGGAGGGGGTTTAGGCACCCTGGACTGAGTTGCCGTGCCAACTCAAGTCGCACTCTGGTGTGATTGGCCCAAGTGGTGAGCCACCCCGCTCACCACTTAGCGTGTTTTGATTGACAGCTAGGCTGAATGAATGGGGGTTTTCTGCATAAAAGCAGGGCTTTTGGGACTGGATCTTCAGAAGTCGCCACAGGACCTAAGAATCCGACGAGGGTAAAGCTGAGCTGACCTGCAATGACGACACCTCCGGTGGAGCCCTGCTAAACCGACTCACCACTTCCCGACGACAGAGGAGATCTCCCCGCCAGAGAGTCTCTTCCCCCTGACTGGTGGGAACAACCAGTCCCCTTTGCTTTTTCTTCATTCCAGGACGTAGTGGTCGAATTGCCCGTGCTGAGCACTCCGGCAACCGGATAGCCACTAACCCCTGTACCGCGACCAAAAGGTGGTGCCTTGTGACGGAGTACTCCGCGGCTGGTCTCTTCCGTGGTGGTGCAACGATCTTCAACTTTCCTTCGACGACGAGATCATCTCTTCTCTTGGCAAAGCCCCAACTTGCATCCACCACCAGGAACAACTGCCCCCGCCGGAGCTGTCTCTCCACATACAAGGTACCGTGTCCACCTGGCTTCCCTTTTTGCCGGATAGAGTGAGGTGTCTTAATCCTTGCCTCTCCATTGGGTCGCCTCCAAGCCTTCTTAACTTTCTGTTCTGAACTGGTCCAATCTTTCTGTGACAATTTGCGCCAAAGACTCGAAGTGCATTTCCACTGTGATACTTTTTGGAAACATTTCGCCTTGCCTCTCTCCGAGTGGGCCTGGCCTCTGAACTTTGCGATCTACAGTAGACCCTGCGTAACTTGCCTTGCATTTGTTCATAAAAGTGTTGGTACCGAGTTGATTTCATACCCTGCCTTTTTTCTCTCCCGTCCTAACGAATACTAGAGTGCCATATAGGTTAAAGCATTCACCTCTGTCTGCAAATAAGTGGTGCCGTTGAACCTAGACTTGTCGAACTAATTGTTAGGGGGATTGATTTACTTATAGTCATTGTGATTGAAGTTGTTTGCCGTATTAGTGCCAGAGTGTTTTCCATAGATGTGTTGTTATAAATAAATACCTATATATCTTTACACCGAAGCTCTGTTCCGTGTTTGCTTGTTCTACTGTGTCGATTGCCCTATTTTTCATACTCCACATACTGCCTAACTCTTCTTGAGAGAAGTCTGACTGCTCAGGCACAGCTACCACGTGAATCTGTGTGGTACAGACTGCTACCAAGTGGGTGTACTGCCAAACACCTGTAGTCCTAAATCTTTTGCAGTGGTCCCAGAGGGAACTGCACAGGTTTCCGCCTAACAAGGAGAGAGACACGGGGCATGAGAGGGGGGTGGGGGTAACAGGAGAGAGACACGGGGCATGAGAGGGGCCGTGGGGGGCAACAGCAGGGAGACATGGGGCATGAGCAGGGGGTGGGGGGATCACAAGGGAGACACGGGGCATGAGAGGGGGTGGGGTAACAGGAGAGAGACACAGTGCATGAGCGAGGGTAGGGGGCAACAGCGCGGGAGACACAGGGCATGAGCGGGGGGTGGGGGGCAATAACAGGGAGACAAGGGGTAATGACCGTGGTGTGGGGGCAACAGCAGGGAGACATGGGGCCTCAGCGGGGCGTGGGGGGCAACAGGAGAGAGACACGGGGCATGGGAGAGGAGGGGTGGGCGGTAACAGGAGAGAGACACAGGGCATGAGAGGGGGGTAACAGGAGAGAGACACAAAGCATGAGCGGGGGGGCAACAGCAGGGAGTCACGGGACATGAGAGGGGGTGGGGGGTAACAGGAGAGAGACTCGGGGCATGAGCGGGGTGTGGGGGCAACAGGGGAGAGACACGGGGCATGAGCAGGGGTGGGGGGTAACAGGAGAGAGACACAAGGCATGAGCGGGGCAACAGGAGAGAGACACAGGGCATGAGCGGGGGGTGGGGGAACACGAGGGAGGACACAGGGCATGAGCGGGGGGAAGGGGGCAACAGGAGAGAGACACGGGGGATGAGCGGGGGTGGGGGCAACAGCAGGGAGACACAGGGCAACAGGAGAGAGACACGGGGCATGAGCGGGGGTGGGGGGCAACAGCAGGGAGACACGGGGCATGACCGGGGGGTGGGGGGCAACAGCAGGGAGACACAGGACATGACCGGGGAGTGGGGGGCAACAGGGGAGAGACACGGGGCATGACCAGGGGGTGGGGGGAAACAGCAGGGAGACACGGGGCATGAGCGGGGGTTGGGGGCAACAGCAGGGAGACACGGGGCATGAGCGGGGGTGGGGGGAACACGAGGGAGACACGGGGCATGAGCAGGGGGTGGGGGTAACAGGAGAGAGACATGGGGCATGAGCAGGGGGTGGGGGAAACAGCAGGGAGACACGGGGCATGAGCGGGGGGTGGGTGGCAACAGCAGGGAGACACAGGGCATGAGCGGGGCATGGGGGATAACAGGAGAGAGACCACGGGGCATGAGCAGGGGTGGGGGGCAACAGGAGGGAGACACGGGCATGAGTGGGGGGTGTGGGGAAACAGCAGGGAGATACGGGCATGAGCGGTGGGTGGGGGGAACACGTGGGAGACATGGGGCATGAGCGGGGGGTGGGGAGTAACAGGAGAGAGACACGGGCATGAGCGGGGGGTGGGGGCAACAGCAGGGAGACAGGGGGCATGAGCAGGGGGTGGGGGGCAACAGCAGGGAGACACGGGGCATGAGCAGGGGGTGGGGGGAACACGAGGGAGACATGGGGCATGAGAGGGGGGTAACAGAAGAGAGACACGGGGCATGAGCGGGAGGTGGGGGGCAACAGGAGGGAGACACGGGGCATGACAGGGGGGTGGGGGGGTAACAGGAGGGAGACACGGGGCATGACCAGGGGGTGGGGGGCAACAGGAGAGAGACATGGGTATGAGAGGGGGGTGGGGGGTACCAGGAGAGAGACGGGGCATGAGCGGTGGGGGGTGGGGAAACAGCAGGGAGACACAGGGCATGATCGGAGGGTGGGGGGCATGAGAGGGGGTTGGGGGGTAACAGGAGAGAGACATGGGGCATGAGAGGGGGTGGGGGGTAACAGGAGAGAGACACGGGCATGAGCCGGGGGTGGGGGGCAACAGCAGGGAGACACGGGGCATGAGCGGGGGAGGGGATAACAGGAGAGAGACATGGGGCATGAGCGGGGGGTGAGGGGCAACAGCAGGGAGACACGGGGCATGAGCAGGGGGTGGGGGTACCAGGAGAGACACGAGGCATAAGCGTAGCGTGGGGGGATCAGGAGAGAGACACGGGGCATGAGCCGGGGGTGGGGGGCAACAGCAGGGAGACACGGGGCATGACCGGGGTGGGGGGTAGAGGAGAGAGACACGGGGCATGAGCGGGGGGTGGGGGAACACGAGGGAAACACGGGGCATGAGCGGGGGGTAGTGGGGCAACAGCAGGGAGACACGGGCCCTGAGCGGTGGGTGGGTGGCAACAGCAGGGAGACACAGGACATGAGCGGGGGGTGCGGGGAACACGATGGAGACACGGGGCATGAGCGGGGGGTGGGGGGGTAACAGGAGAGAGACAGGGGGCATGAGTAGGGGGTGGGGGGCAACAGCAGGGAGACACAGGGCATGAGCGGGGTGTGGGGGGCAACAGCAGGGAGACACGGGGCATGAGCGGGGAGTGGGGGGAACACGAGGGAGACACGGGGCATGAGAGGGGGTAACAGAAGAGAGACACGGGGCATGAGCGGGAGGTGGGGGCAACAGGAGGGAGACACGGGGCATGACCGGGGGTGGGGGGCAGCAGGAGGGAGACACGGGGCATGACCAGGGGGTGGGGGGCAACAGGAGAGAGACACAGGCATGAGAGGGGGGTGGGGGTAACAGGAGAGAGACACGGGGCATGAGTGGGGGGTGGGGGGAAACAGCAGGGAGACACGGGGCATGATCGGAGGTTGGGGGGCAACAGAGGAGAGACATGGGGCATGAGAGGGGGTTGGGGGTAACAGGAGAGAGACACGGGGCATGAGCAGGGGGTGGGGGGCAACAGCAGGGAGACACGGGGCATGAGCGGGGGGTGGGGGTAACAGCAGGGAGACACGGGGCATGAGCAGGGGGTGGGGGTAACAGGAAAGACACAAGGCATAAGCAGAGGGTGGGGGGAACAGGAGATAGACACGGGGCATGAGCGGGGGGAGGGGGGCAACAGCAGGGAGACATGGGGCATGACCGGGGTGGGGGGCAACAGGAGAGAGACACGGTGCATGAGCGGGGGGTGGGGGGCAACAGCAGGGAGACACGGCGCATGAGCGGGGGTGGGGGGTAACAGGGGAGAGACACAGGGCATGAGAGGGGGGTAGGGGGTGACAGCAGGGAGACACGGGGCATGACCGGGGTGTGGTGGGCAACAGGAGAGAGACACGGGGCATGAGAGGGGCGTGAGGGGTAACAAGAGGGAGACACGGGGCATGAGAGGGGAGTGGGAGGTAACAGGAGAGACACAGGGAATGAGAGGGGGTGGGGGGTAATAGGAGAGAGACACGGGGCATGAGCGGGGGGAGGGGGGGCAACAGAAGAGAGACACGGGGCATGAGCGGCGGTGGGGGTTAACAGGAGAGAGACACGGGGCATGAGCGGGGGGTGAGGGGCAACAGCAGGGAGACACGGGGCATGACCGGGGGGTGAAGGGGGCAACATCAGGGAGACACAGGGCATGAGCGGGGGGTGGGGGGAGCACAAGGGAGACACGGGGCATGGAGCGGGGGGTGGGGAGTAACAGGAGAGAGCCACGGGGCATGAGCGGGGGGTGGGGGCAACAGCAGGGAGACACGGGGCATGAGCAGGGGGTGAGGGGCAACATCAGGGAGACACAGGCATGACCGGGGGGTGGGGGTAACAGGAGAGAGACACGGGGCATGAGCGGGGGGTGGGGGGCAACAGGCAGGGAGACACGGGCATGACCGGGGGTGGGGGGCAACATCAGGGAGATATGGGGCATGAGCTGGGATTGGGGGGAACACGAGGGAGACATGGGGCATGAGCGGGGGGTGGGGAGTACAGGAGAGAGACACGGGGCATGAGCGGGGGGGGTGGGGGCAACAGGCAGGGAGACACGGGGCATGAGCAGGGGGTGGGGGCAACAGCAGGGAGACACGGGGCATGAGCGGGGGGTGGGGGGAACACGAGGGAGACATGTGGCATGAGAGGGGGGTAACAGAAGAGAGACACGGGGCATGAGCGGGAGGTGGGGGGCAACAGGAGGAAGGACACGGGGCATGACCAGGGGGTGGGGGGCAACAGGAGAGAGAAACGGGTATGAGAGGGGGGTGGGGGTACCAGGAGAGAGACATTGGGCATGAGCGGGGTTGGGGGGAAACAGCAGGGAACACAGGGCATGATCGGAGGGTGGGGGCATGAGAGGGGGTTGGGGGTAACAGGAGAGAGACACGGGGCATGAGAGGGGGGTGGGGGTAACAGGAGAGAGACACAGGGCATGAGAGGGGCGTGGGGGGCAACAGCAGGGAGACATGGGGCATGAGCAGGGGGTGGGGGGATCACGAGGGAGACACGGGCCATGAGAGGGGGGTGGGGGGTAACAGGAGAGAGACACAGTGCATGAGCGAGGGTGGGGGGCAACAGTGCGGGAGACACAGGGCATGAGCGGGGGGTGGGGGGGCAATAACAGGGAGACAAGGGGTATGACCGTGGGGTGGGGGCAACAGCAGGGAGACATGGGGCCTCAGCGGGGGGTGGGGGGCAACAGGAGAGAGACACGGGGCATGAGAGGAGGGTGGGCGGTAACAGGAGAGAGACACAGGGCATGAGAGGGGGGTAACAGGAGAGCGACACAAAGCATGAGCGGGGGGGCAACAGCAGGGAGACACGGGGCATGAGAGGGGGTGGGGGGTAACAGGAGAGAGACTCGGGGCATGAGCGGGGTGTGGGGGCAACAGGGGAGAGACACGGGGCATGAGCAGGGGGTGGGGGTAACAGGAGAGAGACACAAGGCATGAGCGGGGGCAACAGGAGAGAGACACAGGGCATGAGCGGGGGGTGGGGGAACACGAGGGAGACACAGGGCATGAGCGGGGGAAGGGGGCAACAGGAGAGAGACAAGGGGGATGAGCGGGGGTGGGGGCAACAGCAGGGAGACACAGGGCAACTGGAGAGAGACACGGGGCATGAGCGGGGGTGGGGGGCAACAGCAGGGAGACACAGGGCATGACCGGGGGTGGGGGGCAACAGCAGGGAGACACAGGGCATGACCGGGGAGTGGGGGGCAACAGGGGAGAGACACGGGGCATGACCAGGGGGTGGGGGAAACAGCAGGGAGACACGGGGCATGAGCGGGGGGTTGGGGGCAACAGCAGGGAGACACAGGGCATGAGCGGGGGGTGGAGGGAACACGAGGGAGACACGGGGCATGAGCAGGGGGTGGGGGGTAACAGGAGAGAGACATGGGGCATGAGCGGGGGGTGGGGGGGCAACAGCAGGGAGACACGGGGCATGAGCGGGGGGTGGGTGGCAACAGCAGGGAGACACAGGGCATGAGCGGGGCATGGGGGATAACAGGAGAGAGACACGGGGCATGAGCAGGGGTTGGGGGGCAACAGGAGGGAGACACGGGCATGAGTGGGGGGTGTGGGGAAACAGCAGGGAGATACGGGGCATGAGCGGTGGGTGGGGGGAACACGAGGGAGACATGGGGCATGAGCGGGGGTGGGGAGTAACAGGAGAGAGACACGGGGCATGAGCGGGGGGTGGGGGCAACAGCAGGGAGACAGGGGGCATGAGCAGGGGGTGGGGGCAACAGCAGGGAGACACGGGGCATGAGCAGGGGGTGGGGGGAACACGAGGGAGACATGGGGCATGAGAGGGGGGTAACAGAAGAGAGACACGGGGCATGAGCGGGAGGTGGGGGCAACAGGAGGGAGACACGGGGCATGACGGGGGGGTGGGGGGTAACAGGAGGGAGACACGGGGCATGACCAGGGGGTGGGGGGCAACAGGAGAGAGACATGGGTATGAGAGGGGGTGGGGGGGTACCAGGAGAGAGAGATGGGGCATGAGCGGGGGGTGGGGGGAAACAGCAGGGAGACACAGGGCATGATCGGAGGGTGGGGGGCATGAGAGGGGGTTGGGGGTAACAGGAGAGAGACATGGGGCATGAGAGGGGGTGGGGGGTAACAGGAGAGAGACACGGGCATGAGCGGGGGGTGGGGGGCAACAGCAGGGAGACACGGGGCATGAGCGGGGGAGGGGGATAACAGGAGAGAGACATGGGGCATGAGCGGGGGGTGAGGGGCAACAGCAGGGAGACACGGGGCATGAGCAGGGGGTGGGGGTACCAGGAGAGACACGAGGCATAAGCGGAGCGTGGGGGGATCAGGAGAGAGACACGGGGCATGGGCCGGGGGTGGGGGGCAACAGCAGGGAGACACGGGGCATGACCGGGGTGGGGGGTAAGAGGAGAGAGACACGGGGCATGAGCGGGGGGTGGGGGAACACGAGGGAGACACGGGGCATGAGCGGGGGGTAGTGGGGCAACAGCAGGGAGACACGGGCCATGAGCGGTGGGTGGGTGGCAACAGCAGGGAGACACAGGACATGAGCGGGGGGTGCGGGGAACACGAGGGAGACACGGGGCATGAGCGGGGGGTGGGGGGTAACAGGAGAGAGACAGGGGGCATGAGCAGGGGGTGGGGGGCAACAGCAGGGAGACACAGGGCATGAGCGGGGGGTGGGGGGCAACAGCAGGGAGACACGGGGCATGAGCGGGGAGTGGGGGGAACACGAGGGAGACACGGGGCATGAGAGGGGGTAACAGAAGAGAGACACGGGGCATGAGCGGGAGGTGGGGGCAACAGGAGGGAGACACGGGGCATGACCGGGAGGTGGGGGGCAACAGGAGGGAGACACGGGGCATGACCAGGGGGTGGGGGGCAACAGGAGAGAGACACAGGGCATGTGTGGGGGGTGGGGGGAAACAGTAGGGAGACACGGGGCATGATCGGAGGGTGGGGGGCAACAGAGGAGAGACATGGGGCATGAGAGGGGGTTGGGGGTAACAGGAGAGAGACACGGGGCATGAGCAGGGGGTGGGGGGCAACAGCAGGGAGACACGGGGCATGAGCGGGGGGTGGGGGGTAACAGCAGGGAGACACGGGGCATGAGCAGGCGGTGGGGGTAACAGGAAAGACACAAGGCACATAAGCAGAGGGTGGGGGGAACAGTAGAGAGACACGGGGCATGAGCGGGGGGTGGGGGGCAACAGCAGGGAGACATGGGGCATGACCGGGGTGGGGGGCAACAGGAGAGAGACACGGTGCATGAGCGGGGGGTGGGGGGCAACAGCAGGGAGGCACGGCGTATGAGCAGGGGTGGGGGGTAACAGGGGAGAGACACAGGGCATGAGAGGGGGTAGGGGGTGACAGCAGGGAGACACGGGGCATGACCGGGGTGTGGTGGGCAACAGGAGAGAGACACGGGGCATGAGAGGGGCGTGAGGGGTAACAAGAGGAGACACGGGGCATGAGAGGGGGGTGGGAGGTAACAGGAGAGACACAGGGAATGAGAGGGGGTGGGGGGTAATAGGAGAGAGACACGGGGC
The DNA here is from genome assembly GCF_040938575.1 of Ambystoma mexicanum. Lineage (NCBI taxonomy): Eukaryota > Metazoa > Chordata > Amphibia > Caudata > Ambystomatidae > Ambystoma > Ambystoma mexicanum. The sequence goes on from NC_090941.1 coordinate 762,804,061, forward strand.
ATGAGCGGGGTGTGGGGGGCAACAGGAGAGAGACACGGGGCATGAGCGGCGGTGGGGGTTAACAGGAGAGAGACACGGGGCATGAGCGGGGGTGGGGGGAACAGCAGGGAAAACGGGGCATGAGCGGGGGGTGAGGGGCAACATCAGGGAGACACGGGCATGACCGGGGGTGGGGGGAACAGGAGAGAGACACGGGGCATGACCGGGGGGCGGGGGGCAACAGCAGGGAGACACGGGGCATGACCGGGGGGTGAAGGGCGCAACATCAGGGAGACACAGGGCATGAGCGGGGGGTGGGGGGAACACAAGGGAGACACGGGGCATGAGCGGGGGGTGGGGGCAACAGCAGGGAGACACGGGGCATGAGCAGGGGGTGAGGGGCAACATCAGGGAGACACAGGCATGACCGGGGGGTGGGGGTAACAGGAGAGAGACACGGGGCATGAGCGGGGGGTGGGGGGCAACAGCAGGGAGACACGGGCATGACCGGGGGTGGGGGGCAACATCAGGGAGATATGGGGCATGAGCGGGGGATGGGGGGAACACGAGGGAGACATGGGGCATGAGCGGGGGGTGGGGAGTAACAGGAGAGAGACACGGGGCATGAGCGGGGGGTGGGGGCAACAGCAGGGAGACACGGGGCATGAGCACGGGGTGGGGGCAACAGCAGGGAGACACGGGGCATGAGCGGGGGGTGGGGGGAACACGAGGGAGACATGGGGCATGAGAGGGTGGTAACAGAAGAAAGACACGGGGCATGAGCGGGAGGTGGGGGGCAACAGGAGGAAGACACGGGGCATGACCAGGGGGTGGGGGGCAACAGGGAGAGAGAAACGGGTATGGGAGGGGGGGTGGGGGTACCAGGAGAGACACAGGGAATGAGAGGGGGTGGGGGGTAATAGGAGAGAGACACGGGGCATGAGCGGGGTGTGGGGGGCAACAGGAGAGAGACACGGGGCATGAGCGGCGGTGGGGGTTAACAGGAGAGAGACACGGGGCATGAGCGGGGGTGGGGGGAACAGCAGGGAAAACGGGGCATGAGCGGGGGGTGAGGGGCAACATCAGGGAGACACGGGCATGACCGGGGGGTGGGGGGAACAGGAGAGAGACACGGGGCATGACCGGGGGGCGGGGGGCAACAGCAGGGAGACACGGGGCATGACCGGGGGGTGAATGGCGCAACATCAGGGAGACACAGGGCATGAGCGGGGGGTGGGGGGAACACAAGGGAGACACGGGGCATGAGCGGGGGGTGGGGGCAACAGCAGGGAGACACGGGGCATGAGCAGGGGGTGAGGGGCAACATCAGGGAGACACAGGCATGACCGGGGGGTGGGGGTAACAGGAGAGAGACACGGGGCATGAGCGGGGGGTGGGGGGCAACAGCAGGGAGACACGGGCATGACCGGGGGTGGGGGGCAACATCAGGGAGATATGGGGCATGAGCGGGGGATGGGGGGAACACGAGGGAGACATGGGGCATGAGCGGGGGGTGGGGAGTAACAGGAGAGAGACACGGGGCATGAGCGGGGGGTGGGGGCAACAGCAGGGAGACACGGGGCATGAGCACGGGGTGGGGGCAACAGCAGGGAGACACGGGGCATGAGCGGGGGGTGGGGGGAACACGAGGGAGACATGGGGCATGAGAGGGTGGTAACAGAAGAAAGACACGGGGCATGAGCGGGAGGTGGGGGGCAACAGGAGGAAGACACGGGGCATGACCAGGGGGTGGGGGGCAACAGGAGAGAGAAACGGGTATGGGAGGGGGGTGGGGGTACCAGGAGAGACACAGGGAATGAGAGGGGGTGGGGGGTATTAGGAGAGAGACACGGGGCATGAGCGGGGTGTGGGGGGCAACAGGAGAGAGACACGGGGCATGAGCGGCGGTGGGGGTTAACAGGAGAGAGACACGGGGCATGAGCGGGGGTGGGGGGAACAGCAGGGAAAACGGGGCATGAGCGGGGGGTGAGGGGCAACATCAGGGAGACACGGGCATGACCGGGGGGTGGGGGGAACAGGAGAGAGACACGGGGCATGACCGGGGGGCGGGGGGCAACAGCAGGGAGACACGGGGCATGACCGGGGGGTGAAGGGCGCAACATCAGGGAGACACAGGGCATGAGCGGGGGGTGGGGGGAACACAAGGGAGACACGGGGCATGAGCGGGGGGTGGGGGCAACAGCAGGGAGACACGGGGCATGAGCAGGGGGTGAGGGGCAACATCAGGGAGACACAGGCATGACCGGGGGGTGGGGGTAACAGGAGAGAGACACGGGGCATGAGCGGGGGGTGGGGGGCAACAGCAGGGAGACACGGGCATGACCGGGGGTGGGGGGCAACATCAGGGAGATATGGGGCATGAGCGGGGGATGGGGGGAACACGAGGGAGACATGAGGCATGAGCGGGGGGTGGGGAGTAACAGGAGAGAGACACGGGGCATGAGCGGGGGGTGGGGGCAACAGCAGGGAGACACGGGGCATGAGCACGGGGTGGGGGCAACAGCAGGGAGACACGGGGCATGAGCGGGGGGTGGGGGGAACACGAGGGAGACATGGGGCATGAGAGGGTGGTATCAGAAGAAAGACACGGGGCATGAGCGGGAGGTGGGGGGCAACAGGAGGAAGACACGGGGCATGACCAGGGGGTGGGGGGCAACAGGAGAGAGAAACGGGTATGGGAGGGGGGTGGGGGTACCAGGAGGGAGACATTGGGCATGAGCGGGGTTGGGGGGAAACAGCAGGGAGACACAGGGCATGATCGGAGGGTGGGGGGCATGAGAAGGGGTTGGGGGTAACAGGAGAGAGACATGGGGCATGAGAGGGGGTGGGGGGTAACAGGAGAGAGTCACGGGCATGAGCGGGGGTGGGGGGAACAGCAGGGAGAACGGGGCATGAGCGGGGGGTGAGGGGCAACATCAGGGAGACACGGGCATGACCGGGGGGTGGGGTGAAAACAGGAGAGAGACACGGGGCATGAGCGGGGCGTGGGGGGCAACAGCAGGGAGACACGGGGCATGACCAGGGGGTGGGGGGCAACATCAGGGAGACACAGGACATGAGCGGGGGGTGGGGGAATACAAGGGAGACACGGGGCATGAGCGGGGGTGGGGAGTAACAGGAGAGAGACACGGGGCCTGAGCGGGGGGTGGGGGCAACAGCAGGGAGACACGGGGCATGAGCAGGGGGTGAGGGGCAACATCAGGGAGACACGGGCATGACCGGGGGGTGGGGGAACAGGAGAGAGACACGGGGCATGAGCGGGGGTGGGGGGCAACAGCAGGGAGACACTGGGCATGACCGGGGGTGGGGGGCAACATCAGGGAGATACGGGGCATGAGCGGGGGGTGGGGGGAACACGAGGGAGACACGGGGCATGAGCGGGGGGTGGGGAGTAACAGGAGAGAGACACGGGGCATGAGCACGGGGTGGGGGCAACAGCATGGAGACACGGGGCATGAGCAGGGGGTGGGGGGCAACAGCAGGGAGACACGGGGCATGAGCGAGGGGTGGGGGGAACACGAGGGAGACATGCGGCATGAGAGGGGGGTAACAGAAGAGAGACATGGGGCATGAGCTGGAGGTGGGGGGCAACAGGAGGGAGACACGGGGCATGACGGGGGTGGGGGGTAACAGGAGGGAGACACAGGGCATGACCAGGGGGTGGGGGGCAACAGGAGAGAGACACGGGTATGAGAGGGGGGTGGGGGTACCAGGAGAGAGACATGGGGCATGAGCGGGGTGTGGGGGGAAACAGCAGGGAGACACAGGGCATGATCGGAGGGTGGGGGCATGAGAGGGGGTTGGGGGTAACAGGAGAGAGACATGGGGCATGAGAGGGGGTGGGGGGTAACAGGAGAGAGACACGGGCATGAGCGGGGGTGGGGGGCAACAGCAGGGAGACACGGGGCATGAGCGGGGGTGGGGGATAACAGGAGAGAGACTCGGGGCATGAGTGGGGGTGAGGGCAACAGCAGGGAGACACGGGGCATGAGCAGGGGGTGGGGGTACCAGGAGAGACATGAGGCATAAGCGGAGCGTGGGGGCAACAGGAGAGAGACATGGGGCATGAGAGGAGGTGGGGGGTAACAGGAGAGAGACACGGGCATGAGCGGGGGGTGGGGGGCAACAGCAGGGAGACACGGGGCATGAGCGGGGGTGGGGGATTACAGGAGAGATACACGGGGCATGAGCGGGGGGTGAGGGGCAACAGCAGGGAGACACGGGGCATGAGCGGGGGGTGGGGGTACCAGGAGAGACACGAGGCATAAGCGGAGCGTGGGGGGAACAGGAGAGAGACACGGGGCATGAGCTGGGGGTGGGGGGCAACAGCAGGGAGACACGGGGCATGACCGGGGTGGGGGGTAAGAGGAGAGAGACACGGGGCATGAGCGGGGGGTGGGGGCAACAGTAGGGAGACATGGGGCATGAGCGGGGGGTGGGGGAACACGAGGGAGACATGGGGCATGAGCGGGGGTAGGGGGGGAGCAGCAGGGAGACACGGGCCATGAGCGGTGCGTGGGTGGCAACAGCAGGGAGACACAGGACATGAGCGGGGGGTGGGGCGAACACAAGGGAGACACGGGGCATGAGCAGAGGGTGGGGGGTAACAGGAGAGAGACACGGGGCATGAGCAGGGGTTGGGGGGCAACAGCAGGGAGACACAGGGCATGAGCGGGGGTGGGGGGCAACAGCAGGGATGACACGGGGCATGAGCGCGGAGTGGGGGGAACACGAGGGAGACATGGGGCATGAGAGGGGGTAACAGAAGAGAGACACGGGGCATGAGCGGGAGGTGGGGGCAACAGGAGGGAGACACGGGGCATGACCAGGGGGTGGGGGGCAACAGGAGGGAGACACGTGGCATGACCAGGGGTGGGGGGCAACAGGAGAGAGACACAGGCATGAGAGGGGGGTGGGGGGTAACAGGAGAGAGACACGGGGCATGAATGGGGGGTGGGCGGAAACAGCAGGGAGACACGGGGCATGATCGGAAGGTGGGGGGCAACAGAGGAGAGACATGGGGCATGAGAGGGGGTTGGGGGTAACAGGAGAGAGACACGGGGCATGAGAGGGGGTGGGGGGTAACAGGAGAGAGACACAGGGCATGAGCAGGGGGTGGGGGGCAACAGCAGGGAGACACGGGGCATGAGCGGGGGTGGGGGGGCAACAGCAGGGAGACACGGGGCATGAGCGGGGGGTGGAGGGTAACAGCAGGGAGACACGGGGCATGAGCATGGGGTGGGGGTAACAGGAAAGACACAAGGCATAAGCGGAGGGTGGGGGGAACAGGAGAGAGACACGGGGCATGAGCGGGGGGTGGGGGGCAACAGCAGGGAGACACAGGGCATGACCAGGGTGGGGGGCAACAGGAGAGAGACACGGTGCATGAGCGGGGGGTGGGGGGCAACAGCAGGGAGACACGGTGCATAAGCGGGGGTGGGGGGTAACAGGGGAGAGGCACAGGGCATGAGAGGGGGGTAGGGGGCGACAGCAGGGAGACACGGGGCATGACTGGGGTGTGGTGGGCAACAGGAGAGAGACACGGGGCATGAGAGGGGGGTGAGGGGTAACAGGAGAGAGACACGGGGCATGAGAGGGGGTGGGAGGTAACAGGAGAGACACGGGGAATGAGAGGGGGTGGGGGGTAACAGGAGAGAGACACGGGGCATGAGCGGGGGGTGGGGGGCAACAGCAGGGAGACACAGGGCATGTGAAGGGTGGGGGCAACAGGAGAGAGAGACATGGTGCATGAGCGGGGGGTGGGGGCATCAGCAGGGAGACACGGTGCATAAGCGGGGGTGGGGGGTAACAGGGGAGAGGCACAGGGCATGAGAGGGGGGTAGTGGGCGACAGCAGGGAGACACGGGGCATGACCGGGGTGTGGTGGGCAACAGGAGAGAGACACGGGGCATGAGAGGGGGGTGAGGGGTAACAGGAGAGAGACACGGGGCATGACAGGGGGGTGGGAGGTAACAGGAGAGACACGGGGAATGAGAGGGGGTGGGGGGTAACAGGAGAGAGACACGGGGCATGAGCAGGGGGTGGGAGGCAACAGGAGAGAGACACAGGGCATGAGCGGCGGTGGGGGTTAACAGGAGAGAGACACGGGGCATGAGCGGGGGTGGGGGGAACAGCAGGGAGAACGGGGCATGAGCGGGGGTGAGGGGCAACATCAGGGAGACACGGGCATGACCGGGGGGTGGGGGGAACAGGAGAGAGACACGGGGCATGAGCAGGGGGTGGGGGGCAACAGCAGGGAGACACGGGGCATGACCGGGGGGTGGGGGGCAACATCAGGGAGACACAGGACATGACCGGGGGTGGGGGGCAACAGGAGAGAGACACGGGGCATGAGCGGGGGGTGGGGGGCAACAGCAGGGAGACACGGGGCATGACCGGGGGGTTGGGGGATAACAGGGGAGAGACACGGGGCATGACCGGGGGTGGGGGGCAACAGGAGAGTGACACGGGGCATGAGATGGGGGTGGGGGTAACAGGAGAGAGACACAGGGCATGAGTTGGGCATGGGGGGCAACAGCAGGGAGACATGGGGCATGAGCGGGCGTGGTGGGAACACGAGGGAGACACGGGGCATGAGAGGGGGGTAACAGGAGAGAGACACAGTGCATGAGCGAGGGTGGGGGGCAACAGCGCGGTAGACACAGGGTGAGCGGGGGTGGGGGCAATAACAGGGAGACACAGGGAATGACCGTGGGGTGGGGGCAACAGCAGGGAGACATGGGGCATGAGCGGGTGGTGGGGGGTAACAGGAGAGAGACACAGGGCATGAGAGGGGGGTGGGGGGTAACAGGAGAGAGACACAGGGCATGAGAGGAGGTTACAGGAGAGAGACACAAAGCATGAGCGGAGGGGCAACAGCAGGGAGACACGGGGCACGATCGGAGGGTGGGGGCAACAGCAGGGAGACACGGGTCAATGGAGGGGGTGGGGGGTAACAGGAGAGAGACACGGGGCATGAGCGGGGGGTGGGGGGCAACAGGAGGGAGACACAGGGCATGACCAGGGTGGGGGGCAACAGGAGAGAGACACGGTGCATGAGCGGGGGGTGGGGGGCAACAGCAGGGAGACACGGTGCATAAGCGGGGGTGGGGGGGTAACAGGGGAGAGGCTAAGGGCATGAGAGGGGGTAGGGGGCGACAGCAGGGAGACAAGGGGCAAGACCGGGGTGTGGTGGGCAACAGGAGAGAGACACGGGGCATGAGAGGGGGGTGAGGGGTAACAGGAGAGAGACACGGGGCATGAGAGGGGGGTGGGAGGTAACAGGAGAGACACGGGGAATGAGAGGGGGTGGGGGGTAACAGGAGAGAGACACGGGGCATGAGCGGGGGGTGGGGGGCAACAGGAGAGAGACACAGGGCATGAGCGGCGGTGGGGGTTAACAGGAGAGAGACACGGGGCATGAGCGGGGGTGGGGGGAACAGCAGGGAGAACGGGGCATGAGCGGGGGTGAGGGGCAACATCAGGGAGACACGGGCATGACCGGGGGGTGGGGGGAACAGGAGAGAGACACAGGGCATGAGCGGGGGGTGGGGGGCAACAGCAGGGAGACACAGGGCATGACCGGGGGGTGGGGGGCAACATCAGGGAGACACAGGGCATGACCGGGGGGTGGGGGGCAACAGGAGAGAGACACGGGGCATGAGCGGGGGGTGGGGGGCAACAGCAGGGAGACACGGGGCATGACCGGGGGGTTGGGGGATAACAGGGGAGAGACACGGGCATGAGCGCGGTTGGGGGGCAACAGCAGGGAGACACGGGGCATGACCGGGGGTGGGGGGCAACAGCAGAGAGACACGGGGCATGAGATGGGGGTGGGGTTAACAGGAGAGAGACACAGGGCATGAGTTGGGCATGGGGGGCAACAGCAGGGAGACATGGGGCATGAGCGGGCGTGGTGGGAACACGAGGGAGACACGGGACATGAGAGGGGGGTAACAGGAGAGAGACACAGTGCATGAGCGAGGGTGGGGGGTAACAGCGCGGGAGACACAGGGCATGAGCGGGGGTGGGGGCAATAACAGGGAGACACAGGGTATGACCGTGGGGTGGGGGCAACAGCAGGGAGACATGGGGCATGAGCGGGTGGTGGGGGGTAACAGGAGAGAGACACGGGGCATGAGAGGGGGGGTGGGGGTAACAGGAGAGAGACACAGGGCATGAGAGGGGGTAATAGGAGAGAGACACAAAGCATGAGCGGAGGGGCAACAGCAGGGAGACACGGGGCACGATCGGAGGGTGGGGGGCAACAGCAGGGAGACACGGGGAAATGAGAGGGGGTGGGGGGTAACAGGAGAGAGACTCGGGCATGAGCGGGGTGTGGGGGCAACACGAGGGACACACGGGGCTTGAGCAGGGGGTGGGGGGTAACAGGAGAGAGACATGGGGCATGAGCGGGGGGGGTGGGGCAACAGCAGGGAGACACGTGGCATGAGCGGGGGGTGGGTGGCACAGCAGGGAGACACAGGGATGAGCGGGGCGTGGGGGGTAACAGGAGAGAGACACGGGGCATGAGCGGGGGGTGGGGGGTAACTGGAGAGAGACACAAGGCATTAGCGGAGGGCAACAGGAGAGAGACACGGGGCATGAGCGGGGGGTGGGGGGCAACAGGAGGGAGACACAGGGCATGACCAGGGTGGGGGGCAACAGGAGAGAGACACGGTGCATGAGCGGGGGGTGGGGGGCAACAGCAGGGAGACACGGTGCATAAGCGGGGGTGGGGGGTAACAGGGGAGAGGCACAGGGCATGAGAGGGGGGTAGGGGGCGACAGCAGGGAGACAAGGGGCAAGACCGGGGTGTGGTGGGCAACAGGAGAGAGACACGGGGCATGAGAGGGGGGTGAGGGGTAACAGGAGAGAGACACGGGGCATGAGAGGGGGGTGGGAGGTAACAGGAGAGACACGGGGAATGAGAGGGGGTGGGGGGTAACAGGAGAGAGACACGGGGCATGAGCGGGGGGTGGGGGGCAACAGGAGAGAGACACAGGGCATGAGCGGCGGTGGGGGTTAACAGGAGAGAGACACGGGGCATGAGCGGGGGTGGGGGGAACAGCAGGGAGAACGGGGCATGAGCGGGGGTGAGGGGCAACATCAGGGAGACACGGGCATGACCGGGGGGTGGGGGGAACAGGAGAGAGACACAGGGCATGAGCGGGGGGTGGGGGGCAACAGCAGGGAGACACGGGGCATGACCGGGGGGTGGGGGGCAACATCAGGGAGACACAGGGCATGACCGGGGGGTGGGGGGCAACAGGAGAGAGACACGGGGCATGAGCGGGGGGTGGGGGGCAACAGCAGGGAGACACGGGGCATGACCGGGGGGTTGGGGGATAACAGGGGAGAGACACGGGCATGAGCGCGGTTGGGGGGCAACAGCAGGGAGACACGGGGCATGACCGGGGGTGGGGGGCAACAGGAGAGAGACACGGGGCATGAGATGGGGGTGGGGTTAACAGGAGAGAGACACAGGGCATGAGTTGGGCATGGGGGGCAACAGCAGGGAGACATGGGGCATGAGCGGGCGTGGTGGGAACACGAGGGAGACACGGGACATGAGAGGGGGGTAACAGGAGAGAGACACAGTGCATGAGCGAGGGTGGGGGGTAACAGCGCGGGAGACACAGGGCATGAGCGGGGGTGGGGGCAATAACAGGGAGACACAGGGTATGACCGTGGGGTGGGGGCAACAGCAGGGAGACATGGGGCATGAGCGGGTGGTGGGGGGTAACAGGAGAGAGACACGGGGCATGAGAGGGGGGTGGGGGGTAACAGGAGAGAGACACAGGGCATGAGAGGGGGTAATAGGAGAGAGACACAAAGCATGAGCGGAGGGGCAACAGCAGGGAGACACGGGGCACGATCGGAGGGTGGGGGGCAACAGCAGGGAGACACGGGGAAATGAGAGGGGGTGGGGGGTAACAGGAGAGAGACTCGGGCATGAGCGGGGTGTGGGGGCAACACGAGGGACACACGGGGCTTGAGCAGGGGGTGGGGGGTAACAGGAGAGAGACATGGGGCATGAGCGGGGGGGGTGGGGCAACAGCAGGGAGACACGTGGCATGAGCGGGGGGTGGGTGGCACAGCAGGGAGACACAGGGATGAGCGGGGCGTGGGGGGTAACAGGAGAGAGACACGGGGCATGAGCGGGGGGTGGGGGGTAACTGGAGAGAGACACAAGGCATTAGCGGAGGGCAACAGGAGAGAGACACAGGGCATGAGCGGGGGGTGGGGGGAACACGAGGGAGACGCAATGCATGGGCGGAGGGTAGGGTGCAACAGGAGAGAGACACGGGGCATGAGCGGGGGTGGGGGCAACAGCAGGGAGACACAGAGCAACAGCAGAGAGACATGGGGCATGAGCGGGGGTGGGGGGCAACAGCAGGGAGACACGGGGCATGACCGGGGGTGGGGGGCAACAGCAGGGAGACACAGGGCATGACCGGGGAGTGGGGGGAACACGAGGGACACACGGGGCTTGAGCAGGGGGTGGGGGGTAACAGGAGAGAGACATGGGGCATGAGCGGGGGGTGGGGGGGCAACAGCAGGGAGACACGTGGCATGAGCGGGGGGTGGGTGGCACAGCAGGGAGACACAGGGCATTAGCGGGGCGTGGGGGGTAACAGGAGAGAGACACGGGGCATGAGCGGGGGGTCAGGGGCAACAGGAGGGAGACACGGGGCATGAGCGGGGGGTGTGGGGAAACAGCAGGGAGATACGGGGCATGAGCGGGCGGTGGGGGGAACACGAGGGAGACACGGGGCATGAGCGGGTGTGGGGAGTAACAGGAGAGAGACACGGGGCATGAGCGGGGGTGGGGGGTAACAGCAGGGAGACACGGGGCATGAGCGGGGGGTGGGGGGCAACACCAGGGAGACACGGGGCATGAGCAGGGGGTGGGGGGAACACGAGGGAGACATGGGGCATGCGAGGGGGTAACAGAAGAGAGACACGGGGCATGAGCGGGAGGTGGGGGGCAACAGGCGGGAGACACGGTGCATGACCGGGGGGTGGGGGGCAACAGGCAGGAGACACGGGGCATGACCAGGGGGTGGGGGGCAACAGGAGAGAGACACAGGCATGAGAGGGGGTGGGGGGTACCAGGAGAGAGACACGGGGCATGAGAGGGGGTTGGGGGGTAACAGGAGATAGACACGGGCATGAGTGGGGGGTGGGGGCCAACAGCAGGGAGACACGGGGCATGAGCGGGGGTGGGGGATAACAGGAGAGAGACACGTGTCATGAGCGGGGGGTGAGGGGCAACAGCAGGGAGACACGGGGCATGAGCGGGGGTGGGGGCAATAACAGGGAGACACAGGGTATGACCATGGGGTGGGGGCAACAGCAGGGAGACATGGGGCATGAGCGGGTTGTGGGGGGTAACAGGAGAGAGACACGGGGCATGAGAGGGGGGTGAGGGGTAACAGGAGAGAGACACAGGGCATGAGAGGGGGGTAACAGGAGAGAGACACAAAGCATGAGCGGAGGGGCAACAGCAGGGAGACACAGGGCACGATTGGAGGGTGGGGGGCAACAGCAGGGAGACACGGGGCATGAGAGGGGGTTTGGGGTAACAGGAGAGAGACTCGGGCATGAGCGGGGTGTGGGGGCAACAGGAGAGAGACACGGGGCATGAGCAGGGGGTGGGGGGTAACTGGAGAGAGACACAAGGCATTAGCGGGGGGCAACAGGAGAGAGACACAGGGCATGAGCAGGGGGTGGGGGGAACACGAGGGAGACGCAATGCATGAGCGGAGGGTAGGGTGCAACAGAAGAGAGACACGGGGCATGAGCGGGGGTGGGGGCAACAGCAGGGAGACACAGGGCAACAGCAGAGAGGCATGGGGCATGAGCGGGGGTGGGGGGCAACAGCAGGGAGACACGGGGCATGACCGGGGGGTGGGGGCAACAGCAGGGAGACACAGGGCATGACCAGGGAGTGGGGGGAACACGAGGGACACACGGGGCTTGAGCAGGGGGTGGGGGATAACAGGAGAGAGACATGGGGCATGAGCGGGGGGTGGGGGGGCAACAGCAGGGAGACACGTGGCATGAGCGGGGGGTGGGTGGCACAGCAGGGAGACACAGGGCATGAGCGGGGCGTGGGGGGTAACAGGAGAGAGACACGGGGCATGAGCGGGGGGTCAGGGGCAACAGGAGGTAGACACGGGGCATGAGCGGGGGGTGTGGGGAAACAGCAGGGAGATACGGGGCATGAGCGGGGGGTGGGGGGAACACGAGGGAGACACGGGGCATGAGCGGGTGTGGGGAGTAACAGGAGAGAGACACGGGGCATGAGCGGGGGTGGGGGGCAACAGCAGGGAGACACGGGGCATGAGCGGGGGGTGGGGGGCAACACCAGGGAGACACGGGGCATGAGCAGGGGGTGGGGGGAACACAAGGGAGACATGGGGCATGCGAGGGGGTAACAGAAGAGAGACACGGGGCATGAGCGGGAGGTGGGGGGCAACAGGCGGGAGACACGGGGCATGACCGGGGGGTGGGGGGCAACAGGCAGGAGACACGGGGCATGACCAGGGGGTGGGGGGCAACAGGAGAGAGACACAGGCATGAGAGGGGGTGGGGGGTACCAGGAGAGAGACACGGGGCATGAGAGGGGGTTGGGGGGTAACAGGAGAGAGACACGGGCATGAGCAGGGGGTGGGGGGCAACATCAGGGAGACAGGGGCATGAGCGGGGGTGGGGGATAACAGGAGAGAGACACGGGGCATGAGGGGGGTGAGGGGCAACAGCAGGGAGACACGGGGCATGAGCGGGGGGTGGGGGTACCAGGAGAGACACGAGGCATAAGCGGAGGGTGGGGGGGAACAGGAGAGAGACACGGGGCATGAGCCGGGGGTGGGGGGCAACAGCAGGGAGACACGGGGCATGACCGGGGTGGGGGGCAACAGGAGAGAGACACAGAGCATGAATGGGGGGTGGGGGGCAACAGCAGGGAGACATGGGGCATGAGCGGGGGTGGGGGGTAACAGGGGAGAGACACAGGGCATGAGAGGGGGTAGGGGGCAACAGCAGGGAGACACGGGGCATGACCGGGGGGTAGGGGGCAACAGGAGAGAGACACGGGGCAGGAGTGGGTGGTGAGGGGTAACAGAAGAGAGACACGGGGCATGAGAGGTGTTTGGGGGTAATAGGAGAGAGACACGGGGCATGAGTAGGGGTGGGGGGCAACAGCAGGGAGACACGGGGCATGAGCGGAGGTTGGGGTGCAACAGCAGGGAGTCACGGGGGCATGAGAGCGGGAGACACGGGGCTTGTAACAGGAGAGAGACACGGGGCATGAGCGGGGGGTGGGGGCAACAGGAGAGAGACACGGGGCATGAGCGGGTGTGAAGGGTGGGGGGTAACAGAAGAGAGACACGGGCATGCGCGGAGGGTGGGGGGCAACAGGAGAGAGACACGGGGCATGAGCGGGGGTGGGGGGCTACAGCAGGTAGACACGGGGCATTAGCGGGGGAAGGGGGGCAACAGCAGGGAGACACGGGGCATGACCGGGGGGTGGGGGGCAACAGGAGAGACACAGGCATGAGCGGGGGGTGGGGGGCAACAGCAGGGAGACACAGGGCATGACCGGGAGGTGGGGGGCAACAGGAGAGAGACACAGGGCATGAGGAGGGGGTGGGGGTAACAGGAGAGAGAGACACGGGGCATGAGCGGGGGTGGGGGGCAACAGCAGGGATACACAGGGCATGACCGGAGGTGGGGGTAACAGGGGAGAGACACGGGGCATGAGCGGGGGTTGGGGGCAACAGCAGGGAGACACGGGGCATGACCGGGGTGGGGGGCAACAGCAGGGAGACACGGCGCATGACCAGGGGGTAACAGGGGAGAAATACGGGGCATGAGAGATGGGTGGGGGGTAACAAGAGAGAGAGACACGGGGCATGAGCGGGGGTGGGGGGCAACAGCAGGGATACACAGGGCATGACCGGGGGTTGGGGGGCAACAGGAGAGACACAGGCATGAGCGGGGGGTGGGGGGCAACAGCAGGGAGACACGGGGCATGACCGGGAGGTGGGGGGCAACAGGAGAGAGACACAGGGCATGAGGAGGGGGTGGGGGGTAACAGGAGAGAGAGACACGGGGCATGAGCGGGGGTGGGGGGCAACAGCAGGGATACACAGGGCATGACCGGGGGTGGGGGGTAACAGGGGAGAGACACGTGGCATGAGCGGGGGTGGGGGGCAACAGGAAAGAGACACGGAGCATCAGCGGGGGGTGGGGGGCCACAGCAGGGAGACACGGGGCATGAGCGGGGGTGGGGGTAACAGGGGAGAGACACAGGGCATGAGAGGGGTGTAGGGCAACAGCAGGGAGACACGGGGCATGAGAGGGGGGTGGGGGGTAACAGGAGAGAGACACAGGGCATGAGAGGGGGGTGGGGGGTAACAGGAGAGAGACACGGGCATGAGTGGGGGGTAGGGGGCAACAGCAGGGAGACACGGGGCTTGAGCGGAGGGTGGGGTGCAACAGCAGGGAGACAAGGGGCATGAGAGCGGGAGACATGGGCTTGTAACAGTAGAGAGACACGGGGCATGAGCGGGGGCTGGGGGCAACAGGAGAGAGACACGGGGCATGAGCGGGGGGTGGGGGGTAACAGGAGAGAGACACGGGGCATGCGCGGGGGGTGGGGGCAACAGGAGAGAGACACGGGGCATGAGCGGGGGGTGGGGGCAACATCAGGGAGACACGGGGCATGAGCGTGGGGTGGGGGGCAACAGCAGGGAGACACGGGGCATGACCGGGGGGTGGGGGGCAACAGGAGAGACACGGGCATGAGCGGGCAGTGGGGGGCAACAGCAGGGAGACACAGGGCATGACCGGGGGTGGGGGGCAACAGGAGAGACACAGGCATGAGCGGGGGTGGGGCCAACAGCAGGGAGACACGGGGCATGACCGGGAGGTGGGGGGCAACAGGAGAGAGACACGGGGCATGAGCGTGGGGTGGGGGGCAACAGCAGGGAGACACGGGGCATGAGCCTGGGGTGAGGGGCAACAGCAGGGAGACACGGTGCATGACCGGGGGTAGGGGGAAAAGGAGAGAGACACGGGGCATGAGCGTGGGGTGGGGGCAACAGCAGGGAGACACGGGGCATGACCGGGGGGTGGGGGGCAACAGGAGAGACACGGGCATGAGCGGGCAGTGGGGGGCAACAGCAGGGAGACACAGGGCATGACCGGGGGTGGGGGGCAACAGGAGAGACACGGGCATGAGCGGGGGTGGGGGCAACAGCAGGGAGACACGGGGCATGACCGGGAGGTGGGGGGCAACAGGAGAGAGACACGGGGCATGAGGAGGGGGTGGGGGTAACAGGGGAGAGACACGGGGCATGACCGGATGGGTGGGGGTTAACAGGGGAGAGACACGGGGCATGAGCGGGGGTTGGGGGGCAACAGCAGGGAGACACGGGGCATGAGCGGGGCATGGGGGGCAACAGGAGAGAGACACGGGGCCTGAGAGGGGGGTGGGGGTAACAGGAGAGAGACACGGGGCATGAGAGGGGAGTGGGGGTAACAGCAGAGAGACACGGGGCATGAGAGGGGGGTGGAGGGCAACAGCAGGCAGACATGGCGTATGAGTGGGGGGTGAGGGGCAACAGCAGGTAGACACGGGGCATGACTGGGGGGTGGGGGGCAACAGGAGAGAGACACAGGGCATGAGCAGGGGGTGGGGG
The DNA here is from genome assembly GCF_040938575.1 of Ambystoma mexicanum. NCBI lineage: Eukaryota > Metazoa > Chordata > Amphibia > Caudata > Ambystomatidae > Ambystoma > Ambystoma mexicanum. Next base: position 762,819,771 of record NC_090941.1, read on the forward strand.
TGACAGGAGAGAGAGACACTGGGCATGAGCGGGGGTTGGGGGGCAACAGCATGGAGACACGGGGCATGACCGGTGGGTGGGGGGCAACAGGAGAGAGCCACGGGGCATGAGAGGGGGGTGGGGGTAACAGGAGAGAGACACAGGGCATGAGAGGGGGGTGGGGGACAACAGCAGGGAGACACAGGGCATGAGCGGGGGGTGGGGGAACACGAGGGAGATCCGGGGCATGAGATGGGGTGGGGGGTAACAGTAGAGAGACACAGTGCATGAGCGGGGTGGAGGGCAACAGCAGGGAGACACAGGGCATGAGCGGGGGGTGGGGGGCAACATCAGGGAGACACAGGGCATGACCGGGGGTGGGGGGCAACAGGAGAGAGACACGGGGCATGAGCGGGGGGTGGGGGGCAACAGCAGGGAGACACGGGGCATGACCGGGGGGTTGGGGGATAACAGGGGAGAGACACGGGGCATGAGCGGGGTTGGGGGGCGACAGCAGGGAGACACGGGGCATGACCGGGGGGTGGGGGGCAACAGGAGAGAGACACGGGGCATGAGATGGGGGTGGGGGTAACAGGAGAGAGACACAGGGCATGAGTTGGGCATGGGGGGCAACAGCAGGGAGACATGGGGCATGAGCGGGCGTGGTGGGAACACGAGGGAGACACGGGGCATGAGAGGGGGGTAACAGGAGAGAGACACAGTGCATGAGCGAGGGTGGGGGGCAACAGCGCGGGAGACACAGGGTATGACCGTGGGGTGGGGGCAACAGCAGGGAGACATGGGGCATGAGCGGGTGGTGGGGGGTAACAGGAGAGAGACACGGGGCATGAGAGGGGGGTGGGGGGTAACAGGAGAGAGACACAGGGCATGAGAGGGGGTAATAGGAGAGAGACACAAAGCATGAGCGGAGGGGCAACAGCAGGGAGACTCGGGGCACGATCAGAGGGTGGGGGGCAACAGCAGGGAGACACGGGGAAATGAGAGGGGGTGGGGGGTAACAGGAGAGAGACTCGGGCATGAGCGGGGTGTGGGGGCAACACGAGGGACACACGGGGCTTGAGCAGGGGGTGGGGGGTAACAGGAGAGAGACATGGGGCAAGAGTGGGGGGGTGGGGCAACAGCAGGGAGACATGTGGCATGAGCGGGGGGTGGGTGGCACAGCAGGGAGACACAGGGATGAGCGGGGCGTGGGGGGTAACAGGAGAGAGACACGGGGCATGAGCGGGGGTGGGGGGTAACTGGAGAGAGACACAAGGCATTAGCGGAGGGCAACAGGAGAGAGACACAGGGCATGAGCGGGGGGTGGGGGGAACACGAGGGAGACGCAATGCATGAGCGGAGGGTAGGGTGCAACAGGAGAGAGACATGGGGCATGAGCGGGGGTGGGGGCAACAGCAGGGAGACACAGGGCAACAGCAGAGAGACATGGGGCATGAGCGGGGGTGGGGGGCAACAGCAGGGAGACACGGGGCATGACCGGGGGGTGGGGGGCAACAGCAGGGAGACGCAATGCATGAGCGGAGGGTAGGGTGCAACAGGAGAGAGACATGGGGCATGAGCGGGGGTGGGGGCAACAGCAGGGAGACACAGGGCAACAGCAGAGAGACATGGGGCATGAGCGGGGGTGGGGGGCAAGAGCAGGGAGACACGGGGCATGACCGGGGGGTGGGGGGCAACAGCAGGGAGACACAGGGCATGACCGGGGAGTGGGGGGAACACGAGGGACACACGGGGCCTGAGCAGGGGGTGGGGGGTAACAGGAGAGAGACATGGGGCATGAGCTGGGGTTGGGGGGCAACAGCAGGGAGACACGTGGCATGAGCGGGGGGTGGGTGGCACAGCAGGGAGACACTGGGCATGAGCGGGGCGTGGGGGGTAACAGGAGAGAGACACGGGGCATGAGCGGGGGGTCAGGGGCAACAGGAGGGAGACACGGGGCATGAGCGGGGGGTGTGGGTAAACAGCAGGGAGATACGGGGCATGAGCGGGGGGTGGGGGGAACACGAGGGAGACACGGGGCATGAGCGGGTGTGGGGAGTAACAGGAGAGAGACACGGGGCATGAGCGGGGGTGGGGGGCAACAGCAGCGAGACACGGGGCATGAGCGGGGGGTGGGGGGCAACACCAGGGAGACACGGGGCATGAGCAGGGGGTGGGGGGAACACGAGGGAGACATGGGGCATGCGAGGGGGTAACAGAAGAGATAAAACGGGGCATGAGCGGGAGGTGGGGGGCAACAGGCGGGAGACACGGTGCATGACCGGGGGGTGGGGGGCAACAGGCAGGAGACACGGGGCATGACCAGGGGGTGGGGGGCAACAGGAGAGAGACACAGGCATGAGAGGGGGTGGGGGGTACCAGGAGAGAGACAAGGGGCATGAGAGGGGGTTGGGGGGTAACAGGAGAGAGACACGGGCATGAGTGGGGTGTGGGGGCCAACAGCAGGGAGACACAGGGCGTGAGCGGGGGTGGGGGATAACAGGAGAGAGACACGTGGCATGAGCGGGGGGTGAGGGGCAACAGCAGGGAGACACGGGGCATGGGCGGGGGTGGGGGCAATAACAGGGAGACACAGGGTATGACCGTGGGGTGGGGGCAACAGCAGGGAGACATGGGGCATGAGCGGGTGGTGGGGGGTAACAGGAGAGAGACACGGGGCCTGAGAGGGGGGTGGGGGGTAACAGGAGAGAGACACAGGGCATGAGAGGGGGTAATAGGAGAGAGACACAAAGCATGAGCGGAGGGGCAACAGCAGGGAGACACGGGGCACGATCAGAGGGTGGGGGGCAACAGCAGGGAGACACAGGGAAATGAGAGGGGGTGGGGGGTAACAGGAGAGAGACTCGGGCATGAGCGGGGTGTGGGGGCAACACGAGGGACACACGGGGCTTGAGCAGGGGGTGGGGGGTAACAGGAGAGAGACATGGGGCATGAGCGGGGGGGTGGGGCAACAGCAGGGAGACACGTGGCATGAGCGGGGGGTGGGTGGCACAGCAGGGAGACACAGGGATGAGCGGGGCGTGGGGGGTAACAGGAGAGAGAGACGGGGCATGAGCGGGGGTGGGGGGTAACTGGAGAGAGACACAAGGCATTAGCGGAGGGCAACAGGAGAGAGACACAGGGCATGAGCGGGGGGTGGGGGGAACACGAGGGAGACGCAATGCATGAGCGGAGGGTAGGGTGCAACAGGAGAGAGACATGGGGCATGAGCGGGGGTGGGGGCAACAGCAGGGAGACACAGGGCAACAGCAGAGAGACATGGGGCATGAGCGGGGGTGGGGGGCAACAGCAGGGAGACACGGGGCATGACCGGGGGGTGGGGGGCAACAGCAGGGAGACACAGGGCATGACCGGGGAGTGGGGGGAACACGAGGGACACACGGGGCCTGAGCAGGGGGTGGGGGGTAACAGGAGAGAGACATGGGGCATGAGCGGGGGTTGGGGGGGCAACAGCAGGGAGACACGTGGCATGAGCGGGGGGTGGGTGGCACAGCAGGGAGACACAGGGCATGAGCGGGGCGTGGGGGGTAACAGGAGAGAGACACGGGGCATGAGCGGGGGGTCAGGGGCAACAGGAGGGAGACACGGGGCATGAGCGGGGGGTGTGGGGAAACAGCAGGGAGATACGGGGCATGAGCGGGGGGTGGGGGGAACACGAGGGAGACACGGGGCATGAGCGGGTGTGGGGAGTAACAGGAGAGAGACACGGGGCATGAGCGGGGGTGGGGGGCAACAGCAGGGAGACACGGGGCATGAGCGGGGGGTGGGGGCAACACCAGGGAGACACGGGGCATGAGCAGGGGGTGGGGGGAACACGAGGGAGACATGGGGCATGCGAGGGGGTAACAGAAGAGAGACACGGGGCATGAGCGGGAGGTGGGGGGCAACAGGCGGGAGACACGGTGCATGACCGGGGGGTGGGGGGCAACAGGCAGGAGACACGGGGCATGACCAGGGGGTGGGGGGCAACAGGAGAGAGACACTGGCATGAGCGGGGGTTGGGGGCCAACAGCAGGGAGACACGGGGCATGACCGGTGGGTGGGGGGCAACAGGAGAGAGCCACGGGGCATGAGAGGGGGGTGGGGGTAACAGGAGAGAGACACAGGGCATGAGAGGGGGGTGGGGGACAACAGCAGGGAGACACAGGGCATGAGCGGGGGGTGGGGGAACACGAGGGAGATCCGGGGCATGAGATGGGGTGGGGGGTAACAGTAGAGAGACACAGTGCATGAGCGGGGTGGAGGGCAACAGCAGGGAGACACAGGGCATGAGCGGGGGGTGGGGGGCAACATCAGGGAGACACAGGGCATGACCGGGGGTGGGGGGCAACAGGAGAGAGACACGGGGCATGAGCGGGGGGTGGGGGGCAACAGCAGGGAGACACGGGGCATGACCGGGGGGTTGGGGGATAACAGGGGAGAGACACGGGGCATGAGCGGGGTTGGGGGGCGACAGCAGGGAGACACGGGGCATGACCGGGGGGTGGGGGGCAACAGGAGAGAGACACGGGGCATGAGATGGGGGTGGGGGTAACAGGAGAGAGACACAGGGCATGAGTTGGGCATGGGGGGCAACAGCAGGGAGACATGGGGCATGAGCGGGCGTGGTGGGAACACGAGGGAGACACGGGGCATGAGAGGGGGGTAACAGGAGAGAGACACAGTGCATGAGCGAGGGTGGGGGGCAACAGCGCGGGAGACACAGGGTATGACCGTGGGGTGGGGGCAACAGCAGGGAGACATGGGGCATGAGCGGGTGGTGGGGGGTAACAGGAGAGAGACACGGGGCATGAGAGGGGGGTGGGGGGTAACAGGAGAGAGACACAGGGCATGAGAGGGGGTAATAGGAGAGAGACACAAAGCATGAGCGGAGGGGCAACAGCAGGGAGACTCGGGGCACGATCAGAGGGTGGGGGGCAACAGCAGGGAGACACGGGGAAATGAGAGGGGGTGGGGGGTAACAGGAGAGAGACTCGGGCATGAGCGGGGTGTGGGGGCAACACGAGGGACACACGGGGCTTGAGCAGGGGGTGGGGGGTAACAGGAGAGAGACATGGGGCAAGAGTGGGGGGGTGGGGCAACAGCAGGGAGACATGTGGCATGAGCGGGGGGTGGGTGGCACAGCAGGGAGACACAGGGATGAGCGGGGCGTGGGGGGTAACAGGAGAGAGACACGGGGCATGAGCGGGGGTGGGGGGTAACTGGAGAGAGACACAAGGCATTAGCGGAGGGCAACAGGAGAGAGACACAGGGCATGAGCGGGGGGTGGGGGGAACACGAGGGAGACGCAATGCATGAGCGGAGGGTAGGGTGCAACAGGAGAGAGACATGGGGCATGAGCGGGGGTGGGGGCAACAGCAGGGAGACACAGGGCAACAGCAGAGAGACATGGGGCATGAGCGGGGGTGGGGGGCAACAGCAGGGAGACACGGGGCATGACCGGGGGGTGGGGGGCAACAGCAGGGAGACGCAATGCATGAGCGGAGGGTAGGGTGCAACAGGAGAGAGACATGGGGCATGAGCGGGGGTGGGGGCAACAGCAGGGAGACACAGGGCAACAGCAGAGAGACATGGGGCATGAGCGGGGGTGGGGGGCAAGAGCAGGGAGACACGGGGCATGACCGGGGGGTGGGGGGCAACAGCAGGGAGACACAGGGCATGACCGGGGAGTGGGGGGAACACGAGGGACACACGGGGCCTGAGCAGGGGGTGGGGGGTAACAGGAGAGAGACATGGGGCATGAGCTGGGGTTGGGGGGCAACAGCAGGGAGACACGTGGCATGAGCGGGGGGTGGGTGGCACAGCAGGGAGACACTGGGCATGAGCGGGGCGTGGGGGGTAACAGGAGAGAGACACGGGGCATGAGCGGGGGGTCAGGGGCAACAGGAGGGAGACACGGGGCATGAGCGGGGGGTGTGGGTAAACAGCAGGGAGATACGGGGCATGAGCGGGGGGTGGGGGGAACACGAGGGAGACACGGGGCATGAGCGGGTGTGGGGAGTAACAGGAGAGAGACACGGGGCATGAGCGGGGGTGGGGGGCAACAGCAGCGAGACACGGGGCATGAGCGGGGGGTGGGGGGCAACACCAGGGAGACACGGGGCATGAGCAGGGGGTGGGGGGAACACGAGGGAGACATGGGGCATGCGAGGGGGTAACAGAAGAGATAAAACGGGGCATGAGCGGGAGGTGGGGGGCAACAGGCGGGAGACACGGTGCATGACCGGGGGGTGGGGGGCAACAGGCAGGAGACACGGGGCATGACCAAGGGGTGGGGGGGCAACAGGAGAGAGACACAGGCATGAGAGGGGGTGGGGGGTACCAGGAGAGAGACAAGGGGCATGAGAGGGGGTTGGGGGGTAACAGGAGAGAGACACGGGCATGAGTGGGGTGTGGGGGCCAACAGCAGGGAGACACAGGGCGTGAGCGGGGGTGGGGGATAACAGGAGAGAGACACGTGGCATGAGCGGGGGGTGAGGGGCAACAGCAGGGAGACACGGGGCATGGGCGGGGGTGGGGGCAATAACAGGGAGACACAGGGTATGACCGTGGGGTGGGGGCAACAGCAGGGAGACATGGGGCATGAGCGGGTGGTGGGGGGTAACAGGAGAGAGACACGGGGCCTGAGAGGGGGGTGGGGGGTAACAGGAGAGAGACACAGGGCATGAGAGGGGGTAATAGGAGAGAGACACAAAGCATGAGCGGAGGGGCAACAGCAGGGAGACACGGGGCACGATCAGAGGGTGGGGGGCAACAGCAGGGAGACACAGGGAAATGAGAGGGGGTGGGGGGTAACAGGAGAGAGACTCGGGCATGAGCGGGGTGTGGGGGCAACACGAGGGACACACGGGGCTTGAGCAGGGGGTGGGGGGTAACAGGAGAGAGACATGGGGCATGAGCGGGGGGGTGGGGCAACAGCAGGGAGACACGTGGCATGAGCGGGGGGTGGGTGGCACAGCAGGGAGACACAGGGATGAGCGGGGCGTGGGGGGTAACAGGAGAGAGACACGGGGCATGAGCGGGGGTGGGGGGTAACTGGAGAGAGACACAAGGCATTAGCGGAGGGCAACAGGAGAGAGACACAGGGCATGAGCGGGGGGTGGGGGGAACACGAGGGAGACGCAATGCATGAGCGGAGGGTAGGGTGCAACAGGAGAGAGACATGGGGCATGAGCGGGGGTGGGGGCAACAGCAGGGAGACACAGGGCAACAGCAGAGAGACATGGGGCATGAGCGGGGGTGGGGGGCAACAGCAGGGAGACACGGGGCATGACCGGGGGGTGGGGGGCAACAGCAGGGAGACACAGGGCATGACCGGGGAGTGGGGGGAACACGAGGGACACACGGGGCCTGAGCAGGGGGTGGGGGGTAACAGGAGAGAGACATGGGGCATGAGCGGGGGTTGGGGGGGCAACAGCAGGGAGACACGTGGCATGAGCGGGGGGTGGGTGGCACAGCAGGGAGACACAGGGCATGAGCGGGGCGTGGGGGGTAACAGGAGAGAGACACGGGGCATGAGCGGGGGGTCAGGGGCAACAGGAGGGAGACACGGGGCATGAGCGGGGGGTGTGGGGAAACAGCAGGGAGATACGGGGCATGAGCGGGGGGTGGGGGGAACACGAGGGAGACACGGGGCATGAGCGGGTGTGGGGAGTAACAGGAGAGAGACACGGGGCATGAGCGGGGGTGGGGGGCAACAGCAGGGAGACACGGGGCATGAGCGGGGGGTGGGGGGCAACACCAGGGAGACACGGGGCATGAGCAGGGGGTGGGGGGAACACGAGGGAGACATGGGGCATGCGAGGGGGTAACAGAAGAGAGACACGGGGCATGAGCGGGAGGTGGGGGGCAACAGGCGGGAGACACGGTGCATGACCGGGGGGTGGGGGGCAACAGGCAGGAGACACGGGGCATGACCAGGGGGTGGGGGGCAACAGGAGAGAGACACTGGCATGAGTGGGGGGTGGGGGCCAACAGCAGGGAGACACGGGGCGTGAGCGGGGGTGGGGGATAACAGGAGAGAGACACGTGGCATGAGCGGGGGGTGAGGGGCAACAGCAGGGAGACACGGGGCATGAGCGGGGGTGGGGGCAATAACAGGGAGACACACGGTATGACCGTGGGGTGGGGGCAACAGCAGGGAGACATGGGGCATGAGCGGGTGGTGGGGGGTAACAGGAGAGAGACACGGGGCATGAGAGGGGGGTGGGGGGTAACAGGAGAGAGACACAGGGCATGAGAGGGGGGTAACAGGAGAGAGACACAAAGCATGAGCGGAGGGGCAACAGCAGGGAGACACGGGGCACGATTGGAGGGTGGGGGGCAACAGCAGGGAGACACGGGGCATGAGAGGGAGTTTGGGGTAACAGGAGAGAGACTCGGGCATGAGCGGGGTGTGGGGGCAACAGGAGAGAGACACAGGGCATGAGCAGGGGGTGGGGGGTAACTGGAGAGAGACACAAGGCATTAGCGGGGGGCAACAGGAGAGAGACACAGGGCATGAGCAGGGGGTGGGGGGAACACGAGGGAGACGCAATGCATGAGCGGAGGGTAGGGTGCAACAGAAGAGAGACACGGGGCATGAGCGGGGGTGGGGGCAACAGCAGGGAGACATAGGGCAACAGCAGAGAGGCATGGGGCATGAGCGGGGGTGGGGGGCAACAGCAGGGAGACACGGGGCATGACCGGGGGTGGGGGCAACAGCAGGGAGACACAGGGCATGACCGGGGAGTGGGGGGAACACGAGGGACACACGGGGCCTGAGCAGGGGGTGGGGGGTAACAGGAGAGAGACATGGGGCATGAGCGGGGGTTGGGGGGGCAACAGCAGGGAGACACGTGGCATGAGCGGGGGGTGGGTGGCACAGCAGGGAGACACAGGGCATGAGCGGGGCGTGGGGGGTAACAGGAGAGAGACACGGGGCATGAGCGGGGGGTCAGGGGCAACAGGAGGGAGACACGGGGCATGAGCGGGGGGTGTGGGGAAACAGCAGGGAGATACGGGGCATGAGCGGGGGGTGGGGGGAACACGAGGGAGACACGGGGCATGAGCGGGTGTGGGGAGTAACAGGAGAGAGACACGGGGCATGAGCGGGGGTGGGGGGCAACAGCAGGGAGACACGGGGCATGAGCGGGGGGTGGGGGGCAACACCAGGGAGACACGGGGCATGAGCAGGGGGTGGGGGGAACACGAGGGAGACATGGGGCATGCGAGGGGGTAACAGAAGAGAGACACGGGGCATGAGCGGGAGGTGGGGGGCAACAGGCGGGAGACACGGTGCATGACCGGGGGGTGGGGGGCAACAGGCAGGAGACACGGGGCATGACCAGGGGGTGGGGGGCAACAGGAGAGAGACACTGGCATGAGTGGGGGGTGGGGGCCAACAGCAGGGAGACACGGGGCGTGAGCGGGGGTGGGGGATAACAGGAGAGAGACATGTGGCATGAGCGGGGGGTGAGGGGCAACAGCAGGGAGACACGGGGCATGAGCGGGGGTGGGGGCAATAACAGGGAGACACACGGTATGACCGTGGGGTGGGGGCAACAGCAGGGAGACATGGGGCATGAGCGGGTGGTGGGGGGTAACAGGAGAGAGACACGGGGCATGAGAGGGGGGTGGGGGGTAACAGGAGAGAGACACAGGGCATGAGAGGGGGGTAACAGGAGAGAGACACAAAGCATGAGCGGAGGGGCAACAGCAGGGAGACACGGGGCACGATTGGAGGGTGGGGGGCAACAGCAGGGAGACACGGGGAATGAGAGGGAGTTTGGGGTAACAGGAGAGAGACTCGGGCATGAGCGGGGTGTGGGGGCAACAGGAGAGAGACACAGGGCATGAGCAGGGGGTGGGGGGTAACTGGAGAGAGACACAAGGCATTAGCGGGGGGCAACAGGAGAGAGACACAGGGCATGAGCAGGGGGTGGGGGGAACACGAGGGAGACGCAATGCATGAGCGGAGGGTAGGGTGCAACAGAAGAGAGACACGGGGCATGAGCGGGGGTGGGGGCAACAGCAGGGAGACATAGGGCAACAGCAGAGAGGCATGGGGCATGAGCGGGGGTGGGGGGCAACAGCAGGGAGACACGGGGCATGACCGGGGGTGGGGGCAACAGCAGGGAGACACAGGGCATGACCGGGGAGTGGGGGGAACACGAGGGACACACGGGGCTTGAGCAGGGGGTGGGGGGTAACAGGAGAGAGACATGGGGCATGAGCGGGGGTGGGGGGGCAACAGCAGGGAGACACGTGGCATGAGCGGGGGGTGGGTGGCACAGCAGGGAGACACAGGGCATGAGCGGGGCGTGGGGGGTAACAGGAGAGAGACACGGGGCATGAGCGGGGGGTCAGGGGCAACAGGAGGGAGACACGGGGCATGAGCGGGGGGTGTGGGGAAACAGCAGGGAGATACAGAGCATGATCGGGGGGTGGGGGGAACACGAGGGAGACACGGGGCATGAGCGGGTGTGGGGAGTAACAGGAGAGAGACACGGGGCATGAGCGGGGGTGGGGGGCAACAACAGGGAGACACGGGGCATGAGCAGGGGTTGGGGGGCAACACCAGGGAGACACGGGGCATGAGCAGGGGGTGGGGGGAACACGAGGGAGACATGGGGCATGCGAGGGGGTAACAGAAGAGAGACACGGGGCATGAGCGGGAGGTGGGGGGCAACAGGCGGGAGACACGGGGCATGACCGGGGGGTAGGGGGCAACAGGCAGGAGACACGGGGCATGACCAGGGGGTGGGGGGCAACAGGAGAGAGACACAGGCATGAGAGGGGGTGGGGGGTACCAGGAGAGAGACACGGGGCATGAGAGGGGGTTGGGGGGTAACAGGAGAGAGACACGGGCATGAGCGGGGGGTGGGGGGCAACAGCAGGGAGACACGGGGCATGAGCGGGGGTGGGGGATAACAGGAGAGAGACACGGGGCATGAAGGGGGGTGAGGGGCAACAGCAGGGAGACACGGGGCATGAGCGGGGGGTGGGGGTACCAGGAGAGACACGAGGCATAAGCGGAGGGTGGGGGGGAACAGGAGAGAGACACAGGGCATGAGCCGGGGGTGGGGGGCAACAGCAGGGAGACACGGGGCATGACCGGGGTGGGGGGCAACAGGAGAGAGACACAGAGCATGAATGGGGGGTGGGGGGCAACAGCAGGGAGACATGGGGCATGAGCGGGGGTGGGGGGTAACAGGGGAGAGACACAGGGCATGAGAGGGGGGTAGGGGGCAACAGCAGGGAGACACGGGGCATGACTGGGGGGTAGGGGGCAACAGGAGAGAGACACGGGGCATGAGTGGGTGGTGAGGGGTAACAGAAGAGAGACACGGGGCATGAGAGGTGGTTGGGTGTAATAGGAGAGAGACACGGGGCATGAGTAGGGGTGGGGGGCAACAGCAGGGAGACACGGGGCATGAGCGGAGGGTGGGGTGCAACAGCAGGGAGTCACGGGGCATGAGAGCGGGAGACACGGGGCTTGAAACAGGAGAGAGACACGGGGCATGAGCGTGGGGTGGGGGCAACAGGAGAGAGACACGGGGCATGAGCGGGGGTGAAGGGTGGGGGGTAACAGAAGAGAGACACGGGGCATGCGCGGAGGGTGGGGGGCAACAGGAGAGAGACACGGGGCATGAGCGGGGGGTGGGGGGCTACAGCAGGTAGACACGGGGCATGAGCGGGGGAAGGGGGGCAACAGCAGGGAGACACGGGGCATGACCGGGGGGGTGGGGGGCAACAGGAGAGACACAGGCATGAGCAGGGGGTGGGGGGCAACAGCAGGGAGACACAGGGCATGACCGGGAGGTGGGGGGCAACAGGAGAGAGACACAGGGCATGAGGAGGGGGTGGGGGTAACAGGAGAGAGAGACACGGGGCATGAGCGGGGGTGGGGGGCAACAGCAGGGATACACAGGGCATGACCGGGGGTGGGGGGTAACAGGGGAGAGACACGGGGCATGAGCGGGGGTTGGGGGCAATAGCAGGGAGACACGGGGCATGACCGGGGGGTGGGGGGCAACAGCAGGGAGACACGGCGCATGACCAGGGGGTAACAGGGGAGAAATACGGGGCATGAGAGATGGGTGGGGGGTAACAGGAGAGAGAGACACAGGGCATGAGCGGGGGTGGGGGGCAACAGCAGGGATACACAGGGCATGACCGGGGGGTGGGGGGCAACAGGAGAGACACAGGCATGAGCGGGGGGTGGGGGGCAACAGCAGGGAGACACGGGGCATGACCGGGAGGTGGGGGGCAACAGGAGAGAGACACAGGGCATGAGGAGGGGGTGGGGGGTAACAGGAGAGAGAGACACGGGGCATGAGCGGGGGTGGGGGGCAACAGCAGGGATACACAGGGCATGACCGGGGGTGGGGGTAACAGGGGAGAGACACGGGGCATGAGCGGGGGTGGGGGGCAACAGGAGAGAGACACGGAGCATGAGCGGGGGGTGTGGGGCAACAGCAGGGAGACACGGGGCATGAGCGGGGGGTGGGGGTAACAGGGGAGAGACACAGGGCATGAGAGGGGTGTAGGGCAACAGCAGGGAGACACGGGGCATGCGAGGGGGGTGGGGGGTAACAGGAGAGAGACACGGGCATGAGTGGGGGGTAGGGGGCAACAGCAGGGAGACACGGGGCTTGAGCAGAGGGTGGGGTGCAACAGCAGGGAGACAAGGGGCATGAGAGCGGGAGACACGGGGCTTGTAACAGTAGAGAGACACGGGGCATGAGCGGGGGCTGGGGGCAACAGGAGAGAGACACGGGGCATGCGCGGGGGGTGGGGGCAACAGGAGAGAGACACGGGGCATGAGCGGGGGGTGGGGGCTAACAGGAGAGAGACACAGGCATGAGAGGGGGGTGGGGGGCAACATCAGGGAGACACGGGGCATGAGCCTGGGGTGAGTGGCAACAGCAGGGAGACACGGTGCATGACCGGGGGTAGGGGGAAAAGGAGAGAGACACGGGGCATGAGCGTGGGGTGGGGGGCAACAGCAGGGAGACACGGGGCATGACCGGGGGGTGGGGGGCAACAGGAGAGACACGGGCATGAGCGGGCAGTGGGGGGCAACAGCAGGGAGACACAGGGCATGACCGGGGGTGGGGGGCAACAGGAGAGACACGGGCATGAGCGGGAGTGGGGGCAACAGCAGGGAGACACGGGGCATGACCGGGAGGTGGGGGCAACAGGAGAGAGACACGGGGCATGAGGAGGGGGTGGGGGTAACAGGGGATAGACATGGGGCATGACCGGATGGGTGGGGGTTAACAGGGGAGAGACACGGGGCATGAGCGGGGGTTGGGGGGCAACAGCAGGGAGACACGGGGCATGAGCGGGGCATGGGGGGCAACAGGAGAGAGACACGGGGCCTAAGAGGGGGGTGGGGGTAACAGGAGAGAGACACGGGGCATGAGAGGGGAGTGGGGGTAACAGCAGAGAGACACGGGGCATGAGAGGGGGGTGGAGGGCAACAGCAGGCAGACATGGCGTATGAGTGGGGGGTGAGGGGCAACAGCAGGTAGACACGGGGCATGACTGGGGGGTGGGGGGCAACAGGAGAGAGACACAGGGCATGAGCAGGGGGTGGGGGTGACAGGAGAGAGAGACACTGGGCATGAGCGGGGGTTGGGGGGCAACAGCATGGAGACACGGGGCATGACCGGTGGGTGGGGGCAACAGGAGAGAGCCACGGGGCATGAGAGGGGGGTGGGGGTAACAGGAGAGAGACACAGGGCATGAGAGGGGGGTGGGGGACAACAGCAGGGAGACACAGGGCATGAGCGGGGGGTGGGGGAACACGAGGGAGATCCGGGGCATGAGATGGGGGTGGGGGGTAACAGTAGAGAGACACAGTGCATGAGCGGGGTGGAGGGCAACAGCAGGGAGACACAGGGCATGAGCGGGGGGTGGGGGGCAACAATAGGGAGACACAGGGCATGAGCGTGGGGTGAGGGCAACAGCAGGGAGACACGGGGCATGAGCGTGGGGTAGGGGTAACAGGAGAGAGACACGGGCATGAGCGGAGGGTGGAGGGCAACAGCAGGGAGACACAGGGCATGAGCGGGGGGTGGGGGAACACGAGGGAGATCCGGGGCATGAGATGGGGGTGGGGGGTAACAGTAGAGAGACACAGTGCATGAGCGGGGTGGAGGGCAACAGCAGGGAGACACAGGGCATGAGCGGGGGGTGGGGGGCAACAACAGGGAGACACAGGGCATGAGCGTGGGGTGAGGGCAACAGCAGGGAGACACGGGGCATGAGCGTGGGGTAGGGGTAACAGGAGAGAGGCACGAGGCATGAGAGGGGGGTGGGGGGTATCAGGAGAGAGACACAGGGCATGAGAGGGGGGTGGGGGGAAACAGGAGAGAGACACAGGGCATGAGAGAGGGTGGGGATAACAGGAGAGAGACACGGGGCATGACCAGGAGGTGGGGGGCAACAGGAGAGAGACACGGGGCATGAGGAGGGGGTAGGGGGTAACAGGGGAGAGACACGGGGCATGAGCGGGCATTTTGGGGCCACAGCAGGGAGACACGGGGCATGACCGGGGGGTGGGGGGCAACAGGAGAGACACGGGCATGAGCGGGCAGTGGGGGGCAACAGCAGGGAGACACAGGGCATGACCGGGGGTGGGGGGCAACAGGAGAGACACGGGCATGAGCGGGGGTGGGGGCAACAGCAGGGAGACACGGGGCATGACCGGGAGGTGGGGGGCAACAGGAGAGAGACACGGGGCATGAGGAGGGGGTGGGGGGTAACAGGGGAGAGACACGGGGCATGACCGGATGGGTGGGGGTTAACAGGGGAGAGACACGGGGCATGAGCGGGGGTTGGGGGCAACAGCAGGGAGACACAGGGCATGAGCGGGGCATGGGGGGCAACAGGAGAGAGACACGGGGCCTGAGAGGGGGGTGGGGGTAACAGGAGAGAGACACGGGGCATGAGAGGGGAGTGGGGGTAACAGCAGAGAGACACGGGGCATGAGAGGGGGGTGGAGGGCAACAGCAGGCAGACATGGCGTATGAGTGGGGGGTGAGGGGCAACAGCAGGTAGACACGGGGCATGACTGGGGGGTGGGGGGCAACAGGAGAGAGACACAGGGCATGAGCAGGGGGTGGGGGTGACAGGAGAGAGAGACACTGGGCATGAGCGGGGGTTGGGGGGGCAACAGCATGGAGACACGGGGCATGACCGGTGGGTGGGGGGCAACAGGAGAGAGCCACGGGGCATGAGAGGGGGGTGGGGGTAACAGGAGAGAGACACAGGGCATGAGAGGGGGGTGCGGGACAACAGCTGGGAGACACAGGGCATGAGCGGGGGGTGGGGGAACACGAGGGAGATCCGGGGCATGAGATGGGGGTGGGGGGTAACAGTAGAGAGACACAGTGCATGAGCGGGGTGGAGGGCAACAGCAGGGAGACACAGGGCATGAGCGGGGGGCAACAACAGGGAGACACAGGGCATGAGCGTGGGGTGAGGGCAACAGCAGGGAGACACGGGGCATGAGCGTGGGGTAGGGGTAACAGGAGAGAGACACGGGGCATGAGCGGAGGGTGGAGGGCAACAGCAGGGAGGTACGGGGCATGACCGGGGGGTGGGGGGAACAGGAGAGAGGCACGAGGCATGAGAGGGGGGTGGTGGGTATCAGGAGAGAGACACAGGGCATGAGAGGGGGGTGGGGGGAAACAGGAGAGAGACACAGGGCATGAGAGGGGGTGGGGATAACAGGAGAGAGACACGGGGCATGACCAGGAGGTGGGGGGCAACAGGAGAGAGACACAGGGCATGAGGAGGGGGTGGGGGGTAACAGGGGAGAGACACGGGGCATGAGCGGGCATTTTGGGGCCACAGCAGGGAGACACGGGGCATGGCCGGATGGGTGGGGGTTAACAGGGGAGAGACACGGGGCATGAGCAGGGGTTGGGGGGCAATAGCAGGGAGACACGGGGCATGAGCGGGGCATGGGGGGCAACAGGAGAGAGACACGGGGCATGAGAGGGGGGTGCGGGTAACAGGAGAGAGACACGGGGCATGAGCAGGGGGTGGGGGGAAACAGCAGGGAGACACAGGGCATGATCGGAGGGTGGTGGCAACAGGAGAGAGACATGGGGCATGAGAGGGGGTTGGGGGTAACAGGAGAGAGACATGGGGCATGAGAGGGGGTGAGGGGTAACAGGAGAGAGACACGGGGCATGAGCGGGGGGTGAGGGGCAACAGCAGGGAGACACGGGGCATGAGCGGGGGGTGGGGGTACCAGGAGAGACACGAGGCATAAGCGGAGGGTGGGGGGAAACAGTAGAGAGACACGGGGCATGAGCCGGGGGTGGGGGGCAACAGCAGGGAGACACGGGGCATGACCGGGGTGGGGGGCAACAGGAGAGAGACACGGAGCATGAGTGGGGGGTGGGGGGCAACAGCAGGGAGACATGGGGCATGAGCGGGGGTGGGGGGTAACAGGGGAGAGACACAGGGCATGAGAGGGGGGTAGGGGGCAACAGCAGGGAGACACGGGGCATGACCGGGGGGTAGGGGGCAACAGGAGAGAGACACGGGGCATGAGTGGGTGGTGAGGGGTAACAGAAGAGAGACACGGGGCATGAGAGGTGGTTGGGGGTAATAGGAGAGAGACACGGGGCATGAGTAGGGGTGGGGGGCAACAGCAGGGAGACACGGGGCATGAGCGGAGGGTGGGGTGCAACAGCAGGGAGTCACGGGGCATGAGAGCGGGAGACACGGGGCTTGTAACAGG
Source organism: Ambystoma mexicanum (assembly GCF_040938575.1). NCBI lineage: Eukaryota > Metazoa > Chordata > Amphibia > Caudata > Ambystomatidae > Ambystoma > Ambystoma mexicanum. The sequence goes on from NC_090941.1 coordinate 762,836,515, forward strand.
AGAGAGACACGGGCATGAGCGGGGGGTGGGGGCAACAGGAGAGAGACACGGGGCATGAGCGGGGGTGAAGGGTGGGGGGTAACAGAAGAGAGACACGGGGCATGCGCGGAGGGTGGGTGGCAACAGGAGAGAGACACGGGGCATGAGCGGGGGTGGGGGGCTACATCAGGTAGACACGGGGCATGAGCGGGGGAAGGGGGGCAACAGCAGGGTGACACGGGGCATGACCGGGGGGTGGGGGCAACAGGAGAGACACAGGCATGAGCGGGGGGTGGGGGGCAACAGCAGGGAGACACGGGGCATGACCGGGAGGTGGGAGGCAACAGGAGAGAGACACAGGGCATGAGGAGGGGGTGGGGGTAACAGGAGAGAGAGACACGGGGCATGAGCGGGGGTGGGGGGCAACAGCAGGGATACACAGGGCATGACCGGGGGTGGGGGGTAACAGGGGAGAGACACGGGGCATGAGCGGGGGTTGGGGGCAACAGCAGGGAGACACGGGGCATGACCGGGGGGTGGGGGGCAACAGCAGGGAGACACGGCGCATGACCAGGGGGTAACGGGAGAAATACGGGGCATGAGAGATGGGTGGGGGGTAACAGGAGAGAGAGACACGGGGCATGAGCGGGGGTGGGGGGCAACAGCAGGGATACACAGGGCATGACCGGGGGGTGGGGGGCAACAGGAGAGACACAGGCATGAGCGGGGGGTGGGGGGCAACAGCAGGGAGACACGGGGCATGACCGGGAGGTGGGGGGCAACAGGAGAGAGACACAGGGCATGAGGAGGGGGTGGGGGGTAACAGGAGAGAGAGACACGGGGCATGAGCGGGGGTGGGGGGCAACAGCAGGGATACACAGGGCATGACCGGGGGTGGGGGGTAACAGGGGAGAGATACGGGGCATGAGCGGGGGTGGGGGGCAACAGGAGAGAGACACGGAGCATGAGCGGGGGGTGGGGGGCAACAGCAGGGAGACACGGGGCATGAGCGGGCGTGGGGGTAACAGGGGAGAGACACAGGGCATGAGAGGGGTGTAGGGCAACAGCAGGGAGACACGGGGCATGAGAGGGGGGTGGGGGGTAACAGGAGAGAGACACAGGGCATGAGAGGGGGGTGGGGGGTAACAGGAGAGAGACACGGGCATGAGTGGGGGGTAGGGGGCAACAGCAGGGAGACACGGGGCTTGAGCGGAGGGTGGGGTGCAACAGCAGGGAGACAAGGGGCATGAGAGCGGGAGACACGGGGCTTGTAACAGTAGAGAGACACGGGGCATGAGCGGGGGCTGGGGGCAACAGGAGAGAGACACGGGGCATGAGCGGGGGGTGGGGGGTAACAGGAGAGAGACACGGGGCATGCGCGGGGGGTGGGGGCAACAGGAGAGAGACACGGGGAATGAGCGGGGGGTGGGGGCTAACAGGAGAGATACACGGGCATGAGCGGGGGGTGGGGGGAAACAGCAGGGAGACACGGGGCATGAGCCGGGGGTGAGGGGCAACAGCAGGGAGACACGGTGCATGACCGGGGGTAGAGGGAAAAGGAGAGAGACACGGGGCATGAGCGGGGGGTGGGGGGCAACAGCAGGGAGACACGGGGCATGACCGGGGGGTGGGGGGCAACAGGAGAGACACGGGCATGAGCGGGCAGTGGGGGGCAACAGCAGGGAGACACAGGGCATGACCGGGGGTGGGGGGCAACAGGAGAGACACGGGCATGAGCGGGGGTGGGGGGCAACAGCAGGGAGACACGGGGCATGACTGGGAGGTGGGGGGCAACAGGAGAGAGACACGGGGCATGACCGGGGGGTGGGGGGCAACAGCAGGGAGACACGGCGCATGACCAGGGGGTAACGGGAGAAATACGGGGCATGAGAGATGGGTGGGGGGTAACAGGAGAGAGAGACACAGGGCATGAGCGTGGGGTGAGGGCAACAGCAGGGAGACACGGGGCATGAGCGTGGGGTAGGGGTAACAGGAGAGAGACACGGGGCATGAGCGGAGGGTGGAGGGCAACAGCAGGGAGGTACGGGGCATGACCGGGGGGTGGGGGGAACAGGAGAGAGGCACGAGGCATGAGAGGGGGGTGGTGGGTATCAGGAGAGAGACACAGGGCATGAGAGGGGCGTGGGGGGAAACAGGAGAGAGACACAGGGCATGAGAGGGGGTGGGGATAACAGGAGAGAGACACGGGGCATGACCAGGAGGTGGGGGGCAACAGGAGAGAGACACAGGGCATGAGGAGGGGGTGGGGGGTAACAGGGGAGAGACACGGGGCATGAGCGGGCATTTTGGGGCCACAGCAGGGAGACACGGGGCATGACCGGATGGGTGGGGGTTAACAGGGGAGAGACACGGGGCATGAGCAGGGGTTGGGGGGCAATAGCAGGGAGACACGGGGCATGAGCGGGGCATGGGGGGCAACAGGAGAGAGACACGGGGCATGAGAGGGGGGTGGGGGTAACAGGAGAGAGACACGGGGCATGAGCAGGGGGTGGGGGGAAACAGCAGGGAGACACAGGGCATGATCGGAGGGTGGTGGCAACAGGAGAGAGACATGGGGCATGAGAGGGGGTTGGGGGTAACAGGAGAGAGACATGGGGCATGAGAGGGGGTGAGGGGTAACAGGAGAGAGACACGGGGCATGAGCGGGGGGTGAGGGGCAACAGCAGGGAGACACGGGGCATGAGCGGGGGGTGGGGGTACCAGGAGAGACACGAGGCATAAGCGGAGGGTGGGGGGAAACAGTAGAGAGACACGGGGCATGAGCCGGGGGTGGGGGGCAACAGCAGGGAGACACGGGGCATGACCGGGGTGGGGGGCAACAGGAGAGAGACACGGAGCATGAGTGGGGGGTGGGGGGCAACAGCAGGGAGACATGGGGCATGAGCGGGGGTGGGGGGTAACAGGGGAGAGACACAGGGCATGAGAGGGGGGTAGGGGGCAACAGCAGGGAGACACGGGGCATGACCGGGGGGTAGGGGGCAACAGGAGAGAGACACGGGGCATGAGTGGGTGGTGAGGGGTAACAGAAGAGAGACACGGGGCATGAGAGGTGGTTGGGGGTAATAGGAGAGAGACACGGGGCATGAGTAGGGGTGGGGGGCAACAGCAGGGAGACACGGGGCATGAGCGGAGGGTGGGGTGCAACAGCAGGGAGTCACGGGGCATGAGAGCGGGAGACACGGGGCTTGTAACAGGAGAGAGACACGGGCATGAGCGGGGGGTGGGGGCAACAGGAGAGAGACACGGGGCATGAGCGGGGGTGAAGGGTGGGGGGTAACAGAAGAGAGACACGGGGCATGCGCGGAGGGTGGGTGGCAACAGGAGAGAGACACGGGGCATGAGCGGGGGTGGGGGGCTACAGCAGGTAGACACGGGGCATGAGCGGGGGAAGGGGGGCAACAGCAGGGAGACACGGGGCATGACCGGGGGGTGGGGGCAACAGGAGAGACACAGGCATGAGCGGGGGGTGGGGGGCAACAGCAGGGAGACACGGGGCATGACCGGGAGGTGGGAGGCAACAGGAGAGAGACACAGGGCATGAGGAGGGGGTGGGGGTAACAGGAGAGAGAGACACGGGGCATGAGCGGGGGTGGGGGGCAACAGCAGGGATACACAGGGCATGACCGGGGGTGGGGGGTAACAGGGGAGAGACACGGGGCATGAGCGGGGGTTGGGGGCAACAGCAGGGAGACACGGGGCATGACCGGGGGGTGGGTGGCAACAGCAGGGAGACACGGCGCATGACCAGGGGGTAACGGGAGAAATACGGGGCATGAGAGATGGGTGGGGGGTAACAGGAGAGAGAGACACGGGGCATGAGCGGGGGTGGGGGGCAACAGCAGGGATACACAGGGCATGACCGGGGGGTGGGGGGCAACAGGAGAGACACAGGCATGAGCGGGGGGTGGGGGGCAACAGCAGGGAGACACGGGGCATGACCGGGAGGTGGGGGGCAACAGGAGAGAGACACAGGGCATGAGGAGGGGGTGGGGGGTAACAGGAGAGAGAGACACGGGGCATGAGCGGGGGTGGGGGGCAACAGCAGGGATACACAGGGCATGACCGGGGGTGGGGGGTAACAGGGGAGAGATACGGGGCATGAGCGGGGGTGGGGGGCAACAGGAGAGAGACACGGAGCATGAGCGGGGGGTGGGGGGCAACAGCAGGGAGACACGGGGCATGAGCGGGCGTGGGGGTAACAGGGGAGAGACACAGGGCATGAGAGGGGTGTAGGGCAACAGCAGGGAGACACGGGGCATGAGAGGGGGGTGGGGGGTAACAGGAGAGAGACACAGGGCATGAGAGGGGGGTGGGGGGTAACAGGAGAGAGACACAGGCATGAGTGGGGGGTAGGGGGCAACAGCAGGGAGACACGGGGCTTGAGCGGAGGGTGGGGTGCAACAGCAGGGAGACAAGGGGCATGAGAGCGGGAGACACGGGGCTTGTAACAGTAGAGAGACACGGGGCATGAGCGGGGGCTGGGGGCAACAGGAGAGAGACACGGGGCATGAGCGGGGGGTGGGGGGTAACAGGAGAGAGACACGGGGCATGCGCGGGGGGTGGGGGCAACAGGAGAGAGACACGGGGAATGAGCGGGGGGTGGGGGCTAACAGGAGAGATACACGGGCATGAGCGGGGGGTGGGGGGAAACAGCAGGGAGACACGGGGCATGAGCCGGGGGTGAGGGGCAACAGCAGGGAGACACGGTGCATGACCGGGGGTAGAGGGAAAAGGAGAGAGACACGGGGCATGAGCGGGGGGTGGGGGGCAACAGCAGGGAGACACGGGGCATGACCGGGGGGTGGGGGGCAACAGGAGAGACACGGGCATGAGCGGGCAGTGGGGGGCAACAGCAGGGAGACACAGGGCATGACCGGGGGTGGGGGGCAACAGGAGAGACACGGGCATGAGCGGGGGTGGGGGGCAACAGCAGGGAGACACGGGGCATGACTGGGAGGTGGGGGGCAACAGGAGAGAGACACGGGGCATGAGGAGGGGGTGGGGGGTAACAGGGGAGAGACACGGGGCATGACCGGATGGGTGGGGGTTAACAGGGGAGAGACACGGGGCATGAGCGGGGGTTGGGGGGCAACAGCAGGGAGACACGGGGCATGAACGGGGCATGGGGGGCAACAGGAGAGAGACACGGGGCCTGAGAGGGGGGTGGGGGTAACAGGAGAGAGACACGGGGCATGAGAGGGCAGTGGGGGTAACAGCAGAGAGACACGGGGCATGAGAGGGGGGTGGAGGGCAACAGCAGGGAGACATGGCGTATGAGTGGGGGGTGGGGGGCAACAGCAGGTAGACACGGGGCATGACTGGGGGGTGGGGGGCAACAGGAGAGAGAGACAGGGCATGAACAGGGGGTGGGGGTGACAGGAGAGAGAGACACTGGGCATGAGCGGGGGTTGGGGGACAACAGCATGGAGACACGGGGCATGACCGGTGGGTGGGGGGCAACAGGAGAGAGCCACGGGGCATGAGAGGGGGGTGGGGGTAACAGGAGAGAGACACAGGGCATGAGAGGGGGGTGGGGGACAACAGCAGGGAGACACAGGGCATGAGCGGGGGGTGGGGGAACACGAGGGAGATCCGGGGCATGAGATGGGGGTGGGGGGTAACAGTAGAGAGACACAGTGCATGAGCGGGGTGGAGGGCAACAGCAGGGAGACACAGGGCATGAGCGGGGGGTGGGGGGCAACAACAGGGAGACACAGGGCATGAGCGTGGGGTGAGGGCAACAGCAGGGAGACACGGGGCATGAGCGTGGGGTAGGGGTAACAGGAGAGAGACACGGGGCATGAGCGGAGGGTGGAGGGCAACAGCAGGGAGGCACGGGGCATGACCGGGGGGTGGGGGGAACAGGAGAGAGGCACGAGGCATGAGAGGGGGGTGGGGGGTATCAGGAGAGAGACACAGGGCATGAGAGGGGGGTGTGGGGAAACAGGAGAGAGACACAGGGCATGAGAGGGGGTGGGGATAACAGGAGAGAGACACGGGGCATGACCAGGAGGTGGGGGGCAACAGGAGAGAGACACGGGGCATGAGGAGGGGGTGGGGGGTAACAGGGGAGAGACACAGGGCATGAGCGGGCATTTTGGGGCCACAGCAGGGAGACACGGGGCATGACCGGATGGGTGGGGGTTAACAGGGGAGAGACACGGGGCATGAGCGGGGGCTGGGGGGCAACAGGAGAGAGACACGGGGCATGAGAGGGGGGTGGGGGTAACAGGAGAGAGACACGGGGCATGAGAGGGGGGTGGGGGTAACAGCAGAGAGACACGGGGCATGAGAGGGGGGTGAAGGGCAACAGCAGGGAGACACGGCGTATGAGCGGGGGGTGGGGGGCAACAGCAGGTAGACACGGGGCATGACTGGGGGGTGGGGGGCAACAGGAGAGAGACACAGGGCATGAGCAGGGGGTGGGGGGTGACAGGAGAGAGAGACACTGGGCATGAGCGGGGGCTGGGGTGCAACAGCAGGGAGACACGGGGCATGACCGGTGGGTGGGGGGCAACAGGAGAGAGACACGGGGCGTGAGAGGGGGGTGGGGGTAACAGGAGAGAGACACAGGGCATGAGAGGGGGGTGGGGGACAACAGCAGGGAGACACAGGGCATGAGCGGGGGGTGGGGGAACACGAGGGAGATCCGGGGCATGAGATGGGGGTGGGGGGTAACAGGAGAGAGACACAGTGCATGAGCGGGGTGGAGGGCAACAGCAGGGAGACACAGGGCATGAGCGGGGGGTGGGGGGCAACAACAGGGCAACACAGGGCATGACCGTGGGGTGGGGGCAACAGCAGGGAGACACGGGGCATGAGCGTGGGGTAGGAGTAACAGGAGAGAGACACGGGGCATGAGCGGAGGGTGGGGGGCAACAGCAGGGAGGCACGGGGCATGACCGGGGGTGGGGGGAACAGGAGAGAGGCATGAGGCATGAGAGGGGGGTGGGGGGTATCAGGAGAGAGACACAGGGCATGAGAGGGGGGTGGGGGGAAACAGGAGAGAGACACAGGGCATGAGTGGGGGTGTGGATAACAGGAGAGAGACACAGGGCATGAGCGGAGTGTGGGGGGCAACAGCAGGGATACACAGGGTATGAGCGGAGGGTGGGGAGCAACAGCAGGGAAACACGGGGCATGAGAGGTGGTGGGGGTTAACGTAGGAGAGAGAGACTGGGCATGAGCGGGGGTGGGTGCAACAGGAGAGAGACCCGGGGCATGAGCGGGGGGTGGGGGTTATCAGGAGAGAGACACGGGGCATGAGTGGGGGGTGGGGGGCAACAGCAGGGAGAACGGGGCATGAGCGGGGGATGAGGGGCAACAGCAGGGAGACATGGGGCATGACCGGGGGGTGGGGGGAACAGGAGAGAGACACGGGGCATGAGCGGGGGGTGGGGGGCAACAGCAGGGAGACACGGGGCATGACCGGGCTGTGGGGGTAACATCAGGGAGACACAGGGCGTGACCGGGGGGGTGGGGGGCAACAGGAGAGAGACACGGGGCATGAGCAGGGGGTGGGGAGTAACAGGAGAGAGAGACACGGGGCATGAGCGGGGGGCAACAGCAGGGAGACACGGGCATGACCGGGGGTTGGGGGGTAACAGGGGAGAGACACGGGCCATGGGATGGGGTTGGGGGGTAACAGGGGAGAGACACGGGGCATGGGCGGGGTTGGGGGGCAACAGCAGGGAGACACGGGGCATGACCGGGGGGTGGGGGGCAACAAGAGAGAGACACGGGGCATGAGAAGGGGGTGGGGGTAACAGGAGAGAGACACGGGGCATGAGAGGGGGGTGGGGGGCAACAACAGGGAGACATGGGGCATGAGCAGGGGGTGGGGGGAACACGAGGGAGACATGGGGCATGAGAGGGGGGTGTTGGGAAACAGGAGAGAGACACAGTGCATGAGTGAGCGTGGGGGGCAACAGCAGGGAGACACAGGGCATGAGCGGGGGGTGGGGGGCAACAACAGGGAGACACGGGGCATGACCGTGGGGTGGGGGCAACAGCATGGAGACACGGGGCATGAGCGGGGGTGGGGGCAACAGGAGAGAGACACAAGGCATGAGCAGGGGGGCAACAGCAGGGAGACACAGGGCATGAGCGGGGGGTGGGGCCAACAACAGGGAGACACGGGGCATGACCGTGGGGAGGGGGCAACAGCATGGAGACACGGGGCATGAGCGGGGGTGGGGGGCAACAGGAGAGAGACACAGGGCATGAGCGGGGGTTGGGGGGAACACGAGGGAGACACAGGGCATGAGCGGGAGGTAGGGGGCAAAGGAGAGAGACACGGGGCATGTGCGGGGGGTGGGGGCAACAGCAGGGAGACACGGGGCAACAGTAGAGAGACACGGGGCATGAGCGGGGGTGGGGGGCAACAGCAGGGAGACACAGGGCTTGACCGGGGGTGGGGGGCAACAGGAGAGAATCACGGGGCATGACCGGGGGGTGGGGGGCAACAGCAGGGAGACACGGGGCATGAGCGGGGGTGGGGGGCAACAGCAGGGAGACACAGGGCATGAGCGGGGTTGGGGGGAACACGAGGGAGACACGGGGCATGAACGGGGGTAGGGGGTAACAGGAGAGAGACACGGGGCATGAGTGGGGGGCGGGGGGCAACAGCAGGGAGACACGGGGCATGAGCGGGGGGCAACAGGAGAGAGACACGGGGCATGACCGGGGGTGGGGGGCAACAGCAGGGAGACACAGGGCATGAGCGGGGTGTGGGGGCCAACAGCAGGGAGACACGGGGCATGAGCGGGGGTGGGGGGAACACGAGAGAGACACGGGGCATGACCGGGGGTGGGGGGCAACAGCAGGGAGACACGGGGCAACAGGAGAGAGACACGGGGCATGAATGGGGGTGGGGGGCAACAGCAGGGAGACACGGGGCATGACCGGGGGATGGGGGGCAACAGCAGGGAGACACGGGGCATGACCGGGGGGTGGGGGGCAACAGCAGGGAGACACGGGGCATGAGCGGGGGTGGGGGGCACACGAGGGAGACACGGGGCATGAGCGGGGGTGGGGGGTAACAGGAGAGAGACATTGGGCATGAGCAGGGGGTGGGGGGGAAACAGCAGGGAGACACGGGGCATGAGCAGGGGTGGGGGGAACACGAGGGAGACACGGGGCATGAACGGGGGGTAGGGGGTAACAGGAGAGAGACACGGTGCATGAGTGGGGGGCGGGGGGCAACAGCAGGGAGACACGGGGCATGAGCGGGGGGCAGCAGGAGAGAGACACGGGGCATGACCGGGGGTGGGGGGCAACAGCAGGGAGACACAGGGCATGAGCGGGGGGTGGGGGCCAACAGCAGGGAGACACAGGGCATGAGCGGGGGTGGGGGGCAACAGCAGGGAGACACGGGGCAACAGGAGAGGGACACGGGGCATGAATGGGGGTGGGGGGCAACAGCAGGGAGACACGGGGCATGACCGGGGGGTGGGGGGCAACAGCAGGGAGACACGGGGCATGAGCGGGGGTGGGGGGAACACGAGGGAGACACGGGGCATGATCGGGGGTGGGGGGTAACAGGAGAGAGACATTGGGCATGAGCAGGGGGTGGGGGGGAAACAGCAGGGAGACACGGGGCATGAGTGGGGGGTGGGTGGCAACAGCAGGGAGACACAGGGCATGAGCGGGGCGTGGGGGGTAACAGGAGAGAGACACGGGGCTGAGCGGGGGGTGGAGGCCAACAGGAGGGAGACATGGGGCATGAGCGGGGGGTGTGGGGGAACAGCAGGGAGACACGGGGCATGAGCGGGGGGTGGGGGGAACACGAGGGAGACACGGGGCATGAGCGAGGGGTGGGGGGTAACAGGAGAGAAACACAGGGCATGAGCGGGGGGTGGGGGGCAACAGCAGGGAGACAAGGGGCATAAGTGGGGGGTGGGGGGCAACAGCAGGGAGACACGGGGCATGATAGGGGGGTAACAGAATAGAGACACAGGGCATGAGCGGGAGGTGGGGGCAACAGGAGGGAGACACAGGGCATGCCCGGGGGGTGGGAGGCAACAGGAGAGACACGAGGCATAAGCGGAGGGTGGGGGGTAACAGGAGAGAGGCACGGGGCATGAGCAGGGGTGAGGGGCAACAGCAGGGAGACACGGGGCATGAGCAGGGGGTGGGGGTAACAGGAGAGACACGAGGCATAAGCGGAGGGTGGGGGGAACAGGAGAGAGACACGGGGCATGAGCAGGGGGTGGGGGGAAACAGCAGGGAGACACAGGGCATGATCGGAGGGTGGTGGCAACAGGAGAGAGACATGGGGCATGAGAGGGGGTTGGGGGTAACAGGAGAGAGACATGGGGTATGAGAGGGGGTGAGGGGTAACAGGAGAGAGACACGGGGCATGAGCGGGGGGTGAGGGGCAACAGCAGGGAGACACGGGGCATGAGCGGGCGGTGGGGGTACCAGGAGAGACACGAGGCATAAGCGGAGGGTGGGGGGAACAGGAGAGAGACACGGGGCATGTGCCGGGGGTGGGGGGCAACAGCAGGGAGACATGGGGCATGACCGGGGTGGGGGGCAACAGGAAAGAGACACGGAGCATGAGCGGGGGTGGGGGGCAACAGCAGGGAGACACGGGCATGAGCGGGGGCTGGGGGGTAACAGGGGAGAGACACAGGGCATGAGAGGGTGATAGGGGGCAATAGCAGGGAGACACGGGGCATGACCGGGGGGTGGGAGGCAACAGGAAAGAGACACGGGGCATGAGAGGGTGGTGAGGGGTAACAGAAGAGAGACACAGGGCATGAGAGGGGGTTGGGGGTAATAGGAGAGAGACACGGGGCATGAGTGGGGGTGGGGGGCAACAGCAGGGAGACACGGGGCATGAGCGGAGGGTGAGGTGCAACAGCAGGGAGACACGGGGCATGAGAGCGGGAGACACTGGGCTTGTAACAGGAGAGAGACACGGGGCATGAGCGGGGGTGGGGGCAACAGGAGAGAGACACGGGGCATGAGCGGGAGGTGAAGGGTGGGGGGTAACAGAAGAGAGACATGGGGCATGCGTGGGGGGTGGGGGGCAACAGGAGAGAGACATGGGGCATGAGGAGGGGGTGGGGGTAACAGGAGAGAGACACGGGGCATGAGCGGGAGTGGGGGCAACAGCAGGGAGACACGAGGCATGACCGGGGGTGGGGGTAACAGGGGAGAGATACGGGGCATGAGCGGGGGTTGGGGGCAACAGCAGGGAGACACGGGGCATGAGTGGGGGTTGCGGGGCAACAGCAGGGAGACACAGGGCTTGACCAGGGATGGGGGGCAACAGGGGAGAGACACGGGGCATGAGAGGAGGGTGGGGGTAAAAGGAGAGAGACACAGGGATGAGATGGGGGTGGGGGGCAACAGCAGGGAGACACGGGGCATGAGCGGGGGTGGGGGGAACACGAGGGAGACACGGGGCATGAGAGGGGGGTGAGGGGTAACAGGAGAGAGACAAAGTGTATGAGCAGGGGTGGGGGGCAACAGCAGGGAGACACAGGGCATGAGCGGGGGGTGGGGGGCAACAGCAGGGAGACACGGGGCATGACCGGGGGGTGGGGGCGACAGCAGGGAGACACGGGGCATGAGCGGGGAGTGGGGGGTAACAGGAGAGAGACACGGGGCATGAGCGGAGGGTGGGTGGCAACAGCAGGGAGACACAGGGCATGACTGGGGGTGGGGGGCAACAGGAGAAGACACGGGGCATGAGCGGGGGTGGGGGGTAACAGGAGAGAGACACGGGGCATTAGCCGGGGGTGGGGGGCAACAGCAGGGAGACACGGGGCATGAGCAGGGGGTGGGGGCAACAGCAGGAAGACACGGGGCATGAGCGGGGGGTGAGGGTAACAGGAGAGAGAGACACGGGGCATGAGCGGGGGTGGGGGGCAACAGCAGGGATACACAGGGCATGAACGGGGGTGGGGGTAACAGGGGAGAGACACGGGGCATGAGCGGGGGTTGGGGGCAACAGCAGGGAGACACGGGGCATGACCGGGGGGTGGGGGGCAGCAGCAGGGAGACACGGCGCATGACCAGGGGGTAACGGGAGAAATACGGGGCATGAGAGATGGGTGGGGGGTAACAGGAGAGAGAGACACGGGGCATGAGCGGGGGTGGGGGGCAACAGCAGGGATACACAGGGCATGACCGGGGGGCAACAGGAGAGACACAGGCATGAGCGGGGGGTGGGGGCAACAGCAGGGAGACACGGGGCATGAGCGGAGGGTGGATGGCAACAGCAGGGAGACACAGGGCATGACTGGGGGTGGGGGGCAACAGGAGAAGACACGGGGCATGAGCGGGGGTGGGGGGTAACAGGAGAGAGACACAGGGCATTATCGGGGGGTGGGGGGCAACAGCAGGGAGACACGGGGCATGAGCAAGGGTGGGGGCAACAGGAGAGAGACACAGGGCATGAGCGGGGGCTGGGGGGGCAACAGCAGGGAGGCACGGGGCATGAGCGGGAGGTTGGGGGAACATGAGGGAGACACGGGGCATGAGCGGGGGATGGGGGGTAACTGGAGAGAGACACAAGGCATTAGCGGGGGGCAACAGGAGAGAGACACAGGGCATGAGCGGGGGGTGGGGGGATCACGAGGGAGACGCAATGCATGAGCGGAGGGTAGGGTGCAACAGGAGAGAGACACGGGGCATGAGCGGGGGTGGGGGCAACAGCAGGGAGACACAGGGCAACAGCAGAGAGACATGGGGCATGAGCGGGGGTGGGGGGCAACAGCAGGGAGACACGGGGCATGACCGGGGGGTGGGGGGCAACAGCAGGGAGACACAGGGCATGACCGGGGAGTGGGGGGAACACGAGGGACACACAGGGCTTGAGCAGGGGGTGGGGGGTAACAGGAGAGAGACATGGGGCATGAGCGGGGGGTGGGGGGGCAACAGCAGGGAGACACGTGGCATGAGAGGGGGGTGGGTGGCACAGCAGGGAGACACAGGGCATGAGCGGGGCATGGGGGGTAACAGGAGAGAGACACGGGGCATGAGCGGGGGGTCAGGGGCAACAGGAGGGAGACACGGGGCATGAGCGGGGGTGTGGGGAAACAGCAGGGAGATACGGGGCATGAGCGGGGGTGGTGCGAACACGAGGGAGACACGGGGCATGAGAGGGTGTGGGGAGTAACAGGAGAGAGACACGGGGCATGAGCGGGGGTGGGGGCAACAGCAGGGCGACACGGGGCATGAGCAGGGGGTGGGGGGCAACAACAGGGAGACACGGGGCATGAGCAGGGGGTGGGGGGAACACGAGGGAGACATGGGGCATGCGAGGGGGTAACAGAAGAGAGACACGGGGCATGAGCGGGAGGTGGGGGGCAACAGGCGGGAGACACGGGGCATGACCGGGGGTGGGGGGCAACAGGCAGGAGACACGGGGCATGACCAGGGGGTGGGGGGCAACAGGAGAGAGACACAGGCGTGAGAGGGGGTGGGGGGTACCAGGAGAGAGACACGGGGCATGAGAGGGGGTTGGGGGGTAACAGGAGAGAGACACGGGCATGAGCGTGGGGTGGGGGCCAACAGCAGGGAGACACGGGGCATGAGCGGGGGTGGGGGATAACAGGAGAGAGACACGGGGCATGAGCGGGGGGTGAGGGGCAACAGCAGGGAGACACGGGGCATGAGCGGGGGTGGGGGCAATAACAGGGAGACACAGGGTATGACCGTGGGGTGGGGGCAATAGCAGGGAGACATGGGGCATGAGCGGGTGATGGGGGGTAACAGGAGAGAGACACGGGGCATAAGAGGGGGGTGGGGGGTAACAGGAGAGAGACACAGGGCATGAGAGGGGGGTAACAGGAGAGAGACACAAAGCATGAGTGGAGGGGCAACATCAGGGAGACACGGGGCACGATCGGAGGGTGGGGGGCAACAGCAGGGAGACACGGGGCATGAGAGGGGGTTTGGGGTAACAGGAGAGAGACTCGGGCATGAGCGGGGTGTGGGGGCAACAGGAGAGAGACACGAGGCATGAGCAGGGGGTGGGGGGTAACTGGAGAGAGACACAAGGCATTAGCGGGGGGCAACAGGAGAGAGACACAGGGCATGAGCGGGGGGTGGGGGAACACGAGGGAGACGCAATGCATGAGCGGAGGGTAGGGTGCAACAGGAGAGAGACACGGGGCATGAGCGGGGGTGGGGGCAACAGCAGGGGGACACAGGGCAACAGCAGAGAGGCATGGGGCATGAGCGGGGGTGGGGGGCAACAGCAGGGAGACACGGGGCATGACCGGGGGGCAACAGCAGGGAGACACAGGGCATGACCGGGGAGTGGGGGGAACACGAGGGACACACGGGGCTTGAGCAGGGGGTGGGGGGTAACAGGAGAGAGACATGGGGCATGAGCGGGGGGTGGGGGGACAACAGCAGGGAGACACGTGGCATGAGCGGGGGGTGGGTGGCACAGCAGGGAGACACAGGGCATGAGCGGGGCGTGGGGGGTAACAGGAGAGAGACACGGGGCATGAGCGGGGGGTCAGGGGCAACAGGAGGAAGACACGGGGCATGAGCGGGGGGTGTGGGGAAACAGCAGGGAGATACGGGGCATGAGCGGGGGGTGGGGGGAACACGAGGGAGACACGGGGCATGAGCGGGTGTGGGGAGTAACAGGAGAGAGACACGGGGCATGAGCGGGGGTGGGGGGCAACAGCAGGGAGACATGGGGCATGAGCGGGGGTGGGGGGCAACACCAGGGAGACACGGGGCATGAGCAGGGGGTGGGGGGAACACGAGGGACACATGGGGCATGCGAGGGGGTAACAGAAGAGAGACACGGGGCATGAGCGGGAGGTGGGGGGCAACAGGCGGGAGACACGGGGCATGACCGGGGGGTGGGGGGCAACAGGCAGGAGACACGGGGCATGACCAGGGGGTGGGGGGCAACAGGAGAGAGACACAGGCATGAGAGGGGGTGGGGGGTACCAGGAGAGAGACACGGGGCATGAGAGAGGGTTGGGGGTAACAGGAGAGAGACACGGGCATGAGCGGGGGGTGGGGGGCAACAGCAGGGAGACACGGGGCATGAGCGGGGGTGGGGGATAACAGGAGAGAGACACGGGGCATGAGCGGGGGGTGAGGGGCAACAGCAGGGAGACACGGGGCATGAGCGGGGGGTGGGGGTACCAGGAGAGACACGAGGCGTAAGCGGAGGGTGGGGGGGAACAGGAGAGAGACATGGGGCATGAGCCGGGGGTGGGGGGCAACAGCAGGGAGACACGGGGCATGACCGGGGTGGGGGGCAACAGGAGAGAGACACGGAGCATGAGTGGGGGGTGGGGGGCAACAGCAGGGAGACACGGGGCATGACCAGGGGGTAGGGGGCAACAGGAGAGAGACACGGGGCATGAGTGGGTGGTGAGGGGTAACAGAAGAGAGACACGGGGCATGAGAGGTGGTTGGGGGTAATAGGAGAGAGACACAGGGCATGAGTAGGGGTGGGGGGCAACAGCAGTGAGACACGGGGCATGAGCGGAGGGTGGGGTGCAACAGCAGGGAGTCACGGGGCATGAGAGCGAGAGACACGGGGCTTGTAACAGGAGAGAGACACGGGGCATGAGCGGGGGGTGGGGGCAACAGGAGAGAGACACGGGGCATGAGCGGGGGTGAAGGGTGGGGGTAACAGAAGAGAGACACGGGGCATGCGCGGAGGGTGGGGGGCAACAGGAGAGAGACACGGGGCATGAGCGGGGGGTGGGGGGCTACAGCAGGTAGACACGGGGCATGAGCGGGGGAAGGGGGGCAACAGCAGGGAGACACGGGGCATGACCGGGGGGTGGGGGCAACAGGAGAGACACAGGCATGAGCGGGGGGTGGGGGGCAACAGCAGGGAGACACGGGGCATGACCGGGAGGTGGGGGGCAACAGGAGAGAGACACAGGGCATGAGGAGGGGGTGGGGGTAACAGGAGAGAGAGACACGGGGCATGAGCGGGGGTGGGGGGCAACAGCAGGGGTACACAGGGCATGACCTGGGGTGGGGGGTAACAGGAGAGTGAGACACGGGGCATGAGCGGGGGTGGGGGGCAACAGCAGGGATACACAGGGCATGACCGGGGGGTGTGGGGCAACAGGAGAGACACAGGCATGAGCGGGGGGTGGGGGCAACAGCAGGGAGACACGGGGCATGACCGGGAGGTGGGGGGCAACAGGAGAGAGACACAGGGCATGACCGGGGGTGGGGGGTAACAGGGGAGAGACACGGGGCATGAGCGGGGGTGGGGGGCAACAGGAGAGAGACACGGAGCATGAGCGGGGGGTGGGGGGCAACAGCAGGGAGACACGGGGCATGAGCGGGGGGTGGGGGTAACAGGGGAGAGACACAGGGCATGAGAGGGGTGTAGGGCAACAGCAGGGAGACACGGGGCATGAGAGGGGGTGGGGGGTAACAGGAGAGAGACACAGGGCATGAGAGGGGGGTGGGGGGTAACAGGAGAGAGACACGGGCATGAGTGGGGGGTAGGGGGCAACAGCAGGGAGACACGGGGCTTGAGCGGAGGGTGGGGTGCAACAGCAGGGAGACAAGGGGCTTGAGAGCGGGAGACACGGGGCTTGTAACAGTAGAGAGACACGTGGCATGAGCGGGGGCTGGGGGCAACAGGGGAGAGACACGGGGCATGAGCGGGGGGTGGGGGGTAACAGGAGAGAGACACGGGGCATGCGCGGGGGGTGGGGGCAACAGGAGAGAGACACGGGGCATGAGCGGGGGGTGGGGGCTAACAGGAGAGAGACACGGGCATGAGAGGGGGGTGGGGGGCAACAGCAGGGAGACACGGGGCATGAGCCGGGGGTGAGGGGCAACAGCAGGGAGACACGGTGCATGACCGGGGGTAGGGGGAAAAGGAGAGAGACACGGGGCATGAGCGGGGGGTGGGGGGCAACAACAGGGAGACACGGGGCATGACCGGGGGGTGGGGGGCAACAGGAGAGACACGGGCATGAGCGGGCAGTGGGGGGCAACAGCAGGGAGACACAGGGCATGACCGGGGGTGGGGGGCAACAGGAGAGACACGGGCATGAGCGGGGGTGGGGGGCAACAGCAGGGAGACACGGGGCATGACCTGGAGGTGGGGGGCAACAGGAGTGAGACACGGGGCATGAGGAGGGGGTGGGGGGTAACAGGGGAGAGACACGGGGCATGACCGGATGGGTGGGGGTTAACAGGGGAGAGACACGGGGCATGAGCGGGGGTTGGGGGCAACAGCAGGGAGACACGGGGCATGAGCGGGGCATGGGGGGCAACAGAGAGAGACATGGGGCCTGAGAGGGGGGTGGGGGTAACAGCAGAGAGACACGGGGCATGAGAGGGGGGTGGAGGGCAACAGCAGGGGAGAACATGGCGTATGAGTGGGGGGTGGGGGGCAACAGCAGGTAGACACGGGGCATGACTGGGGGGTGGGGGGCAACAGAGAGAGACACAGGGCATGAGCAGGGGGTGGGGTGACAGGAGAGAGAGACACTGGGCATGAGCGGGGTTGGGGGGCAACAGCATGGGAGACACGGGGCATGACCGGGTGGGTGGGGGGCAACAGCAGGGAGACACGGGGCATGAGCGTGGGGTAGGGGGAACAGGAGAGAGGCACGAGGCATGAGAGGGGGGTGGGGTGTACAGGAGAGAGACACAGGGCATGAGAGGGGGGTGGGGGGGAAACAGGAGAGAGACACAGGGCATGAGGACGGGGGTGGGGGACAACAGCAGGGAGACACAGGGCATGAGCGGGGGGTGGGGAACACGAGGGAGATCCCGGGGCATGAGATGGGGGTGGGGGGTAACAGTAGAGAGACACAGTGCATGAGCGGGGTGGAGGGCAACAGCAGGGAGACACAGGGCATGAGCGGGGGGTGGGGGGCAACAACAGGGAGACACGGGGCATGAGCATGGGGTGAGGGCAACAGCAGGGAGACACGGGGCATGAGCGTGGGGTAGGGGGAACAGGAGAGAGGCACGAGGCATGAGAGGGGGGTGGGGGTATCAGGAGAGAGACACAGGGCATGAGAGGGGGGTGGGGGGAAACAGGAGAGAGACACAGGGCATGAGAGGGGGTGGGGATAACAGGAGAGAGACACGGGGCATGACCAGGAGGTGGGGGGCAACAGGAGAGAGACACGGGGCATGAGGAGGGGGTAGGGGTAACAGGGGAGAGACACGGGGCATGAGCGGGCAATTTGGGGCACAGCAGGGGAGACACGGGGCATGACCGGATGGGTGGGGGTTAACAGGGGAGAGACACGGGGCATGAGCGGGGGTTGGGGGGCAACAGCAGGGAGACACGGGGCATGAGCGGGGCATGGGGGGCAACAGGAGAGAGACACAGGGCATGAGAGGGGGGTGGGGGTAACAGGAGAGAGACACGGGGCATGAGAGGGAGGTGGGGGTAACAGCAGAGAGACACGGGCATGAGAGGGGGTGGAGGGCAACAGCAGGGAGAAACGGCGTATGAGGCGGGGGGTGGGGGGCAACAGCAGGTAGACACGGGGCATGACTGGGGGGTGGGGGCAACAGGAGAGAGACACAGAGCATGAGCAGGGGGAGGGGGTGACAGGAGAGAGAGACACTGGGCATGAGCGGGGGTTGGGGTGCAACAGCAGGGAGACCGGGGCATGACCGGTGGGTGGGGGCAACAGGAGAGAGACACGGGGCGTGAGAGGGGGTGGAGGTAACAGGAGAGAGACACAGGGCATGAGAGGGGGGTGGGGGACAACAGCAGGGAGACACAGGGCATGAGCGGGGGTGGGGGAACACGAGGGAGATCCGGGGCATGAGATGGGGGTGGGGGGTAACAGGAGAGAGACACAGTGCATGAACGGGGTGGAGGGCAACAGCAGGGAGACACAGGGCATGAGTGGGGGGCAACAACAGGGCGACACAGGGCATGACCGTGGGGTGGGGTAACAGCAGGGAGACACAGGGCATGAGCGTGGGGTAGGGGTAACAGGAAGAGAGACACGGGGCATGAGCGGAGGGTGGGGGCAACAGCAGGGAGGCACGGGGCATGACCGGGGGGTGGGGGGAACAGGAGAGAGGCACGAGGCGTGAGAGGGGGTGGGGGGTATCAGGACAGAGACACAGGGCATGAGAGGGGGGTGGGGGGAAACAGGAGAGAGACACAGGGCATGAGTGGGGGTGGGGATAACAGGAGAAGAGACACAGGGCATGAGCGGGGTTGGGGGGCAACAGCAGGGATACACAGGGTATGAGCGGAGGGTGGGGGGCAACAGCAGGGAAACACAGGCATGAGAGGGGGTGGGGGTTAACGTAGGAGAGAGAGACTGGGCATGAGCGGGGGTGGGTGCAACAGGAGAGAGACACAGGGCTTGAGCGGGGGGTGGGGGTTATCAGGAGAGAGACACGGGGCATGAGTGGGGGTGGGGGGCAACAGCAGGGAGAACGGGGCATGAGCGGGGAATGAGGGGCAACAGCAGGGAGACATGGGGGCATGACCGGGGGTGGGGGGAACAGGAGAGAGACACGGGCATGAGCGGGGGGTGGGGGGGCAACAGCAGGGAGACACGGGCATGACCTGGCGGTGGGGGGCAACATCAGGGAGACACAGGGCATGACCGGGGGGGTGAGGGGCAACAGGAGAGAGACACGGGCATGAGCAGGGGGTGGGGGAGTAACAGGAGAGAGAGACACGGGGCATGAGCGGGGGGCAACAGCAGGGAGACACGGGGCATGACCGGGGGTTGGGGGTAACAGGGGAGAGACACGGGGCATGGGCAGGGTTGGGGGCAACAGCAGGGAGACACGGGGCATGACCGGGGTGGGGGGCACAAGAGAGAGACACGGGGCATGAGAAGGGGGTGGGGGTAACAGGAGAGAGACACGGGGCATGAGAGGGGGGTGGGGGGCAACAACAGGGAGACATGGGGCATGAGCAGGGGGTGGGGGGAAAAAGAGGGAGAGATGGGGGCATGAGAGGGGGGTGGGGGGTAACAGGAGAGAGACACAAAGCATGAGTGAGGGTGGGGGGCAACAGCAGGGAGACACAGGGCAATGAGAGGGGGGTGGGGGGCAACAATAGGGAGACACGGGGCATGACCGTGGGGGTGGGGGCAACAGCATGGAGACACGGGGCATGAGCGGGGTGGGGGCAACAGGAGAGGAGACACAAGGCATGAGCAGGGGGGCAACAGCAGGGAGACACAGGGCATGAGCGGGGGGTGGGGGCAACACAGGGAGACACGGGGCATGACCGTGGGGTGGGGGCAACAGCATGGAGACATGGGGCATGAGCGGGGGTGGGGGGCAACAGGAGAGAGACACAGGGCATGAGCGGGGGTTGGGGGGAACACGAGGAGACACAGGGCATGAGCGGGAGGTAGGGGGCAAAGGAGAGAGACACGGGGCATGTGCGGGGGTTGGGGCAACAGCAGGGAGCACGGGGCCAACAGGAGAGAGACACGGGGCATGAGCGGGGGTGGGGGGCACAGCAGGGAGACACAGGGCATGACCGGGGCGTGGGGGGAACATGAGAGAATCACGGGGCATGACCGGGGGTGGGGGCAACAGCAGGGAGACACTGGGGCATGAGCGGGGGTGGGGGGCAACAGCAGGGAGACACAGGCATGAGCGGGGTGGGGGGAACACGAGGGAGACACGGGGCATGAACGGGGGTAGGGGGTAACAGGAGAGAGACACGGGGCATGAGTGGGGGGCGGGGGGCAACAGCAGGGAGACACGGGGCATGAGCGGGGGGTGGGGGGCAACAGGAGAGAGACACGGGGCATGACCGGGGGTAGGGGGAACACGAGAGAGACACGGGCATGACCGGGGGGTGGGGCAACAGCAGGGGAACACGGGGCAACAGGAGAGAGACACGGGGCATGAATGGGGGTGGGGGCAACAGCAGGGAGACACGGGGCATGACCGGGGGGTGGGGGGCAACAGCAGGGAGACACGGGGCATGACCGGGGGTGGGGGGAACACGAGGAGACACGGGGCCATGAGCGGGGGTGGGGGGTAACAGGAGAGAGACATTGGGCGTGAGCAGGGGTGGGGGGCAAACAGCAGGGAGACACGGGGCATGAGTGGGGGGTGGGTGGCAACAGCAGGGAGACACAGGGCATGAAGCGGGGCGTGGGGGTTAACAGGAGAGAGACACGGGGCATGAGCGGGGGGTGGAGGCCAACAGGAGGGAGACATGGGGCATGAGCGGGGGGTGTGGGGGAACAGCAGGGAGACACGGGGCATGAGCGGGGGGTGGGGGTAACAGGAGAGAAACACGGGGCATGAGCGGGGGTTGGGGGGCAACAGCAGGGAGACAAGGGCATAAGTGGGGGGTGGGGGGCAACAGCAGGGAGACACGGGGCATGAGAGGGGGGTAACAGAATAGAGACACGGGGCATGAGCGGAGGGTGGGGGGTAACAGGAGAGAGGCACGGGGCATGAGCAGGGGGGAGGGGCAACAGCAGGGAGACACGGGGCATGAGCAGGGGGTGGGGGTAACAGGAGAGACACGAGGCATAAGCGGAGGGTGGGGGGAACAGGAGAGAGACACGGGGCATGAGCAGGGGGTGGGGGAAACAGCAGGGAGATACAGGGCATGATCGGAGGGTGGTGGCAACAGGAGAGAGACATGGGGCACGAGAGGGGGTTGGGGGTAACAGGAGAGAGACACGGGGCATGAGCGGGGGTGAGGGGCAACAGCACGGAGACACGGGGCATGAGCGGGGGGTGGGGGTACCAGGAGAGACACGAGGCATAAGCGGAGGGTGGGGGGAACAGGAGAGAGACACGGGGCATGAGCCGGGGTGGGGGGCAACAGCAGGGAGACATGGGGCATGACCGGGGTGGGGGGCAACAGGAAAGAGACACAGAGCATGAGCGGGGGGTGGGGGGCAACAGCAGGGAAACACGGGCATGAGCGGGGGCTGGGGGGTAACAGGGGAGAGACACAGAGCATGAGAGGGGGATAGGGGGCAACAGCAGTGAGACACGGGCATGACCGGGGGTGGGGGCAACAGGAAAGAGACACGGGGCATGAGAGGGTGGTGAGGGGTAACAGAAGAGAGACACGGGGCATGAGAGGGGGTTGGGGGTAATAGGAGAGAGACACGGGGCATGAGTGGGGGTGGATGGCAACAGCAGGGAGACACGGGGCATGAGCGGAGGGTGGGGTGCAACAGCAAGGAGACACGGGGTATGAGAGCGGGAGACACGGGGCTTGTAACAGGAGAGAGACACAGGGCTTGAGCGGGGGTGGGGGCAACAGGAGAGAGACACGGGGCATGAGCGGGAGGTGAAGGGTGGGGGGTAACAGAAGAGCGACACGGGGCTTGCGTGGGGGGCAACAGGAGAGAGACACGGGGCATGAGCGGGGGGTGGGGGGCTACAGCAGGGAGACACGGGGCATGAGCGGGGGGTGAGGGAAAACAGCAGGGAGACACGGGGCATGAGGAGGGGGTGGGGGGTAACAGGAGAGAGAGACACGGGGCATGAGCGGGAGTGGGGGCAACAGCAGGGAGACACGAGGCATGACCGGGGGTGGGGGTAACAGGGGAGAGAAACGGGGCATGAGCGGGGGTTGGGGGCAACAGCAGGGAGACACGGGGCATGAGTGGGGGTTGGGGGGCAACAGCAGGGAGACACAGGGCTTGACCAGGGATGGGGGCAACAGGGGAGAGACACGGGGCATGAGAGGAGGGTGGGGGTAAAAGGAGAGAGACACGGGGAAGAGATGGGGGTGGGGGGCAACAGCAGGGAGACACGGGGCATGAGCGGGGGTGGGGGGAACACGAGGGAGACACGGGGCATGAGAGGGGGGTGGTGGGTAACAGGAGAGAGACAAAGTGTATGAGCGGGGGTGGGGGGCAACAGCAGGGAGACACAGGGCATGAGCGGGGGGTGGGTGGCAACAGCAGGGAGACATGGGGCATGACCGGGGGGTGGGGCCAACAACAGGGAGACACGGGGCATGAGCGGGGAGTGGGGGGTAACAGGAGAGAGACACGGGGCATGAGCGGAGGGTGGGTGGCAACAGCAGGGAGACACGGGGCATGACTGGGGGTGGGGGGCAACAGGAGAAGACACGGGGCATGAGCGGGGGTGGGGGGGCAACAGGAGAGAGACACGGGGCATTAGCGGGGGGAAACAGCAGGGAGACACGGGGCATGAGCAGGGGGTGGGGGCAACAGCAGGAAGACACGGGGCATGAGCGGGGGCTGGGGGGGTAACAGCAGGGAGACACAGGGCATGAGCGGGGGGTGGGAGGCAACAGCAGGGAGGCACGGGGCATGAGCGGGAGGTTGGGGGAACATGAGGGACACACGGGGCATGAGCGGGGGGTGGGGGTAACAGGAGAGAGACACGGGGCATGAGCAGGGGGTGGGTGGCAACAGCAGGGAGACACAGGGCATGAGCGGGGGGTGGGGTGAACACGAGGGAGACACGGGGCATGAGCCGGGGGTGGGGGGTAACAGGAGAGAGACACGGTGCATGAGCGGGGGCTGGGGGGCAACAGCAGGGAGACACGGGGCATGAGCGGGGGGTGGGGAGCTACAGAAGGGAGAGACGGGGCATGAGCGGGGGGTGGGGGGAACACGAGGGAGACACAGGGCATGAGCAGGGGGTGGGGGGCAACAGCAGGGAGACACGGGGCATGACTGGGGGTTGGGGGGAAACAGCAGGGAGACACGGGGCTTGAGCGGGGGGTGGGGGAACACGAGGGAGACACAGGGCATGAGATGGGGGTGGGGGGTAACATGAGAGAGACATGGGGCATGAGCAGGGGTGGGGGGCAACAGAAGAGAGACACGGGGCATGACCGGGGGTGGGGGGCAACAGGAGAGAGATACGGGGCATGAGAGGGGGGTGGGGGGTAACAGGGAGAGAGACACAGGGCATGAGTGGGGGGTGGGGAGCAACAGCAGGGAGACACGGGGCATGACCGGGGGGTGGGGGGCAACAGGAGAGAGACACGGGGTATGAGAGGGGGGTAACAGGAGAGAGGCACGGGGCATGAGCGGGGGGTGGTTGGTAACAGGAGAGAGACACGGGGCATGAGCAGGGGGCAACAGCAAGGGACACGGGGCATGAGCGGGGGGTGGGGGGAACAAGAGGGAGACACGGGGCATGAGCGGGGTGTGGGAGGAACACGAGGGAGACACGGGCATGAGCAGGGGGAGGGGGGTAAAAGGAGAGAGACACGGGGCATGAGTGGGGGGTGGGGGGCAACCGGATGGAGACACGGGGCATGAGCGGGGGGTGGGGGCCAATTGCAGGGAGACACAGGGCATGAGCGGGGGGTGAAGGGAACATGAGGGAGACACGGGTCATGAGAGGGGGTGGGGGGTAACAGGAGAGAGACACAGGGCATGAGCAGGTGTGGGGAGCAACAGCAGGGAGACACGGGGCATGAGCGGAGGGTGGGGGGCAACAGCAGGGAGACACGGGGCATGAGAGGTGGGTGGGGGGTAACAGGAGAGAGACTCGGGGCATGAGCGGGGGGTGGGAGCAACAGGAGAGAGACACGGGGCATGAGCGGGGGTTGAGGGGTAACAGGAGAGAGTCACGAGGCATGAGCGGGGGTGGGGGGCAACAGGAGAGAGACCCGGGGCATGAGCGGGGGTGGGGGGCAACAGCAGGGAGACACGGGGCATGAGAGGTGGGTGGGGGGTAACAGGAGAGAGACTCGGGGCATGAGCGGGGGGTGGGAGCAACAGGAGAGAGACACGGGGCATGAGCGGGGGTTGAGTGGCAACAGGAGAGAGTCACGAGGCATGAGCGGGGGTGAGTGGCAACAGCAGGGAGACATGGGGCATGAGCGGGTGGTGGGGGTAACAGGAGACAGACACAGGGCATGAGCAGGGTGTGGGGGTAACAGGAGAGAGACACGGGGTATGAGCGGGGGTGGGGGGCAACAGCAGGGAGAACGGGGCATGAGCGGGGGATGAGGGGCAACAGCAGGGAGACATGGGGCATGACCGGGGGGTGGAGGGAACAGGAGAGAGACACGGGGCATGAGTGGGGGGTGAGGGGCAACAGCAGGGAGAACGGGGCATGAGCGGGGGATGAGGGGCAACAGCAGGGAGACATGGGGCATGACCGGGGGGTGGGGGGAACAGGAGAGAGACACGGGGCATGAGCGGGGGGTGGGGGGCAACAGCAGGGAGACACGGGGCATGACCGGGGGGTGGGGGCAACATCAGGGAGACACAGGGCATGACCGGGGGGTGAGGGGCAACAGGAGAGAGACACGGGGCATGAGCAGGGGGTGGGGAGTAACAGGAGAGAGAGACACGGGGCATGAGTGGGGGGCAACAGCAGGGAGACACGGGGCATGACCGGGGGTTGGGGGGTAACAGGGGAGAGACACGGGGCATGGGCGGGGTTGGGGGGCAACAGCATGGAGACACGGGGCATGACCGGGGGGTGGGGGGCAACAAGAGAGAGACACGGGACATGAGAAGGGGGTGGGGGTAACAGGAGAGAGACACGGGGCATGAGAGGGGGGTGGGGGGCAACAACAGGGAGACATGGGGCATGAGCTGGGGGTGGGGGGAACACGAGGGAGACATGGGGCATGAGAGGGGGGTGGGGGGTAACAGGAGAGAGACACAGTGCATGAGTGAGGGTGGGGGGCAACAGCAGGGAGACACAGGGCATGAGCGGGGGGTGGGGGGCAACAACAGGGAGACACGGGGCATGACCGTGGGGTGGGGGCAACAGCATGGAGACACGGGGCATGAGCGGGGGTGGGGGCAACAGGAGAGAGACACAAGGCATGAGTAGGAGGGCAAGAACAGGGAGACACTGGGCATGAGCGGCGGTGGGGGGTAACAGGAGAGAGACTCGGGGCATGAGCGAGTGGGTGGGGGGTAACAGGAGAGAGACACAAGGCATGAGCGGGGGGTGGGGGCAACAGGAGAGAGACACAGGGCATGAGCGGGGGTTGGGGGGAACACGAGGGAGACACAGGGCAGGAGCGGAGGGTAGGGGGCAAAGGAGAGAGACACGGGGCATGTGCGGGCGGTGGGGGCAACAGCAGGGAGACACGGGGCAACAGGAGAGAGACACGGGGCATGAGCAGGGGTGGGGGGCAACAGCAGGGAGACACGGGGCATGACCGGGGGGTGGGGGGCAACAGGAGAGAATCACGGGGCATGACCGGGGGGTGGGGGGCAACAGCAGGGAGACACGGGGCATGAGTGGGGGTGGGGGGCAACAGCAGGGAGACACAGGGCATGAGCGGGGGTGGGGGAACACGAGGGAGACACGGGGCATGAGCGGGGGGTAGGGGGTAACAGGAGAGAGACACGGGGCATGAGTGGGGGGTGGGGGGCAACAGCAGGGAGACACAGGGCATGAGCAGGGGGTGGCGGCAACAGGAGAGAGACACGAGGCATGACCGGGGGTGGGGGGCAACAGCAGGGAGACACAGGGCATGAGCGGGGGGTGGGGGCCAACAGCAGGGAGACACGGGGCATGAGCGGGGGTGGGGGGAACACGAGAGAGACACGGGGCATGACCGGGGGGTGGGGGGCAACAGCAGGGAGACACGGGGCAACAGGAGAGAGACACGGGGCATGAATGGGGGTGGGGGCAACAGCAGGGAGACACGGGGCATGACCGGGGGGTGGGGGGCCACAGCAGGGAGACATGGGGCATGACCGGGGGGTGGGGGGCAACAGCAGGGAGACACGGGGCATGAGCGGGGGTGGGGGGTAACAGGAGAGAGACATTGGGCATGAGCAGGGGGTGGGGGCGAAACAGCAGGGAGACACGGGGCATGAGCGGGGGGTGGGTGGCAACAGCAGGGAGACACAGGGCATGAGCGGGGTGTGGGGGGTAACAGGAGAGAGACACGGGGCATGAGCGGGGGGTGGGGGCCAACAGGAGGGAGACATGGGGCATGAGCGGGGGGTGTGGGGGAATAGCAGGGAGACACGGGGCATGAGTGGGGGGTGGGGGGAACACGAGGGAGACACGGGGCATGAGCGAGGGGTGGGGGGTAACAGGAGAGAAACACGGGGCATGAGCGGGGGGTGGGGGGCAACAGCAGGGAGACAAGGGGCATAAGTGGGGGGTGGTGGGCAACAGCAGGGAGACATGGGGCATGAGAGGGGGGTAACAGAATAGAGTGACGGGGCATGAGCGGGAGGTGGGGGCAACAGGAGGGAGACACGGGGCATGACCGGGGGGTGGGAGGCAACAGGAGTTAGACACGGGGCGTGACCAGGGGGTGGGGGGCAACAGGAGAGAGACACGGGCGTGAGAGGGGGGTGGGGGGTACCAGGAGAGAGACACGGGCATGAGCAGGGGTGGGGGGAAACAGCAGGGAGACACGGGGCATGATCGGAGGGTGGGGGGCAACAGGGGAGAGACATGGGGCATGAGAGGGTGTTGGGGGGTAACAGGAGAGAGACATGGGGCATGAGAGGGGGTGGGGGTAACAGGAGAGTGACACAGGCATGAGCAGGGGGTGGGGGGCAACAGCAGGGAGACACGGGGCATGAGCGGCGGTGGGGGGTAACAGGAGAGAGGCACGGGGCATGAGCGGGGGTGAGGGGCAACAGCAGGGAGACACGGGGCAAGAGCAGGGGATGGGGTAACAGGAGAGACACGAGGCATAAGCGGAGGGTGGGGGGAACAGGAGAGAGACACGGGGCATGAGCGGGGGGATGGGGGGAAACAGCAGGGAGACACAGGGCATGATCGGAGGGTGGGGAGCAACAGGAGAGAGACATGGGGCATGAGAGGGGGTTGGGGGTAACAGGAGAGAGACATGGGGCATGAGAGGCGGTGAGGGGTAACAGGAGAGAGACACGGGGCATGAGCGGGGGTGAGGGGCAACAGCAGGGAGACACGGGGCGTGAGCGGGGGTGGGGGTACCAGGAGAGACACGATGCATAAGCGGAGGGTGGGGGGAGCAGGAGAGAGACACGGGGCATGAGCCGGGGGTGGGGGGCAACAGCAGGTAGACATGGGGCATGACCGGGGTGGGGGGCAACAGGAAAGAGACACGGAGCATGAGCGGGGGGTGGGGGGCATCAGCAGGGAGACACGGGCATGAGCAGGGGCTGGGGGGTAACAGGGGAGAGACACAGGGCATGAGAGAGGGATAGGGGGCAACAGCAGGGAGACACGGGGCATGACCGGGGGGTGGGGGGCAACAGGAAAGAGACACGGGGCATGAGAGGGTGGTGAGGGGTAACAGAAGAGAGACACGGGGCATGAGAAGGGGTTGGGGGTAATAGGAGAGAGACACGGGGCATGAGTGGGGGTGGGGGGCAACAGCAGGGAGACACGGGGCATGAGCGGAGGGTGGGGTGGAACAGCAGGGAGACACGGGGCATAAGAGCGGGAGACACAGGGCTTGTAACAGGAGAGAGACACGGGCCATGAGCGGGGGTGGGGGCAACAGGAGAGAGACACGGGGCATGAGCGGGAGGTGAAGGGTGGGGGGTAACAGAAGAGAGACATGGGGCATGCGTGGGGGGTGGGGGGCAACAGGAGAGAGACACGGGGCATGAGCGGGGGGTGGGGGGCTACAGCAGGGAGACACGGGGCATGAGCGGGGGGTGAGGGGCAACAGCAGGGAGACACGGGGCATGAGGAGGGGGTGGGGGGTAACAAGAGAGAGAGACACAGGGCATGAGTGGGAGTGGGGGGCAACAGCAGGGAGACATGAGGCATGACCGGGGGTGGGGGTAACAGGGGAGAGAAACGGGGCATGAGCGGGGGTTGGGGGCAACAGCAGGGAGACACGGGGCATGAGTGGGGGTTGGGGGGCAACAGCAGGGAGACACAGGGCTTGACCAGGGATGGGGGGCAACAGGGGAGAGACACGGGGCATGAGAGGGGGGTGGGGGTAACAGGAGAGAGACACGGGGATGAGATGGGGGTGGGGGGCAACAGCAGGGAGACACGGGGCATGAGCGGGGGTGGGGGGAACACGAGGGAGACACGGGGCATGAGAGGGGGGTGGGGGGTAACAGGAGAGAGACAAAGTGTATGAGCGGGGGTGGGGGGCAACAGCAGGGAGACACAGGGCATGAGCGGGGGGTGGGGGGCAACAGCAGGGAGACACGGGGCATGACCGCGGGGTGGGGGCAACAGCAGGGAGACACGGGGCATGAGCGGGGAGTGGGGGGTAACAGGAGAGAGACACGGGGCATGAGCGAAGGGTGGGTGGCAACAGCAGGGAGACACGGGGCATGACTGGGGGTGGGGGGCAACAGGAGAAGACACGGGGCATGAGCGAGGGGTGGGGGGTAACAGGAGAGAGACACAGGGCATTAGCAGGGGGTGGGGGGCAACAGCAGGGAGACACGGGGCATGAGCAGGGGGTGGGGGCAACAGCAGGAAGACACGGGGCATGAGGGGGGGCTGGGGGGCAACAGCAGGGAGACACAGGGCATGAGCGGGGGGTGGGGGACAACAGCAGGGAGGCACAGGGCATGAGTGGGGGGTGGGGGTAACAGGAGAGAGACACGGGGCATGAGCGGGGGGTGGGTGACAACATCAGGTAGACACAGGGCATGAGCGGGGGGTGGGGGGAACACGAGGGAGACACAGGGCATGAGCCGGGGGTGGGTGGTAACAGGAGAGAGACACGGTGCATGAGTGGGGCTGGGGGGCAACAGCAGGGAGACAGGGGGCATGAGCGGGGGATGGGTATCTACAGAAGGGAGAGACGGGGCATGAGCGGGGGGTGGGGGGAACACGAGGGAGACACAGGGCATGAGCAGGGGGTGGGGGGCAACAGCAGGGAGACACGGGGCATGACCGGGGGTTGGGGGGAAACAGCAGGGAGACACGGTGCTTGAGCGGGGGGTGGGGGAACACGAGGGAGACACAGGGCATGAGATGGGGGTGGGGGGTAACATGAGAGAGACATGGGGCATGAGCAGTGGTGGGGGGCAACAGAAGAGAGACACGGGGCATGACCGGGGGGTGGGGGGCAACAGGAGAGAGATACGGGGCATGAGAGGGGGGTGGGGGGTAACAGGCGAGAGACACGGGGCATGAGTAGGGGGTGGGGGCAACATCAGGGAGACACGGGGCATGAGCAGGGGGTGGGGGGCAATAGGAGAGAGACACGGGGCATGAGCGGGGGGTGGGGGGCAAACGCAGGGAGACATGGGGCATGAGCGGGGGGTGGGGGGTAACAGGAGAGAGACATGAGGCATGAGCGGGGGGTGGGGGGCAACAGGGGGGAGACACGGGACATGAGCGTGGGGTGGGGGCAACGGCACGGAGACACGGTGCATGAGCAGGGGTTGGGGGAACACAAGGGAGACACGGGGCATGAGCGGGGATGGGGGCAACAGGAGAGAGACACGGGCCATGAGCGAGGGGTGAGGGGCAACAGCAGGGAGACACGGGGCATGAGCGGGGGTGGGGGGCAACAGCAGGTAGAAACAGGGCATGAGCGGGGGTGGGGGGAACACGAGGGAGACACGGGGCATGAGCGGGGGGTGGGGGAAACAGCAGGGAGACATGGGGCATGAGCGGGGGTTGGGGGGAAACAGCAGGGAGACACGGGACATGAGCGGGGGGTGGGGGGAACACGAGGGAGACACAGGGCATGAGAGGGGGGTGGGGGGTAACAGAAGAGAGACACGGGCATGAGTGGGGGGCAACAGCAGGGAGACACGGGGCATGACCGGGGTGTTTTGGGCAACAGAAGGGAGACACGTGGCATGACCGGGTGGTGGGGGGCAACAGGAGAGAGATATGGGGCATGAGAGGGGGTGGGGGGTAACAGGAGAGAGACACGGGGCATGAGAGGGGGGTGGGGGGTAACAGGAGAGAGACACAGGGCATGAGCGGGGTGTGTGGGGCAATTGCAGGGAGACACGGGGCATGACCGGGGGGTGGGGGCAACAGGAGAGAGACACGGGGCATGAGAGGGGGTTGGGGGGGTAACAGGAGAGAGACACGGGCATGAGCGGGGGGTGGAGGGTAACAGGAGAGAGACACGGGGCATGAGCGGGGGGTGGAGGGCAACAGCAGGGAGACACGGGGCATGAGCGGGGTGTGGGGGGAGCAAGAGGGAGACACGGGGCATGAAAGGGGGGTGGGGGGAACACGAGGGAGACACGGGGCATGAGCAAGGGTGTAGGGGACAACAAAAGGGAGACACGGGGCATGAGAGGGGGTGTGGGGAACAGGAGAGAGACACAGCGCAAGAGCGGGAAGTGGGGGGCAATAGGAGGGAGACACGGGGCATGAGCGGGGTGTGGGGGGAACACGAGGGAGACAAGGGGCATGAGCGGGGCGTGGGGGGCAACAACAGGGAGACACGGGGCATGAGCGGGGGGTGGGGGGAACATGAGGGAGACTCGGGGCATGAGTGGAGGGTGGGGGGAAACAGGAGAGAGACACGGGGCATGAGCAGGGGGTGGGGGGCAACAGGATGGAGACATGGGGCATGAGCGGGGGGTGGGGGGCAACAGCAGGGAGACACAGGGCATGAGCGGAGGGTGGGGGGCAACATCAGGGAGACACGGGGCTTGAGAGGGGGGTAACAGGAGAGAGACATGGGGCATGAGCGGGGGGTGGGAGCAACAGAAGAGAGACACGGGGCATGAGCGGGGGGGCGGGGGGTAACAGGAGAGAGACACGAGGCATGAGCGGAGGGTGAGGGGCAACAGCAGGGAGACACGGGGCATGAGCGGGGGTGGGGGGAACACAAGGGATACACGGGGCATGAGCGGGAGGTGGGGGTAACAGGAGAGAGACATGGGGCATGAGCGGGGGGTGGGGGCAACAGCAGGTAAACACTGGGCATGAGCAGGGGGTGGGGGGCAACAGGAGAGAGACACGGGGCATGAGCAGGGGGTGAGGGGCAACAGAAGGGAGACACGGGGCATGACCAGGGGGTGGGGTTCAACAGGAGAGAGACACGGGGCATGAGTGTGGGTTGGGGGGTAACAGGAGAGAGACACGGGGCATGAGCGGGGGTGGGGGCAACAGCAGGGAGACACGGGGCATGAGCGGGGGTGGGGGGCAACAGGAGAGAGACACGGGGCATGAGCGGGGGGTGGGGGGCAGCAGCAGGGAGACATGGGGCATGACCGGGAGGTGGGGGGCAACAGGAGAGAGACACGGGGCATGAGCGAGGGTGGGGGGCAACAGCGGGGAGACACGGGGCATGAGCAGGGTGTGGGGGGAACCCGAGGGAGACAGGGGGCATGAGCTCGGGGTGGGGGGTAACAGGAGAGAGACACGGGGCATGAGCGGGGGGCAACAGCAGGGAGACACGGGGCATGAGTGGGGGGTTGGGGGAACACGAGGGAGAACCGGGGCATGAAAGGAGGGTGGGGGGTAACAGGCGAGAGACACGGGGCATGAGTAGGGGGTGGGGGGCAACATCAGGGAGACACGGGGCATGAGCAGGGGGCAACAGCAGGGAGACATGGGGCATGAGCGGGGGTTGGGGGTAACAGGAGAGAGACACGGGGCATGAGCGGGGGGTGGGGCGCAACAGGAGAGAGACACAGGGCATGAGCGGGGGTGGGGGTCATCAGCAGGGAGACACGGGCATGAGCGGGGGTTTGGGGGCAGGGCAACAGCAGCGAGACACTGGGCATGAGCGGGGGGTGGGGGGAACATGAGGGAGACCCGGGGCATGAAAGGGGGGTGGGGGGTAACAGGCGAGAGACACGGGGCATGAGTAGGGGGTGGGGGCAACATCAGGGAGACACGGGGCATGAGCAGGGGGTGGGGGGCAATAGGAGAGAGACACGGGGCATGAGCGGGGGGTGGGGGGCAACAGCAGGGAGACATGGGGCATGAGCGGGGGGTGGGGGGTAACAGGAGAGAGACATGAGGCATGAGCGGGGGGTGGGGGGCAACAGGGGGGAGACACGGGACATGAGCGTGGGGTGGGGGCAACGGCACGGAGACACAGTGCATGAGCAGGGGGTGGGGGAACACAAGGGAGACACGGGGCATGAGCGGGGATGGGGGCAACAGGAGAGAGACACGGGCCATGAGCGAGGGGTGAGGGGCAACAGCAGGGAGACACGGGGCATGAGCGGGGGTGGGGGGCAACAGCAGGTAGAAACAGGGCATGAGCGGGGGTGGGGGGAACACGAGGGAGACACGGGGCATGAGCGGGGGGTGGGGGAAACAGCAGGGAGACATGGGGCATGAGCGGGGGTTGGGGGGAAACAGCAGGGAGACACGGGACATGAGCGGGGGGTGGGGGGAACACGAGGGAGACACAGGGCATGAGAGGGGGGTGGGGGGTAACAGAAGAGAGACACGGGCATGAGTGGGGGGCAACAGCAGGGAGACACGGGGCATGACCGGGGTGTTTTGGGCAACAGAAGGGAGACACGCGGCATGACCGGGTGGTGGGGGGCAACAGGAGAGAGATATGGGGCATGAGAGGGGGGTGGGGGGTAACAGGAGAGAGACACGGGGCATGAGAGGGGGGTGGGGGGTAACAGGAGAGAGACACAGGGCATGAGCGGATGTGTGGGGCAATTGCAGGGAGACACGGGGCATGACCGGGGGGTGGGGGGGTAACAGGAGAGAGACACGGGCATGAGCGGGGGGTGGAGGGTAACAGGAGAGAGACACGGGGCATGAGCGGGGTGGAGGGCAACAGCAGGGAGACACGGGGCATGAGCGGGGTGTGGGGGGAACACGAGGGAGACACGGAGCATGAGCAAGGGTGTAGGGGACAACAAAAGGGAGACACGGGGCATGAGAGGGGGTGGGGGGAACAGGAGAGAGACACGGGGCAAGAGCGGGGAGTGGGGGGCAACAGGAGGTAGACACGGGGCATGAGCGGGGGGTGGGGGGAACACGAGGGAGACACGGGGCATGAGCAAGGGTGTAGGGGACAACAAAAGGGAGACACGGGGCATGAAAGGGGGGTGGGGGAACACGAGGGAGACACGGGGCATGAGCAAGGGTGTAGGGGACAACAAAAGGGAGACACGGGGCATGAGAGGGGGTGGGGGGAACAGGAGAGAGACACGGGGCAAGAGCGGGGAGTGGGGGGCAACAGGAGGTAGACACGGGGCATGAGCGGGGGGTGGGGGGAACACGAGGGAGACAAGGGGCATGAGCGGGGCGTGGGGGGCAACAACAGGGAGACACGGGGCATGAGCGGGGGGTGGGGGGAACATGAGGGAGACTCGGGGCATGAGTGGAGGGTGGGGGAAACAGGAGAGAGACACGGGGCATGAGCAGGGGGTGGGGGGCAACAGGATGGAGACAAGGGGCATGAGCGGGGGGTGGGGGGCAACAGCAGGGAGACACGGGGCATGAGCGGAGGGTGGGGGGCAACATCAGGGAGACACGGGGCTTGAGAGGGGGGGTAACAGGAGAGAGACATGGGGCATGAGCGGGGGGTGGGAGCAACAGAAGAGAGACACGGGGCATGAGCGGGGGGGCAGGGGGTAACAGGAGAGAGACACGAGGCATGAGCGGAGGGTGAGGGGCAACAGCAGGGAGACACGGGGCATGAGCGGGGGTGGGGGGAACACAAGGGAGACACGGGGCATGAGCGGGAGGTGGGGGTAACAGGAGAGAGACATGGGGCATGAGCGGGGGGTGGGGGCAACAGCAGGGAGACACGGGGCATGAGCAGGGGGTGGGGGGCAACAGGAGAGAGACACGGGGCATGAGCAGGGGGTGAGGGGCAACAGAAGGGAGACACGGGGCATGACCGGGGGGTGGGGTTCAACAGGAGAGAGACACGGGGCATGAGTGGGGGTTGGGGGGTAACAGGAGAGAGACACGGGGCATGAGCGGGGGTGGGGGCAACAGCAGGGAGACACGGGGCATGAGCGGGGGTGGGGGGCAACAGGAGAGAGACACGGGGCATGAGCGGGGGGTGGGGGGCAGCAGTAGGGAGACATGGGGCATGACCGGGAGGTGGGGGGCAACAGGAGAGAGACACGGGGCATGAGCGAGGGTGGGGGGCAACAGCGGGGAGACACGGGGCATGAGCAGGGTGTGGGGGGAACCCGAGGGAGACAGGGGGCATGAGCTTGGGGTGGGGGGTAACAGGAGAGAGACACGGGGCATGAGCGGGGGGCAACAGCAGGGAGACACAGGGCATGAGTGGGGGGTTGGGGGAACACGAGGGAGAACCGGGGCATGAAAGGAGGGTGGGGGGTAACAGGCGAGAGACACGGGGCATGAGTAGGGGGTGGGGGGCAACATCAGGGAGACACGGGGCATGAGCAGGGGGCAACAGCAGGGAGACATGGGGCATGAGCGGGGGTTGGGGGTAAAAGGAGAGAGACACGGGGCATGAGCGGGGGGTGGGGGGCAACAGGGGGAGACACGGGACATGAGCGTGGGGTGGGGGGCAACAGCAGGGAGACACGGTGCATGAGCAGGGGGTGGGGGAACACAAGGGAGACACGGGGCATGAGCGGGGATGGGGGCAACAGGAGAGAGACACGGGCCATGAGCGAGGGGTGGGGGGCAACAGCAGGGAGACACGGGGCATGAGCGGGGGGTGGGGGCAACAGCAGGTAGAAACGGGGTATGAGCGGGGGTTGGGGGGAAACAGAAGGGAGACACGGGAAATGAGCGGGGGGTGGGGGGGAACACGAGGGAGACACAGGGCATGAGAGTGGAGTGGGGGGGTAACAGGAGCGAGACACGGGCATGAGTGGGGGGCAACAGCAGGGAGACACGGGGCATGACCGGGGGGTGGGGGGCAACAGAAGGGAGACACGCGGCATGACCGGGTGGTGGGGGGCAACAGGAGAGAGACATGGGGCATGAGAGGGGGGTAGGGGGTAACAGGAGAGAGACACGGGGCATGAGAGGGGGGTGGGGGTAACAGGAGAGAGACACAGGGCATGAGCGGGGTGTGCGGGGCAATTGCAGGGAGACACGGGGCATGACCGGGGGGTGGGGGCAACAGGAGAGAGACACAGGGCATGAGAGGGGGGTGGGGGGGTAACAGGAGAGAGACACGGGGCATGAGCGGGGCGGTGGGGGGTAACAGGAGAGAGACACGGGGCATGAGCGGGGGGCAACAGCAGGGAGACACGGGGCATGAGCGGGGTGTGGGGGGAGCAAGAGGGAGACACGGGGCAGGAGAGGGGGGTGGGGGACAACAAGAGGGAGACACGGGGCATGAGAGGGGGGTGTGGGTAACAGGAGAGATTCACGGGGCAAGAGCGGGGAGTGGGGCGCAACAGGAGGGAGACACCGGGCATGAGCGGGGGGTGGGGGGAACACGACGGAGACAAGGGGCATGAGCGGGGCGTGGGGGGCAACAACAGGGAGACACAGGGCATGAGCGGGGGTGGGGGGAACATGAGGGAGACACGGGGCATGAGTGGAGGGTGGGGGGAAACAGGAGAGAGACACGGGGCATGAGCAGGGGGTGGGGGGCAACAGGATGGAGACACGGGGCATGAGCGGGGGGTGGGGGGCAACAGCAGGGAGACACGGGGCATGAGCGGAGGGTGGGGGGCAACATCAGGGAGACACGGGGCTTGAGAGGGGGGTAACAGGAGAGAGAGAGACATGGGGCATGAGCGTGGGGTGGGAGCAACAGAAGAGAGACACGGGGCATGAGCGGGGGCGGGGGGTAACAGGAGAGAGACACGAGGCATGAGCGGAGGGTGAGGGGCAACAGCAGGGAGACACGGGGCATGAGCGGGGGTGGGGGGAACACAAGGGAGACACGGGGCATGAGCGAGAGGTGGGGGGTA
This sequence comes from Ambystoma mexicanum, assembly GCF_040938575.1. Lineage (NCBI taxonomy): Eukaryota > Metazoa > Chordata > Amphibia > Caudata > Ambystomatidae > Ambystoma > Ambystoma mexicanum. Next base: position 762,873,162 of record NC_090941.1, read on the forward strand.
ACAGGAGAGAGACATGGGGCATGAGCGGGGGGTGGGGGCAACAACAGGGAGACACGGGGCATGAGCGGGGGTTGGGGGGTAACAGGAGAGAGACACGGGGCATGAGCAGGGGGTGGGGGGCAACAGCAAGGAGACACGGGGCATGAGCGGGGGGTGGGGGGCAACAGCAGGGAGACACGGGGCATGAGCGGGGAGTGGGGGGAACACGAGGGAGACACGGGGCATGAGAGGGGGTAACAGAAGAGAGACACGGGGCATGAGCGGGAGGTGGGGGCAACAGGAGGGAGACACGGGGCATGACAGAGGGGTGGGGGGCAACAGGAGGGAGACACGGGGCATGACCAGGGGTGGGGGGCAACAGGAGAGAGACACGGGCATGAGAGGGGGGTGGGGGGTAACAGGAGAGAGACACGGGGCATGAATGGGGAGTGGGGGGAAACAGCAGGGAGACACGGGGCATGATCGGAGGGTGGGGGGCAACAGAGGAGAGACATGGGGCATGAGAGGGGGTGGGGGGTAACAGGAGAGAGACACAGGGCATGAGCAGGGGGTGGGGGGCAACAGCAGGGAGACACGGGGCATGAGCGGGGGTGGGGGGCAACAGCAGGGAGACACGGGGCATGAGCGGGGGGTGGAGGGTAACAGCAGGGAGACACGGAGCATGAGCATGGGGTGGGGGTAACAGGAAAGACACAAGGCATAAGCGGAGGGTGTGGGGAACAGGAGAGAGACACGGGGCATGAGCGGGGGGTGGGGGGGCAACAGCAGGGAGACACAGGGCATGACCGGGGTGGGGGGCAACAGGAGAGAGACACAGTGCATGAGCGGGGGGTGGGGGGCAACAGCAGGGAGACACGGTGCATAAGCGGGGGTGGGGGGTAACAGGGGAGAGACACAGTGCATGAGAGGGGGGTAGGGGGCGACAGCAGGGAGACACGGGGCATGACCGGGGTGTGGTGGGTAACAGGAGAGAGACACAGGGCATGAGAGGGGGGTGAGGGGTAACAGGAGAGAGACACGGGGCATGAGAGGGGGGTGGGAGGTAACAGGAGAGACACAGGGAATGAGAGGGGGTGGGGGTAACAGGAGAGAGGCACGGGGCATGAGCGGCGGTGGGGGTTAACAGGAGAGAGACACCGGGCATGAGCGGGGGTGGGGGGAACAGCAGGGAGAACGGGGCATGAGCGAGGGTGAGGGGCAACATCAGGGGGACACGGGCATGACCGGGGGGTGGGGGGAACAGGAGAGAGACACGGAGCATGAGCGGGGGGTGGGGGGCAACAGCAGGGAGACACGGGGCATGACCGGGGGGTGGGGGGCAACATCAGGGAGACACAGGGCATGACCGCGGGGGTGGGGGGCAACAGGAGAGAGACACGGGGCATGAGCAGAGGGTGGGGGTTAACAGGAGAGAGAGACACGGGGCATGAGCGGGGGATGGGGGGCATCAGTAGGGAGAAACGGGGCATGACCGGGGGGTTGGGGGATAACAGGGGAGAGACACAGGGCATGAGCGGGGTTGGGGGGCAACAGCAGGGAGACACGGGGCATGACCGTGGGTGGGGGGGCAACAGGAGAGAGACACGGGGCATGAGATGGGGGAGGGGGTAACAGGAGAGAGACACAGGGCATGAGTGGGGTGTGGGGGGCAACAGCAGGGAGACATGGGGCATGAGCGGGCGTGGGGGGAACACGAGGGAGACACGGGGCATGAGAGGGGGGTGTAACAGGAGAGAGACACAGTGCATGAGCGAGGGTGGGGGGCAACAGCGCGGGAGACACAGGGCATGAGCAGGGGTGGGGGCAATAACAGGGAGACACAGGGTATGACCGTGGGGTGGGGGCAACAGCAGGGAGACATGGGGCATGAGCGGGTGGTGGGGGGCAACAGGAGAGAGACACAGGGCATGAGAGGGGGTTAACAGGAGAGAGACACAAAGCATGAGCGGAGGGGCAACAGCAGGGAGACACGGGGCACGATCGGAGGGTGGGGGGCAACAGCAGGGAGACACGGGGCATGAGAGGGGGTGGGGGTAACAGGAGAGAGACTCGGGCATGAGCAGAGTGTGGGGCCAACAGGAGAGAGACACGGGGCATGAGCAGGGGGTGGGGGGTAACAGGAGAGAGACACAAGGCATTAGTGGGGGGCAACAGGAGAGAGACACAGGGCATGAGCGGGGGGTGGGGGGAACACGAGGGAGATGCAATGCATGAGCGGAGGGTAGGGTGCAACAGGAGAGAGACAAGGGGGATGAGCGGGGGGTGGGGGCAACAGCAGGGACACACAGGGCAACAGCAGAGAGACATGGGGCATGAGCGGGGGTTGGGGCAATAGCAGGGAGACACGGGCCATGACCGGGGGGGGGCAACAGCAGGGAGACACAGGGCATGACCGGGGAGTGGGGGGCAACAGGAGAGAGACATGGGGCATGAGCGGGGGGTCAGGGGCAACAGCAGGGAGACACAGGGCATGACCAGGGGGTGGGGCGCAACAGCAGGGAGACACGGGGCATGAGCGGGGGTGGGGGGAACACGAGGGACACACAGGGCTTGAGCAGGGGGTGGGGGTAACAGGAGAGAGACATGGGGCATGAGCGGGGGGTGAGGGGGCAACAGCAGGGAGACACGTGGCATGAGCGGGGGGTGGGTGGCACAGCAGGGAGACACAGGGCATGAGCGGGGCTTGGGGGGTAACAGGAGAGAGACACGGGGCATGAGCGGGGGGTCAGGGGCAACAGGAGGGAGACACGGGGCATGAGCGGGGTGTGTGGGGAAACAGCAGGGAGATACGGGGCATGAGCGGGGGGTGGGGGGAACACAAGGGAGACACGGGGCATGAGCGGGGGTGGGGAGTAACAGGAGAGAGACACGGGGCATGAGCGGGGGGCAACAGCAGGGAGACACGGGGCATGAGCGGGGGGTGGGGGGCATCAGCAGGGAGACACGGGGCATGAGCAGGGGGTGGGGGGAACACGAGGGAGACACGGGGCATGCGAGGGGGTAACAGAAGAGAGACACGGGGCATGAGCGGGAGGTGGGGGGCAACGGGCGGGAGACATGGGGCATGACCGGGGGGTGGGGGGCAACAGGCAGGAGACACGGGGCATGACCAGGGGGTGGGGGGCAACAGGAGAGAGACACAGGCATGGCATGAGAGGGGGTGGGGGGTACCAGGAGAGAGACACGGGGCATGAGAGGGGGTTGGGGGGTAACAGGAGAGAGACACGGGCATGAGCAGGGGGTGGGGGGCAACAGCAGGGAGACACGGGGCATGAGCGGGGGTGGGGGATAACAGGAGAGAGACACGGGGCATGAGCGGGGGGTGAGGGGCAACAGCAGGGAGACACTGGGCATGAGCGGGGGGTGGGGGTACCAGGAGAGACATGAGGCATAAGCGGAGGGTGGGAGGGAACAGGAGAGAGACACGGGGCATGAGCCGGGGGTGGGGGGCAACAGCATGGAGACACGGGGCATGACCGGGGTGGGGGGCAACAGGAGAGAGACACAGAGCATGAGTGGGGGGTGGGGGGCAACAGCAGGGAGACACGGGGCATGAGCGGGGGTGCGGGGTAACAGGGGAGGGACACAGGGCATGAGAGGGGGGTAGGGGGAAACAGCAGGGAGACACGGGGCATGACCGGGGGGTGGGGGGCAACAGGAGAGAGACACGGGACATGAGGGGGTGGTGAGGGGTAACAGAAGAGAGACACAGGGCATGAGAGGTGGTTGGGAGTAATAGGAGAGAGACACGGGGCATGAGTAGGGGTGGGGGGCAACAGCAGGGAGACACGGGCATGAGCGGAGGGTGGGGTGCAACAGCAGGGAGTCACGGGGCATGAGAGCGGGAGACACGGGGCTTGTAACAGGAGAGAGACACGGGGCATGAGCGGGGGGTGAGGGAACAGGAGAGAGACACGGGGCATGAGCGGGGGGTGGGGGGGTACAGCAGGTAGACACGGGGCATGAGCGGGGGAAGGGGGGCAACAGCAGGGAGACTCGGGGCATGACCGGGGGGTGGGGGGCAACAGGAGAGACACAGGCATGAGCGGGGGGTGGGGGGCAACAGCAGGGAGACACAGGGCATGACCGGGAGGTGGGGGGCAACAGGAGAGAGACACAGGGCATGAGGAGGGGGTGGGGGGTAACAGAAGAGAGACACTGGGCATGCGCAGAGGGTGGGGGGCAACAGGAGAGAGACACGGGGCATGAGCGGGGGTGGGGGGCTACAGCAGGTAGACACGGGGCATGACTGGGGGGTGGGGGGCAACAGGAGAGACACAGGCATGAGCGGGTGGTGGGGGGCAACAGCAGGGAGACACGGGGCATGACCGGGGGGTGGGGGGCAACAGGAGAGAGACACAGGGCATGAGGAGGTGGTGGGGGGTAACAGGAGAGAGAGACACGGGGCATGAGCGGGTGTGGGGGGCAACAGCAGGGATACACAGGGCATGACCGGGGGTTGGGGGTAACAGGGGAGAGACACGGGGCATAAGCGGGGGTTGGGGGCAACAGCAGGGAGACACGGGGCATGACCGGGGGGTGGGGGGTAACAGGGGAGAGACACGGGGCATGAGCGGGGGTTGGGGGCAACAGCAGGGAGACACAGGGGATGAGCGGGGGGTGGGGGGCAACAGCAGGGAGACACGGCGCATGACCAGGGGGTAACAGGGGAGAGATACGGGGCATGAGAGAGGGGTGGGGATAATAGGAGAGAGACACGGAGCATGAGAGGGGGTGGGGGGCAACAGCAGGGAGACACGGCACATGAGCGGGGGTTGGGGCACAACAGCAGGGAGACACGGGGCATGAGCGGGGTGTGGGGGGCAACAGGAGAGAGACACGGGGCATGAGAGAGGGGTGGGGATAATAGGAGAGAGACACGGAGCATGAGAGGGGGTGGGGGGCAACAGCAGGGAGACACGGCGCATGAGCGTGGGTGGGGGGCAACAGCAGGGAGACACGGGGCATGAGCGGGGGGTGGGGGTAACAGGAGAGACACGAGGCATAAGCGGAGGGTGGCGGGAACAGGACAGAGACACGGGGCATGAGCCGGGGGTGGGGGGCAACAGCAGGGAGACACGGGGAATGACCCGCGTGGGGGGCAACAGGAGAGAGACACGGAGCATGAGCGGGGGGTGGGGGGCAACAGCAGGGAGACACGGGGCATGAGCGTGGGGTGGGGGTAACAGGGGAGAGACACAGGGCATGAGAGGGGTGTAGGGCAACAGCAGGGAGACACGGGGCATGAGAGGGGGGTGGGGGGTAACAGGAGAGAGACACAGGGCATGAGAGGGGGGTGGGGGGTAACAGGAGAGAGACACAGGCATGAGTGGGGGGTAGGGGGCAACAGCAGGGAGACACGGGGCATGAGCGGAGGGTGGGGTGCAACAGCAGGGAGACACGGGGCATGAGAGCGGGAGACACGGGGCTTGTAACAGTAGAGAGACACGGAGCATGAGCGGGGGCTGGGGGCAACAGGAGAGAGACACGGGGCATGAGCGGGGAGTGGGGGGTAACAGGAGAGAGACACGGGGCATGCGTGGGGGGTGGGGGCAACAGGAGAGAGACACGGGGCATGAGCGGGGGGTGGGGGTTAACAGGAGAGAGACACGGGCATGAGCGGGGGGTGGGGGGCAACAGCAGGGAGACACGGGGCATGAGCCAGGGGTGAGGGGCAACAGCAGGGAGACACGGTGCATGACCGGGGGTAGGGGGAAAAGGAGAGAGACACGGGGCATGAGCGGGGGTGGGGGGCAACAGCAGGGAGACACGGGGCATGACCGGGGGGTGGGGTGCAACAGGAGAGACACGGGCATGAGCGGGCAGTGGGGGGCAATAGCAGGGAGACACAGGGCATGACCGGGGGGTGGGGGGCAACAGGAGAGACACGGGCATGACCGGGGGGTGGGGGGCAACAGCAGGGAGACATGGGGCATGACCGGGAGGTGGGGGGCAACAGGAGAGAGACACGGGGCATGAGGAGGGGGTGGGGGGTAACAGGGGAGAGACACGGGGCATGAGCGGGAATTTTGGGGCAACAGCAGGGAGACACGGGGCATGACCGGATGGGTGGGGGTTAACAGGGGAGAGACACGGGGCATAAGCGGGGGTTGGGGGGCAACAGCAGGGAGACACGGGGCATGAGCAGGGCATGGGGGGCAAAAGGAGAGAGACACGGGGCATGAGAGGGGGGTGGGGGTAACAGGAAAGAGACACGGGGCATGAGAGGGGAGTGGGGGTAACAGCAGAGAGACACGGGGCATGAGAGGGGGGTGGAGGGCAACAGCAGGGAGATACGGCATATGAAGCGGGGGTGGGGGGCAACAGCAGGTAGACACGGGGCATGACTGGGGGGTGGGGGGCAACAGGAGAGAGACACAGGGCATGAGCAGGGGGTGGGGGGTGACAGGAGAGAGAGACACTGGGCATGAGTGGGGGTTGGGGGGCAACAGCATGGAGACACGGGGCATGACCGGCGGGTGGGGGGCAACAGGAGAGAGACACGGGGCATGAGAGGGGGGTGGGGGTAACAGGAGAGAGACACAGGGCATGAGAGGGGGTGGGGGACAACAGCAGGGAGACACAGGGCATGAGCGGGGGGTGGGGGAACACGAGGGAGATCCGGGGCATGAGATGGGGGTGGGGGGTAACAGGAGAGAGACACAGTGCATGAGCGGGGTGGAGGGCAACAGCAGGGAGACACAGGGCATGAGCAGGGGGTGGGGGCAACAGCAGGGAGACACAGGGCATGAGCGTGGAGTGAGGGCAACAGCAGGGAGACACGGGGCATGAGCGTGGGGTAGGGGTAACAGGAGAGAGACACGGGGCATGAGCGGAGGGTGGGGGGCAACAGCAGGGAGGCACGGGGCATGACCGGGGGGTGGGGGGAACAGGAGAGAGGCACGAGGCATGAGAGGGGTGTGGGGGGTATCAGGAGAGAGACACAGGGCATGAGAGGGGGTGGGGGGAAACAGGAGAGAGACACAGGGCATGAGAGGGGGTGGGGATAACAGGAGAGAGACACGGGGCATGACCAGGAGGTGGGGGGCAACAGGAGAGAGACACGGGGCATGAGCGGGGGGTGGGGTTTAACAGGAGAGAGACACGGGCATGAGCGGGGGGTGGGGGGCAACAGCAGGGAGACACGGGGCATGAGCCGGGGGTGAGGGGCAACAGCAGGGAGACACGGTGCATGACCGGGGGTAGGGGGAAAAGGAGAGAGACACGGGGCATGAGCGGGGGGTGGGGGGCAACAGCAGGGAGACACGGGGCATGACCGGGGGGTGGGGGGCAACAGGAGAGACACGGGCATGAGCGGGCAGTGGGGGCAACAGCAGGGAGACACAGGGCATGACCGGGGGTGGGGGGCAACAGGAGAGACACAGGCATGAGCGGGGGGTGGGGGCAACAGCAGGGAGACACGGGGCATGACCGGGAGGTGGGGGGTAACAGGAGAGAGACACAGGGCATGAGGAGGGGGTGGGGGGTAACAGGGGAGAGACACGGGGCATGAGCGGGCATTTTGGGGCAACAGCAGGGAGACACGGGGCATGACCGGATGGGTGGGGGTTAACAGGGGAGAGACACGGGGCATGAGCGGGGGTTGGGGGGCAACAGCAGGGAGACACGGGGCATGAGCCGGGCATGGGGGGCAACAGGAGAGAGACACGGGGCATGAGAGGGGGGTGGGGGTAACAGGAGAGAGACACAGGGCATGAGAGGGGAGTGGGGGTAACAGCAGAGAGACACGGGGCATGAGAGGCGGGTGGAGGGCAACAGCAGGGAGACACGGTGTATGAGCAGGGGGTGGGGGGCAACAGCAGGTAGACACAGGGCATGACTGGGGGGAGGGGGGCAGCAGGAGAGAGACACAGGGCATGAGCAGGGGGTGGGGGGTGACATGAGAGAGAGACACTGGGCACGAGCGGGGGTTGGGGGGCAACAGCATGGAGACACGGGGCATGACCGGTGGGTGGGGGGCAACAGGAGAGAGACACGGGGCATGAGAGGGGGGTGGGGGTAACAGGAGAGAGACACAGGGCATGAGAGGGGGGTGGGGGACAACAGCAGGGAGACACAGGGCATGAGCGGGGGTGGGGGAACACGAGGGAGATCCGGGGCATGAGATGGGGGTGGGGGGTAACAGGAGAGAGACACAGTGCATGAGCGGGGTGGAGGGCAACAGCAGGGAGACACAGGGCATGAGCGGGGGGTGGGGGGCAACAACAGGGATACACAGGGCATGACCGGTGGGTGGGGGGCAACAGGAGAGAGACACGGGGCGTGAGAGGGGGGTGGGGTGCAACAGCAGGGAGACACGGGGCATGACCGGTGGGTGGGGGGCAACAGGAGAGAGACATGGGGCGTGAGAGGGGGGTGGGGGTAACAGGAGAGAGACACAGGGCATGAGAGGGGGGTGGGGGACAACAGCGGGGAGACACAGGGCATGAGCGGGGGGTGGGGGAACACGAGGGAGATCCGGGGCATGAGATGGGGGTGGGGGGTAACAGGAGAGAGACACAGTGCATGAGCGGGGTGGAGGGCAACAGCAGGGAGACACAGGGCATGAGCGGGGGATGGGGGGCAACAACAGGGCGACACAGGGCATGACCGTGGGGTGGGGGCAACAGCAGGGAGACACGGGGCATGAGCGTGGGGTAGGGGTAACAGGTGAGAGACACGGGGCATGAGCGGAGGGTGGGGGGCAACAGCAGGGAGGCACGGGGCATGACCGGGGGGTGGGGGGGACAGGAGAGAGGCACGAGGCATGAGAGGGGGGTGGGGGGTATCAGGAGAGAGACACAGGGCATGAGAGGGGGGTGGGGGAAACAGGAGAGAGACACAGGGCATGAGAGGGGGCGGGGATAACAGGAGAGAGACACAGGGCATGAGCGGGGTGTGGGGGGCAACAGAAGGGATACACAGGGTAAGAGCGGAGGGTGGGGGGCAACAGGAGAGAGACACGGGGCATGAGAGGGGGGTGGGGGTAACAGGAGAGAGACACAGGGCATGAGAGGGGGGTGGGGGACAACAGCAGGGAGACACAGGGCATGAGCGGGGGTGGGGGAACACGAGGGAGATCCGGGGCATGAGATGGGGGTGGGGGGTAACAGGAGAGAGACACAGTGCATGAGCGGGGTGGAGGGCAACAGCAGGGAGACACAGGGCATGAGCGGGGGGTGGGGGGCAACAACAGGGATACACAGGGCATGACCGGTGGGTGGGGGGCAACAGGAGAGAGACACGGGGCGTGAGAGGGGGGTGGGGTGCAACAGCAGGGAGACACGGGGCATGACCGGTGGGTGGGGGGCAACAGGAGAGAGACATGGGGCGTGAGAGGGGGGTGGGGGTAACAGGAGAGAGACACAGGGCATGAGAGGGGGGTGGGGGACAACAGCGGGGAGACACAGGGCATGAGCGGGGGGTGGGGGAACACGAGGGAGATCCGGGCCATGAGATGGGGGTGGGGGGTAACAGGAGAGAGACACAGTGCATGAGCGGGGTGGAGGGCAACAGCAGGGAGACACAGGGCATGAGCGGGGGATGGGGGGCAACAACAGGGCGACACAGGGCATGACCGTGGGGTGGGGGCAACAGCAGGGAGACACGGGGCATGAGCGTGGGGTAGGGGTAACAGGTAAGAGACACGGGGCATGAGCGGAGGGTGGGGGGCAACAGCAGGGAGGCACGGGGCATGACCGGGGGGTGGGGGGAACAGGAGAGAGGCACGAGGCATGAGAGGGGGTTGGGGGGTATCAGGAGAGAGACACAGGGCATGAGAGGGGGGTGGGGGAAACAGGAGAGAGACACAGGGCATGAGAGGGGGTGGGGATAACAGGAGAGAGACACAGGGCATGAGCGGGGTGTGGGGGGCAACAGAAGGGATACACAGGGTAAGAGCGGAGGGTGGGGGGCAACAGCAGGGAAACACGGGGCATGAGAGGGGGTGGGGGTTAACGTAGGAGAGAGAGACTTGGCATGAGTGGGGGTGGGTGCAACAGGAGAGAGACACGGGGCATGAGCGGGGGGTGAGGGTTATCAGGAGAGAGACACGGGGCATGAGTGGGGGGTGGGGGGCAACAGCAGGGAGAACGGGGCATGAGCGGGGGATGAGGGGCAACAGCAGGGAGACATGGGGCATGACCGGGGGTGGGGGGAACAGGAGAGAGACACGGGGCATGAGCGGGGGGTGGGGGGCAACAGAGGGAGACATGGGGCATAACCGGGGGGTGGGGGCAACATCAGGGAGACACAGGGCATGACCGGGGGGGTGGGGGGCAACAGGAGAGAGACACGGGGCATGAGCAGGGGGTGGGGAGTACCAGGAGAGAGAGACACGGGGCATGAGCGGGGGCAACAGCAGGGAGACACGGGGCATCACCGGGGGTTGGGGGGTAACAGGGGAGAGACACGGGATATGGGCGGGGGGTGGGGGGCAACAACAGGGAGACACGGGGCATGACCGGGGGGTGGGGGCAACATCAGGGAGACACAGGGCATGAGCGTGGGGTAGGGGTAACAGGAGAGAGACATGGGGCATGAGCGGAGGGTGGGGGGCAACAGCAGGGAGGCACGGGGCATGACCGGGGGGTGGGGGGAACAGGAGAGAGGCACGAGGCATGAGAGGGGGGTGGGGGATATCAGGAGAGAGACACAGGGCATGAGAGGGGGGTGGGGGGAAACAGGAGAGAGACACAGGGCATGAGAGGGGGTGGGGATAACAGGAGAGAGACACGGGGCATGACCAGGAGGTGGGGGGCAACAGGAGAGAGACACGGGGCATGAGCGGGGGGTGGGGTTTAACAGGAGAGAGACACGGGCATGAGCAGGGGGTGGGGGGCAACAGCAGGGAGACACGGGGCATGAGCCGGGGGTGAGGGGCAACAGCAGGGAGACACGGTGCATGACCGGGGGTAGGGGGAAAAGGAGAGAGACACGGGGCATGAGCGGGGGGTGGGGGGCAACAGCAGGGAGACACGGGGCATGACCGGGGGGTGGGGGGCAACAGGAGAGACACGGGCATGAGCGGGCAGTGGGGGCAACAGCAGGGAGACACAGGGCATGACCGGGGGTGGGGGGCAACAGGAGAGACACGGGCATGACCGGGGGTGGGGGGCAACAGTTTTGGGGCAACAGCAGGGAGACACAGGGCATGACCGGATGGGTGGGGGTTAACAGGGGAGAGGCACGGGGCATGAGCGGGGGTTGGGGGGCAACAGCAGGGAGACACGGGGCATGAGCGGGGCATGGGGGGCAACAGGAGAGAGACACGGGGCATGAGAGGGGCGTGGGGGTAACAGGAGAGAGACACGGGGCATGAGAGGGGAGTGGGGGTACAGCAGAGAGACACGGGGCATGAGAGGGGGGTGGAGGGCAACAGCAGGGAGACACGGTGTATGAGCAGGGGGTGGGGGGCACCAGCAGGTAGACACAGGGCATGACTGGGGGGTGGGGGGCAACAGGAGAGAGACACAGGGCATGAGCAGGGGGTGGGGGGTGACAGGAGAGAGAGACACTGGGCATGAGCGGGGGTTGGGGGGCAACAGCATGGAGACACGGGGCATGACCGGTGGGTGGGGGGCAACAGGAGAGAGACACGGGGCATGAGAGGGGGGTGGGGGTAAGAGGAGAGAGACACAGGGCATGAGAGGGGGGTGGGGGACAACAGCAGGGAGACACAGGGCATGAGCGGGGGTGGGGAAACACGAGGGAGATCCGGGGCATGAGATGGGGGTGGGGGGTAACAGGAGAGAGACACAGTGCATGAGCGGGGTGGAGGGCAACAGCAGGGAGACACAGGGCATGAGCGGGGGGTGGGGGGGCAACAACAGGGAGACACAGGGCATGACCGGTGGGTGTGGGGCAACAGGAGAGAGACACGGGGCGTGAGAGGGGGGTGGGGTGCAACAGCAGGGAGACACGGGGCATGACCGGTGGGTGGGGGGCAACAGGAGAGAGACACGGGGCGTGAGAGGGGGGTGGGGGTAACAGGAGAGAGACACAGGGCATGAGAGGGGGGTGGGGGACAACAGCAGGGAGACACTGGGCATGAGCGGGGGGTGGGGGAACACGAGGGAGATCGGGGGCATGAGATGGGGGTGGGGGGTAACAGGAGAGAGACACAGTGCATGAGCGGGGTGGAGGGCAACAGCAGGGAGACACAGGGCATGAGCGGGGGGTGGGGGGCAACAACAGGGCGACACAGGTGTTGGGGAGAAGCTGGACCCCCCCCCAGGGCAGTGGGGGGCCAGCAACAATACCCTCACCAGCTATGGGAGGCCCCAACACCTCCCATATGGCCCCCAGAAATGCAACAGAGTCCCAAGCAGGCAGCAGCAGTCCCAACTACAATTCACGTGCCGATCACCACCAATGCGCTGAATTTTGCGACAATGTACAATCACCCACCACCCAATTTACAATCCCTCCCTCAGTTTCTACCCAAACAAAAGAACTTAACATTTCTGCAACATACTGATCAACAATGCATCATAATACTTTAAACATTTCCCCCCCTCAAAGCCCATGTTGCTAGTTGACTTACATTTTCCTATGCTGCACTGGCAGTTGCTCCGCTGCTGGACACCCCCTCAATGCGCTTCACCAGACCCCTTCTCCTGCAGGGCTCTCACCTGCCCTCAAGCGGGGTATTTCCAAGTGGCCCCCGAAGCCTTTAGCCGGTTACGCGTTTTCCGGTGGTCTTCAGGTGCAGGCGAGGGTCCCACAGCTTCCTTGAGTCGGCGGCAGGGAGCTCAGGTCAACGCAGGGCTTGCGCAGGCAGTGCTCATTTACCCATGTTACAATGAGCAATGAGCCTCACAGAGGGCACCAACTTGTTGGGGAGAAGCTGGACCCCCCCCAGGGCAGTGGGGGGCCAGCAGCCATACCCTCACCAGCTATGGGAGGCCCCAACACCTCCCATATGGCCCCCAGAAATGCAACAGAGTCCCAAGCAGGCAGCAGCATGTTTCAAACTGCATTTATTTCTGGGCAAAGAAAAGAAAAAAAAAACACACAAAGCATCGTGCACATCGCAAGTTCAGGCGCCGTCTCCCCCGGGGCTGGCTTGCAAGCCAGCTTTGTAATCACACTGCAGGCTGACCTCACAGAATTGGATCAGCTCCCAGAAACCTATCTCCTCCTGCTATTGGCTGCTAAGTGGTAGGTTACCTATGTAGCCCTTATAGAGAGCCTGACAATTGGGTGTTAGCCTTTCGGCGTCAGTGGGTTGATTTAGCTGTGCCAGCCCTCATTACCTAATTCTATCCTGTTACATTATGACTTTGTTCCCATAACTTTTTAGCTGAACAAGCAGTTCGCACCTGGGCTCTGGGCGCAGATTGGCTGGGCTGCGCCATTCTTGTTACAATTTATGTTTCACATGTTGTGCGAGTCCTTGAGAAAATGTCTTTCTTTCCCAGAAAGAAAAAAAAAAACACACTGGGTTGCCGTGATTTATTCGCATTTGTGGCAGTCTTATCTTGAATGTGTGGCCTTGGCAGTTCGGGGGTTTTGCGAGAAATGTTTGTCTGCCGAAAGCAATTTTATCTTGAATTTGCGGCCTTGGCAGGTCGGATGTTTTGCGAGGAACATTTATGAGGCTCCCGCAGCCAGTGTTCAGTGAGTGAAATGAACTTGGCTGTAATTTTCCTGAAACATGGCTTTACATTGTGCATTTAGACCATGTTAATTCATATAGGCATTTGCAATCCTTTAAACAGGGATTTTTGTGTTTGTAGATTCTGATATTGCAGCATTGATTCTATTCTAATGTAGCATGGAAGTTGCACTGTTGGTGAAGTGGGTGTGTTTCAGCATATTTGTCACCCATGGGTGCGCTGGGGCCTGGTTCAAATGATAAGTGCGCTCCTTGTTCTTCCTGCTGTTCTTCTATATATGCGCTTGGGGTGAGGGGGCATGGGTTTGGTCTCGATTTTCCCTCTTCAGTCCCCCCTCTGGTCGACTTTGTCGACCACACCACCAAGCAACATTCACCTCCTTCCGTTCTGCATATCTTTGTCAATTTCTTGAAGTGTCCATAATTTTTGCATTGTTGTTGATGAACAGTACATATAGGAGTGTTCTCCTTCTGTGTTCCACCACATTCACTTCCCTTCGTACTTCCTCTGATCACAGGGAGTGGCCACCTTTATTACTGCTGGAACCATGTTGCACACCGCTATCTTCTCCCTTAGTCCGGCTCTTCCTTTCACCATGTCTCTTATTTGCATTCCGATAACTTCTTCTGTTGTTCTCTTGCAATGTATCTCTATCTTGCACAATGGTGCTGTGCTCGGTACTCGTCCTTCCGTTATCACCTTCAATCAACCAGGCAGACATGATGTCATCCATTACCATGCAAGCACTAGCTAGTTCTTTGCTTTCTCTTTTCAGATGCATTTTTTGCTGATCATTCTTTGGTATGCTGGTACTTCACCCAATCATTCTTCTGTCTCGCTCGAGAAGTAATTCCCCCCTCTTTTTACTCCTCTGTCCGTTTCTCTTCTTCCGTTGTTTTCCATCTTTGTTAATGTGTCACTCTTCACATCTTCCTTGGTCATCACCAACAAGGGCATGCTGATGCGCACCAATGAACACTCTCCTCCCCAATTCAGTGGTAGTTTCTCTTGATCTTTGGATGCATGTGCTCAATAGTAGTCCATAAGCAGTGATGTTCCTGCTCTCATCTCGCAACTTCTCTCAACCTTCTCGCATCCAGAATGATTGTCCACTTCTTGTCACTGTTGTGCTGGTAACATAACGTTGGTACCTTAACATTATACGTCCTTCTTCAGTGACCATCTTTGCTCCTTTCTCTCACTCCGTTAGGCACTTATCATATTTTTGTCTCTTTTATTTTATTTTTTCTTCTCTCTTTTTGTTTTTCTTTCTTCTTTTATTATTTATTTATTTATTTATTTATTTTTTCAATCTCAATGTTGCTGTCTTCCCTTGCAATCTTCTTCGCACCTTGTCATACATGGGCGTCGTGCTCTGCTGTAGTAATTTCTGTTGTAATCAATTCTCTTCCGGCATATGTTAACGAACAGTCAGGACAGCTCTCTCCAGTGGTGTCCCTACCAATTTTGTACATGTGTGCATGTTGTTGGTCACTTCTGATATGTGTGTTATGTGTATGTTTTACTCCCTTTGTGTCTGCCTTTAACTCTCCTTACTTTAGCAGCAGTTTTTCCTCACCCACTGACGCCGTAACTCTTCCTGCTTAGGTTAGGGAATGTTAGCAGGGGATACAGCGGTAATGCTCACTATTACATATCATTTTCAAAGTACCACCCCCATTATTTCGTTCATCATTAATAGTCCCATCGTGAAGGTAAAAGTCCTTATTTGCGTGCCCATAACCACTTACGCTGCTGGGTCCTTGCAGCTGATGAGATGATAAAGTTGCCCACCTGAAAATCGCAAGAAAGGCGTTAATACGTTAGTACTTGTTAGTAACCT
Source organism: Ambystoma mexicanum (assembly GCF_040938575.1). NCBI lineage: Eukaryota > Metazoa > Chordata > Amphibia > Caudata > Ambystomatidae > Ambystoma > Ambystoma mexicanum. The sequence continues at coordinate 762,888,624 of NC_090941.1, forward strand.
CAAGCTCCGCGAACTAAACAATCACTAAGGGCAAAAATCAAACCTCCCCCTGGACATTTCGCCTTTTCAAAATTTCTCAATATGGGTAGGGAAAATCTTGGGCTGTTTATTCAATGGAAGCAAGGAAATATACTTCAGGGAAACATGCTCTAAGGGGTCTGAGGTTCTTGATAGGGTGGGCAATTGAGTGGGGAATGCTACACAATGTTTTAATCAGTAGGCCTCACAGTTTCTAATGGAAGATAACATTAAGGAAATTTCCTATACATTTCTAACAGCATACATACGCAACAACCTGCATGTGCGGGGAAAAGAGAAGAAACAAAAAAGTGTTACAGCTGTAGGTGCACAAAATGTAATATGAAACTCAATTAAACTTTGGAAATGCGTGTGTCAGTCCCTATTCTAGTTGCTAGTGTGCGTTGGACCATAGGATGGCCATGTTTCCCTAACTCGGGAGTGTTTGTGCTATTTTGCAGTTCATGAAAATCTCTTGCGTTGGCCCTGTTGATCGTTGCTCCCTCGTTGCCAGGGTGGCCACCGCTTTGTAGGGCTTGACGCCTTACACTTCTAACAAAGTCTGTCAGGAGGGGAAAATGTCCCACTGTAGTCCATAGCCATTGGGTGTTGGTTGTCCGTTGTCTTCAGGCCTGCCCTGGGTCCTTTGTATCTGGCGAGAAATGAAATGGAAGCGCTTGAGACCTGAGAATTTACATATTCTTCAATTTCTTGACCTAACCTCTCTGCACTACTCTCACACTATTCAGTGTCCTAGTGGGAGGAGCCAATGGTACACCTATGCACCATCCTGTCACCACCTGGTGGCGTTCAATGGCGGTCTGACTGTAAATTGTTACACAATTCGAAATGTACTCAGAAAATGGGTAGGCACTTAATTTATGTGAAGATACTCATTACACACTTGAATCATATATATGCAATTTGGGTGCTAGTGTACAAATGGGCCTTTGGATCTTTATATTTACTGTGCTTTTGTTGTAAGCTATTTATAGTGCGTGCCTTTGTCCCGTGGGGCATCAGGCACTGACAAGCTAAATAGGGAAACATCAGGGTGGTAAATTTGTCATATAGGGTGGCTGTGTTTCTAAATTAAGTGCACCATGTTACTTAGTTAAGATAATCGCAGGGTTTTTAAATCCTTTTTTTTTTCTATGGCTCCTCTCTCACTTCTCAGGGCGTGCCTCGCAGTGAACTGCAGGCACTTTAAGCTGGTACTAATGAAATCCGCTACCAATTATTCGCTACCTGTCTCTCCCCCATCTTTTGTATTTATTTAGTTATTTATTTATTTATTCCCTCTTTTCTTTCAAACCCAACCCTCACAATTTACTCCCATTCTCTCTATCCCACCCCATGTCCACTTTTTAAACCCTACCTACTCTGTTAATTACTCATTTAGTCTAGTATTTTATTACTCCACTACTGTAATTACTGTTACATTTAAACAATATATTTCTCCCCCCAATATCTGCTCTCAAATTTTAATACAACCATCATTCTCCAGTTCGTGCAGCAATGACCTCTTTCCCTATGTGTGTTGGCTAATGCATTTGTGCCAGTGCTATTTTCAAAAGCGCTAGTGGCATTACCACTTGCACTGTCATTTTGTTGCCAAATTAATTCTGTTGGGAACATGGATCATCCACCCTTTACCCCTATTTCTCTCCTCCTGTGGTGAACTGTCAATGAAATGTAGGCCTCCCCCCTCAAGTGCACCTTCTTCCACCTTGTGTGTCTCATTTAATTGTTCTGTGTTAATCGTGTATTCATGAGCCCAGTCTCCTCACTGAAAGATGTGTGCTCAAAATGTAGCTAAATGTACTCTCTTGTGATGCGCTATCATTATGCACCCCCCTCTGTACCGTGCACCCCCATTATGCTTAAACAATCTTCCTTACTTTCAACATGTGTATGTCTGGTGTTTAACAAGTTATGGATTTCTCTGTTAATAAGGTGGTCATATCCACATTGCTCATGATGTCACAAATCTCTCTTCCCTAATGCATGGCCTAGTCGCCCCACTGTCACCCAGAAAAGAAAATGTTTTGATACCTATCACCACCCATATGCAATTGTCCTCTGCATTATTAAGTGTGCGTGAGTGTGTGTGTCGGTGCGCGTCTCGCCCGCTCTGTCGGGGAGGTGGAGCATGAGTGTGTGTGGCAGAGTGAGTCAAATCAAGTTTGTCTTGGGCTGTCCTATTAGCGGTATAATTTCAATCTATGTCCTTTGAAAAGTTTGTTCCCCATCAGGAAGACCCCTCCCAGTCATGTAACCGGTACCATTGCTATTGTGTCAGTGTTCTGTATGGGTGCTGGCTGCTGTGCAGTGCCCCTGTGTTGTGATTCTAGTCAGTTCTGGGGTAGTGGTGCTGTCATTTGTTGTGTCTGTACATGTAGTGGTAACAGTACCTGCGTTGGTGCTTGTGGTGTCTGCTGAAATGATCCCATCCTGCCCCATGTATCCTCCCCACATGGGCGGTGCATATTGTGGTGATTGTTGACACTACTATTGTTATTCTTGTGCGTGTGTGTTGAGGCTGTTTTTAACTGCCCCTCCCATTGCATACTTTAATAATTTATTTTGTGCCTACTTATCCTCACCTGCCTTTCTCTGCCCCTGTGTCATCAAATATTACACTCCCGGAGGTTCAGAAGGGTGAGTCCCCTCTTCCCTCTGCTCGCGCTGGTTCAGCATCAGCTGACCCCTCGCATCTTCCCTTTCCTTCGTGCACACAGTTCAACTGTAGCCATGTGCTTTTAAAGCTATTCCCGTGTAAGTGCTGTGTATGTGTGTCCTTAGCGATTGCTGCACGCTTCTGGAGAAGCCGCCTATGAGCAGCCATGGTCTTTTTTAATTTACCTTCAGTACTTTTTAATCTTTGCACACTATGTTTTACTGACTTACTTCGGCATGGAAGCTGTGTGCTACACAACAGGTGAAGGGGAATCGTTTCTGTATTGTGTGATACATTTTACCTCTATTCAATTCGAAAATTTCGATAGTCCGCTGTTCAGGGAGCAAAAGTTAGAAGATAATTGAACATTTTTCAACTTCTGTGAGCCTTCTTGGCTCCGCACCTTAGCCAGTGCACTCCACGTGCAGCCCATCTTCACCAAACCATTGCCTTCTCCGGCACACCCCCACAATCTTGCGCATGTGTCTTCCACACACCGCCTCTGGGTCACCTATTCTCCAAATCCAAAACCACACCACTATCTCCTCACCATCAAAAACTTTGTGTCCTATGCATCAATCTGAAGGTGACGTCACCAAACTAAAAACACAGTGCAAATGAACAGACAAATGTGCATAGACAGTACAATCACCCATTTCTCCCAACCCCACAAAAATCCCAAAATAAAACCCCACAATCCCCACAGCTGTCTTCCTGGCTCAACTGGAATAAGGTAAACCACAATAAAACTCTTATAATTGGACTGCTTCCGCTGCGTCGCCTAGCGTGTGATACGCTCCTCACCAGGGGACCTTAACCAGCCAACTATCATCCACTCACTGAACTAAACGCTCAATTAGCAGGGAACCTCATCTACTCATTGATCTATAACGTCAATTCATAGGAAATCCAGACCCCGTACATGAAATCACCATCCAGACCAATCAGCGCGGCACTCCTGTTCTATATGTAGGGAGTCACTACCCCACCCAATAGGCTCAAAAACACAAGAAGGGACCACTGCCACCGCCCCAGTCCCAACTACAATTCACGTGCCGATCACCACCAATGCGCTGAATTTTGCGACAATGTACAATCACCCACCACCCAATTTACAATCCCTCCCTCAGTTTCTACCCAAACAAAAGAACTTAACATTTCTGCAACATACTGATCAACAATGCATCATAATACTTTAAACATTTCCCCCCCTCAAAGCCCATGTTGCTAGTTGACTTACATTTTCCTATGCTGCATTGGCAGTTGCTCCGCTGCTGGACACCCCCTCAATGCGCTTCACCAAACCCCTTCTCCTGCAGGGCTCTCACCTGCCCTCAAGCGGGGTATTTCCAAGTGGCCCCCGAAGCCTTTAGCCGGTTACGCGTTTTCCGGTGGTCTTCAGGTGCAGGCGAGGGTCCCACAGCTTCCTTGAGTCGGCGGCAGGGAGCTCAGGTCAACGCAGGGCTTGCGCAGGCAGTGCTCATTTACCCATGTTACAATGAGCAATGAGCCTCACAGAGGGCACCAACTTGTTGGGGATAAGCTGGACCCCCCCCCAGGGCAGTGGGGGGCCAGCAGCCATACCCTCACCAGCTATGGGAGGCCCCAACACCTCCCATATGGCCCCCAGAAATGCAACAGAGTCCCAAGCAGGCAGCAGCATGTTTCAAACTGCATTTATTTCTGGGCAAAGAAAAGAAAAAAAAAACACACAAAGCATCGTGCACATCGCGAGTTCAGGCGCCGTATCCCCCGGGGCTGGCTTGCAAGCCAGCTTTGTAATCACACTGCAGGCTGACCTCACAGAATTGGATCAGCTCCCAGAAACCTATCTCCTCCTGCTATTGGCTGCTAAGTGGTAGGTTACCTATGTAGCCCTTATAGAGAGCCTGACAATTGGGTGTTAGCCTTTCTGCGTCAGTGGGTTGATTTAGCTGTGCCAGCCCCCATTACCTAATTCTATCCTGTTACATTATGACTTTGTTCCCATAACTTTTTAGGTGAACAAGCAGTTCGCACCTGGGCTCTGGGCGCAGATTGGCTGGGCTGCGCCATTCTTGTTACAATTTATGTTTCACATGTTGTGCAAGTCCTTGAGAAAATGTTTTTTTTTCCCAGAAAGAAAAAAAAAAAACACACTGGGTTGCCGTGATTTATTCGCATTTGTGGCAGTCTTATCTTGAATGTGTGGCCTTGGCAGTTCGGGGGTTTTGCGAGAAATGTTTGTCTGCAGAAAGCAATTTTATCTTGAATTTGCGGCCTTGGCAGGTCGGATGTTTTGCGAGGAACATTGATGAGGCTCCCGCAGCCAGTGTTCAGTGAGTGAAATGAACTTGGCTGTAATTTTCCTGAAACATGGCTTTACACTGTGCATTTAGACCATGTTAATTCATATAGGCATTTGCAAGCCTTTAAACAGGGATTTTTGTGTTTGTAGATTCTGATATTGCAGCATTGATTCTAATGTAGCATGGAAGTTGCACTGTTGGTGAAGTGGGTGTGTTTCAGCATATTTGTCACCCATGGGTGCGCTGGGGCCTGGTTCAAATGATAAGTGCTCTCCTTGTTCTTCCTGCTGTTCTTCTATATATGCGCTTGGGTTGAGGGGGCATGGGTTTGGTCTCGATTTTCCCTCTTCACAGGGCATGACCGTGGGGTGGGTGCAACAGCAGGGAGACACGGGGCATGAGCGTGGGGTAGGGGTAACAGGTGAGAAACACGGGGCATGAGCGGAGGGTGGGGGGCAACAGCAGGGAGGCACGGGGCATGACCGGGGGGTGGGGGGAACAGGAGAGAGGCACGAGGCATGAGAGGGGGGTGGGGGGTATCAGGAGAGAGACACAGGGCATGAGAGAGGGGTGGGGGGAAACAGGAGAGAGACACAGGGCATGAGAGGGGGTGGGGATAACAGGAGAGAGACACAGGGCATGAGCGGGGTGTGGGGGGCAACAGCAGGGATACACAGGGTATGAGCGGAGGGTGGGGGGCAACAGCAGGGAAACACAGGGCATGAGAGGGGGTGGGGGTTAACGTAGGAGAGAGAGACTGGGCATGAGCGGGGATGGGTGCAACAGGAGAGAGACACGGGGCATGAGCGGGGGGTGGGGGTTATCAGGAGAGAGACACGGGGCATGAGTGGGGGTGGGGGGTAACAGCAGGGAGAACGGGGCATGAGCGGGGGATGAGGGGCAACAGCAGGGAGACATGGGGCATGACCGGGGGGTGGGGGGAACAGGAGAGAGACACGGGGCATGAGCGGGGGGTGGGGGGCAACAGCAGGGAGACACGGGGCATGACCGGGGGGTGGGGGCAACATCAGGGAGACACAGGGCATGACCGGGGGGGTTGGGGGCAACAGGAGAGAGACACGGGGCATGAGCAGGGGGTGGGGAGTAAAAGGAGAGAGAGACACGGAGCATGAGCGGGGGGTAACAGCAGGGAGACACGGGGCATGACCGGGGTTGGGGGGTAACAGGGGAGAGACACGGGGCATGGGCGGGGGGTGGGGGGCAACAACAGGGAGACACGGGGCATGACCGGGGGGTGGGGGCAACATCAGGGAGACACAGGGCATGACCGGGGGGGGTGGGGGGCAACAGGAGAGAGACACGGGGCATGAGCAGGGGGTGGGGAGTAACAGGAGAGAGAGACACGGGGCATGAGCGGGGGGCAACAGCAGGGAGACACGGGGCATGACCGGTGGGTGGGGGGCAACAGGAGAGAGACACGGGGCGTGAGAGGGGGGCGGGGGTAACAGGAGAGAGACACAGGGCATGAGAGGGGGGTGGGGGACAACAGCAGGGAGACACAGGGCATGAGCGGGGGGTGGGCTGAACACGACGGAGATCCGGGGCATGAGATGGGGGTGGGGGGTAACAGGAGAGAGACACAGTGCATGAGCGGGGTGGAGGGCAACAGCAGGGAGACACAGGGCATGAGCGGGGGGTGGGGGGCAACAACAGGGCAACACAGGGCATGACCGTGGGGTGGGGGCAACAGCAGGGAGACACGGGGCATGAGCGTGGGGTAGGGGTAACAGGTGAGAGACACGGGGCATGAGCGGAGGGTGGGGGGCAACAGCAGGGAGGCACGGGGCATGACCGGGGGGTGGGGGGAACAGGAGAGAGGCACGAGGCATGAGAGGGGGGTGGGGGGTATCAGGAGAGAGACACAGGGCATGAGAGGGGGGTGGGGGGAAACAGGAGAGAGACACAGGGCATGAGAGGGGGTGGGGATAACAGGAGAGAGACACAGGGCATGAGCGGGGTGTGGGGGGCAACAGCAGGGATACACAGGGTATGAGCGGAGGGTGGGGGGCAACAGCAGGGAAACACGGGGCATGAGAGGGGGTGGGGGTTAACGTAGGAGAGAGAGACTGGGCATGAGCGGGGGTGGGTGCAACAGGAGAGAGACACGGGGCATGAGCGGGGGCTGGGGGTTATCAGGAGAGAGACACGGGGCATGAGTGGGGGGTGGGGGGCAACAGCAGGGAGAACGGGGCATGAGCGGGGGATGAGGGGCAACAGCAGGGAGACACGGGGCATGACCGGGGGGTGGGGGCAACATCAGGGAGACACAGGGCATGACCGGGAGGGGTGGGGGGCAACAGGAGAGAGACACGGGGCATGAGCAGGGGGTGGGGAGTAACAGGAGAGAGAGACACGGGGCATGAGCGGGGGGCAACAGCAGGGAGACACGGGGCATGACCGGGGGTTGGGGGTAACAGGGGAGAGACACGGGGCATGGGCGGGGTTGGGGGGCAACAGCAGGGAGACACGGGGCATGACCGGGGGTGGGGGGCAACAAGAGAGAGACACGGGGCATGAGAAGGGGGTGGGGGTAACAGGAGAGAGACACGGGGCATGAGAGGGGGGTGGGGGGCAACAACAGGGAGACATGGGGCATGAGCAGGGGGTGGGGGGAACACGAGGGAGACATGGGGCATGAGAGGGGGGTGGGGGGTAACAGGAGAGAGACACAGTGCATGAGTGAGGGTGGGGGGCAACAGCAGGGAGACACAGGGCATGAGCGGGGGTGGGGGGCAACAACAGTGAGACACGGGGCATGACCGTGGGGTGGGGGCAACAGCATGGAGACACGGGGCATGAGCAGGGGTGGGGGGCAACAGGAGAGAGACACAAGGCATGAGCAGGGGGGCAAGAACTGGGAGACACGGGGCATGAGCGGCGGTGGGGGGTAACAGGAGAGAGACTCGGGGCATGAGGGGGGGTGGGGGGTAACAGGAGAGAGACACAAGGCATGAGCGGGGAGTGGGGGCAACAGGAGAGAGACACAGGGCATGAGCGGGGGTTGGGGGGAACACGAGGGAGACACAGGGCATGAGCGGGGGGTAGGGGGCAAAGGAGAGAGACACGGGGCATGTGCGGGGGGTGGGGGCAACAGCAGGGAGACACAGGGCCACAGGAGAGAGACACGGGGCATGAGCGGGGGTGGGGGGCAACAGCAGGGAGACACGGGGCATGACCGGGGGGTGGGGGGCAACAGGAGAGAATCACGGGGCATGACCGCGGGGTGGGGGGCAACAGCAGGGAGACACGGGGCATGAGCGGGGGTGGGGGGCAACAGCAGGGAGACACAGGGCATGAGCGGGGGTGGGGGGAACACGAGAGAGACACGGGGCATGACCGGGGGGTGTGGGGCAACAGCAGGGAGACACGGGGCAACAGGAGAGAGACACGGGGCATGAATGGGGGTGGGGGACATCAGCAGGGAGACACGGGGCATGACCGGGGGGTGGGGGGCCACAGCAGGGAGACACGGGGCATGACCGGGAGGGTGGGGGGCAACCGCAGGGAGACACGGGGCATGAACGGGGGTGGGGGGAACACGAGGGAGACACGGGGCATGAGCGGGGGTGGGGGGTAACAGGAGAGAGACATTGGGCATGAGCAGGGGGTGGGGGGGAAACAGCAGGGAGACACGGGGCATGAGCGGGGGTGTGAGGCAACAGGAGGAAGACACAGGGCATGAGCGGGGTGTGGGGGTAACAGGAGAGAGACACGGGGCATGAGCGGGGGGTGGGGGCCAACAGGAGGGAGACATGGGGCATGAGCGGGGGGTGTGGGGGAACAGCAGGGAGACACGGGGCATGAGCGGGGGGTGGGGGGAACACGAGGGAGACACGGGGCATGAGCGAGGGGTGGGGGGTAACAGGAGAGAAATACGGGGCATGAGCGGGGGGTGGGGGGCAACAGCAGGGAGACAAGGGGCATAAGTGGGGGGTGGGGGGCAACAGCAGGGAGACACGGGGCATGAGAGGGGGGTAACAGAATCGAGACACGGGGCATGAGCGGGAGGTGGGGGCAACAGGAGGGAGACACGGGGCATAACCGGGGGGTGGGAGGCAACAGGAGGGAGACACGGGGCATGACCAGGGGGTGGGGGGCAACAGGAGAGAGACACGGGCATGAGAGGGGGGTGGGGGGTACCAGGAGAGAGACACGGGCATGAGCAGGGGGTGGGGGGAAACAGCAGGGAGACTCGGGGCATGATCGGAGGGTGGGGGGCAACAGCAGGGAGACACGGAGCATTATCGGCGGTGGGGGGTAACAGGAGAGAGACACGGGGCATGACGTGGGGTGAGGGGCAACAGCAGGGAGACACGGGGCATGAGCAGGGGGTGGGGGTAACAGGAGAGACACGAGGCATAAGCGGAGGGTGGGGGGAACAGGAGAGTGACACGGGGCATGAGCGGGGGGTGGGGGGAAACAGCACGGAGACACAGGGCATGATCGGAGGGTGGGGGGCAACAGGAGAGAGACATGGGGCATGAGAGGGGGTTGAGGGTAACAGGAGAGAGACATGGGGCATGATAGGGGGTGAGGGGTAACAGGAGAGAGACACGGGGCATGAGCAGGGGTGAGGGGCAACAGCAGGGAGACACTGGGCATGAGCGGGGGGTGGGGGTACCAGGAGAGACACGAGGCATAAGCGGAGGGTGGGGGGAACAGAAGAGAGACACGGGGCATGAGCCGGGGGTGGGGGGCAACAGCAGGGAGACATGGGGCATGACCGGGGTGGGGGGCAACAGGAAAGAGACACGGAGCATGAGCGGGGGGTGGGGGGCAACAGCAGAGAGACACGGGGCATGAGCGGGGGCTGGGGGGTAACAGGGGAGAGACACAGGGCATGAGAGGGGGATAGGGGGCAACAGCAGGGAGACACGGGGCATGACCGGGGGGTGGGGGGCAACAGGAAAGAGACATGGGGCATGAGAGGGTGGTGAGGGGTAACAGAAGAGAGACACGGGGCATGAGAGGGGGTTGGGGGTAATAGGAGAGAGACACGGGGCATGAGTGGGGGTGGGGGGCAACAGCAGGGAGACACGGGGCATGAGAGCGGGAGACACAGGGTTTGTAACAGGAGAGAGACACGGGGCATGAGCGGGAGGTGAAGGGTGGGGGTAACAGAAGAGAGACACGGGGCATGCGTGGGGGGTGGGGGCAACAGGAGAGAGACACGGGGCATGAGCGGGGGGTGGGGGGCAACAGCAGGGAGACACGGGGCATGAGGAGGGGGTGGGGGGTAACAGGAGAGAGAGACACGGGGCATGAGCGGGAGTGGGGGGCAACAGCAGGGAGACACGAGGCATGACCGGGGGTGGGGGTAACAGGGGAGTGAAACGGGGCATGAGAGGGGGGTGGGGGTAACAGGAGAGAGACACGGGGGATGAGATGGGGGTGGGGGGCAACAGCAGGGAGACACGGGGCATGAGCGGGGGTGGGGGGAACACGAGGGAGACACGGGGCATGAGAGGGGGGTGGGGGGTAACAGGAGAGAGACAAAGTGTATGAGCGGGGGTGGGGGGAAACAGCAGGGAGACACAGGCCATGATCGGAGGGTGGGGGGCAACAGGAGAGAGACATGGGGCATGAGAGGGGGTTGGGGGTAACAGGAGAGAGACATGGGGCATGAGAGGGGGTGAGGGGTAACATGAGAGAGACACGGGGCATGAGCGGGGGGTGAGGGGCAACAGCAGGGAGACACGGGGCATGAGGAGGGGGTGGGGGTAACAGGAGTGAGAGACACGGGGCATGAGCGGGGGTGGGGGGAACAGGAGAGAGACACGGGGCATGAGCGGGGGTGGGGGGAACATGAGGGAGACACGGGGCATGAGAGGGGGGTGGGGGGTAACAGGAGAGAGACAAAGTGTATGAGCGGGGGTGGGGTGCAACAGCAGGGAGTCACAGGGCATGAGCGGGGGGTGGGGGGCAACAGCAGGGAGACACGGGGCATGAGCGGGGGCCGGGGGGTAACAGGGGAGAGACACAGGGCATGAGAGGGGGATAGGGGGCAACAGCAGGGAGACACGGGGCATGACCGGGGGGTGGGGGGCAACAGGAAAGAGACACGGGGCATGAGAGGGTGGTGAGGGGTAACAGAAGAGAGACACGGGGCATGAGAGGGGGTTGGGGGTATTAGGAGAGAGACACGGGGCATGAGTGGGGGTGGGGGGCAACAGCAGGGAGACACGGGGCATGAGCGGAGGGTGGGGTGCAACAGCAGGGAGACACGGGGCATGAGAGTGGGAGACACAGGGCTTGTAACAGGAGAGAGACACGGGGCATGAGCGGGAGGTGAAGGGTGGGGGGTAACAGAAGAGAGACACGGGGCATGCGTGGGGGGTGGGGGCAACAGGAGAGAGACACGGGGCATGAGCGGGGGGTGGGAGGCTACAGCAGGGAGACACGGGGCTTGAGCGGGGGGTGAGGGGCAACAGCAGGGAGACACGGGGCATGAGGAGGGGGTGGGGGTAACAGGAGTGAGAGACACGGGGCATGAGCGGGAGTGGGGGGCAACAGCAGGGAGACACGGGGCATGAGCGGGGGTGGGGGGAACACGAGGGAGACACGGGGCATGAGAGGGGGGTGGGGGGTAACAGGAGAGAGACAAAGTGTATGAGCGGGGGTGGGGTGCAACAGCAGGGAGTCACAGGGCATGAGCGGGGGTGGGGGGCAACAGCAGGGAGACACGGGGCATGAGCGGGGGCCGGGGGGTAACAGGGGAGAGACACAGGGCATGAGCAGGGAGTGGGGGGTAACAGGAGAGAGACACGGGGCATGAGCGGAGGGTGGGTGGCAACAGCAGGGAGACACGGGGCATGACTGGGGGTGGGGGGCAACAGGAGAAGACACAGGGCATGAGCGGGGTGTGGGGGGTAACAGGAGAGAGACACGGGGCATTAGCGGGGGGTGGGGGGCAACAGCAGGGAGACACGGGGCATGAGCAGGGGGTGGGGGCAAAAACAGGAAGACACGGGGTATGAGCGGGGGCTGGGGGGCAACAGTAGGGAGACACAGGGCATGAGCGGGGGGTGGGGGGCAACAGCAGGGAGGCACGGGGCATGAGCGGGAGGTTGGGGGAACATGAGGGAGACACGGGGCATGAGCGGGGGGTGGGGGGTAACAGGAGAGATACACGGGGCATGAGCGGGGGGTGGCGGTAACAGGAGAGAGACACGGTGCATGAGCGGGGGGTGGGTGGCAACAGCAGGGAGACACAGGGCATGAGCGGGGGGTGGGGGGAACACGAGGGAGACACGGGGCATGAGCGGGGGGTGGCGGTAACAGGAGAGAGACACGGGGCATGAGCGGGGGGTGGGTGGCAACAGCAGGGAGACACAGGGCATGAGCGGGGGGTGGGGGGAACACGAGGGAGACACGGGGCATGAGCCGGGGGTGGGGGGTAACAGTAGAGAGACACAGGGATGAGATGGGGGTGGGGGGCAACAGCAGGGAGACACGGGGCATGAGCGGGGGTGGGGGGTATTAGGAGAGAGACACGGGGCATGAGTGGGGGTGGGGGGCAACAGCAGGGAGACACGGGGCATGAGCGGAAGGTGGGGTGCAACAGCAGGGAGACACGGGGCATGAGAGTGGGAGACACAGGGCTTGTAACAGGAGAGAGACACGGGGCATGAGCGGGAGGTGAAGGGTGGGGGGTAACAGAAGAGAGACACGGGGCATGCGTGGGGGGCAACAGCAGGGAGACACGGGGCATGAGCGGGGGCCGGGGGGTAACAGGGGAGAGACACAGGGCATGAGAGGGGGATAGGGGGCAACAGCAGGGAGACACGGGGCATGACCGGGGGGTGGGGGGCAACAGGAAAGAGACACGGGGCATGAGAGGGTGGTGAGGGGTAACAGAAGAGAGACACGGGGCATGAGAGGGGGTTGGGGGTATTAGGAGAGAGACACGGGGCATGCGTGGGGGGTGGGGGCAACAGGAGAGAGACACGGGGCATGAGCGGGGGGTGGGGGGCTACAGCAGGGAGACACGGGGCTTGAGCGGGGGGTGAGGGGCAACAGCAGGGAGACACGGGGCATGAGGAGGGGGTGGGGGTAACAGGAGTGAGAGACACGGGGCATGAGCGGGAGTGGGGGGCAACAGCAGGGAGACACGGGGCATGAGCGGGGGTGGGGGAAACACGAGGGAGACACGGGGCATGAGAGGGGGGTGGGGGGTAACAGGAGAGAGACAAAGTGTATGAGCGGGGGTGGGGTGCAACAGCAGGGAGTCACAGGGCATGAGCGGGGGTGGGGGGCAACAGCAGGGAGACACGGGGCATGACCGGGGGGTGGGGGCGACAGCAGGGAGACACGGGGCATGAGCAGGGAGTGGGGGGTAACAGGAGAGAGACACGGGGCATGAGCGGAGGGTGGGTGGCAACAGCAGGGAGACACGGGGCATGACTGGGGGTGGGGGGCAACAGGAGAAGACACGGGGCATGAGCGGGGTGTGGGGGGTAACAGGAGAGAGACACGGGGCATTAGCGGGGGGTGGGGGGCAACAGCAGGGAGACACGGGGCATGAGCAGGGGGTGGGGGCAAAAACAGGAAGACACGGGGCATGAGCGGGGGCTGGGGGGCAACAGTAGGGAGACACAGGGCATGAGTGGGGGGTGGGGGGCAACAGCAGCGAGGCACGGGGCATGAGCGGGAGGTTGGGGGAACATGAGGGAGACACGGGGCATGAGCGGGGGGTGGGGGGTAACAGGAGAGATACACGGGGCATGAGCGGGGGGTGGCGGTAACAGGAGAGAGACACGGTGCATGAGCGGGGGGTGGGTGGCAACAGCAGGGAGACACAGGGCATGAGCGGGGGGTGGGGGGAACACGAGGGAGACACGGGGCATGAGCGGGGGGTGGCGGTAACAGGAGAGAGACACGGGGCATGAGCGGGGGGTGGGTGGCAACAGCAGGGAGACACAGGGATGAGATCGGGGTGGGGGGCAACAGCAGGGAGACACGGGGCATGAGCGGGGGTGGGGGGAACACGAGGGAGACACGGGGCATGAGAGGGGGTGGGGGGTAACAGGAGAGAGACAAAGTGTATGAGCGGGGGTGGGGGGCAACAGCAGGGAGTCACAGGGCATGAGCGGGGGTGGGGGGCAACAGCAGGGAGACACAGGGCATGAGATGGGGGTGGGGGGTAACATGAGAGAGACATGGGGCATGAGCAGGGGTGGGGGGCAACAGAAGAGAGACACGGGGCATGACCGGGGGGTGGGGGGCAACAGGAGAGAGATACGGGGCATGAGAGGGGGGTGGGGGGTAACAGGAGAGAGACACTGGGCATGAGCGGGGGGTGGGGAGCAACAGCAGGGAGACACGGGGCATGACCGGGGGTGGGGGGCAACAGGAGAGAGACACGGGGTATGAGAGGGGGGTAACAGGAGAGAGGCACGGGGCATGAGCGGGGGGTGGTGGGTAACAGGAGAGAGACACGGGGCATGAGCGGGAGGCAACAGCAAAGGACACGGGGCATGAGCGGGGGGTGGGGGGAACAAGAGGGAGACACGGGGCATGAGCGGGGTGTGGGAGGAACACGAGGGAGACACGGGCATGAGCAGGGGGTGGGGGGTAAAAGGAGAGAGACACGGGGCATGAGTGGGGGGTGGGGGGCAACAGGATGGAGACACGGGGCATGAGCGGGGGGTGGGGGGCAACTGCAGGGAGACACAGGGCATGAGCGGGGAGTGAAGGGAACATGAGGGAGACACGGGTCATGAGAGGGGGTGGGGGGTAACAGGAGAGAGACACAGGGCATGAGCGGGTGTGGGGAGCAACAGCAGGGAGACACGGGGCATGAGCGGAGGGTGGGGGGCAACAGCAGGGAGACACGGGGCATGAGAGCTGGGTGGGGGTAACAGGAGAGAGACTCGGGGCATGAGCGGGGGGTGGGAGCAACAGGAGAGAGACACGGGGCATGAGCGGGGGTTGGGGGGTAACAGGAGAGAGTCACGAGGCATGAGCGGGGGTGGGGGGCAACAGGAGAGAGACCCGGGGCATGAGCGGGGGGTAACAGGAGAGAGACACTGGGCATGAGCGGGGGGTGGGGGGCAACAGCAGGGAGACACGGGGCATAAGCGGGGGGTGAGGGGCAACAGCAGGGAGACATGGGGCATGAGCGGGTGGTGAGGGTAACAGGAGACAGACACAGGGCATGAGCGGGGTGTGCGGGTAACAGGAGAGAGACACGGGGTATGAGCGGGGGTGGGGTGCAACAGCAGGGAGACACAGGGCATGAGTGAGGGGTGGGGGGAAACAGCAGGGAGACACGGGGCATGACCGTGGGGGGGGCAACAGGAGAGAGACACGGGGCATGAGAGGGGGGTGGGGGGTAACAGGAGAGACTCACGGGGCATGAGAGGGGGTGGGAGGGTAACAGGAGAGAGACACGGGCATGAACGGAGGGTGGGGGGCAACAGCAGGGAGACACGGGGCATGAGCGGGGGGTGGGGGAACACCATGGAGACACGGGGCATGAGCGGGAGGTGGGGGTAACAGGAGAGAGACACGGGGCATGAACTGGGGGTGGGGGCAACAGCAGGGAGACACGGGGCATGAGCGGGGGGTGGGGGGCAATAGGAGAGAGACAGGGGGGCATGAGCGGGGGGTGGGGGGCAACAGCAGGGAGACATGGGGCATGGCCAGGGTGTGGGGGGCAACAGGAGAGAGACACAGGGCATGAGCGGGGGTGGGGGTCAGCAGCAGGGAGACACGGGCATGAGCGGGGGTTGGGGGGCGGGGCAACAGCAGCGAGACACTGGGCATGAGCGGGGGGTGGGGGGAACATGAGGGAGACCCGGGGCATGAAAGGGGGGTGGGGGGTAACAGGCGAGAGACACGGGGCATGAGTAGGGGGTGGGGGAAACATCAGGGAGACACGGGGCATGAGCGGGGGGCAACAGTAGGGAGACATGGGGCATGAGCAGGGGATGGGGGGTAACAGGAGAGAGACATGGGGCATGAGCGGGGGTGGGGGGCAACAGGGGGGAGACACGGGACATGAGCGTGGGGTGGGGGCAACAGCAGGGAGACACGGTGCATGAGCAGGGGGTGGGGGAACACAAGGGAGACACGGGGCATGAGCGGGGATGGGGGCAACAGGAGAGAGACACGGGCCATGAGCGAGGGGTGGGGGGCAACAGCAGGGAGACACGGGGCATGAGCGGGGGTGGAGGGCAACAGCAGGTAGAAACAGGGCATGAGCGGGGGTGGGGGGAACACGAGGGAGACACGGGGCATGAGCGGGGGGTGGGGGCAACAGCAGGGAGACATGGGGCATGAGCGGGGTTGGGGGGAAACAGCAGGGAGACACGGGACATGAGCGGGGGGTGGGGGGGAACACGAGGGAGACACAGGGCATGAGAGGGGGGTGGGGGGTAACAGAAGAGAGACACGGGCATGAGTGGGGGGCAACATCAGGGAGACACGGGGCATGACCGGGGTGTTGGGGGCAACAGAAGGGAGACACGGGGCATGACCGGCGGGTGGGGGCAACAGGAGAGAGACACGGGGCATGAGAGGGGGTTGGGGGGGTAACAGGAGAGAGACACGGGCATGAGCGGGGGGTGGGGGGTAACAGGAGAGAGACACGGGGCATGAGCGGGGGGTGGGGGGCAACAGCAGGGAGACACGGGGCATGAGCGGGGTGTGGGGGGAGCAAGAGGCAGACACGGGGCATGAGAGGGGGGTGGGGGGAACACGAGGGAGACACGGGGCATGAGCAAGGGGGTGGGGGACAACAAAAGGGAGACACGGGGCATGAGAGGGGGTGGGGGGAACAGGAGAGAGACACGGGGCAAGAGCAGGGAGTGGGGGGCAACAGGAGGGAGACACGGGGCATGAGCGGGGGGTGGGGGGAACACGAGGGAGACAAGGGGCATGAGCGGGGCATGGGGGGCAACAACAGGGAGACTCGGGGCATGAGTGGAGGGTGGGGGGAAACAGGAGAGAGACACGGGGCATGAGCAGGGGGCAAAAGGATGGAGACACGGGGCATGAGCGGGGGGTGGGGGGCAACAGCAGGGAGACACGGGGCATGAGCGGAGGGTGGGGGGCAACATCAGGGAGACACGGGGCTTGAGAGGGGGGTAACAGGAGAGAGACACCGGGCATGAGCGGGGGGTGGGAGCAACAGAAGAGAGACACGGGGCATGAGAGGGGGGCGGGGGGTAACAGGAGAGAGACACGAGGCATGAGCGGAGGGTGAGGGGCAACAGCAGGGAGACACGGGGCATGAGCGGGGGTGGGGGGAACACAAGGGAGACACGGGGCATGAGCGGGAGGTGGGGGTAACAGGAGAGAGACATGGGGCATGAGCGGGGGGTGGGGGCAACAGCAGGGAGACACGGGGCATGAGCAGGGGGTGGGGGGCAACAGGAGAGAGACACGGGGCATGAGCGGGGGTGAGGGGCAACAGCATGGAGACACGGGGCATGACCGGGGGGTGGGGGTCAACAGGAGAGAGACACGGGGCATGAGTGGGGGTAGGGGTGTAACAGGAGAGAGACACGGGGCATGAGCGGGGGTGGGGGCAACAGCAGGGAGACACAGGGCATGAGCGGGGGTGGGGGGCAACAGGAGAGAGACACGGGGCGTGAGCAGGGGGTGGGGGGCAACAGCAGGGAGACATGGGGCATGACCGGGAGGTGGGGGGCAACAGGAGAGAGACACGGGGCATGAGCGAGGGTGGGGGGCAACAGCGGGGAGACACGTTGCATGAGCAGGGTGTGGGGGGAACCCGAGGGAGACAGGGGGCATGAGCTCGGGGTGGGGGGTAACAGGAGAGAGACACGGGGCATGAGCGGGGGGCAACAGCAGGGAGACACGGGGCATGAGTGGGGGGTGGGGGGAACACGAGGGAGAACCGGGGCATGAAAGGAGGGTGGGGGGTAACAGGCGAGAGACACGGGGCATGAGTAGGGGGTGGGGGGCAACATCAGGGAGACACGGGGCATGAGCAGGGGGCAACAGCAGGGAGACATGGGGCATGAGCGGGGGGTGGGGGGTAACAGGAGAGAGACACTGGGTATGAGCGGGGGGTGGGGGGCAACAGGGGGGAGACACGGGACATGAGCGTGGGGTGGGGGGCAACAGCAGGGAGACACGGTGCATGAGCAGGGGATGGGGGAACACAAGGGAGACACGGGGCATGAGCGGGGATGGGGGCAACAGGAGAGAGACACGGGCCATGAGCGAGGGGTGGGGGGCAACAGCAGGGAGACACGGGGCATGAGCGGGGGGTGGGGGGCAACAGCAGGTAGAAACGGGGCATGAGCGGGGGTGGGGGGAACACGAGGGAGACACGGGGCATGAGCGGGGGGTGGGGGGCAACAGCAGGGAGACATGGGGCATGAGCGGGGGTTGAGGGGAAACAGCAGGGAGACACGGGAAATGAGCGGGGGGTGGGGGGGAACACGAGGGAGACACAGGGCATGAGAGGGGGGTGGGGGGTAACAGGAGAGAGATACGGGCATGAGTGGGGGGCAACAGCAGGGAGACACGGGGCATGACCGGGGGGTGGGGGGCAACAGAAGGGAGACACTCGGCATGACCGGGTGGTGGGGGGCAACAGGAGAGAGACATGGGGCATGAGAGGGGGGTGGGGGGGTAACAGGAGAGAGACACGGGGCATAAGAGGGGGTGGGGGGTAACAGGAGAGAGACAAAGGGCATGAGCGGGGTGTGCGGGGCAATTGCAGGGAGACACGGGGCATGACCGGGGGGTGGGGGCAACAGGAGAGAGACACAGGGCATGAGAGGGGGTGGGGGGGTAACAGGAGAGAGACACTGGGGATGAGCGGGGGGTGGGGGGTAACAGGAGAGAGACACGGGGCATGAGCGGGGGGTGGGGGGCAACAGCAGGGAGACACGGGGCATGAGCGGGGTGTGGGGGGTGCAAGAGGGAGACACGGGGCAGGAGAGGGGGGTGGGGGACAACAAGAGGGAGACACGGGGCATGAGAGGGGGGTGGGGGTAACAGGAGAGATTCACAGGGCAAGAGCGGGGAGTGGGGCGCAACAGGAGGGAGACAGGGGGCATGAGCGGGGGTGGGGGGAACACGAGGGAGACAAGGGGCATGAGCGGGGCGTGGGGGGCAACAACAGGGAGACACGGGGCATGAGCGGGGGGTGGGGGGAACATGAGGGAGACACGGGGCATGAGTGGAGGGTGGGGTGAAACAGGAGAGAGACACGGGGCATGAGCAGGGGGTGGGGGGCAACAGGATGGAGACACAGGGCATGAGCGGGGGGCAACAGCAGGGAGACACGGGGCATGAGCGGAGGGTGGGGGGCAACATCAGGGAGACACGGGGCTTGAGAGGGGGGTAACAGGAGAGAGACATGGGGCATGAGCGGGGGGTGGGAGCAACAGAAGAGAGACACGGGGCATGAGCGGGGGCGGGGGGTAACAAGAGAGAGACACGAGGCATGAGCGGAGGGTGAGGGGCAACAGCAGGGAGACACGGGGCATGAGCGGGGGTGGGGGGAACACAAGGGAGACACGGGGCATGAGCGGGAGGTGGGGGTAACAGGAGAGAGACATGGGGCATGAGCGGGGGGTGGGGGCAACAGCAGAGAGACACAGGGCATGAGCGGGGGGTGGGGGGCAACAGGAGAGAGACACGGGGCATGAGCGGGGTGTGAGGGGCAACAGCAGGGAGACACGGGGCATGACCGGGGAGTGTGGGGCAACAGGAGAGAGGCACGGGGCATGAGTGGGGGGTAACAGGAGAGAGACACAGGGCATGAGCGGGGGCAACAGCAGGGAGACACTGGGCATGAGCGGGGGTGGGGGGCAACAGGAGAGAGACACGGGGCATGAGCGGGGGTGGGTGGCAACAGCAGGGAGACAAGGGGCATAAGTGGGGGGTGGGGGGCAACAGCAGGGAGACATGGGGCATGAGAGCGGGTAACAGAATAGAGACACGGGGTATGAGCGGGAGGTGGGGGCAACAGGAGGGGGACACGGGGCATAGCCGGGGGGTGGGAGGCAACAGGAGGGAGACACGGGGCATGACCAGGGGGTGGGGGGCAACAGGAGAGAGACACGGGCATGAGAGGGGGGTGGGGGGTACCAGGAGAGAGACACGGGCATGAGCAGGGGGTGGGGGGAAACAGCAGGGAGACTCAGGGCATGATCGGAGGGTGGGGGGCAACAGGAGAGAGACATGGGCCATGAGAGGATGTTGGGGGGCAACAGCAGGGAGACACGGGGCATGACCGGGGAGTGTGGGGCAACAGGAGAGAGACACGGGGCATGAGTGGGGGGTGGGGGGTAACAGAAGAGAGACACGGGGCATGAGTGGGGGCAACAGCAGGGAGACACTGCGCATGAGCGGGGGTGGGGGGCAACAGGAGAGAGACACGGGGCATGAGCGGGGGGTGGGGGGCAACAGCAGGGAGACAAGGGGCATAAGTGGGGGGTGGGGGGCAACAGCAGGGAGACACGGGGCATGAGCGAGGGTGGGGGGCAACAGCAGGGAGACACGGGGCATGAGCAGGGTGTGGGGGGAACACGAGGGAGATAGGGGGCATGAGCGGGGGTGGGGTGTAACAGGAGAGAGACACGGGGCATGAGCAGGGGGCAACAGCAGGGAGACACGGGGCATGAGTGGGGGTTGGGGGCAACAGCAGGGAGACAAGGGGCATGAGCGGGGGGTGGGGGTAACTGGAAGGAGACACAGGGCATGAGCGGAGGGTGGGGGGCAACAGCAGGGAGACACGGGGCATGAGCGGGTGGTGGGGGGAACACGAGGGAGACATTGGGCATGAGCGGGTGGTGGGGGGTAACAGGAGAGAGACAAGGGGCATGAGCAGGGGATGGGGGCAACAGCAGGGAGACATGGGGCATGAGCAGTCGGAGTGGTGGGCAACAGCAACGAGACACGGGGCATGAGCGGAGGGTGGGGGGAACACGAGGGAGACAAGGGGCATGAGCGGAGGGTAGGGGCAACAGGACAGAGACACAGGGCATGAGCGGGGGTGGAGGGCAACAGCAGGGAGACACAGGGCATGAGAGGGGGGTGGGGGGTAACAGCAGAGAGACACGGGGCATGAGCGGGGGGTGGGGGGTAACATGGGAGAGACACGGGCATGAGCGGAGGGTAACAGGAGAGAGACACAGGGCATGAGCGGGGGGGGCAAGAGCAGGGAGACATGGGGCATAAGCGGGGGGTGAGAGGTAACAGCAGGGAGACACGGGGCATGAGCGGGGGGGCAACAGGAGAGAGACACAGGGCATGAGCGGGAGGTGGGGGTAACAGGAGAATGACACGGGGCATGAGCGGGGGGTGTGGGGCAACAGCAGGGTGACACGGGGCATGAGCGGAGGGTGGGGCAATAGCAGGGAGACACGGGGCATGAGCGGGGGGGAAACAGCAGGGATACACGGGGCATGAGCAGGGGGTGGGGGGAACACGAGGGAGACACGGGGCATGAGAGGGGGGTGGGGGTAATAGGAGAGAGACACGGGGCATGACCGCAGGGTGGGGGGCAACAGAAGGGAGACACGGGGCATGACCGGGGGGTGGGGGCAACAGGAGAGAGACACGGGCATGAGCAGGGGATGGGGGCAACAGCAGGGAGACACGGGGCATGAGCGGGGGGAGTGGTGGGCAACAGCAACGAGACACGGGGCATGAGCGGGGGTGGGGGGAACACGAGGGAGACAAGGTGCATGAGCGGAGGGTGGGGGCAACAGGACAGAGACACAGGGCATGAGTGTGGGTGGAGGGCAACAGCAGGGAGACACGGGCATGAGAGGGGGTGGGGGGTAACAGGAGAGAGACATGGGGCATGAGCGGGGGTGGGGGCAACAGGAGAGAGACACGGGCATGAGCGGAGGGTAACAGGAGAGAGACACAGGGCATGAGCAGGCGGTGGGGGGCAACAGCAGGGAGACACGGGGCATGAGCGGGGGGTGAGGGGTAACAGCAGGGAGACACGGGGCATGAGCGAGGGGGCAACAGGAGAGAGACACGGGGCATAAGCGGGAGGTGGGGGTAGCAGGAGAGAGACACGGCACATGAGACGGGGTGGGGGGTAACAGGAGAATGACACGTGGCATGAGCGGGGGGTGGGGGGCAACAGCAGGGTGACACAGGGCATGAGCGGAGCGTGGGGGCCACAGCAGGGAGACACGGGGCATGAGCGGGGGGAAACAGCAGGGATACACGGGGCATGAGCAGGGGGTGGGGGAACACGAGGGAGACACGGGGCATGAGAGGGGGGTGGGGGTAATAGGAGAGAGACACGGGGCATGACCGCGGGGTTCGGGGCAACAGAAGGGAGACACAGGGCATTACCGGGGGGTGGGGGCAACAGGAGAGAGACATGGGGCATGAGAGGGCGGTGGGGGGTAACAGGAGAGAGACACAGGGCATGAGAGGGGGTGGGGGGTAACAGCAGAGAGACACGGGGCATGAGCGGGGGGTGGGGGGTAACAGGAGAGAGACACCGGGCATGAGCAGGGGGTGAGGGGCAACAGCAGGGAGACACAGGGCATGAGCGGGGGTGGGGGGAACAAGAGGGAGACACAGGGCATGAGCGGGGGCTGGGGGAACACGAGGGAGACACAGGGCATGAGAGGGGGGTGGGGGTAACAGGAGGGAGACATGGGGCATGAGCGGGGGCTAGGGGGCAACAGGAGGGAGACACGGGGAATAAGTGGGGGGTGGGAGGAACACGAGGGAGACACAGGGCATGAGCGGGGGGTGGGGGTAACAGGAGAGAGACACGGGGCATGGGCAGGGGTTGGGGGTTAACAGGACAGAGACACAGGGCAGGAGCCGGCGGTGGGGGGCAACAGCAGGGAGACACAGAGCATGAGAGGGGGGTGGGGGGTAACAGGAGAGAGACATGGGGCATGAGCGGGGGGTGGGGGGTAACAGGAGAGAGACACGGGGCATGAGCGGGGGGCGGGGGGTAACAGGAGAGAGACACAAGGCATGAGCGGAAGGTGAGGGGCAACAGCAGGGAGACACGGGGCATGAGCGGGGGTGGGGGAAACACAAGGGAAACACGGGGCATGAGCGGGAGGTGGGGGGTAACAGGAGAGAGACATGGGCATGAGCGGGGGGTGGGGGCAACAGCAGGGAGACACGGGGCATGAGCGGGGGGTGGGGGGCAAAAGGAGAGAGACACGGGGCATGAGCGGGGGTGAGGGGCAACAGCAGGGAGACACTGGCATGACCGGGGGGTGGGGGGCAACAGGAGAGAGACACGGGGCATGAGTGGGGGGTGGGGGGTAACAGGAGAGAGACACGGGGCATGAGCGGGGGGTGGGGGCAACAGCAGGGAGACACGGGGCATGAGCGGGGGGTGGGGGGAAACAGGAGAGAGACACAGGGCATGAACGGGGGGTGGGGGGCAACAGCAGGGAGACATGGGGCATGATCGGGAAGTGGGGGGCAACAGGAGAGAGACACAGGGCATGAGCAAGGGTGGGGGGCAACAGCAGGGAGACACGGGGCATGAGCAGGGTGTGGGGGGAACACGAGGGAGACAGGGGGCATGAGCGGGGGGCGGGGGGTAACAGGAGAGAGACACGGGGCATGAGCGGGGGGCAACCACAGGGAGACACGGGGCATGAGTGGGGGTTGGGGGCAACAGCAGGGAGACACGGGGCATGAGCGGGGGGTGGGGGTAACTGGAAGGAGACACAGGGCATGAGCGGAGGGTGGGGAGCAACAGCAGGGAGACACAGGGCATGAGTGGGTGGTGGGGGGAACACGAGGGAGACACGGGGCATGAGAGGGGGGTGGGGGTAATAGGAGAGAGACACGGGGCATGACCGCGGGGTTCGGGGCAACAGAAGGGAGACACAGGGCAGTACCGGGGGGTGGGGGCAACAGGAGAGAGACATGGGGCATGAGAGGGCGGTGGGGGGTAACAGGAGAGAGACACAGGGCATGAGAGGGGGGTGGGGGGTAACAGCAGAGAGACACGGGGCATGAGCGGGGGGTGGGGGGTAACAGGAGAGAGACACCGGGCATGAGCAGGGGGTGAGGGGCAACAGCAGGGAGACACAGGGCATGAGCGGAGGTGGGGGGAACAAGAGGGAGACACAGGGCATGAGCGGGGGCTGGGGGAACACGAGGGAGACACAGGGCATGAGAGGGGGGTGGGGGTAACAGGAGGGAGACATGGGGCATGAGCGGGGGCTAGGGGGCAACAGGAGGGAGACACGGGGAATAAGTGGGGGGTGGGAGGAACACGAGGGAGACACAGGGCATGAGCGGGGGGTGGGGGTAACAGGAGAGAGACACGGGGCATGGGCAGGGGTTGGGGGTTAACAGGACAGAGATACAGGGCAGGAGCCGGCGGTGGGGGGCAACAGCAGGGAGACACAGAGCATGAGAGGGGGGTGGGGGGTAACAGGAGAGAGACATGGGGCATGAGCGGGGGGTGGGGGCTAACAGGAGAGAGACACGGGGCATGAGCGGGGGGCGGGGGGTAACAGGAGAGAGACACAAGGCATGAGCGGAAGGTGAGGGGCAACAGCAGGGAGACACGGGGCATGAGCGGGGGTGGGGGAAACACAAGGGAAACACGGGGCATGAGTGGGAGGTGGGGGGTAACAGGAGAGAGACATGGGCATGAGCGGGGGGTGGGGGCAACAGCAGGGAGACACGGGGCATGAGCGTGGGGTGGGGGGCAAAAGGAGAGAGACACGGGGCATGAGCGGGGGTGAGGGGCAACAGCAGGGAGACTCTGGCATGACCGGGGGGTGGGGGGCAACAGGAGAGAGACACGGGGCATGAGTGGGGGGTGGGGGGTAACAGGAGAGAGACACGGGGCATGAGCGGGGGGTGGGGGCAACAGCAGGGAGACACGGGGCATGAGCGGGGGGTGGGGGGAAACAGGAGAGAGACACAGGGCATGAACGGGGGGTGGGGGGCAACAGCAGGGAGACATGGGGCATGATCGGGAAGTGGGGGGCAACAGGAGAGAGACACAGGGCATGAGCAAGGGTGGGGAGCAACAGCAGGGAGACACAGGGCATGAGTGGGTGGTGGGGGGAACACGAGGGAGACACGGGGCATGAGCGGGTATTGGGGGTAACAGAAGAGAGACAAGGGGCATTAGCAGGGGATGGGGGCAACAGCAGGGGGACACGGGGCATGAGCGGGGGGAGTGGTGGGCAACAGCAACGAGACACGGGGCATGAGCGGGGGGTGGGGGGAACACGAGGGAGACAAGGGGCATGAGCGGAGGGTTCGGGAAACAGGACAGAGACACAGGGCATGAGCGGGGGGTGGAGGGCAACAGCAGGGCGACACGGGGCATGAGAGGGGGGTGGGGGTAACAGCAGAGAGACACGGGCATGAGCGGGGGGTGGGGGGTAACAGGAGAGCGACACAGGCATGAGCGGAATGTAACAGGAGAGAGACACAGGGCATGAGCGGGGGGTGGGGGGCAACAGCAGGGAGACACAGGGCATGAGCGGGGGGTGAGGGGTAACAGCAGGGAGACACGGGGCATGACCGGGGGGGCAACAGGAGAGAGACACGGGGCATGAGCGGGAGGTGGGAGTAGCAGGAGAGAGACACGGCGCATGAGACGGGGTGGGGGGGTAACAGGAGAATGACACGGGGCATGAGCGGGGGGTGGGGGGCAACAGCAGGGTGACACGGGGCATGAGTGGAGGGTGGGGGCAACAGCAGGGAGACACTGGGCATGACCGGGGGGTGGGGGCAACAGGAGAGAGACACAGGCATGAGAGGGGGGTGGGGGGTAACAGGAGACAGAAACGGGCATGAGCAGGGGATGGGGGCAACAGCAGGGAGACACGGGGCATGAGCGGGGGGAGTGGTGGGCAACAGCAACGAGACACGGGGCATGAGCGGGGGGTGGGGGGAACACATGGGAGACAAGGGGCATGAGCGGAGGGTGGGGGCAACAGGACAGAGACACAGGGCATGAGTGGGGGGTGGAGGGCAACAGCAGGGAGACACGGGCATGAGAGGGGGGTGGCGGGTAACAGGAGAGAGACATGGGGCATGAGCGGGGGTGGGGGCAACAGGAGAGAGACACGGGCATGAGCGGAGGGTAACAGGAGAGAGACACAGGGCATGAGCGGGGGGTGGGGGGCAACAGCAGGGAGACACGGGGCATGAGCGGGGGGTGAGGGGTAACAGCAGGGAGACACGGGGCATGAGCGGGGGGGCAACAGGAGAGAGACACGGGGCATGAGCGGGAGGTGGGGGTAGCAGGAGAGAGACACGGGGTGGGGGGTAACAGGAGAATGACACGGGGCATGAGCGGGGGGTGGGGGGCAACAGCAGGGTGACACGGGGCATGAGCGGAGGGTGGGGGCAACAGCAGGGAGACACGGGGCATGAGCGGGGGGGAAACAGCAGGGATACACGGGGCATGAGCAGGGGGTGAGGGGCAACAGCAGGGAGACACGGGGCATGAGACGGGGTGGGGGGTAACAGGAGAATGACACGGGGCATGAGCGGGGGGAGTGGTGGGCAACAGCAACGAGACACGGGGCATGAGCGGGGGGTGGGGGGAACACATGGGAGACAAGGGGCATGAGCGGAGGGTGGGGGCAACAGGACAGAGACACAGGGCATGAGTGGGGGGTGGAGGGCAACAGCAGGGAGACACGGGCATGAGAGGGGGGTGGCGGGTAACAGGAAAGAGACATGGGGCATGAGCGGGGGGTGGGGGCAACAGCAGGGAGACACGGGGCATGAGCGGGGGGGGAAACAGCAGGGATACACGGGGCATGAGCAGGGGGTGAGGGGCAACAGCAGGGAGACACGGGGCATGAGACGGGGTGGGGGGTAACAGGAGAATGACACGGGGCATGAGCGGGGGGTGGGGGGCAACAGCAGGGTGACACGGGGCATGAGCAGAGGGTGGGGGCAACAGCAGGGAGACACGGGGCATGAGCGGGGGGGAAACAGCAGGGATACACGGGGCATGAGCAGGGGGTGGGGGGAACACGAGGGAGACACGGGGCATGAGAGGGGGGTGGGGGTAATAGGAGAGAGACACGGGGCATGACCGCGGGGTGGGGGGAACATGAGGGAGACACGGGGCATGAGAAGGGGGTGGCGGTAACAGGAGGGAGACATGGGGCATGAGCAGGGGCTGGGGGGCAACAGGAGGGAGACACGGGGAATGAGCGGGTGGTGGGAGGAACACGAGGGAGACACAGGGCATGAGCGGGGGTGGGGGTAACAGGAGAGAGACACAGGGCATGAGCAGGGGTTGGGGGTAACAGGACAGAGACACAGGGCATGAGCCGGGGGTGGGGGCAACAGCAGGGAGACACAGAGCATGAGAGGGGGGTGGGGGGGTAACAGGAGAGAGACATGGGCATGAGCGTGGGGTGGGGGCAACAGGAGAGAGACACGGGGCATGAGAAGGGGGTGGGGGTAACAGGAGAGAGACACGGGGCATGAGAGGGGGGTGGGGGGCAACAGCAGGGAGACACAGGGCATGAGCGGGGTGAGGGGCAACAGCAGGAAGACATGGGGCATGAGCGGGGGGGCAACAGGAGGGAGACACGGGGCATTAGCGGGAGGTGGGGGTGGCAGGAGAGAGACACGGCGCATATGAGAGGGGGGTGGGGGTAACAGGAGAATGACACGGGGCATGAGCGGGGGGTGGGGGGCAACAGCAGGGTGGCACGGGGCATGAGCGGAGGGTGGGGGCAACAGCAGGGAGACAAGGTCATGAGCGGGGGGTGGGGAGAACACGAGGGAGACACAGGCATGAGCGGGGGGTGAGGGGTAACAGGAGAGAGACACGGGTCATGAGTGGGGGGTGGGGGCAACAGCAGGGAGATACGGGGCATGAGCGAGGGGTGTGGTCAACAGGAGAGAGACACGAAGCATGAGCTGGGGGTGGGGGGCAACAGCAGGGAGACACGGGGCATGACCGGGGGGTGGGGGCAACAGCAGGGAGACATGGGGCATGACTGGGGGTGGGGGGCAACAGGAGAGAGACACGGGGCATGAGCGGGGGGTGGGGGCAACAGGAGAGAGACACAGGGCATGAGAGGGGGTGGGGGGGTAACAGGAGAGAGACACTGGGGATGAGCGGGGGGTGGGGGGTAACAGGAGAGAGACACGGGGCATGAGCGGGGGGTGGGGGGCAACAGCAGGGAGACACGGGGCATGAGCGGGGTGTGGGGGGTGCAAGAGGGAGACACGGGGCAGGAGAGGGGGGTGGGGGACAACAAGAGGGAGACACGGGGCATGAGAGGGGGGTGGGGGTAACAGGAGAGATTCACAGGGCAAGAGCGGGGAGTGGGGCGCAACAGGAGGGAGACAGGGGGCATGAGCGGGGGTGGGGGGAACACGAGGGAGACAAGGGGCATGAGCGGGGCGTGGGGGGCAACAACAGGGAGACACGGGGCATGAGCGGGGGGTGGGGGGAACATGAGGGAGACACGGGGCATGAGTGGAGGGTGGGGTGAAACAGGAGAGAGACACGGGGCATGAGCAGGGGGTGGGGGGCAACAGGATGGAGACACAGGGCATGAGCGGGGGGCAACAGCAGGGAGACACGGGGCATGAGCGGAGGGTGGGGGGCAACATCAGGGAGACACGGGGCTTGAGAGGGGGGTAACAGGAGAGAGACATGGGGCATGAGCGGGGGGTGGGAGCAACAGAAGAGAGACACGGGGCATGAGCGGGGGCGGGGGGTAACAAGAGAGAGACACGAGGCATGAGCGGAGGGTGAGGGGCAACAGCAGGGAGACACGGGGCATGAGCGGGGGTGGGGGGAACACAAGGGAGACACGGGGCATGAGCGGGAGGTGGGGGTAACAGGAGAGAGACATGGGGCATGAGCGGGGGGTGGGGGCAACAGCAGAGAGACACAGGGCATGAGCGGGGGGTGGGGGGCAACAGGAGAGAGACACGGGGCATGAGCGGGGTGTGAGGGGCAACAGCAGGGAGACACGGGGCATGACCGGGGAGTGTGGGGCAACAGGAGAGAGGCACGGGGCATGAGTGGGGGGTAACAGGAGAGAGACACAGGGCATGAGCGGGGGCAACAGCAGGGAGACACTGGGCATGAGCGGGGGTGGGGGGCAACAGGAGAGAGACACGGGGCATGAGCGGGGGTGGGTGGCAACAGCAGGGAGACAAGGGGCATAAGTGGGGGGTGGGGGGCAACAGCAGGGAGACACGGGGCATGAGAGCGGGTAACAGAATAGAGACACGGGGTATGAGCGGGAGGTGGGGGCAACAGGAGGGGGACACGGGGCATAGCCGGGGGGTGGGAGGCAACAGGAGGGAGACACGGGGCATGACCAGGGGGTGGGGGGCAACAGGAGAGAGACACGGGCATGAGAGGGGGGTGGGGGGTACCAGGAGAGAGACACGGGCATGAGCAGGGGGTGGGGGGAAACAGCAGGGAGACTCAGGGCATGATCGGAGGGTGGGGGGCAACAGGAGAGAGACATGGGCCATGAGAGGATGTTGGGGGGCAACAGCAGGGAGACACGGGGCATGACCGGGGAGTGTGGGGCAACAGGAGAGAGACACGGGGCATGAGTGGGGGGTGGGGGGTAACAGAAGAGAGACACGGGGCATGAGTGGGGGCAACAGCAGGGAGACACTGCGCATGAGCGGGGGTGGGGGGCAACAGGAGAGAGACACGGGGCATGAGCGGGGGGTGGGGGGCAACAGCAGGGAGACAAGGGGCATAAGTGGGGGGTGGGGGGCAACAGCAGGGAGACACGGGGCATGAGCGAGGGTGGGGGGCAACAGCAGGGAGACACGGGGCATGAGCAGGGTGTGGGGGGAACACGAGGGAGATAGGGGGCATGAGCGGGGGTGGGGTGTAACAGGAGAGAGACACGGGGCATGAGCAGGGGGCAACAGCAGGGAGACACGGGGCATGAGTGGGGGTTGGGGGCAACAGCAGGGAGACAAGGGGCATGAGCGGGGGGTGGGGGTAACTGGAAGGAGACACAGGGCATGAGCGGAGGGTGGGGGGCAACAGCAGGGAGACACGGGGCATGAGCGGGTGGTGGGGGGAACACGAGGGAGACATTGGGCATGAGCGGGTGGTGGGGGGTAACAGGAGAGAGACAAGGGGCATGAGCAGGGGATGGGGGCAACAGCAGGGAGACATGGGGCATGAGCAGTCGGAGTGGTGGGCAACAGCAACGAGACACGGGGCATGAGCGGAGGGTGGGGGGAACACGAGGGAGACAAGGGGCATGAGCGGAGGGTAGGGGCAACAGGACAGAGACACAGGGCATGAGCGGGGGTGGAGGGCAACAGCAGGGAGACACAGGGCATGAGAGGGGGGTGGGGGGTAACAGCAGAGAGACACGGGGCATGAGCGGGGGGTGGGGGGTAACATGGGAGAGACACGGGCATGAGCGGAGGGTAACAGGAGAGAGACACAGGGCATGAGCGGGGGGGGCAAGAGCAGGGAGACATGGGGCATAAGCGGGGGGTGAGAGGTAACAGCAGGGAGACACGGGGCATGAGCGGGGGGGCAACAGGAGAGAGACACAGGGCATGAGCGGGAGGTGGGGGTAACAGGAGAATGACACGGGGCATGAGCGGGGGGTGTGGGGCAACAGCAGGGTGACACGGGGCATGAGCGGAGGGTGGGGCAATAGCAGGGAGACACGGGGCATGAGCGGGGGGGAAACAGCAGGGATACACGGGGCATGAGCAGGGGGTGGGGGGAACACGAGGGAGACACGGGGCATGAGAGGGGGGTGGGGGTAATAGGAGAGAGACACGGGGCATGACCGCAGGGTGGGGGGCAACAGAAGGGAGACACGGGGCATGACCGGGGGGTGGGGGCAACAGGAGAGAGACACGGGCATGAGCAGGGGATGGGGGCAACAGCAGGGAGACACGGGGCATGAGCGGGGGGAGTGGTGGGCAACAGCAACGAGACACGGGGCATGAGCGGGGGTGGGGGGAACACGAGGGAGACAAGGTGCATGAGCGGAGGGTGGGGGCAACAGGACAGAGACACAGGGCATGAGTGTGGGTGGAGGGCAACAGCAGGGAGACACGGGCATGAGAGGGGGTGGGGGGTAACAGGAGAGAGACATGGGGCATGAGCGGGGGTGGGGGCAACAGGAGAGAGACACGGGCATGAGCGGAGGGTAACAGGAGAGAGACACAGGGCATGAGCAGGCGGTGGGGGGCAACAGCAGGGAGACACGGGGCATGAGCGGGGGGTGAGGGGTAACAGCAGGGAGACACGGGGCATGAGCGAGGGGGCAACAGGAGAGAGACACGGGGCATAAGCGGGAGGTGGGGGTAGCAGGAGAGAGACACGGCACATGAGACGGGGTGGGGGGTAACAGGAGAATGACACGTGGCATGAGCGGGGGGTGGGGGGCAACAGCAGGGTGACACAGGGCATGAGCGGAGCGTGGGGGCCACAGCAGGGAGACACGGGGCATGAGCGGGGGGAAACAGCAGGGATACACGGGGCATGAGCAGGGGGTGGGGGAACACGAGGGAGACACGGGGCATGAGAGGGGGGTGGGGGTAATAGGAGAGAGACACGGGGCATGACCGCGGGGTTCGGGGCAACAGAAGGGAGACACAGGGCATTACCGGGGGGTGGGGGCAACAGGAGAGAGACATGGGGCATGAGAGGGCGGTGGGGGGTAACAGGAGAGAGACACAGGGCATGAGAGGGGGTGGGGGGTAACAGCAGAGAGACACGGGGCATGAGCGGGGGGTGGGGGGTAACAGGAGAGAGACACCGGGCATGAGCAGGGGGTGAGGGGCAACAGCAGGGAGACACAGGGCATGAGCGGGGGTGGGGGGAACAAGAGGGAGACACAGGGCATGAGCGGGGGCTGGGGGAACACGAGGGAGACACAGGGCATGAGAGGGGGGTGGGGGTAACAGGAGGGAGACATGGGGCATGAGCGGGGGCTAGGGGGCAACAGGAGGGAGACACGGGGAATAAGTGGGGGGTGGGAGGAACACGAGGGAGACACAGGGCATGAGCGGGGGGTGGGGGTAACAGGAGAGAGACACGGGGCATGGGCAGGGGTTGGGGGTTAACAGGACAGAGACACAGGGCAGGAGCCGGCGGTGGGGGGCAACAGCAGGGAGACACAGAGCATGAGAGGGGGGTGGGGGGTAACAGGAGAGAGACATGGGGCATGAGCGGGGGGTGGGGGGTAACAGGAGAGAGACACGGGGCATGAGCGGGGGGCAGGGGGTAACAGGAGAGAGACACAAGGCATGAGCGGAAGGTGAGGGGCAACAGCAGGGAGACACGGGGCATGAGCGGGGGTGGGGGAAACACAAGGGAAACACGGGGCATGAGCGGGAGGTGGGGGGTAACAGGAGAGAGACATGGGCATGAGCGGGGGGTGGGGGCAACAGCAGGGAGACACGGGGCATGAGCGGGGGGTGGGGGGCAAAAGGAGAGAGACACGGGGCATGAGCGGGGGTGAGGGGCAACAGCAGGGAGACACTGGCATGACCGGGGGGTGGGGGGCAACAGGAGAGAGACACGGGGCATGAGTGGGGGGTGGGGGGTAACAGGAGAGAGACACGGGGCATGAGCGGGGGGTGGGGGCAACAGCAGGGAGACACGGGGCATGAGCGGGGGGTGGGGGGAAACAGGAGAGAGACACAGGGCATGAACGGGGGGTGGGGGGCAACAGCAGGGAGACATGGGGCATGATCGGGAAGTGGGGGGCAACAGGAGAGAGACACAGGGCATGAGCAAGGGTGGGGGGCAACAGCAGGGAGACACGGGGCATGAGCAGGGTGTGGGGGGAACACGAGGGAGACAGGGGGCATGAGCGGGGGGCGGGGGGTAACAGGAGAGAGACACGGGGCATGAGCGGGGGGCAACCACAGGGAGACACGGGGCATGAGTGGGGGTTGGGGGCAACAGCAGGGAGACACGGGGCATGAGCGGGGGGTGGGGGTAACTGGAAGGAGACACAGGGCATGAGCGGAGGGTGGGGAGCAACAGCAGGGAGACACAGGGCATGAGTGGGTGGTGGGGGGAACACGAGGGAGACACGGGGCATGAGAGGGGGGTGGGGGTAATAGGAGAGAGACACGGGGCATGACCGCGGGGTTCGGGGCAACAGAAGGGAGACACAGGGCAGTACCGGGGGGTGGGGGCAACAGGAGAGAGACATGGGGCATGAGAGGGCGGTGGGGGGTAACAGGAGAGAGACACAGGGCATGAGAGGGGGGTGGGGGGTAACAGCAGAGAGACACGGGGCATGAGCGGGGGGTGGGGGGTAACAGGAGAGAGACACCGGGCATGAGCAGGGGGTGAGGGGCAACAGCAGGGAGACACAGGGCATGAGCGGAGGTGGGGGGAACAAGAGGGAGACACAGGGCATGAGCGGGGGCTGGGGGAACACGAGGGAGACACAGGGCATGAGAGGGGGGTGGGGGTAACAGGAGGGAGACATGGGGCATGAGCGGGGGCTAGGGGGCAACAGGAGGGAGACACGGGGAATAAGTGGGGGGTGGGAGGAACACGAGGGAGACACAGGGCATGAGCGGGGGGTGGGGGTAACAGGAGAGAGACACGGGGCATGGGCAGGGGTTGGGGGTTAACAGGACAGAGATACAGGGCAGGAGCCGGCGGTGGGGGGCAACAGCAGGGAGACACAGAGCATGAGAGGGGGGTGGGGGGTAACAGGAGAGAGACATGGGGCATGAGCGGGGGGTGGGGGCTAACAGGAGAGAGACACGGGGCATGAGCGGGGGGCGGGGGGTAACAGGAGAGAGACACAAGGCATGAGCGGAAGGTGAGGGGCAACAGCAGGGAGACACGGGGCATGAGCGGGGGTGGGGGAAACACAAGGGAAACACGGGGCATGAGTGGGAGGTGGGGGGTAACAGGAGAGAGACATGGGCATGAGCGGGGGGTGGGGGCAACAGCAGGGAGACACGGGGCATGAGCGTGGGGTGGGGGGCAAAAGGAGAGAGACACGGGGCATGAGCGGGGGTGAGGGGCAACAGCAGGGAGACTCTGGCATGACCGGGGGGTGGGGGGCAACAGGAGAGAGACACGGGGCATGAGTGGGGGGTGGGGGGTAACAGGAGAGAGACACGGGGCATGAGCGGGGGGTGGGGGCAACAGCAGGGAGACACGGGGCATGAGCGGGGGGTGGGGGGAAACAGGAGAGAGACACAGGGCATGAACGGGGGGTGGGGGGCAACAGCAGGGAGACATGGGGCATGATCGGGAAGTGGGGGGCAACAGGAGAGAGACACAGGGCATGAGCAAGGGTGGGGAGCAACAGCAGGGAGACACAGGGCATGAGTGGGTGGTGGGGGGAACACGAGGGAGACACGGGGCATGAGCGGGTATTGGGGGTAACAGAAGAGAGACAAGGGGCATTAGCAGGGGATGGGGGCAACAGCAGGGGGACACGGGGCATGAGCGGGGGGAGTGGTGGGCAACAGCAACGAGACACGGGGCATGAGCGGGGGGTGGGGGGAACACGAGGGAGACAAGGGGCATGAGCGGAGGGTTCGGGAAACAGGACAGAGACACAGGGCATGAGCGGGGGGTGGAGGGCAACAGCAGGGCGACACGGGGCATGAGAGGGGGGTGGGGGTAACAGCAGAGAGACACGGGCATGAGCGGGGGGTGGGGGGTAACAGGAGAGCGACACAGGCATGAGCGGAATGTAACAGGAGAGAGACACAGGGCATGAGCGGGGGGTGGGGGGCAACAGCAGGGAGACACAGGGCATGAGCGGGGGGTGAGGGGTAACAGCAGGGAGACACGGGGCATGACCGGGGGGGCAACAGGAGAGAGACACGGGGCATGAGCGGGAGGTGGGAGTAGCAGGAGAGAGACACGGCGCATGAGACGGGGTGGGGGGGTAACAGGAGAATGACACGGGGCATGAGCGGGGGGTGGGGGGCAACAGCAGGGTGACACGGGGCATGAGTGGAGGGTGGGGGCAACAGCAGGGAGACACTGGGCATGACCGGGGGGTGGGGGCAACAGGAGAGAGACACAGGCATGAGAGGGGGGTGGGGGGTAACAGGAGACAGAAACGGGCATGAGCAGGGGATGGGGGCAACAGCAGGGAGACACGGGGCATGAGCGGGGGGAGTGGTGGGCAACAGCAACGAGACACGGGGCATGAGCGGGGGGTGGGGGGAACACATGGGAGACAAGGGGCATGAGCGGAGGGTGGGGGCAACAGGACAGAGACACAGGGCATGAGTGGGGGGTGGAGGGCAACAGCAGGGAGACACGGGCATGAGAGGGGGGTGGCGGGTAACAGGAGAGAGACATGGGGCATGAGCGGGGGTGGGGGCAACAGGAGAGAGACACGGGCATGAGCGGAGGGTAACAGGAGAGAGACACAGGGCATGAGCGGGGGGTGGGGGGCAACAGCAGGGAGACACGGGGCATGAGCGGGGGGTGAGGGGTAACAGCAGGGAGACACGGGGCATGAGCGGGGGGGCAACAGGAGAGAGACACGGGGCATGAGCGGGAGGTGGGGGTAGCAGGAGAGAGACACGGGGTGGGGGGTAACAGGAGAATGACACGGGGCATGAGCGGGGGGTGGGGGGCAACAGCAGGGTGACACGGGGCATGAGCGGAGGGTGGGGGCAACAGCAGGGAGACACGGGGCATGAGCGGGGGGGAAACAGCAGGGATACACGGGGCATGAGCAGGGGGTGAGGGGCAACAGCAGGGAGACACGGGGCATGAGACGGGGTGGGGGGTAACAGGAGAATGACACGGGGCATGAGCGGGGGGAGTGGTGGGCAACAGCAACGAGACACGGGGCATGAGCGGGGGGTGGGGGGAACACATGGGAGACAAGGGGCATGAGCGGAGGGTGGGGGCAACAGGACAGAGACACAGGGCATGAGTGGGGGGTGGAGGGCAACAGCAGGGAGACACGGGCATGAGAGGGGGGTGGCGGGTAACAGGAAAGAGACATGGGGCATGAGCGGGGGGTGGGGGCAACAGCAGGGAGACACGGGGCATGAGCGGGGGGGAAACAGCAGGGATACACGGGGCATGAGCAGGGGGTGAGGGGCAACAGCAGGGAGACACGGGGCATGAGACGGGGTGGGGGGTAACAGGAGAATGACACGGGGCATGAGCGGGGGGTGGGGGGCAACAGCAGGGTGACACGGGGCATGAGCAGAGGGTGGGGGCAACAGCAGGGAGACACGGGGCATGAGCGGGGGGGAAACAGCAGGGATACACGGGGCATGAGCAGGGGGTGGGGGGAACACGAGGGAGACACGGGGCATGAGAGGGGGGTGGGGGTAATAGGAGAGAGACACGGGGCATGACCGCGGGGTGGGGGGAACATGAGGGAGACACGGGGCATGAGAAGGGGGTGGCGGTAACAGGAGGGAGACATGGGGCATGAGCAGGGGCTGGGGGGCAACAGGAGGGAGACACGGGGAATGAGCGGGTGGTGGGAGGAACACGAGGGAGACACAGGGCATGAGCGGGGGTGGGGGTAACAGGAGAGAGACACAGGGCATGAGCAGGGGTTGGGGGGTAACAGGACAGAGACACAGGGCATGAGCCGGGGGTGGGGGCAACAGCAGGGAGACACAGAGCATGAGAGGGGGGTGGGGGGGTAACAGGAGAGAGACATGGGCATGAGCGTGGGGTGGGGGCAACAGGAGAGAGACACGGGGCATGAGAAGGGGGTGGGGGTAACAGGAGAGAGACACGGGGCATGAGAGGGGGGTGGGGGGCAACAGCAGGGAGACACAGGGCATGAGCGGGCTGAGGGGCAACAGCAGGAAGACATGGGGCATGAGCGGGGGGGCAACAGGAGGGAGACACGGGGCATTAGCGGGAGGTGGGGGTGGCAGGAGAGAGACACGGCGCATATGAGAGGGGGGTGGGGGTAACAGGAGAATGACACGGGGCATGAGCGGGGGGTGGGGGGCAACAGCAGGGTGGCACGGGGCATGAGCGGAGGGTGGGGGCAACAGCAGGGAGACAAGGTCATGAGCGGGGGGTGGGGAGAACACGAGGGAGACACAGGCATGAGCGGGGGGTGAGGGGTAACAGGAGAGAGACACGGGTCATGAGTGGGGGGTGGGGGCAACAGCAGGGAGATACGGGGCATGAGCGAGGGGTGTGGTCAACAGGAGAGAGACACGAAGCATGAGCTGGGGGTGGGGGGCAACAGCAGGGAGACACGGGGCATGACCGGGGGGTGGGGGCAACAGCAGGGAGACATGGGGCATGACTGGGGGTGGGGGGCAACAGGAGAGAGACACGGGGCATGAGCGGGGGGTGGGGGCAACAGCAGGGAGACACGGGGCATGAGTGGGGGGGTGAGGGGGCGGGGCAACAGCAGGGAGACACGGGGTCTGAGTGGGGGGTGGGGGGAACACGCGGGAGACACGGGGCATGAGCGGGGGGTGGGGGATACCAGGAGAGAGACACGGGGCATGGGGTGGGGGGCAACAGCAGGGAGACATGGGGCATGAGCTGGGGGTGGGGGGCAACAGCAGGGAGACATGGGGCATGAGCGGAGGGTGGGGGGCAACAGCAGGGAGACACAGGGCATGAGAGGGGGTGGGGGGGTAACAGGAGAGAGACA
This sequence comes from Ambystoma mexicanum, assembly GCF_040938575.1. Lineage (NCBI taxonomy): Eukaryota > Metazoa > Chordata > Amphibia > Caudata > Ambystomatidae > Ambystoma > Ambystoma mexicanum. The sequence goes on from NC_090941.1 coordinate 762,926,180, forward strand.
TGGGGCATGAGTGGGGGTTGGGGCAACAGGAGAGAGACAGGGGGCATGAGCGGGGTTTGGGGGGTAACAGGAGAACGAGACGAGGCATGAGCGGGGGTGGGGGGCAACAGGAGAGAGACACGGGGCATGAGCGGGTGGTGGGGGTAACAGGAGAGAGACACGGGGCATGAGCGGAGGGTGGGGACAACAACAGGGAGACACGGGCATGAGCGGGGGGTGGGGGGTAACAGGAGAGAGACACGGGGCATGAGCGGGGGGTGGGGGCAACAGCAGGGAGACATGGGGCATGAGCGGGGGGTGGGGGGCAACAGGAGAGAGACACGGGGCATGAGCGGGGGGTGGGTGGGCAACAGCAGGGAGACACGGGGCGTGACAAGGGGGTGGGGGGAACACGCAGGAGACACGGGGCATGAGCAGGGGGTGGGGGGTACGAGGAGAGAGACACGGGGCATGAGCAGGGGGTGGGGGGTCAACAGCAGGGAGAGACGGGGAATGAGCGGGGGTGGGGGGAACATGAGGGAGACACAGGGCATGAGCGGGGGGTGGGGGTAACAGGAGGGAGACACGGGGCATGAGCGGGGGGTGCGGGGCAACAGGAGGGAGACACGGGGAATGAGCGGGGGGTGGGGGGAACACAAGGGAGACACAGGGCATGAGCGGGGGGTGGGGGCTAACAGGACAGAGACACAGGGCATGAGCGGGGGGTGGGGGGCAACAGCAGGGAGACACGGGGCATGAGCGGAGGGTGGGGGGCAACAGCAGGGAGACACGGGGCATGAGAGGGGGGTGGGGGGTAACAGCAGAGAGACACGGGCATGAGCGGGGGGTGGGGGGTAACAGGAGAGAGACACAGGCATGAGCGGAATGCAACAGGAGAGAGACACAGGGCATGAGCGGGGGGTGGGGGGCAACAGCAGGGAGACACGGGGCATGAGCGGGGGGTGAGGGGTAACAGCAGGGAGACACAGGGCATGAGCGGGGGGCAACAGGAGAGAGACACGGGGCATGAGCGGGAGGTGGGAGTAGCAGGAGAGAGACACGGCGCATGAGACGGGGTGGGGGGTAACAGGAGAATGACACGGGGCATGAGCGGGGGGTGGGGGGCAACAGCATGGTGACACGGGGCATGAGCGGAGGGTGGGGGCAACAGCAGGGATACACGGGGCATGAGCAGGGGGTGGGGGGAACACGAGGGAGACACGGGGCATGAGAGGTGGGTGGGGGTAATAGGAGAGAGACACGGGGCATGACCGCGGGGTGGGGGGCAACAGAAGGGAGACACGGGGCATGACCGGGGGGTGGGGGCAACAGGAGAGAGACACAGGCATGAGAGGGGGGTGGGGGTAACAGGAGACAGAAACGGGCATGAGCAGGGGATGGGGCAACAGCAGGGAGACACGGGGCATGAGCGGGGGGAGTGGTGGGCAACAGCAACGAGACACGGGGCATGAGCGGGGGGTGCGGGGAACACATGGGAGACAAGGGGCATGAGCAGAGGGTGGGGGCAACAGGACAGAGACACAGGGCATGAGTGGGGGGTGGAGGGCAACAGCAGGGAGACACGGGCATGAGAGGGGGGTGGCGGGTAACAGGAGAGAGACATGGGGCATGAGCGGGGGGTGGGGGCTACAGGAGAGAGACACGGGCATGAGCGGAGGGTAACAGGAGAGAGACACAGGGCATGAGCAGGGGGTGGGGGGCAACAGCAGGGAGACACGGGGCATGAGCAGGGGGTGAGGGGTAACAGCAGGGAGACACGGGGCATGAGCGGGGGGGCAACAGGAGAGAGACACGGGGCATGAGCGGGAGGTGGGGGTAGCAGGAGAGAGACACGGGGTGGGGGGGTAACAGGAGAATGACACGGGGCATGAGCGGGGGGTGGGGGGCAACAGCAGGGTGACACGGGGCATGAGCGGAGGGTGGGGGCAACAGCAGGGAGACACGGGGCATGAGCGGGGGGAAACAGCAGGGATACACGGGGCATGAGCAGGGGGTGAGGGGCAACAGCAGGGAGACACGGGGCATGAGACGGGGTGGGGGGTAACAGGAGAATGACACGGGGCATGAGCGGGGGGTGGGGGGCAACAGCAGGGTGACACGGGGCATGAGCGGAGGGTGGGGGCAACAGCAGGGAGACACGGGGCATGAGCGGGGGGGAAACAGCAGGGATACACGGGGCATGAGCAGGGGGTGGGGGGAACACGAGGGAGACACGGGGCATGAGAGGGGGGTGGGGGTAATAGGAGAGAGACACGGGGCATGACCGCGGGGTGGGGGGAACATGAGGGAGACACGGGGCATGAGAAGGGGGTGGTGGTAACAGTAGGGAGACATGGGGCATGAGCAGGGGCTGGGGGGCAACAGGAGGGAGACACGGGGAATGAGCGGGTGGTGGGAGGAACACGAGGGAGACACAGGGCATGAGCGGGGGTGGGGGTAACAGGAGAGAGACACGGGGCATGAGCAGGGGTTGGGGGGTAACAGGACAGAGACACAGGGCATGAGCCGGGGGTGGGGGCAACAGCAGGGAGACACAGAGCATGAGAGGGGGGTGGGGGGGTAACAGGAGAGAGACATGGGCATGAGCGGGGGGTGGGGGCAACAGGAGAGAGACACGGGGCATGAGAAGGGGGTGGGGGTAACAGGAGAGAGACACGGGGCATGAGAGGGGGGTGGGGGGCAACAGCAGGGAGACACGGGGCATGAGCGGGGGTGAGGGGCAACAGCAGGGAGACATGGGGCATGAGCGGGGGGGCAACAGGAGGGAGACACGGGGAATTAGCGGGAGGTGGGGGTGGCAGGAGAGAGACACGGCGCATGAGAGGGGGGTGGGGGTAACAGGAGAATGACACGGGGCATGAGCGGGGGGTGGGGGGCAACAGCAGGGTGACACGGGGCATGAGCGGAGGGTGGGGGCAACAGCAGGGAGACAAGGTCATGAGCGGGGGGTGGGGAGAACACGAGGGAGACACAGGCATTAGCGGGGGGTGAGGGGTAACAGGAGAGAGACACGGGGCATGAGTGGGGGGTGGGGGCAACAGCAGGGAGACATGGGGCATGAGCGAGGGGTGTGGTCAACAGGAGAGAGACACGAAGCATGAGCTGGGGGTGGGGGGGCAACAGCAGGGAGACACGGGGCAAGACCGGGGGGTGGGGGGCAACAGCAGGGAGACATGGGGCATGACTGGGGGTGGGGGGCAACAGGAGAGAGACACGGGGCATGAGCGGGGGGTGGGGGCAACAGCAGGGAGACACGGGGCATGAGTGGGGGGTGAGGGGGCGGGGCAACAGCAGGGAGACACGGGGTCTGAGTGGGGGGTGGGGGGAACACGCGGGAGACACGGGGCATGAGCGGGGGGTGGGGGATACCAGGAGAGAGACACGGGGCATGAGCAGGGGGTGGTGGGCAACAGCAGGGAGACAAGGGGCATGAGCTGGGGGTGGGGGGCAACAGCAGGGAGACATGGGGCATGAGTGGAGGGTGGGGGGCATCAGCAGGGAGACACAGGGCATGAGAGGGGGGTGGGGGGGTAACAGGAGAGAGACATGGGGCATGAGTGGGGGTTGGGGCAACAGGAGAGAGACAGGGGGCATGAGCGGGGTTTGGGGGGTAACAGGAGAACAAGACGAGGCATGAGCGGGGGTGGGGGGCAACAGGAGAGAGACACGGGGCATGAGCGGGTGGTGGGGGTAACAGGAGAGAGGCACGGGGCATGAGCGGAGGGTGGGGACAACAGCAGGGAGACACGGGCATGAGCGGGGGTAACAGGAGAGAGACACGGGGCATGAGCGGGGGGTGGGGGCAACAGCAGGGAGACATGGGGCATGAGCGGGGGGTGGGGGGCAACAGGAGAGAGACACGGGGCATGAGCGGGGGGTGGGTGGGCAACAGCAGGGAGACACGGGGCGTGACAAGGGGGTGGGGGGAACACGCGGGAGACACGGGGCATGAGCAGGGGGTGGGGGTACGAGGAGAGAGACACGGGGCATGAGCAGGGGGTGGGGGGTCAACAGCAGGGAGAGACGGGGAATGAGCGGGGGTGGGGGGAACATGAGGGAGACACAGGGCATGAGCGGGGGGTGGGGGTAACAGGAGGGAGACACGGGGCATGAGCGGGGGGTGCGGGGCAACAGGAGGGAGACACGGGGAATGAGCGGGGGGTGGGGGGAACACAAGGGAGACACAGGGCATGAGCGGGGGGTGGGGGCTAACAGGACAGAGACACAGGGCATGAGCGGGGGGTGGGGGGCAACAGCAGGGAGACACGGGGCATGAGCGGAGGGTGGGGGGCAACAGCAGGGAGACACGGGGCATGAGAGGGGGGTGGGGGGTAACAGGAGAGAGACATGGGGCATGAGCGGGGGTTGGGGGCAACAGGAGAGAGACACGGGGCATGAGCGGGGGGTAACAGGAGAGAGACACGAGGCATGAGTGGGGGTGGGGGGCAACAGGAGAGAGACACGGGGCATGAGCCGGTGGTGGGGGTAACAGGAGAGAGACACGGGGCATGAGCGGAGGGTGAGGGCAACAGCAGGGAGACACAGGGCATGAGCGGGGGATGAGAGGCAACAGGAGGGAGACACGGGCATGAGCAGGGGGTGGGGGGTACACAGGAGAGAGACACGGGGCATGAGCGGGGGGTGGGGGCAACAGCAGGGAGACACGGGGCATGAGCGGGGGGTGGGGGGCAACAGGAGAGAGACACGGGGCATGAGTGGGGGGATGGGTGGCAACAGCAGGGAGACACAAGGGCATGACCGGGGGGTGGGGGGCAACAGCAGGGAGACATGGGGCATGACCGGGGGGTGGGGGGCAACAGGAGAGAGACACAGGGCATGAGCGCAGGGTGGGGCAACAGCAGGGAGACACAGGGCATGAGCGGGGGGTGGGGGGGACCAGGAGAGAGACACAGGGCATGTGCAGGGGGTGGGGGGAAACAGCAGGGAGACACAGGGCATGAGCGCGGGGTGGGGGGCAACAGCAGGGAGACACGGGGCATGAGTGGGCTGTGGGGGGGAACAGGAGGGAGACACGGGCCATGAGCAGGGGGTGGGGGGGCAACAGTAGGGAGACACGGGGCATGAGCGGGGGTGGGGGGAACAGGGGAGACACGGGGCATGAGTGGGGTTGGGGGGGAACATGAGGGAGACACGGGGCATGAGCGGGGGTGGGGGAACAGGGGAGACATGTGGCATGAGAGGGGGTGGGGGGGAACAGGGCAGACATGGGGCATGAGCGGGGGGTCGGGGGGAAACAAGAGAGAGACGGGCATGAGCAGGGGGTGGAGGGGTATAAGAGGGAGACACGGGTAATGAGCGGGGGTGGGGGGAAGGGATATACGCTCCTCGGTCCTCCGCAGGCCACCGTGTACGATGGCGTGTCTCCTGCAAGTCAGCAGCAGCCTGGGATGTTCAGGAAGTGTAATCCACATGAACCTCACACAGCCCCATTGGAGGCCCCGCTGTCCTCTGATCTTATCGCATCGGAATTTTCGCTTGTTACGTTGTGATAATCATTTGTGAAGTCTGAAGTCACCAGAGCTTGCCACAGATGCCAATATACAAACAATAAACTAAAATGGCGGGCGTCTCTGAAAATAAGACGCACTGCACGCTTTACTGCAGCCAATGGGAGAGCATGTCAGATGTCCGCGGACATCACGCAAGTCGTTTGCCCAATCCCCGTCCTGTCCGCAGAGCGAACAGGGAAGTGTGTCCGCGAAGCGGACACAGATATCACTAATTTTTTTCACTTACATTTTTGTCTTTTTAAAAAGAAACTACTGGACAGATTTACACCAAATAAAAAAAGCACGTCTTCGGGACCAAACCGCCGCTCCTGCTGCAAATTTGGTGTAAATCCGTCCAGCGGTTTGGGCTGTAGGCGTGAGCAAAGTTTTTTCCCATTATGTCTATGGGAAAAAAAAAGTTTTGGGACACCCCCTATAACTTTGCCCCCCCTGGACCAAACCTCACCAAACTTTGCACAGAAATTCAGAGTGGGCCATATACTTTTTTTGCAACGTTTGGTGAGGATTCGTCCAGGGGGAGCGAAGTTATAAGCCGCCCAAAAAGTGCTCTTCCTATGGAAACAGCAACTTAACCATAACTACATGTCCACTACCACGGTTTTGGACCAGGAGTAGCGGCTTGGTCCCGAAAGCGTGCTTTTGCAAATTTGGTGAAAATCCGTCCAGTAGTTTTTTATAAAACGAGCAAAAAATAGGTTAAAAAAAAATTAGTGATATCTATGTTCGGTCCGCGGACATATTCCCTGTTTGCTCCGCGGACAGTGTCCTGATTGGCCAACCGGCTGGCGTCATGTCCGCGGACATTCAACGTGTTCGCTGATTGGACGGCGAAGAGCGTGAAGCACATCAGATTTTTCAGGAATGCCCGACATCTTAAATTTGCGGACGTCCGAGGACAGTGCGGTGAAACTTGGGGGAGAAATGCTATGTGTGTTGGTGTGTAAGACTGTTTGGGGAGGGTGGGGAGTAAGAGATGGGTAATTGTATTTATTTAGGTGGTAGATCTCCTTGTTGTGTTCGATTTGTCCGCGGACAACACGGATGTCCTGAAATGTTCTAAATAAATGAAATGGGGGTGTTCTGAGGACAGTACGTCCATACGTATGGTTCGTAGGCAAGTTGAAAACTGTTCTAAGAACACACACAGTGTACTGATATGATCGAAAATTAAAGAAATGGGTGTATCTTGAGGACGGTATGTCTGTCCGTACTGTTTGCCAGCAAGTTGAAACTGTTCTAAGAAAACATGAAGTGTCCCGGGATGTTCGGTAATAAAGAAAATGGGGGTGTCCTGAGGACGGTATGACTGTCCGTACTGTTCGCAAGCAAGTTGAAACTGTTCTAAGAACACATGGAGTGTCCTGGGATGTTCGTCAATAAACAAAATGGTAGTGTTCTGAGGACGGTATGTCTGTTCGGTTTGCTGGCAAGTTGAAATTGTTCTAATAACAGATGATGTGTGCTAGGATGTTCGTAAATAAATAAAATGGGGGTGTCCTGAGGACGGTATGTTTGTTCGTTTCGTTCGCAGTCAAGTTGAAACTGTTCTTAGAATACATCATGTGTCCTGGGATGTTCGTCAATAAACAAAATGGAGGTGTCCTGAGGACGGTGGATGTTCGTCAATAAACAAAATGGGGGTGTCCTGAGGACGGTATGACTGTTCGTTCTGTTCGCAATCAAGTTGAAACTGTTCTAAGAACACATGAAGTGTCCTGGGATGTTTGTCAATAAACAAAATGGGAGTGTTCTGAGGACACTACATCTGTCCGTATTGTTTGCAAGCAAGCTGAAACTGTTCTAAGAACACTCGCGGTGTCCTGAAATGTAAGGTAGATAAAGGAAATGGGAGTGTCTGAGGACGTGGTCCGTATTGTTCGCTGGCAATTTGAAATTGTTGTAATAACAGATGATGTGTCCTAGGATGTTCGTAAATAAACAAAATGGGGGTGTCCTTAAGAAGGTCTGTCTGTTCGTTTCGTTCGCAGGCAAGTTGAAACTGTTCTAAGAATACATCATGTGTCCTGGGATGTTCTTCAATAAACAAAATGGGGGTGTCCTGAGGACGGTGGATGTTCGTCAATAAACAAAATGGGGGTGTCCTGAGGACGGTATGACGGTTCGTACTGTTCGCAAGCAAGTTGAAACTGTTCTAAGAACACATGAAGTGTCCTGGGATGTTCGCAAGCAAGTGGAAACTGTTCTAAGAACACATGAAGTGTCCTGGGATGTTCGTCAATAAACAAAATGGAGGTGTCCTGAGGACGGTGGATGTTCGTCAATAAACAAAATGGGGGTGTCCTGAGGACGGTATGACTGTTCGTTCTGTTCGCAATCAAGTTGAAACTGTTCTAAGAACACATGAAGTGTCCTGGGATGTTTGTCAATAAACAAAATGGGAGTGTTCTGAGGACACTACATCTGTCCGTATTGTTTGCAAGCAAGCTGAAACTGTTCTAAGAACACTCGCGGTGTCCTGAAATGTAAGGTAGATAAAGGAAATGGGAGTGTCTGAGGACGTGGTCCGTATTGTTCGCTGGCAATTTGAAATTGTTGTAATAACAGATGATGTGTCCTAGGATGTTCGTAAATAAACAAAATGGGGGTGTCCTTAAGAAGGTCTGTCTGTTCGTTTCGTTCGCAGGCAAGTTGAAACTGTTCTAAGAATACATCATGTGTCCTGGGATGTTCTTCAATAAACAAAATGGGGGTGTCCTGAGGACGGTGGATGTTCGTCAATAAACAAAATGGGGGTGTCCTGAGGACGGTATGACTGTTCGTACTGTTCGCAAGCAAGTTGAAACTGTTCTAAGAACACATGAAGTGTCCTGGGATGTTCGCAAGCAAGTGGAAACTGTTCTAAGAACACATGAAGTGTCCTGGGATGTTCGTCAATAAACAAAATGGAGGTGTCCTGAGGACGGTGGATGTTCGTCAATAAACAAAATGGGGGTGTCCTGAGGACGGTATGACTGTTCGTTCTGTTCGCAATCAAGTTGAAACTGTTCTAAGAACACATGAAGTGTCCTGGGATGTTTGTCAATAAACAAAATGGGAGTGTTCTGAGGACACTACATCTGTCCGTATTGTTTGCAAGCAAGCTGAAACTGTTCTAAGAACACTCGCGGTGTCCTGAAATGTAAGGTAGATAAAGGAAATGGGAGTGTCTGAGGACGTGGTCCGTATTGTTCGCTGGCAATTTGAAATTGTTGTAATAACAGATGATGTGTCCTAGGATGTTCGTAAATAAACAAAATGGGGGTGTCCTTAAGAAGGTCTGTCTGTTCGTTTCGTTCGCAGGCAAGTTGAAACTGTTATAAGAATACATCATGTGTCCTGGGATGTTCTTCAATAAACAAAATGGGGGTGTCCTGAGGACGGTGGATGTTCGTCAATAAACAAAATGGGGGTGTCCTGAGGACGGTATGACTGTTCGTACTGTTCGCAAGCAAGTTGAAACTGTTCTAAGAACACATGAAGTGTCCTGGGATGTTCGCAAGCAAGTGGAAACTGTTCTAAGAACACATGAAGTGTCCTGGGATGTTCGTCAATAAACAAAATGGGAGTTTTCTGAGGACGGTACATCTGTCCGCATTGTCCGCAATCAAGCTGAAACTGTCCTAAGAACACTCGCGGTGTCCTGAAATGTTCGTAAATAAACAAAATTGGAGTGTCCTGAGGACGCTGTCCATATTGTTCGCTGGCAAGTTGAATCTGTTCTAAGAACACTCATGTCCGCGGACATTAAAAGTGCCCATATGGCATAGTCAAAATGTTTGACTCTATGGGTGTGATATGCGGCAGTGGTTGTGGCCAGGGCATAGAGTCTTGGGAGCATGGCCATGTCACAAGTGACATATTTTTCAATAAACTGTAAAACAGTGGCATCACTGTCTTGACCAAATTTAGGAGCATCTTTAATCCATAAAAGCATGTGGATATGTGGTGCTCCTCTGGCTTGGTATTCTTTTCTCCAAAAGAAGTGTTGCACTTCTCCGAGGGGAGGAGCAGTTTTATTACAAATAAAGTGTGGCATAGCAATGAAGCGATGGTGAAAATATCTTGAAACATTAACAGGATCTAGAGAACAAAGTTCTCCAGGTGTTAGTATATCTATGTTTGTTTTGTTTTTGTTTGATATGCGTAGGAAATCATGTAAATCTTCCCATGCATATTCTGCACAACTTAATGTAACAAACCAAGTGGGTGGGCCAAGGTTTCTTATCATACAATGTACTCTTTAGTACCACACATATTTGTTAATATATTTGTAATGTTTGATTGTAAAACCTCATCTTTTTGTTACACTTTTTTAAATAATTGTGTAGCTGACATATTTTGAAAGTGGGATCCTGATTTTAATGTGTGTGCAACTCCGTAACATAAAGTTGCTAGTTCACTTTCAAAGAGTAGGTGGAATATATATTCCACATTTTGTCTAAATCTGGGATCTTCGGAATACATCCGTAATGAGCGGTATTGTGATGCTGTGTTTGCCAGTAGGAAAGAGTAGAGGAAAAGCATGTGCTTCTATACTTTTTGCCCATATGCTGATTGGTGATCCTTTTGTTTGACGCATTTGGTACATTTCTAGTGTATCTTCTACGGTGTCATTAGAGTGCAATGGGAGAATTGTATAATGGTCTAAAGTATTGGATATTGTAGCAGGATCTAGGAGCTCAAATTGACCAGCTTCTTGTGTCTCTTGAATTATTTCAGTGGTATCCTTCAAGTTTTCTTCAATATTAATTTCTTTGAAATATTCATTAATGTCTTTTAGATATTGCAAGGCTTGTCTAACTTTATGTAAATCTACCAGTTGACGCCAAATTATTTGGTCTTTTGTAGGTACACCATTTACTAAGATAATTAAAGATTGCTCCATTGGACCTTGCACTCCTAGAGTGTGCACATTTTCTTTTAGATCTAATGGTAAATACACTTCTTTTCCCCGAATACCTTTCACTAATTCAGAGGGAGGTAATTTTATTGTTTTTGGTTGAAGGCGTATTATTGCTTGAAATGGGTGCACTGTTTGAATTATAATGCTCTCATATAAATTGAGTTGTAAGGGTTTTGGTAGTGGAAATAATTCCAAATTATTTGTGATAGCACGTGAAGGAGTTTGGTTGTTGTCAAGTTTTGTAGTGCAGTAACTGCAAAGTATTAAGGGGTCAGTTATTTCATATTTGTTTTCTGCTATAAGGTAGAGAGCTAATTCAAACCATTTAGAATCTTCATTGTCTTCTATTTTTTATGTTAGGTCTACAGTTTTTGTGTTACTTTTATAAAAAGTTCTATGGCAACATACACACACATGGTTTGGTATTTCAGCAGATGTACTTTTAAATTTGAGTATTTCTTTTTTGTATGTGTGTAGTAGAAGGTTGTTATGCATAGAAATGTTGCTAATTTGCTTTAAAGCTGTTTCATTCTGTAAGTGGCTTTCACTTCCAAAATATGTTTTCTAAATATAGTCGATTTATTCAAGTAGGTCTTTTGCTGTGCTATGTAGAAGAATGTTATTTAAATTGGCTAGTGCTAAAACAGGACTTTTAGCATAGTACAATTTTTAGACTAGATTTCATATAGTTGAATGATGTGTTGATACCATTTTGATATAATGGAAGGTGGTTTTGCAAGGAGGTCCTGAAATGCAGGCCAATGAATATCCTTGTAGTCCTGTGTACTTACGCACTGGACAGGTATCCATATTTTGCAGTAGTTTAATTTTCATTTTGACTTTGCCTTTCACATATTGATTGAGGAATTGGCGTAAAGACTTGAAAGATTTTTTGGTAATGTTACACATTGACGTGCATGGCCATTTGTATACTAGACGTTCTGATTCAGTTGAATGGAGAGGTAGTTCTAAGTTTTCTGGTGATATTTTTGTAAGCAGTATTTCTTGTTCCATTATGGCATTATTAACTTTTTCATAACCTCGTCCACTGCTATGTATGACAATTGTATTTGTTTGCTTTTGTTTGTATGCTTCTTCATTAAAGTATGGTTCTGTGTTCGTAGTGTGACTCCATTCACCTCCAGAGATACTTAAGAAGTTATTTCTGTTGACATTTCGTTTATTGAGAAGTCTTTTTTGTAATTTAGTCATTAGTTTTGTTAGTGGTTTCATTTTGTTTAACACTGAAATAAATAACTTTCTTTTGAGAAGGATTGCACTGTCTATCAACGCTTCTAAAATTAATTTCCTACGATAGGTTTTAAGGGTTGAGAATAATTTCGCTCCTGTTTTTATAAGATTTTGAAGGACTTTGTGATGGAACATTTTTGCTAAAATACTTTTTTGGTATGCTTACTTTGCACTATATCAAGATTTATAGGAGCAGTTGTATCTGTAGTGGTAGCTGATTTTTTGTTAATTGTTTTGTGGTTCGTTTTACATTTTGATAGAGGAGGCAAAGTTTCTGTAGTTGAAGCTTGTTTTGTTTCGCTAAATGACTGTATTAGCTGTTTTGTTTTAACTTTTTTTTTACAAATTCTGCTAGAAATGGATGCTTGTTTTGGACACTTCTATTTTCATTTTCTGTGCTTCGTTGCTTTCTACACACTTGATTTTTGGTAGGCATTCTTTAGGGTCTGTTGAAAAAAATAAAGAAGGTATGGGTTGGGGTGTTCTTAATGTATGTGTGCTGTGTGCATGAGTGTCTGAGTAAGATGATAAAGATGTATGTAATGGTGTGTGATTGTGCATTGGGCAACTACAACTAGTTGGGATGGGTATTCTTGAATTCATGTGCTACTAACCTGGGGTTCAGATGACAGTAGAAAGTAAGCTGGTGGTGTGGCGAAGTAGAAATAGTAAATCTAATGGTATACAATTAAAACAGTTGTTTGTTCTATAACCTCTAGGGGCTGAGTTGGGTCATTTGTGTGTCGAAAAATATGAAATTGTGCGCCGTTCTGCCTGTAAATCTCTGTTTAAGAAATGGGTATTTGTTGACAGAATGGTGCACAATCTCTATTATTAGGCACAGAAATAGCATGAATTAACCTTATAGTGTGCTTGAATAATAGTACAACTAATATGGTGGTATTCAACTTACTTTTTTTCAGAAATGAGCAGGTTTCTTTTTAGTTGTTCTTTGTACTTCAAATTCGGCTGCTTCTTTTCAGGAGAATGGTCTTCTCTGCAATTGTAAAGGGAACAAATTAGTAATTTTGTTTGTATATAGCACTGTTTTTAATTTAGACATTGATTTTTTTAATTAACATGGACCCTCAGTGCCTTCCTCAAAATCATGAAAACTATCTTATTCACATAAGATGTGTCGCACCAGTTGAATACATATCATATGTTCTTAATGCATAAACTGTATTGTAATGACTAACTGTACCAACCAAAATATCATTTGTATGCCTTGTGGAATTCATAATGTATCACTGAATACCACTATTTCTGTAACTAAGCTCTTGTAAGTAACAGCGCCTCAATGCCATGGGCTGCTTGCGCAGTATATAAATATAAGTAAATAAATGTTTATGTTGTTGTAGAAGTATTGTTGTTTGATATTTGAACATATGTTAACTCTTCATATTGCACTTTAAATATGTTAGTTCAACATGCTTTGAAAATGTGTGTGTAAAAAGAAATTAAATAGCAGATAGGTTTGGAAGTGACAGTTGATTTTATGAGATGGAAAAAATGACAGTAAATTCGTTTTATAGATTATAAAAGATAAAAGTCAGTTAATCTGTTTATATGAATCTATACGAATTGTAGAGATACAGAAAATATGCATACCTGTAGTGTGTGTTCATGCATATGGATATGCATGCAGCTGCAAGTAGAAATCTTGGAGACTTGTACAGTATTTCGGGTAGAATGTGCTTTCCAATGATATGACACTTGTACTCAGAGAGAATAACAGTACATTTAAAGTGCTGATCTACGATGATGCAGTTAGATGTAGAGGTCTTGGATGTGATTGGTGGATGTTCATCTGACTGCTATATCCAATGAGGGAATGGCACAGAAAGTGAAATGGAAATGGTAGAAGGACTGTCCATGTTACGATATGTCCGCAGACATGGCGGTAGTCAGCGGACATCGGGTGTTACATCTGGGGATTTTGGGTTGGGGGGCCATGCAAATGAGAATGAGCAGAGAAAGGGATTGATTGGTCAGGAAAGTTTAGTGGGTGTGTTGTGCCAGGAGAGAGTTTCTCAGATACTCTTTTTGCTGAGAGAACAGATATCTATGGTTGTGTGTTTCAGAAAACAGATTGTTTGGATTTTGGGAGACTCGGTACATTGGTTGATGGTGCATGCAGAAAGCTGTGGAGTAGCTGTAGATCTTGGATTCCCACATGTGGAAGTGCACTGGCATGGAGTACGTGGAATGAAGTGGTTGGACTTGCTACCTCTCTGTGCTACTTTGGAGACAGAGCAACATCCAGACATAATTGTAATTCATTGTGGAGGGAACAGTTTAGGACATGGGTCTGGAATTTCTTTGCAATTTGCAATGAAAGAAGGACTTCGGAAGGTCATGGACATGTTTCCAAATTCTCAAGTAATTTTTTCACGGATTGCGCAGAGACAAATGTGGCTTCGTTCTTCTTCATTTGGTCCACAAATGGAGAAAGCAAGGCGCAATGTCAATAAGGCTGTTTGTGCCTTTCTAAGAGATTTTGGCATGTCCTCTTTTCACAATGAAAATATTATGTTTCATAGTACATACATTTTTCGCAGAGATGGAGTCCATCTTACTTATGCTGGCAATCAGATTTTTCTGAGAAATTTACAAAATGCATTGCAACCTTTTTTGGAATTACAGCATCCATTTTGTAGTAGGTGTTGAGCATTTCACATGTTTCAAACACAAACAAACACCACCAAAAGGCTCTTTTCAGAGCCACCACTTCCTCCCAGATAAAACTGCAATGGTTATGATAGGGCAGCACCCCAAAATTTTAGATGTCCGTGGACTTCTAAAAAATACACAGGGCCCTGCTTCATTTATTTTCACTTCTATTTTTTAACTGTGAAAGGCGGCTCTGAAAAGAGACTTTTTTTTAATTTTTGTTGTTTTATTTTTTTTGTTTTTTTTATACAAGACACACTAGGAGAGGAGGTGAAAGCAGGGTAGGGGGGACACCAACCACGGGGATAAGAAAGGGCGAGCTGAGAGAGCAAGATGCAGAGTGGGTTTTACTTGGGTAGTGAGCAAATCTTCTCGTGCTCTGAGACGATAGCCTCAAAAGCACTACGAAGTCTCTCCCCCCTGCACAGTACTGCGTCGCAGTACATACACAAAACTGTGACCCTCGAAAGGTAAGGGTCATCAGTATTGCGTATGGCCTGTGAGGCAGCTTGAGGAATACGCTGTCCCACAGGAGTGTTCCTTGTGGTGACAGGATCAGAAATGGAGGATGAAGTAGAGGAAGTCAACCTGCTATGCTCCTCACAAGGTACAACCTTCAACCTTGCAAATGGCCCCAGTGTGGAATGACTTTAGGTGTCGCTCCATGGTAGTTGTCCCAAAGCTGTATGAACCATGCCTCCCGCGACTGAGTACCATTTTGCACTCATTGCAGGTGACTTGGTTCGCACGCGCCTTAGGACTATTACCACGAATGGTAAATAACCGCCACACCCAAAACTCACGCCGAGTGCTGGTAGTAGGGACTTCCACTACCTCATTCTCGTCATCCTCTTCATCCTCCTGTGCATCCTCACTTCTGTTCCCCTCTTCAGGCCCTTGGGGAGGTGGTGGAGGGGGTGGGGGTGGTGCTGAGGCAGATGCAGCAACAGGTGGCATGAGTGGAGCCATGTAAGCCATCAGCTTGGAGATGAAAATCTGCAAATTGGCAGCAAAATTCTCTGTGTTCTGTAGGATAGCCAGAAACACAATGAGAATAAGCTCTAGGGCGTGGTCTTTTATAGGGGTGCTTGTGCGTGGTTCGCCGACATGCGCGTTGTCCGCGGACAGACAAACAGAAAAAAGGGTTCAAAAGTCACAAAAAGTATGTAGAAACTCAGGATTACTATGCAGGACTTATTCTATAGTGAGTTTTTATTGAAAAATATTGTAGATTACTTGAAAATGTAGTTTTAAATTGTCCGGGGACACGTGTTTGCAATCAGAACATACGCTCATCGTGGGCGTGGTCACATGATAGGTTCGCGAACATGTTCGCTAAGGGAGCGGGTATCTGCAGGACACCAAATGCACTGAAACTGTTTTACGCATGCGCGTTGGTGTTCTACGGAGACTGTTCTGGTCTGGACAGGCCTTTGTTCTTAGAACAGTTTCAACTTGTAAAGGAAAAAAGAGGGAGACAGACATGTGATGTCATCAATGACATTTGTGATGTCATCTTTGATGTCGTGGGAGTTAGTCTTAGCAGTGAACGGTGGTGGCGCGAGTTATGGTTGCTTAGCTTACCATAACTGGCGAATTTCAGGGGTTTTTCGGTTTTACTTGGAACCATAACGTCCCTTTAACAAAGTTTTTTCATTGAATTTCATAGGTTTTTAGTAGCGCAACTTAACCATAACGTCCCTTTAACAACGTTTTTTTACTGAATATATATATATATATATATACATATATATATATATATATATATCAGACATGGACGCAGTAGCGTCCATGTAGTTATGGTTAAGTTGGTGTTTCCATAGGAAGAGCACTTTTTGGGTGGCTTATAACTTCGCTCCCTCTGGACGAATCCTCACCAAACTTTGCAAAAAAAGTATATGGCCCAGTCTGAATTGTTATGCAGTTTGGAGAGGTTTGGTCCAGGGGGGGCAAAGTTATAGGGGGGTCCCTAAACTTTTGTTTTTTCCTATAGAGATAATGGGAAAAAACTGGGCACGGCTACAGCCCGAACCGCTGGACGGATTTACACCAAATTGGACGGACTTCCCTGTTCGTTCCGCGGACAGCGCCCCGATTGGCCCATGGGCTTGCGTCATGTCCGCGGACATGCGACGTGTTCGCTGATTGGACGGCGTGGGGCGTGGAGCGCGTCAGATTTTCTGTGGCGCCCGCCATCTTGTATTCGCCGTCGACCGCGTACAGCGCGGTGAAACTTGGATTAAAAATTGTATTTAGTGGAGTGTGTTGGTGTGTAAAAGTGTTTGGGGAGGGTGGGGGAGTATGAGATAGGTTCAATATTTTGTTTTTTTATGTGCTATACGCTTTTGTTGTGTTCGATTTGTCTGCGGAGAACACGGCTGTTCTGACATTTTGTAAATAAACTAAATGGTGGGGTGTTCAGAGGACGGAGTATGTGTCCTTTTTGTTCGCAAGGAAGGTAAAATTGAGCTAAAAACACTCGCGGTGTATTTAAATGTTCGTAAATACAGAAACTGGGGGTGTCCTGAGGACGCTGTCCGTATTGTAATCTGTCAAGTTGAATGTGTTCTAAGAACACTCACAGTGTCCCGAAATGGTTGCAATTACACAAAATGGGGGTGTTCTGAGAACGTTGTTTGTATTGTTCGTTGTCAGGTTGAAAGTGTTCTACGAAACCCTCCTTTTGTCCGATGATAGTACAATTTCCTATGGGCCTCACCCGACTTTTTGTCCACTAAAGAAACGATAAATCAGGCTGGTGTGCGCCGACATTATGTGATAATCCTATGACTGGCGCTATTGACCTGGCTGACTTGCTTTTGCGACACTAAATCATATCTCCCGCCCCTAAGCCTGACATTATGAAAGCATTCATATTCCCCGCCTCTCTCCGTGACATTACAGGGTGCGCCATCAAATGCGCCCAGTCGTCTCCAGTCCTACGCAACTTTACACAGAACCCGGAAGACAACACACATTATGTCACAACACAGCGTGCCACAATTCGGAATATGAAACTGTGATTTAAAAGCAAACAGCAAGATTGTAAATTTTGTAAAGTACATTTATTTGACATCAAATGTTTAGAGAATATTCAGCGATTTGCATTTGTCTTTGTTGTCGATCCGCAAAAGTTCATGTTGAGCCACGCGATGTTCCTTTGCGGTACAGAGGGTGTTAGATCAGCTTAGAACACAGTGCGCCACAATTCGGAATATGAAACTGTGGTTTAAAAGTAAACAGCAGGATTGTACATTTGGCAAAGTACATTTATTTCACATGAAATGTTTAGTGAATATTCAGCGATTTGCAATTGTCTCTGCTGTCGATCAGCAAAAGTTTATTTTGAGCCACGCGCTGTTCCTTTGCGGTAGATAGGCTGTTGGTTTATGATAAAAGCAGTAAATGGTTGCACTGATAATCGGAAGGTTGCTCCAACAACGAGGCATTAGACCACCATAAAGGTTGGTATGTTGCTTCTAGCCGCTAGTACTGCATAAGGGCATATTGGTCCTTGGCGATTGTCCCATAAAATGGTGAGGGTCATGAAGTTGCTTACATGGAGCTGCACCTGGCAGTTGAAAAATTCATCCGCTGGAGTCTGAAAATCGTGACATTGGCAAAATGGGCCAACATACCTGTTTTAAAAAACATAAATTAGTCTCACCAGCTGATCTTTATTAAAAATATTCATTTTATTTATTAGGGCGTGAAACTATTTGCTAGCGAAGATAGTGCAACAGAGTATGTTAATAATAAAATAATAACATTTTTGCATTTATATAGCACTAAGAACCGTCAGGTATCTCAGCGCTGCTTATTATTACCCACGGTGTGTGGTGCTCATGTATCGACCACGGAAGGATGAAAGGCTGAGTTTGGCCGTGCTGGGATTCGAACCTGCGTTAGCAAGCTGTGCACGGATGTCAAAGTGAGCGCTCTACTCGCTGTGCCACTTGACCGGCTACAGTGAAGTGGCACAGCGAGTAAAGTGCTTGACCGGCTACAGACCAGTTAAATTATTTCTATTAACCCACCCTGTGTCGTCTGCCTTTTTCAGAGCCCTCTAAACGACAGGGGATCAATTCGGCAGTGATGGTGCGCGGTAGAAAACAATATGCACATTGAACGAACAAGTACAACTTGACCGGGCTTTAATGCCATGCTATTGTTATTATATTCCGGTATAAAATAATCTAAAGGGTTACTTACATTATAATTGCATTTTCCATTGCCAAGTGTAGTGCAGTCCCAAAATACGACTCCGCGTGTGCCAACGATCTTTCTCAAAGTGATATAATATACAAAAGTGGTTTCATTTCAGAAATTTCATCTTTATCGTGTCTTACGTTTTTGCTACACTTCTTCAAAAGAAGTCTTTCAGCACAATCTCGGTCTGTCAAGGTAAAAAAAAAATAGAACCTTATACTGGGAGTCGTGGGCCTCTCCGGGCCGCGAGAAAAAAATGGAAGCAGCTGACCTTCACTGTGAACGAGCATAAATGCTTACTTTGCAACATTCTGTGTAAAGCCATCTGTGAGAACCTGCTGTTTACACTACATCTTTGTATATTGTTTGCGTGCTAATAAAAAAAGTTTGTTTAAGGGACGTTATGGTTCCAAGTAAAGCCGAAAAACCCCTGAAATTCGCCAGTTATGGTAAGCTAAGCAACCATAACTCGCGCCACCATCGTGCACTGCTAAGACTAACACTACGGACATCAAAGATGACATCGCAAATGTCATTGATGACATCACTGATGACATCACATGTGCATTTACTTTTCATGAAATTTGTGTACTAGGGATTTTTATTATAATGTTGCAAAAAAAGTGTCAAGGATCATTGCAATAAATATCATATCGTAATTAGTGCTTTGAACGATGCATTGATATAAAGAGCATTGTATTATGGGGTTCTATCTAGTATACTGAGCTACTAATGGAGAAACATAGCACTGTGTGCAGCGTACAAGATGAAAGTATAATATTTGTAATGTTAACATGTTGAATAATGAAATGATAATTGTTCTGAAATGTTCGAAAACAAACAAAATGGGGGTGTTCTGAGGACGTTCTTCGTATTGTGTGACTGCTTAGCTGTATGCAATGAGGGAATGGCACAGAGAGTAAAGTGGAAATAGTAGAAGGGGTGTCGAAGAGTTACGCGGTCCGCGGACACCGCGGGTGTCTGTGGACAGGGCGTGCTACATCTGGGGTTTTCCAGCAAATCCAACATGGAAAGAAGATTGTACGGATTAGCCAATCAAATGTTGAGGTTGTGGATTTGTGTTGAAAGAGACTGTGTGTGGTGAAGATGGCAGAAGTAGAGAAAGTCAGGGTGTTGGTGCTTGGAGATATGTTTGTGCATGGTTTACAACAGTACGCTCGATGCAGGCATGTTGAATAGAACTTTGATGTGAAAGGAGTGGAGGCGGTGTGGAGCACTGTGCCTGATTGCAATGAACAGGGAATTGTACAAGTTTGTGAGGATATGGCCACGATGAACAGTCTGCATGTGGTAGTTTTGCACTATGGTGCTTTCCATTTGGGCAACGTCAGTGCCCCTACTTTGTTGGCTGATTTGGAACGCTTGGTTCAAGCCGTAATGAAGATCCTTCCAAATGCGAAAGTAATTTTTTCTGGATTACTACCTAGGGCAATATGGGACAATAGTTCCGTTTTTTGTCCTCAGCAAAACATTGCTAGGTGTGTTATCAACCGAGGCATGTATGCCTTCATGCTTAGAGCTGGTATGTTCTTCTGTAATAATGAGAATATTGATGCCAGTAATACTGTTAATTTTAAAGAAGATGGCATCTCTTTATCTTTTATGGGAAATGCCTTTCTATTTTGGAATGTAAGGGTTGCTTTGGAGAAGGTTATGTGAAGATTTTAGGAGTAAAGTAAGAAGAAAAAACAAGAAAAAAAATACAAAATAACAGGTGTCTGTCAAGCATCTGTAAAAAAACAAAAAAAACAGCTCTTTTCAGAGCCAACTTCAAAGGGGAAATGGGGCACACTATTTAAATTTACATTCACCACGCTCAGATTCTCGATATGTCCGCGGACATGGCGGTAGTCCGCGGACATCAAAATCACTACGTGGGGGTTCAGTATGTTCTATGTTACATGTATATGAAGTCAGGGATATTATGGTTAAGTTGTGCTACTAAAAACCTATGAAATTCAGTGAAAAAACTTTGTTAAAGGGACGTTATGGTTAAGTTGCGCTACTAAAAACCTATGAAATTCAGTAAAAAAACGTTGTTAAAAGGACGTTATGGTTCAAAGTAAAACCGAAAAACCCCTGAAATTCGGCAGTTATGGTAAGATAAGCAACTATAACTCGCGCCACCGTGCACTGCTAACACTAACACCCAGGACATCAAAGATAACATCACAAATGTCATTGATGACATCACTGATGACATCACATGTCTGGCTCTCCCTTTTTTCCCTTTACTGACATATCTAGGCCACATAGTTTTCTTCAGTAACAGTCAGGAAGTAAAAATTGAAAAGGTACTATATTTGTAGACTTAGGGTCAAGTCACATCATATGAAACATATACATGGCAGAAGACACAGGCTTGAAAGAGAGCAATCCTTTCTGTGCATGAAGATAATCATTAGGGTTATCAGCACTTTCTCATAGTTTTATTTTTATTACTCTACCTTCCCTGTATATGCTCATATTTGTATACATTGTACTCACTCTCCTTTCCTTTGGGTGCAGTCACATCATGTGATACACATACATATGGTAAGTAGCAGCTTTGAAACAGAGCAATAGTTTCTCTGCATGAAGACAATCAGTTAGGTTATGAACTCTTTCTGCTACTACTTCTGCTTTTTTGTTTACTTCACTGTCCCTGTATATACTGATATTTGTATGTGTTGTTGTCTCTTTGTGTTCTGTCTGTAATAATTATGTATTAAGTGGGTTTTACATGTTTCACAGTACGGAAAACTCTAATAAGAAAGCAGTTATCATTTCACTATTCAACATGACAAGATTATGAATATTGCACCTTCATCATGTATGCTGCACACACTGGCTATGTTTCTGCATGTGTAGCTTAGTATACTGTATAGAACTTCATAACAGAATGCTATTTATATCAATGCATTGATTAATGCACTAATTAGCTCATGATATTTATCCCAATGATCCTTGACAGTTTTTGGTCAGCATTATAAGAATCCCTTGTACAGAGTTTTCATGAAAAGTAAATGCACATGTGATGTCATCAGTGATGTCATCAATGACATTTGTGATGTCATCTTTGATGTCCTGGGTGTTAGTGTTAGCAGTGCACGGTGGTGCGAGTTATGGTTGCTTATCTTACCATAACTGCCGAATTTCAGGGGTTTTTCTGTTTTACTTTGAACCATAACGTCCCTTTAACAACGTTTTTTTTACTGAATTTCATAGGTTTTTCATAGTGCAACTTAACCATAACGTCCCTTTAACAAAGTTTTTTCACTGAAAAAAAAAAAAATATATATATATATATATATAGTTAGGCATTACACCAACCCAGGAACCTTAGTAAATAAAGATTGTTAAACTAACATCTTTGAGTCTATGGGCCTCATTACACGGATGGCAGTAAGGGTTTACCGGTACCGGTATTTTACTGGTACCGGTAAATACTTACCGCCTTACTACGAGGTCCCTTTGCGGGTTGGGGAATTTAACGCCTGCTTTTTGCAGGAGTTAAAAACCAACCCGCAAAGGGACCAGGGAACTAATTACGGTACCGCAATTTGCGGTACCGTAATTAGCGCCTTCCCCATTCCCATAGAGCCCTATGGGGCAAAAATGGGAATGGGGAAGGGCAATGGTGGAAGGGGGAATTACCGCCCCGCCAACTTTGGAATAGGGCGGTAATTCCCCTTTCCACCAAGGCGGTGCCGGTATTTTACCGGCATGAACCATGGCGCTAATGGCGCCATGGTTCACCGCCATCCGTGTAATGAGGCCCTATGTCTCTCTTCATAACATTCCACTCTCACACAGCACAAAGAGATATTCAGTGTTTGATCCCTGTTTGGACTATACTCCCCAAGTATGTGTCAAGCTGGACCCTTGCATTGAGCGGTTCCATGGCTAATGCATAATGGAGCAGTGATAGCGGGAAGCCTTGGAGCGTGCCAGAGTGCAGGGAAAAAGGAGCCGATGTGTATCCACTGACGCCTGTGGATTCCGATATTGGAGTTGCACAATATCTAAGAAGTATCCCTTAATGCCAAAAGTCCAAAGCATCGAAAACATATAATCCCACCTAACTTTATTGAATGCCTTTTTGCTATTGAAGGATAGCATTAAGTCATCCTGGTGAGCCTCACTGGTGATTATGTTCAACAGTTGTCTCATATTATCACATGAGTGCCTATTGTGTATGAAACCTGTCTGGTCTGAATGGACCAGTTTGGGTAGAATGGGCTCCAGACGTCATGCCAAACATTATTTTTCAATCCATATTAATAGGAGATATCGGCCTATATGCAGTGCACTCTGTAGGGTCTTTGCCAGTTTTAGGGAAAACTACTATGTTGGCCATAAGCATTGAATTTGTAAGACAGCCTTAGGCATAGGTACCAATTTTTCTGCCAGAGCTTTATAGAGATCAATCGGGAGACCTTCTGGGCTGGTGGCCTTCCCCTTTGCCAACTCTGCCACAGCAGCCACTCCCTCATCTTCAGCAATCGGATCATTCAGCAGGAGCAAATCTGCCGAAGTGATCAGTAAACTGAGCCTGCACCGAATGTTAAGGGTCCTGCCATCTTCAGACGCAGGCAGAGTGGCATGCATATTGTTTCCCGGAAACTTCAATGAAGTGGTAATTGATCGCCGAGATACCCAAAAGCAGTACTCCGGGCCTTGTTTTAATGTTATCAATGAGCTGTGCTCCCTGACGTCCCCTCAACAGGATTGGCATCGGGCACAGAGGTTGATTGCCGTCTTCAAAAAAAGGCTGAGCACATTTAGAAAAAAATGTCTGCGATTTGGCCCTATTTACAGTTTTAAGCTCCCTTCAAAGCTGTTTGATTTTTCCCAGGAGAGAGTGTTCTTAAGAGACTTTATGTACTCTTTCTAAGTTCAATCGTTGTTCCTGTAGTAGTTTTCACATTGCTTCCAATTTTTCAGCGTGTACTCCCATCTAGTGATTTATTGTCCCCTAAAAAAGGCTTTCAATGCATCCCAACATCTCAGAGTTGTAAAACCTTCAGTCAGGTTTTCCTCCCAAAAGACGTCAGTGTGTTCTGCCAAATATTTGTCAGAATCAGGGACCTGCAAGCTTGCTAGCTTCAGCCTCCAATGGAGGGGCCTGTTGGTGTACAGTCGGAAGGGAAACTCGAGGAACCACTGGCGCATGATCTGAGCTTGAAATGGTTAGGCTATCGCAAAGATTTACCATGGACATCATAGTAGAGACCATCAACCAATAACCCAGTTGCACGTAGCTCCCATGGTGATGTGAGTAAATGAGAAACCCTGCCGCTGGAGATGGAGCGCTATTCAAGCATCTCGCAACTGGAGCTCATACATTGAAAGCAGGACAGTCCTTGTTGTTTTTTGGAAGCACAGTCGAGACAGCCCCCTCCTATGAATGTAAGCGGCATATGTTGAGAAAACATGTGAACAAAACCCTGTACTATCTCCTGTGGGACTGTAAATGTTTAAAAAGGTGACACACTGCTGGAATACCGCTCCTCTAACAAGTAAATATCGCCCATCCCGGTCAGCCACCTTGTCTATAAAGGTGAAGGGTATGCACTTTTGACTCAAAATGGAGACCCGCTTTTACATGTGAAAGTTGCGTGAAAAGTTTGCCCAACTTAACCACATACTAGTTTCCCCGATTCAGTACTGTCTCGGTGGGTTTCGTGAAGAAAGGACACATCCCTACGCTCATACTGCAGAAGGTTCAACAATCTAGGCTGCTTACTGGGGTCACTAAGACCCTGTATGTTCAGGGTAATATTTCTCATGGGAGTCATCCCTCCGAGTGAAGTAGATGTGGTCCCCAAAGTGCACTAAATGACTTCCCAGTAGATTGAGGCACTGGTCTTGAACACTCAGTAGGTCTGTTATTGCCAATATAGCCATTGCAGTAAACCCTCCGCAGTGATATATATTCTGTAACACATCACCCCAGCTGTTACAGCTTCCAGTGTACAGAGCTACAGTCATATACTTCCCAATGTGCCTGAAAAGAAAAACACCCCAAAACCCCCAACAGAGAAAGAGCAACGTAAAGAACGATGAAACATTGAGCTCCCAAGCCAGGAGCTCAATAAGAGTATAGTGCATCCAATGCAGGACATACCGACGAACTCTAAGTGATTCGGTCGTCGTCTCCCAATCAACAGTGACCAATAGAAAGAAACGTCCCAATAGACCACATTCGGTGGATAGAATGGGCCACCTATATCAATAACATATATACAGATTGTGCCAATGGCTTGCATAATGTTCACATTTACCAAGCATCATCAGTAGCCGAGCATGCTTGACAAACATTTGAATTTGAGCACCCTGCCCCAAGACACAAGACATTTATGTCTTTAAGCTCCTTCGCCACGTCCTGAACTGTCAAATTCGTCTCCTGAGTTTGCTGATTCAGGGTCTTCATTTCTGCCAATATTGCTTGGAACTGTGCAGCGGTATCCATGTCGTGCTGTCTGGTCACGGGCTTAGCTGTACTATGGGACTGCATCCAGCACCCTCGTGAACTGGTAGTGCTGCGCCTCAGCAACAGTGCAGACCTTACCTGTGTTCCCACCTTTAATGCCACTAGCTGGACTTTGGGTTGGTCTCTCCATGTTAGGGTAGTCGAGTACCTTATCCGCTGTGATCTTCCGAACACTGCATACAATATGGACAAAGGACGACAACTCCAGGTCTCTGCCGCTCATCAGGAGTCAGGAGGCAACCACTCTCATGGAAGTGCCTCACGAGCTCGGGGCAAACCACCTCTGGGAGGGTCTGGCACACCTCGGTCGCGCCACCTTCATCTCCAGTGGGCCATGTTGAGCATGGCCGCCGCGGCCTCTCAGTGATACATAGGAGTACAGCTCTTTACCAACATGCTCCGGTCTTCATACTTTGTGAAAACATGCTGCAGGTAATACCAACGCTAGGCCACTGATTACAATGTTTGCAAGCGGTGTAAGCAAGGCATAATAGAAGTTATGGCTTTGTCTTCACAGAGCTTCACGCCAGTGCGGCCATCTTGCTCGGGCACTTGAGCGCCCCTTGGGAAGCATTGAGTTTGAGGAAATAACAGATGAGATTAGAGAATAAACACGTTCAAGGATCTTAGAAAGATAAGGAAGAAGGGCCTTTGGGCGGAAATTACAAGGAAAAGAAGGTTCAGGGAGGGCTTTTTAAGGATTGGAAAAATAGTGGCATGTTTGAACAGAGAAGGAAAAATAGAGGTTGACAGAGGTATTGAACAGAGCAGGAAGAAAGGGAAGAAGAAAAGGATAGACTTCCAGAATTAAAGTACATGGAACCGGATAGAGAGGCAGAAATTCAGTGTGCCTTAGCCAGCAGAGCAGCAGTATCAGAGTCAGAGAGAGAGGTGCAAGAAGACAGAGACGCTGATGGTAGTGGCGTAACAGAGGAATAGTTGGAAGATGAAGAGAGCAAAATAGCGTTACAGAGAAGAGTGACCTTAGAGGAGAAATACAGGGCCAAGTCGTCTGCAGAAAGGGAAGAAGAAAGACTAGGATCAGTAAAAAGGGTGAGGGGTGGATACGAGTTTGGAGGAGATGATGAATATGAAAAGAATATGAAGGAAGGAGGTCTGAGAAGTATGATTATTTGACAGAGAGAAGAGCAGTATCGAAAGATGTTGTTTGCCCAGAAGGCATTATGATGCTTTAGTGAAAGAACTCTTGCTAAATAGCCAGATTATCATCTAAATAAAAAACTCTTGAAGTTATTCCTAATCGATAGACTAATTGTTTCATTCCTTTAAGTTTAGAGAAGGTTATTTCTCAGTTTATGGTAGAGTACAGAAAAAGCTTAACCTTCCACCTTAGCCTTTTTAAAGTTTGGAATGATAAACACACAGGAACGCTGGGGCCTAAGCCGCCTTGCTGGATGGTAGCAGTGGGTTTCTGAGACAAAAGGGTTCTGTTCCCATAATTGGATTTATACAATAGACTCGTGGCCTTGTAGATAACACACTGTTTGACAGGCAGCCATCACAGTGATGCCAGTCCTAGTGAGACATGATTGAACGTATTTAATTCAATCCCAGGCAAACCAGGAAAATGTGATGATTGATGGCGTCGAACCTTTTGTACAATTCTGACAGGATCAGTGCACCTG
Source organism: Ambystoma mexicanum (assembly GCF_040938575.1). Lineage (NCBI taxonomy): Eukaryota > Metazoa > Chordata > Amphibia > Caudata > Ambystomatidae > Ambystoma > Ambystoma mexicanum. The sequence continues at coordinate 762,952,889 of NC_090941.1, forward strand.
CGATATCCGTCTCCATTTTATCCAGATTAGAGGCTGTAACCAGTTCTGTACTGAAGTTGGGTCTAAAGTCTGAGTGATGGCAGGATCTTGCAGCTCAGAATGTTGCACAAATGAATTGAAATTTGGACATCACTATCCAGACTAAAAAGATGTCCATGAGCTCTTTGAGTCTTGTATTTGATGACAGATGAGAAATGTTGTGGTCTGAGGCTTTCATCATGATGAGGGTTTCAGCAGTTTTGTAATTAAGTAGTTTGTAATGACCTCTTGTGTAACCCATTTTAACTGACAAACGCGTATTCGTTGTTTCTCTGGTCCCTCCCTTGGGGAAAGTATGGCCACATTAACAGAATATTGGATTCCATAGTAATGCGACCATGGGTTTCTTAAGAGGTGTAATATGTTGGTGGTAGAGATGGAGGAACTATCCGATCAAGCACTTCACCAGTTTGGTGATTGGAGGCTAAAATCAATGCATTGAGTCCCAGCTCCTCCAGTGATTCACGCAGATGCAAAGCCTGGGGATCAGTTCATTCATCAAACCAATAGTTTATCCTGTTTATTAGTGATAATCAATGCCATGTTACTGACCTGCTCTTGCAAATCACCTCTGCACTTTAAGACTGGCCAACAAATATTTGCCAGCAGGGCAGTAAGGACGGTTTGGCGGGCAACATGCTCTAGTAGAGGACATCTCTTGAGAAAAAGGTGAATAATGTCTAGGCCCTGCTACTTTTGCAGCAGCGTTACCAATCCACTAGCTCAGCACTAGGTTTATTGCAAGAAGTGTGGGTTATTGCATTTCACACCCCCTGCCTTTTTTTCCAGTCCTGTTTGTTCATCTTCCTGAATACCACTGCCACTTTTATAATGGAAACTGACTTGTCACCCACATACATTCATGCAAGGTCCTCCAGTATGACTTGTCTTTGGTCTAGATACAGACAACAATTCCACATATGCCTTGCATGTGCACTGTGCTTTATGAAATGTTTGGAACAAGCCTCCACTCAGTGGAACATTAGTTCATTATGGTCTCCATTTCAATCAAACAGCCTATACGAGCTTTGCAGATCAAGATAGGACACAAGGGTGCTAATCAATTTGAACATTCAAAAATGTATTCTTCAATTTATGTTCTTAAATAGTTCATTTAATGCCGTCCTCCGAGGAACATGCTCATGATGAAAATAAGAGAAAAGAAAACCTTAGTTGACACACATAATGAAGCAATTGCAGAATGAGTTCCTTTAGTAGACAAAATCCAAACAGGATAGTGTTCCGCAAACAATTATCATATATTTCCTTCTTTTTCAAACAAACCGGGCATGGCGAGAGGGAAAACCAAATAAGTGTGCAATAATGGGAGATGAGAAAGAAGTCTGCATTTTAAAACTTTGGTGAAGAAAAACATTGCCAAGCAATACAAGTCAATGTGCTAGATTATGATTTGGAATTCCACTGAAAACATTTGGGGCCTGATTTACAAAAATGCTTCCAATGGGATTTAAACATGTTTGTAAATCACCCCCTTAGTATCAAAGCTTCAAATTTTACTAAACAAGAAATATATTTGTGACCCCATATCTCAATGGAATATAAAAGCATGGATCGTATTTTTGCTGTATACATTAGTAGTATGGCATGAGCAGAATAGACAACATTCCTCCCTATAAAGGCACTATTCGTATTAGCTGATACCAGGCACTTAGTTTTTATAGCTAGCCAGTGTTTTTCCCAGGATAGTTTGTTATTAAGTTCAATTCCCAAATACTTGTAGTTATACACTTGTTCTAGGGGAGTATTATTCATAGTCCACACATGTTTTTTGGGATTGGACTTTACCGAAAATACCATTATTTTGCTTTTATCAATGTTTATTTTGAGGCCATTTTTATTAGAGTATGCTGCCAAGGCATCCAACATGCTCTGAAGGCCAACTGGTGTATAATCAAGCAAAATAAGGTCGTCCGCATAGGCTAACCATCCAACGGAAGATGAGCCTACCTTTGCGGGTAAGTACCAAGATTCATAAACGCTTGGACTATATCTGACAGATAGAGGTTGAACAGGGTTGCTGACGCTATGTATCCCTGCTTAACTTCACAGCTGGTAGGTATACTGGTAGGCAACTTCCCCTTTTGCATCAAGATGGATCCTTACAGAAGTATTAGAATATAAGGACCTGGAACACTCTTTTATGGAGGTGTGTTCTGGGTCTCCCCTCCTGTGCCACATATTCATGATCAGATATAAATTAGGTTTCGTTTTTATGCAACCCATAGTTAACTGGAGAATGTTATCACTATATGGTAAGGTTCGTAGTCCCTTATATAGCTGTGTGTACATTCATGTTAAAAGTGTGCTTATTAATATATCCCCTACTGTACTTGATGAAAGGGCTATACGTTGCCAGACTTGTGTACAGTATGCTGATATTACCCTGAATTTATGTCTGGTGAACCCTGAGTCTGCAAAAAAGAAATGTTGGTAGGCAGACTGTTGTCATACTGAAAATATAGTTTATTTAAGCAGCTGAATATGGTAGAAAAGAGAGAGGGAATTGTTCCAAAGTATTTGCTTAAATTCCTGGAAGCTACCTAGAGGAAACATTTCATGAGGATCTGCTTGAATCTTTTCCCCAGATATGGGATCATTGGTGCTCAAAGAAACCTCCCAAGGGGTGATCCAGGGTGTGGATTATGTGAATCAGCGCCACCGGTATCCTTGGGACATCTTCTTCTATTCTGTCTTTATTTAACGAAAATAAGAGGAAAATATTTTAGTCACTTTCTACATAACTTTTCTGGATTTGTGGAGGCTGATTTCTGGGCCTGCTTTTAAGTTTGTACAGTGATTTCATTAATACTGGCAACTTCAAACGTGCTTTATTTGTTTCCAAAAAATCAACTAAGATTGGGACATTTGTAAACGTTTTTTAATTTGAAAATCTGTTTTATAGATTAATGATTGCCGTTTTAAATTTGTGTAAGGGTTGTGTCAAAACCAATTTATACAAAAAGAAACTTTGACAGATTTTGGATGTTTGTCTAGACCAACTCATTTACAAACCACATCAAAGTGTTTGTGACTGTGCAAAAGTTGGATTTATGATTACTAACCTCTGTGGCAATGCCGTAGCATGTCCAACACCGCTAGGTGCGCATTTAGAGTTCGCTGGATGGTCAAATCCGCCAGCGTAAATGAAGGCTATTTAAAGATAGTACTCCACTAGCTATACACTGATTTATCGTCAGCGGAACATTGTTGGAAAATACACCAATTTGTGGAAAAACCGAGGTAAAGCTGGTGGAGTGATATCTTTAAATAGCCATCATTTTTGCAATAAATGTAAGCATCTGCCAAACAATAAATGAGCATCCTAGTGTCGGTTGGCAGCCTACTGCTCAACAATTACATGGGATTTTTGGCCACCGTGAAAGAACGTTACCAGCACCTTTTCCGGACCGGCTCACTTCGAATCTGGCAGTAGGGGCTGTGAACTACCAGAAGGATTGACTTGCCTGTATTTCTGGACCGGCTCACTTATAATGAGGCTCACTGACTTAACTTTAGGTGCAACCTTTAAACAAATATTTTAACAAAATGATGCCTACTTTAAACTCCATCATGCTGAAATCAAAAGTAAATCAGTGCTTAGGATGACGCTAAAAACAAACAATTTATTGCAGTTATAGTTCAAATAAAAATATGTTTCTCTAACTGTCGGGCTGATTTAAATCTAAAATGTTGGCAACCATTATCTCCTAGTTTAGGAATAGAAACTACTTGACTGCATCGCCTATGATGTTAGACCTATTGTGAACAATCATAAAGGATTGGGTTTCTCTGGATTTATGTTGCTCTTGGAATACTAGCCCTAACTCACTCACATAATCAAGTAACCAGATGTACCCTCACAGCAACCCTGTTCAATGTATTCACTAAGGTAAATATTTCCATTACTTTATTGTCTATGGCAGGCAACAATCATAATACTTGTTGTTTTGCACTGAAAAACTTATTGAGCTCCCAAATTACAGGAGAAGGTCCTAACGCAATTATGTGGCATAGAGTTTCAATTTTAATGTTAAGCCACAAAGTACATACACCCTGTGCTGTGTTCTCCAGCTTGTGCGTTGTACCATTTTTCAGTGATATTACTTTTAAAGAGGGCTCCCAAATTACTTTTAGATGCTGTCTGGGATTTAAATCTTTCTTAAGAGAACATCTAAACAATCTAAGGGAATATATTGTAAGGCCTCCTTACAAGTTTGCCGATATCCTGCCTGTAGTCAAATGTAAAGGAGGCCCCTATCTACCATACTAGTAAAATCAATACTCAATAATGGACTACTCAAAGTGCACAGGAAATCTCAGGTTTATTCAAAGCATCGAACTCGGCTGGGACAACATACAATCAGCTCTGAACATTATAATAGATGTGAGCAGTTTTTAAACAAAAGAAACTTCATCCGTGCCATCATAATACAGTATCATTAACAAAACTATTTGATTGGTTAAAATTATGAAATTAGATATAGAGTATATAGGTGTTAGTCCTATGATTGGGTTAGACATATCTTCTGGCTCCTCCTGGGCCCAACCTACTTACTTGGTTGGCATGTGTGAGGAGTCAGAAATGGAACTCAGACACAAGTTAGCCATGGTTTTGGTTAAAGGCTATTATTGAAATTAAAAGCGTTTGGGGAAATTCTTCTCTGACCCTGCTCTAAGAGGAATTGTCAGAATGTCCAAAACAAAACTGTCCTGTGTCTAAAGTTCTAGTATGACCCTCACAATATAAAGTAAATTATAAGGGGAAGATGGACATGTTTTTAACCTTGGGTGGTTTAGAAAAGTGTTAAAAAAGAAGAAAAAATGCTTCTAAACACAAATATTCTTTATGGATAAAGGTCCTTTCTTGGCCAACAACAATACAGACACACAAAATTGTCTGGCTTTGTAATTTTGTTTCTTTCAGGATACAGGGTATACATTTCTGCAAGGTTTTTTCTCTTTCTGACCTGGTTAAAACAATCCCTTTTTCTAGGCTGATGTTTTTTCTCAGGAACTCTTTATTTCACACAGCTGTAGTTGCCTGGTATGCTCTCTGCCAAGGCTTCTTGAATTCACACACTTGCAATTGCCTGGTATACTCTCCTGCCAGGGCTTCTTGTACTCACAGACTTGTATTTGCTTGATATACTCTCCTGCCAGTACTTCCGGTCATATGGAGTCTCTGCCCTCTCCCAGCTTTGCACATATACTTTGTTTGATAACGTATCTTCTTGAAATATTATCCTGCCTGGGTTTCTCATTTTGCACTGTATACATTCACATATTTGTACGGGTTTAGCTCATAGTTCATTTCCCCCTTTCACAATATGTTCTTTTGCTCTTTCTCGCTCGGTTGCTTGATTTAAAACTACTTGCATTTGACGTGGCTGCTGATATGACCCGGTGTCCCCGCTGTCTCTGGGTGGACTCACCGGCTCTTGTTGGCATTCCTGGATTCTCCCGTGGTCAGCCGGTATAGCGTTTCCATCTACTCCCTTCTCGCGACTGCTTCCTCTTGGTATTCCCATCTCTTGCGATTTCCACTTGACATGTCTGCTTTGTTCACTGCAGCGTGTCCTTCTCGTGCAGCAGCTTCTTACTCCTTGGGTGATGAGCCACCTGGTTCCACCATGTCAGTCTCAGCCTTTCTTTTTCTCGATCCTCGCAAAGAGGTGCAGCTCTCTACCACCGGCAACAGACACCGACTCCCTGCTTCTGTTCTTTAAATTTCCCGGGCACAGGTGTATGCAAGAGCCATAACTAGAGCGCTCACTGGGCTTGTGGCTTCCTTTGCTCTGCATTCCTTGATCCTGCTTCCTTGTCCCAGTATTCTGGTAATTCTGGGAAAGGAAGTCCCGTTTTGACAATTGGTTCGAAAAACTTTGGCCTATAGGTCTGACGAAAGGGTTTTCCCTATACTTCACAAAAGAAGGAGAAGATGCATGCCAATAGGCCATGAGGATATTGGATATGGAAGGTTATCTTCAAGGGGAAATGGGGAATGTCTCACCCAATGAAGCCATAGCATCTCCCCAGAGATTGTCTCCCCCATGCTATCTTCCCTCATATAGCCACCCCTAGGATAAGGATCAGGTAGTGGCTGCCATCACCTGGCCACATGGGAGGATGTCACCGGCAGGAAATTAGTGATGACTCCAACAGATTCATCACACATGGTTCATCATTCATCACACATGGTTCATCATAGGCGGCATAACATGAGGGATTTCTTTTGGTTTGCAGTTTGCTCTCCAACCATGGACATTCTGACCAAAGTCAAGATACCAGAGAGAGACATGGAGTGGGGAGAGAAGTTGATGTGCTGCTATAATTTCAATTACAGCACCACCATGTCATTCACAGGCAATGAGGCTTTCCCTTTTCTTTGTTCATGGCCTTCTGTATAATCTTTTGTCTGTCTGTGTGCTAGGGAGTTCAGCAGGTGTCTTACCTGTGCTCTTCTCATATAGAATAGTCAGTGTCCTTAGTGCCTAGGTCATGTGTTAAAGTACCGTGTTGGAGACTGAATTTCTTCCTATTTATTGCATTTTTCACATAATTCTGGCATGTGTTGTACTTCTTCTTACCACCTTGGGCAGTCTTCATCTTTTCTCTATAACATCGGTTGGCATAATATTCTCTTCCACCGGGACATCAATGGCTGTCTGTGTTCTTATTAATTTAATTAACTTGGGAAGCTGTTGTTTTGTGTCTTGAGAACTGTTATCTTCTCTGTGAGAACTGCTCACCCACTACTCCCTCCCTGGTGCTCCGACCTTGGAGCTCACAGTGAACTACTATTTGTGCTGCTTCAGAGCTTCTAAACTAAATGTGTTCTTCAGAATTCAGCATCTTGGATTCTAATACGTTGCTAATTCTTTGGGCATGTTGCAGCCTCCACGTTGAGAACATGGCTGTACTTCTGCACCTTCCCTGCTGGCGATTTATATTGGAATTGATTTGCTTCACATTCGCCTGGTAGATCTGCCATACGTTGGTTTCCCTGCCTGTGTATACTGCACCCTTATGTACCTATAGTTTCATCTGCCCCACCAATGTAGTGAGCTCCGCTCTTTGTACGCAGGAGCCAATGTTATTTTCAATAAACCACTTGTACATTCTTCAGCCTATATGAATTCCCTAATAGTGTCGTTCAACCTAACTAATCCTTTATGACAGATGTATGTGCTTTACTGGTTTCACTATTTCATCGACTCTGCCTCAACTTGTATCATTTCTCATCCCTTTGCTCATGGGGTGTCTCTGCCTGTTTATACTCATCTTTAGAGTAACAACAAGGGGGAAGGGCAGAAGTTGGTACTGGCACATTTATCGGCAACTCCCAGTGATCAGACCATGAAAATACAACATGCTAGGGAAAAAGGCTAGGTGCACCCTCTTTTGAGAAAGACAATAGCTTTATTTTGTATACAAAAGAATACAGTGACAGGGTATTACAAATCTACTGCCAAAGAGCTCTCTGACATCTTTCATACAAGATTCAGGTTATAAACACACACATCGTCACTCATGACACTCTTGATATACAGTGTTAATCCCCCACCCTCATTGGCTGCAGCCCATATATCTCCTCCAATTGGTACTACTGTCTTCTCGCTCATCTTCACCACACGTGAGTAACATCCTGGTCCATCATGGAATGCTGCAAAGCAATTGGTGAACATCAACTGGCACCACCCTACCTTCAATCCTAATCATGTTAAATGGCCCTAGTTATCAACGTGAACTCAGTGGGCAACCTAGAGTTCAGCCCCTTGCGAACAAAGCAGTCTTCTTCTCATCCCATTCACGTTGGCACCCCCACCATTCCCTCCCCACTATATGGGCATCATTCTTAGCTATCCTTGGCACAAAACATAGATTATGTCGTTCTCTGCTTTCCCTTTTATTAGTTCCCCTCCCCATGAACCTAGGGTCCCACTAAACAATCCAGTTGACAAAGTATTTAGGGTCGATATCCTTTCACATCGAGTAGTTCAAATAGAGTGACCGTCATTCTGGGGGTTACTAGTGTCTTAAATCTTGGTTCGTGTTTTGGCATCCCAAGTCCTCTGCCTTCACTCCCAGGGATACAACCTTGGTACTAGGCCAAAACCCTTCACTTCTTTAGCTGCACACATTCCTATCTAATTAGTTCAACGGCCCATGTGTGATCTTTGCAGCGCCTGGGAATCAGAATGCAATGGTGAAGCAAGGGATAAGGCCTTGTTGTTCTGTGTTTCTGTGAAAACAAGACCTGCGAGGACCTGCAAGGATGCAGTGTTATGACTGTCATGTGTGTGTGTGTGTATATATATATATATATGTTATCCATGTAACTGACTTGCCATCAGTCATTCGAGGAGCACTCGCCTTCGGATGTTACTTCAGAGATTTACATCACTCTCAGCATATCTTTTATAACCTCTTTATTGGTTAAAAGTTGGCATCCACGTATATAATACGCCTTACATTTCGGCTTTCCCAACAAAAAGTTGACGTGTTTCGCGGCGTTACTCGCCGCTTGCTCACAACACCAGTATCCTATCACCATAGTGTTTAAATACAAAGAGACATGACTGTAGGCATAGAAACAGGACATGCGGATCGGCATTTAGTGGAAACAAACAAGGGTCTTACATGTTAGTAACTAGTTGGTTGTGTGCCGGTGGCCATCTTAAGATAGGCTTAGTTCCTGTGATGTGTTTTATCCCATTTAAGTTGGTTCATGTGAAGTCGGTGATTGAATAATCATTACAGACTCTCGTAATACCCAGTACTATCATTAGTGAACTATTAATAACTTCTTAATGGTATGGTCTCTTCTACGGCACACTTTGTACTAGTCTTGCAGATGGCAGGTGTGTTGAATGGTTTCCATGTGATCCAAGTAGTGTGGTAATCTCTAATTACCATAAAATACCTAATTCTCTAAGTATGAATTGTTTTATGCCTTCATGCAGAGTGCATGGTGCATTAGCCATTTATGCAATAGAGTGCATAGTGCCTGCAACTTATTCGAGTAATATTCCATTTGATCCGAGTACTGTGGTACTATATGGTTTTCATCTAGTACCTTGTTCCCTTTATTTAAAGTGTTTTATGCCTTAATGTAAAGTGCATAGTGCATTCGACTTTTGTCAAATAAAGTGCCTAGTGCAGTTTGTCAAAGTGCCAAGTGCTTACGTGCATAAAGACTTAATTGTCCATAAAGTGCTTGGTGCTTAGTACTTAGCAGCCTCAGATCAGATTAATTTTTTTGGGAAATATCCCAATTAATATTACCTGCATGTCTCTAGCCTACATTATGTGTCAGTTCATACTGGTCCAAATGTTTAAAAATATACAACAATCCACAATCGTGGCTCTCCACAAAAAGCACACAAATACCCATCAACATAACACATGTGATAAACATTTAGTTAAAATCTGCAACAAATCTGGATTCACACTTATTTGGAACCCAGTTAATGAAATCACTACTAATCAGTTATATATCAGACATAAGGACCATTGATCATAAAAATCAATGTCCTAGAAAGGTATAAAGTTTTTCATCCATGTTGTGGCCTCTTGGCTGTTTTGTTTCAAAATCTAGAATGCAACGAGTTTCTTGTTGTCGTAGCTTTTTTTCTCGGTCTCCTCCTCTAGGGCCATTATCAATGGCATGGATTCCGAAGAATGCGAAACTTTCCATGTTGTTCTCGTGGTATTCAGTAAAGTGTTTGGCCATTGGATAGTTCGCATCTTTGTTGTGTATAGCCCTGACATGTTGTTGCACTCTTGTTTTCAATTTGCACTTGGTGCTTCTCACGTACCACTTGTTGCACTTACATAACAGAATGTATACCACGTATTCGGTGTCGCACGTGATTTTTTCGTTGATATGTACAGTTACCCCTGTTACTGGGTGCTCCAAAGTAGCACAGTTTTTTGCAAACTTGCACATATTACACCTTGTGCATTTATAGAAACCTTTCTTCCGATTCTTTATCCAGGAGCTCGCATCATCGAGTATTTCTTTATCCATAAAGCTGTGAAATAAACTGTCTTTAATTGAAATATTCCTTCTAAAGCTGATATCTGGATGTATCTTTAGTGACTTACCAATGTCGTTGTCAATAGTGAGCACTTTCCAATGTCTCTGCAACACTCGTTTTACTTCAGTTGTTCTACGATCATACGTTAGGATGAGACGTGTCTCTTCATTCTCTTTCGTGGTTGTCTTTTCTTTGTCCGCCAGGAGAATTTGCCTGTCGTGACTTCTAGCTCTTAGGTACGCTCTTTCGATGACTTTCTTCGGATAACATTGTTGTAAGAATCCTCTAGCTGTGGTTTTACTCTCTGCGTCATATGTGTCCAGAGTAGAGCTGTTTCTTCTTATCCTAACAAATTCTCCGTATGGTACACTCCAAATGAAACTCTTCAGATGTCCACTTTTGGCATGAAGTGGCATGTTTGACCCTGTTGGTTTTCTGTGTAGTTCACACGTAAGTGATTGTTCCACTATTCGTAAGTTCACATCTAAGAAGGTGATAAACGAGAAGCTGTGGGTTTCAGTGAACCTAAGGTTGTGCTCATTTTGATTCAACTGCTTCACAAAATCGACCCATCCATGTTCGGTCCCCTTCCAGATTATGAACAGATCATCTATGTACCTGAGCCAGATCACCACATTTTCAGTTGATTCTTGATTTTGTTCCGTCCACACCTCAGAGGCTTCCCAGAAACCCATAGTTAGATTTGCATACGACGGGGCAAATGTAGTGCCCATTGCTGTGCCCTGTGTTTGCCTGAAGTATTCTTCATTGAAGACGAAAATGTTGTGGGTTAGGCAGAGGTCAATCATCTCTAAGATCATCTGCGTGTGTTCAAGATAATTGAGCGACCTCGTGTTCAGATATTTCTCACAAACTTTTTCCTCATAGTCATGCTCAATTGATGTATATAGGGACACGACATCCATTGTTGCCATCATGAAATTTGATTCCCAAGGAATATTATTAATGCGTGACAGAAAGTCTTTGGTGTCTTTGAGATAAGAAGGTAATGTAGAGACAAAAGGAAACAAAGTTTCATCTATAAATTTAGACATATTCTCCAGAGCTGACCCTACTAAGGAAACAATCGGTCTCCCAGGTGGTTTTTTACAATTTTTGTGTATTTTCGGAAGAAAATATATAGTGGGTGTGGTGGAGTTGATGTTTGTAAAAATTTACAGTTCTCTTCGGTAAGAATCCCTTTCTGCTCCCAACCTGCTACAAACTTCTTTGTTTTTTCTTCTAGCTCTTTTGTGGGATTTCCAACACATCTTTCGTAGCAGTTTTTATCATTCAACTGTTTGTATGCCTCTTTAATGTAATTATCACGAGTCATGAGTACAATATTACGTCCCTTATCAGAGGGCTTAATTACGCAGTTGGTCAGGTTGCATAGTTCTTTGAGGGCCACTCTATCCTTCATGGTTAGATTGCTTTTTTCTTGATGTCCTTTGTTACGTCTGAGTTTTTTGAGATCTTCTATTACCAGTGTTTGAAACGCCTCAATGTTGTTAGCGGTATTCATCATGGGATTGAACTTGGATTTTTGTTTAAGTTTGCTTTTAACCGTCCAATCTGTTCGTATCTCCAACTCTTGGAAATCAATTGATTCCATCTCTTGATCAACATTGTTTGTTGTACCTTTCTGAAGCTCCACCAGATCGGAAAGGACCCCAATTTCTGCAATAGTTATCTCCGTTCTGCCTTCTGGTACTACGGTTTTCCGTGCTTTGAAGTCAGTGGTGGAGAAAAATTTCTTCAAACATAATTTTCTGACGAAATGGTCAAAGTCTATGCGGGTTTGTACATAGTCAAAACCCGATGTTGGACAGAAATTCAAGCCCATACTTAATAGTTTTGTTTGATTGTCAGTCAAGGTGTGGTTCAACAGGTTTATGATTTTAAGACTTGTCTCAGTGTTTTGACTTGTATTTTCTATTTTCCAGAGCGCAGCGATCTGCCCAGAGTACTGCTCGGGGCACTTGTTTCCCCTCTGCCCCCTCCTCATTTTTTTCGGCCTCCTCTGCCTCTGCTGTTTGCTTGTGCTCCACCTCTTGCTTTTTTTTGATTTTTGCCATCTTGGCAAAGCAGTCTCATTTCGTCTAAAAAATTAAGCCGTACACTCGACTCTTCACTTTCACTACCAGTTGCATCTGATTCAGATGCTGATGAAATGGATCCACTTTCTCCATTCTTTTCCGCTGATGTTGTCATTTCCCCTGGGATAGGTCTCTGTCTTAGTTGTTCAGACCTTCTGGCAAACGTATATACTCTGCCTTGTTCGTAGTCTTCCTTATCTCTTAGGAATTTCCTTTGCTTCCTCTGTTTTATTTCCTCTTCATACTTGGTCATGTTTTTTTATCATGCTGCATTTTAGTTTTGTTGCCTCCTCACTTTCAGGTATCAGTTTCAGTTTCTCCTCCATTTCTTGGATTCTGTCCAGCAGTTTGGCCCTATCTGCACCGGCATATTTAACCAATATCTTAAGAAAAGTTTTGGAACACCAGTTTGTCGCTTCGCTCCATTCATGGAGCATCTCCGGGTCCTGTTCTTCAAAGGAGGGGATGGTCAAAATCCTCAAGCCTCGTGGTATTCTCCCCACTTCGATATAATTCTTTAGGGAGTGCTCTTCCCACCATTTGCTGACTTCTCTTCTCTGTAACTTTTCCAATTCTTTAAGAAGAGTGATCTCATTGTTCTCTTCATTTACCGGTGCAGTTTTGGGTTGTTTATGGCTGATTTTCAGTGTTTCATTAAACAAATCTAAGGCTTGTGCCTTTCTTGTTGCCTCTTTATGGGCTTGGGAAGTAGCCATGCTGTATTCGTTATTGCCAAGTATTATCAATCAAACTGGTATCATTGGTTCATTGTAATTCCAATTTAGATGTCAGAATCATGTCTTTTCTGTACTCTGAAAGGCCGAAGAAATAGCACTAAATCGCAGTCAATCGTGCTGTTTGTGGGTTTATCTCTCAAAAGGCTGAGCCAATAATTGTAAATTACATGAAGTGTTAATAGGCAAAAGCAATTACGGGGGGTGAAAAACACAGCTGACTCACCCGGCTTCACTCTTCGGTGCGTTCTCCAACGCGCAGATTTGTTTCGCCGTGTAGAGCCCTGCGTTCACAGCCTCCTGTGCCGATCCTGCGTAGTTTGCCTCACTTCATTAGTCAGCCCGAGCTGCTCCGGGACATCCGTCTGTTATTTCGTGATCCTCCGTGCGCTCAATGAATCTTGTTCCCACCGGTGCTACCTCCGCGTTGTCACGTAGCAACGTGAAAATGTGTTATCCATGTAACTGACTTGCCATCAGTCATTCGAGGAGCACTCGCCTTCGGATGTTACTTCAGAGATTTACATCACTCTCAGCATATCTTTTATAACCTTTTTATTGGTTAAAAGTTGGCATCCACGTATATAATACGCCTTACATTTCGGCTTTCCCAACAAAAAGTTGACGTGTTTCGCGGCGTTACTATATTATATATATATAATACATCCTACATAGTTCAATTGCAAAACTGCTGGTTAACTTCCCACTCCCGCCAATCGTCCCCACCCATAACACCCCCCCCACACCGTCCCTTGCTCATTTCCATATTTTAATATATTTTTCACAATTAAATCATCTAGGAGGGTCAGAGGTCTGGACGCCTATCCCAACAACCATTATACTATTGATCACTGAAATTGATTAGTCATTGGAACCAAAGGTAAATTAAACACTTCTTTTCAATTGGCAGGAGTGTCTTTCTTAAATTATGTTTCAATTGCCTCCTAAACCCTTCCAAAATCATCTGACATCACTGAACCACAGACTTTAGGCAGAATGACTCTACAATTTTAGGAAATTTAACTTTTGTGTCGTTCACGGTTTAAATCAATCACATTTCCTTGGTTGTCTCACTATTTAAACTGCATCCCAATCTGCCCACCCCTCTGGATGTGGCCATTGCAAACTTACGATTATAATACTTTGGCTGCAAAAAACAGGTTGCATTAGAATAATTTGACATATGTATGTATGCAGCAGAAGGCCACACTAATGTGCATATCTTTATTGTTGTTGTAGGACTTTGAGAGACCTGGAAATGGCATTTTAACAGTTTCAACATTATAAGCACATTTTAAAAACTTTAAACATTACGTACGATTCATTAAGCCAAAATTCAGTTTCATTTTCTCCACTCAATCTCTATGTCCTGCCTCTCATGAGACATAATCTACCAAAGAAATCTGTCCCCCTACGGCTCGGTTTTGAATAGACATTTGCACTGTGGAATGGCATTAGCTTTAGGCTTACTGCACGTCGTTACCGTGAGCTTAATTGAATATAATACATTCTGTTTGGTCAGATTTACCACTCATACATAGCATGTCATTAATTACAGAGCTAACCTGTCAAGCAAATAGATGATATTCTAGGCATAGTCCATGTATTTAAATTCAGTCAGTGTATTTTAAGCCATGACACCTATACTCATGCTACTTATAATGGCATCGGTTCTGCTTTTTACTCTGGTAGACAATGGGCCTAATTAGGACCCAGGCGGTAAGGGGTTTACGCCGGCGTAAACCATGGCGCCCCTTACCGCCTGAGTACGAGTTCCCTTAGCGCCATGGTGATTTTAACGCCTGCTTTTAGCAGGCGTTAAAATCCATGGCGCTAAGGGACCTTGTTGTTAATTACGCCACTGTAATTTACGGTGGCGTAATTAACGGCTTCCCCACTCCCATTATGCCCTATGGGGCCAGAAATGGGAATGGGGAAGGGTAAATGGGGATTGGGGACTTACCGCCCCGCCAACCTCGGAATGGGGCGGTAAGTCCGCCAACTCCCATGGCGGAGTTGGCAGCTTAGCGCCATGGACCATGGTGCTAATAGCGCCATGGTCCTCCGCCAAGGTCCTAATGAGGGCCAATGAGTTTTCTCAATTCCATTTTGCCCTGTATGCATCCAAATCATTGAAGCCTGAGTGCTATTTCTCCATCACGGTGGTGACAGCGCAGTAGAAAGTCATACTTTACTTAGCATGCCAGCATAGTCTTAATGACAGGTTCAGCCATCAAATATAAATAAAGCCTCAAATGTCCCACGAACGCTATTTAATATCAGTTGGTTGAGACTTCATATTTTGGTGAAGTCCCCGAGGTGCTGCCTAAAAATCTAATCTAGATAATATTCATGGTCAAGAGGGACTTGTCTGGCACTTGTTATGCTGATGACTTGAAGATTAACACTGCTGAGTTTGAGATGACCTTTATATTTTTCAAATGAGCTGTTTTGATGCATGAGATATTAGTGACAGGCAAAGGTGGTGGTGGGAGCTGATGTCGATGCCGCATTCTGTATGTGACAGCATGGCACAAGCCAGAGCCTACATTAAAGCATTGCGTTTTGGAAGCTTGTTCCACACAGATTCTACTTGTAATACAAACTGGTTTGCCCATTTTCCATAATCACATGAGTATTGTGAAATTTCTGGCAGCGGCACACACCCTACACACAGGATTGTTTCAGTGGGAGCATTATTTTCTGTGTTCAGTACTAGTACCCAAACACCACATGGAAACACAACTTTTAAAAGTACGTTTAGCTGCTACTAACCAAATCCTATGCACCTATGTAATCAACTAGCTAAGATTTGTACACTTGGACTGTAGATAGCATATAGCTTTGCATTATTTGCCCGAATTCACAGAGCTACCATACCTGGTATGCACTGTGAAAAACACCAATTTAAAAAGTGTTGAGAAGATTACTAAAGTAATATTGCTTTTGGCTAACAAAAAAACAAACAGCTGCAGTGACTTTTATTATTAATCCCATGTGGTTCTTGTGTTTTTTATTTGTTCCTTCTTCCATGTATTTCTGTAGAGTTTGTGGCAAGGTCTTTGAAGCAGTTCTGTGTATGAATATCCTCTTGCATAGGTATGATACAGTGGAGAACATCCCAAAAACAGAAAGCCGTTCTTGAAGGAGGAGGGCTTTCGATGACAGATGCAGCCTGGAAAGGTGGTTCTTCTGACTAGGGTGACCTACCTGCAAACAAGAACCACCCCTCACACCCGCTAGGGCTCTATTAATTATCTGTCAGTTCAGCATTCCAATTTCTGACAGCTCCAGTCAGTCAACCCTTTTGGGATCATAATCGCATCCTTAATCCAATCATTCACCCACAAAGTCCCAGCTCATTTTCTGTGTCATCACTGGAAGACCTGCAATGACATAACACACGTCCAGCAATAACCACACACCTGAGCTTATGGAAGCACAGATAGATGTGACTGTATCCTCCTATCACCATATAATACCAGTGGCCAGATGTCAAGAGCCTGCAGCATATTTCAAAGTAAAATACCGAGAGGAAAATATGTGTTAGTCTCTGTCTTCTGAGGAGACTGGAGGGGTGGTTCTACCAACCCCTTTCCGCAGGAGACCAGAATCACTGCAAAGGGGCACTGCAAATGGGCACAGGACTCACCATCAGCCAGGTCTGCTGCATATAATTCTGCATGTTCATTGTGATGACATCTATTGGTTGTTTGATGAACTGCAGTCTAACATTGCAGTATTAACTATTCGTTGGCTGTGTGTTATCCATTGTGAAGACATCTATTTGTTTAGGGAACTGCATGCTACATCACCAAATGTATGTCATCTAATGTTGGACATCTGTTGGACCTGTGGTAACCTCAACTCCACCATCACAATATTTATAATTATTCTTTTATAACGCACTTATTAACAGAGACCAGTTTCTAAGCACAAGACCGGAATTCAAACCTGTTGTCTTGCTTGCAAAACAAATGCGTTGCCCATGAGCTATCCACCTGGCCCTTATGGCATCTTATCCACTGTGAGCACATCTGTTGACTGTTTGGTGATCTACAGCCTTCGCAATCCATTTCATCTTGTGTGTAGCTTCACCTTCTTTGAATGGTGAATGAGTTAGTTGCTGAGTAACACATGTGTGATCATTTCAAAATGGAACCCATTATACATATTGCTATAATTGTGGGGACATCTGTCAGCTGTTTGGGGAACTTTACCCTTCAATAGCCATTTAATCTGTGTGTGCAGCTTCACCTTCTCTGCACAGGTAAGATGTGAATAAGGCATGTGTGATAATTTCAAAATGAAGCTCCTGAAAAATACTTCTTCAATTGAATATTATGGATTAGGAGACTACCTACTATATTATTAAACCACAATTGCAGCAAAAAAACACCATCAATGTACAAGCAGCATGGAAACACATCATGCTCTTCAAAGCATTCTGTAACAAATCTCTCCCCAGTATAGACTGTTCTACAACAGAATACAAACAAATAATAAAAAAAGCTCTTTAAAGCAAATCTCACCCTAGCTTAAACAGCTCCAATTGCCCTTACAAACCAGTCACTAATACAACAGGGTATTTCTCATTAAACGCTGGTATTGTCTGATGAAGCAGGTGACTGACACCAAGGCTCCTTTCTTGATGTATTGTGGGGTACATTTACCAGCCCCAACAGAAATTCCCTTCATCACAAAACTGCATTTCAACATTCCCCCAAAAACAGCTGTGCTTTTGTCTGCTTAGCACATGTGTGGCGAGATTTGAGCACAGCACCCCAAGAATGGCTGCATTTTGTTTTCCTTCACATGAATCCGGAGAAAATAACTTAAATTCCGAATGGCTCTACATTGCTGTTCTGTCATTTAAAGACTCAAGGCTGTACAAGAAAATGACCTGCATTCAAGACGGCATCGCACTTGTGCCTATTTTCATTTTAAACATCACACAGTTTTGCTCCATTAAAACACAGCTCAGCATGTTTATTTCATTTCATTGCCATACAATAAGGCAATCCCTCCCAGATCGGCATTGTTTTATAAAGTCCATGAATAGCAAAGAATTCTGTTTGAAATTACTGCAAAGGAAAGCTATAGTGTGTCTCTCTCTCTTGCCTCGTGCCAATTACCAACAAACTCTTTGCAGCATATATCTGTGTCCAGAAATTGACCATATCTTTAAAAGCCTATCAGAAAGTTAATGCAAAGGAAACTGTGTGGCAGAAACAGCATTTTGTGAAATTAACATTAAAGAAATGAACATGTGTAAATCTACTTTTGCAAAGCAGGAAAATGCCCTTTGAAAACTAAATGTGAAATAATACTGTGGCTCGCACAGAAACACAATTGTATTTGTGGGTGTAGGGGCTGTAAAGCTATGTATATAAGGCTTTTTCCCCCCGAAAAATACTTCAATCAGCCTGGCTGAGGCCCAGGAATTCCTGTCAAACTAGTTTTGCAGAAAGGCTAATTTCCACCTTCCAGTGAACTGATGCTGCAAAGGCATGTGCTCTGTTCTTATGGGACTGATAGTGTGATAATTACAGGTTCTACCAGACTGGCCGGCAGGACTGCCATCAAATACAAAGGAGGTGACTGGGCCCTGTGTTTTGACACAGAGGTGGGATTTCCTCTACATTCATTCCCAGCACCCACTGGATGGCTTCAAAGGGGAGGCATGGAAACTCTTTGTTCAGGCTGACCCATGGGGAGACAATGTGGTTGGGGGAGTGGAAGGACTGCCCACACAAGTGACTAATCTGGCCCATTGATTTTAAAAAAACTGTTGTACATTAAGACAATTTGCCCAGCACCCTAAATAAGCAAGAATTCAATATTATGCTAGTATTTTGTAGGATTTTTGGAAAAGCACAATGAGACCATGTGCATCTTTCTGGCACGTGGTGAATTGGAATGGCAGGAAAAATGCATTTCTGGGTGAAGTATAAATGGCACATCAAACTTGATGACAATATACGAACCAATACTGGGCATATGTGTAATCATTTCCAGAATTTTGAATATTAGATGTCTCTCCTTATAATGGCAGAATTGTGCCAAAGGGTGATGCAACATCACACAGAATTGGTGTTTGGACTGGCCAATTTCTTGTGAAATATGGGACCTGCATATCTGGTTTTTATGATGGTGACTAGTGTAAATTTGAAGTTTTGTTCCATAACTCATTTTTATAAAAAAAAAGAGGCTTGTGAGACAAAGAAGGTCATATAAATGCACACACATACAATTATGTCACTTCCGCTGAACCAATCAGCCTGGGGGGAGTAGGGGACATCAGTAGCCTGGACTATCCCATTCGAGGGGTAGGTCCAGAGTACTTCCCCCCAGATTGTAACATTCTATGATGTCACTCTGGCTATATAAGGGGTAGAGAGAGAGAGACACAAGGGATATTCAAAATTCAAGATTCAAAGACTCCTAAACCAGATCCAGAGGCAGCTGATCCCATCCAGGCCGGACCATCCAGATCCAGGCAGAACCACATATTCAGATCCAGGTATACCCAATAATCCAGGGAGAAAGGAGGAAAGGCAGCTGATCCCCTTTAGGAGAATCCAGTGACCAGATCTCTTGACCCTGCTGTCCCAGTGACCAGATCCTTGGCCTGGCTATCCAATGACCTTGCTGGTTGTCCAAATTACCAAATGCAAGCGTACCTTGTAAGTATCACATCACCCAATACCCAAAAACTTGATGTCATGCTCTTTTAACTTGCATCCTGTTCAAATCCTATTAAAACCCCATTAAAATCCTACTCATATCCCAAATTGCCAGTATCCTCTGTTTACCCATTCCCTAAAAGAATCTGTATTAGCCTATACCTGTTAGCATATTTATTTTCTATAATTTCAATTATCTGTGTAAGCCCCAGTATCATTTGAAATAAATCAATGAATTCCCCTATAAAGAGATTCACGGTGAGCTGGTTGCAATTCAAACTCAACCACCTCATGACAAGTGCCTTTCTTTAAAAATTATAGTCTGTTACGTTTTCTACATGGAATGACAGCGCCGGCTCATCCGTGGCGTTCACGCGAAGGACAGCGTACTCACGGGCTCCCCTCTGGAATCGATACAGGTTGCCATGGCGCTTGTTTACACGCCGGCGCGTCTCGTGTCAGCTGACACCTTGCAGGCGTGAGGAACGCACACCTACACCATGCCCCCCTGTACTTTAAAGCACTGCTACTCGTACAGCTCTCTACTGCTTATTGTAGCGTTACCCTCCTTGCGGTTACGTTCCGTATTCCCTTCTGACATCCAGTCAGTGCTCTATTTTGATCTTCTGGTTCCCGACGCTTGGCTATTCTATTTGGACTGCATTTGGATACTCCTTTGGTTTTGGTTACGCCCACTCCTTTACTGACCCGGACTCCTTCACGGACTGCCTGCCTTTTTCCTCAGTGACTTCCTGGTTCTACGGCCCACTAAGGTAATTGGTTGTCCTCTGTACTTGTGCACGGTCTCTTTCTTGTTCCTGAGGCCATTTCACTTGCTATTATCCTGAACTGTTCATACTAGATAAAACCCTCTCTGCTGGATTTCACCGTTAGCCTTTACTTTTGAACTTGGTTGCTACATCCTTTGGGACTTCAACATTCTACAGTGAACTACTCACCAAGTGCATATTGAGGCTTTCCGGTACATGCACCAACCCGTCACTAGTGCGACCCTCGTGCTGCCTAGGTTACTCTCCTGTACTAACCTTCCTTTTTTTATTTTATCCTTTCGTTGTTTCCCTCCATTTGGACTTCATTCATTCCTGCCAGTTCTCCCTTCAAGTCTGTGTTTGAATTACTTACACATTTATTTCTGGGATGCTCTGGTTTATTACATTGACGTAGAGGGTAATACTTTATTTTCTTTTATAGGTCAATCCTATAGCAGATTCCACTCATAAAACCCCGCCTAGGTACTCCTTAGTACTATTGTTTTCCTGCATTCCTTCATACCTTGGCTCCTCTAACCATCTTTGTATTCCTTTGCAGCATTGGTTGGCGGTGTGTGTTCTCCCCGCTCTTTTAGGCGATTGGCAATTCTGCCTGTTCAGGTTGAAACAGCAGAGAGGCACATTGCAGAAAAGAGCCCCTCCTTGAGGAAGCCTGGATCTTTGAATTCAGGGGGCGTCGGGTTACCAGAGGCTGTCTTGTGAATATCTGTGGAAACTACCATCTCCAAGGTCGCCTATCTATAGGCAGTGATCGATTACCGGAGCGGTGAGTAACATAGTCCTTAAAGTATAGTCTCAGTAGAACTATTTGTTGTGCTAACAAAACGGATTTTGCCATGTATTTTGCTTTTCTTTAAAAATGTGACTTGCATTTCCCATAAAAAACATACCATCATCCTATAAAGAGTCATCCCTTCCCCCTCAGTATCCCATCTGTTCTGTGCCTTTGTTCCTCATCCCAAAAAACGATTTCTGATTTTGACTGCTAAGCCCATTTTCTTAGCTAGTTTAAAGCCTGTGTGAAAATGCAATCCTGCCGAGTGTGTTTTCCTGTGCATTGTTTTCCTCCAAAAATCGATTTTCTCACCTGTTTTCACATTGCTTTAGTGACCTGCTCAGTAGCCTGTAATCTTCCTTCTCTCTTTAGTGCAGCCACATGAATTTCTGTCCTACCTATCCTACCGCAAGTGGAAACTGATCTTTACGTAACCAGTAAAATCTGAGTATGGCAGTTTGCTCATTTTGAGGGTTTTCATTTTCGTTTCTGTCCTCCCATTCTGGGGTGGTGAGTTGAATTTAAAATCAATTTTTCCCCTCTTCTTTCTGACTTCTTGCCACTGCTTTCCATCCACTCAGAATTTAGTTAGCAGGTGTTTGGTCGAAGTGTTGCAGGGGGAGTGCTTAACCTAGGTGTCATTTGTGATGAAAAGTGATTTTGTTTCCATTTGTATTAAAGGTGTATGTATCTTCTATTAGAATTTGTATTAACTGTGTAATAATGTTTTGCATTTGTATTGCTGCACTGCGATCGCTGCTGCCCTAAATTTTGTTTTGCTCTGATTTTTCATTTGAATTCTAAAAATAAATATTTCATTGTTACACACCGGCTTAGTTCATGGTCCATTGCGACAGAGGGTATTTGTTCAGGTGGGTGTGAGGTGGGTGTGAGACGGGTTGGGTATCTGGCTGTGGCTTCATTTGTCACAGCATTTGTATGTGCATGTGTGTGGTGGTGTTGCATGTTTATGATGTATGTTTGAATGCATGCATGCGTGCATGCAAAGGTGTGTCTGTGTAAGTGCATGTCTGAATGAGAGTTAGTTTGAACAGTGTGTGCATGCATGAGTGTGTGAGTGCGTGTGTAAATGATAATGCAGTGTAAATATTCTGGGTGAGTAGGCATGTGGAGAGTGCATTGTACCTTTTGTGGGTATAAACACAGACACATTCACACTGCACATATGTCAAAATATTAAATACTTGGTTGCATATAATTTATTGAGTTCTAAGTCAGCCTGACACGTGTTTCGAGCAACTGCTCTTCTTCTGAGGCTTGTGCTCTCTTCTATTCCATCACATGTTTATTGATATTGAAGGCCATAGTAAAGTTGTACTTCTAAATATCTATATCCCCTCGCAATTGCGGTAGAATGAATATCTCGAACCGGCCTTTCGGCAATGTGCAGTGTTGTTAAGGGGGTGGGTTCACCTATTACTGAGCGAGAAGCTGTATGAGTGATTGACTGAATGATGAATGGGTATGGATATGCACGTGCAAGGCTTCGGCCCAAGCAGTGCACATTGGAACATGGACTTTTTCTTACAGTGACATGACATATGTTCCTACCAATTCTGGGCAAAGCCAACTTGGTGAGTGTTATATGGAGGAGTTAGGGTGGGGAGTTTAGTACAATGAGGCAGGCAGACAGCCTGGACCTTTTCTTTCTTTGGACTGGTATTGTGTACTCACATTAAGGTCAAGGCCAATGTGATGCGTGTTCCTACATGGGGCATGGAGGAAGAGGGGTGGGCAGGCCACATTTGTAAAGCCAGCAAGGAAATATTTCTTATTTGTCACATTGATTTTTTTTACTGACTTTAAGGGCATGGCCAACATGGGGAAGCTGGCATACATGGGCAGAGTCTTATGGTATCATTACAGTGTGATATATCTGGCCACACAGAGGTGGCTGATACATATGTGTGCCAGAGGCCAGGCAGAGCTCACTTGTTTCTACGTGAGGTGAAGATTTAAGGTTTGATAAAGGTTTGCACAGTGTTTGACATGCCCCTGCAGCAGAATGACCATCATGTGCATTGCGCATACGTGGTGATCCAGGCCAACAAGCAGTGTGGCGTGACCCATTCTTTGTTGACAAGCTTGGGGGTCCTGGACGCACATTTTGTGTAACACCACTGTTCCGTCTGAAGCATTCAATTGCAGGGCTGAGAGAATTCAGAGTTTAAACCTACAAGGCATGAGCAGATGTTTCCTTTCAATGAATGTTCAACCTGTCTGATAAAGATTTCTATGGCACCTCCAGTTTTTGAACGATGACCTTTCAAAGAAACGTGATTTAATCACTTCTTTCTTGCAGGATAATGCTTGGCTGGGCAGAAAAGTTTAAAATCAGAGGCCCCTGGTGCTTTGTACTTACTGGAGGTTTCTGGATTGGTTGGTAGAAGATGGGTCCACCCTGTGACTAAGCGTTGGCTGAGAGTTCTCCTAGGCTCTCACGGCCGCACTATTTTAAAGGCAGAGTTTGCAGGTATAGAAGGTCAGAAGAATTCTGGTTGCTGGAGTTCGAGGAAGGGTGTTCTGGGTCATGCTCGTTCTGCGGGATCCTAGTTTCTGGATCCTCCCCCTTTCCCTACAACCAGATGTCTCTTCTCTCCAACAATGAAAAGGCAGCTCAGGGAACACAGTGCTGCTACACGTCTTTCAGGCTACAAAAGAAATAATAATCACGCTGATAGAAAAGCTTCCATCTCGGAGTAAATGTATTAAATACAATTGACTAAATACAAAAAAAACTCATTCAGCTGTAATTTAACAAAGTGCACATGCAAAAATGTATAAAGAATGACAAAACAAAAGAGGCAGCCAGATTCGTTTGATAACAGACAGCGATTACCTATTAGCAGTCGTTCAACTAATTTAAAGTAAACTAGCTTAATGGGATGAAAAGCGTCGACACGTTGGAAATAGATTCTGAGCATGCTGAAAAGTTTACCATTCAATTAGAGGAAAAGTCGTTGGTACTTTATTATCATGAATGCACAATATGCCATTTGCACATGCTTCTGTGAGTTGCGGTGGAGTACAGTAAATAGGTCACATGGTGACTTTAATGTCTGAAGAGTGATGCTTTGTTGTGAGAATGTGCGAATGTTATTAGGCGCATTATGTGGCTACTCTGTAGGCAGAAAGACTTTTAAACAAAATGTCCTACTCAGGACTCCAGACATCAAAGTCATCATTGTCCCATTAGCTTTTACAGTAATATACATGTTGATGGTTTCACGCAGAATGGCCCCAGCATGTAGCCTGAGTCCTTCTCTCTTGGGGATTCTGGAAAGACAAGATGAATGCCACGTCGTTATCCTGCTCCCCAACAAATAAGAGTGCTCACTAATTTCAAATATGATTCTTCGAGGCAGTCAAGCTCATCAATGAACTAGGAAGGCCTCAACTTAAACCTTTTACCAATATATTTGCATTATGAGTGGCACTCTACTGTTGCTAATGCAGTTTTAAATGAAATGACAATTACGTTCACAGCCTGTGCTATTTTCAAGCTGTATTCTTCATTCTATTCAAACAGGTCCCAAACGACAGAAATAATTAAGTAAAATAAAAATAACACAATTAATTTACTTCATTTAAAATGTGTAACGGTCTCCGGTAGATGTCAGCCAGTTCACACTGTGCTGAAGTTTATCCAATATAAATATACGAGGAGGAATTCCACAAAATGGTGGCTCATCTTGCAAGATGGACTCCAGGGTATGCTGTAGAATCGCACTGGCTTTTTTCACTATCTCCTCTCGGATGTCACGCTTTATCACATCACCTGCTGGTCAGATGGCATGGCCGAGAAGAATGGGTTGGAGTAACATGTGCTTGACTCGTGCTAGGTGCTGTCTCCAACAGATACAATCACTAACAGTAAAAGGATCTTTTTATTTTATTGTTGCTTTTAGGTGATGCTCTGTTGTCACCATGTGGTGCAAACAACTATTCATTGTTACTAAATATTACTATAATTCTGAAAACATTCAAACCTTTAAAACGAAATCAAAGTGTGCCATGATTAACTGTCCAGTTACTGCAAATCAAAGATTTACGAGGTGGGTGTCTACAGTACTGGAAAGATAAACACTGGCATGCTCAGTAACAATAAATCTACTAGAAATCTCTTATTTTCTTGTTACATTGCGCTGACTTTAACAATGCCCATGGCTCTTAAACAGGAGAAAATAATAAAAGCACTAATCAATAGCACCACAATGTGTCTGTAAGGTGTTACATTTTTTCCAGTGATTTCATGTTTCAATTAAAATGGTATTTTAATAGAGAATTCATAGTTCACAGGTTCAGATGCTGTCAGGGAGGGCGTACTCTTGAAATCTTCTGAAATGGATAAAATGTGTACAACTGAGTTGGCAAATAACTGGTATTACTGCACCAAGAACCAATTCCGATGAAAAAAAAATACATTAAGATTCCACACAGATATCTGCTCAGGTCTGCTACCCTACTGGGCTACCTTCTGGGTGTACCTAGACATGCTAAGTATCTCAAGCATCCCTTTCCGTGTCTTAAATCCTCTTTTCTAAAACTCTCTTCAACTAAAACGTCTCTGTGGGTGGTGTCATGAGTGGAGAGATCAAGTGCTACAGGCTTTTATTGCAGATGGTAAGCTGGGACAATGCATAGGTTTTACAGTTAAAGAGTAACACAGGTTTCCTTGTTGGACTGCAATGCTTCAGTCCTTTCCTCTCTGCCCCAGTGTTCTCCTTCCTTCAGTGTTTGTAAAAAGAGTCAATCACAGTCCTTTGGTATTAGGTTCTGCTCATTTCTTGATTGGATGTTGTCTCCTTCTGGTCAGGATGTCTTACATTTGCTTCTCATCCAGGATTTCAGGCTTCTGCTTTTCATCCTGCATGGTGGGCATAATCTATGCCTGGCATGTTTGGTGCCCATAGTTTTCTTGGCTTGAATCCCCTATTGCTACCTGCAACTGCACAGACTCATCCTCTCAATCTTTCCTCCAACAGACCTTCTTTTTGCACCACTGTTCTACTTGTTCCTACTTCACTCTTCCTTTACTCCTTGCCATGCTGAACGTAGTCTTAGGGCATCCACTGTCTTAGCCCCCAGACTGGAGATGCTGTCTGCAGCACATGCAGACCATGTTCTGATGGAGCCTAGTTGTGATATTTGCAGGCTCTGGCTGGTCCTGATATTTGCAGGCTCCAGCTACGGAGGTCCATCACATTCTTTCCCAGGAATGTTCTTGCATTGATAATTGTAAAGGGAGGACTTCTTTGTTGATGTACCTGAGACAGTCTCTCTTGTGGCAATAGGGGTTCTTTATTACACATGTCTTTGACCCCTTTCCTAGACCACCAGGACCCCAAACAGTATTTCACCTCTCAAGTGAGTTTTTAAAAGGGACCCGTTGACATGTGGCCCTGCACCCAGAGTTTCAAATATGGAAATCGAGTAGTGAGGGGATGGCACAACATTACCTTGCATATCAGGGTTACTAACATCTAATGGCATCTAGTTTGGTCTATTCTCCCAAGGAGTCCAGACCATTTTATAAAGGTTTAGTTTTTCATGGATGTATGCTATTTTTTCTTTGGTGTTTCTCCTCCTAAATGTCATGGTGTGGAAAAAGACAGAATAAGTGGGTCTGACCATGGAACTGCTGCTAGGGTAATTGGGGGCGTAGGCTGTAAATGTACTGGGGAACCAGGGATCTTCTGTGCACCTCTTCTGGCCTTACATCAGGGAGAAGGTCGTGGAACCTGACCCGCAAGGTTACTCCAGTACCATCACCAAGCCAAAACCATGCAACTTCACCATAATGGAGATGCATAGAGATTTGAGGGACGTTTTAAACGTTTTTGAACCCCTTCAACAGTTTTTGAAAACGAGTGAGGGTGCCTTGAGCTTATTTTTGAAAAGAGTGAACATGCCTATTAATTACAATACATGGAAAGCTATGGTAGTTAGGTAATTAGATGTGATCAGCTGGCAAATCGTGTGTGCACCAGGATATACAATGTCAGTAATCAAAAGACCCCATCCAGTGCCTTCACGAAAGCCAAACGTGTTGGCTTTGACAATGCTTGTCTTTGATGTGTCTTGTGGAGCCATATAACTGAATCTTCAGATATTCAATAGACCTGATAAAGAAGGTGAAAAGTCATGTGAGATTGGAAAGTCTAAGAATATAATTAACAGACTAGAGCAGGTAACCCGTTTTTGCCTCCCAAGTAAAGTGAAAAAATGTAGCAAAAGCCATCCCTGCACATGTTTTAACTGGGCCTTTCTTTAAGATAATGAGGACATACTTCAGATGTTATTAATGGGTGTTATGTTTGTATCCTGATAAACTACCACTTCCTGGGAATATAGTTAATCACAAATCCCAAGTCCAGTCAAACATTACGGATTCTCCCTCATGATACAGCCATCATAAAAATCCTGACAGCATATTAAGAGTAAAGACCTGTTCTTCTAAACATGCATTTTACATCAGTTCATGTCACTGGGGGAGTTGCCTTTGTGGGACATGTAAAAAAGTTGTGTATTGGGTATTTTCAGCACTCTGTATGGGCCTTTCTGATATTTGTACTGTGTTTATTTGAAAAACAGGGATAACAATTTCTATCAGAAATTACTTTACTTTCAATAACACATTTATAGATGGTGGAGGGATTGCCACAAAGCATGCCTGTACAATAGCAAAAAGATGAGAAGTGGTGGTGAGCCAGTTTTTGCGGGTGTAAAAAAGTGGGACATATACCTGGGACAAAACAAAACAAAAATAAATAAATACATTTATTCATATATATATATATATATATATATATATATATATATATATATATTCAGTGAAAAAAACTTTGTTAAAGGGACGTTATGGTTAAGTTGCGCTACTAAAAACCTATGAAATTCAGTGAAAAAACTTTGTTAAAGGGACGTTATGGTTCCAAGTAAAACCGAAAAACCCTTGAAATTCGCCAGTTATGGTAAGCTAAGCAACCATAACTCACGCCACCACCATGCATTGCTAAGACTAACACCCAGGACATCAAAGATGACATCACAAATGTCATTGATGACATCACTGATGACATCACATGTCTGGCTCACTATTTTTTCTTTTGCTGACATATCTAGGCCACATGGTTTTCTTCAGTAACAGTCAGAAACTAAGAATTTTATTTTATTTGTAGACATATCCTTCTAGGGTTCTTACTGATTTCCACCAAATTTGGACCAGGAGCAGCGGTGAAAATCCGTCCAGTAGTTTTTTTTTAAATGACCAAAAAGTAGGTAAAAAAAAATTAGTGATATCTGTGTTCAGTTCGCGGACACACTTCCCTGTTCGCTCCGCGGACAGTGTCCTGATTGGCCAATCGTCTTGCGTGATGTTCGCGGACATGCAACGTGTTAGCTGATTGGACGGCGTGGTGCGTGAAGCGCGTCAGATTTTCCGGTAGCGCCCGCCATCTTGGATTCGCGGACGTCAGCGGACAGCGCGGTGAAACTTTGTTCAAAATGTGTATTTAGTAGAGTGTGTTGGTGTGTAGGAGTGTTTGGGGAGGGTGGGAGTGTATGAGATAGGATGAAAGTTGTGTTTTTTATGTGTTAGACGTTCTTTTTGTGTTCGATTTGTTTGCGGACATCACAGGTGTTCTGAAATGTTCTAAATAAACTGACTGGGGGGTGTTCTAAGGACTCAATATGTATCCGTTTTGTTCGCAAGCAAAGTGAAACTGTTCTAAGAACACTCGCGGTGTCCGGGGAGTGTTCGTAGGGGGTGTCCTGAGGACGCTGTCCGTATTGTTGTCTGTCAAGTTGAATGTGTCCTAAGAACACCCGCGGTGTCCTGAAATGTTCGCAAATAAACAACATGGGGGTGTTCTGAAGACGTTTTTGAGAACACTCCCGGTGTCCTAAAATGTTCGTAGGGGGTGTCCTGAGGACGCTGTCCGTATTGTTCTCTATCAAGTTGAATGTGTTCTAAGAACACCCGCGGTGTCCTGAAATGTTCGCAAATAAACAAAATGGGGGTGTTCTGAAGACGCTTCTAAGAACACTCACGGTGTCCGGGGAGTGTTCGTAGGGGGTGTCCTGAGGACGCTGTCCGTATTGTTCTCTGTCAAGTTGAATGTGTCCTAAGAACACTCGCGGTGTCCTGAAATGTTCGCAAATAAACAAAATGGGGGTGTTCTGAAGACGCTTCTAAGAACACTCGCGGTGTCCGGGGAGTGTTCGTAGGGGGTGTCCTGAGGACGCTGTCCGTATTGTTCTCTGTCAAGTTGAATGTGTCCTAAGAACACTTGCGGTGTCCTGAAATGTTCGCAAATAAACAAGATGGTGGTGTTCTGAAGACGCTTCTAAGAATACTCCCGGTGTCCTGGAATGTTCGTAGGGGGTGTCCTGAGGACGCTGTCCATATTGTTCTCTGTCAAGTTGAATGTGTTCTAAGAACACCCGCGGTGTCCTGAAATGTTCGCAAATAAACAAAATGGGTGTGTTCTGAAGACGCTTCTAAGAACACTCGTGGTGTCCGGGGAGTGTTCGTAGGGGGTGTCCTGAGGACGCTGTCCGTATTGTTCTCTGTCAAGTTGAATGTGTCCTAAGAACACTCGCGGTGTCCTGAAATGTTCGCAAATAAACAAGATGGTGGTGTTCTGAAGACGCTTCTAAGAAAACTCGCGCTGTCCGGGGAGTGTTCGTAGGGGGTGTCCTGAGGACGCTGTCCGTATTGTTCTCTGTCAAGTTGAATGTGTCCTAAGAACACTCGCGGTGTCCTGAAATGTTCGCAAATAAACAAAATGGGGGTGTTCTGAAGACGTTTTTGAGAACACTCCCGGTGTCCTGGAATGTTCATAGGGGGTGTCCTTAGGACGCTGTCCGCATTGTTCGTTGTTAAGTTGAAAGTGTTCTAAGAACTATTGCGTTGTTCTGAAATGTTCGTAGGGGGTGTCCTGAAAACGGTGTCCGTATTGTTCGCTGGCAAGTTCCAAGTGTTCTAAGAACACTCACATTGTTCGCGGACATTAAAAGTTTCCCATAGATCATAGTTGAAATGTTTGACTCTATGGATGTGACATGTTGCGGTGGTTGTTGCCAGGGCATAGAGTCTTGGGTGTATGGCCATTTGGCCATGCACCCAGGACTGTGTGCCCTGGCAACAACCACCGCAGCATATCACATTCATATTTGCTTATAACTTTGGGTGAAAAACAAATGTATGGTTCTCTGTCAAGTTGAATGTGTCCTAAGAACACTCACGGTGTCCTGAAATGTTCGCAAATAAACAAGATGGTGGTGTTATGAAGACGCTTCTAAGAACACTCACTTTGTCCGGGGAGTGTTCGTAGGGGGTGTCCTGAGGACGCTGTCCGTATTGTTCTCTGTCAAGTTGAATGTGTCCTAAGAACACTCGCGGTGTCCTGAAATGTTCGCAAATAAACAAGATGGTCGTGTTCTGAAGAAGCTTCTAAGAACACTCCCGGTGTCCTGGAATGTTCGTAGGGGGTGTCCTGAGGACGCTGTCCGTATTGTTCTCTGTCAAGTTGAATGTGTCCTAAGAACACTCGCAGTGTCCTGAAATGTTCGCAAATAAACAAGATGGTGGTGTTCTGAAGACGCTTCTAAGAACACTCGCGGTGTCCGGGGAGTGTTCGTAGGGGGTGTCCTGAGGACGCTGTCCGTATTGTTCTCTGTCAAGTTTAATGTGTTCTAAGAACACCCGCGGTGTCCTGAAATGTTCGCAAATAAACAAAATGGGGGGTGTTCTGAAGACGTTTTTGAGAACACTCCCGGTGTCCTGGAATGTTCGTAGGGGGTGTCCTTAGTACGCTGTCCGTATTGTTCGTTGTTAAGTTGAAAGTGTTCTAAGAACGATCGCGTTGTTCTGAAATGTTCGTAGGGGGTGTCCTGAAAACGGTGTCCGTATTGTTCGCTGGCAAGTTCAAAGTGTTCTAAGAACACTCACATTGTTCGTGGACATTAAAAGTTTCCCATAGATCATAGTTGAAATGTTTTACTCTATGGATGTGATATGCTGCGGTGGTTGTTGCCAGGGCATAGAGTCTTGGGTGCATGGCCATTTGGCCATGCACCCAAGACTGTATGCCCTGGCAACAACCACCGCAGCATATCACATTCATATTTGCTTATAACTTTGGGTGAAAAACAAATGTATGGTTCTCTGTCAAGTTGAATGTGTCCTAAGAACACTCACTGTGTCCTGAAATGTTCGCAAATAAACAAGATGGTGGTGTTCTGAAGACGCTTCTAAGAACACTCACTTTGTCCGGGGAGTGTTCGTAGGGGGTGTCCTGAGGACGCTGTCCGTATTGTTCTCTGTCAAGTTGAATGTGTCTTAAGAACACTCGCGGTGTCCTGAAATGTTCGCAAATAAACAAGATGGTGGTGTTCTGAAGAAGCTTCTAAGAACACTCCCGGTGTCCTGGAATGTTCGTAGGGGGTGTCCTGAGGACGCTGTCCGTATTGTTCTCTACAAGTTGAATGTGTCCTAAGAACACTCGCGGTGTCCTGAAATGTTCGCAAATAAACAAGATGGTGGTGTTCTGAAGACGCTTCTAAGAAAACTCGCGCTGTCCGGGGAGTGTTCGTAGGGGGTGTCCTGAGGACGCTGTCCGTATTGTTCTCTGTCAAGTTGAATGTGTCCTAAGAACACTCGCGGTGTCCTGAAATGTTCGCAAATAAACAAAATGGGGGTGTTCTGAAGACGTTTTTGAGAACACTCCCGGTGTCCTGGAATGTTCATAGGGGGTGTCCTTAGGACGCTGTCCGTATTGTTCGTTGTTAAGTTGAAAGTGTTCTAAGAACTATTGCGTTGTTCTGAAATGTTCGTAGGGGGTGTCCTGAAAACGGTGTCCGTATTGTTCGCTGGCAAGTTCCAAGTGTTCTAAGAACACTCACATTGTTCGCGGACATTAAAAGTTTCCCATAGATCATAGTTGAAATGTTTGACTCTATGGATGTGACATGCTGCGGTGGTTGTTGCCAGGGCATAGAGTCTTGGGTGTATGGCCATTTGGCCATGCACCCAAGACTGTATGCCCTGGCAACAACCACCGCAGCATATCACATTCATATTTGCTTATAACTTTGGGTGAAAAACAAATGTATGGTTCTCTGTCAAGTTGAATGTGTCCTAAGAACACTCGCGGTGTCCTGAAATGTTCGCAAATAAACAAGATGGTGGTGTTCTGAAGACGCTTCTAAGAACACTCGCCGTGTCCTGGAATGTTCGTAGGGGGTGTCCTGAGGACGCTGTCCGTATTGTTCTCTGTCAAGTTGAATGTGTCCTAAGAACACTCGCGGTTTCCTGAAATGTTTGCATATAAACAAGATGGTGGT
Organism: Ambystoma mexicanum; assembly: GCF_040938575.1. Taxonomy (NCBI): domain Eukaryota; kingdom Metazoa; phylum Chordata; class Amphibia; order Caudata; family Ambystomatidae; genus Ambystoma; species Ambystoma mexicanum. The sequence continues at coordinate 762,985,441 of NC_090941.1, forward strand.
GTTCTGAAGACGCTTCTAAGAACACTCGCGGTGTCCGGGGAGTGTTCGTAGGGGGTGTCCTGAGGACGCTGTCCGTATTGTTCTCTGTCAAGTTGAATGTGTTCTAAGAACACCTGCAGTGTCCTGAAATGTTCGCAAATAAACAAAATGGGGGTGTTCTGAAGACGTTTTTGAGAACACTCCCGGTGTCCTGGAATGTTCGTAGGGGGTGTCCTTAGGACGCTGTCCGTATTGTTCGTTGTTAAGTTGAAAGTGTTCTAAAAACTATCGCGTTGTTCTGAAATGTTTGTAGGGGGTGTCCTGAAAACGGTGTCCGTATTGTTCGCTGGCAAGTTCAAAGTGTTCTAAGAACACTTACATTGTTCGCGGACATTAAAAGTTTCCCATAGATCATAGTTGAAATGTTTGACTCTATGGATGTGATATGCTGCGGTGGTTGTTGCCAGGGCATAGAGTCTTGGGTGCATGGCCATTTGGCCATGCACCCAAGACTCTATGCCCTGGCAACAACCACCGCAGCATATCACATTCATATTTGCTTATAACTTTGGGTGAAAAACAAATGTATAAGGAACAAAGGTATTAGATACTATGGATGTGATATGCTGCTATGGTTTTTCTTATTATTGTATACTTACTGTTTGGTCTAGTAATGGGAGTCCATGTTTTTCTTCTTCATTTCTGTGATAAAAGAAAATAGCATGTTAGTATTAGTATTTTGTAATGACTTATTACATTGTATAAGCAAAATACTTTTATTTTTTTTCGACCCTCATATTTAGTAGAGTACAAATCAGAGTACTGTGCAATTTGCTCAGTTTCTGTATTTGTTGCTAAAATCATTGGGTCTGTGGGAGAAAAAAAATCCATGTTGGATTAAAAAAAAAAGCTTTTTCTGTTATGCTACAGTTTATTTGTTTGTTTGTTTTCAGTGTTCACTTGTTGTTTCTGGCTAATGCTTTATACTTTGCTTTGTTGTATTTTTTTTGGAGCAGTAACAGATTCTTTATTTGTTTTGATATTATAAAATTTTGGAGCAGTTAGATACCAATTGGCGTATTCTAACTGTCTATTTTTTTAATATATTTTAGTGGTTTTGATTTATCTATTTGGATATTGTTAAATTTTGGGACAGTTAGATACCAATTGGCGTATTCTAACTGTGTATTTTTTGGTCTAATTTAGTGGTATTCATTTATCTGATTAGTTGTTGTAGAATCTTTGAGCAGTTAGATAGCTTTTGGAGTATTCTAACAGTTTATATTGTTTTAACACAAATTTACTTAAAGGTTTAAATACAGTTTATTTATCAAATTTTGGTTTTAGGAACATCAAATAAGCGTTTGTAAGATTTGCTGGTAATCTCTGCTTTAGAGTAATGGTACTATCATTACATTCAAACCATCCACATTTCTTTTTTATATATGCCGTGTAGTGCCCTGAATTGGTTGTGGCTCCTGCGTGGTAGATTATACCTATTGTTGTGAAGGTTTTCTTACCAAGTGATATTTGACTATGTGTGAATCCAGTCAGCTTGCAGTTGTTTTTGGTACCATCTGCATTGTAACGTAGAAGCATTAGTATTACATATTTACTATGTGTTTGTATTACTAACGTGGAGCGATTATCTGAATTGCAGGTAGAGCATAATCTACCATGGTTTGCATTTTGTACAAGTTGTTGAAATGGAATGGATTCACAATTTGGTATTGATATATATATGAAGCGTTCATTGGGAATTTCTTCTTGTGTCACATTGTTGCACAGAGTGCATGTATGTTTCCACATGTATGAAATCTGGAAGATTTCCTTTATAGGTATGTTTTTGTTTTCCAGTACTTGTAGTAAGTACATTAAAAATTCTTGTGGATCTTCCTGTGAGTTTATAGTGAATTTCACCATTCCAGCACAGTAGTCCAATTCTTGTCTTATTCCATAAACACTATATGTGTTGCCAGGATTGTTTTTTGCGTTTCCATGAAGTACTAACATTTGCATACACAATGGGTCTCTAAAGTGTAAGTAAATGTTGTCAACAATTGGTGGTAATAGAAATAGAATATTCATTGCTACATTTGCATAGCAACTTACACCAACTATATTTGAGAATTTAAATGGTGCCAGGAGAGATTTTCTCAGATACTCTTTTTGCTGAGAGAACAAAAGATAGCTATGGCTGTGTGTTTCAGAAAACAGATTGTTTGGATTTTAGGAGATTTGTGGATACATTGGTTGAAGGTGCATGCAGAAAGCTGTGGAGTAGCTGTAGATCTTGGATTCCCACATGTGGAAGTACACTGGCATGGAGTACGTGGAATGAAGTGGTTGGACTTGCTACCTCTCTGTGCTACTTTGGAGACAGAGCAACATCCAGACATAATTGTAATTCATTGTGGAGGGAACAGTTTAGGACATGTGACTGGAATTCTTTTGCAATTTGCTATGAAAGAAGGACTTAGGAAGGTTATGGACATGTTTCCTAATTCTCAAGTGATATTTTCACGGATTGCGCAGAGACAAATGTGGCTTCGTTCTTCTTCATTTGGTCCACAAATGGAAAAAGCAAGGTGCAATGTTAATAAGGATGTTTGTGCCTTTCTAAGAGATTCTGGCATGTCTTCTTTTCACAATGAAAATATTATGTTTTGTAGTACATACATTTTTCGCAGAGATGGAGTCCATCTTACTTATGCTGGCAATCAGATTTTTCTGAGAAATGTACAAAATGCATTGCGACCTTTTTTGGAATTACAACAACGATTTTGAAGTAGATGTTAAGCATTTACAATTTTTGACTTACAAACACCACCCAAAGGCTCTTTTCAGAGCCACCACTTCTTTCCAGAGAAAATTACAATGTTTGTGATGGAGTAGCAACCCAATTTTTTTAATGTTCGCGAACTGTCCGCGGACTTCTAAAAAATACAAAGAGCCCTGCTTCATTTATTTTCACTTCTATTTTTTAACTGGGAAAGGCGGCTCTGAGAAGAGCCTTATTTTTTTTTGATTTTTGTAATTTTTTATTTTTTTTGGTTTTTCAGACACGACACACTAGGAGAGGAGGGTAAAGGAGGGTAAAGGGGGGGACACCAACCACAGGGATAAGAAAGGGCGAGCTGAGAGAGGAAGATGTAGAGTGGGTTTTATTTGGGTAGTGAGCAGGTCTTCTCGTGCTCTGAGACGATAGTCTCAAAAGCACTCCGAAGCGCTCCCCCCTGCAGAGTACTGTGTCACAGTACATACATACAACTGTGACCCTCGAAAGGTAAGCGTCATCAACATTCTGTATGGCCTGTGAGGCAGCTTGAGGAAGACGCTGTCCCACAGAGGTGGTCCTTGTGGTGACAGGATCAGAAACAGAGGATGAAGTAGAGGAAATCAACCTGCTACGTTCTTCGCAAGGTACAACCCTGCGAATAGCCCCAGAGTGAAATGACCTCAGGTGTCGCTTCATAGTAGTGGTCCCAAAGCTGTACTTACCGTGCTTCCCGCGACTGAGTATCATTTTGCACTCATTGCAGGTAACACGGTTCGCACGAGCCTTAGGAACATTACCATGAATGGTAAATAACCGCCACACCCAAGACTCATGCCTAGTGCAGGTAGTAGGGTTTTCCTCTATCTCATTCTCATCATCCTCTTCTTCCTCCTCCGCATCCTCACTCCTGTTCCCCTCTTCAGGCCCTTGGGGAGGTGGTGGTGGTGGAGGGGGTGGGGGTGGTGCTGAAGCAGGTGCAGCACCAAGTGGCAGTTCAGCAGCCAAGGATGCCATCTCGATGATGGTGTAATCTGCAGGTGGCAGCAAAAATCACTGTGTTCTGAAGAATAGCCAGAAACACAATGGGAATAAGCTCTTTGGCGTGGTCTTTTATAGGGGTGCTTGTGCGCGGTTCACGGACATGCGCACTGTCCGCAGACAGATCGAACACAAAAAAAGGATCGGAAAGTTTCAAAAGGTATATAGAAATTCAAGATTGCTATGTGGGACTTGTGCCATTGTGAGATTTTATTGAAAAATATTATGGATTAACTGAAAATGTACTTTTAAATTGTTCGGGGACACGAACAGTGTCCGCATTTCAGGACACACGACGACCGTGGGCGCGGTCATATGATCCGTTCGCGAACTAGTCCGCGAAGGAAGCGCCTGTCCGCAGGACACCAAGTGCATGGAGATTGGTTAGCGCATGCGCATTGATGTCCTACGGACACTGTTCGGGTTCTGAAGTCATTAAAAGTGCGTCACTCATGAAACGAATTTTTCCGGACACCGCGTGTGTTCTTAGAACAGTTTAAACTTGGTAGCGAACAGTAAGGACAGATATAGTGTTCTTCAGGACACGTGTAATTTCGTTTATGTACGAACATTTCAGGACACCAATTGTGTTCTTAGAACAGTTTCAATTGGGTAGCGAACACTACGAACAGGTATAGTGTTCTTCAGGACACCTCCATTTTCGTTTGCGTACGAACATTTCAGGACACCAATAGCGTTCTTAGAACAGTTTGAACTTGCTAGCGAACAGTACCGGACAGGTATAGTGTTCTTTAGGACACTTTAATTATTGTTTGTTTACGAACAATTCAGGACACCGCGTGTGTTCTTAGTACAGTTTCATGTTGCTAGCAAACACTACGAACAGTTGTACTGTTGTTCAGGACACATCATTTTCGTTTATTTACGAACATTTCAGGACACCAATTGTGTTCTTAGGACAGTTTTAAGTTGATAGCGAACATTACAGACAGATATAGTGTTCTTTAGAACACTTTAATTTTTGTTTCTTTACGAACATTTCAGGACACCACGTGTGTTCTTAGAACAGTTTCAACTTGCTAGCGAACAGTAAGGACAGATATAGTGTTCTTCAGGACACGTGTAATTTCGTTTAAGTACGAACATTTCAGGACACCAATTGTGTTCTTAGAACAGTTTCAATTGGGTAGCAAACACTACGAACAGGTATAGTGTTCTTCAGGACACATCCATTTTCGTTTGCGTACGAACATTTCAGGACACCAATAGCGTTCTTAGAACAGTTTGAACTTGCTAGCGAACAGTACCGGACAGGTATAGTGTTCTTTAGGACACTTTAATTTTTGTTTGTTTACGAACAATTCAGGACACCGCGTGTGTTCTTAGTGCAGTTTCATGTTGCTAGCGAACACTACGAACAGTTGTACTGTTGTTCAGGACACATCATTTTCGTTTATTTACAAACATTTCAGGACACCAATTGTGTTCTTAGGACAGTTTTAAGTTGATAGCGAACATTACGGACAGATATAGTGTTCTTTAGAACACTTTAATTTTTGTTTCTTTACAAACATTTCAGGACACCACGTGTGTTCTTAGAACAGTTTCAACTTGCTAGAGAACAGTACGAACAGGTGTGGTGTTCTTCAGGACACCTCCATTTTCGTTTATGTATGAACATTTCAGAACACTCGCACTGTCCGCGGACACTTTTATTGTTTATAAAAAAAAAAACGGAAACTATTCACAATACAATGTAAAAATTAAACTTTATTTAACATATACTAATAATTTATGACAGAGAAGGTGAGGCAGAAACAGAAACAAAAACAGGAGAATTTGGGGTTTCAACATGATTGGTATTAGGTGAAGAAGGGATGGAAGTCTCATCAAAACGTTTTGGATTATGGAGAGGGTTTGGGGATAATTGACTGGGATATGGTGAGGAGGGACAAGTACATGTGGGGCAATGGTATGAGGTTTTTGGTTTGAAATGATTTTCTACAAAAGTTTTTAAATTATTAAAATTAGCCAACAATACATCAAATTTTTCTTCTATATTGTGAAGACTGTTATCCATAACAGGGTTTTCTGAAGTTTTTTCTATATATAATACAGAAAGTTTATAAATATATCAGTAAAATGAAGTACACTTATTATTTCTGGTAAGATAAGTCCTATGTATTCAGTTGGTCTGGTCTTGTTCTCAGTTCTGTTGTGTCTGTGAGGTAATTATGTTGGAAGCCAATGTATCTTCTTGTGGTATATTCCATTTCAGAACATATTGTATTTAAATGAATGGTTAGTGTGTTACATATATGGGTTACATTTCTTATGTATTACTATATATAATGTGTTTGTGTACTGCTTTTTGAATTTGTTAAATGTTCCTATATTATGATATAACAATCAAACATACCCCCCCCAACCCCCCCACAGTTTTTAGGTAGTGGTACTGTTCTCCGAACATGTCCGCAAACATTAAATAAGTTCGCGGACATCAAGTTCATAAGAAGAGATCTAGTCAGTTCCATATGACATGTATATAAAGTCAAAGTCATTATTGTTAAGTTGTGCTACTAAAAAACTATGAAATTCAGTGAAAAAACTTTGTTAAAGGGACGTTATGGTTAAGTTGCGCTACTAAAAACCTATGAAATTCAGTGAAAAAACTTTGTTAAAGGGACGTTATGGTTCCAAGTAAAACCGAAAAACCCTTGAAATTCGCCAGTTATGGTAAGCTAAGCAACCATAACTCGCGCCACCACCGTGCACTGCTAAGACTAACACCCAGGACATCAAAGATGACATCACAAATGTCATTGATGACATCACTGATGACATCACATGTGTATGTACTTCTCATAAAATATGTGTAGAAGGGATTCTTATTATGTTGCGAAAAAAGTGTCAAGAATCATTGCAAGAAATATACCCTAATAAGTGCATTGAACGATGCATTGATATAAATAGCATCCTATTATGGGGTTCTATCTAGTATACTAAGCTACTCATACAGAAACATAACATTGTGTGCAGCGTACAAGATGAAGGTATGATATTCGTAATGTTAATATGTTGAATAATGAAATGATAATTGTTTTCTTAACAGATTTTTGTGTACTGTGAAATATGTAATAAGTAGCTAATAAAACCCATGTATTCCATAATTGCATTACTATAGACAAAACACAAAGACACAAGAACACATACCAATATGGGTATATACAGGGAAAGTGAAGTTAGCAAAAAAGCACAAGTAGTAGCAGAAACAATTCATAACTTAACTGATTAGTTTCATGCAAATAAATGATTGCTCTGTTTCAAAGCTGCTATTTACCCTATGTATATGTATCACTTGATGTGATTGGACCCTAAGGAAAGTAGTGTGAGTACAATGTATACAAATATGACCATATACAGGGAAAGTACAGCCATAAAAAAAACAACAGAACTATCAGAAAGTGCTCATAAGTCTAGTGATTATCTTTATGCACAAAAAGGATTGCTGTCTTTCAAGCTTGTGTTTTCCCATATGTATATGTTTCATATGATGTGACTGTACTCTAAGGGAATTACTGTAATAACCTACTAGAAGGATATGTCTACAAATAAAATAACATTCTTAGTTTCTGACTGTTACTGAAGAAAACCATGTGGCCTAGATATGTCAGCAAAAGAAAAAATAGTGAGCCAGACATGTGATGTCATCAGTGATGTCATCAATGACATTTGTGATGTAATCTTTGATGTCCTGGGTGTTAGTCTTAGCAGTGCACGGTGGTGGCGCTAGTTATGGTTGCTTAGCTTACCATAACTGGCGAATTTCAAGGGTTTTTCGGTTTTACTTGGAACCATAACGTCCCTTTAACAACGTTTTTTCACTGAATTTCATAGGTTTTTAGTAGCTCAACTTAACCATAACGTCCCTTTAACAAAGTTTTTTTCACTGAATATATATATATATATATATATATACTATATATATATATTCAGTGAACAAACTGTTAAAGGGACGTTATTGTAAAACCGAACCACCCCAGAAATACACCAGTTATGCTAAGCTAACCAACCATAACTCACGCCACCAACGTGCACTGATAAGACCAACACCTAGGACATCACTGATGACATCACAAATGTCATTGATGACATCACTGATGACATCACATATCAAATTAATTCTGCTGAAACATTTGTACAAGGGCTTGTGTTTACAATGTTGGTAGCAATATATGAGTGATGATCAGGAGTGCTCTCATGAACGAATTAAAGTAATACAAAATGTACTAATTTAAACAAAATGTTATATTGGAGTGTTTTTATTAATAAAAACAACCTAATAATATGTACACATATGAAATGGGCTCAGCTGCAACACAGACGTACAGTATTTCTAATCTGGTAAATTGTGGCTAGTGAAATAAGGAATGCTACCTTATCAGAGTTTTGAGTAATGTTAAACATGGAATAAATCACTAATAATTGATACTTGTGTTAGTACAAATAACATATGAAGATCCACAATGCATACAAATCTGAGGCACATCCAGGGAAACATCAATGAGGAGGAAAGAAAATACACCACCAAAAAATGACAACGACATTAGACTTCATCATCATGAACAAAGGTTAATTGTGTGTTTGAGGCTTGGTTTTTTCCACATGTATGTGCACCATAAGCTGATCCTAAGGAAAGTTCCATAAGAGCCTAAAACAATGTTAATGTCTATATATGGAGCGCCTTTTGAATTTTAAAATTCTCTCTATCACTGAGCAAAACCACGTGGCCTACATGTGTTAGTGAACAAAAACAAGTGACCCAGATATGTGATGTCATCCGTGATGTCATCAATGACATTTGTGATGTCATCGTTGATGCCCTGGGTGTTAGTCTTAGCAGTGCACGGTGCTAGCGCTAGTAATGGTTGCTTAGCTTACCATGACTGGCACATTTCTGGCGGGTTTCAATTTTGCTTGTAACCATAACATCCCTTTAACACAGTTTTCCACTGAATTTCCTAGGTTTTTATTAGTGCAACTTAACCATAATGTCACTTTAACAAAGTTTTTTCACTGAATTGCATAGGTTTTTACCAGTGCACACTTAATTTGCTACAAGTTCCTCATATTATACTCACCCCCAATGTAGCAGCTCTAGAGTCCGCAGACAAAACGCAAGCATGCGGACAGCAGGTAGCATCAAGAGAACCAAGAAGCACAGGGGAAACCAACAAATCTTGTACCCTTCAACCAATATAAACATATAGATAAAACAACAGTACTTATATTTACTACACCCAAATATACCTTTTTGTACAATTCAATATTTCAGAATGTAAAAACTATTTTTTCATTTAGCACACAATATTATGGAATGCACCAAGCACAAACCATAACTGTGCACCTCAAATTATCAGTTCAGTATAACTCTTCATGCAGACTGAGATGTACCACCAGGAAGGCTTGGGCTGCCAAGGTGAAATGCACTGAGTGCAACGTTGTACTCAGTCACGGACAACCTAGGCAGTACTCCTACTTGACCACTTCCATGTGCCACCACAGCAGATCCCACCCTACGGGTGCTCTGAGAAAGGCTGTTCCTTTCTCAGGGAGAAGCAGGTTAACGTCCTCCAGCCCATCTTCCTCAACTTCTCCTGCCACCACACAGGATCCCTTCGGCTGCCTCGCAGGCCATACAGAACACTGTTGACCCTTATCTTTTGAGGGTTGCAGTACTCTGATTGTACTGCGACTCACCGATCTATGGGGGGCGTCAGTCTCGGAGTGCTTTAGAGACCGCGTCAAAGAGCACAAGAAACACTGCAACCTACCTTAAATTTAAGGCCTGCCAGCATCTTCCCCTGTCCACCTGTCCCTCTGTATCTGTGGTTGGTGCCCCTGCCCTCCCCCAATTTATCTTGCCTCTCCTACAAAAAATATAAAATCCAAAACGACAAAAAACACAGCACCTTTTGCAGCCTCCTTAGCCCGCAGACAGTACGATAGTCCGCAGAAATCTGGAAACTTCCGGCCATGGGGTGGGGGAATTAAAATCAATTAACTTGTTTTTCCTTAAAAAATGGTGGCTCTTACAAGAAAATTTTTTTTTGGTCTTTCTGGCTTTTTTATTTTGTGTGGGATTATTTGGTTTTATATACTGAACTAACAAATGTTCGACTGAACTTAATTCTTTTTTCTAACTTTCACAAAAAGTGCTTCACATTTTCTTTCTGTTTTTCCTTTTTGTTTTCTTCAACTACTAAAAAATACTTCAATCATTATTTTATGTTCACAGAAACTGTTGCAGTGTGTTTTGTGAGAAACCTGAAGGTGTCTCCCTGAGTAGTCCACAGGGATTTGTGATCCAGGTGGCCAGGCCACAGCCATCGCTATTGGATCCAGTTTCTGGGGGTGGACCGATGCGTGAGGATCACCTCGATGGGGGTCCTCGGGGAGTGGAAGTGGGACACTGATGGGTGAGACATGGTACCCCATTTCTTAGAACACCTTTTCCCCATCCTACCCCGTAGGATATGCAACGGTTCTAACCCCCCTTTTCCAACACAAACACTTTTCTACATAGTAACAAACAACGGACTAACATCCGAGCCGTTTACCTGACATGCCCCGACACAAGGGTCAGGCAGAGTTAGGTAATTGGCAAAATCTACACACACCTGAGGGCCCTTTCCCTTCCCCATAGGGATAAAAGGCAGAGCATGAGAGCACACTTCGAGCAAGGCCAAGCGCATGAGGGAGCAGCTATTCCGGACTGGCAGTTGAAACAGAGAAGAAAGGCAGCGAGATCAGAGAAGACGAAAAGGAGGGAAGTGCCCTTGCCCTTTTCAACCCATACCCGCGAAGCCTCAGTGGAAAAAATCATAAGACCGGAATTTACAGCTGGCATGTGGTGGAAAAGATGTCAACGGTGTACGGGGGCCGCCCGCATTGATAACCCAGGCACAGTTCTTACCGTGGTGCCGTCCTTGACTCCAGAGGCAAAACAAGCCAATGGGTTCAGCACAGCCGGTGAGTCGGAGAGAGCTGATAGCAAACTGGACTGTGTTGAGCCCAAGGTTGCAAATGGCAAACATTGTATGAACTTGTGAACAAAGGACTTATGTGTGTTTTGAAAGAGGGCCCGCTAAAGGGCCAGCTGCAGAGTGATCAGGCACCACGTGGGCGGTCATTCGAAGGATTCTGGCTGGTCCCTTTTCGTTGAAACTACAAGTGCCTCGAGGCCCAAGGAGAGGACGGCGTGCGGAGTCAGAGGTGTCATGCAAGGGTCGAGTCAAACCCCTTGTACAATCGAAAGTCTCTGACACATTGACAAGAAGGAATGCAACGTGAACTGTGTACTTGGCAATCGTGAACCTGACTGAGGGATGCCTGCGAATCAAGGTGAATATGAATACATTGCTCGTGAAGAGTTATTGAAGGCACGTATTGTTTATTGTTTATGGCACACCAGGTCCTCTGAGGCAAGAGATGTTGGGTGAAAGAGACTTGGCCACAGAAGGCCCTGACATTTTGGAAACAAACTGTAACCTCATGTTTGCGAGGTCCACGAGTGTGCTGTGCTCAAAGATCCTGCCTTGTCCCATGCTAAAAACGTGGGGGATGGAGATCCGGCCATACCATCCTGATTTATCATTTGGTGAACATTTCTTTCTTTTCTTGAGAACATTATCCCACACTATTTTGTAACTTAGTTGTAGGATTGTCAATATGTTTTTTAGTGTAGGCCATTATTATTTGATGGTTGTAGCTTGCTCCCATCTTAGATTTAGGTTTAGATTACGCATTTTCCAACCTATTTATAAATTTAATAAGCACCCTTGAACTGTGATCACTTGTGCCTGTCTTTACTGTTGCCACCATGAGTTCCTTACAGTTTTGTGGCTCATTGTGGGATCTGAGCCTCCTTTCTGTTACTACTGCTGAAGGAGGCGGCTAATTGCATATTACTTCCCCTCCCTGCAGAGCACAGCTGTGTGCTGCAGAGTGTTTTGTGGCTCATTGAGGGATCTAAATATGCATACAGTTACTACTGTTGAAGGAGGTGGCTAATTGCATATTACTTCATCTCCCGGCGGAGTGCACCGGTGTGCTGCAGTGTGTTTCGTGGCTCATTGAGATATCTGAGTCTGCTTACTGTTACTTCTGTTGAAGGAGGCAGCTAATTGCATATAACTTCCCCTCCTGGCAGAGCGCAGCAGTGTGCTACAGTGTGTTTCGTGGCTCATTGAGGGATATGAGTCTGCTTATTGTTTCCACTGTTGAAGGAGGTGACTAATTGCATATTACTTTGCCTCCCGGCGGAGTGCAGCGGTATGCTGCATTGTGTTTCCTGGCTCATTGATGGATCTGGGTCTGCTTACTGTTTCTACTGCAGTAGGAGGTGGCTAATTGCATGTTACTTCCTCTCCCGGCGGAGCGCACCAGTGTACTGCAATGCGTTTCGATGCTCATTGAGGGATATGAGTCTGCTTACTGTTACTTCTGCTGATGGAGGTGGCTAATTCCATAGTACTTCAACTTCTGGCAGAGCGCAGCAGTGTGCTGCAGTGTGTTTAGTGGCTCTTTGAGGTATCTGAATCTGCTTACTGTTACTACTGTTGAAGGAGGTGGCTAATTGCATATTACTTCATCTCCCGGCGGAGTGCACCGGTGTGCTGCAGTGTGTTTCGTGGCTCATTGAGATATCTGAGTCTGCTTACTGTTACTTCTGTTGAAGGAGGCAGCTAATTGCATATAACTTCCCCTCCTGGCAGAGCGCAGCAGTGTGCTACAGTGTGTTTCGTGGCTCATTGAGGGATATGAGTCTGCTTATTGTTTCCACTGTTGAAGGAGGTGACTAATTGCATATTACTTTGCCTCCCGGCGGAGTGCAGCGGTATGCTGCATTGTGTTTCCTGGCTCATTGATGGATCTGGGTCTGCTTACAGTTTCTACTGCAGTAGGAGGTGGCTAATTGCATGTTACTTCCTCTCCCGCCGGAGCGCACCAGTGTACTGCAATGCGTTTCGATGCTCATTGAGGGATATGAGTCTGCTTACTGTTACTTCTGCTGATGGAGGTGGCTAATTCCATAGTACTTCAACTTCTGGCAGAGCGCAGCAGTGTGCTGCAGTGTGTTTAGTGGCTCTTTGAGGTATCTGAATCTGCTTACTGTTACTACTGCTGGAGGATGCAGCTAGTTGCATATTACTTCCCCCCCAGCAGAGTGCAGCAGTGTGCTGCAGTGTGGTTCGTGGCTCATTGAGGGATATGAGTGTGCTTATTGTTACCACTGTTGAAGGAGGGCATATTACTTCCCCTCCCAGCGGAGCGCACCGGTGTGCTGCAGTGTATTTTGTGGCTCATTGAGGAATCTGATTCTGCTTACTGTTATTTCTGCTGAAGGAGACGGCTAATTGAATATTACTTTCCCTCCTGGCAGAGCACAGCAGTGTGATGCAATGTGTTTCATGGCTCATTGAGGGATCTGAATCTGCTTACTGTTACTACTGTCAAAGTAGGCAGATAATTGCATGTTACTTCCCCTCCCAATAGAGTGCAGAAGAGTGCTGCAGTGTGTTTCGGGTTCCGTGGGACGCCCGGGTGGTGTGCAGCCTGTGGTGGAACAGACTTTTCATTGGACCCAGACCTGTTTGGACTTACTAAGAATGGCTGGACTTGATTATTAGTGTGGTATCCCTGCGAGGAGCCTTTGTGGATTTCAGACCACTCAATAACAGTGAGTTTGTTACCTCTGACTTCCTTTCGTTAACGACTCCTGTCCTCCACTCCCCACTTCTTGCTACCATTTAACAGTCCACATTGCACTTTAATTGATCCAAATGCTTTGGCTAACATCTGAAGGGGAGGGCCCTTGCTGTGTAACTTTCTGGACTTGTGGCTCCCCTCTCTGTCAAAATGCCAAAGCGACGTGCTACGGGGTGTGTGGGAGCCAGAGCCTCCAAGAGACTTGCTGTAATTAAACAAGGTGGGATGAAGCCCTTAGACTCTACTGTTTTATCTAAATCTGATGCTGTAGCTTTTCCTGTGAACTTGGATGACAGCTTTCACAAGGGTGGGGACCTGTTGGTGGCAGAGCCAGAGTTGGAGACCTCAGTTGCACCTGCTCAAGCTACTAACATGGAGCTACGCCGCCGCTCTAGAAGCTTCCCTCAGAAAACCTTTCTCTTAAATGATGTCCCGACTTTGGGTGCCTCGACTAATCAGATAATTACTGACTTTTATCCCGTACTGACTACTGCTCCGCTAAATGCAGCAGCTTTCAATGTCATCGTTGCCGATGATCTCTGCTCTGATTTGACAGAGGAGTTTATGGTCTTGCTCCCCTGTCTGGGGTCTAAAACAATGGAGTTTGTGGTTAGGGCACTAGTAATGGAGCAGCACTCCTCTGAGCCTTCAATGGTGGTCCCTAATATCCATCTAGCGTCAGACCAGTGTGTGAATCAGCTCTGTTCCAGTCCATCAGACACAGCTCAAGAAGCCCTAACTGATTTGGAAGTGCAAGGCTGCTAGCGTGGCCACTTATAAGGCAGCCTGCACTCCTTCTTTCTTTAACTCTGTGGGGCCTAACTCTCTCTACACGCTTCATACCCAGTGTGTTGGTATCACACTTATAACTAAAGAGCCCCCAATAACTATTCTGCATCACTCTATTTATGACTTGACTAGAGCTGCTAACGACACATTAATTCATGACGATGACAGCAGCTCCTCTACATCCTCAGCGACTATGTTTACTGTTTTAGAAAATGTAATCATGCAGCTGACTTCCCGATGTGATGAAATACATAAAAAGGTGGAGATACAGGGTACTTCTTTCATGTATATCGAGGGGCTGGTATCTAAATTAATTAACATCGCAAATGACCACCATCTCGTTTTGGATAAAATGTATCTAAGCGAAGCAGCTCTTACAAGATTAATTATGGAGCAATTGGCGTGTAAACAGCAGACTGCTCCTCCTTCTGTGGTGTCTGATATTAATTTGGCCACTTGGTACCAGCTTAAGAAGAAAAAACCTCACTCTCAATCTGTGATGAGGAAAAGTGACCCCGCTTGTTGCTCCCAATGAAACTGAATTAGTTGATGATCCTACACGCCTTAGTGAAACCACGTCCATCGTGACTGATAGTGGCCATCACCTGAAAACTGTAAACTTGAACAACTGCGTTTCTACTGAGCCATTATTAGTGGAAGATAACTGTGTGTTGTTGCCACTGGCTGTTACTTCAACAAACCCTTCTGAAGGCCCTTTGAAACGATTAAATGAAACAATGTTGGCCTCACAGGTTCGACTCTTGAACAATCCCCACTCCAGTGCTGCGCTTGCAAAAAAGGCAGTGAAACAGCGCAAGGGAAATAAACTATCAAGAAAATTGTGGATTACCAGGTTTATAACCTGGAGGACCTACTCATCCTGTGGTGGCTGCTAAGGCATCTATGGTGGTTCCACATGTAACGTGCTGGTTCAAACTGATTCAACTGGAGTGGCACCAGCTGTGACATGGCTCCGTTTAAAAGATGGGCGCCCTGGTAAATCTAAGGCATTACTAATCCAAAGCCTCTTTTGCGATGCTAAAACATTAATTTAAATCGGTCTAGGATATTGGAACTGTTCCATTCCATCCTTCCTTTACTCTCTATATGAAGCAATGACCTAAGAATTGTTGACATTTGTGAATCAGCCACTCGAGTGACTTAAACGATATATTTTAGAGCAAAAGCCTCTCTTACCTACATTATTGATCACAGTACTGCACTTAACAGACTTGGCTATGAATGTATGGCTGTGGAGGTGGATGTGTGCCCTGATCTGATATCTCTGGGCAAATACTCTTTTAACAATTTATGAGCTGAGCGTGGAGCGAAGCAGGGATTGCCCCTGACTATGCTCCTCTAATCACACAGTGATAAACCGTCCAGTCTGGGGCATCTGGTCCTGATGCTGTGATGGCCAATCATGTATGCCCAAAGGTTGCAGGGCCGCTCTTTCACCAATGGGGAATGTCCGTTCATGGGAGGGCTGGCAGCTGGAACAGTAGATGGGGATGAGGAGTGCCATTGGGTTTGGCTGACAAATTTGGTTAACCGAAGGGGATCGCAGCACTCCTAGGTCCCCATTTCTTCTCTTGTGTTGGAACACCCAAGGTCATTTGCATCTATTTGAACATGATGGTTTTCTTGATTACATTGACAATTTTAGCATTATAGCCCTCCAGGAGACTTAGTTCATTATTCCTTTAATTGTGGATGGGTGGAATTTCCTTTCATCATTGGCCATACAGGGGCATAGGGTTAGACCTAAAGGAGGCCTTGCATTGGGAGTCAGGAAACTGATGGGCTTGGTTGCTATTTCTAATGCATCTTGAAATATGCTCATCGGCAGAGTGTCAGTTCCTCAGAAATGTACTATTTCAAGAGAAATAATTGTTGTCCACATCTAGAACCCTCCTTATGCTGGCTGCCATGAGGCAACAATTAAGGAATTTGAAAAACGAATTGCTACAATTGAAGCACTGCTGTTGTCATTATTTGTGGAGACTTTAACTCAAGGATTCCACATAATGCTAACTGGAGGTCCTCTTCTCCCTCTGTTGGTGACAGGTTGGACCATTCTTGTAAACGTGGTTCCCAGTGGGCCAACTTGCTCTATCTGGCTGGGTTTAGCATGGCTAATGTTGCTTACCCTTCTGACTCCCCTCAATTTACCAGAATTGGCCAACATTGCTCCAGTATTATTGACTATATTTTCTCTGTTAATGCTTCACAATTGATCACCGACGTGTGTTTTTCAGATACAGGAAAGTGATAATTTTCCACTTATGGTCAGTACGCACCTGGAGACCAGCAACCCTAGCATTACATCCTCTGGGATTCTGCGGGTTAATTCATAACTTAACCGTTTGTCCTGGAGTGATGAAAACATTGGGGCTGTTTCTATTTTGGTTGTGCCATTTCTTGAGGGCTTTATTTTAACCCGTTTGGGCTATGAGCTAAAAGTATCTCCTGAGGCTGCTTCTCTTATCATTGCCAATTACGAAAGGTGCACTTAAGAAATGATGGCAAGAACCTCATTGAAATTTGTAATGCGTCCTGAGCCGGAATTTGTCCTAAACTTTCACATCCACACAAGTTTGATAATATATTAAGGTCAAGAAAAGGGCTCCTGCACAAGGACCTTCGTAGACAGGCACATGATGTACCACTTCCAGCTAGTTATGCCATAGGTGCCAAGGCCATAGAAAAAGCTACCATAAATGGCTCAAATGGCATACATTTCAGGTTCAGTGCGATCAATGGAGGGATATTTTCTATGCATCCACCACAAGCAATACAACATTGTTTTGGAAAATCATTACTAAAAATAAACGTGCTTGTGGTAACTTAAATGGGGTCTTAGAACAGGCATGGACCAAGCATGTTGTGTCAATTCTAGGGGGAAGAATCTCTCAGCAACTTATGGTCGATATTATGTCTGTGGATTGACATTTTTGGATAAGCAGAAATAATATTCGTAGATATATTAGCGTAAGTAAGTCATTGAGAGTCCCTGGCCCGGATGGTATCTGCAGCCAGTTATTAAAATATGACTTTGAAACCTGGTCAACTGCACTCTACTGGCTGGTTCACTGGATCACTGTGCCCAGACTATTCCGTCCTCCTGGCGGGACAGCATCATCATCCCAGTCTACAAAAAAGGGCGTTTCATGGGCCCCAGCATGCTAGATGCCCCAGAGAAGATCTTGGACAGGGTCTTGTTGGCATCAGGGGCCGAGCACAGTAACATCATCACTTTTAATCAAACTGGTTTATGGAAAGGCTTCAACACCACTACAAACAGCCTGGCTTTAGCCACTATTGTCCAGCAAACTTGGCTAGTCCGGAAACCCCCTGTATACGTGGCTTTTATTGATTTCATTGCAGCCTTTGACTCTGTGGACAGGGGCAGGCTTTGGAGGAAGCTATGCTCCTGGAACATCCCTCTTGGACTTTTAAAAATGATCATTTGCTTGCACGAGCAGACATGGGTTAGAGTTTGCATAGACCAACATGGTGCATTATCTGGTTGGATTTCCAGTCAAAGGAGTGTTAAGCAAGGGTGCATTCTGGCCCCTATGCTGTTCAACTTGTACTTGTCTGATTTTGGACAGGCTATCACCAGCCTGCTAACTACACCACCTAAACTAGGTGCCACACCCATCCAATGGATGGGATACGCAGATGCTCTTGTTCTCCTTGACTTAACACCTAGTGGGCTCCAATCCTCCTTAAGCTCCCTGAAAACGTATTCTGTTTAAAACCCTTTACAAGTCAGTATAGTGAAGATGAAAATTATGATTTTCTTCCCACTGCATAGAAAGGCACACAGAATTACTTGGCAGTTGGACGGGAGCCCAGTCGAGGTAGTCCCTGACTGCAAATACTTGGGCATCAACTTGGATAACAAACTACGAGGCGATTTCCATCTTGAGCGCACTAAAAGTAAGCTATGTCAGTTACCGGGAACCATTTGCTCATTTTACTACAAGCGGGTGGGTACTCTGTTGCAATACTGCATACATTGTATCAAGCTAAAATGTTGCCAGTAGCATTGCATGGTGCTGCAATTTGGGCACATGGGAACAATGTCAATCTGACAAAATTGGAATCGCTAATCCTTGTGAGACTCTTGAGACTCAATCCTCGCTCATCTCTGGGAATGTCTATCTTGAATTAAATATGGTACCAATCCTTGTTCACTACCATATTTCAATTTTGACATTGTTTTGGAGGCTAGTGACTACTCAGGGAAACACTTTGAACTGGCTAATGTATGGAGTGTTGGGGTCTAGAGCCAATTTCATGTCTTCTAGTTGTTTGGGGATAGCCAGGATGATTGCAGACAGGTGGCTATGTCTGGCCTCGACAATGTATTGGCTATGCCTCTTGTTCAATTTAAGAAGATTATGAAGGAAATTCTAAATTCTCAATTGATCGTAAATCTAGCTAACAAGAGCAATGCCACTGAATTCATTCAGTACATCCAGGCCTGTGGTGACTTCCCCACACCCGAGCTACATTGACCACTTCCTTGGTAATTTCCTGATGTGGGATTACCCCAAAATTAAATTCAATGTTGTTAAGTCTTTTGAGATTCTGGGAGCTCATAGGAACATTCTGATGATTTCAAGACACTGCCGGCTATGTGGGGAGATGCAGTTGGAGTCCGTCAAACATCCCTTGTCTCCACCCTGAAGCTTCAGCTGCTGGCACTGCGATCAGCAGGAATGCCAGGAAATAACACAAGCAAGGATATTTGGAACACCTTCATGAACGGGTTCAATGAACTTTGCATTGTATACTTTAGTATTTTGTGGAAAAGTATCAGGGAAGTCCTGGCCATCTTGGATTGATGAGCCATGATCATAATGACATTGCATGTTATGTGCTGGAATGTTGGCTCTGTTCCTGACATTTCTTATGATCCCTGATAAATAACCTGTAATATGGAAATGTGTAGTTTTAAACGTTAACTTTTGTTGACTATGTAATGCCATAAATAAATAAAAGAAAATAAACTGTTTTAATGCATTTTGAAAATTCTCAAGACAAATCTGATTGCCAACATCAGTCAAATGCTCTCTAACTATTGGAAAAACGTTGACAATATCAAATTTGATATTTTCATTGTGAAAAGATGTCATACCAACATCCTGCCAAAAAGCACTTACAGCTTTGTTTACATTGTGCCTTGCTTTATTGATTTGTGGACAAAATAAATTAGAACGCTTCCACATTTGTCTTTGAGCTATCCGATAAAAAACTACTTTGGTATGTGGGAACAGTTCCATTAGCTTTGCAAATGCATCCTTCATGGCAAACTGTAAGGAAATTCCGGTGACATAGCCCACACTCTTGCCTTCACAGTGAACAACAATTGTGTCTGGATGCTTGAAAGTAACCATATTCTCACAAAACGGGAGCAATTGCACCAACTTCATTCCTCAAACTCCATACCAGGAAACTTCAAATACTTGAAATCCAAGTTCCCACATAATCCACACTGCTCACATACACCTTAAGCCAACCAGACACACTGCCTCCTCAAAGCCATAGCCATCTTCACTGCACACAACAAATATTTGTATTTGTATTTTATTTTATTTATAAAGCACCTTACGCCAAAGTGCTGAACATCAAAACAACATGATACATAAAACAATTAAAAAAAAATAGAACTCTTGCTGCCCAGTCTTCGTGTACACCACACCCACGAAACCTGATTAGCTGATCCCCTGATGTCCGCGGACATCTACAACTGTCCGTGGACTCTGCAGTACCCTTTCTATGCCTGGAATCCTTTAAAGACCTGGATGGCACGTGCGGTGTCCGTGGACTACCATGGTGTCCGTGGACACCATAGCACAGGGCAGACCGTCTACCCTTTTTACTTGTTAACTTGTTGGTAACACTCCTTCATTAACTGCTTTCAAACAGTCACATGTCCATCCACCAATCACATCCACAAACTCTACATATAACTCTGTTATCTCAGTTCAACACTTCAGATGTACTCTTGAACTCTCAAAGTACATGTCTCCTGTTACTCACAGCCACCTGCATCAGAAACTACTGTGAAACTCTCCAATATTTTATTATTAGCAGATTCAACATCTACACCTAACAAGACATAGTACAGTTCTGCTTATATTTTTGAACGTTTTTTTCAACACTTTTACACATGTATAAATCAGGGTATCTGCCACTTTGTAATAAGCTTCTCAATAAGCATGTTCTGTTTTTTGACCACTCTATCAAATCCCATGTATTTTAGCATTCAGCACCTGCTCACATCAAGTGGCAGTTACTTACATGTACTGCCAACATATTAAGTCTCCACACACCAAGTGCCACTTACAAATCTTTCACATCAGCTTTTCCTTTCTTTTATAAAATACTTAAACACAATGCTGCTGTAAATGCACATATGCATGTTTCAACTCTCAACACAATGCTCCAAAAAAGACACACTTTTAAATGCACATTTTCCCTTTTTCATTGCATATAAACATCATAATTTCCAACCTTTACCATTACATCCCTTGTAATGCCACAATTCTCCACCTGCTCCCACATGTGTGTACACTGCCAAAGGGCATGATTCATGGATTTTTTTGCACGGGGCAAAGTAACTTTACACTGCTGAAAAGTGTCACTGCAAAATCAGTTCAAAGTCACTTTATACTGCAAAAGTCCTGGCTCTAAGATTATAAAATGTATTACCAAAATTGATTCACCCTGATCAATCGGGTTTCATGAAGGGGAGGAGTACCTCCAGTAACATAAGGACATTTTTGCGCACTGTTTCTGTAGCTGCTGAATCAAAAGATGACTGCAGTTCTTTCCTTGGATGCAGAAAAAGCCTTTGACAGGGTGAACTGGCATTTCTTGTTCATGGTCCTGGAGAAGATGGGGTTTGGTCCAAATTATATTTCCTGGATTAAGCTTCTTTACAACAAACCAACGGCTGATGTGAACCCTAATGGTCTAAGGTCTGAAACATTTGAATTGGAGAGAGAAACGAGGCAGGGATGTCCCCTCTCCCCACTGCTTTTAGTCATTAGTATTGAACCTCTGGCGATGGCGCTAAGGATGGAGGATAATCTAGAAGGTGTGAGCTTTTGGGGTGTACAACAAACGGTGTGGTTTTATGCAGATGATTTACTGTTGGTTCTGAAACATCTTCGGTTTTCAATTCCAACTCTTATGAGCATTTTGACAAACTTTAATCGACTCTCTGGCTATAAAATAAACTGGTGCAAGTCAAAAGTTCTACCCTTGGTACCGTTTTGTGATAAGAATTTTGTTACACAATGGGGATTTAAATGGTGTACAAGTAAACTGCTGTATTTGGGTGTTTGGATCTTGCCGAATATATGTGATTATGTAACGGAAACATGAATATGGTCTGTATAACATATAAGTTTGATTTAGATAGATGGAGCGCTTTACATTTATCCTTATTGGGGAAAGTTAACACACTGAAAATGGTCTCCACGCCAAGAATGAATTATATACTTAGCATGATCCCTGTGGATATTGGGAAGACATTTTGGCAGGAATTAGATAGGCTGACCCAGGGCTTTTTATGGGACCATAGAATTCTGAGGCTAAAGCTATGTAAATTACAATTGCCCCTGGTAAAGGGTGGATTAGGTGTGCTAAATTATAGATTTTACCACTTGGCTTATATGTTGCAAATATTGATGGAATTTCTGAAGCCAAATCCGAATAAATGGTTATGTGCTGAGAGTAGTATTTTTGGTCCTTTACTCCCTAGAGCTCTGTTGACAACTGTACCAAAACTATCGGGTGTTGCTGACCCATTGACAAAATGTCTGCATAATTCATGGATGAGTCTGAATGATTGTTTGGGGTATGACGCTTTGAAAGATCCTAATGCTTCACTTTGGTTGAATCCGGGTATTAGATGTGATGGGAAAACATTGTTTTGGTCGGAATGGTTTCTGGCGGGTGTGCAGTGGGTGAGCGAACTCTTTGAGAATGGAAATTGGTTGACTGCAAGGGGATTGCAATCAAAATTCAATATTTCACATTTCAATACGAGTGATTACCGTAAAATCCGAAGAGCTGTTGGGGATATTGATTTGGAGCAGAGTCTAGATGTTAACTTGTAATGGCAGAAACCTAAAGTAGGTGGAGGTGGTCATGTGAGTCGAATGGAGTAGACGGATTGCGAGTACTATTGAAGAGGATCACTGGTTACGTATGTGTGCTAATACAAGACCATGCTCTTTAAGCTTAGTGGAGAGGTCCCGAAAGATTAAAATCATCAATAGAGTATACTGGACTCCTGAAAGGATGTTCAATTGTTGTGTCATGTGTTCAGGATATGGGTGCATTTCAGCATATGCTTTTGACGTACACCAGGGTGCAAGGCTTTTGGTTTGGGTTTGGCAGGATTTCTGATGCTGTGTTGGATGAGAAGGTAAACTTTGATTTTAAGACTTTGATACTCGGTAGCAATGTTCTTTTGGAGGATCTACCAATATGTCAAAAATAGTGGGTCTATCGTGGTGCGATGGCAGGTAAAATAATTATTTTGAGACGGTGGAAGACGATGAATCCTGTACTAATTGAAGTTTGGATTGATGAAATGCATGATATGCCTGAGATGGAAAGGGTTACATTTCGTAGGAATAGGAAACTCATTATATTTGATAGAATATCGGGGAAATTCCTCGCCATGTATTGATTTCTAATTGATGATTTGATGTGAACCCTGGTTGTGGGTGGGGGGATTTGTAAATATGTACAGGTTACATACTGTGAGCAAATTCTATTTTGAATATTGTGTTTCTTTTGAATGCTTCATTTTTTGTTAATGTTATAATCTTAAAATAAACTATTAAAAAAATATACTACAAAAAGTACTTTGCACTGACTTTGCACTGAAAAAATACACTTTTCACTGCTGAAAGCTGAGTTTGCACAGCCGACACAATCCCTAATTCATTGAACATTTCAAAGTCACTTTGCATCATGCAAAAAATTCCATGAATCGGTCCCAAGGTTTCTGCCCCAGCGTTTTGGAACAGAAAAAAAAAGTTTAAAAAATGGCCAACGGGGAAGTGAGAAAGAAGTCAGTTTTCCCTTTCCATAGCGAGCATTGAAAAAAGTTAACAAAAAAATGGCCACCTTGGAACCGGGAGAAGGGACCATATGTAGTCCCTTCTCGATGTTCATGGTTCCCATTAAAAAAAGTTTTTAAAAAATGACCACCATGGAAAAGAGAGAAGGGCCTCTTGTAGTCCCTTTCCTTGATGGCCTGTCGCAGATCGAGAGCGGACACCTGGGGATAGAAGTGTTCCCAGCGCGTCCGCTCCTGAAATGGACTTTAAAGAAGGTAAGTTGGGTTGGAGGTGGGGAGGGAATTCTGTGGATGGTGGGAGGAGGGAGTGGACAGGAGGAGGGGTCCTCACTTTCCTTGTTCCCCGGCAGGGAAGATGGCAGACTCCAGCCATGAGGGGGCTTGGAGTTGGGGGATTACTGCTGGTAAGAGGAAGCTTGTACACTTTCTTGTGCTCATTTGAGCCTACATGCAATTTTGTATCTGAAAGGTTGCATTTTTGCCTTCCGGTTGCTAACCTGTTTTTGGACTGTCCACAGCAGAAGTATACAGGAATTCACTAACTACATATCATATTAGGAAAGATTGTTGGTTTGGCAGACAACACCTTCTTGCAGAAACCACTTGCCCTCTGTTTTACAAAATCTAGATAACTCAGAAGAGTACATTCTATGAAATTGCACTATGCCACAAGGCACTGTACTCTGGGAAAGGTAGGCACCATCGTTAGTGAAACATACACTTTAAACAAATAGTCTCTACTTTAAAGGAGCACTACAGAAAAGGCCCTCTGTATTCTGGGCTCTAGGTTACGCCCATGAAATCCCTGAGAACGTTTCAGAGAACTGTATGCTCACAATCAGTGGTACAATAGCTTAATCACATTAGTTGCCCTCATCTTCCCTGACTGGATTCCTGCCACTGTCACTCCTATGCAGACCTACTCCTCCTTTGAATGCCTTGTCTGCCGACTCTTCCTCTCTCCTAGCCATTCCCTTACTGTGGCTGCTATCTATCGGCAACCCGGGCAAATGTCCTCCTTCCTCTCCGAGTGGGCGGACCTTTCCTCCTCACTCCTGTCCTCAACCACTCAAAACCTCTTTCTTGGAGACTTCAACATCCACCTGGATGTCTCTTGTCCCCCCTATGGACAATTTCGCGACCTCTGCGACTCTCTCTCACTTTCTATTCTCCCGTCTGGTCCGACTCATTCTGCAGGGCACACTCTTGATGCCCTGATCTCTTCTGACCTTCCCCTCTCTGTCTCTCTCTCCACTCCTCTCTCCTGGAGTGATCACTTTCTCCTATCCTCCCACCTCCCCCACCCTCCCCCTCATGCAAAGCCACCTTCATCTCTGCCACCCTCCTTCGCGGTCATCCGACCCATGGAGCGGGTGTCAGTTGAGGCTTTTGCTGCCACCTTCTCATCCCCCCCTCCCCCTTCGGCTGACTCCCACCCTGACACAGCCCTCTCCACTCTCCACTCTGCTATTTCTGATACTCTTGATATCCTTGCCCCTGTCATGAGAATCCGCCTGAAACCCAAAGCCAAATGTAACTCCTGGTATGACTCGGATCTCGTCACCCTAAAACGCAAGTGCAGGGTGGCAGAGAGGAAATGGCGTGCTTCATGTTCATCCTCTGACAAACTGGCCTGCCGCCTGCTCCAAAGGCAATACCGGCTCTCCGTTCTCACCAAGAAGAGAGCCCTTATCCAAGCCCGCATCTATGCGGCATCTAACAACTCGGCTGAACTCTTTAAAATCTGCAAGGAACTGGCCAACCCTGCTGCAGTCTCTACCTCTCCTGTCCCCTCCCAGGCCCTCTGCACGGCACTGGCCTCTCACTTCATTTCAAAAACTCAGGACATCCTGCCCTCACTCTCCTCCTATCACCTCCCTCCCTACATTCCCTACTCCTCTGGCCCTTCTGCAGCCACCCCTCCTCCCTCCTTCTCTGCCTTTCCCCTTTTTTGTGCTGAAGAGGTTTCCAGACAAGTCCGATCTATGAAAGTCTCGTCAAAACAGGTTCACCCCTGTTCCTCCAAAACTCTCAAGGACCACATTGGCTCCCTGGCTCCTGCCCTAGCTGACTTCTGTGATCACTCCTTCGCCTCTGGAGTCTTTCCTTCCCCCCTTAAGCACTCCCTTGTGCACCCTCTTCTTAAGGAACCCTCTTCCGACCCCTCCCGCCCGGCTAACTATCGCCCAATCTCCATCACCCCCTTCCTGGGCAAGCTCCTTGAGAAATTGGCCATCTCCCAGCTTTATCTCCATGCGATTCTGTTGGTAGTCTTCATGGCCATCAGTCTGGCTTCAGAGCTGCCAGAAGCACGGAAACTGCTCGCCTGAACATCCGTGAAGACCTGCTCTCCAACCTTGACTCCAACACCCCGTGTGTTCTCATTTTTCTCGATCTCTCTTCTGCCTTTGATACTGTCAACCATGCCATCCTGCTCAACCGCCTCCGTGATAACCTGGGTATCACTGGTCAGGCTCTGGCGTGGCTGACCTCTTTCCTCTCCAATCGACCCTCCCAGGTCCAACTGGGGTCCTTCCTCTCTGACATCCTTTTCTCCACCTGTGGTGTCCTGCAGGGATCTAACCTCTCTCCCTGGCTGTTCAACCAGTACCTGGCACTCCTTGCCCACCGCATCGCCGCTCTCTGCCCCAACTTTCAGTGCTATGCGGATGATACCCAGCTCATTTTCAGGCTACCCTCGGCCTCCTCCTCTCCTTCCCTCATCTCTGACTGTCTGTCTGCTATCCAGGAATGGTGTGCCGCCAATGACCTCTGCCCTAATGCCAGTAAGACTGAGATTCTACTCATCGGCACACCCACTCCCTCCTTCCCTGCAGCTCTCTGGATGGCCTCTCTTGGCCCTCTTTCTGCTCCTACCTGCAAGGCAAAAAACCCAGGGGTCATCTTCGACTCCACACTCTCCTCACTCTCCTCACATATCTGACGTCTCTAAGAAGTCACACTACCAACTGCACCTCTGCAGAGGTATTCTTCCTTTCCTCTCCTTCCCCCAGAAGCTCACTGTCTCCAGAGCCCTGGTTCTCTCCAAGCTGAACTACTGTAACAGCCTCTATCTAAATCTGCCTGCCTCTACTCTCCGCCCTCTGCAACTCATCCAGAACAGGACTGCAAGACTTGTCCTTGGCCTCAAGCCCAGGGACTGTATCTCTCCAGGACTGAAGTCTCTACACTGGCTCCCAGTGGCTGCGAGGATTAAGTTCAAAACCCTATGTATTGTCCACAAGGCCTTCTGGGGCCTGGGGCCAAAATACCTTCAACTCTCTCTTCCTAAATATCTTCCTTCTCGAGCTCTTTGCTCATCCGCATCCAACTCCCTCAGGGTCAGCCGCTTCTCAAAGCAACGAGTTGGGGGTAGATCTCTCTCTGCAGCAGGGGCCTCCCTCTGGAACAGCCTTCCTGCATCCCTGAAACTTGAGGAGAATCATCTCCGGTTCCGGAAGCACCTCAAAACCTTCCTCTTTGCTTCTGCTTTCTATCCCCCTCTCCCCTGCTAAATTCCTACTGAAACTGCACTGATTCTGCAACTGGGCCACTCTCACTGATCTCGGTCCTTGGCCCAGCCACTCTCCCCTTGCACTGCCTCCCTGGCAACCCCTGCACTGCGGGACTGTCTCTGCATCCCTACAGCCCCCCTTCCCAGCACTTGTCTGCACTTACCTTGCACATGCCACCAGCTGGCCCTTATTATTTATCTTGTTATTCTTCTACCCCTGTACTGCACTTTCCCCTCTCCCTTTCCCACTGCACTTTTCCGTTCCCCCCTACCCTTGCATTTGCGCGATCTGAATGACACCTAGCCTAGTAGGATCGTTGTCTGTCTTCCCTTTGTTCCCCCCTCCCTGCCTCGTCACACCTTGAAACACTTGTGTATAGGCGCGTTACAAATTCCATATCATATCATCATATCATATCAGTTATGTGTAGAAAGAACTCTTATACAAATAATCCTGCTAAAAGTCATGTGGAGTGGTTCCATTTCTTTTAAATCAAACTATAAATCCAGAGGAAGCAGACACAATTTAAAGTGTATTCGATTCCAATGCATTTCGACACTAGTCCATCATCAGGGCAAATGTCTACACTCTGTATCTACAATAGTCCATCATCAGGGCAAATGTCTACAAAGTTTCCATAACATCTGAACTACGGCACATAGTTCAGTAACCTCCATCGAGGTTTGTCCCCAAGTTGAGAATGGAGTGTTTAGTGTATACGTTTAGCAGGATTTTTTGTATAGGCATTATATCTACACACAGCTAATGTGATTAAGCTTTTCTAGTACTGATTGTGAGCATGCAGATCACTGAAACCTTTTCAGGGATTTTATTTATTATGTCACAGGACCGCACAATCAGTTGTTTCTCTTACCACACACAAGCTTCCGAAAAGCCTGCTTTCTCCCTCACTTCACGTAACCAGAAAATAAAGCACAGTGCAAAAAAGTGTCGCTTGAGGTGAGGCCGTCTCTTGCTGATTACCAATTTATTTCAATGGTAATGTGCCCTATTGATGAAGATGATTTTGAACATCAGCCTCTGTCATACTGGATACCATTGAAAGTTGGCCAAAAAACGTGGGCTTTTTTTTCAAATTCAAAATATCAGATGGGTTGTTGCATTCTGGGATGTCTGAAGATGTCTAAAACAGACATCATGATGGCCTAAAAACAGAGTGTTGGCATAGTGCAAGTGGTTCCATGTGTTAATATCCCTGCAAAAAATATCGCCATGCAAAAATATCGCCATATTTTTGCGGCGATATTAAGGCATGGAACCTGTGGGGGACACCCCCCGCAATCCCCCCATTATTTTTAAAGGAGCAGGGGACACACCCACAACCCCCACTCCCTAAAACCCCAAAAATGATCCCCCCCAAAAATATCGCCTATGGTCGTTCCAGACGACCATATATACAGTGATATTTTTGGTGGGGATAATATGTAGTGATACCGTGCAAGTGAGATTGAATAAGTGGAGAAGCTGTAAAGATATGCACTGACAGGGAGTGGGACATTTGTCAAAGAATGTTCATATGCAGTGAGTGTACTCGCAGTGTGATATGGGGCTTTCTATTCATGTGTGGAGTACCCTCTGCTGGTGGTGGGCTCGTATAGGGTGTGAGCAGGTCTTACTTACCATTCGTTCATGTGAGCAGGTTGTCAGGAAGTTGTTATGTTTCGCAGGAGAGTGTCCACTACTGTTAGTTTGTTTCGTACTGTTCTACTGTGAGGTGAGTTCTGTATGGGGTGAACCAAAAATGTCTTCTGCATCAATGTTTGCCAGTAGCTGGTGGCTTTGTGCTCACTGTTAATATGCAGAGCACCCTTTGTTGGGTTATGACCTTTCCATATGCCATGTGCCTGTGGAATATGACCAAATGCTCTTTGTTGGCATAAGGTTGGCTGTCTGTTTTGGGACCCTCTTTGTTTAGAGACCCTAAAGGAGATGAGACTGTTGCTTTCCCAAACACCTACAGATTATAGGTAGTTGGATTGCATAGTGGTTGGCTCTGTTCCCTGTGTTAGCCTTGTATTGGGAATCTGAGGCCTCCTCTGCACCTGTGTTTGAATGTCGCAATGGTAAAGTGCTCTGTGAGTGAACTGTTCAGCAGTAGTACTGGGTTTCCAAATGCATACAAGGGGATCCCCGCAATCACTGGGATAGATCTGAGACCATCTTCAGCATTGGAACTGGGTTTCTAATTGCATATAAAGGAATCTCCACATTTACTGGGATGAGTCTGAGACCATCCTCAGCAGCGGAAAAGGGTTTCCAATTATCGCATATAAGGGAATCCCCACATTTACTGGGATAGGTCTGAAACTGTTCTCATCATTGGAACTGGGTTTCCAATTGCATATAATGCAATCCCCACATTCACTGGGATGGCTTTGAGACCAACTGCAGTAGTGGAACTAGGTTTATAATTGCATGTAAGGGAATCCACTTCACCGGAATGTCTTTGATACCGCCTCAGCAGTGGTTTATAATGTCCACAGCACCTGTGTGCTTGAGTAGTTGTCGAGTATTGGGTATCAACGTCTATGCATAGTGTCATGTGCTGCTGGTCTTTGGCTGAATGGGGGAACTCCTGTATCCAATGTGCCATCATGTGTGGATGGTGGTCATGTGCTAGCTGATCATATGCAGGATGTTCTGAGCCTCTTGTTGCGTGGGGTCTTGTGAAAAGGAGGAATATGCCTGATTGCAAAAGGATAGTTGTGATAGTGTTTGGTCATCTTCTCTTGTGTGTTTGGATGTATGTGTGTGAGTGGTTTATCCATGTAATTGAACAGGCAGACATAGATCTGGTTAATTATGTATTAAGGTCACACTTTTACATTTAGTTGATAAGAATTGGACAAAAAGCAGGTTTCTTCTAGTGCCCTGTAAAAGAAATTGAAAATAGCACTTGTGATTATTTAAGAATTGTCAGCAGCCAAATGACCTCTCTGGAAGTAAAGATATGTCGATCTTTTAAGCGAAATGATGAATGTGAATTACAGCAAATGCATTCAAACGCCCCTACACATTTGACAATAGTTTTCTTTGATGGCTAAATGTGAGCTTTTTATACATGAGCTCTTGCTCTCCAGCAAAGATTGGAAAAAACATAAAAAGATCAAAATGCACTTTATTCAATGTGCGGTATTTAACAAAAGAGAAAAGACTGCAGTCAAGATTACTTTGTGATGTCTTTCATCTCTAGATAGTTTGAAAAGCAAAATAATCTACAGCCTTTTCTATTGGGGTTTTTGAGAGAGTGATGCGCTGAATCCAAATATCTCGAATAAAGCACAGTCTGTGATGCAGTCCTAAAGGGATGCGATTATCCACACTATTAATAATCATTTGACATGCTAACAAGGCTCCACATGAGCCGAGGACGCCACTGAGCAGATGGCACCTGCCATCTGACCACTGGAAGTAACATGATGAACATTGCAATGAACAGGTCAATAGAGCCGCAAGCCTTTTCATGCTGAGATATGTATATATCTTCTGTTCTTTTGTGTCATTGTGTGCTGTCAACTGAAGGTGGCAGAAATTTGCTGTCACTGGTGGGAAGAGAGGCTGACTTTTTTGCAACTGTCAAATTTCGGGGCTAACAAAAGTCTAGGGTGAGCAATTACAAATTATCTGCAGTCTTGTCTCTTTGGTGAGCTGCATTGCATCAATATCTTTGCAAATGAGCGATTCCGTTCCCGCAAGGGATGTTGGTGAAGACTTTGTAAAAACATTTGCCAGTAATGCTGTGTCGGGTTAAGTACGCACAATTATTGTCATTTATAAATGTCCACCTTTTACACTACTTGTACTGAGCAGGCATGTACAAATATAAGCATTGAGAACTTGAGCACACATCGGATAACTGAAAATTCAATGCAACGTGTTGTCCGCCCTTGTTGCTATATATTCCAAATTGCATTTGTCAAGCTAAAGTAAGACTGATTTCAGTACTTGTAGGTGTTCTCTCCCTTTTGCACTTTTTAGCATCATTGCATTCACTGCAACAATTTCCCTCAGCGCTCACCTGGAAACTCTCCACCTCAAACAATTGGTGAATGGACCCAGCCAAAGAGCCGGACAAAGTCTTGATGCAATATTCTGCAGGGATGGACTCTCCACTATGTCCCCACTTGTACCAATCATCTGGAGCGACTGCCATTTGAACCCCTTGACCATCAGAATCCCAACTCGGAAACTGACCACAAATACAAAACAACCAACGACAACCAAATGGAATTGGAAAAGGCTCAAACTAGAAAACCTAACAATACTATTAGAAAACACCAAACCCGATATACCTCAACTGAATAAAATGACACAAGATGTCATCGGATATAATCTTCATACCTGGATCCCAAATGCACTAGACCAATTGGCATCTTTAAAAAGGTTCACATGTACACAGAATACAATTAGTGGCTAGATGGTTCATAGAGGTATTGAAAGGACTAAAAAAAGTAAACTCGAAAAAGGCATCGCAAATTCAACTATACAAAGCAGCTGCTTTAAAAGCCAAGACAGTGCAATAGGCCGCAAGAATCCAATCAGAAATAAAGCCACAAAAGGAAATGTACAGAATTATCAAAGAAATCCACCTCATGCAGCATCACTACTATACCCTCACAAATGCCATGTGACACAATCATGGACCATCTCAGAAGATAAATACACTCAGTACAACAGGCCATAGATGAATCCACCATGACCACAAACCACTCCCTACCAGAAACCAGAACCACGCTAAACAGATCAACTCTCAACCCATTCAAACCAATAACCCAGGAAACCATCATCAAACTATTAGAAGAAACCAATAGGGTAGGATCCCCCAGTGAACTATGCCCTCTGGATGTCTACAAACAGCTACTTCCCTATAAAATACCAGCGCTCTAGACACAATTATTAATAAACCCATTACTGAAAACTGGAATTGTGCCCAAATCATACAAATCTGCCTATATTAATCCACTCTTAAAAATGAGGTGGGAAAAACAGATGGCCCTGCCAACTACAGACCAATATCAAACCTACCTTACCCTGAAAATATTTTGTAGAACCACTTGTACAATTAATTGTTCAGCCACGTGGAATCAAATGGACTGCTAAACCAATCGCAATTTGCCTTTCACGCCATGAGAAGAACTGAATCTGCGATCATACTACTGGACCTAACAGTAGCCTTTGATAAAATCAAACATACAACCTTAAAGGG
This sequence comes from Ambystoma mexicanum, assembly GCF_040938575.1. Lineage (NCBI taxonomy): Eukaryota > Metazoa > Chordata > Amphibia > Caudata > Ambystomatidae > Ambystoma > Ambystoma mexicanum. The sequence continues at coordinate 763,017,615 of NC_090941.1, forward strand.
GAAGTTCATTCAAAAATGTCATTGTCTCAAAAGATGCGCCATAATAAAACATATATATAAAAAAATATTTTTAATGAAAGTTCCTATTTAACATTTTGAGCAAATGAGGCTCAAAGTCAAACATTTCAAGCACTAGGAGGCATCCATTTTGTGAAATGAATGAGCCTCCTGTGCTTGTGTTAAACTCTGCTCTCACAGAAATAATGAAGCAAAAGCCCCCTACTGGGAGCTTTTGCTTATTACAGCCAGAGAGCAGAGAATGCTGTCAGGCTCCTTCCTGCCCTGTGCTGCTGATGAGTGCTTCTTTGTGCTTATTTTTGTTCCTGCATTCCCGCGCTCCCCTAAGCTGGTGGATCCTGGGAAACTTAAAGGGAAAGTCCAGGCAATTATAAATACAACACCATTGTATTTATGATTGCTGTTGCTTTCTTTTTAAGTCTCACAGGCTCCTCCATCCCTGGGGAGCACGGGAGACATAAAAAGTGTGCACTGGCAATTATAAATACAAATTTGTTGTATTTATGATTGCTGTGGCTTCCGATTCAAGTCTACCAATCTCCCCTGAGCCGGGGAGCCCAGGAGACTTAAAGGAAAATTACCGGAAATAATAAATACAATGTTGTTGTATTTATGATTCCCGGGCCTTTCGTTTCAAGTCTCCCGAGCTCCCTGGAGCTGGGGGAACCCAGCAGACTTAAAGCAAAAGTACTGGCAATTATAAATACAACGTTGTTGCATTTATGATTTCTGTGCATTTCATTTTAAGTCCATGGAGCTCCCCTGACCCCGGGGAGCCCGGGAGACTTGAAACGAAAGTGCCAGCAATTATAAATACAACCACATTGTATTTATGATTGCTATGGCTTTGTTTTTAAGTATCCTGGGCTCCCCTCGCTCAGGGTAGCCTGGGAGACTTAAAGAAAGCCACGACAATTATAAATGCAGTGTTGTATTTATGATTGCTGTGGTTTTCTTTTTAAGTCTCCTGAGCTCCCCTGAGCTGGGGGAGCACAGGAGACTTAAAATGAAATGCACAGCAATCATAAATACAACAACATTGTATTTATAATTGCTGCGCCTTTTGTTTTAAGTCTCCCGGGCTTCCCCAAACCTGGGGGAGACCGGGAGACTTAAAAGGAAAGTCCAGGCAATTATGAATACTTCACTGGTATTTATAATTGCTGTGCCTTTCTTGTTTTCTGTGCTTCCCTGGGCTTGGGGAGCACAGAACATGTAAAATGAAAGTCAAGGCAATTACTGTGGCGGTCTCCTCTATTCATGTTGAGCTCTGCTCTCTGGCAGCAGTAAGCAAAAGTTCCCAGTAGGGGGCTATTGCCACCAGAGCAGAGCTTAACATGAACAGGGGAGGCTGCTTCATTTCACAAAATGGATACACCCATTTCATAACTTTGAGCCTCATTGCCTCAAAATCTTACATAGGAACTTTCTTTAAAAATATTTTGTATATATATTTTTGATTATGGCCCATCTTTTGAGACAATGGCCCTCATTAGGACTCCGGCGCTAAACCGGCAGTCTGCCATGGAGAAAGGGGGAATTACCACCCCATTCCAAGGTTGGCGGGGCGGTAATTCCCCCTTTCTCCATGGCCCTTCCCCATTCCCATTTTTGCCCCATAGGGCTCAATGGGAATGGGGAAGGCGGCAATTACGGTACCGCAAATTGCGGTACCGTAATTGCCATCAAGGTCCCTTTGCGGGTCCCTACTTTAACGGCTGGTCCAGACCAGCCGTTCAGAGTGGGAGCCTCAAAGGGACCTCGTAGTAAGGCATTAAGGAGTTAACGGCGCCGCAGCCTTTTACGGCATCGTTAACCCCTTAACGCTGGGGTTGTAATGACCCCCAATAACATTTTTTAGTGATCTTCCCCTTTAATCAAGAGATTGAAGAATCTGGCATTCAAAACTCTGTATTATAATGGCTGAAATAATTTCTCACCAATACAATCCAAAGAACATACCTACCACCATTCACTTCAAACACAAGAAAAATCACCTGTGGCGTACCACAAGGATCAAACCTCTCCCCACTTCTATTAAATATATACAATATATACATGGCCTCACTCATAAAGCCGAATGAAACTTACATCCTACAACTGCATAGACGATACCACGCTCATTTTCAAGATGACTACCTACAATGACCATGACAATGCCCCCAATAAATGCCTCACTGATATAAACATCTGGATGACAAATAACAACCTATACTAAACTCAACCAAAATGGAAATAATAATGACCCACCATGAAATTACAACCTAACAAAGACAACACTCACCTGGCTTCAAGGAATGGGAACTCAACTGGAAATCACAATAGTAATACAAAACTTGGGAATGCTCTTCTACAGTGGTCTCACACTAGAACCACAGGTCAATGCTAAATATTTGTACCAGCTACGACTAAAAAGAGGCATCCTCCCATAACTTAATTTCCTACACCAAATCCTTTTCTTCATCTACCTGGTAATATCAAAAATAGACTATGCCAATAGCTAATACCTAGGAATGCCTAACTATTTCACCAAGAAATTACAATGCATCCAAAACACAGTGGCAAGACTGAGACTAATGAGAAGAGACCACATCATCTCAGCCCTTAGAAGTCTACATTGGCTACTGGTACAAAAAACAAATCAATTTCAAAGCCTTCTGCATTGCTGATAGTGCACTACATGGACAGGGAGCCGTTGAATTCCTCCTAGCAAAAATCACACAATACCAACCCAGAAGAAGTCTAAGATCTAGCACCGCTCTCTGAATCAAAACAAGGCACTATGAGAAAACTACATTCGGAGGAACTGTTTTCTCCATTCTGATTGCAAAACTATGGAATTCGATCCTGAAGGCAATCAGGTCGACAGAGGACCACTTGATTTTTAGGAAATAGCCAAAAACATGGTCATTCAACTCGCTGGGATAGAAGCAGGCCAACAACAACCAGATACTGATCATTCCTTTGGGGTGACAACACATCAACACCATTCAATGCCCAGGCTTCACCCGCAAAGGCATTAAAATGTGACTTCTGGAGAAAATAGATCAAGAGGATCCTGACAACCTAACATGCAGGATGTATCAGAAAACATGTGCACAGGTTTTTAGTGGATCAAGATGGCTGCAACCCTACTCCAGTACACTCAAGATAAACAATCCCACCTTAGTTAGAGTACCCTGAAACAATAATCACCACAACATTAACCCTACTCTAGTCTGCTCGCCAAACCCAGACAAGCATAGCTTTCCCTCAACAATTTCGTAAGCAACATAAGCTCTCACCAATGCAAAGGTGAGCGCCAAAAAAAAGAAATAAGAAACACATAGCTGCTCACAACTCTATAACCAAAAGCCTACTAACCATCTCCTTTCTCAACTCCCTCGCTCACTGCACACTTAATATACATGCTTCAGATGTCTAGAAGCCCCTGCTAAACACCCCTAACCCACATTTCACTGTTAAATCAACACTTAAACCCTCAGCTCGCCTCAAACACACAACAACACAGACAGTGGATGTCTCCCATCTGGAATCAATAAGCCTCCATTGCATAAAACAAAGCACACCTAGAAAGCACACATGCACGGGCATGTGACTCCTAGTGTTTCAGACATCAACAGCTGGGGGCCACAGTTGCAACCCCTGGGGACTCCCTTGCAACCCCAACTTTTAAAAAAAAAGAGATTTTGGGATAAAAAAAACCCAGCTGCTCCTGGTGTAGCGGGCCCTCCCACAGTGCAGGGGGACCCGCCACACCAGGTCTAGTGGGTCCCTGGCCCACTCCTCACCCATCAGGGTGAAGTCTGAGATGGGGAGGCACTCTGTAGGGGTTGGAGTTGATCATGCCATGTGACACATGTCACATGCCATGTTCCAACCCCTTTTCCCTCTGCTTCCTTGCAGCTCACATATAGGAACCAAGAAGCTCTTGCAGCTTCATGGTTCCTGTTTGTGAGCAGCACAGAGGAGCCGAGGGGACCGGGAAGGATGGACCGAAGCTGCAAGAAAAAGGTAAGAAGGCTTTTTTTGTTATATGATGTGTGTTTTGCATGTGTGAAGTGCGTGTCAGATGTATGTATGTGAATGGTGGGTGAATGAGAAGTGATGTGATGTGATGTGAGGTTTTTAATGTTCTGGGTGTGTGGGTGTGTGCCTGTGCACAGAGAATGTAATGAATGGATGTAAGAGAAAGTGTGAGTGACTGGTGGGTGAATGAGAAGTGATGCAATGCATGTTTTTGAATGTTCTGTGTGGGTTGGTGTGTGCCTGTGTGGACAATGTAATGAGTGGATGTAAGAGAAGCTGTGAGTGACTGGTGGGTGGGTGAATGAGAAGTGATGTGATGTGTGTTTTTGAGTGTTCTGGGCGGGTGTGTGCCTGTGTAGAGAATGCAATGAGTGGATGTAAGAGAAGGTGTGAGTGACTGGTGGGTGAATGAGAAGTGATGTGATGTGTGTTTGTGAGTGTTCTGGGTGGGTGTGTGCCTGTGTAGAGAATACAATGAGTGGATGTAAGAGAAGGTGTGAGTGACTGGTTGGTGAACGAGAAATGATGTGATGTGTGTTTTTGAATGTTCTGGGTGGATGTGTGCTTTTGTAGAGAATGCAATGAGTGGATATAAGAGAAGGTGTGAGTGACTGGTGGGTGAATGAGAAGTGATGTGATATGTGTTTTTGAATGTTCGGGGTGGGTGTGTGTGTGTACTTGTGTAGAGAATGCAATGAGTGGATGCAAGAGAAAGTGTGAGTGACTGATGGGTGAATGAGAAGTGATGTGGCGTGTGTTTCTGAATGTTCTGGGTGGGTGGGTGTGTGCCTGTGTAGAGAATGCAATGAGTGGATGCAATAGAAGGTGTGAGTGACTGGTGGGCGAATGAGAAGTGATGTGATGTGTGTTTTTGAATGTTCTGGATGGGTGGGTGTGTGCCTGTGTAGAGAATGCAATGAGTGGATGGGTGTCTGCCTCTGTAGAGAATGCAATGAGTGGATGTAAGAACATGTGTGTGTGAGTGACTGCTGACTGAATGCGTATGAATGTGATGTTGTGTTTTGAATGTTCTGTGTTGTGTGCCTTTATAGAAAATGCAACGGGTGAAGGTAAGAAAAGGTGTATGATTGAGTGGCTGGTGAGTGAATGAGTATGAATGTGATGGTGTGTTTTTGAATGTTCTTGATGGGTGGGTGTGTGCCTGTGTAGAGAATGTAATGAGTGCATGTAAGAGAAGGTGTGAGCGAGTGACTGGGTAGTGAATGACAGAGGGAAGACAGAGACAGCAATCCTACTAGGCCAGGTGACATTGAGATTGTGCAAGTGCAGGGGATGGGGGAAGGGGAAAAGTGCACTACATAGGATAACAGTAAAATCAATAAAGACAATACATAAAAGTGCAGTCAGCTGGTGGCAAGTGCAAGGGTAAGTGCAGACATCAGGTGTCAAGTGCTCGTAGGGGCTGTAGGTATACAGAAAGAGTCCTGGAAGGCTTGCCAAGGGGGCAGTGCAGGTGCGCAACTGGCGGGGGAGGAGGTGCTGGTCACGAGATCAGAGGGTGGTCAGGTAACCAGTGCAGTTTCAGATTCAGCCAGGAGATCAGCAAGGGAGAGGGGGAGAGAAAGCAGAAGCAAAGAGGAAGGTCTTGAGGTGCTTCCGGAACCAGAGATGGTTCTCCTCAAGTTTCAGAGAGGCAGGGAGGCTGTTCCAGAGGGAGGCCCCAGCAGAAGAGATCTACCACCAACTCGCTGCTTGGAGAAGCGATTAACCCTGAGGGAGTTGGAGGCGGATGAGCGTAGACCTCGAGAAGGAAGATATTTAGGAAGAGAGAGTAGAAGGTATTGAGCTCCCATGCCCCAGAAAGCCTTGTGGACAATGTCGAGGGTTATGAACTTAATCCTCGCTGCCACTGGGAGCCATTGCAGGGCTTTCAGTCCTGGGGAGATACGATCCCTGGACTTGAGGTGAAGGACAAGTCTTGCAGTCCTGTTTTGGATGAGTTGCAGAGGGCGAAGAGTAGAGGCAGGCAGATTTAGAACAAGGCTGTTGCAGTAGTCCAGCCTGGAGAGTACCAGAGCTCTGGAGACAGTGAGCTTCTGAGGGAAGGAGAGTAAAGGAACAATACCTCTGAGGAGGTACAGCTGGTAGTGTGACTTCTTAGAGACGTCAGAGATATAAGGAGAGAAGGAAAGTGTGGAGTCGAAGATGGCCCAGAGGTTTTTGTCCTCACAGGTCGGAGCAGGAAGAGGGCCAAGAGAGGACAGCCAGAGAGTGACAGGAAAGGAGGGAGCATGTGTGCCTATGAGGAGAATCTCGGTCTTACTGGCATTAAGGCAGAGATCATTGGCGGCACACCACTCCTGGATGGTGGACAGTCAGACATGAGAGAAGGAGAAGAGGTGGCTGAAGGGAGCCTGTCAATGAGCTGAGTGTCATCCGCATAGAACTGAAAGTTAGGGCAAAGAGCAGCAATGCCGGGGCGAGAAGTGCCAGGTATTGGTTTAACAGCCAGGGAGAGAGGTTAGACCCATGGGGAACACCGCAGGTAGAGATAGAGATAGAGGAGAGGAAGGACCCAAGTTGGACCTGAGAGGGTCGATCGGAGAGGAAGGAGGTCAGCCAAGCCAGGGCCTGATCGGTGAGGCCCAGGTTATCACAAAGACGGTTGAGCAGGATAGCATGGTTGACCGTGTCAAAGGCAGAAGAGAGATCAAGTAAGATGAGGACACAGGGGGTGTTGGAATCGAGGTTGGAGAGCAGGTTTTCTCAGATGTTCAGGAGAGCAGTTTACATGCTTCTTGCAGATTGTAAGCCAGACTGATGGTCATGGAGACAACCAACAGATTCAGAGTGGATATTAAGCTGGGAGATGGCCAGCTTTTCCAGGAGTTTGGCCAGGAAAGGAGTGAAGGAGATTGGACGATAGTTAGCCGGGTAGGAAGGGCCAGCAGAGGGTTTCTTAAAAAGAGGGTGCACAAGGGAATGCTTCAGGGGTAGAGGAAGAATCCAGTGGTGAAGGAGTGGTTGCAAAAATCAGCCAGAGCAGGAGCCATGGTGTCAATGTGGTCCTTGATGGTTTTGGAGGAACAGGGGTGAACCTGTTTTGATGAGACTTTCATAGATCGGACTTGTCTAGAAACGTTGTCTGGGGAGAACAGTGGAAAGGCAGAGAAGGACGGAGGGGAGGTGGCCAAATAGGGGCCAGAGGAAGAGCAGGGAGAAGAGGGAGGAGGAGGAGAGGACGAAAGAGAGGACAGAATGAAATGAGAAGCCAGGGCCATGCAGAGGGCCTGGGAGGGGACAGGAGAGGTAGAGACTGCAGCAGGATTGGTCAGCTCCTTGCAGATTTTAAAGAGTTCGGCTGAGTCGTTAGATGCCGCAGAGATGCAGCCTTGGATGTGGGCACTCTTCTTTGTGCGGACAGAGAGCGGGTATTGCCTTTGGAGCAGGTGGCAGGATGTACCAGACTCATGCCATTTCCTCTCAGCCACACTGCACTTGCGTTTTACGGGTGATGAGTGGTGGAGAACATATGCATCTCCAGCACACTGTGTGCTGTTTATCCCAACTCATCAGTGTATGCAATCTTCCCCTTTCCCTCTTTCACTCCAGAGAAAGTGGACTGAACCACATCTCCTTTGGCTGCAGTGCATACGCATATGCTATGTTCTCATGTGCAGACGCTCTGCTGATCTCCTATGTACCTTCCCCTTTCCTCCACGCTTATAAAGGGGACATGACCAGAACTTTTCTGCACAGCAAATGTCTGTGTAATTGAATTCAGGCATAAGGCCAACATGCATGTGTAGACTGGGACCTCAATTCATGCTGACTGTATTGCCCGGCAAACCCCTTCAGTCCATTCAACTGAGCAGCATTGTTATTTGTTTTATTTTGCCCCCTTCTACCTTTGTTTTGATTCTTATTATTTTATTTTCCTCCAGACTGTGCCTTGAGTATATGGGCCAGGAATTGCTGGGAGGCTTGTGTTGCATACAACACTCTTTCCTATCAATAGAAAGAAGAGGCTGCTCTGGATGTGGGAAGACATATTCTCAGCGTTGGCACCAGAACACTTGCAGCAGCGACGTTCTTCTGGTGTATCCTACATCCACGAGCGATCCCATTATTCCTTCTGTGGCTAACTACCTCTCCACTGGGTATTACCCCGAGGATCTCTGAGCTTGCACACAATGTGATATCGAGGTTCTTACAAGGAATTGATACTATAGTTACACTTGGGGTCCTAGAATTGGACTTTGACATTTAGCAGACCATCTCTCTCTGAGGGCCATGTACCTCATACCAGATCCCATGATCAACATCTTATCCCCTACCTTTAGGAGGACTATGATGAATCAACCGCTGCTCTCCAGGTTTGTGAGGGTGAGTAGAGGCTAAAGTGCCTACTCAGCTCTCACACAAACCAAGATTGAGCCTAATCATAAAGGTATAAAGGTAAAACAGGCACAGTTAAGAGCTGTACTCCCAAGAGGGCTGTGAATGTGAAACATTAGCAACCCAAACAGCATAGTACAACAGTCAAAAATAAAGGAATGTCCAACCAACGTTCTATAAAATAAGTATACTTTAATTAAACACACCATATGCAATAATAACTGAATAGAAAACACTACAAAATCGCACCCCTGTAGAAGGAACATAGAATATGCAAGATAGCCAGGTTCAGAACTCTGGGTAGGGAGACATGGGGAGAAAAGGCAATAAACACCACAATGCTCTTAGAACATGATATTTTCTTGTAGCTAAAGGGATTAAAGTGACCTAGCCAGTTATAGAGCTCAAAATGAACCAGTACAGGCCTTTATCAGTCCATAATACCTTTGCAGTCACTTGGCAGTTTGACAATGGTGAAATAGGTTTCTCAGTGGCATGCTGCTGATTTGGTTCGGACCCGCATATGTCAAGACAGGCTCGGACTGAAAGTTGCTGTGGTTTGAAGTGATACTCAAGGTTTGGTTCAATTCGGGTATAAAAACCAGATAATCTGATGTCAGGATGCTCAAGGGTAGTCAGTTCCATGCTGTGCTCAAAGTTCGCAGTTCGGGAAGAACACTGGGCCGGGTTGATCGTTGACTCATTTGGTAATGAAGAGGCTGGAGGTTTGAACAGCAGTTTGAGCGGTGCAGTAGTGCTTCTTTGTTTGAGCCGAGTTAACAATGTGCTTCAGTTGGCACTGTGCAGTGGCAAACATTTTATAAAGTGCGATACTACAGTTCAAAGGTCAGAGAATGTCAAAGGTAGCTCTGAAGGGTCCGTTTGGCTCAATCGGGTTTAATGAGCTGGAATCACGGGTCGCAGTGGTTCAACAATGGAAATGGAGGAATCCTGGGCTGTCTTGGCTTTCAGGAGCTGTGAGTCCCATCCCGGGGTCTCAAACGAAAGAGCAGTCCTTTTATCAGGCACCCAGACCCATTTTTCTAAAAGAAAACATCTACAGGTGATTGTACTATCGCAAATCTGCGTTAAGGGGCCCAATCCCTGTCCTAGAAACAAGTGGACTTTGCGACCTGACATCACACCTAAATTGCTTCATGTTAAAGGAAGTGGAAGATACAGGAAGGGAGATAAAGAAAGAAAACAAGATGGTGGAATATTCCTCCAGCTGGTATGAGCTCCCTCTGTCTAAACTAACCCTGCCTCTTCCCTTGTCAATACCATCAAAGGCCCTTTTGGTATGCAGCACCTTGGAGTGAGCCTAGGGATGGGTCTGCGCTATGATTCCTACTGGGAAGCTGGCTCACTGGAGAGGGGTGTTATCTGGCCCCAAAAAGGTTCAAAGGATAGGCATAGCCACCCAGCCCGATCACTGTCACTTGCAAGGCTAGGCTGCCTGATCAGAATACACATAACCCTTTCACGGCAGATATCTTAAATCCAGCCCCCGTGCTGCCGAGACTTGGCTATCGCAGCAGCTGTCAAGAGGCCACCTGTGGCCGTTGAACCTGCTCTGCACCACTAGAGAGTAGGTGTTGCAGATCAGGGTTCTGATTCAACCGGGAACAAGTGTACACTATGCTTTCGGCACAGATCCTCTGAAAAGGAGATATGATAAGCAGATTTCCCTTTCTGAGATGGATTAGCCACATCATTTTATTAACTTATCCCACAGTGAGTAGGGGCTACCTTGTGTACCAGGTGAACTTGTCATCCTTGGCCCTGAATCCATGGTGACAGCTTATCCCCTGCGTGAGGGGGCTATCATGTTTTCGGACCCTTGGACCTTGCAGCACCCACAAGCGATGTGTGTGACTATGGTGATCACCAAATCGATATTTTCTCTGGCCACAGCATTGCAGTCTTTTAGCAAGGACAGTTGGTTTGAGTGATTCCAATAGCTCATGCACTCCTTTGCCATGACGTTCTGCTCTCAGTGGCTCATATAGGACGTTTCCCCATAGGCCTTCCTACTCTGCTATCAACTTTACTGCTACTGGCACTTTAACCAGCTACGGTTCTGGTGAACTCTGTGTCATTGGCTCAGTCTGACAGCTCACTGATGCTTGCAGGGTCAATGCCAGATCGAAATAGGGTGCAGCTTCTACAGCTTCCAGTTCAAGAGGGTGCTCTACTGCTAGGAAAGATTTTGATACCCCACTAAAATCACATTCTGTACTCATCTTTTCTGGCTTTTAGTTCCTTGCAGGACCAGTCAGGTCCTACTTGTCTGAGGACATGAGGTAGACATCCCCTTACAGGCAAGAGCATTATATGACAGAGTTCTTGTGCAGATTAATTCCTCATGAATCTTCCATAGAGACTAGAGTCTTGTCATGCATGCTAGACCGCTGAGGCCCATGAAACCAACCATACCTCTGCAGAACAATACACTGTCAGCCGCTGTCTGGCAGAAACCACACCAGCAAACTAGAAGCTTGAGCTTCCGCTATAGACAGCTAACATCAGAGAAGTTATGCTTCTGAAGTCAAACACAATCTTCTTTCTCAGTGGCGGTAGCAACGTCACTCTTTTATTAACCCACCTCGTCTTCTTCCTCCTCTAACTAACCAATTACACCTTTATGCAAGGAGGACAGGCTAATGAACAGTCTACAAGACGATACATGCAAACTCTTCATTGCAGCTTAGACAAGTTAATGACAATGCAATGTTAGTTGAGTATAAACTTTGAAAATAATGGCAGTTTTCCAGATATGTCTTTCTCTTGACAATCAGATGGCAATCAGCTGGGGTCTTTTGATGATCAAATTATTTTCCCTAATTCCTACAGCGACATCACTGCATCATATTGATAGCTCTGCCATAAGGAATGAGCATGAGAGTGTGCCTGCATTGGATGGTCTGTCTCCAATTGATAAGGTTCACAGAATGCCCAGAATATAATCATAGACCTGCGCCTTGAATGATTAAAGCTGTTCAAGGAACTCTGGGAGTTTTGTCGTTCATGCAGGAGCAGATAAGTAGACCAATCATCTAATGAAAAAACAGACAATATCTCCCAAGCAGTTCTTCCACCTGACTCTTTCCTTGACACCACCCAAAGTCAAGCAAAAGTTATATATGCATCCAAGTCCACAATCCATTATGAGGACTTGGTCAAAACATTTCAGGAGAGCTTTGCATTTGTTTCTGCAATCCCCTGGGTCCTATCAGTCATCTCCAAATGGTACCAGCTTTTCCTTACTCGTATTCCCCTTTCGTCTTCTCCCATTCTTCTGGTGGGATCAACTTCTTTATCCCTAGGGGTTTGCAACCTTTACAAATGCGACCTTTTACAAATGCGATCTGTTAAGGTGGTCCCAATTGATAATCCATAATCAATAACAAAACGAACTAAAACAAATCGAGTAATTACAAGTGCACTAGAACTTCCAACTTTATTGAAACATGAACGGCTGGGAAAATACAAAAAAGCATTTTCAGTCGTAATACAAAAGACATGCTTTTAAATGAAAAATACATCATACATTGCATCATGGTTAGTGATAAGAAAACACTTATTCACTTGCTCTATTGGTTAGTGAGCTATAACACCTATACATCCCATTGGAAAAGGCTACTACAATTGGATATTCTTTAACTGGTGGCTCCTCCTGAGTTCATCCTACTAAAAATGTTACACTTCATTCTGCTACCTCACTGGTTGGCACCATTCCACGGCAGCCAACCTGGGGGACAAAATCCTATTTGGTCGGTAGTTTGCTCATCTGAACTTGGGAACTTTATTGTGATGAAAGGGTGCGTGGTGAGGAATGAGAGATGAACGGACTGCTATAATTCAGTTTGAAGAAGTTTACTTGTGTAGGGCTGCACCAAGGAAATAGCAGGTGCACTGTCTAGTTGAGCCAGGAATAATGTATCATTGTTCCGATCACGTGATAGGGGACCACTGTTCAGAACTCATTTTCGTATCATTTTCCTTCTATACTGGCCCGTATGCTGCACTTTATATTTATACATTTTGCAGCCTTTTGGCACGGTAGCTACTTGCACCTGGAGATCAAAAGCGATCTGTACTTTCTCACTGCTACCAATAGAAACAAATTACCTTTATAGGTGCATGCCTGTCCTTTTGGAGCTTGTTATCTAGTGCTTTTGATTCTCTGTCAGGGGCCTCTTGTTTACTGGCTTTGATGCCTGAGCATCTGTCTAAACATTGCGAGGCTTGGGATTATTGTACGAAGCAGTTTCGATGTCAGGATTCAGTATTTCAGAAAAAAGGCCATTCACAGTTCTGTCTAAATGGCAGTACTCCGGTTCACTCTCGACTGTGTTAATGTTCTTCATGTCTTGTTCGTTGCATGCTGCCATACATTGCTTCCTGCCCATGAATACTGCAACCTACCCCTACCTACACGCATCTCTATGCTTCTTCTGTATCTTTATATCTGTGTATGCTGCAACCTTTCCCTAACCATGTGAGCCAATTCTTCCTCTCACCCTACTTGTATGGCTTAACCTATTCTAATCTTTATGGCAGTTACATTATACTTAATGTTTAAGTTGGCTGTTTACAGGTTACCTGTCAGCTCGTACGTACGCTCAACTCTGTGAACGTCTGGGGACGGGGCCAAACCTTTTCTTGATTTTATCTGCATCATGACACAATTTATTAACCACATACCCTTGTGTAGTCCTCTTCTCAGGTTTACTTACAGGGATCCACACCTTAGAGCCCCCCTCAAACGACCTCCCTGTTTCAGATATTCTTCTGGACTACATGTTAAAAAGACAGCATTCCCCATCTCCTTCACAGTCCACCCAATGCTGTGCATAATTATGAGGCTCTAACGGGAGTTCACATCTTGTATGAGGGGGCCGAAATGGCCTTTCTATGACATGCATACAGGGTTGTTCGTCTGTTTGAGTGTGAACATGGGTCAACAAATGTTCACCGATCACTATTGTCAGCATGTGTTTCTCCACTATTTTCTGCTCTGCTCCTCTACATTGTTTCATTATAATTTTCAGGACACAGAGGCCAGTCAGTACTAGTAACAGTACTCCTATTAGTCTTTTAAACGCATTACCCAGCCAGTGAGGCACCCATGAGAACAAGTAATCATACCACTCCTTATCTTCTATTTTATCAGTCTCCTGAATCATTTTTGTATAGAAGGCTTGCAGGGATGTCATTGCTTATGTCAAGATCACATTCTGCTCATTGTGTGCTGGTTTGAGTGTACAGCAACTTGAGCCGATCTTTGCACACACTTACCCCTCCATGGTAGTGAGGAGGTCCAGGATATACCTGTTTTGGAGAGTCATCAGTCTGATAGCTCTCAACTCCTCCTTAATTGTGTTAAGCCCCTTTGCAGTGGCATTGATCGGCTGCAATGACTCCCATCTTGTTATCTGCAACCAGTTAGCATTGGCAGCTGTTTACACAGCAGGGATGTTGAAAATCACTGCTTTGCTGAACAGAATGTGTTAAAATGGTATGTCATCCAATGACTATACCCTTTTCTGTGAAAAGTTATTCTCTCTTTTTATGTGCTGTAACATTGAAGATCCTGTATTAGTTTGTTTGTTATCTGTCAGAGGGTATTCACCTAATTACCTATCTGCACCAAATTACTCTGGGTCACTACCAGTGTCAGGGCTTGCAACACTGGCAGTTAGTATATATTACCCCAATATGGTGGTAGCTGCATATAAGCCTTTGTAGCACAGGCCCAATAGTGGTCCATCAGTACAGATGTGCCTACGTTCATACTTGGCAAATCCATGATGCAACCACATCCTTCATTCTCTCCTACCTTCACAGTGCCATTGTTTCTGAAGCACAAGGAGGCATTTATCATCTTTATTATGTCCTTTGGCCCTCTTATGTCCTCTATCTAAGTCAATAAAATGCCAGTTATTGTCCATTCAACAAGACATTCACTATTACTATTGGCATTTATCCAAACTCCCTCCCATACCACTATCAGTGCTTCTACTCGACATTCCATCATTCCTTCTACCCATCCTTCAGGAGTACACACTTTGCCTTGTATGTGCACCTGTGCTCTATCCCAACAGTATGGTATTTATTTTCCTTGTGAACCTGTGCACTTCAACAGTGGATGTTAGATCATTGTCACCACACCTTTGTGTGGCCCTGATAATATATATTTCATGACCATTTCATTTGTCCCTATCTCTTCCGTTTGTTTAATAAAGTTATCTTGATAAGTCGGGTCTGCTTTTGCAACACATTTCATATAGGTCAGTTTGCCCTGAAATGGTCCTCTTGTTTTGCACATTGCAAGATGCGTTAGGTAGCGTGATCTTTTTACTGATATCTCTTTGTCCACAAACACTTTGGAGGCGCTTAAAGCATGCGGAATGAGAGAGTTCCCAAAGCAGCTCTCATCCAATTTCTCTCTCCCAAACTTTGACAAATGCGTGTACCAAAGTTTGTTCATCTTTTCATTATAATTTTCAAAATGATGTTTCAAGATGTGTTCTTCATTGGACACACCTCTCCTAGCTCTACTTATTTCTCCACTCCTGTTTGCAGCTTTATTGATTCTATCATTGCTAAAGAAAGCAAATTGCTAGTGTATATGCGAACCAAAAACAACAAAGAGAAAAGAAAAATGCTGCAATCTTGAAGTTTGTAGACAGTTTCTCCAAAAGTATTTTTAAGGGTACATGTTGGTGCAGCAAAGAAACAGTATCCTTTGCCCTTGAAAAATACATCTTTCTGCGGTGCCACATCATGTGTCACGTTGCTGGTCAGCTCTCACTTTTGCCTTCATCAGTGATCTGGTCACGTCTTCTTCATCCGGTCTCTCTCCGTCCAACAAGGGCGATGTGCCTCTGAAAAGTTTCACATCACCCATATGCACTGTGACGAATCTGGCAATATTGTCACTGCTTCTTTGGAGGGAAGCCTAGGAAACACTACCTGACTCTGATCCTGGGGGTGGCTATCTGTGCGAGGACCACGTAAGGGAGGGCAAACTTCAGGGAAACAGAATAAAAACACTGAGTCAAAACAACCCTTCACCTGTATTTCTTAGGGACAGCCATTTGCCATTTCAACATTCTTGTATAGCATATTATAATGTAGATAAAATTCTCCAATTATAACCAATCACCAATCTTAATTGCATTTCCCTCTGCTAGACAGCACTGGGACGAGGAAGAAGGATGGAGCAATGAAGATGACCAGAAGCGGTAAGTCAAAGCCGCATTAACGTCTTTGGAGAAAGCTAACCAATCCCGGGAAGTTTAAAACACACACAGCTGAGCATCAAAAGTGAGAGCGAGAGAGAGAGAATGCCAGCTGAGTGAGTGCCCGAAGCAGAAGTTGTCGGTGAGTTCTTCTGATGCCGATCGGCACTCCAGAAATAAGCAGATTGGAAGCAGCATCATGGAGGTGAAGACGGACGGTGTAAGGGGAAACCGAACCAAGGACAGCCTACCACCGATTGTGGGCTGCAGGAGCAGCCCTGAGAAAAAGAAAGCAAAGAGAAGACGGACCGGCTGACAGCCTTTTCAGCGTACTGGGAGAGAAGAAGAGGAAAAGATGCGAGAACCGTCAAAGCTGCCCGGGAACCCGAGAGAGTATGAATGGGTTACCGGAGTGCCTGTAGGCAAATGCTGCATCCCATTGATAACGTGGGACAAACCAATTGAAGACTTTAAAGAAACACATACGAATGAGAACATTGTAAATGAAGGTTCAGTGACCCAGTATTTCAAAGGAGGATGTAAACAGTGTTGAAAGAGGGCCTGAGACCCCATGCTTGAAAATAAGAACTGATAAGTATATACAAATGATGTTGAAAGAGGGTCAGAGACTGCATGCTTGAAAAGAGGAACTGACATACATACACATATTGTTGATAGAGGGTTAACGGCCCCATGCTTGAAAAGAGGAACTGATCTACATATGAATATTGTTGAAAGAGGGTCAGAGACTGAAACTTGAAAAGAGGAACTGATATACATATGGATAATGTTGAGAGAGGGTTGGAACCCCAATGCTAGAATATGTATTTATTGTTTATTTGTACAGTGCTTATACACAGGTGAAGTGTTTGAAAGCGCTTCAAGGCGGGAAGGGAACAAGGGAATACAGTAATCCTTCTTAGGCCTTGATGATTCTGAATGATCAACACAGAGAAACTAGAATACTAGGTCTGACGACATTTCTCCTAGTGCAAGTGCATGAAGTGTTAAGTAGTAATCAAGCTCGGGAGGGGGGAATGAGAGAGAGTGGGGGGGACATGACAGACATCTTACTGGTCCTAGTACATTTAGGTAATGTATACATACAGACAGAGATGCGGGGAACGAGGGAGGTGTAGGGGGAACAAAACAAGTCCAATCCAGCAGGGCCCTGGGTTAAGTGCAGAGAGGTTGCCCCACTCATGGAGCGTAATCTGAAAGTGCAGTAATGCTGAAGAAAGTGCAGCAGCCTGGAGGCAAGTGCAAAGAGACTGGTGGGGGGCCTTGGGCTTGTAGGGTCTGGAGGTGAACCAGGCAACCAGTCAGCAAAAACTGAACAGAGTTAGAGGGAGAAGGAGGGTGGAGAGGAAAGCTAGGAGGTAAGAAAAGGAGAGAGAAGGAGGAAGAGAAAAGGAAGGTCTTGAGGAGTTTCCAGAATTTAAGGTGCGCGGCTCAAGATGGAGAGAGACAGGAAGGCTGTTCCAGAGAGAGGCACCTGCCGAGGATAAAGATCTACCCCCAAATCTCTATTTGTGAAAGCGGCTCACCTGGAGAGAGTTGCAGGAGGACAAGCGGAGGACTCTAGAGGGAGAGTATTTAGGAAGAGAGCCTTGTGCATTATGCAGAGGATCTTGAACTTGATCCTTGCAGCCATGGGGAGCCAGTGGAGAGATTTCAGCACCAGAGAGATGTGGTCCCAGGGCTTGAGACCAAGGATAAGTCTTGCAGATCTGTTCTGGATGAGTTGTAGAGGACAGAGAGTAGAAGTAGGAAGATTGAAAAAGAGACTGTTGCAATAGTCCAGCTTAGAGAGGGTTGTATACAAATTGTTCGAACTACAATTGTTCGAATTACAATTGACCTTTGCACAATTGACCAAATTGTGAAGGTCGATTGTTACATAAATGCGGGGGAAGACCCCCCGCAAGCCCCCCATTATATATATATATATATATATATATATATATATACATATATATATATATATATATATATATATAAAACCAAACCAATATATATATATATATATATTTAGTGAAAAAACTTTGTTAAAGGGACATTATGGTTAAGTTGCACTACTAAAAACCTATGAAATTCAGTGAAAAAACTTTGTTAAAGGGACGTTATGGTTCCAAGTAAAAACAAAAAACCCCTGAAATTCGCCAGTTATGGTAAGCTAAGCAACCATAACTCGCGCCACCACCGTGCACTGCTAAGACTAACACCCACTACATCAAAGATGAAATCACAAATATCATTGATGACATCACTGATGACATCATATGTCTGGCTCGCTCTTTATTCCTTTACTGAAAAATCTAGGGCACATGGTTTTATTAAGTAACAGGCAGGAAATAACAATTGATAAGAACTATATTAGTAGAGTTATCCCTCAAGTATGTTTTTACATAAATTCTATTAGGGTCCAGTCATATCATATGAAACATATACATAAGGGAAGACACAGGCTTGAAAGACAGCAATCCTTTCTGTGCATGAACATAATCAGTAGAGTTATCAGCACTTTCTGATAGTTCTGCTGTTTTTGTATTACTGTACTTTCCCTGTATATGCTCATATTTGTATACATTGTACTCACACTACTTTCCTTAGGGTCGAGTCACATCATGTGATACATATACATAGGTTAAATAGCAGCTTTGAAACAGAGCAATCATTTATTTGCATAAAGATAATCAGTTAGGTTATACATTATTTCTGCTACTACTTCTGCTTTTTTGCTTACTTCACTTTCCCTGTATATACCCATATTTGTATGAGTTATTGTGTCTTTGTGTTTTGTCTGTAATAATTCAATTATGTAATACGTGGGTTTTAATAGCTATTTATTATGTTTTTCACAGTACACAAAACTTTAATAAGAAAACAGTTATCATTTCATTATTCAACATAGCAACATTATGAATATTATACCTTTATTATTTATGCTGCACACAATGCCTATGTTTCTGCATGAGTAGCTTAGTATACTGGATAGAACTTCATAATAGAATGCTATTTATATCAATGCATTGCTTAATGCACTAATTAGCTCTTGATATTTATTCCAATGATCTTTGACACTTTTCGATCAACATTTTAATAATAATCCCTTGTATAGACATTTAATGAACAGTAAATGCATATGTGATGTCATCAGTGATGTCATCAATGACATTTGTGATGTCATCTTTGATGTCGTGGGTTTTAGTCTTAGCAGTGCACGGTGGTGGCGCGAGTTATGGTTGCTAACCTTACCATAACTGGCGAATTTCAGGGGTTTTTCGGTTTTACTTGGAACCATAACGCCCCTTTAACAAAGTTTTTTCACTGAATTTCATCGGTTTTTAGTAGTGCAACTTAACCATAACGTCCCTTTAACAAAGTCTTTTCACTGAATTTTATAGGTTTTCAGTAGCGCAACGTAACCATAACGTCCCTTTAAAAAAGTTTTTTCACTGAATTTCATAGGTTTTTAGTAGCGCAACTTAATAATAATAACTCTGATTTTATGTACATGTAAAATTGAACATACTGAACCTCCTCTACTGAGTTTGATGTCCGCGAACTCTTTTAATGTCCGTGGACATGTTCGGACAACAGCACCACTACCTAAACACTCTGGGGGGGTACGTTTAATTGTTATATCATAACATATGAACATTTTACAAATTCACAAACCAGCACACATACACATTATATGTAGTGATACATAAGAAGAGTAACCCATATTTTTAACGCACTAACCATTCATTTAAATACAATGGCCCTCATTACGATCCAGGCGGTAATGGTTTTACGGCGCTGTAAAAGGCGGCGGCGCCGTTAAACCATTACCGCCTGATTACAAGGTCCCTTTGCGGGACCCGTACTTAACGGCTGGTGTAGACCAGGCGTTAAAGTGGGTGCCGCAAAGGGACCTTGGCGATAATTACGGCAACCGATATTAGCTGTGCCGTAATTATCGCCTTCCCCATTCCCATTATGCCCTATGGGACAAAATGGGAATGGGGAAGGGCAAATGGTGAATGGGGAATTACCGCCCCCACCAACCTTGTGATGGGGCGGTAATTCCGCCATCCACCATGGCAGAGACCGGCATGGACCATGGTGCTAATAGCACCATGGTCCAACGCCAGGGTCGTAATGAGGGCCAATATGTTCTAAAATGGAATATACCAAAAGAAGATAAATAGGCTTCCAACATAATTACCTCACAGACACTCCACAACCAAGAAGAATAGCAGACCTACAGACTACTCAGAACATACCTTACCTGAAATAGTAAGTGTACTCCATTTTACTCATATATTTATAAACTTTCTGTATTAGATTAAAAAAAAATGATATTATGTTTTTTTTCTGACAGAAATGTCTAGTACTCTGGAGTGGCTAGAAGAGCATTTCCCACATGAGAAAATGTCAGAAGATAGTGAAACTAATGGTAGACACTTTACAATATAAACCATTTAATTATTATTATTATTTTATTTAAGCAATAGAACCCGAGCGGCAGGGGCATTACCGACGTAATGCCCCTGCCGCAAGGGTTCTATTGCTATTAGTTTCCCGGCCCGCAAAATTTGCGTGACCGGGGTACTAAAAGCCATTTTTTTCTGTCCCGAAACGCTGCAGCGTTTTGGGACAGAAAGAAAACGACCAAGAAAATGGCCGGCGCCATTGAAAGGGAAAACGGAGTCCGTTTTCCCTTTCCATGGCGGCCATCAGGAGCGGACGCGCTGGGAACACAAGTGTTCCCAGCGTGTCCGCTCCCGAAAAAGGATTAAAAAAAAGGTAAGTGGGGTTGGGAGGGCGACAATGGGACAGGGGGAGGAAAAAAAAAAAAGTACCTGCGTCCCCGGCGGGGGACGAGGGAAGCCCCCAGCCGTGTGGAGGCGCAGAGCGGGGATGGCCCCGCTCCGAGTCTCCACACGGCTGGAGGCTTTCCTCGTCCCCCGCCGGGGATGCAGGATCAAGAAGGTAAGTTGTGGGGGCGGGTGGAGGGGAGGGGAAAAATAAAAAAAATAAAATAAAAGACTTACACGAGTCCCCGGCGGAGGGCGAAGGCAGCCTCTCAGCCGCGGGGAGGCTCGGAGCGGGGATGGCCCCGCTTCGAGCCTCCTCATTGGCTATGGGGCTGCCACGCCCCTCGCCGGGAACAAAGGCCGTGGAATCCCGATGAAGGGATTCCCAGCCGGGTAGGGACCTGGCAAGATCCAATCAGAATGGCTCTTGCCTTCTGATTGTCTCTCCCCGGGTTACTAAATACATTTAACATATATATATTTTTTTGTTGTACAGAGCATACCAAAATAGAAAGTACTTCAGAAAAAGCTGGATAAGACTCTTCACAGCATACAAGAAAAAATGGATCTATTGTTGGCTAATTTTAATAATTTCAAAACCATATCCCAGTCAATTATCCCCAAACCCTCTCCATGAACCAAAACGTTTTGATGAGACTTCCATCCCTTCTTCACCTCATAAACCCCTAATTCTCCTGGTTTTGTTTAAGTTTCTGCCTCACCTTCTCTGTCATAAAGTATTGTTATATGTTAAATAAAGTTACATTTTTATATTGTGTTCTAATTCATTTCATTTTTTTTTTAAAGCAATTTAGGTGTCCGCGGACACCGCAGGTGTTCGGAATGTCCATAAAGAAACGAAAAATGGAGGTGTCCTGAAGAACACTATACCTGTCCGTACTGTTCGCTAGCAAGTTGCAACTGTTCTAAGAACACAAGCAGTGTCCTGAAATGTTCGTAAATAAACAAAATGGGGGTGTCCTGAGGACGCTGTCCATATTGTTCGCTGGCAAGTTGAATGTGTTCTAAGAACACTCGCGGTGTCCTGAAATGTTCGTAAATAAACAAAATGGGGGTGTCCTTAGAACACTATACCTCTCCGTAATATTTGCATGCAAGTTCAAACTGTTCTAAGAACACATGTGATGTCCTGAAATATTCGTAAATAAACAAAATAGGGGTGTCCTGAGAACGCTATGCTCATCCGTATTGTTCGCAAGCAAGTTGAAACTGTTCTAAGAACAAACGCCTGTCCGTAACTGTTCGTTTGACGTGTGACGCACTTTTAGAACATCAGCGCTCATGCGCAAACCAATGTCCGTGCATTTGATGTCCTGCGGACAGCCGCTTCCTGCGCGGACATGTTCGCGAAGCAATCATGTTACCGTGCCAACGCTGATCGCGTGTTCTGAATGCGGACACTGTTCGTGTCCCCGAACATTACATTTTCAAGTAATCCACAATATTTTTCAATAAAAACTCACCATAGCACAAGTCCCACATACTAATCCTGAGTTTCTACATACTTTTTGCAAATTTTTGAACCTTTTTTTGTGTTCGATCTGTCCGTGGACAGCGCGCATGTCCGCGAATTGCGTACAAGCACCCCTATAAAAGACAACGCCCTAGAGCTTATTCTCATTGTGTTTCTGGCAATTCTACAGAGCACAGCGATTTCCATCTTGAACCTGATGGCATCCATGGCTGCACTGCTGCCACCTGGTGCTGCATCTGCCTCAGCACCACCCCCACCCCCTCCACCACCACCACCTCCCCAAGGGCCTGAAGAGGGGAACAGGAGTGAGGATGAAGAGCAGGAAGAAGAGGATGACGAGAATGAGGTAGTGGAAGTCCCTACTACCCGCACTCGGTGTGAGTCTTGGGTGTGGCGGTTATTTACCATTCATGGCAATGGTCCTAAGGCTCGTGCGAACCTAGTCACCTGAAATCAGTGCAAAATGGTACTCAGTCGCGGGAGGCATGGTTCATACAGCTTTGGGACCACTACCATGAAGTGACACCTAAGGTAATTTCACTCTGGGGCCATTCGCAATGTTGTACTTTGCGAGGAGCGTAGCAGGTTGGTTTCCTCTACTTCATCCTCCGTTTCTGATCCTGTCACCTCAAGGAACACTCCTGTGGGACAGTGTATTCCTCAAGCTGCCTCACAGGCCATACTCAATGCTGATGACCCTTACCTTTCGAGGGTCACAGTTGTGTGTATGTACTGCAACGCAGTACTATGCAGGGGGGAGCGACTTCGAAGTGCTTTTGAGACTATCGTCTCGGAGCATGAGAAGATCTGCCCACAACCCAAATAAAACCCACTCTACATCTTCCTCTCTCAGCTCGCCCTTTCTTATCCCTGTGGTTGGTGTGCCCCCCTTTACCCTCCTTTCCCCTTCTCTCCTAGTGTGTCTTGTATAAAAAAAACAACAAAAATGTAAAACAACAAAAATACCACAAAAAATAAGGCTCTTTTCAGAGCCGCCTTTCAGAGTTCAAAAATTGAAGTGAAAATAAATGAAGCAGGGCCCTGTGTATTTTTTAGAGGTCTGCAGACAGTCCGCGGACATTTAACATTTTGGGGTGCTGCCCTATCATAACCATTGCAATTTTCTCTGGGAGGAAGTGGTGGCTCTGAAAAGAACTTTTGGTGGTGTTTGTGTTTGAACATTTTTAAATATTCAACACCTACTACAAAAGGGATGCTGTAATTCTAAAAAAGGTCACAATGCATTTTGTATATTTCTCAGAAAAATCTGATTGCCAACATAAGTAAGATGTACTCCATCTCTGCGAAAAATGTATGTACTACGAAACATAATATTTTCATTGTGAAAAGAGGACATGCCAAAATCTCTTAGAAAGGCACAAACAGCCTTATTGACATTGCGCCTTGCTTTCTCCATTTGTGGACCAAATGAAGAAGAACGAAGCCACATTTGTCTCTGCGCAATCCGTGAAAAAATTACTTGAGAATTTGGGAACATGTCCATGACCTTCCCAAGTCCTTCTTTCATTGCAAATTGCAAAGAAATTCCAGACACATGTCCTAAACTGTTCCCTCCACAATGAATTATAATTATATCTGGATGTTGCTCTGTCTCCAAAGTAGCACAGAGAGGTAGCAAGTCCAACCACTTCATTCCACGTACTCCATGCCAGTGTACTTCCACATGTGGGAATCCAAGATCTACAGCTACTCCACAGCTTTCTACATGCACCTTCAACCAATGTATCCACAAGTCTCCCAAAATCCAAACAATCTGTTTTCTGAAACACACAGCCATAGCTATCTGTTCTTCTATCAGCAAAAAGAGTATCTGAGAAACTCTCTCCTGGCACAACACACCCACTAAACTTTCCTGACCAATCCCTTTCTATGCTCATTCTCATTTGCAAGGATTCCCAACCCATAAAAACCCGGATGTAACACCCGATGTCCGAGAAGTACCGCAATGTCCGCGGACATATCGTAACATGGACAGCCCTTCTACCATTTCCATTTCACTCTGTGCCATTCCATCATTGGATTTAGCTAACAAGTCACATGACCATCCACCAATCACATAGAAGACCTCTACATCTAACTGCATCCTCGTAGATCAGAACTGCAAATGTACTGTGAATCTCTCTGAGTACAAGTTTCATATCATTGGAAAGCACCTTCTACAAGAAATACTTTACAAGTCTCCAAGATTTCTACTTGCAGCTCCATGCATATCCATATGCATGAACACAAACTACAGGTATGCATATTTTCTGTAAAGTACATGTACACATTTTGTAGTTTCATATAAATAGATTAACTGACTTTTACCTTGTATAATCTGTAAAATGAACTTACTGTCTTGTTTTTCCATCTCCTAAAATCAACTGTCACTTACAAACCTGTATACTATTTAATTTCTTTTTACACACACATATTCAAATCATGTAGAACTAACATTTTTTAAATAAAATATATAGACTACATATAGTCAAACAAAATTGCATGCACACACTATGTTCAAATCTCAAACAACAATACTTGTACAATAACATAAACATTTTTTATTTTGTTATTTATTTAATTACTTATATTTATATAGGGCAAGCAGCCCATGACATTGAGGCACTATTACTTGCAAGAGCTTAGTTACAGGAATAGTGGTATTCAGTGGTACATTATGAACTTCACAAAGATATTTTGTTTGCTACAGTTAGTCATTGCAATACAGTTTATTCATTAACAACATATGATATGTATTCAACTGGTGCGACATATCTTATGTGAATAAGATAGTTTTAATGGTTTTGAGGAATGCGCTGAGGATGTCAATTAAAAAAATCAATGTCTAAATTAAAAACAGTGCTATATACAAACAAAATTACTAATTTGTTTCTTTTACAATTGCAGAGACGACCATTCTCCTGAAAAGAAGCAGTCGAATTTTAATTACAAAGAACAACTAAGAAGTAACCTGCTAATTTTAGAAAAAAAGTAAGTTGAATGCCACCATAATATTTGTATTATTACTCAAACAAACTGTAAGGTTAATTCATGCTATTACTGTGCCTAAAAATAGAGATTGTGCACCATTCTCTCCAAAAATACCCATTTCTTAAACAGCGATTTACAGCCAGAATGGTCCACAATTTCCTATTTTTTGACACACAAATTACCCAACTCAGCTGCTAGAATTTTGATGTTATAGAACAAACAACTCTTTTAATTGTATGGCATTAGATTTACTATTTGTACTTCTCCATACCACTAGCTTACTTTTTTCTGTCATCTGAACCCCAGTTTAGTAGCACATTAATTCAAGAATACCCATCCCTACTAGTTGTAGTTGCCCAATGCACAATCACACACCATTACATACATCTTTATCATCTTACTCAAACACTCATGCACACAGCACACATACATTGCAGAAAACCCCCAACCCATACCTTCTTTATTTTTTTCAACCGACCCTAAAGATGGCCTAGCATCCATCTCTAGCTAAATTTTTACAAAAAGTTCAAAAACACCAGCTAATACAGTCATTTAGTGAAACAAAAGAAGTTTCAATTACAACAACTTTGCCTCCTCTATCAAAAAGTAAAACAAACCAAAAAACTATTAACAAAAAATCAGCTATCACTACAGGTAAAACTGCTTCTATAAATCTTGATATAGTAGAAAGTAAGCATACCAAGAAAAGTATTTTAGCCAAAATGTTCAGTCACAGAGACCTTCAAAATCTTATAAAAACAGGAGAGAAACCAGATTCAACCCTTAAAACCTATCGTAGAAATTAATCTTAGAAGCGTTGATAGACAGTGCAATTCTTCTCAAAAGAAAGTTATTTATTTTAGTGTTAAACAAAATGAAACCACTAACAAAACTAATGACTAAATTACAAAAAAGTCTTCTCAATAAACGAAATGTGAACAGAAAGAACTTCTTAAGTATCTGCGGAGATGAATGGAGTCACACTACAAGCACAGAACCATACTTTAATGAAGAATCATACAAACAAAAGCAAACAAATACAAATGCCATACATAGCAGTGGTCGAGGTTATGAAAAAGTTAATAATACCATAATGGAACAAGAAGTACTCCTTACAAAAATATGCCCTGAAAACTTAGAATTACCTATCCATTCAACTGAATCAGAACGTCTAGTGTACAAATAGCTATGCACGTCAATGTGTAACATTCCCAAAAATGTTTTCAAGTCTTTACGCCAATTCCTCAATCAAGATGTGAAAGGCAAAACAAAATCAAAATTAAACTACTGCAAAATATGGATACCTGTCCAGTGAGCAAGTACACAGGACTACAAGGACATTCATTGGCCTGCATTACAGGACCTACTTGCAAAACCACCTTCCATGATATGAAAAGGATATCAACACATCATTCAACTATAAGAAATCTAGTTTATAAACTGTACTATGCTAAAAGTTCTGCTTTATCACTAGCCAATTTAAATAACATTCTTCTACATGGTACAGCAAAAGACCTACTTGAAGAAATATCCAGAAAAAATATTTTGGAAGTGAAAGCCACTTACAGAATCAAATAGCTGTAAACCAAATTAGCAACAATCCTACACATGCCAAACTTTTACTGCACACATACAAAAAAGAAATACTAAAATTTAAAAGTACATCAGCTGAAGCACCAAACCATGTGTGTGTATGTTGCCGCAGAACTTTTTATAAAAGTAACACAAAAACTGTAGACCTATCATACAAAATAGAAGACAATGAAGATTCTAAATGGTTTGAATTAGCTCTCTACCTTATAGCAGAAAACAAATATGAAATAACTAACCGCTTAATAATTTGCAGTTATTGCACTACACAACTTGACAGCAACCAAACTCCTTCACATGCTATCACAAATAATTTGGAATTATATCCACTACCAAAACCCCTACAACAACTTAATTTATATGAGAGCATCATAATTCAAACAGTGCAACCATTTCAAGCAATAATACGCCTTCAACCAAAAACAGCAAAATTACCTCCCTCTGAATTAGTGAAAGGTATTAGTGGAAAAGTAGTGTATTTACCATTAGATCTAAAAGAAAATGTGCACACTCTAGGAGTGCAATGTCCAATGCAGCAATCTTTAATTATCTTAGTAAATGGAGTACCTACAAAAGACAAGAAAATTTGGCAACACCTGGTACATATACATAAAGTTAGACAAGCCTTGCAATATCTTAAAGAGAATAATGAATATTACAAAGAAATTAACAATTGAAGAAAACTTGAAGGATACAACTGAAATAATTCAAGAGAGACAAGAAGCTGGTCAATTTGAGCTCCTAGATCCTGCTACAATATCAAATACTTTAGACCATTATACAATTCATCCATTGCACTCTAATGACACCATGCACTGGAAACGTACCAAATGCGTCAAATAAAAGGATCACCAATCATCATATGGGAAAAAAGTATAGAAGCACGTGCTTGTCCTCTACTCTTTCCTACTGGCAAAGGAGGAAGGTTCAATGATAGACCTATTCAAATATCAGCATCAGAATACCGCTCATTACGGATGTATTCTGAAGATCCCAGATTTAGACAAAATGTGGAATACATATTCCACCTACTCTTTGAAAGTGAACTAGCAACTTTATGTTACGGATTTGCACACACATTAAAATCAGGATCCCACTTTCAAAATATGACAGGTACACAATTTTTACAAAAAGTGCAACAAAAAGATGAGGTTTTACAATCAAATATTACAAATCTATTAGCAAACATATGTGGTACTAAAGAGTACTGGTTTCAACGTCATGGAGATGTACATTGTATGATCAGAAACCTTGGCCCACCCATTTGGTTTGTTACATTAAGTTGAGCAGAATATGCATGGGAAGATCTACATGATTTCCTACGCATATCAAACAAAAACAAAACAAACATAGATATACTAACACCTGGAGAACGTTGATCTCTGGATCCTGTTAATGTTTCAAGATATTTTCACCATCGCTTCATTGCTATGCTACATTTTATTTGTAATAAAAATGTTTCTCCCCTTGGAGAAGTGCAACACTTCTTTTGGAGAAGAGAATACCAAGCCAGAGGAGCAGCACATATCCACATGCTTTTATGGATTAAAGATGCTCCTAAATTTGGTCAAGACAGTGATGCCACTGTTTTACAGTTTATTGAAAAATATGTCACTTGTGAAATTCCATCAGAAGCCACAAATAGTGATCTTCATGCACAAATTTTACAATTTCAATGACACAAATGTGGCAAATATTGTCGTCGCAAATACAAAAACAAAGGGAAATACTACACCAAATGCCAATTTGGTTTCCCTAGACCAGTTACAAATACAGGTCAAGTGAACAACCTCATGTCTTCAGTTAGACATAGTGTTAAAGGTAAGTCACCTAAAAATACATATTACATAAAAAGAACAGAAGAAGAAAAATATATCAATGATTACAATGCAATCACTGCCCACTTATGGAATGCAAACATAAATGTGCAGTACATTGCAGACAATTCTACTGCAGTTGCACGATATGTCATGGCATACTTAACCAAAGCAGAAAAGACAGAGCTCCAAGACCTCTGGAATGACCTGTATCAGATAAATCTCAGAAATTATACAGCTTGGGCATAAAAATGCACTCCCATAGAGAATGTGGATCCTATGAAGCAGCTGATCGTTTAACTGGTACTGCATTGTCTGGTAAATCTGGTAAATCTGAAAATATAGTATGGCTAAGTCTTGGTCCAGCTAAATCTAGAAAAAGAGTTCTAAAATCATACGAAGATATAGAAACAATAGCCAAACATGGTCACAACAGCCAAGACATTTTAAAAAACAATTTATTGGACACATACTACCCAAACAGAAGTAATACTTTGGAAACCATGTGCTAATACCACATAGCCCAAAACTTCACATACAAAAATAATCTAAAACCTGATAAAAAAAAAGGTAAATACAGAGTGACAAACTGTGAAGGCAGCTTAGTAAAACTCACCAAACGAAATTTAATTAATCATATCAAATTGTCATTAAAGACTCCTCAACATAAAGAAGTATATTACATGTCCATGCTACAACTCTTTAAACCATGGAGAAATGAAGAAGAAATACTAGATAACTATTACTCATATGAAGACGCTTTCAAAGCAAATGAAAGCACTATAACTGATGTAAACTTTACACAGTACAAAACAATGTTGCACAATGAGCAGCAACACGAAGAAGAACTCCAGGCCCAACTAGATAAGGACACTCCTGACAGTAGTCAATCTTCTGTAACAGGAAGCCAAGAACCACTGGGAGAACCACTAATAACAAATGAGGCAGAATTAGCTATGACAGAAGTAGAAAACACCATTGCCCTCATTACGAGTCGGGCGGTACAGGGTTAACGGCACCGGTAAAGGTGCCGGTGCCGTCAACCCCGTACCGCCCGATTCCGAGTTCCCCTCGTGGGACCCGCTCTGCACGTCTGGTCTCACCAGACGTGCAGAGCGGGTCCCGCGAGGGGAAGAGGGAGCAAACAACGGACCAACTCGTAATGGCCTGTTGTTTGCTCCCTCTCCCATTCCCATTCAGCCCTATGGGGGCTGAAATGGGAATGGGGAAGAACTGGGTCCGGGTCCTCGGAGGGAGGAATTACCGGGCCTTCCGACCTCGGAATGGCCCGGTAAGTCCTCATTCCGAGGACCCGGACCCCGACGTGATTTTGGCAGCAGCCACGCCAATAGCGGCATGGTTACCGCCAAACTCGTAATGAGGGCCCATGTGTCAGTATGAAGATAAGAAGACTTAACTATACTACAATCGAAACTAAACAATGAGCAACGTAGCATTTTTCAAGAAATAACAAAAGAAATTGCACATGGTGCACAACATGATAACAAAGAATGCACCTGCCAAAATTACAAACCTATACTACTGTACGTCAGTGGTGAACCTGGTTCAGGCAAAACATTCCTAATCAAAATCATCAGTAAGTTCCTTCAACAATTGACAAACAACAAACTGTCAGCTGTTGTCACTGCCCCCACAGGTTTAGCTGCCTACAACATAGGCGGTGTCACTTTACACCGATTACTACTCCTGCCAGTAGAACACGAAAACAAATTAGACTATTACAAACTTTCTACAGAAGCTGCAATGGAACTACGCAGAGTATTAAAACAACTGAAAATGCTACAAATAGATGAAGTGAGCATGGTGTCCAACCTAATGTTGGCTTTGATTCACCTCAGATTACAAGAAGTACTCAAAACAAACTATGAAGAGCTATTTGCAGGAAAGCACATTGTTGTTTTTGGAGAATTTCTTCAATTGACACCAGTAAAAGGTGAGCCTATTTTTAAAACATTAGGACACGAACTGTGCCGTAAAACTGTTGGCAGCATTGGAAATGTCAACCTTTGGCAACATTTCCAATACAGAGAATTAACAGAAAACATGCAGCAATCTGCAGATCTCACTTATGCCAACATCTTAAAAAGTATTAGAGTTGGTATACTATCTAAAGAAGCACAAGCAATATTGAAAACCCGGCACATTCATGCACTTATGGCGATAATGCATGTGCTACAGATGTTATGGAACAATTAGCCCATAAAAATGTCAATTGTATGGCCTTAATGCCAACTCTTGCAAGCTGTTTCAAATTCAATTAAACAATGTTAAATAAAGAAATGCAACCAATAATGAAAATTAGTGCCATAGACAAACTAGATGTACATGGTATGACACTACCCATGTGTGAGCAAGCCACAACAAGACTAAATATTTTAGAAAATTCAATCTCCAACACAACTGGGTTGGAAAAGATATTAAAATTATCCTTAAATTGAAGAGTAATGCTTAAACGTAACCTTGACGTGGACCAAGGACTAGTTAATGGATCATGTGGGTACAGTTGTTGGCTTTCAAACATACCCACGTGACAACAAAATTCAGTTAGTCAATATTCTCTTTGACAAACTTTTAGAAGTGAAAAGGATAGGACGCTCAACAGCTCGATTCCTTCTCTTCAAAGACATGTATGTACGCAGAGAACAATTTTCTCTAACTCTTGCATACGCAGTCACCATTCATAAATCACAAGGTCTTACCCTAGACAAAGCAATGATAGATATTGGAACAAAGTCTTTAAAGAAGGCATGAGCTACGTAGCACTATCACGCTTACGTACACCTGACGGTCTACAAATCCTCCAAAGAGCGTAAAAGAAACTAAAACTTCATCACGTACCACAAACATAAAAGAACCAATTACGGAAAGTAAACCAGGTACTTCGTCAAAGAAGGAAGACAAACTAAAAAAAAATCAATCAGATACAGAACTACCTGGTCCATTTAAACTCTCAAATATAGTTGGAGTAAGTTGCTATGCAAATGTTGCAATGAATATTCTATTTCAATTGCCACCAATTGTTGACAACATTTACTTACACAGTACAGACAAACCAAAATGTATTAACTAAACTGTACTTAAACCTTAACTAAACTTGTAGTAAAAAAATATAAACTGTTAGAATATTCCAACAGGTATCTAACTGCCCAAAGATTCTACAACAACTAATCAGATAAATGAATACCACTAAATTAGAGCGAAAAATAGAAAGTTAGAATACACCAACTAACTCTTGCACTAACCCAAAATTTTACAATATCCAAACAGATAAATCAATACCACTAAAATATATCAAAACATAGACAGTTAGAATACGCCTACTGGTATCTAACTGCTCCAAAATTTTACAATATCCAAACAAATAAAAGATATATTACTGCTCCAAAAAACTACAACAAGCCAATATATACAGCATTAGTCAGAAACAAGTGAACACTGAAAACAAACAAACAAATAAACTGTAGCATAACAGAAAAAGTTTTTTTTTTAATCCAACATGGATTTTTTTTTCTCCCACAGACCCAATGATTTTACCAACAAACACAGAAACTGAGCAAATTGCACAGTACTCTGGTTTGTAATCTACTAAATATGAGGGTAAAAAAACAAATATTGATTATTCAATGTTATAAGTCATTACAAAATACCAATACTAACATGATCTTTTCTTTTATCTCAGAAATGAACAAGAAATACATGTACTCCAGTTACTAAACCAAACAGTAAGTATATAAGTATATATAAGTACACCCATTGCAGCGTATCACACCCATAGTGGCTTATAACTTTGTTCCTTATAAATTTGTTTTTGGATCCCAAAGTTATAAGCCACTATGAATGTGATATGCTGCGGTGGTCGTGGCCAGGGCATAGAGTCTTGGGAGCATGGCCATATGGCCATGCTCCCAAGACTCTATGCCCTGGCCACGACCACCGCAGCATATCACACCCATAGAGTCAAACATTTTAACCATTCCTTATGAGAACTTTGAATGTCCGCGGACATAATGAGTGTTCTTAGAACACTTTCAACTTGCCAGCGAACAATACGGACAGCGTCCTCAGGACACCACCATTTTGTTTATTTACGAACATTTCAGGATACCGCGAGTGTTCTTAAAACACATTCAACCTGCCAGCGAACAATACAGACAGCGTCCTCAGGACACCCCCATTTTGTTTATTTACGAACATTTCAGGACACCGCAAGTGTTCTTAGAACACATTCAACTTGCCAGCGAACAATACGGAGAGCGTTCTCAGGACACCCCCATTTTGTTTATTTACGAACATTTCAGGACACCACGAGTGTTCGTAGAACACTTTCAACTTGCCAGCGAACAATACGGACAGCGTCCTCAGGACACCCCCATTTTGTTTATTTTAACGAACATTTCAGGACACCGCGAGTGTTCTTAGAACACATTCAACTTGCCATCGAACAATACAGACAGCGTCCTCAGGACACCCCCATTTTGTTTATTTATAGAACATTTCAGGACACCGCGAGTGTTCTTAGAACACATTCAACTTGCCAGCAAACAATACAGACAGCCTCTTCAGGACACCCCCATTTTGTTTATTTACGAACATTTCAGGACACCGCGAGTGTTCTTAGAACACATTCAACTTGCCAGCGAACAATACGGAGAGCGTCCTCAGGACACCCCCATTTTGTTTATTTACGTACATTTCAGGACACAGCGAGTGTTCTTAGAACACATTCAACATGCCAGCGAACAATACGGACAGTGTCCTCAGGACACCCCCATTTTGTTTATTTACGAACATTTCAGGACACCACGAGTGTTCGTAGAACACTTTCAACTTGCCAGCGAACAATACGGACAGCGTCCTCAGGACACCCCCATTTTCTTTATTTTAATGAACATTTCAGGACACCGCGAGTGTTCTTAGAACACATTCAACTTGCCAGCGAACAATACAGACAGCGTCCTCAGGACACCCCCATTTTGTTTATTTACAAACATTTCAGGACACTGCGAGTGTTCTTAGAACACATTCAACTTGCCAGCGAACAATATGGACAGCGTCCTCAGGACACCCCCATTTTGTTCATTTACATACATTTCAGGACACCGCGAGTGTTTTTAGAACACATTCAACTTGCCAGCGAACAATACGGACAGTGCCCTCAGGACACCCCCATACTTGTTTACTTAAGGACATTTCAGGACACCGCGAGTGTTCTTAGAATAGTTTCAGCTTGCTTGCGAACAACACGGACACATATTGCATCCTCAGAACACCCAGACAATACGGACAGTGTCCTCAGGACACCGCCATTTTGTTTATTTACGAACATTTCAGGACACCGCGAATGTTCTTAGAACAATTTCAACTTACCAGCGAACAATACGGACAGCGCCCTCAGGACACCCCCATACTTGTTTACTTAAGGACATTTCAGGACACCACAAGTGTTCTTAGAACAGTTTCAGCTTGCTTGCAAACAACACAGACACATATTGCGTCCTCAGAACACCCCCATTTTGTTTATTTAGAACATTTCAGAACAGCCGTGTTGTCCGCAGACAAATCGAACACAACAAGAGGGTCTACCAAATAATAAAATACAACATTTAACCTATCTCATACTCTCCCACCCTCCCCAAACACTCTTACACACCAACACACTCTACTAAATATAATTTTTAAACCAGGTTTCACCGCAAAGTCCGCGGACGTCAAGCTAATCCAAGATGGCGGGCGCTACCAATAATCTGACGCGCTTCACGCTCTACGCCATCCAATCAGCGAACATGTCGCATGTCCGCGGACATGGCGTAAGCCGATTGGCCAATCAGAACACTGTCCGTGGAGCTAACAGGGAAGTGTGTCCGTGGACCGAACACAAATATCACACATTTGTTATGACCTACTTTTTGGTCATTTTTAAAAAAAACTACTGGACGGATTTTCACCAAATCTGCAAAAGCCCGCTTTCGGGGCCAAGCCACTACTCCTGGTCCAAATTTGGTGAAAATCCGTCGAACGGTTTGGGCTGTAGGCGTGAGCAAAGTTTTTTCCCCATTCAGTCTATGGGAAAAAAAGAAGTTTTGGGACCCCCCTTATAACTTTGCCCCCCCTGGACAAAACCTCACCAAACTTTGCAAAATTCAGAGTGACCCATTTACTTTTTTTGCAAACTTTGGTGAGGATTTATCCAGGGAGAGCAAAGTTATAAGCCGCCCAAAAAGGGCTCTTCCTATGGAAACAGCAACTTAACCATAACTACATGGCCACTACCATGGTCATGTAATATATATATATATATATATATATATATATATGCGGTCAATTGTGCAAAGGTCAATTCGGACCCATGGCTTTCGGTCAATTAGGTAATTCGAACAATTGTGATCGAACAATTTGGGTAATACCTTAGAGAGAACCTGGGCTCTCGAGGTGATGAGCCTCTGGGGGAAAGTGAGAAAAGGTAGAATGCCTCTGATTAGGTGCAGTTAGTAGTTGGACTTTTTGGAGATGTCAGAGATATGAGAAGAGAAGGAGAGAGAGTGGAGTCGAAAATGAGAGAGGGTCAAAGCCACAACCCCTGAAAAGATGAACTGATATACATGTGGATAATGTTGAAAGGGGATCAGTGATCCAACACTTGGGAAGGAGAGATGAAATGTATATGAACTTTGTCAAAAAACGGTTAGTAAACCAACTGTGGGAAACCATTGTTATGTGGATAAGAGAAAGAGTGCACGGAGAAAGAGAAAGCCCTGGCAGGTTAGTACACCAGGCAAACAGTGAGTCAGGGACACACACCCAGGAAAGGAAGATATGAAGTAAATTGACATCCTGGCAGGGGGAGTAAACCAGGAGTAATAAGTGAAGTGATATCCTGTCAGCGGAGTAAACCAGGAGAGCGAAGAAAAGTGATATCCTGGCAAGGGAGTAAACCAGGAGTGAGAAGTGAAGCAAAGCAATATCGTAGCAAGGGAGTAAACCAGGAGTGAGTAGTGAAGCAAAGTGATATCCTGGCAAGCTAGTAAACCAGGAGTGAGAAGACAAGTAAACCTAAAGTTGTGGATCCAAAAGGGGAAGATTCATATCCCTTTCGGGAACCAAAGAGAAAGTTGCAAATACTCTGGCAAGAGAGTACAACAGGGTTAAAAAGTGGACAGAGTGTGAGGAATTGGACATTTGGAAGAACTGTGTGCTTAAAGGAAACTCAAGGGAAGGTTCACCCCCTTTTGAGTACATTTGAACTATGAGACAGAGACATTTTTGAACTGCCAGAAGGACTCTAGGTGGAGGGAGACCCCTTTCCTGCCGGAACTTCATTTCCTTTCTGTTTTGCACCTTAAAACCTTTTGGCCTCATTTTGAGATGGGCGGTATCCCGGCCGTAAATCTGATGGCATACTGCCCAAATGAATTACTCTTACCACCACTTGGTCCAGCGGAATTTCCGCCGGATTACAAGTGGTGGTGGCGGTGTAATTCCCCATTTAATTACAGTCCATTGGACTCAACGGGGCTTCTTTGGCCGATTTTTCAGCAGTGAGTTGGCGGATTTATCGCCAGGATTTTCCTGGAGGCAAATCCTCCACTCCATGCCCAAATCCGTAAATTGGCTTAGTGATAAAGTTGACAGTGACAGAGTTAACGCCAACTTTACCACTTAATGCCAAACTCGTAATGAGGCCTTTTATATTGAGAACCTTTTGAAACAAGCTACAAGTACCTAGATTACCGGAATTCCCTTGTACACATTAAATTGAGTTTAAAGTGTAAGGGTCAGTTTAGGATTTTTGGACACAGGACGGAGGACACTCTTTTGTTTAACATCCTGAGCCAGATGTTCATTTGTTTTGTTGAGGCAGGGAAACCCCTCTTATGACTAGGGATAGATAGGATTTTCCCAAACCCTTCTTATTATTTTCTGGAAATAAATAGTCTATAACCCTTAATAACACTTAATAGGCCATTGTGTCCAAGTCTTACTTTTGAACCCTTATATGTGATGTCAGCAATGGGATCCGACTCAGCTGACAAAAACTGGGGGACCCTGAAATTGTTCAAATTGAGAAACACCAATTCTGATCCCGCAAACTGTATTTCTGGTAACAACTCTGTGCACATTTTATTTTCATCCAGTGGGCTGAATCACACAGATAGAACCCAAGGATCCACTTCCCAGCTGGGAACAGAATGGAAGGCATGTTTTTCCCCTTGTCAGCACAAGCCATTCTACCCATTAGAGGAATGGTGGAGGGAATCATGTCAAATCTCTTTTTCCCCCATTTGTATCATGTTCTCATTAGGGATACAATTGTCATATGCTTAGAACTTAGGATAGAATCCCCCCGAATTCAGTTGTCTATGTCATGCCCACTGAGGGAACAGGCTGGGAAAAGAAAATAAGAGTATACTTCTCTTGACTTGCTGAGATGAAATTAGATTTATTCTTCTGAATTCCACATATAATAAGGATCAGGTTAGAAGAGAAGACCTAATGGCATACCTGATGTATGAGACCACCTGGGAACCTCCGTACCACCAAAGTCATAGTAGAAGAGATAGCGGTACCCAATGGTGCCCCTTGTGATTACAGGATAGATAGGAATAGTTTGGCTCCCCAACATCTAAAGGAAACTATCTTTTCCATAGGAAGGAAATACCCAGAGACTGCAGTATTCCCACCACCCTCCCAAAACGAGACCCAGACTAAAGAGATCCTGGAGTACCCTTCCTCAGAGGTCTCACAACAAGATTGTCTTCAAGAAAAAGAACCATCTTCTCCAAGAGCAGACCACTGTGGGTTAGGAAGAAGGTAAGATACCACCTGGTTATTCTCTTGTTCCCTTGGTTGAACCAGATCCCTCATGGGAGGATGTTGTGCTCCCTATGGGCTATTGTCTTGTAGAGAACTTAGCCTATATATCTCCTAAAATTGATGGTAACCCTATAACATCTAAAAGGGAACATTGTGAAGTTTTGAAAAATTGGTATGAGTATAGTCCACCCCGAACAACAGAAAACTTAATCTTAAACTTAAATCCCTTTACCGCTCTGCCGTCCGCACCCTCTGTCTTCTCTCTCCCTATGATTCCATCTCCAATTCACTTGCCAACCTAGGCTGGCTTCCCTTCCACTCCCCACTTAAATACCACTTCCTATGTCTCGTTTTTAAATCTCCGAAGGAAAGGAAATGGAGTCAAAGGCTACCCTAACCCAAAACGTGACGGGGGGTCACAACATTTGCAGCGAAGCTAGGTAGTAGCTAGCTTGAAAAGACACACACCTTAAAGAGGAAGAGTGTATCAAGAAAAAGGTTTATTAACACTAACACAATAGACATATTTTCAAAAACGAGACATATTTTCAAAAGAGTGCCATTGCACTAAAGGTGTGCATCATTGAGCACATAAACATCATCATTGAGCACATGAATATCTGCTTTTTCGTGGGTTAGTAGGCAGAGTGAAGAATTGATACATGTATTGCTTGGGATCACAATACGATCGTTTTGTCGACACAAAGGCTGGTGTTTCTGGTTCGGTGTATTTGATGATATATTGCAGTGGCTGTACAGGGTGGAGCAACACTGCTTGGATGTACCGAACGGTCTTCAGGACTGTGAGTTGTAATTGGAGCCATGGTGGTGAAGTGCGTCCATCTAAATTTTTGAGAGAGGACTGGGTTAGTCTAGGGGCGGTGGTGTCAATGATTAAAAGATTTGAAGAAGGAACGCTGCAAAAGGTAGACCTACCATGTTCGGGTAGTTGTACGTCTAGGTCAAAGTCCAATATAATTTTGTATTTGGACTGGAGGGCATCTGCGAATAAGTCAGATGTCAGGAGCTGTAAGTCACACACATGAAAAAGGTAAGTCGGTATTGCCCTGGTTGGTGGCAACGAGTACTTGAAAATGCCTACAAAGTGCTGTGCTGCATATGGTGCGGCAGAGAGAACCGTCTGTGTCGGGTACAGCCGGTCGTACAAAAATTATTATGTACAAAGGGCTAGTGGTGCGTCCAGTACTAGTTGGGCAGAGGTGCCTCACCGCTGATGTGGAATACATCATGGCGGCGTGTGAATACATGCAGAACTGTTAATGCAGGTAATCATTGATACAGTGCTCGTTTAATGTGAAAAACCTGCGCTTTAGAATCTAGCGGGTTGTGTCTCAGTGGGCATGGCAGCGTGAGCATTCATGCCAATAGACGTGCCAGCCTGCGATTTAAAAAAGTGCGAGGATTGGGATAGGGCAGGTGACCCGGAGGGGGCAAACATAGATACCTGGTATTGATCGGCTGGGGAGCTGTGCTGCGTCCGGCGCTCTGTCCCGTGGTCCCGTGGATAATGGGCTGCGTACTTCGTGAGGACGGATAGTGCGCCTGCGCGTTGGTGGGTCGTTTTTAAAGAAGCGAGACATGGGCTGCAGTGCGCATGTCGCCGGGGTATAGTGTACAGGCGTATGAGTTGATGCGGACTGAGCGCCACGTCGTCAGTCAGGAGTTAGTGTCTGATCAGATAGATAAGTGGTTGCCAGTGCCTGTGATGTTAGGCCATCTTGTTAAAGAGTTGGAGAGGCACCTAGACATGGGCCCACGCACTTGCTGATGCATATGGTATTTACAATGCAATACATGTTGTAGTACATAATCGTGATACTTTGCATATTGGCATCTGAAAAGTAAACATCCACTGTTGTGGTAATGAAAACATTTTGGAATGGATGTCGAGAATGTGACAAAGTAGGCAGAAGGTATTTGGCTTACAGGTTAGATTGCACGCCAGTACATTTAGTGCAATTGGCTATTTATACATACAATTAGTTATATGCTAAGGTGGTCAAATTTCAGCAAGGCCGACATTAGTAGGAAAAACATTGATTGTGACATTTCTTCGGAAGGAAGATTGGTTAACAGTGGGCACACAAAACACACAAATTGTGTATTGCGGCTCGTATGATGGATCCTGTCCGAACTTAAATGGACATTTTATTACAAGTATTAGCATTTTTTACACAGAGCTCTGTTGTTAACAAGTACACCTCAGTGTATGCTTTGGGTGACAGCTAAAATAGGCAGTTTCCTAACTAATTCTGGGCAATAAGGCCAAACATGTTTGCTGGCTGATGCTTTGTTGTAAGGATCGCTTTATTTGTTAAAAAAGAGATTCCATTCGATTGAAATGTTTAAACCCTGTTTGACAGAGTCTAGGCGGTAGATCAATTTCTGTTCAAGTTTTCGCAGGGCCAGGTCTCTGTTGCCTCCGCGAAAGGGGTTCCCTACTGTTTGCAGTACTGCCCAAAAAATGTTGTTGTGGGTATGGTTCTTGGCTTTGAAGTGTGCCACCAGGGGTTTGTTGTCTACTTGGTTGCGCACACAAGAGCGATGTTCGCATATACGTTGCCTAATCTCCCTTTTGGATTTGCCAGCATAGATAAGGTCGCAGGGACATTTGATTATGTATAGAGACCATCTGGTTTTACAATTAGACAAGGAATTAAGGGTCCACTGATGGCCCTTCAGGTCAATGGTTTTTAGGTTGGCTGTTAGGGAGCAGACCGAACAATTGCCGCATTTAAAGTGTCCTTTTACTGGCGGAAGGTGCCAGAGGGTGGTGTGTTGGTTTCTTGAGGTCTCCACTTCGGTATACATGTGAACCAGGTGATCTTTAAGGTTGTGACTTCGTTTAAATGCGAATCTTGGTTTCTCTGGTTTAAAAGAGTCGGTTTGGAGTATATCCCAATGTTTAAGGATCACCTTTCTGATGGTGTTGCTTAGTGGCGCAAAGGTGGTTACACAAGTCATCTTAGTCGCCAGTTGGTCTCTTTTAGTTGGTGTAAGACA
This sequence comes from Ambystoma mexicanum, assembly GCF_040938575.1. NCBI lineage: Eukaryota > Metazoa > Chordata > Amphibia > Caudata > Ambystomatidae > Ambystoma > Ambystoma mexicanum. The sequence continues at coordinate 763,057,822 of NC_090941.1, forward strand.
TGATTCTCGAGTTGTGTTTTTTACACGCTTGCGGGCTTGTCTGACAATATGTTTAGGATAGCCTCTTTCTTGTAGTCGGGTCGCTAGTTCTTTACTCTTGGATACGTATTCGCTCATTGTGGAACAATTTCTTCTTATGCGTAGAAATTGGCCATATGGAAGATTGATCTTGAGGCCTGAGGGGTGGAAACTTGAGTACTCTAGGTGTGTGTTCTTTGATGTGGGTTTGCGGTATAGAGTTGTGCTTAGAGAGTTTTCCGAATTTTTGTAAATTTCTAGATCTAGAAATAGTATTTTGTTCTTGTTGTGGTCTATGGTGAATTTAATACAGTTGTTGCGTGAGTTAAGCCATTGTAGGAAACAGAGGAGGTCATCTTCTGTTCCTTGCCATACCATGAATACGTCGTCTATATATCGTAGCCAGCATTGGATTGACTGTTTGAAGGTATTTTGTTCGTTGTAGATTGAGTCCTTCTCAAAAGCGTCCATAAAAAGATTGGCTACATCAGGGGCAAAAGTGGCCCCCATACTCGTTCCATGACATTGTTGATAGAAAGTCTGTTTATAAATGAAGTAATTCTCCATCAGGGCTATTCTTGTGCATTCGAGAAGAAATGCTGTAGGTGGTTCCACTTTTGGTCTTTTATCTAGGTATGTCTTGAGGACTTGTAAGCCCTCCATTTGTGGAATGCTTGTGTACAACGATTCCACGTCTAAAGTTACTAGTAGATCTTCTGGTTCTACTAGTATGGTGTCTAACTTTTTTATCATTGCCGTGGTGTCCATGATGTAGGAAGGCATCTTGCAGATGAAGGGTCTTTAGAAGTAGTCAATGTAGATGGACAGAGGTTCTAGAACTGAGCCTATACCGGCTGCAATAGGTCTTCCAGGAGGTGTTTCTTGATTTTTGTGGATTTTGGGAAGCAAATAGAAAGCTGGGATGACCGGGTGTTGGTTGACTAAGAATAATTTCTCATCGTCATCTATCCAGCCTTCGTCGTGTGCATGGCTCATGAGACTTGTTATTTCTGACAGTATCCTGGACGTTGGATTGATGATTAGCTGTTTGTAGAACAATGTGTTAGAGAGTTCTCTGGTGACTTCTGTATCGCATAGGGTGTTGCTCCACAGTACTATACCTCCACCTTTGTCAGCTGGTTTGATTAGGAAGGTCTTGTTATTTTCTAGGGTCCGGAGTGCGAGTCTTTCGGAAGATGAAAGGTTGTTTTTGAAAAAAGTTTTTTGATCAAACGTCTTGTGTACTTACTTGCATTAACAGTTCTGCATGTTTTCACACGCCGCCATGATGTATTCCACATCAGCGGTGAGGCACCTCTGCCCAACTAGTACTGGACGCACCACTAGCCCTTTGTAAATAATAATTTTTGCACGACCAGCTGCACCCAACACAGACGGTTCTCTCTGCCGCACCATATGCAGCACAGCACTTTGTAGGCATTTTCAAGTACTCGTTGCCACCAACCAGGGCAATACCGACTTACCTTTTTCATTTGTGTGACTTACAGCTCCTGACATCTGACTTATTCGCAGATGCCCTCCAGTCCAAATACAAAATTATATTGGACTTTGACCTAGACGTACAACTACCCGAACATGGTAGGTCTACCTTTTGCAGCGTTCCTTCTTCAAATCTTTTAATCATTGACACCACCGCCCCTAGACTAACCCAGTCCTTTCTCAAAAATTTAGATGGACGCACTTCACCACCATGGCTCCAATTACAACTCACAGTCCTGAAGACCGTTCAGTACATCCAAGCAGTGCTGCTCCACCCTGTACAGCCACTGCAATATATCATCAAATACACCGAACCAGAAACACCAGTCTTTGGGCCTCATTCCGAGTACGGCGCTAACCAATGGCGCTATTAACGCCTTGGTTGACGCCGTACCCGGACCGGCAGCGCCTTGGTGGATGGCGGAATTACCGCCCCATTCCAAGGTTGGCGGGGCGGTAATTCCCCATTCACCAAGGCTCTTCCCCATTCCCAAATGAGCCCCCATAGGGCTCAATGGGAATGGGGAAGATGCAAATAACGGTGACCGTTCATTTCGGTCACCGTTATTGGCTTGGAGGCCCCTTTGCGCCCTCGACTTTAACACCTGCTCAAAGCAGGCGTTAAGGGCGAGGGTGCAAAGGGAACTCGGAGTATGGCGGTAAGGGATCACCGCCACCGGTCTCGTTACCGGTGGCCGCTATCCCTTACCGCCATACTTGGAATGAGGCCCATGTGTCGACAAAACAATCGTATTGTGATCCCAAGCAATACATGTATCAATTCTTCACTCTGCCTACTAACCCACGAAAAAGCAGATATTCATGTGCGCAATGATGATGTTTATGTGCTCAATGATGCACACCTTTAGTGCAATGGCACTCTTTTGAAAATATGTCTCGTTTTTGAAAATATGTCTATTGTGTTAGTGTTAATAAACCTTTTTCTTGATACACTCTTCCTCTTTAAGGTGTGTGTCTTTTCAAGCTAGCTACTACCTAGCTTCGCTGCAAATGTTGTGACCCCCTGTCACGTTTTGGGTTAGGGTAGCCTTTGACTCCATTTCCTTTCCTTCCATTATACCCACCCTCAAGAGTCAGGCCCCCTTTACAAAAAAGAGGGTTCCGCCCATTTTTTCTCTCATCATTTTTAAATCTCTTCATGACCTTGCCCCTCCTTACCTCCCCTCTCTTCTCTCTTTCTATGCCCCCTCTTGCTCTGTACGCTCCGCTGATCACTTTTTACTCTCTTTTCCCCCCTCCCTGTGCCTCCACTTGTTTCCGCTCCTTCCGACACCTTGCCCCCTTACATTCGAACTCGCTCCCTTTCTCTATCCGCTCCATCTCCACCTATTCCTCCTTCTGTTCCTCCTTAAATACACCCCTTCTTCACCCCCCTCCCTGACTCTTCTCCCCTTCCTCCTCTTCTTTCTCCTCCCCACTCCACCTTCCTGTTCCTTTATCTCTTCCTGTCTCCCCCCTTTGACGTCCACCCTCCCCTCTACTCCCTCTACTCCCTCTCCCCTTTCCCTTTCTTCCTTCCCATACCTCTCCTCTCCTCTTCCTTCCCAAATGCAAATTGTTCTACATGCTGTTTTTCTGGTTTGAATCATGTTTATTTTATTGCTTCTGTGTTCCATGTTTAATGTATTTTGGTTGTTATGCTGTAAAGCGCTTTGGTGTAAAGCGCTATATAAATAATAAAATACAAATACAAATACAAAACCTTAATGCTCCTCAAGTATCTCTCCCACCCCTCCCTGGAAATAGAGGTTTCTCTTCAAACCTCCATTGAGAATCAGAATAATTTGTTCTCACAGATAAAAAGAAGGTCCCTGAAATACCCCCTTCTAAAGACTCATATAACCACTGGATAGAACAGGCGGGGAAGGAAGAACCAATTGCCCCCCTGAAACTCACTAATAGTTCCCTAGAGTTAGAGACACCCACAAGGTCTAGGGATGGCGAGCAATTAGCCAACACCCTGGGAGTAGGAGTAAGAAGGTGGAACAAAACAGACCCCTCATGGGAGGAATTTGAATTCTCTCCAGGTTATCTCCCTTTAAAACAGGAGCCACATGAGCCATCTACCCCAACAACAACCCTCAGTGATTCAGAGGGATCTGTGGCATCAGATATTCCACACCATGCATACCTCCTCAACCTGATTCAGGAAGACATTGGGAGCAGGATTGGCATCAGGACATCCATACCACTGCTGGTAAAGCTATTGTCGGTCCTGCACTTCCTTGCTACCGGCACGTACCAGCACAATGTGAGTCCAGCTGCATGTCATTTCACAGCCTGCAGTCTCAAAACTGCTGGGCCAGGTGCTGGAAGCACTCTGGCGGCATTTGGGACAGCACATTGCACTTCCCAGCACCCTGGCACAGTTGAATGCCATGAAGGCAATATTGTATGCAATTGCATGCATGCCCATTGTAGTGGCAGCCCTGAATTGCATGCATGTTGAGCAGGTGGCACCTCAGGTCTTGGAGGAAGTCTACAGGAATCACAAGCAGTTCCATTCACTTAATGTCCAGGTCGCCTGTGATCCCAACCTCATGATCACACAATGCTATGCCCGGGTTCCAAGGATCAACCCATGATGCCATGGTCCTGCGGAAACAGCACACTGCCAGCATACATTGAGGGGCATAGAGGCCAACGTACCTGGGCATTGTGTGAGTACATGTTCCATCACACTAACCTTGCTTTACAAGTGGCATGCAGGGTGAGGTCACCCACACATAGGTATTGCATGCCCTGACAAGCCACATACATGTAGGACCCACCAGCACACCCAACACATGACAGGCTGAATACCACCGGAGTAGGGCATGACCCATGATGCAGCAGTGAATGGCCAAGACATGCCACCCAAACAGGCCAGCCACACACTTGGACTACATGTGCCAGAATGCAACATCACACATCCCACTACATGAATGGTCTGCAAAGGGGGAGGGACAACTACTGTTGATGGACGACGAGGTTTGTGGTCCTCCCTATATTATTAGTGATTTAGTTGTGGGAAAACATCCAAACTCTTAGTGATTGTGTTGTCTGTTATTTTCTAGAGATTTTAATTGTGAAATATTTTGAAGAATTGGAACGAATAGTCACCATAGCCCTGAGGATGGATTCTGTAGTAATCCAAAACGCGTTGGCATTTTATTGAACTCAATGGTGCTGTTTGAAATGGGTCTTATGGGCTTTGATGAATTCTCAAAAATGTTGTAAACACTAGTCATCTGCAATTTATTTGAAAATGCTTTTTGGACTTTTTTTGAAATATTGTTATACTTCTTTGTGTTTTTCGTGTTATTAATAAAAACCTGTGTGTATATTCCTTTTGGAAAGTAATTTCAGTTACAATACTGGCCAAACTGTCAGTTATTTAGTTCTGTTACGGAATCAGACTCACTCTCCCCTTGAGAGTTATATGTACTAACTGTTTGTGAAATACTTGATCGCTAAAATAAATTGATTAGGTCTATATCCATACTCCCCTGTATATCCCACCCTTGGGGTCGCAGGGCAAATAGACCTTTGAGTGTTATCAGGGATATCATCCCATTTGGAGTGCATGTGGGGCTACCGTGTGGTAACACACGGTTTCGTTTTTCTAGTGTCTAATCAGTCCCGAGTGGCCTCGTGGCATTCGCCCCTTTGCACCTGAAGTCTATTCAAATTTTCATACCGGTTTTAATATTCCTTTATACATTAGTAACCAATTTTTGATGTCTTAGTGCCTCCCACCCCCCATTTTTTCCTGTTAGCAGAATTGGAGGGCTCAGACCTCTGGGGACGGGTGTATTGCAGAGTCAATGGCTTGGTTCAGTGACTCTGCTGAGGCCGAGGTCGAATTAGTGTGCTCACGCACCCTTTGGCCTGAAGTCAGCATGGCGATAGTGGCATGGCCCAGTGAGTATGCAATACGCCGGGTGCATCCCTGCAGGCAGTCCCGCATTCCCTGCATTTCTGTCAACTGCTAGAACGCAAGAACGTATATGCCCACAGGCTGCCTCTCGATATTCTCCAGCCATGCCCATGTTGCCTGCAAGTTTGACTCAGGCAGTGGAGGTGGGCTTTGTGGACTTAGTGGCTGGGCTGGGCTAAAGCAAGGTGTTGTGTCAACCTTGTACTCCTCCTCTTGCCCTTCAGTGCACGGGACATGAGCCCTGCCGAAAAGTGCCATGGGCCGCACTTCATGTGATGGGGATGCTGGTGTGCTGGTGTGGGGGGCACTGTCCGTTGGCATGGGTGTTGTGTCCCCCTCAGGGCACAATGGTATCCCCACAGCAGTGGGAGGTGGAGGTGGTAGCGGTGGTGAAGGTTGAGGGGTTGGTGGTGGTTGTGGTGGTGGCAGTGCTGGTGCTTGTAGTGGCCCGGCATCTCTGCCCTGCTGCTTGCTCCTGCAGTTGAGGGTCCAGCCTCTTCACTGTCTGTCGACAGTGTACCTGTTGGAAACGTAATGAGAATGTTGTTAGTCATTTTATAGACATGTCTGTGGGCTTGTATTACTCACATGCCACAATGTGTGTTTCCCAAAGTTCAAAATTTCAGATGGTTCACTTGGTGCTATTGCTCTGATGGATGCCCATGCATGTATGTTGTGGTGGTGGTTCCTCTGAGTGAGAACACTGTGAATAAATGTGCACGTTGACTGTTGGCATGCCAAGGTGTATTTTTGTCATTGGTGTGGTGGGGTATCACTTGCAGATGTGGACGATCTTGGCAGAAATGGGTGCCTGGCATGTGTCCATGTGCATGCAGGCATGTTTCAGCTGCATTGCATGTGTTTTGGTACATGTAACCACATCCCTTGTCACGTGTGTATGTGCTCACTGCCCATTTGCTGTGCCTACCATGTGTCAAACCATTTCCAATGGTGGATGCATGCAATGGGGGGATATGCACATGTACATGCAATTGTACTTACCCCCATCACCTTGGGTCCCTGCTCCAGCCTCAGCACCTCCTATGCCATTGATGCCCTCCACATGCAGGATACTGCTGGCTGTCTCCTCTCAATGCATGAGACAAAGAGGGTCTACTGTGCCTCCTCAAGTGGCAGCACACTCCCTCCTGTGCTTGGTGATGAGGCCATGGACCCTTGCCTTGAGGCCATTCCACCTCTTCCTGCAGGCCCTGTTGGGGGACCGTTCCAACAGCCGTCGACTATGCCGCAACTTTGGCCCATCTGGCACACTTATGCTGGACGCTGGTTCTCCTCTGCCTGCTCCTAAAGGTTCTTCGGCATGCTTGACTACTGTCGGGGGGAAATTCTGCCGGGGTCGGCCGGGCCGTCCGTAGACCTCCGGGCAGGGAGGCCCCAACTCCTCCCGTATATCCCAAAAGAGATAGAGTATGAGACACACGCAAGAAGCAAGGTGACTCTGCTGTTTATTAGACAAAAACGGCAGTGATGGGTCAAGGATCGTACGCGTCCGTCCTGACACACACACAATCGTGGGTCTCGCAGGCCCTTTTTACCTTAGTATGACGCGCTACTTGCGTCATCTTACAAAGTTTAGAAAAAACCTATTTCCACTCTGGATTGGTTACTCGAGTGGTAGGGTTAGTATAGCATACATATAGAGAACGGTATTAGTGGTTGAGGGTTAGTCAGGTGATATACTTGGGCTGTCCCTTCAATTTGATACATGAAAATTGTTACATGAAGACCTCTGAGGATTGGTCAATGTTAATGGCGTCAATGATAAGAGCCCCATGTTCTGATTGGTCCACTCGCGAGCCTCCCAGTCTGGGACTATCGCTGTTCCCAGCTCGCGGTGCACCTGTCATTTGCAACAATGTTTTTACTATGGGTAGGTGTAAACAATGTGAGGATTTATTCATATGTTGGGAGGTCGACTACTCCCACTGCTGCAGATGTCCAATGAGTCTTTTAATTGTATCTGCCTGTGTCTTGAAACGTGGGATTCAGGCGTCTCCTTCCTCCTGAGCTTGGCATCCTGTCAGGTTTGGCTTTGTCACGTGAGGTGGGACCGTGTTTGAGGCAGAATTCAGCACAATTAATATTGTTTTTCCACTGTGTGCCTGGTTTATCTTGCAGGTGCGACCTTGGCGTTGGCTTGCAGCGTGCGAGATTGCAACATCGTGCCCTTGGCGGTGTGCTTTCGCCGGGCTCATTCTGCAGGGTCAGCAACCGAGCTCTCGCTCATTCAATGTTCATGGAAACTTTTGCTTGCGGCCTACTTGGGCCTGGTGCATAGGTGGAACCGTTTGATGCAGAGCTCTTTAGGTTACGGTATCATATTGCTCTATCCTCAGTATCATGTCTCCGTTATATTCATCATTATGGTACATGGTTCTTAGAAGAAGCGTGAGCAAGCCTTTTTAGATAAGTTCATTATGCGTCTTGCGTTTCTGCATTTTGAGAGCCTATGTGGAAAATAATAAAGATGCACGTCCGTGGGTATGTCTGTCGCCTACGTCATAGCACTGAGTATGTTCTTTGGCCCTCATTACGACCCTGACGGAAAGTGACTGACCGGACCGCCACAGCGTAAATAGCGTTTCCGTCATTGAACGATGGAGCAAAGTGCGGCTCATTCCAACCCATCGGGCACGAGCACCACGCCATGGCGGAAGTGCAAAGTCCGCGATGGCGGAAATGACCCCAAAACGGCCCACACCGCCGCCGTACGGCGCCCTAGGTGCAATACCGCCACCCATCTCAGCGGACACCGCAGTGAGCGCCAACCGGAAAGTACGGTGACCGTAAATATACCGAAACGGAAGTAAAAGCATGGTCCCGGAACGGGAAACATCATGCCGTACACCTATAAAACCACTAAATCCACACAACCATTAAAAATACTTCCCTGAGACACATCCCAACCCATCATCCACCCTAGTGAAACCAAGAAAAATGGGAAAAGTAGCGAAGAAAGCGTGCGACCGCAAGCGGCAGGTCCACTTCTCCCGTGAGGAACTCACCGTACTCACAGAGACCCTCCAGGAGAATGCAGCCGCCGTCTTCTCCACGCAAATGACCAGGACGGCACTTGCGAACAAGAAGGCCATATGGGCCCTGGTGGCACAGCGGGTAAGTGCGGTGGGGACCGCACCCCGCAACCCACAGCAATGCAGAAAGCGATGGGACGACCTGCGGATACGCGTCCGTAGCATACTTTCTGCCAACCGCAACATTGCCACAGCCACCGGGGGAGGATCGGAATCACCCATCAAGTTGACCCCCTGGGAAGAAATCTGTGCCTCCACCATAGGAATGGAGAGCATAGAGGGAGTCGGAGGGATGGAGAAAGGAGTGCAGACATCCGAAGAATCAGGTAGGTGGCCCAAATAAAACAATGCCAAAACCACAATGTCCAATCATGTGAAGTACCACGTGCCCACATAGTGCAACAGTAACACATGTCCAGGAGAACGTCCACATACATAGGCCTGATAGCACACTTCAAAACTCACATCAAATACATAAATAATTAAAAATCCTAAAAACACCCTCTACACGTGCAGCAGGCACACCCTAACTGCAGGCTGCCAAACAACTGCACCCTCACTCCACACACAAATGAAACCACCTCCAAGGCCCCGACCCAAATCACCCTCAGGTACCACCCCAATGCATGTGATACATTGCCATTCCAATTCCCACAGACCCATTAATAACGCACGCCATCCCTTACTCCACCACAGGGTCCGATCCAAACGACGTGCTCCAGGACACCCCTACCAGCACACCTGCAAAGAGGGCCAAGACCAACGGCCAAAGACCCTCCACCTCAGCTGCACGCATCAAGACACGGCAGCAGCACAAATCAAGTGGCAGCACAGAGGAGGGAACTCCAACAGGCACCCCAGCAGCCAGCATGCCCACACCACCACCACCACAGGTCCCCCCAATGGATGCCACAGTAGGCACTGCTTCTGGTGGCAGCAGCACCATAGGTGACACTGCATTAATGGCAGCATGCTCCGACACAGAAAACGGGGATGTCGAAGTCAGATCCATCCATGACCTGTCCCAATCCCCCTGTCTGTTCCATCCCGTACACCATGAGGATACCACGCAGGGGCACCCACAAGACGACGACTGGCCATCCCCCACAAGCCCTGTGGCAGGGCAACATGAGGCGAACAGCCACTCTGTGACACCACCGCAAATGGCCATGGCCCAGCAGAGGCAACAGTCCCTCGACCAGTTAATCGTGCAACAGCAGCAACTGGCCACGCTCCTCAAGGACCATGCCGATGAATGTGGGGGCACTAAGGCAGACATAGAAACATCAACTGAGACACTTAGGGCAGAAATGGAGAGAAGTACAGAGACACTAAGGGCACAAATGGAGAGTAGCACCGAGTGCCTGAGAGTCCAAATGGAGAGTAGCACCGAGAGCCTGAGAGTCCAAATGGAGAGAAGCACCGAGAGCCTGAGGGGGGAACTGCATGCGACGTCCAAAGACGTATGTGCCGAACTTGCCGCAGTGCGCCGTGTGCTCACTGAGCTCTCACAAACCCTTAGGGACATGCATGGACGTGAGCAGGCAGAGACATCATCCGTTGCAAGTTCCGTCCAGGGCAGCCCCCAACGTAGATCTGGGAGGAACCTGCGCTCCACAGGCAGGGGTGCCCCTGATACCCGCAGAGGGGGCTTGCAATAGCGACTGCCCACTGACAATGAGCATCTCTGGACACTGGTGTTCGGGGGGGAGGTAGGAGGGTGGAGGGGGGGTGTTGGGCTCACTTGGGTGGCGGGTCGATAGGGTGTTTAACATGATATCACATATGCCATAAACAATGCACGATCAACCAATGAGATGTGTGGACATTGATCTTTGTGTACGAGGCCATTATAGGCGTACAGTCCATATTGTGCATGTACCATACACACACAGTGCCACGAGTCCCGTGTCCATGTATCAGCCACCAGGCGTGAGTGCTAGAAGCATGCATCTATGAGATGCTGACGAATGTCACGGCCCTCCTGTGCCTCGCAGACTCCTTGAGGTGCTGCCACATCCCCACCCTCATCATGACCATCTTCAGGTGCTTGCAGTTCTGCGTCAGGGGGCATGGGCACATTTCTACGTACGCACATGTTGTGTAGCATGACACATGCCATCACCATCTTCGCAACCTTCACATGGCGGTACAGGAGTGCCCCGCCAGACCTGCTGAGGCACCGGAAACGAGTCTTCAGTAGGCCGAATGCCTGTTCTATGACTACACGGGTACGTGAGTGGGCATGGTTGTAGTCCTCCTCATGCTGGTCCCGTGGGTTCCGGACTGGTGTGAGGAGCCATCTCTTCAGTGGATATCCGGCATCACCTGTATGTGGACGATAAACGAATCATGTGGAATGCCATTGCTACGTACGCACCCCCCCCCCTTCCTGCCAGGTCATTGCCGCATCACATACCCCACATCATCATGCATGAAATGAGACTCACCGAGTAGCCAGGATCTGTTCCCTGCGTGTCGCTCCATGTAGCGTGGTATTGTAGAGTTCCTCAAGATCATAGAATCATGGGTTGATCCAGGGAATCGGGCACAACAATGTGTAATGATCCTGTTGGAGTCACACACCATTTGTACATTCAGAGTACTGGGCCTCCATGGCATGTGGGACGACCAATTCCACATGGGTGCAGTCGATGGCACCAATGCAACCCGGTATGCCGGCAAGTGCATGGAATCCCACTTTTGTGTTCGTAATTTCCTGCTCCGAGCGTGGTAGAGAGATTTAGTCGTCTGCGTGCTTCAGGAGGGCATCGAGCACTTGCAATAGTGTCCGTGAGAACAGTGGCTGTGAAATGCCATGCAACTGTCCGACTGTGTGCTGGTAGGTGCCGGTGGCCAGGAAGTGGAGTACAGACACCACCTTCAGTAGGGGTGGGATGGCGGTTGGGCTATCTATCATGCTGACAAGGTCAGCCTGTGTCATGTCCACAATGGCGGTTATGGTGTCCCGGTCCAAACGGTAGAGGGTGTGGATCTGCTCATCAGTGAGGTTGAACGGATGTGCTCGGAGGCGTGGGATTGCGGGCTGCCTGCGTGGTGGTAGTGGCTGTGCTGGCGGCCCTTGCTGGCCCTGCCTTGCCCTCCTCCTCCTCCTGCGTCTCCTCTGTGCGGCCGGTTGTAGTTGGTGTTCGTCTTCTTCTTGAAGTTGAAGTTGGAGTACCTGCAGTGCTATCAGGTCCCCCAGGGCCAACATAGCTAGTCCTGCCGGTAGCATTTCGGAGTGGTTGTGGGAGGAGACTGGGTGTGCAATTTATGTGTTTTCAGGCTGTATGGCCTCCACCTGTGGTGATTCATTCCACCTGTGCAAGCTGCTCTCCCCTTTGGGCGAGCACGTCCCGCACACAACGCTGCAATTCGACGAATGGCATCTTGCTATTACAATCATGTATTTGTACCCGATGGCAGTGTAACATTGGTTGATATGTTCATTCGGCTATGGTCCCATTGTTTCACGTACTATCTTTGCAGTCGCGAACAGACTTGTGAAGGGTCAGTGGAACGTAGTACTCGAGTAACGGTGGACCCTCATGCATCACTGTACCGAGGTTCAACGACGGGCGGGGCGTCCCATTTGTGAGTGAAGGCAGTTGCCATTTTCACACACAGCCGCACTAGATGGATTAATTTGTGATTTCAAGCGGCCACAGATGCCTTTTCGACGTGATGTTGCAAATGAGGAATTCGAAGGGCGGCGCTTTCGGTTTTCAGCTAGCGGCGAGGAGATGCCCACAGGTCTGACTGCAAATATAACGTTCTATTGTTCAATGTCCTTGGGACAGGGGCCATGGCGAGGATGCAATGATTGATATGAATAGTTTGGGATGCGCAATGGCGAAGTGGACGATGAGGCCGGACGTTCCCAAATACATGTTACTTCACAACACTGGAATTACGGGCTGGGGCACAGTGGATTTTGCAGGCTGCATAACGCACAGACTCAATGGAAATTTCACATGTTATGTGAGTATGGAAACAGGCGTTTTCATTACGGGATGAGGGAATGATGAATGGATGCATGGACAGATGAATTGATACAGAGTTTGCCATGTACAGGGCTTCTTGGAATCTGTCCGCCTCCCCTGCGCTATGTGATGCAGGGCTGCCATAGTGGGACCATCGTCTATCTGGCCTTGTTGAGCCCTCCCTGTCTCGACGCGCCTTCAGACACTTGTGTCTATGCACGTTACCAATCCCATCTGATGGATTCTGTTTTAACAGACGCATGCACAGGTACACTCGTTTGTGATGGTGTTTTCACCTCGATATAGATAGTTATGATTCGCAAGTGGTTTTTGGGTGGTGATGATCCTTTGGAGTGGGCTAGCATGCATATGGCTGTGGATTTGGTGTGATCATTGAAGTGAGTAATTCAAATGTAGTTCTGATGGCCATACTATTCTTTTTCATTTCATTTGGTTGACAGGTATCTCCTCCCCTTTTGCCACTGCCATCTGTATGCCACTCCTGCAGATGGATTTTACTCCCGACACCTGCTGCTTCGTGTTAATCAGTGGAGCAGCATTACGATCTTATGGGACGATCGCCAATGGGCCACATGCCCTTACGCAGTACTAGTGGCTAGGAGCAACATTTCGGCCTTTCAGCTGGACTAGTGCCTCCCTATTGGGACGGCCCTGCGGTTCTAGGCGCTTCCATGTTGCCTTTTCGTACGAGAATGTAGCCCCTGTGTACCATGAAGGAACAGGGCGTCACACAAGAAGTAGCTGGTCATTTATTGCCGATGCAGCCCACAATGGTGAAATGTGTTTTGGAGTTCATGGCCTAATGGCTGTATGGGCTTGGTGAATTTGTTGTGCATTACATTTCTATTCTGATATGGACCGTGTAGCGTTCTTCTTTGCAAGTGATGTGGCATATTCCTATTTGGGGAGCGATGTATTGTGAGGAGATCTGCATTGGGTTCCAGCTTCGGAGTATAGTTGCGTGGTACTGTGCTGGGCGCGTTTGCCTACGAAGCCCAGTGAGGTCAGGGATGAGGGCTGCCAATATGACTGTTTTAATGATGTCATGCTCAGGGGCGGGGGATTTGCTTTTGTGTAACAGATGCCGGTCAGCCAGGTGGATTGGCGGAATGATGTGATTTTCGGAATATTGCTGGTCACAGGTGCCTGTGTTTGCGTGCGTTTCTTGGTGGGAGACTGAGGTCATGTCCATTGGGATGGCTTCTGTATTCGTGCCATCTGTGCCCTGCAGCTCCCATTGGCCCCTCTTGAGATTCATTTGTTCGTTGGCAGGCATGGATGACTAGTACATTTCACTGGTTGCATTGTGTGACTTCATTGCACCTACGGGGAGTTGTACAATGTGGCCAGGGAGCGGTGTACAGGCACTCAGTGGGGCCGTTTACGGTTGGTTTGCGATGCCGTACTTCTCACCATGGCGGAATGGTACTTTCCGCCGTGATTGATGGCGTTAGGTGCATGTCCGCTAGGGTCAGAATTCGCGTACCGTTGCGCCATGGTGGTAATTACGGTTTGGCATGGCGCGCGCGCGCGTACTTGGTGCAGTTAGCGTTGGCGTTCACTACGGTGTCGCTAATGGCATCGTACTTTGCGGTGACGGGTCATAGTCGCACCGAGCGCTATTCGATGGCGGTATTGCATTTCCGCCATCGTTTTTCGATTCCCGCCAGGGTCGTAATGAGGCCCTTTGTGTGGATTGGTGTGGGAGTGTCCAGTGTGCATGTTTGCACAGGTGTGCTGACCGTTGGCTAGGTCGTCATGGCATCTCTAACGACGTGTAGGTTTAGTCGAGTTGATCCATGCCGCAGGTGTCGGCATGGGCAGGGCGGGCTGCTGGGCAGGTAGGTGGGCACATCCGTATGTTCCTGTACCAGGGTATTTGGTCGTCTGGTAGATAGGCAAACTCCTCTCGTGGCGGGTGTCTAGGCCGTGATCCTCTAGGCCAAGCGCGAGAGGGGAAGGGCGGGAGTCTGTTCTTCCATTCTCCCACTTCAGTCCCCCCTCTGGTCGACTTGTCGACCACAAACATATCCTTTTCTTTATCTCCTCTCACTCTCCATATTTTAGTTATTCCTCCCAAATGTCCATAGTGGTTAACATGGTCTTCAAATGACCAATACATATATGCACAGGTTCCTCCAGGAGTGCAGTATACCCATTTCCCTATGTAGCTCCTTGGGTTTCTTGGGTTTTCGAGCTTCACAGATGGTGGGTCCAGGGGGTTTGTGATGATCTGGTTGCGCAACTTTTCTCTCTCTTTTATGATTGTGCCTGTGTGTTGGCCGTCGTCTGTTGGCATCAAGAGGTGCATACCAACCATTTCGATCATCTCGTCTGTGGTGCGTGCCTTCTGGGCCTTCCAAAATCGTATTATGATCAGTGTAGCTCCAGCCAAAATAGTACATGCAACTATAATCTTCAGTCCATCTGACAGCCAAGATGGCATCCAGGACCATAATATTGAAAACCAGCTCTCATCCTTTTTCACACCTTTACTTTCATCCATCATTTTTGAGTGCATCTGGGCCAATTGTAAAACTGCTTCTGTCAGTGTACCATTGTCAGCATCGTTGGCAGGGATGAATGTGCAGCATGATTGTCCTATCTTAGCGCAAACTCCTCCTTCCATTGCTGTGAGGAGGTCCAGTACATATCTGTTCTGAAGTGCTACCATCCTCACAGCTCGCAGTTCCTCTTTTATTGCGTTGAATCCATTTACCGTAGAATTAATAGTCATCATTAGTTCCCATCGAGTTATCTGGAGCCATTTTGCGTTTGCGTAAGCCTGTAGTCCTGGATGTATTATTGAGGAGAAGAACATTGCTGCTCTGCTGAATAGTCTGTGCTCTGGTGGAATTGAAGTGAGTGCTGTTTCCGACCTTCCCCATAGGTAATTTCCTGTCAGAGGTTCTCCTTGTCTTTTCTTTCTATTCAGGACAGTATTATTGCCGTTGGTTTTGCTCTCTGGCTCCTTTTGAGGTTGTACAGATCTCTTCTTCCTTTTGTTCCCTTCATCCATTTTGGGGAAGTTCGCCATATTGACATGTTTCTGGGGTACCACTAGTGATGGTACATTAATGTGCACTATTGTGCATATACCATTCCACAGAGGGGGCAGTGTGTGGTATGCTTTTTCTCCACAGGCCCAGTAATGGTTCATTACTACTGCTGTTCCTGCTCCCCCCTCAGGTAGCTCCATCACGCTTTCACAGTTGGTGTTGTATCCTACGTCCACCTCCCCTTTATGTTGGTAGCATACCTTAGGCGCAGTTAGCGGCAGTATTGTTATTGGGTCTTCATCCTTCTCCATCCACGTGAGCATGGGTATGTACTTGACCCAAGTCATCCAACATCTATGGTTGTGTCCATCAATAGTTGAAATATTTTCTCTTGTTACCATGTTGCTACCAACCACTCCTATGTCCCATTTGTTGTTCATGTACACCTTCCCTGTTATTATCACCAGTGGTGTTTCCCAACATCCGTTCTTACCAGGGACTTCAGTGGCGTACCAATCACATGGTAGGTACTGTAGTGTTACTTTCTTTGTTTCTCCTTTTTCAGGACCACTTGTTATGTATCTGAATCCTTCAGCATGTAAACTGCTCTTGTGGTAACTCAAATAAGTCTTGAGGAAGTTGTTTTCATATGGATATGTATCTCGTGTTTTCCACACCACTTGCACCACTGTCCCTTGAAATCTTCCTTTCGTCTGGAACAGTGCCAGGTATATTATACATCGTGCTATTTTTTCATCTATCTCCGTGGCAACAAATGTTCGAGAAGCGCTCATGGCGTATGGGATTAATGAGCAAACGTAGCAGCTGTCTTCTGTTGTCTGCTTACCTATGTGGGTCATGTGTTGATACCATATGTTGTTTGAGATGTGTGCTGAATCTTGTATGTAATCATCAATACCTTTATTATCTGAGTATGTGCTGCGTTTAACTCTATTTTCCTTGTGTGGGATTTTACTAGTACCACCTGACGTAACACCTGTTGCAGCTGGGGGTGGGGGTGTATTAGGTTTGGGTACAGCAATAATATTGATAGCATAGCTGTGCTGCCATACAGAGGCAGCCAAGAATCCGGTGATCAGTAAAATCCCTATCAATTTTATTACAAATGCTAATTTCACCGGCATTTTGCTCTTACCTTGCTGCAGTCCGGCAGCTTATTCTTGCGACGTTACAGTTGCCCGCCTGAAAATTCTTAATATGCTTGTTATTAATGTTAGTTGTTGTTTTTAAGCTCTCCCTATCAAGTAGTCATTCAGTGCCCAGGCGAAGAGCTGTTCCCACGCCAATCTAAGCGATCTATCTCTTAGGGCCGGCAAGTATGTTTGGAGGTGGGGCATTGAATGTTCTATGGCCAAGAGGAATGCTGTGTAGTAGACACATACTCTCCTTCTTTTCAGGTAAGTTGGCCTTTTTATTTCATATACAAATTGGTGTGACAATTCTTCCAGGTAATTATCGTCTGAGGGTACCATCTACTCCTGGGCAGTGAATTGGTTAGTTATCTACTTTCTTAATAGTACAATAATACGCTGTACCTGCATGTGCGAGAGAAAAGAAAGAGAACATTCAGGTGTTTACATGTGTATATGTGCAAGACAATGTCCTTCAGTTCAGTTATTACTACAATGGGTAGGGGGTCAATGGGCAGACGGTTTGGGTCTCAACTGGCGGAAGTCTCTTTACTCTTTAATCGTGTAACCATGGGGTGGGCGATATGGGGATCACCCCTTTCTTTTCTAGTAGTCTCTGGGGAATCTGAGGGGTGGCAGGGTATGGGGACACTTAGGCCGTTAGTTGTAGTAGAAGACTCTTCCTCCGTTGGTGACGCTGTTGTTCTTCCAGTGGCCCTGTCGGTGGCGCTGGGGCGGGTCTGGGGTTTGTAGATCTTTACATCGTGTAGGTGGTTCCAGGCACGTTTGTCCTGTAGCTTTACTGCTCTCGTTGATACCTCCTCTACCAGATGGGGGCCAGTGAAGCGTGGGCTGTTCCGCTTTCTGTTGAAATTGCGAAGTAGTACGTGGTCACCTTTAGCAACTTTGCACAGTCTTTCCTTTTCCAATTCTTTATCAGCGTCTTTTTGTTGATCGCTGTTAGACCCGCCCCGTGTGCGCTCGAGCTGTTGAGACACAAACACTACACTAGTAATCAAAGAAGACACATATTGGTACATTTCATCACCAAAGACATTTGCAGTACTCTCGTGATCGGTAAATGCTCTTGATGTTGGCGTTAGGGGAAGGCGCATTTGACGTCCGGTAACCACCTCGTGAGGGGTGAGGTGGTGGTCGGAACCTGGTCTATTCCTTAGCTCAAATAGGGCTAGTGGAAGGCAATACAACCAACTCTTCTTTGTTGTTTGCTGTATTTTTGCAATTGCCTCCTTTAATAGGCCATTCATGCGTTCACATATATTCCGTTGGCCTGTGGGTGGTATGCACATGCAAATTTATGCTTGATGTTCAGTAAGGATGTGATGTGCTGGAACATTTCGTTTGCGAAATGTGGGCCATTATCTGACCGCAGTACCTCGCACACTCCCCACCTGGGGAAGACCTCCCTCACTAGGAATTTAGCTGCTCTGAATGCATCTGGGTGTGAACAGGGCCCTGCTTCAATCCACCTCGAGAATGGGCATACTACTACAATCATATACCTATTTCCTTGACATACGTTGATCATATCAACATAGTCAATATGGAGATGTCGGAAGGGTCCCTCTGGCCGGGGTATAGTACCTCTTATCACCTTCAGAGTGTGACCGGCCGTAAACTGTTGACATGTGAGACAATTGCTGATAAAATTTGACACATGAGAATTTAACTCAGGGCAGAACCAGTCTTCCCTAATTCGTGCTGCAATTACTTCCTTGCCTGTGTGGGCTGGGTGGTGTAGTTGGCTCAGGGCGGTGTTCAATAGTGCCAGTGGTATTACAATCTTTCCAGTGTCACCCTGGCGCCATAGTGCATCAGTTGGTGACATTGTGGATCCTCTTTTTACCCATAATTCTTTTTCTGCCATTGGTGCAGCCGCTTGTAGCTCCATTATCTGTGTGGCTGGGAGATGGGTGTACCCTTCTCTTATCAACATCTCCTTAGCCATTCCCCTCCCTCTCCCTCTCTCTGACTCTGGGGGGTTCCATATCTCACCAAAATATGCAGCATACTTCGCATGTGCGTCTGCTGCTGCATTCCCTTTTGAAATGTAGTCTTCACCATTGGTGTGTGCGGTGCATTTGACCAAAGCTAATTCTTGGGGGTCATTTATTGCTTCAATTAGTTCAGCCAATAGGAGGGCATGTTGCACTGGAGTGCCATCAGCTCTCCTAAACCCTCTTCTTCTCCATTTCGACAGCCCTGAGTGGACAGTGGACGTAACATATGCGCTGTCGGAATATATGGTCACTCGTTTTTCAAAGCTTTCCTTCAACGCCAAGATTAGTGCAATTAGTTCTGCTGCTTGAGCGGAATAATGCTGTGGTAGTTGTACACATTTCATTGCCACACACACCGGTACCTCCATCATTTTTACCACTACTGCCCCAGTCCTCCTTATACCATCCCTTTGATCGATAGTTGATGACCCATCAATGAACAGGAGCTCACCTCCCTCTAGTGCGTTCTCTTCAATCTTTCTAGTACATGAGTACATTTCAGTGATTTGCGTACAATCGTGTGCATAATCTCCTTCCTCAAGTACTTCTGCTAGGAACCTTGCAGGGTTGACCGTGCTACATCTAACAATTGATAGTTCAGCTCTGGATAAGATGATCTCATAACCTGATGCCCTTTGCGTGGTTAGGGTGGACTTAGGTTTATTCAATATTGCAAATAGTGCATGTTCCACAAACAGTGTAGTCGGGCACCCCATGGTGATTGCTGATGCTTTCTCTACCGCAAAAGCAGCTGCGGCGAGACCTTGTTCGCAAGGGAAATGACCTAACATCACAGGGTCTAAGTGGCCGCTGTAAAATGCTACTGGTTTGTAGCCCATGCTTGTTTTTTGAGCCAACACTGCTTTCATTACTGCTGAGTCGCAATGTGAAAATATAAAGAATTGTCGCTCATAGTCTGGGGTTGCCAGTACCGGAGCAGTTGATATTGCATCTTTCAGTTCATCAAAAGCCTCTTTCATTTCCATTGTCCACCCCAACTTTTTCTCCCCTTTATTGGCTTCCTTTAACGCCTCAAGCAGGGGTCCTATGTATGAGCTATAATCAAATACCCATGCTCTACAGTAGTTGCAGAGACCCAGGAACTGCTGCAGTTCCCTCACTGTTTGTGGTACTGGCGTTTTTGAAATGGCCTGTGCTCTTTGTGGTGCAATCTTTCTTCCATGTTGGGATATGAGCTGACCAATGTAAAGTACCTGTTCTTGACAGTACTGTAACTTTTCCATGTCTACCTTGTAACCTTTTTCAGCCAGTATTGTCAGCATCTTTAATGAGTCCTCTCTGCATGTTCTTTCGTTTGTACTGCAAATTATTATGTCGTCGACATACTGCAACACTGTGCTTTCCACTTCAATGTTACCCAAATCCATCTGTATTACTCTGTTGAATATTGAGGGTGATTCGCAGTACCCTTGTGGCAATCTGGTGTGTTTCCACTTTGTGTTTCTGTAAGTAAAGCTTGTCAAATCTTGTGAGTCTGGGTGCAATGGTATTGAGAAAAAAGCATTTTTAAGGTCGATCACTGGAAATCGTGATGCTCCTGCTGGAATGCCACACAATATTGTGGCCGGGTTTGCGGCTATAGGGTATTCTGCTTCTACTATGTTGTTCAAGGGCCTGAGATCCTGTATGAAGCGCCAAGACCCCCCTCTAGCCTTGCGCACTGGGTATACAGCGGTGTTACATGGTGATTCTGAGGGGACCAATATGCCATTATTTATAAGGGCAGTTATGGTTTCATATATGCCCTCATCTGCCTCTTTTGATAGTGGGTACTGTTTCACTCTGGGGAGTATTGCACCTTTCTTCAATTTTATCCTTACTCCCCCTATACTTTTTATGCACCCCACGTCATAGGGGCCGGTAGTCCATAATGATGTGGGTACTTTTGTCATATCCTCCTCAAAGAAGGGAACTGGGGTGGATGTGGGTGCCTCAAGTGCCATTGCAATTTTCTGTGCCACTTGTTTGTATGCCACTTTTAGCCATATTTCCACACTCATCATAAACACCATTTCACCTTCCTCCTTTTCTTCTGAGAACAGCTCCTCATCTGACACCTGGGTGAGTCTACATCCTTCTGCTAGTGCCATCACTGCCCTCCATGCTCTTCCTTCTCTGTCTTGGGCATGTACCGCAATGTAATCAGCTGTTGCTATAATGCTCTCAATGTCCACTGGAACCACCTTTCCTTCTGGTTCATTGACCGGTGTTTCTGGTCTGAACAAATAGGCTGCTGGCCTCCTCCAGATCTTTCCCTCTATCCCTGGCATCCATGCAAATGCCATGTCTGTCCCGTACTGGAATAGTTCACCATCTACTGACTCAGCCCTAATCGCTGTCTGTCCGCAGTATGCTTGCATAATCTGTCGTGCTGTGAGCATGTTAATTCCTGGAGTGGAGCAAATTATGCCGTCCTCCGTAAAGGAGATCGTCATATTCAACCTGTTCATGATGTCTCTCCCCAGTATGTTTACTGGTGAGGCACTATAATATAAAAGTGGGACTGACATGTCATAATCTCCTATAGATAACGGAATGTTATCAGTAAAGGGAACCAACCCTCTAGCCCCAGAGAATCCTTGGGTGTTCATGGCTTTGCCCGACATCTTAAATTTACCTTCCCTTATGCAAGACCGGCTCGCCCCGGTGTCAACAAGGAATGATAATTTTTTGTCACCTATCGTTACCTCTATGCGTGGTTCCTCCGCACTATTAGGTGTTACTGACAGGATGGGACACACCAAGGCCGTCTGTGGGCTGTCCTATTGAGGGTACAACGATTGACCATTTCCTGTGTAAGGGTTGTGTCCCAGGACCGTCACCCTACCCAGTTGTGTTTGTTGTGCTTGGGGTTGTTGTGTTATCGCTACCTGTTGTTGTGGCAGTGAATATGTCTGTGGCTGTTGTTGTGTTATTAGTTGTTGCTGTTCATTTCCCTGTTGCAACGTCTGCTGTTGCTGTATGCCCTGCTGTTCCTGTGTGGGACGTGGTTGTCCCTGTTCGCTCCATGATGGTGTTCATGGTCTTACTCTATGAGTGCGTGACATGTGCCCTACTAATCCACAACTCCAACACACCGGTGGTTCCCTACTCTGCCATGGAAAGCTTCCTGTGTTGTCCTGGTATACTGGTTGTCCGGTGGAGTAGGAATATCTAAGTCCTCCCACCTGCTGTTGTGTGTTATATCCGTATCCTCTCCCTCTCATAATTCCTCCTCTTCCCCTGTTGTAATTATAATACCCAGCTCCTGGCATTGAGTATCCTCCTCCCATGTTGGTCGTGTATGGTTGGAGTGGCGGCACCTGTTGTGGTATAGTCTGTGAAGGTGGTATTTGGGAGGGATCTTGTGCAGCCACTACTTGTGTGGGGCTTTGGGTCATTGTTGTAGGTGTAGTTATTAGTGCCCCTTCCATTGTGTATTTAGTAAGTTTTTTCTGTACTAGTTTAGCCTCTTCCGTTTTCCTGTCCTCTTCCTTTTGTTTCATTTTTCCTTGCCATGCCCTGCAATGATGCACTATTGTCAGTTGTATTTCTGGCCATGCTTTTGCTTCCATTCCCACTACTTTCTTCAGTTGTTTCTGAACTCCTTCTGGGAGCCCTTGTACTAGTATATGATAAAATATTGCTGGTGTTTTGTCCCATTGTTCTCTTGTTTCCATGCGCCACTTCTCTTGGATTTCCTGGATATAATCAACAGGATCTTCGTTCTTACGCATCTTGCGTGAGGTAATTGCTCCTATGTCTGATGTGTCTGGGTACTGTACCCTCAGTGCCTGCCATAGTGCATGTCTGCAGTTTGCGAATGGTGCCCCATCGTGCGATGTGTTTGCTATTGTTACCCCAGGGAATCCCGCTCTCTTCCAAATGTCATCCGCTGCATCCCCTAATATCGATATTAGAAGGCCCTTTACATCTCCCACTGCCAGTTTCTGTCCTGCGGTGTGTTTTTCCATTTCATATATCCATTTACCCGCACCTCCACTTAATGATGGGAGCCTGCATTTTATATTTTCTTTGTCTGTATGCTTCCAAGGGACGTACTGTGGTCTAACCCCTCCCCTCTCCAGAAGTGGCATTAAGTTGTGTCTCGTTTTATCCCTTGGGTTCCATAAAATCGAGTCCTCACACCCCTCCTCTTCTTCCCTCTCTCCTACATCGTCAATTTTGTCCGTATTTCCCCTACTCATAACTCTTTCTTCTCCATCTTTTCCCCTTCTTCCATCATTTCCTGTATTTAATGTGGGCGTGTGTATTCGTCCTTCCTGCCTGCGTCTAGGGAGGTCTCTAAGCCGACCTGCATAGGGTGTCAATTTGTTTGTGAAGGGCGCAAGTTTGATTGTACGTAATGAGCGTGAGGTGGTTGAGCATGTGGGGTGGGATGGGAGAGGGTGTGATGGTGACGGTGTGGCTTCATGTGTCTGTCTTTCCGCTATCCCTTGCTCTTCCTCCTCACTTCTCTCCAATTCATCCTTTCTCCTACAGATCCATGGTGAGTCTGTATTGGTCCGGGTGGTGTATAGTTTATCTAGACTTTCCCTTTCACTGTTTCTTCCTTCCTTCTCCATTCCTTCTTCTTCCTCACTACAAAAGTCATTCACAAACGGCAGCCCCCACTCTGTCTTTTTCCCCTTGATTGTTACTGTTTTTAAGTCTATTAGGTCCGGTTCTCCCTTTTCTCCTTTACCAACCGTTCCCCTTTGCGCTGATGTTGTTGCTACTTCTGCGTCTCTATACACATACCCCCTTACTTCACTCTCCCTTTTCCTACCTTCTCTTTCCCCTTCATTTCTCTCCTCCATCTCTCTACCAATTTCCTCCCTCTTACTTTTTAATTCCTCCATTACTTCGCTACTCACCTTTTCCAATATCCTTTCATCCTCTTTCTTCCTTTCCCATCTCACCCTCTCCCTTTCTAATATACTCTCTATCACCCTCCCTTCTTCGTATTTCTTAGTCGTTTCTGATAGTAATATCTTCTTCCACATTGCCATTTCTTTTTCTTTCTCTTCTTCTTCCCTTTTTCTCTCTCGTAGCACTGCTCTTGATACCCTTTCTGCTGCTGCTTTTACCCTTTCAGCTTCTCTCCTTTGCTCCTCAGTTCGTTCCCTTATTTTTTCCAATTCATTCTTACCTTCTTTCCTTCCCCTCGCTCTCTCTCTTTCCTCCCTCTCGAGCTGTTTGATCAGTTCATTCTGCTCATCCCTTAACTCTGCTAGTCGTTCCTCCAAAATCTCTTCCTTTTGTCGTAACAGCTCTTCCCCTCTCATTCCACTCTCCCTGGTATTATCCTCGTCTATTTTCCTTACTACCTCCTTCTCTTCTCCTGTTAATGAACCTCGTAATTTTAATAGTATCTGCGCAGCTACCCACTCATCATGTCCTATTTCCACAGTTTGCTCTTCTCCAGTACTCCCCTCCCCTGTTGGCATCTTCCTATGAGCCACATATGGTGGCGGGCTGTATGCCGGGTTCGAGTACCCCTCAGCCGCCCTTAACTGTCCTCTTTCTATTTCTCCTAATTCTATTAAAGGGTACAACCCCCCTCCCTCTGTTTTCACTACCTTTGCTAGGGGTATATCGTTGCTCTGTTCCTTTTTTATTTCATTTTCTTTTGAGTTATTATTCTTTTCTCCTCCCTCTTGTCCGTTCCCCGTGTTCTTTGGGTCTTCACTCCCCTTTTTCCCATTCTCTCCTTCCTCCTTAATCTCTTTTTCTTCCGGTATTTCCCCCACAGTGAACATTCCATTTGGTCCTGGTGGGGTCCATTGGAACATCCTCCATAAGTTAAACACCTCCACGTGGTTTGTCAACTTCTTCCCTTTGTATGTATTATGCAGATGGTTTAATAGTGAATGTTGGGTATATGGATCGAAGCTACCATTAGGCGGCCATGGTGTTATCATTTTGTTGTCCGTCCCCTGTGTCCATTCTATGCTATACTTGATCAGTTTCTCCCTATGGGGTGACAGTGTGGTACATATGTGTTGTAGTGGGGTAGTGAGGGTGTTCCCCCATCCTCCCGATCCTGTCCCGTGTGACATAGTAGCGCTCCACTTGTTATCCTTCCCCTATTTGGTAGCTATTATCTTGCTAACACTTACAATACACAGCCTTATACCTTTACCTGGCCCCGTAAATTTGGGGACTTGCGATAGTCCGCTAAGGAAAATTATTAAAATATAGTATTTACATTTGTATATTTTCTTCTTTCTTTCTTCCTTAACACAACACCCTTACGGCCCCCTGCGGCCGAGGCGCACGTAGCCCCCTGCGGCTGCGTACCCCTTGTGACGTTCTTATACAGTCGCCCTATTTTCATTTGCTCCTCCTCCTTCTTCTACACTCGCCGTGGCCGGCGTTCTCCGTGCGCAGCCACGTCCCCCGTTTCGCCTTTCCCCGATCAACTAATTACCGTTTATCTCCGTTTCCACTCCCTTACCACAGTTCTCTTCCCCAACACTCTCAGAAAGAAAGATGCCTTGTGCTCGGGATATCCTATGAAAGTCCTACTGGTGACGTCACCGATCTCTTCGAGCTACTGGTAAGTTCTTCATATATTCTTTAAGTCCAAAATACACTTGTAATCTACCCATGTTAACCTCACAGCTGTCTTCCTGTCACTCCTGGAACAAGGTAATCAATAATATAATCGGACTGCGCACGCTGCGTCGCCTCGCGTGTGATACGCCCCTCGACAGGAGGGCTTAACCAGCCAATTATCTTCCGTATTGGGCAACTAACTAGCTACCGCCTACAGGGAAACGTTATCTACCTATCGAGTTTCTTGCTCGAACAATAGGGATCCTCATCTACTCATTGATCAATAAATGCCAAATCGTAGGAAACCACACACACACCCTTACACGTAGTCGCGACCTAGGCCAATCAGTGTCTACGAGCGGCCGCATGTGATGTTTTCGTGCTCCACCCCCCTCTCTCGCGTAACGTAGCCGACTGCTCTCGCACTCGTTCGGCTACCATTCATTTCATTGCCAACACTAAATTGTCAAACCTTCGCTGCGCACCTGTGCAACACCTCCCACCTCCCGTATTTAATTCCTCCCCCCTCCCTCACAATTTCACGTTGCTTGTTGGCGTGGCATGCTCACCAAGTTCTCTTGATGCGGGGCTGCTCGACTGCGTGCACCCCTCCAAGCGGCTCGCCACCTCCCCTCGTCTGGACCACGTCTGGACACTCGCCAACCGCGGGCGGGATACTTCTCAACCGGCTCCCGAAGGCCAATATCCAGATTGCGCTGTCCGGTCTTCTCGCAGTTCCGCGATGGTCCTGTAGTCCTCAGAAGGGGGCAACGGCAGAGGGGGCCGCGCCGCTGGGCCTCCTCGCAACGGGAGTACCTGGAAAAATAAAAATAAAAAAGCAGATCTTAAACAGATCTCAGCAGTGCCTCCAACTTGTCGGGGGGAAATTCTGCCGGGGTCGACCGGGCCGTCCGTAGACCTCCGGGCAGGGAGGCCCCAACTCCTCCCGTATATCCCAAAAGAGATAGAGTATGAGACACACACAAGAAGCAAGGTGACTCTGCTGTTTATTAGACAAAAACGGCAGGGATGGGTCAAGGATCGTAAACGTCCGTCCTGACACACACACAATCGTGGGGCTCGCAGGCCCTTTTTACCTTAGTATGACGCGCTACTTGCGTCATCTTACAAAGTTTAGCAAAAAACCTATTTCCACTCTGGATTGGTTACTCGAGTGGTAGGGTTAGTATAGCATACATATAGAGAACGGTATTAGTGGTTGAGGGTTAGTCAGGTGATATACTTGGGCTGTCCCTTCAATTTGATACATGAAAATTGTTACATGAAGACCTCTGAGGATTGGTCAATGTTAATGGCGTCAATGATAAGAGCCCCATGTTCTGATTGGTCCACTCGCGAGCCTCCCAGTCTGGGACTATCGCTGTTCCCAGCTCGCGGTGCACCTGTCATTTGCAACAATGTTTTTACTATGGGTAGGTGTAAACAATGTGAGGATTTATTCATATGTTGGGAGGTCGACTACTCCCACTGCTGCAGATGTCCAATGAGTCTTTTAATTGTATCTGCCTGTGTCTTGAAACGTGGGATTCAGGCGTCTCCTTCCTTCTGGGCTTGGCATCCTGTCAGGTTTGGCTTTGTCACGTGAGGTGGGACCGTGTTTGAGGCAGAATTCAGCACAATTAATATTGTTTTTTCCACTGTGTGCCTGGTTTATCTTGCAGGTGCGACCTTGGCGTTGGCTTGCAGCGTGCGAGATTGCAACATCGTGCCCTTGGCGGTGTGCTTTCGCCGGGCTCATTCTGCAGGGTCAGCAACCGAGCTCTCGCTCATTCAATGTTCATGGAAACTTTTGCTTGCGGCCTACTTGGGCCTGGTGCATAGGTGGAACCGTTTGATGCAGAGCTCTTTAGGTTACGGTATCATATTGCTCTATCCTCAGTATCGTGTCTCCGTTATATTCTTTATTATGATACATGTTTCTTAGAAGAAGCGTGAGCAAGCCTTTTTAGATAAGTTCATTATGCGTCTTGCGTTTCTGCATTTTGAGAGCCTATGTGGAAAATAATAAAGATGCACGTCCGTGGGTATGTCTGTCGCCTACGTCATAGCACTGAGTATGTTCTTCGTGTGGATTGGTGTGGGAGTGTTCAGTGTGCATGTTTGCACAGGTGTGCTGACCGTTGGCTAGGTCGTCATGGCATCTCTAACGACGTGTAGGTTTCGTCGAGTTGATCCATGCCGCAGGTGTCGGCATGGGCAGGGTGGGCTGCTGGGCAGGTAGGTGGGCACATCCGTATGTTCCTATACCAGGGTATTTGGTCGTCTGGTAGATAGGCAAACTCCTCTCGTGGCGGGTGTCTAGGCCGTGATCCTCTAGGCCAAGCGCGAGAGGGGAAGGGCGGGAGTCTGTTCTTCCATTCTCCCACTTCACTACCATATTCGCTGATGTGGTAAGCTCTGCATCTGAGAACTTGCGCTTTCTGAGCTGGGGATCTGGGGCTTGGCACCTTTTATCATGGCCATGGTTCTGGTGTACTTCTGGGCCTGATTGGCAGCAGGAACAGGGTGATTCAGGGTGGATTGTGTTTTTAAAAAGCCCACCACAGGACTTCCTGTTCCAGCGGTGACGCTGTTTCTGGTAATGGCAATACCAGCGCTGGTATTCCCGGCAGTTTGGGTGCCAGTGTTTGTATTACCAGCACTTTTCTGCTGATAATTCTGCCACTTAATTGTTGTTGCCTGTAATACTGACGTGGTATTACTGTTACTGGCGGGGTGGTGCATGTGACCGTGCAGGTTCGTAATGCGGCAGTGATTCCGGCAGTCACCCTGTTGGTAATGGTAATACTGGCAAACTGGCATTGCCGCCAGTTTACCGGCAAACTCGTAATGACAACCATTGTCCCTTGATTATTGTGCCTCCTCCCCTGTTAACTCGATAGGAAAACATTTGAATCCCAATAAGATCAGGGATACCCAAGAACATTGTTTCAACAGATTTTACACCACCATTTCTATGGTGAAAAAAATCCACTCTAAACCCTGAAAATAAGGTCAGAGATGGTTCTCCTAGAAAGAAAAAAGACCCCCCAAAAAATGCAGAACCACCTGTCTGTTTACGAGCAGGAGTAACATCTATCGGGTACCTGCCATAGTTTCCAGAAAGAAAATCCAGGCTGACCTAGATAGTGGACGCAAGGGTTGTTGCATCCATCCCCAACTATTGCCAAAGGGCTGAAATTTTTTTTTTCAGAACAAAGTACAATGTGTCTATGGCCATACCAAATCTTATACTTGGACCAGATACCCGTGACCATTCTGGGAAAGGACATATGGATTAAGGTGGCCATAATCACCAATTTACCAACCCAGTTAATTTCTGGAAATAAAAGTCTATGATCAACACTTAACATGCCACTGTGTCTGAGTTTTATTCTTTTACCCTTAGAGGACCCAAGCCTTTTTGCCTCACACTTTTACAGAGGAGGGGGTTTGCATACTGTACAGAATATGGGCCATCAAATTGCAGTGTATGCCACTTGTGGACAAAGTTCAGCACATACATTTAGTCCCATGGGAAACGTTGGAGGGGTGGTATTACAGCATTTACATCTACAATTCCTTCTCTGTTGTCATTGTTTGCTTCTTGGCACCCCTTCCGCACCTGGATCTGTCAAGAAATGAATTTCAAACATTTAGTCATGGCAGTTAGATAATCATGCATCTAATTTCCCAAAACAATCACAGAGATCTCTGCCTCCAATCAATCACGCCTGGGAGGAGCAATGGGGACGTGCATCCTTCTGCCCATCACTTTTTCATGGTGTGTGAGTTGGTGATTTGAGCTTGGCTTATTGCGTAAGGCAAAGAGAGCCAGGGGAAGGCAGTGTAGTCAACCTTTATTTAAAGTGTCTCGCAGATTTGCAATGGGGCCCTTCAAAAGGCCATTGAGGCATTCTAGAATGTTGTTGGCCAGGTCATGATAAGCAGAACAAAGGTTAATGGCAACCAAGGATGCTATTTCAGAAAATAGTTAATTTGCAAATTGTGGTCTGTTATCTGATCTTAGCACTTTGCATACTCCCCATCGGAGAAACACCTGACGTACGAGGAACTTAGCAGCTGACTTGGTGTCTGCATGGGTACATGGACCTGCTTCTAACTAGTGTGAAAAAGGGCATTCAACCACAATCAATTATCGACATCCATTACAACTAGAACATAGTCTATATGAAAGGACCGAAATTGGCCTGTAGGGTGGCGTATTGCTCCTTGCACCATTCTCAAATTATGTCCAACAGTATATTTTTGGCATGCTGAGCAATTAATGATAATGATAATCCCCAACGTTTTCATCCAAGTTAGGAACAAACCAGTCTTCAGAAATGGTTGCTGCAAGACATTCCCTTCTGGTGTGTGCTGACTAGTGCAACTGCTCTAACGCTACTGAAAGTAACTAAAGAGGCATTACATGCTTTCCTGTACTGTCTTGTCACCACACCAGGTTAGTGGGGAACAATGAACACCCTCTCTTTATCCACACGTTTTGTTCATCTGGTGGTGTAAGTCCCTGTAACTCTATTAATTGTGTAAATGGTAATGCATTATAGCTCTCTCATCATCATGTTGCGCTCCTTTTTATTTGTGGTATATGTTACTAGAATTTGTGAAAAATATGCTGCCCTTTTTGCTTCTGCTTCTGCTGCTTCATTACCACGAGAAATTGAATCTGTGCCATTATTATGGGCTGCACATTTCACCACAGCAGTTGCTGTTGGGTATGCCAGCACTTCGATCAATCCTTCTAATAATGCGGCATGTAGTACTGGTGTGCTGTGGACTGAAAACCCCTCCTTTTCCACTGTGACAGTCCTGAAAGTACTGTGGATGTCACATAAACTGAATCTGAATATATCGAAACTACCTGCTCCTCATGTTCATCCAATGCAATTATAATTGCTACTCACCCTGCCTCCTACGCTGAAAAACGTTCTGGTAACCTTGCACCTTGCACTACCTCAAAATCCTCACCCTTCTTTTTTTACCAATGATGCATCTGAATGCCTCAATCCCATGACCTTATCTATCATCAATGACCCATCAACGAAGACCACCTCTCCCCCTCTAGTGCAATCTCCTTAATCTCAGAGATGTCATTGTATAAGTCAATGTATGTTGTATTATCGTGGACCCGATCACCTTCCTCCACTGGTTCAGCAATAAATGTTGCAGGGTTCACTCTGCTCCACCTTACAATTTTGATCGATGGGTTGGACAATATAACCTCATATCCAGATGCACGCTGTCTGGTGAGTGTGGATTTTGGCTTCTCAAGAAAGGCAAAAAGGGCATGTTCCATATACATTGTGACGAAACAGCCCATTGTTATTGTGGAGCTATTTTCTATTGCAAATGCTGCTGCAGCTAGCACTTCTTCACACGGGTAATGTCCTCTCATCATTGGATTTAGATTAACACTGTAATATTGCAATGGTTTGTGTCCCATTGAAGTCTTTTGCGTGACAACAGCCATCATCATATACCCATTTGAGTGGGAGAATAGGTAACATTCTTCTTTGTAATCGCGTATTTCGTAGAAAAATTGGTAAATAGCCATACAGTTTGCAACTGGTGCTGGGGGGCCCAGGGGGCAGGCATGACATTTTTTACTGGACATCTATGGTAAATGTCCAGTAAAAAGATACCATCCCTGTCCACTGGGCACCACTGGGCACCACTGGGCCTAACACAATCAACATGATTATGTGTGTATGCAAGGCACTGGGGTTCCAAGGGGGAAAGCATGGTATTTTTGACTGGACATCTATGATAGAAATCCAGTAAAAAAATACCATCCCTGTCCCCTGGGCTCCACAGTGCCTTAGAAGGAGAGCTGATTTTGGCAGGTGGGTAGGGGGATTGTGCAACAAAGGCATTTAGCCATTTTTTAAATGCCTTTGTTGTACAACCCTCCTTCCTCCCTCTATCCACCACTTGCCAAAATCAGCTCAACGAACCAAAACAAACACACACACATTCATACAGCAATCACTCTATCATTCACACGAGCATCCATCACCATGCACTCACTTATAATAGAAGCATACATGCAACCATAAACATGTTTGAATAAAAAAAATGAACATAAACGTACCTTCTGCATTGGCCTGCGTGTGGGTGCTGAAATGCCCTGCTCCAGGCTGACCTTTCCGTATGTGCGAGGAGGCACAGGAGCTCCCCCTCGCACATACAGGCATGCAGTGCCCCAGCCAGCATTTCCAATGAGCTATGCAATGCTGGCAAAGCAAAACGCCCCAGCCTTGCATGGCTCAGTGAGCATGTGCAGCTCGGGAACTGAACTGTAACTGTCACTAGGTAAAATAGTGTTTCCCTTTGACAGTTCAGCTAGCCCAGGAGCACTCCCTCAGCTGGAAAAAGCAGCTGAGGGAGTGCTCACTGTTTCACTGGGCTGGCTCCTTAGCTCCTCCATAATGGGTGAGTGGGCCACTGGGTGGGTGCCCCCTTGCCATTATGGATGAGCCGCCAGGCTCAGACTGGCCTATAGGGCAATAGGGCAATGCCTGTACCAAAAATGCAAAATATTAGTGTGGGCCAGCCAAAATGGGCCACCTTTTTGGCCAATGTTGGCCAGTGTGATGAGTTACTTCACTATGTACTTAGTCATTCTGACCATTGTTGCTGAATAAATATCACAATTTACTTACATTTTAACACAAAGCACACCCTTGGCTACTATTGAAACAGTCTGTGACTAAAGGAATGAATATCCATTTACAACTGCAGGCCACTTTTTAATTGGTGCCTGAGACAGTTTCATGCTTCAGCGTGACCATGTGAGCCACCCATGGGCATTTCGTCTAATCACGGCCCACCAGGGATGCACCGGCGGCCCCCTGAGGGGGCGCGCCCCACAGTTTGAATACCGCTCCACTAGGGGATTAACCATACTCCTGTGGCAGTCTTGTGTGTTGTAGTCTGGTCGATCTATATTTAAATGCTGTCAAATACTGTCAGTCTTTCTGTAAGGGGATGTAAAAGAAAGCGTTTTTCAAATCAGTCACATGTAAAATGTGTGGCAGTAGGTGGTATTGAAGAGGGAAAATGGGAGAATAATTTCCCCCGATTCTCATCCAAACCATGGCCCAGGACATCACGACCCCAACACCCCCGCAAGAGGAATTCGACCCGCTCATTGCTGCACCCGACGTCAAGATCCACTGTAGCCACGCCCCACATGGCCAGGGAGCCTGCCCGTTAATGAAACCACATGCGGGAACCTCAGGTGGAACTGACATCGACAATATGGATCAACTCGATTAGACAGTAACCACAAAATACCACCATCGTTAGAGATGCCATGACGACATAGCCAACAGACAAGAACACACGTGCCAACATGCACATTGGTCACCCACACACCAACCTACACGAAGAACATACTCAGTGCTATGACATAGAGGTCCACTTACACCCACACATGCATCGTTGTTATGTTTCACATAGGCCACCTACAGCACCGCAGAAATGCAAGATGCCAGAAGAGCTTGTGTACATGCTTGCAGACGCTTCCATGGCACAAAACCATGAAGATGTAACCTTACATATTTACTAATGCATATGACACTCTGTCGCCCTCACGACCCCCATATTATAGACCATGTACTGTCACCCATAAGCCAGGCCAAGGTAGGCCGCAAAGCAAGAGTCCCCAGGCCGTAGCCTCTCAGACAAACCTGCAAAGCGCTGATCACGCAGAACGAGCTCCAACGAGAGCCCATAGCCAAGGCCGGAATGTTGCAATCTACATGCCGCGCTCCCTGCGCCAAGGTTACACCTGCCACTGCTAGACACTCCTCAGAGCCGAAATACAAATCAAATGTTCATATTTCTGCTCCGGCCACGGTCTCACAACACGTGACCAAGCTGACCTGATACGATGCCAAGCCCAACAGGAAAGAGAAGTGCTGGGGTCTCACGCCTGGGACACAGTCTGCAACAATGAAGTGACAAATTGGACACCTACAGGGATGGGAAACACATGCACACCAGCCAATAGTCAGACCTGTCCATTGTCTGCCACTGACACATAGTCATATTTTATTGCCAGCACCAGGGACACCGTGGGCTGGGAACATCGATGGTTCCAGGCTTGGGGGCTCATGGGTGAATCAATCAGAATATGAGGGGGCTCACAATGACGCCACTATAGTCTAGCCAATCACTAATTGTCCCCTTGTAGCAACTTTCGTGTAACAATAGTTAGGGATGGCCCAAGCGTACCACTTGACCCTCTCTCCTCCACTAACCATCTCTTCTATATGTGCCCATACTGACCCTACCACTCGGGGAGCCAACCCGAGATGGCGTTAGGTTTTGGGGCCAGTCTTCCTAGGTGATGCACGTAGCCACTTCATACAACTAGAAAAAGGCCCTGCGAGCCCACCTTAATTGAGAGGTCTCTCGGATGACTATGACCTGTGAGCCCGTCCCTGCTTGTTTCATGTAAGAAACAGAAGTAACTATTTGCTCTTGTGTGTGCCACATACTTTGTTGGGATGTGGGAGGAGTTGTGGCCTCCCCAACCCGGAGGTCCGCGGACAGCCCCCACGGCCCCCCAGGAAATTACCCCGACAGTATGTTACACACAATTGTATTGCCGGTTGGGCATGACTGTAAATTCTGCCTCTACAATATTATTTAAAGAGCGTAAATCTTTTATAAAGCTCCAAGACCCCCCTGTTTATTTTTCCACAGGGTACACAGCCATGTTCTGTGAGGATTTAGACTGCACTATTATCCCTTGCCTCATTAGGGAGACAATAGTTTCATTAATGCCTTTGTCTGCCTCTCTAGACATTGGGTACGGTTTTACTTGGGGCAAAATTGCTCCTTTGTTCAATTTTATTTTCACTGCTCCATCTCCTTTCCCTTTCAATAATCCTATATATTAGGGGCTGTTAGTATATAATTCACTGGGTAGTTTTGCCAAATCTTGTTGTAAAAAGGATGGTACCTTTTTAACCAATGATATTATCAGGGCTGTTTATCTGTATTGTACCTGCAACTGGCATGCAATGCAGATGTCAAAAATGACTTCATCATCATGTCATTGTCTTCATCAAATAAGTCATCATCTGTCACGTCACTTAGTGTCAGTGCTTTGTCAAGTGCCAATACTGTGTGCCAACTAACACCTTTGTCATCTACCCCATGTAGAACTACCCTGTCCTCTAGCACCATGCTGCTTCCAGCTGTAATTTAATAACCTCTCCTTCTGTTACACTCTGTGGGCACCTCCACCCTGAATAAAAACTCTGCAGGCAAGTGCAACAATGTGTCTTTCATCTGTCGGAGCCATCCGAACATCACCTGTACTGCATGACAGAATACTTCTGCAGTCAATACTGATCCTCTCAGTTCCATTTGGCCATAAAATGCTTGTATGAATTCCTTTGCATTTACAAAATGAATACCTGGTACCTCATCACGAGTCTGGCGGTAACCCTTAAATGCGGCGGTAGCGCTATTAGCGCCGCATTTAAGGGTCCGCTAGATCATGGCTTTGGTGGATTTCCCCCCAGCTCTGAGCTGGGGGGAAATCAGAGTAAAAATTGCTGATTTTCAGCGCGATTACCGCCGGCGGGAAATCCGCTGGCGGTAATAGCGCGAATTTTCCCCATTGGGCCCAATGGGGAATGAGGACTTCCCGAATGGGCCCAATGGGGAATGGGCAATAACCCTTCCGCCAAACCCGTGATCCGGCGCTAATAGCCGGGGGGGGTTTGGCGGTAGGGCTATTAGAGCCGGCGCTAATAGCGCCGGCGTCACCGCCCAACTCCTGATGAGGCTCCTGGTGTTGAACATATTATTCTTTCCTCAGTAAATGAAATTGTCATTTTCAGGTTGCTCATCAAGTCCCTCCCCAATATGTTCACTGGTGTCCTTCGGGAATATAACAAATGCACATCCAATGTAGGCTCACCTACTGTTATGAGCAATTTTTATGTAAATGGAACCTTTGTCATAGCCCTAGAGAATCCTTGTAAGTCCATCAAATTTTCTGACATAGGAAACCTCCCTTCCCTGACACAAGATCTCGTCGCCCAGTGTCTACAAAAAAGAAATATTTTCTGTCTCCTATTGTCGTGCCCACCCGGGGTTTCTCATCCGGGTCAGGAGTTACTGATAGTACTGGACACATCAAGCATCTCTGTGGGCTATCCTATTGTGGATACATGGTCCTCGCTGTCCCCGTAAAATGACTCCCTTCCACAACTGTTACTCCTGCTACTCTGGGTACTGGTTTTTGTGACAATATGTTCCTGTCCCACTGTTCAAATTGCTGTGTTTGCTTCTGTAATTTGTTTGCAACTGTTGTGGTTGCAGTTGCTGTATCTGGGATATCAATATTTATGACTGTTGCTGCAATATCTGCTGTTGTGGCTGTGGTGTGTATTGCATTTTTTGTTGTGCCTGTGGCTGGTCACTGACATTTTGAAATGGTTGCTGTTGTGTGTAATCAAATGTGTCATGTTCTTGCAGAAATTGTAGTGTGCCATAAGTGCTGTATACTGGGTGGTATACAGGCCCCCCTCTTGGGCGATACTGTTGCCATCTCTGTCTGCTCCTGAATTGCTGTGAATATTGTCCAATTCTTCCACATGTCCAACATTGCTCCCCATATCCTCAGGGACCCCCAAATTGTGACCTGATGCCATAAAACACTCCTTTAAATCCAGTTCCAACCCCATACCCTCTTCCTCTTAGCGCATAACCCTTCCCTCTGGGATAATAATTTCCCCTCTCCCTGCAAAATATCCGCAGAGACCTGGCTGTACACCTCATTCTCCCTGCTGCTCTCCCCCGACATTCGAAATCATTGCTACCTCTACAGATAGCTTTGACAATTTCTTTTGCACACATTTTGGTTCCTCCCTCTGTCTTTCTTCAATTTTATTCCTTTCCTTCTTCTGTTTCATTTGGCAAAAATGAACTATGATCAATTGTATTTCGGGCCATGGTTTTGCCTCAATCCCCACTACTTTCTTTAATTGTTTTTGCATGTCTTCAGGGAGACCCTGACATAAGATGCGATAAAACATGGGTAGATTTTAGTCCCAGTTCGCTCTCATCTCCAATCGCTACTTCTCCTGTATCTCCTGTACAAATGCTGCAGGGTCCTCATTTATCCCCATTATGCGTGTCATGATCACGCACATGTCTGATGTGTTTGGGAATTATACCCTTAATGCACTCTAAACACCTGCTCAGCAATTATTAATGGGTGACCCATTATGTGTGGTGTTTTGTGCTGTTACCCCATGGTAGCCTGCCCTTTTCCATATGTCTTCTGATTGTTCCCCCAATATAGAAGAAATAAACTCTCCATATCCTCTATTGCCAATGCCATCCCTGATGTTTGCTTTTCCAACTCATGAATCCACGTCCCTGCTCCTGCTGTGAGTGATGGTAATTTAGTCATTAAGTTTCGGGAGGATAGCTCAGGGGCGACGTGTTCGCCTTGGAAGCAAGACGATAAGGAGCACCACAGGTTCGATCCCCGGGTCGGCGCTTAGAAACCTCTGGGTATAAATAACCTATCATATCAAGTTGTCTTTTTCTGTCTGTGTCCGTGGTATGTACTGAGCCAGCACCATCCCTTTCTGGAGCAAAAGTAATTGCGTCATCCCAACCTTTCACATGGGTGTAACTGCGCCCTTCTTTCCATTCACTCTTATCGCTATGCAATTAGCTTGATGACTTTGCAAGTTCCATAATCTGTTTACATACATGGCGTTTTCCTTCCTGAATTTACTGGGAGAAGCTCCGGGAGCGATGGACCCCTGTTCTGTTGTAACTCACAATTTTTCAGATCTATTAGTGGATAATCTTCTGGTATTCCAGGCACACATGCTTGAGGTACTTGTGTTACCTCTTCATTTCCCTCTTCTTCCTCTTCCCAATCGTCTTCCTCTCCCTCACCTTCCTCTATCACCCTACTGCAAACACTTTCAAGATATTCCCTTATGTACACTCCTCTTTCTATCTCCCCTATTATGTCTCTGCTAATGCTGTCAAAAACCTCCCTTGTGTTCTCTTTTCCTTCACTGTCTTTTGTCCTCCTCCCACTAATGCTAGCATTAACCTCTCTCCTGTACTCTTCTCTGCTTTTGTCTCGCTCATCTACTCTTTCCA
The DNA here is from genome assembly GCF_040938575.1 of Ambystoma mexicanum. NCBI lineage: Eukaryota > Metazoa > Chordata > Amphibia > Caudata > Ambystomatidae > Ambystoma > Ambystoma mexicanum. The sequence goes on from NC_090941.1 coordinate 763,095,246, forward strand.
ATGCCTTTACATTGTCATTTTCAGTGTTTGCCCCATCTATTTTAAATACTATTTGACCTCCCATCTATTTGTCTGGGGTAATTACTGTTTCTTGTCCCCCTTTTCTCATATCTTGCACCCTCTTCAATTCTTCTTTTGCTTCTACCAACTGCACTTCTACACTGCACAGCGCATCACTTTCTGCTTGTAACACGCTTCTTGTATCACCCTTTATTCCTTGTGCAGTACTATCATCTCTGGGGGTGAACATTTAGGATTTGTGTATGTCATGATGCATACCCCCAGGGCACCAGGCCAGGCCCAGCACCCCCAGAAGCAGGCATCATGCCCTCGGGTAAAAGCCCAGCGGCCCCTTATAGGGGCTCTTTGGACTCAGTCCTGGCACTTTTGGCGCCACGCTCATGTTGGACATCAGTCCTGGCGCCATAGGCGCCAGGCTCATAAAGGGAGGTGTTTTGTGCACTTACCTGATGCAGACCATGCTGCACGCTTCAGGCCTCCCTGAGACCTGAAAGGGACTATTTTTTCATAGGGACTATTTTTTCACTCGGGCGTGGCCAGGGAAGGATACATACCTAGTTGGGGAAGGATACATACCTGGGACTTCTTTGGAGGCTATTTAAGCCACGCCCAGACAGCAGCTCATGCTTCGCGTTGTTCTGCATCCTGCAGCTTAACGCTCACCGTATCTGCTCCTGCTCCTGGACTCCAGCCACGCCTGCCTCGAACCTGGAAGACCTGCAAGGAAGGAGAGAAGAGAAAGGTGAAAACCAAGGACTATTTCAAACTTCTTACCTGCATCCGGAATCTTCTCGCCAGCATCCCTGAAGAAAGACTTCCATTTAAAAGCATTGCGTTGCTCGCTGCAGCGCCACGCTTCACTCACCTGTCCTCGAGACATCTCCCGGCTCCATCGCGGCTGTCAGCATCGGACGCCACATCTCTGCACCTAGGGGAGAGAGGAAGAAACAAAAGGTGAGCAGAAGGAACACAGAAGGAAAGCCTGATTAACAGCCATAATACTTACCGGCTTTTCTTCCACATTTCGGGTCGGCGCCGCCCCGTTGGCAGGTACCGTACCCCGGCCCCTATGGGGAAAGGACAAGAGACATTTCTTGGGAATGATAAGGACATTTAGAGGGATCGCCCTCATCACTACTCACCTCAGCAGTTTAACCCCTCGACGCATCGCCTTCATTCTGCACCTGAAATAAAGGACAGATCACAGGTTAGAAAGACAACATAAAGGGGGCCTCACTTGAACTTTGAACTTTCATACTTACGGCGCATCGCTCAGAAAAGTCAAGTGGATTTTGCCAGCGCCATTCTGAAAACCAGTGAAGTAACTGGACGAACGCGCACCCCTGCACCAGAAGCAGGATGGAGAGTTCATCCTTCCAAACCATAAGAAGGATATTCCTACAGGCCAGGCAAGCACGATTTGGAGGTCCTGTCCAATCGGTCTTCCGGGTCCTGCGCATCACGCTAGAAGAGGCCACAGCAATCCATACTAGACCAGCGCCCCCGTGGGAACCAGGTGAGCGTTACAGAACGCGAAGCCTTCCTACAAATTTCCACCCAGGCGCTATGGAAACTTCCGAAACTGACCAGTTGGCCCAATTACTGGGGGAATTACGGGCCGAAGTACACGCCGCTCGCAAAGAGACTAGTGCCCTCAGGAGGGAAGTGATTGTAATAAAGGATAGAGCTGATGACCTGGCTAGACAGCTTTTGCAAGGTCAAGCTGGACAAACTCCTTTACCCGGTCCTGGGGGGAACCCCGCTCCTGTGGTTTCCAGTAATCCGGTGCAGATTAATCTACCTGGAAACATGCCGCTGGCCCCACCTGAACGCTTTGCTGGGGACCCCAAACGATTCGCCGTATTCATGAATCAGTGTCGTTTGCACTTCCTATGCAGACCTGGGGCCTTCCCTAATGATCAGACCAAGGTAGCCTGTGTGTTGTCATATCTCAGCAGCTGTGCTGCCGATTGGTCAGTCCCACTGGTAACTCAAGATGACCCGATTCTTCGTGATTTTCAAGGATTTCAAACAAGCATGGAAAGGTTATTTGCTTGACACTCCCAGGGACAGGCTCTGGATGACGAACTTCTATCTCTGCGACAGGGCAATCAAGACCTTCTATCCTACATTGCAACCTTCAATAGACTAATTGTGGAAACTGGTTGGCCAGAGGATAAAAGAATCACGTTATTCTATCGAGGTCTACGCGGAGAACTTAAAGATGTCCTGGCACAAGTTGTAAATCCGCCCCAAGAATGCACTGAATATATAGACTTAGTGGTCCGATTGGATCACAGGCTGCAAAACAGAAAAGCAGATCGGTCCAAGTTTGAAACCCAGGTGTTGGCCAAGACCCACGCTAACCCCAAGGGGGCTGATGGCTCGGAGCCTATGCAAATCGGATGGGTTAAAGGACCCCTAACTCAAAAAGAACGGGAAAGAAGACGACAGATGCAATTATGCCTTTATTGTGGGTCCTCTGGACACTTTCTACGAGATTGCCCGGTTAAGCCGCCCAAGAAGGTGGTAGGAGCCGCTGATAAAATCCATGGAAACTCTGTATCGGGAAACGACCACGCCCGGCAAGCGTAGGGGTCCGCTTGCCGAGCTTGAAAACTAACTCTCAGACCTCGCATTTCATTGTGCCAATGGTCCTCGTAGATCCGGAACAGCCTAAACGGTTGCATGCTATAAAGGCATACATCGATAGCGGGGCTATAGGAAACTATGGGGATCGAGAATTGGTATCTAGGATAAACCTCCCTCTGCGTCCTAAAACCAACAAAGATGTCATCACCACAGTAGATGGAACCGAAATTGCCTCTGGACCGGTAACACATTCCACAGCTGAGGTGACACTTGTAGGTCCGGATGGCCATCGGGAGGCAGTTGTGTTTGATGTAATCAAGGCTCCACAGTTTCAGCTTATTCTCGAAATCCCTTGGTTAGAGACACATAATCCTCGAATTGATTGGCGAGCGAAGAGAATAACCTTCCCGGATTGTGCACAAACCTGCTACCCAGAAAATCCAAAGATTAATCTAGCATCAGTAACCTCTGTCCCTGTGCAACTACCTCCAGAGTACCAAGACTTTCAGGACGTCTTCCAAAAGGAACAGGCCAACACGTTACCTCCCCACAGATCGTACGATTGCCAAATCGATCTGGTGCCCGGTGCACAACCCCCTTGTAGCAGGATTTACGCCCTTACTGAACCAGAGAATCTGCATTTGAGACAATATTTAGATCAATACCTCGCCAATGGTTTCATTCGCCCGTCAAAGTCCCCGGCATCCTCAGCTTTGTTCTTCGTGCCTAAAAAAGAAGGCGACCTTAGAACTTGTATTGATTACCGCGCATTGAACCAGATAACTGTTAAAAATCGTTACCCTCTGCCTCTGATCCCTGAACTCCTTGACCAGGTGAAGGACGCTTGCGTATACACCAAGTTAGATCTCCGGGGGGCTTATCATCTGGTACGAGTAAAAGAAGGCGACGAATGGAAAACGGCCTTCCGTACAAAATATGGACTATTCGAATACCAGGGGATGCCTTTCGGGTTGTGCAACGCGCCTGCAGCCTTCAAATTCTTCATGAACGATGTCCTTCGGGAACTCATCGATGTCTGTGTTGTCGTGTATATCGATGACATTCTTGTGTACTCCTCTTCGGAATCTGATCACAGAAAGCATGTCAGGGCCGTCCTAGAGAAACTGCGCCAGCACAAACTGTTTGCCAAGCTGGAAAAATGTGTTTTCCATACCACCGAGGTTGAGTTTCTCGGATTCATCCTGACACCTAAAGGGGTCCGAATGGATTCACGGAAAGTGGATGCCATCCTCAAATGGCCATCACCTAGTTCGGTGAAAGGTGTCCAAAGCATGCTTGGTTTTGCCAACTTTTATTGCAGGTTTATCCCGGAGTTTTCACGTGTGGTGCAACCCATCACTGCACTCTTGCGAAAAAATAAACGTTTTGAATGGACCGAGGAAGCCGAACAGGCCTTTCAGGAGTTGAAAGCTAAGTTCACGTCCGCACCTATTTTGAAGCACCCGCGTCCCGATCTCCCATATATAGTCGAAACCGACGCGTCCAGCTTAGCCATGGGAGCTGTCCTGTCTCAGAGAGACCCTGAAACCAACCAACTGCACCCCGTAGCATTTTGGTCCAGAAAGTTCTCGCCGCCGGAGATAAATTATGCGATCACCGATAAGGAACTATTAGCCATTAAGTCCGCCTTTAAGGCTTGGCGCCATTATCTCCTCGGCGCCCGGCATACCATCACCGTGATCACTGATCACCGAAATTTACAATATTTAAAAACTGCAAAGGCTCAATCGTCTCGACAGCTCCGATGGGCTTTGTTCTTTGCTGAGTTCGATTTTGTAATCACCTACCGCCCCGGCTATAAGAATGGTAAGACGGACGCTCTATCCCGAATTGGAATGGAAGAAATAGACACAAACTCAGAACCTGTGCCGATAATTCCCGAACAAAGAATTTTGGGGATAACCACTTTACAAACCCTTGAAGACATTCAAGCATGAGTGAAACAATTCCTGGACTCTTCAGCCTTGCAGGATTGGATCAAAAGGGGGTCTAACTTTTCAGTCAAGGATGGCTTACCTTACTTCCAAGGACGCTTATTTTTGCCAGAAAAGGAATTGCAAGAACTGGTTATTTCCCGTCATCATGATACCCTGATGGAAGGACATCCTGGCATTGCCAAAACAGAGGAAAAGGATAAACGACAATTCTGGTGGCCTTCCTGGCGAAAGGATATTAAATCTTTCGTGATGTCCTGTGGAGTTTGTGCCCAAAACAAAGGTCAAAAGACAAGACCCGCCAGTCTTCTTCAGCCCTTAGACATTCCACCAGCACCTTGGCACACCCTGTCACTAGATTTTATCACGGACCTGCCCTCTTGTAATGGTTACAATACTATTCTGGTCGTGGTGGATTTATTTTCCAAAATGGCCCACTTTATTCCGTTGAAAGGATTACCTTCAGCCTTTGTTCTTGCCAAGGAATTCCTCGAAAATATCATCCGTTTGCATGGATTCCCGTCCATACTAGTCTCCGATCGGGGAAGCCAGTTTATTTCTCATTTTTGGAAAAAGTGTTGTCAACTGGCACAAATCGACCTAAGACTCTCGACCAGCCACCACCCACAGACCGATGGTCAGATGGAGAGAACGAACCAGACCCTTGAACAATATCTACGATGTATGTTGCACCAATCGGAGGGTAATTGGAAGGACATTTTATGGGTGGCTGAATACGCATAAAATAACTCGATACACTCTGGAACTGGTCAGAGCCCCTTTTATACCCTATATGGACATCACCCTCGTACTTCAGACTTGGACTCACCTCTGAGCCTTGAAATGCCCGCAGTGGACCATTTGCATTCTACGATTACTCAAGCCTTCAAGGATGCAACTGCACATTTGCAACATGCGAAAGGGAAATACAAAAAGAATGGGGATCTGCATCAAAGAGAGGCGCCTCCATACCAAATAGGGCATCAAATATGGTTGGCTACCAAACACCTATCACTCGAACTTTTAATCCAAGGTATTTAGGCCCTTACTCGATCAAAGCTATAATCAACCCAGTGGCAGTCAAGCTCGATCTACCAGCTAACATGCGGATTCACCCCGTTTTTCATGTGTCACTTTTGAAACCAGTGCACCCAGGAACCAGATTAACAAAGCCACCAGAACCGATTCAGATAGATGGGGAGCCTGAATTCGAGGTGAAGAACATTTTGGATTCTAAGATCTCAAAATCAAAACTTTTCTATCTAATTGATTGGAAAGGGTACGGGCCTCAGGAAAGGTCTTGGGAACCCAGTGATCACGTACATGCACCTCGGCTGGTAAAAAGGTTCCATCGGAATTTCCCAAACAAACCGAAACCTCCAGAAGGAACGACCTTGGGAGGGGCTTTGGGGGGGAGTGCTGTCATGATGCCTACCCCCGGAGCACCAGGCCAGGCCCAGCACCCCCAGAAGCAGGCATCATGCCCTCGGGTAAAAGCCCAGCAGCCCCTTATAGGGGCTCTTTGGACTTAGTCCTGGCGCCTTTGGTGCCAGGCTCATGTTGGACATCAGTCCTGGCGCCATAGGCGCCAGGCTCATAAAGGGAGGTGTTTTGTGCACTTACCTGATGCAGACCATGCTGCACGCTTCAGGGATGCCTGCAGTACCAAGTTTCACAATTTCTATGCAATTTCCGCGCAGAACACAGGATGCCAACACAAGGTGCCAAATGTCAGCAAGTACTGCTCACCTTTTCCTAATTTCAATGCAGTTTCAGCCTGTGTGTCACACGAGGTACCTGCAGTACCTGTATGCCCAATTTCAGCGCAGCGCAGTATCAGCAAGTGCAGCACACAAGGTGCCAACAATCAGCCCGTACTACACACAAGGTGCCAGCAATACCAGTTTATCAGAATTTCTGTTCACTTTCAACAAGTACAGTACACATGTGCAGCAATACCAGTTTTCCTAGATTTGGAATAAATTCCAACTGGTGCAGCACTCAAACTAACTGGTATATTTGTTATAAGGAGTAATACCACCTTCCCCTGACTCCAGCCACCAGCCGAACAGCCCAACAGCCGCACTTCCAGAGCACTTCCGGATGCGTGCGCCGGATGCGCGAGCCCGTGTGCAGATAAGGAAGTGACTGGTGGCTTGTGGCCGGGAAGGGAGGCGGGTCCAGCGGGGCGTTACCGTAGGTAAAGGAAAACAGCAGAGTAAGTCACTCTAACTAACTCTCTCTCAGCAACATGACCCGCGGGGAACCCGCGGTCACTAAATATGAAATTAAATGTTCATTTAACAGGTAAATACCCACTGAATTCGTCCAGATACAGTCAGTTGTACGCGCGTTTTGCGCGTTGCTCAATCCAGTGGGCTTCCTCTTGCCGACGGCTTCGGTCGGCTTCCACCCCAATCCAAGTCCAAAGAGGCGAGATGCAGCAGGGCAGAGTGAGCAGCCCAACAGCCGCACTTCCTGAGCACCTATAGGTGCGTTACAAATGCCTTATCATATCATATCATATCATATCGTGTGCAGATAAGGAAGTGACTGGTGGCTTGTGGGCGGGAAGGGAGGCGGGTCCAGAGGGGCGTTACCGCTGAATTCGTCCAGATACAGTCAGTTGTACGCGCGTTTCGCGCGTTGCTCAATCCAGTGGGCTTCCTCTTGCCGACGGCTTCGGTCGGCTTCCACCCCAATCCAAGTCCAAAGAGGCGAGATGCAGCAGGGCAGAGTGAGCAGCCCAACAGCCGCACTTCCCAAGCACTTCCGGATGCATGTATATAGTTTTCGCTCATAAGGATAAGTTAGTTAAGTGCTCACTGTTCATATAATAGTTCAACCTGCAGGCTAGGCCAATATATTTCTCCATGGCCAACATAGCCTTACATCAATTCCATTATTAATCAATTCAGTACTTCAATATTTAGTAATAACACCTGTTAGTAATATCTCTATTAACCACTTGACCACGGCTGAAATTCCTGCCGAAGTGCAGGGTCTCTTAATCAGTGGCCGACTCTAGGACATAGATCAGGAATGGTAAGGGAACAAACATCCATGTCCTTAGACACTAAACAGTTAATTAGCAACAACTGAGGTAGCATTTGCAATACAGAGGAAACGTTTTTATTATATTTTTAAAGGTGTGCAGTCATGTGTGATTGCCCATGCCATGCACTTGTTGTAGGCAAGATTTGTTATGTCTTGGGACTGCATTCTGTGTTCTAAAGGCAACCTTAACTAGGGCACCATTCTAAAAGATTGTTCTGTCTCAATGATGCTTGATTGAGCATGATAGAAGATGGCTGCTGGGGGGCTTCCCTGGGTTGTCGTGCTTTTATGAGCTCTGACAATCAGTGAGCCATCCTGAGGTCAACTGCTCTATCAGCCTATCCTGGTAGAACAGATGGGAGCAAGAGAAGTATCTGTTTTTTCGATACATCCAATACAGTTTGTTTAGTCTTCTCCTTGTTGTAATGTAGTCTTGTCTTGCCACTGGCCTGGGTGCTTGCTGTAAAATGTTGGTGCATGAATACAGCTCAGGAGAATGTTGGGTGGATCTGTGTGTGGATGTTCTGTGAGTGCCAGTTGGGGGCCGGAGCTGGGTTGAATGGATGGCCGGAGGGTCAGCTCCTTTACAAGTTAATGTTATCCTTCCCATGTTCCTGTCTATGTCTACGCGTGCTGTAAATATATGAAGAGTAACAGGAGTATTGTACAGATTTTACATATGTGAATAAAGCCTACCTGGAACCAAACCTAGACTACAGCTGGTCTGTACTTCATTGATGCATCCTGAATGTCTAGCATAAGGGTTTACAACATTGACGACGAGGATAAACCTGAAATAATAAAAGGACATGGAGAAAGGGACTGGTCAGCATGCGTATTGAGGAGCTGCAGCAACTATAAAGTACAGTAAGGAGAGCTGTGGGGGGGAAGCAGCCTAAGAGTGACCCACCATTCCCCCAAAGACTTAAATATAACCATCCTGCCCAGCTAACATAAAATAAAATATGGCAAAAGATTCCTGGGGGGAGGTCCTCATTCAGTTTAAACATATGTGGTGAGTCTGTTATGAAAGAGAGATGTTGGTGTGGTGAGTCTGGTATGAAAGGGAGATGTTGTAATGTAGTCTTGTCTTGCCACTGGCCTGGGTGCTTGCTATAGAATGTTGGTGCATGAATGCAGCTCAGGAGAATGTTGGGTGGATCTGTGTGTGGATGTTCTGTGAGTGTCAGTTGGGGGCCTGAGCTGGGTTGAATGGATGGCCGGTGGGTCAGCTCCTTTACAAGTTAATGTTATCCTTCCCATGTTCCTGTCTATGTCTACGCGTGCTGTAAATATATGAAGAGTAACAGGAGTATTGTACAGATTGTACATATGTGAATAAAGCCTACCTGGAACCAAACCTAGACTACAGCTGGTCTGTACTTCAGTGATGCATCCTGAATGTCTAGCATAAGGCTTTACAACACTCCTGCCTGTCAGCTAAACATGCTCTATAGTCTTCAGTAAGATTGAAAAGCGCAGGAGGCATTGTAGACACTCATGGGCCTAGAAACACTTGAAAACATGTCTTCGTATTCCCCTAGTCCTGTACTGGAAGTAGCTTCATAGACAGCCACATATTCCTTCATTTCAAAGCCGTCTTGTGAAGTATGACAGAAGCAGGTGAGTCCAGCAGCTTTTCTTCACCTGTTATTTATTAGTGGATTCTTGTAAATACCCCTCTCCACTGCTAGGCTGAAAGTCCTAGAGCTTCCCAAAGGACCAACACTTATATACACAGGTGGCATTCCATTACATCACAATAGCCAGCCTGAGCAGTAGCTGGGAAATGGAAAGTAAATTAACATGTTTGAAACATACAGGCTGTCGAGGGTAAAAATGTTGGCAAGGGGGCTGTTGGCTTAGCTCAACTAGTCAACGGAAAACATGTTGATGAAATGAGAGTTGGCCTAACTACAATACATATATATATATATATATATATACATTCAGTGAAAAAACGTGGTTAAAGGGACGTCATGGTTACAAGTAAAACTGAAAAACCCAGAAATTCGCCAGTTATGGTAAACTAAGCAGCCATAACTCGCACCACCACCGTGCACTGCTAAAACTAACGCCCAGGATATCAAAGATGACATCATTTATTAGTGCAACTTAACCTTAACATCCGGTTAACAGCGTTTTTACTTAATGTTTATAGGTTTTTACCAGTGCACCCTCATTTTCTACAACTTCCTAATATCATACTCGCCCCAATATATCAGCATTTTCAGGCAATACTGAAAGTTTCAGGTAAAAACGGTGCCATTCCCACCTCCCAGTGACATTCAAATACTTGTATCAACTTTCTACAACTTTTTACACAATTTTTCGTTCATCTAGCTTCACTGCAGACGTCCCAAACAGCGCCATGGAACCGTGTGCGCACCCGAGATTACGTGTTCGCAGACAGGTCCGTGCTTCGTGGACATTTCATAACTGCATTGTCAGCCAATTTAGGAAGTTTCAATCTGAAGGTTTACCCTTCCACAGCTCCTCGACTCATTCTTATTAATTTTCCATCTGCAATCCAGGATGGGGCACCTGCTTGGAAGAGCTTTGATACACCTTTTTAACTTCAAAAATGGCATCAGCCATGGCCATCCCTCCTCCCCAGTGGCCACCACCACAATCACCCCCATAACTAGCTGGAGGACCTGGACAAGGGAAACGGTGCATGGTGCAGAGGAGGGCCAAGAATTCCAGGAAGATGAGATAGAGGAAATGCCTACCTCGAGCACCCAGAGAAAATCATGAGTGTGGTGGTTCTTTAAGACCATGCAAGAGGTGCCAAAGGCTCAGGCTACCCATGTTGAGTGCAATGAGTGTGGAATCATACTCAGTCATGACAACATGGGCAGTACTCTTTTGGTACCACATCCATGCTCCACCATACCCGCTCATACCACTGAGGTACTCTGAGAAAGGCTGTTCCTTTCTCAGGAAGTAGTAGGCTGTCTTCCTCTACCTCATCTTCCTCAACCGCTACTGCCACCACAGAGGCACGCTACTTTCCATGCCCGGTACACTTCCTTGCCAGGCCTTTCCAGCTTATCATGTAGCCATTAAATGGGGATAGAATGATTGACAGTGTTATAGGTGGAGGAGAGATCAAGGAGCACTATCCTCAATTGTACTATGATCATAAACACCATATACACTTTAATTATATCATTCCACCATATTACAAATGCGGTATACTCCCCCTATAGTTCCTGCAAAAACTATGCACATATTACTATCATGTATATGGCTAGTGGCCAGACTCTTGAGGGGAATGGCCTACGGCCATGCCCCCAAGAAACTGGCCCCAGGCCACAACTAACACAATAGAATTACACCCTATAACAAGTATGCACAACTTCAAATAACAAGACTCACCCAGATCTCCCCACCCCAATCCCATTAATGTCCATGGAAAGACAGAAAAATGTACAGCAGACACAGCAGCACCTGCACAGATTTTTTCACCTATAAAAACAGCTCAACAACACATTTTTTCCTCTCCCCCACCATTTCAATGCCCTTTTTCATCAATAAAATAACCCAAGTATATTTTCCAGACTTCTTTTCCTCATCGTGCTGTCTGCAGATAAAGGCTGTGATCCACCCATCCAACATGGTGATGATTTCTAAAATGATGACGCACTTCACGTTTTCAAACATCCAATCAGCATGCATCTCTCGGTAAAGTTTGGTGACCATTCGTTGACTGACACCAAAGTTATAAGCTGCCCAAAAAGTATTCTTATTATTACCATTCATTATATAAACATTTCTCATAAGCGAATATCACCGGTTCCCATTTTGACAGAAATGGCAAACACACTTGAGTGGCTAGAAGAATACTTTCCCAAAGAAGAAATGAGTAAAGATGAAATCTCTAATGGTAAACAACACATCTTTCAATATAAACAAACATTATCATTTATGGAGAGCTCATTGAAATAATAATTTCTTCTTTTCTTATAGTACATAGTTTACATGAAGAAACTACACCACAGATTAATAATGCAGAATCACAAAAATCAAAAATCCAAGTCCAAACCCCCAGGGGGTGCTGTTGCTCCAGCGGCAAGCCTGGATCCGGAATGCAGAACTCGCTGAAAAATTACACAGAAAAAAGTATGAAGATACTGGCAAGGCGCACACCAAAAATCGTGAGGATTGATTGAGCGGTCCCGGAGATACATTGAGTTGTTTGCACAGCCCGTGCAGCCTTCATGAAGAGGACCTGACTCTCTCACAAGCCCCGCCTCTCGGGACACTCTGCGAGCACCCGGAAAGAACTCAATCAGCCGGATCTGATAATCGGCCCAGCATCAGATAACTCACAGCCTGCCATGGAAGGTGCCACCTTGTTCCCAACAAAATGACTGGAGGAAGGCAGATAATGTCTTGGCTATGGAGCTACGAGAACGGCAGCTGTGCACAGGAGAGGCGCGGGACACAGAGGCACCCACATCTGCGACGAATGGAACCAACAAAGGTTATCTTATCGGGCCTCAGCACATCGAACCCGCTGGGCGGGCTGGCCAGAACGGGGCGCCTCACGTATCTGACCGATATCGGCAGTGCAGTGTGACGGGGACTTAGAACAGCAAAGGACATTGGTACGCTGGGCTGTGGGGAAGATTAAAGTAGACACACATGTACTGAAGCAGGCAAGCTACGTCTGTGACACTCCCCGGGCAAAAGCCAGTCACTCCCTGCTGCCCCCATAGTGTGGACCATACGACCTATTACCACGAGGGAAGGGTGCGGGCATCAGAAAAAAGTTAACAAAAACTTGCTAACACGAGTCCTGGGAAGCGCATCAGATGGGGCAAGCCTAAAGAACGCCAGCCGGGTAAATGCATAGTTCTATACCGAGGTATAGCACACACAGACATGGAGGAAGGTGCAGCCTTGTACCACTTGATCACGGCAGGGGACCACCTTAGGGACCAGGCACTGCAGCGAATGCCCGTGATTGAGCCGAAGTCACACAGGGAGGGACGGGCTACCCAAAGCGCTGGGTAGCCGATTATGTTCTCTAGTGCACAGGCATATGGGGCACAGATCGTTACAAGGCCCCTCTTTCCTGTAGCGTGCATAGCCATGCTTTAACCACGATATGTGCCCAACCTGCAAAAAGCACCTCACAGGTACGCAGGGGCACGAGAAGCATCCTCAGCGTTTGTACCTCTGGCCCAAACTGGGGTAATAGCGAACTCCCCAATACAGGGAGACGTTGTGCAGATCAGCGGGGACATCACCTGGAGCGACACATTGCATAGAGATACAGTGAGAAGGGGTTCCATAGCCCAACATGACTCCTGCACTCACCGAAGCCCGTTAGTTACATCTTGAAGGTTAGACACTAGATCCACAACTGATAGAACAGCCTACCATATAAAGGCAAACTGATTGAGCAAAGAACCAAAGGACACAAATTGGCTGCGCTCCTCATAAGTAGAACAAGGGTGACGAAGAGACAACCTAGCCCACAGCGCGCAGGTTTGACTGAGCCATGCACACTACAGCTGCATAAGTCTCCTGCTGGTTAGTCCCCCTCTAACTAAAGTAACCCACGAGAATACAGTGGCGCATCTAAACAGCGCCTGAAAAGAGGGAATGGGCACGAGACCGGGTACAATGCCCAAAGGGGCTACTGCCAAGAAGCGTGGAACCATAGATAGGTTCACAAAACCTACCACTACAGAGAGCACTACAAATAACAGCGGCCCAGGCCTCACCAACCCATCCCAGTTTCCGACAATGTCACCTCCCATGGGTCCACAAGGGGTCTACACTTCTATGCAACAACGCTTTGCAGCATACAATGACAAGCTTGACGGTATCACCACTAATGTTACGTTAATCCGAAATCAGCTGGAAAAGGCCACCAGCATAGTTGAAGACACACTTGAAGCACTACAAAATACAATAATCAACATGGCAAAAGACTTGGGCACAGTCAAGATGAAGTGCGAGGACCTAGAGGCGAGGTCACGACGCAACAACATACGCATAGTAGGAGTCCCGGAGGAACTGGCTGTCAAAGAACTGCTAAAGGAACTGCTGGGTGACCCGGGATGGCTGGGGATGTTTGTTTTTGAACGCACACACAGATCACTTGCTGCGCGTCCGAAACCTGGCGCCTACCCAAGACCGATAATAGCCAAACTAATTAACTACAAGGACAGAGATCTGGTGCTTTGGATCGCTAGAGACAAACAGGAACTGAAAATGGGATTCAGCATGATCCGTATATTCCCGAATTACACCCTGGCTGTTCAACAAGAAAGACGGACCTTCACAGGAGTAAAGAAGGTGCTACGAGATCCTAAGATACCATATGCCATGTTGTATCCGGCCAGACTGTGCCTGCAATACAAGAATAAGACCTAATTTTTTACATTTCAGGATGAAGCAGTCACCTTCATGGAAACTAACATCCCCATGCCGAATAAGAAATCACCCAGCAACAATGACTGAAATGAAGGGTCCACCCCAACAAATGAACTGAACAAGCGCCAACACCTGAACTGCTGTCATGATTTAACCTGCGATCATTAGGTGTACATCAGTCAATGCAGTTGAGAATATACACCGAGGCGACGATTTGAGAACACCCTTCTGGTCGTAGTATTCATTACGTGAACTGGTCATATAATTGATCAGGAACCGTGGTAAAATAAGATGTGTGCATTAGCGCTGGACCTTGGCAGCCCCTGAAGCGGTTCCCCACATGCGAGTGCATGAGTTTGTAGATTGGGGGAGGTCGGTGAAGGGGGAGCAGTGGGGATTACATAGTTGAAGTTTGGGGAACTCTGAGGGCGGGGGAGGAGGGGAAGAGGGGAAGTTGGGGGATTTAATGTTAAAAAAATGCACAGACAACTAGCAATAGGTTACCATAATGGAAGCATTAGGCATTGGAGCATGGATGCATGGAGAATAAGGAAGAGATTGCATGGCTGACAAGAACCCAGCAGAGATAAAACTATTGATCTGGAATGTCAGGGCTCTAGGAACACCGGTAAAAGCGCGAAAGGTGATATATATCAATAGATTAGGAGCTCCGATAGTATACCTTCAAAAAACACATTTACTGGGGCACCAGGCAAGTAAATTTGCACCAGGGTGGGGGAACCACTGATTTTACACGTCTTATTCAACAAAAGCCCAGGGAGTCATGATACTGATACACAGGACACTGCCATTTATTCACCTTGCAATGGAAATTGACCCGAATGGTAGATATGTAGTGGTGCACAGTAAATTAGACACTGCCGAAGTCCTACTGATTAATGTATATGGCCCCAACATAGATGACCAAGAGTATTTTGCTGAGATCTTTCAGAAGTGCGTTAAATACCCAACTGCTCAGGTCATCTGTGGTGGATACTTCAACACCATATTAGACCCAGACCAAGATCGGACAGCAAGAACCCCTAGATCCCTGACTGGAGCAGCTTGCGTGATACACACACGTATTGTCGATCTGGAATTGAAAGACGCCTGGTGATGTTTACAGGGACAGCAGAGGGCATTCACATTTTACTCATCGGTCCATGATATGCACTCTAGGATACATTTGTGGCTGGTATCACAGAGGGTTTTAGGCTGGTCAACTGAGGCTAGGATACTTCCTAGGACTCTATCCGACCACTCACCGGTGCTGCTGGTGATAGTTATCCCAGAGACCACACCACAAGGATCGCTATGGCTCTTCAAGGTGGCCACATTGGCCGACCCAGTATACAAGACCAGTCTAGAACAGCATGATGTTGAATTTTTGGAGAACAATGGATCGGTTGCCAGACAGGCAATTTTGTGGCAAGCCTTTAAGGTCTATATTAGGCCCACCGTTATGTCCACAGAGCTAGGAGTACTCAAGGACATACGCAGGGAACTAGGGAGAGAGGAAGAAGCAATAGCCAAGCTTCAAGAGCAATATGCGACTACATGAGGGCTGCAGACGGCAATAGATACCAAGGCACAGTTAGATGAATACTGTGCAGCAGCAGTCCGTGAACTACGCTACTTCGACAGGCCAGCGGCCGCATAGAGATATGGTGAGCAGGAGAGGCCGGGTAAACTGCTGTCTCAGATGGTGCGAGGGACAAGGGGACACAGGAATATCACATGTATTACAAGAAAGGACGGTGCAGTGGTCACAAGTCAGGAAGGGATCAGCGATGTCTTCTATGATTTCTATGCCAAATTGTATTCCCCCCAAAGCACGGCAACTGAAAATGAGATCGACAGCTACCTAGCCAAGATCCCCACCACACTGGTATGCAGTGAAGCCAGAGATGCCCTAGACACCCCCATGACATTAAACAAGATAAAAGAGGCCATAAAGGCACTACCGGGCAGGAAAGTGCCTGGTTCCGACGGGCTTGGTGCAGAATTTTACAAAGAGTTTGTAGATATATTGGCTCCCCGGCTCCACGCAGTATGGACTGAAGCGCTGGGCACAGGTTTACTGCTGGACACAACACACGAGGTGGTTATAACCCTGCTACTTAAGTCAGGGAAAACCGCCAGAGGACTGTGGCTCTTATCGTCCACTGTCCCTTATAAATACAGATGCAAAGGTGTTTGCGAAAATACTAGCCACCCGCCTGAATCCCCTAATGACACACATGGTCCACGAAAACCAAGCAGGATTCATGCAGGGCAGATCCACAGCGTCTAATATTTGCTGGTGTTATTATATACTGGCAAATATCCCTCGAGACAGCCAAGGGATCACATTGGCTTTAGATATGCTAAATGACTTCGACACCATATATTGGCCCTTCTTGTTTAGAGTCCTACATAATTATGGGTTTGGCTCGAACTTTATAAAATGGGCCTGCATACTCTACACACAACCCTATGCAAGGGTGGGTGTAAATGGCATGCTATCATCAATATTGCAATTAGCAGGGTGCATAGGGCAAGGTTGCCCGCTATCCCCTCTACTGTTTGCCTTGGTTATTGAACCTCTGGCAGATTTACTGAGGGCAAGATACAGTACAGCAGGAATTCAACTGGTCGGCAGAGTGGAACTTATAACTCTGTACGCGGATGATATAATGTTATATGTAAGGAACCCCGAATGACATCTGTTAAAGGTGCTGAAAGCTGTACAACAATTTGGTGAATACTCTGAGTTAAGGTTAAATTCGACCAAGTCAGAAATATTTCCCCTAACAGACGTGTCCAAACAACCTGATGAATTACACAGCCTCAAATGGGCTCCCCAAAATATCTGCGAGTTCACATAGCATGCACTACACAACTTGCACGCACCCTCAACTATGGTGAACTAGTAGACATACTCTGTGCTGAACTCACCCGCTGGAAACACCTTCCGATCTCGCTGATGGACCGTCTAGCACTAATCAAAATGATCATTCACCCCAAGTTATTATACCTATTCAGCATGGTCCAAGTATGGCCAGGATGATCTTTCTTCACTAATATCCATATATCAACGTTTATATGGAAAGGTCAGGCAAGGGTGAGCTGGAAGCGGCTCACCAGACCATTTGAACAAGAGGGGCTAGCAGCCCCCGACTTTGAGCTGTATTTCCACTCAGCGCAGGCCTATTATGCACTATACTGGATGGAGGGAGGGCCCAGCACATCACATACGACACTTGAAACCCAACAAGGCTACTACACGAACTGGCTATAGGGGGACCAAGAAATGACAATCACATAAATCCAACACTGGTCACATGTCGAGCATGGACAAGGCTAACATGCAAACCCAGAAACACTGTGTTATATAACCCTGCCATGCCCAGATGGAACGCACCGTACCTTCCCCCATCACAAGATATGAAGCTGGCCGCACACTGGGGAGACAAAGGCATACATCACTTCGGGGATCTATATGTTGACAGGAAATTCAGTAGCTGGGATTTTATTAAACTCATCATAGACAATACCCTGATGCAGAAGTTGCAATATCTCAGGCTGCGCTTAGCAGTAGCTTACACATGGGTAGGTTTTCCTCAGGAGCCCCCAATGCAGCCAAGCTTCGGTTATGTGTTCTCCCCTAATGCTGCAAAGGAATCAGCCTCTACACTTTACAAAATTGCATTTTCCACAAGGGATGTACAAACCCCAGATGTAAAAGACGAGTGGGAACGAGATCTAGGTATCACCTTTACAGATGTACACTGGTCACAAATATGTGGGTTGACAAAAAGTATATCCTGTAATTCTAGGCACTGCTTGATACATTTTTAGATATTGAATAGGACCCATCTCACTCTGGCCAAACTCAAAAGCATGTATCCCACGGCACCCAGGAAATGCCCAAGGTGCAGGAGTGATGAAGCAGGTATACTGCATGTGTCGTGGTCCTGTAGAAGGCTGGCTGAATATTGGGCTGACGTGTGTGGAGCACTCAATGAAATGTCTGGCCTGCCTGTAAACTGGGACCCGGGATCATGTGTGTTGGGCATTGTATGCAAAATGAATCCAGTTTGGCGCAAACTGTTGAACTTTGGCATATTGTTAGCAAAATGTGTAATAAAAATAATGTGTTGGAAAAGCAGGGAACCTCCGGTGGTGGGTGAATGGGTGAAAGATATGACCTGGGCGAATGATAACGAGGAAGTATATTCGAGCTTACTACCAATGACATGCCGCCCGAAAGACATCTGTAGCCGGTTCAGGCAATACTCAGCTGACACATGTATAAGATAAGACAACCAGGAAGATATGTGAAATGTGACCATGTATTAGTTCAATTCTGTACGCAATTGAATCATTGTGACGTTAAGTAATGCAATGCAAACAATGTAATGCGGTAAACTGTGCAAGTTAAATAAAGGTTTGAAACAAAAAAAGACAATTGCAAACCCTAACTGTACAGAATGAAATAATGATCTTGTCTTCAAAATTAGATGAACTTAGCAATTACTTTAAAGAACTTCTAAATTATGTCAAAAATAATGTCCAGTCTCGCATGACGCATTTTAAATTAGTCCGTGGATGCAATTAAAGCTTTTAAACTATCCTGCTTAACAAATGATAATGTTTTTGTTTCATAGAAAAAGAGCCTGAGATTCCAGATTTATTACCGTTTGCAACTAAGTAACCATCTTCATAAAGAAACAAATACATATTTCATAAGCAATATCCTGAAGTGTACTCCAATCATAAATACCATATTCACATAAATGATATAATTCCACCATATTACAAATACTGTATACTCCCCTACAGTACCTATAATTACTATACAGATATTATCTACAGCCATGCCCCAAAGAATCTGGCCAATACAATACACCTTCAAATAACAAGACCCACCCAGGACCCCCTGCAATCCAAATGATGTCCTTGAACTTCAAAATTGACCCTGGACTCAGCGGCATCTGCACACCCATTTTCACCTATAAAAACACCTATAAAAACAGCTCCACTACAACTTTATTGCACCACTAACCCCATCCTTTCCAGGCTCTTTTTCAGGCACTAAATAACCCCAAAATAACCCCAAATATGTTTTCCAGACTTTCTCTCACAGCGCTGTCTGCCGCCAGCAGTGATATCTGCGGACTCAGTGGCACCTGCAAACCCATTTTTCACCCTAAAAACAGCTCCATATCAACTTTATTCCAATCCCCCTTCCTTTCCAGGCCCTCTTTTGGCCACCAAATAACTCCAAATGTGTTTTCCAGACTTTTTGCTCACCACAGTGTCCGCGATCAGTAGTGGCTGTACACGGATCCAACAGTGCGACACGTTTTTCACCATCCAATCAGCATGCATTTTTGGTGATTATGGACATCGAGCCACTCCCTGTTTGTTCCTGGGGTGTTCGCAGACCCTGAATCAGGAAATGGGACAGCGGACCGGACCCAGATATCATGAATTGCTTTACCTACTTTTTGGGCATTCTTTTAAAAACTACAGGACAGATTCACAAAAAAATGACAAATGCACACTTTAAGGACCAAGCCACTGCTCCTGGTACAAGTTTGGTGAAAATCCATTCAGCAGTCTGGGCTGTAGGCGCGAATAACATTTGTTCTCCATTGTGTCTATGAGGATTTTTAAAATTCTGGGACCACATCTATAACTTTGCACCCCCCCTGGACAAAACTACACCAGACTTTGCAGAATCATTCTGAGGGGGGCATATAGTGTTTTTGTAAAGTTTGGTGAGGGTTCGTCCGGGGGGTTTGGGGGGAGTTATAAGCAATCAAAAAAGTGCTTCTATGAGTTGAGCAACTTAACCATAATAACAGGGCTGCTACCGCATGCTCTGTAACGTGTACAGCTACAACAATGAATTACATTGCTTTGATTTGATATGATATGATGAGTCAACAAGGTTTTTCTAGGCCTGACAAAACAAGGTAGTGAGTCATATGGAGTATGAAACAAACAATCTTACTAGGCCTTGTGCCATTCAGATCATGCAAGTGCAGGGGGAGAGTTAGAGGAGAAGTGCCAGGTGGAGGGCAAGTGCGATCAGGTCAGCATTGCTCTGAGTAGTGCAGCTGGGGGAGCCAGGTCTGGGTAGTGCAAGGAGGCAGGATACTGTAGGGTTACAGATATAACCCCTAAGTGCGCAGAGACCTGGAGGCAGTTCTGATGGTAGCCAAGTGATCAGTCAGCAAAGCAGACAGGTGGGTCAGCAAGGGAGAGAAAGGGAGAAATAGAAGCGAAAATGAAGTACTTGAGCTGCTTCCGAAGCTGAGGTGGTCCTGCTCGAGTTTGAGAGGGGCAGGGAGGCCGTTCCAGAGGGAGGCCGCTGCAGAGAAGAGAGATCTACCTCCCACATTCTGCCTGGAGAAGCATCTGACCATCAGAGAGTTGGAGGTAGCTGTGTGAAGGACTCGATAAAGAAGATGTTTAGGAAGAGAGAGTTGGATGAAGTGCGTGCCCCAACCCCAGAAAGCCTTGTGGGCAATGCAGAGGGTCTTGAACTTGATCCTTGCTGTCACCGGGAGCCAGTGGAGAGATTTCAGGAATGGAAAGAAACGATCCCTGGGCTTGAGGCCAAGGACAAGTCTCACAGTCCTGTTCTGGATTTGTTTCAGAGGGCAGAGAGTAGAGGAAGGTAGGTTGGGATAGAGGCTGTTGCAGTAGCCCCGTCTAGAGAGAACCTGGACTCTGGAGATAGTGAGCTTCTGAGGCAAAGTGAAAAAAGGGAAAAATACCTCAGAGGAGGTGCATCTGGTAGTGGGACTTCTTCGAGAGGACTGTGATGTGATGTCAGGATTCGCCCGTGGAGTTTGTGGAAGACATGGCGTTTTTAGACTCTTAGGAGCGATTTGCACGGTCTAGTCATCTCCCAAGATTCACACAGTCTAGTGATCTCCCAAGATGGCGGACTAACCTATAAATCATAGCCACGTCCCTCTATCGGCGCGATGTATCTGTTCTCGCCAGGACACTCTCACCGCTGGTTTACTGCCAAAGTGTTTTTCCCTGCTCTGGATTTCGTTCCATTTCCTTCCTTCCCAGTCAATTTTGCCTGGGATTATCTTCTGCTACTCTTTCTCTCCACTCTTCTTTGTTTCCTTTGCTCTGCTTGATTACCGTCAGGCTCCTTGCCGGCGTTCTATACTCCTTTTCGCTCTGTTCCTTTCGCGGTGCCGGTCAGATTTCTGACATTCTACTTTCCTCCTATATTTGTGTCTTACCTTCTGTGTTATTTAACCCTTTATGAATTGGGTACCGGTCGCATTCCAGCGGCTGGCTTCTGTGACCCGCTTCTGCTTCTATACTCTATACTTACTTGATCGCACGTTAGGTTGCTTCCTTTTTCTCTCTGGTTCATGGGGGTATCTTCCTTTCAACATTTTACCGCAGACTCCCATTCACTCCATCTGGTCCACGTCTTCCCAAACTACTTACTTCTTCTATGTTTCTTCCACCCGGAATTCTACTCGTCTTCCTTTCTCTACTGGTTCCATTCCCCTATCCACGAAGGCACCCATCTCTACAGTGCTAGTGATTGCTGTAGTTTTTTAATCAGATTCTCCTCCTTCTTGTCTCCGGAACCTTTCTACCTGCCTGCATTCTACTCAGCCTTCTTGGATTGTTTTCACTTCATCTTGTGGCTTGGACTGTGTGAATACCCCAAGCACTCGTACTTGCCTACAGACTATACAGGGTTTTTTATCACCCACAGGCTTTTTCCCTGTAACTTTTGGGGGCTTAGCTCCTTGGAGTTCACCTTGTGTAGGTTTCACTTCCTATCAAGGTGGCCTCTGGGACAGCTAGACCCTACCTACACGACAAGAAGAAGAAGGCAAAGAAAAGACAGTCGTCTAATCACAGGAAGACGTGCTGGAAAACTCCAACCAGTTCCAAGGACAGTTCGTCAGAAAGTCCAGGTGAGGAGGAGGTAGGGGAGGAAAGACCATCATCTGACATGTGAGCAGAGAAGGAGAGATGAGTCGAAGATAACCCCAAGGTTTTTTGCCTCATAGCAAGATGCAGTGAGGAGGGCAGCCAGAGTCAAAGAGGGAAAGCGGGAGCAGGAGTCCCAGTGAGGAGGATCTCGGTCTTGCTGCCACTGAGGCAGAGATGGTTGGACGTGCACCATCCCTGAATCGTGCATAGACAGTCAGGAATGAGCGAGAGGGCAGAAGAGGCAGAGGGAGAAGAGGCAGAGGGGAGCTGAAGGAGAGCTGAGTGTCATCCAAATAACACTGAAAGTTAGAGGAGAAAGCAGAGATAAGGTGGGACAAAGATTCTGATAAGGTGCATAGGTGCAGCATAATTATTAGTACCTGGCGAGGGTCAATGAGCTTGTTACAAGAAAGCTCATTGTCCTTGCCGGGGCATTACCGGAACGGGAAATACCTCACCCCCACAACGTTAATTCCCTTCCAGTCCTGACAGCGGGGTGTGAGCCACTGAGCCAGTGAGGAGGTTTGGAACAGGGTAATCCCTGCTCCAAGCCACCACACGGCTGGAGGCTGCCATCTTCCACCACTGTGGGATTGAGGTAAGTGTTGGCACCCCACAACTCTCCCAATCCAAAGGATTCCCTCCCCACAATCCTGACCCCACTTACCTTCATTTCAGGAGCGGACATGCTGGGAACACTTCTGTCCCGAGGACGTCCGCTCCCGATCTGCGACAGGCCGTCATGGAAAGGAAGAAGGGACTACACATTGGGCCTCATTACGACCCAGGCGTTAAGGGTTAACGCCGTCGTTAACCCTTAACGCCTATTCTGATTTCAACGGCTGCTTTTAGCAGCCGTTAAAATCCATGGCGCTAACCTGCCATGATGCTAATTACGCCACCGTAATTTACGGTGGCGTAATTAGCGCCTTCCCCACTCCCATTATGCCCTATGGGGCAAAAATGGGAATGGGGAAGGGAAAATGGGAAATGGGGATTTACCGCCCCACTCACCTTGGAATGGGGCGGTAAATCCGCCATCCACCATGGTGTAAACATAGTTTACACCATGGTGGTAAAGTTCGCGCAATTAGCGCCTGGGTCGTAATGACCCCCATAGTCCCTTATCTCTTTTCCATGGTGGCCATTTTATTTTTTTACATTTTTTCCCAATGTTTTGAATGGCCGCCAAGGAAAGAGAAAACCGACTTTGTTTTCTCTTCCCCAGCAGTCACTTTTTTTACATTTCTTTTTCCTGTTCTGTAATGCCGCAGCATTTCAGAACAGTAAAACCGGAAAACCCCTGAAATTCGCCAGTTATGGTAAGCTAAGCAACCATAACTCGCGCCACCACCATGCATTGCTAATACTAACATCCAGGACATCAAAGAAGACATCACAAATGTCATTGATGACATCACTGATGACATCACATGTGCATTTACTTTTCATGAAAAGTCTGTACAAGGGATTCTTATTATAATGTTGACAAAAAAGTGTCAAGGATCATTGCAATAGATGTCATGAGCTATGAAGTGCATTAAGCAATGCATTGATATAAATAGCATTCTATTATGAACTTCTTTATAGTATAATAAGCTACTTGTGTATAAACATAGGCATTGTGTGCAGCATACATGATGTAAGTGCAATATTCATAATCTTCCCATGTTGAATAGTGAAATAATAAATGCTTTCTTATTAGAAGTTTGTGTACTGTGCAACATGTAATAAGTAGCCAATGAAACCCACTTACTATATAATTTTATTATTACATACAAAACACAAACACACAACAACACATACAAATATGAGTATATACAGGGAAAGTGAAGTATGCAAAAAAGCAGCAGTAGAACCAGAAAGTGTTCATAAACTAACTGATTATCTTTATGCACAGAAATGATTGCTCTGTTTCAAACCTACTACTTCTCTATGTATAACTATCACATGATGTGACTGCACCCTAAAGAAAGTAATTCAAATACAAATATGAGCATATCCAGAGAAAGTACAGTAATAACAAAAACAGCAGAACAATAAGAAAGTGTTGATAACCTTACTTATTGTCTTCATACACAGAAAGCATTGGTATATTTCAAGTGTCTATTCTCCCTAGGTATATCTTTCATATGCTGTGAGTGAACCCCAAATGAATTACTGTATGAATATATTTGAAGTATAAATCTACAAATATAGTACTTTTTGATTTTGTTGTTCCTACGTATTACTGGCAAAGACATATCACAAAAGGAAAAAAGAGGGAGCCATACATGTGATGTCATCAGTGATGTCATCAATGACATTTGTGACATCATCTTTGATGTTCTGGGTGTTAGTCTTAGCAATGCACGGTGGTGGCGCGAGTTATGGTTGCTTAGCTTACCATAACTGGCGAATTTCAGGGGTTTTTCGCTTTTACTTCGAACCATAACGTCCCTTTAACACATTCTTTTTTCTTCTGAATTTCATAGGGTTTTAGTAACGCAAGTTAACCATAACGTCCCTTTAACAAAGTTTGTTTTATTGAATTTCATAGGTTTTTATTAGTGCAATTTAACCATAAAGTCTACGAACATCTGACTTCATTGCAGTCCTTCCGGACAGTGCCGCATGACCATATGCTGGCGCGCGGCATAATGACATGTCCGAGAGCCCATACCCATTTCACAATAAGATCTGTGCTTTCAACTTCAAGATTTCCCTTGCATAGCTCCAACACCTATTCCTGCTCATCCATTAACAATCTAGTACACAGTACACACTTTTAGCAAAACTGCTATTTATCTGAGACACCACCACTGCTGTAATCAAGGAGCATGAGAAACACTGCCGCCTACCTTAGAAATAACACACGCTCAACATTTTCCCCTGCCCACCTGCCCCTCCATATTAGTGTTTGGTGCCTCTTCCCTCATTTCCCTCCCCACCTTTCGTTCTTAGCTCTCCTACCAAAAACAAAAAATACATCCAAAAACAACAAAAGAAATGTTCCTTTACGAACCACCTTTCACAGTAAAAAAATAGAACTAAAAAAAAACGTATAGACTCCATCTACTTTATATTTCTCAGTAAAGTACATAAACTCAATAAGATTTTCCAACATTTCCATTTGCATTTTGTATTATACTAATGGCAATATTGGGCCGTTCATTCTCCGTTCCATGGACTGTAATGGTGGATACTGGCCCAGCAGCCCAAGTTATCAGCCCAAGCGAAGCAAGGGTGGATAACGAGGTCTCTGGACCATTATCCCCCCATTCCAGCCGCTGAAATGGGGGATGAAGGCCATTAGCAGCCTAGGTTCCCAAAGCGGGAACCTGTGGTACTAAAAAAGAGGATTTTTTGTCCTACACCGGGATGCCTGTGGCTTCCCAGTTTAGGAAGGAAAATCCTTTTCCAAGATGGCCACGATGGAAAGGGAAGGCGGGGGTTCCATACAGGACCCCTCTTTGCTTTCCTTGGCAGCCTACAGAAGGCAAAAAGAACACCCTATAACCATATTACCACAAGCACATTTTTCTTCCTTTCAAATCTATCCTAATTTCGAATAACTTTACCACAAAGCCAGTCCCAGATAGAACTGGCCACTTTAATCCCAGATTGTCTGGATCATGACCTTATTCCATGACCCGGACATTCTGGCCACTGTCCATGGCCACAGGCTATACTTATCAAATAAGAAAACACTGCCACATTTGCAAGACCATGCTTGTAGATCCTTGCCAATGTGCCTTACGCAAGTTTGCTGGAAATCCACCCACGTTTTATTTTTTCAAAACTGTCAAAAGAAAGCACATACAGTCGTCATATAAGCTCTGCACAAAATCCCACCAAACTTTGTAAACTCATTCGAAATCAGGTCAGAAATATCCCATCCCATCCTCATCAGCCCTCACCTGCCCAGAGATTATTTCATAAGTTTGACCAGTGCAATGCTCAGAAAATATTATCACCCCAAAGGTTCGGCCATGTATTTTTATACATATGTTGATCTATCGCAAACATTTCCAATGCACCTTACCTCACTTTTCCTCTTTTATTACCATGCAAAATCTGGCAGCAGGGCACGCCCATCTTGTGCTATTCTTTTCCATTGCTGCATCGGCCTAAGGTGAACTGCTTGACGTCAATAAATCATATGCCCTGCCCCTGAGCCTCACATCACCAAACCTAGTGATATTCTCCACCTTTCTCGGGGACGTTCCTCGTCAGCTTAGCCAAACGCGCCCATAATCACCTACGTGACGTGATGCAGAACCCGAAAATCAACACATATGGACTCACAACAGGGCACATAACAATTCGGAATATTAAACCGTACTTTAAAAGAAAACAACAACACTGTACAATTTGTAAAGTACTTTTATTTCACAATTAAACGCTCCGAGAACATCCGACTATTGCCATATTCAAACAAATTGCAAATTAGTTTCTTCGATCACGATCCAAAATGTTTATCGTGAGGCAGGCGTTGTTCTTTTTGCATTCGTTTTCGGTAAAAGAAGCGCTTGGGTCGCACAGTGAATTCCAGCTTTCTGCATCAACTTTGGCCTAGACCACCATAAAGGATGTTATGTTGCTCCTAATCACTAGTACAGCGTAAGGACATATGGGTCCATGGCGATCGTCTCAAAATATAGTCACTGTGATCCAGTTATTTACAACGATCTGCAGCTGCCGATTAAAAAAGCCATCAGTTGGCATCTGGAATCGATGACAATCGCAGAATGGCAGAATGTATCTGTTTCGAAAACATAACAGAAAATGTGTCTCACTACCCGAACTTGATTACAATTTATCTATTGACTTATTAATTCGTCATAGAGTTTAAACTAACGATTAGCACAGACATCAAACAATCTCAACAGAAAGAAAACAACGTGGAAAGTGAGACACAATTCGACATGGTCATACATGACATTTTAATTAAATATCAGCGCTGAACCTGGGGGAACCGAGTGGTGGTCTACATGCATCTCGATGCTGAACTCCCCATAACCACGCTAAAAAGACAACTACACACAAAGATTCTACTTGCGTTTCATTGCATTAAGACACACATAACAGAACATTAGTCTTAGCAATGCACGGTGGTGGCGCGAGTTATGATTGCTTAGCTTACCATAACTGGCGAATTTCAGGGGTTTTTCGCTTTTACTTCGAACCATAACGTCCCTTTAACAAAGTTTTGTTTTACTGAATTTCATAGGGTTTTAGAAACACAAGTTAACCATAATGTCCCTTTAACAAAGTTTGTTTTACTGAATTTCATAGGTTTTTATTAGTGCAACTTAACCATAAAATCTACGTACATCTGACTACATTGCAGTCCTTCTGGACAGTGCCACATGACCATATGCTGGCGCGCTGCAAGATGACCTTTCCGATACCCATACCCATTTCACAATAAGATCTGTGCTTTCAACTTCAACATTTCCCTTGCACAGCTCCAACACCTATTCCTACTCATCCATTAACAATCTAGTACACAGTACATACCTTTAACAAAAATGCTATTTATCTGAAAATGGCATCAGCTAAAGCCATCCCTCCTTCCCAAGAGACACCACCACTGCTGTAATCAAGGAGCATGAGAAACACTGCCCCCTACCTTAGAAAAAACACACGCACAACATGTTCCCCTGCCCATCTGCCCCTCCATATTAGTGTTTGGTGCCTCTTCCCTCATTTCCCTCCCCACCTTTCGTTCTTAGCTCTCCTACCAAAAACAAAAAATACACCCAAAAACAACAAAAGAAATGTTCCTTTAGGAACCACCTTTCACAGTAAAAAAATAGAACTAAAAAAAAACGCATAGACTCCATCTACTTTATATTTCTCAGTAAAGTACATAAACTCAATAAGATTTTCCAACATTTCTATTTGCATTTTGTGTTATACTAATGGCAATATTGGGGCATTCATCCTCCGTTCCAGGGACTGGAATGGTGAATACTGGCCCAGCAGCCCAAGTTATCAGCCCAAGCGAAGCAAGGGTGGATAACGAGGTCCCTGGACCGTTATCCTGCCATTCCAGCCCCTGAAATGGGATGAAGGCCATTAGCAGCCTAGGTTCCCAAAGCGGGAACCCGTGGTACTAAAAAAGAGGATTTTTTGTCCTACACCGGGATGCCTGTGGCGTCCCAGTTTAGGAAGGAAAATCCTTTTTCAAGATGGCCACCATGGAAAGGGAAGGTGGGGGTTCCATACAGGACCCCTCTTTGCTTTCCATGGCAGCCTACAGTAGTCAAAAAGAACACCCTATGACCATATTACCACAAGCACATTTTTCTTCCTTTCAAATCTATCCTAATTTCGAATAACTTTACCACAAAGCCAGTCCCAGATGGAACTGGCCACTTTAATCCCAGATTGTCCGGATCATGACCTTATTCCATTACCCGGACATTCTGGCCACTGTCCATGGCCACATGCTATACTTATCAAATAAGAAAACACTGCCACATTTGCAAAACCATGCTTGTAGATCCTTGCCAATGTGCCTTACGCAAGTTTGCTGGAAATCCACCCACGTTTTATTTTTTCAAAACTGTCAAAAGAAAGCACATACAATCGTCATATAAGCTCTGAACAAAATCCCACCAAACTTTGTAAACTCATTCGAAATCAGGTCAGAAATATCCCATCCCATCCTCATCACCCCTCACCTGCCCAGAGATTATTTCATAAGTTTTACCAGTGCAATGCTCAGAAAATATTATAGCCCCAAAGGTTCGGCCATGTATTTTTATACCTATGTTGATCTATCGCAAACATTTCCAATGCACCTTACCTCACTTTTCCTCTTTTATTACCATGCAAAATCTGGCAGCAGGGCACGCCCATCTTGTGCTATTCTTTTCCATTGCTGCATCGGCCTAAGGTAAACTGCTTGACGTCACTAAATCATATGCCCCGCCCCTGAGCCTCACATCACCAAACCTAGTGATATTCTCCACCTTTCTCGGGGACGTTCCTCGTCAGCTTAGCCAAACGTGCCCATAATCACCTACGTGATGTGACGCAGAACCCGAAAATCAACACACATGGACTCACAACAGGGCACGCCACAATTCGGAATATTAAACCGTACTTTAAAAGAAAACAACAACACTGTACAATTTGTAAAGTACTTTTATTTCACATTAGTAACCCGGCGAGAGACAATCAGAATGCAACAAGCATTCTGATTGGCTCTCGCCAGGTCCCTAACCGGCCGGGAATCCCTCCGTCAGGATTCCACCGCCTTTGTCCCCGGCGGGGGGTGTGGCAGCACCTCAGCCTATGAGGAGGCTCGAAGCAGGGCCATGCCCGCTCCGTGCCTCCCTGCGGCTGAGAGGCTGCCTTCGCCCCCGCCGGAGACTCGGGTAAGTCTTTTATTTATTTATTTATTTTCCCTTCTCTCCCTCCCCCCCAACTTACCTTCTTGATCCTGCATCCCCGGCGGGGGACGAGGGAAGCCTCCAGCCGTGTGGAGACTCGGAGCGGGGCCATCCCCGCTCTGCGCCTCCACACGGCTGGGGGCTTCCCTCGTCCCCCGGCCGGGACGCAGGTACTTTTTTTTTTCCTCCCCCGTCCCACTCCCGCCCTCCCAACTTACCTTTTTTTTATCCTTTTTTGGGAGCGGACGCGCTGGGAACACAAGTGTTCCCAGCGCGTCCGCTCCCGATGACTGCCATGGAAAGGGAAAACAGACTCCGTTTTCCCTTTCCATGGCGGCGCCCATTTTATTGGTTTTTTTTTTCTGTCCTAAAACGCTGCAGCGTTTTAATGCCGCAGGGTTTCGGGACAGAAAAAAATTACTTTTAGTACCCCGGTCACGTAAATTTTGTGGGCCGGGATACTAATAGCAATAAAACTCTCGCGGCGGGGCATTACCGACTTTGGTAATGCCCCGGGGCCTTTGGTAATGCCCCCGCCGCTCGGGTTCTATTTCTTAAATAAACTCTCCGAGAACATCCGACTATTGCCATATTCAAACAAATTGCAAATTAGTTTCTTCGATCACGATCCAAAATGTTTATCGTGAGGCAGGCGTTGTTCTTTTTGCATTCGTTTTCGGTAAAAGAAGCGCTTGGGTCGCACAGTGAATTCCAGTGCTTCTGCATCAACTTTGGCCTAGGCCACCATAAAGGATGTTATGTTGCTCCTAATCACTAGTACAGCGTAAGGACATATGGGCCCATGGCAATCGTCTCAAAATATAGTCACTGTGATCCAGTTATTTACAACGATCTGCAGCTGCCGATTAAAAAAGCCGTCAGTTGGCATCTGGAATCGATGACAATCGCAGAATGGCCACCATAAAGGATGTTATGTTGCTCCTAATCACTAGTACAGCGTAAGGACATATGGGCCCATGGCGATTGTCTCAAAATATAGTCACTGTGATCCAGTTATTATAAAATGTGTCTCACTACCCGAACTTGATTACAATTTATCTATTGACTTATTAATTCGGCATAGAGTTTAAACTAACAATTAGCACAGACATCAAACAATCTCAACAGAAAGAAAACAACGTGGAAAGTGAGACACAATTCGACATGGTCATACATGCATTTTAATTAAATATCAGCGCTGAACCTGGGGGAACCGAGTGGTGGTCTACATGCATCTCGATGGTGAACTCTGCATAACCACGCTAAAAAGACAACTACACACAAAGATTGTACTTGCGTTTCATTGCAATAAGACACACAGAATAGACGATTAGAATGTAACCCAAAAATAATCTTCAGATAATAATAAGTGAATGCTCGTTCTGGTATACAATCGTCGTAAATGAAACTTACACTATATTGACCATTTCCATTCTCTTGGCATAACTCAGACCGTAACGCTCACTGCGTTCGCACCAACGAATCTTCATAAATTGAATTTACATGTTCCTTACACACTTTTGGAATGCATAACCTTCTCATAACTTCATTATTACAAACCTCCTTTCATTGAATTCCTGTCGGAATGGTCCCTTTCTCTCAAGGTCAAAAAACAATTGAACCTTATACTGTGTGTCCGAAGCGTGGGCTTCCTTAGCTCGCAACCAAAAATTCAAAGCGTCTGACCTTCACTCAGAATGAGAATACATTCCTACTTCCCAACAACTTGCCTCACCGCATCCATGAGAAGCGTTATTCTCATCCGCGTCCATCAGGCACTGCAGTTGGCTGCCTGATGTACCAGGCTCTAGGGGGCACCAGTCTGACTTGTAAGGATATTTGGCATGTTACAGCACAGAGTACAGCCCTACTGCACAGGTAGCAAACAGCACAGAGTACAGCACTACTGCACAAGTAGCACATTTTTTTTGCAGCACCACCACAAGGGTGCGGTGCATTGCTATATGGGTTACCAGATTAACAAGGAAAGACAGACTATTCAGTCAAAAACGATTTTAACATATAAGATGCAAATCTATTTTTACAGTTAAAAGCACACGTGCTCATTTAAAAATGCACACTATTTTCACCTGAAATGCCTATGGTGCGAGAGACACATTTGAAAATTAACAGCTAACCTATTAACCATTAACCTGACTAATAAAACCTTATTTAACATAACCCACTAATAAAATGTGTTCTCCACTGCAGAATTAGGCATACTCTGAAAGCCATTTAAATGTGTGTGCAGATTTTTTTTTCTTCTCTTCTCTGCCTGCTTATCCGTGTTTTTGTGCACAGTAACTGCAGGAAGAAGGAAGTCAGATGTGCAACAATTGCAAATGTATAAGCGAAGCTATTGTTGAGAGTAGGAGGATGAGAGATGATGGATTTCATTGGGACACGTCATACAGAGGGCTGGGATGAAAGTTTTAGTGGGCAGTATCGGGGAAAAAGACAGGGAGACATTTTTCTGCACTACTGGGGAGAAGACCTGGCTGTGGGACTCCTGACTGAATGCAGATTCCTGCGTTCTGCTACAGTCCAGATTTGGCAGAGCTGGGAGGAAGACCTTTAGCTGGTTGGAGGCATTCCTATCTGCAAAAGCTAAGAATTCCAGGCAATGACCCCGGTTTGAAAAGGAAAGGCAATCCTTTTACTGGGGTTAATCTTCAAGGGAACCACATTCCGAAGGAGAACAGCTGAAGAAAACTTTGAACAGATAAGGTAATTACATAAGCGTGGGAGCCGTGTGTGCACGAAAATATGCAGTCAGTGTAGGAAAGGGGATTCCTGCGCGTGTCTTAATCAAATACCAATGTTGCAATTTGAGTTCTGTTCTCCGCCACTCTCTTTGCAGTGTGTCATAGACAATGCTTTTACTGTACCATTTTATTTATTTCTGTAAAGAATGAGATCGTGTTTAAATGCAACTTTTATAATACAGAAAAATATTTGAAAACAGACGGGTGGTGTATTTACTATTTACCATTACAATGCCGATGATGTGGGGAGATTTTTAAACAGTGCAATGGTCATTTTAAGACAGATGTGTGCATGTCAGAATCAGTATGAATAATTGTGAGTGACTGTAGCATAGCTTGTTGGAGGTACATGAGCCAACGGGAAGAGAGACTCTCTGAACATAGCTCCCTACCGTATATAAGGTAGTGGAAATTACCACAAGACTACCATATATAGCTCTCTGTCGTAAATAAGTCAGTGAGTTCGCCCATGGTGGCACACCAACACTATCACTGAAAATGTGGTATTCCTAAAATGTAGGTCTGAGGTCTCTCTAGTGATCACACGAAAAATCTAAGCAAAGATAAGGGATTCTGGACATTGGGGCCACAAATAAAACAAGGGAATTATGCTCACCAAAATACCACCAACCACGTATACCAAATATGCAGGTCTGGATGCTGAAATAATGCATGTCCATTGTATTATTGTTGCACATGGCCAAATCTAAATACAAAGAGTGATTATTGCTAAGTTATTTTTCGGCGGTAATAAAATACCGTCAGGCCCCAAATCTCCACAAAATACCCTACATATTTATGGTGCGTTGCAGGCCGGGAAAGTGATCATAGAGTACCTACTGGGCGTGGCAAGTGTGTCTCACACTGCCATTTGCACATTAAAGGGAACCCATTTTATAATAGCAGTGTGCCACTAAAAACGAATTTCAGAATGTCACAAAGGGACACCACATTCTCAGATCTAGTGCAATATTTAGAGGCAAAGTTATTTGCACATGGGAATTGGTCTTCGAATAGCACGTTAGAATGGAGTAACCGCATTCAGGGTGAGGTGCAGAAAGAAAAACTAGACAATATTTTTGCTGAAGGCAGCATAATTCAGGTCTGCCTTACAAGATTATTGAATGCAGCCGATAAAAGTGCAGAGAAAGACTGTTTAATACGGCTATGCGGCAAAATATGGTTTATTTTAAACAAGTCCCTGCGAATGCAAGAGAATGATACTCAGCTAATTAACAGGTTAAAGACTGAATTAGAGGGGGCAAGTAAAAATCATGAAATGTTGAGAGCAGAATTGGATGTATGCCAAAAAGACATGCAATTAAAATGCAGAGACTTTGATACTCAGTTATCCAAAAGCAAGAAACAGTTTGAAGATAGTGAGCAAGAATTGGCACACTTAAAAGCCTTAGTGGATCACATTAGGCAGGATAAAGATGAGGTTGTTTCAGAAATGCAGATTTTACAAAAAGAACATTGCGAAAAAGAAGGTGATCTCCAGAGTGCAGAACAAGAAATGATTAAAATGATTCAAGAAAGAGACAAGAGAAATAAAGAGTTCAATGAATGCCAAATGCAAATGTGCGATATGCAGGAGGTGATTAATAAAATGAATGATGAAAATAATTATTTGCAAAATGAAGCAACCAGACTCCTTAAAAAGTGTAAGGACTTAGAACAGCAAATGTGCATTCCCAGGTCCCAGGAGAGGCGGCAGGGTACCACATTCAATGGAGTGGAGGTGAATTCTAGCTATGCCCAAAGAGCTAGTGCTAAAGTGGCTGGGCCGGTGACTGAACTTGGTTGCAGCGCCCTTGGGGGATTTGATACTCCCATTGGGGGCAGCCACCAATCTCATACACCTGAAAACAGGATTGAGTCACAAAATAGTGCAATTCCATGCATTGCAACAAGTAGCCCCATAAAAATAATGAAATCCATTAAAGCCCTGATAAAACCATTTAAAAAGGGAGGTGAATGCTGCATTGAGGATCACTTAAAAGCGGTACATGACATTTTTAAAGCACTCCAGATACCTAAGGAACAGTACAGACAATATTTTCATTTAACTTTAGATGCCCCGACGGCTAGCATCATAAGGGGATTAAATGAACAGCAGAATATGACATGGCTGGAGTTTGAAAAAGAAATTAGGCGTCATTTTTCTCCTTTTCAGTCATTGCAGGAGGCAAAGAAAGTCGCGTACACAATTACTGCTGGACCTAATACATCCCCTCGCCAATTTTTACAAGACTTAAAAAGAGCATTGTCTCGCTTTGATGTATCTTTTGACTCAAATTCCAATGAGTTTAAAACCGCATACTTCTATGGGCTACAGAAAGACATCATATCCCAATTGGTCCGTGAATTTGACCGTGACAAGTCCCTTGAATGGATTGTACATCAAAGCACAAAGCTATATGAGGTACTCTATTGTCAGGGTAGAGAAAGTGATAAAATGAAAGATACCAGGCCTAAATCTAAAGAACCCTCAGCCACAGTAATGGAAATCAGGTCAGCCAAAATGTCCCTTGAGTCTGCTCAAAGCCAAGGTAAAAATAATGTGACACCTGAACAAAGGGGTAATCAACAAAGATCGCCATTTCCTGTACCAATGTTCCAAACACATGATCCTAGTAATAGAGAGAGCTACATCAGCCCTAGATATTTAGGGGATAGACCCCGGGTAGGATATCGGCCTGATATGGCAGGTATGAACAATAACCAGAGACAAAATCAAGATCAAAGAAATGATGGTCCCTACCAGTCATTGGGGACACAGAGCAGATTTGATCCCAGCACCATGATATATGGTAATCAGGATAGGCCCCGATATGTGGATCGATTTACTGATAATGGAAATCAACATAGGGGCCAGTACCCACAATCTGAGAGACAGGACATGAGGCAAAACGTGAACTACAATCCACGCCAGTACAATGATTCCCCACCAGGGGACTATAATCAAAGGATGGGTGCAACCCGCTCCCCTCCACAAATGAATCAAGAGTTCAGAAACCATCCCAACCGACATCAATCACCTGAGAGGTATCAGAATAGATCCAATCAGGGGGAAAACAACCAATATCGACCTAGGCCACAGAAAGAGGATCCTAGAGAGATGGAAAGGTTCCAGTGCCTTGAGGCCCAAGTGAAAATGTTAGCTGAGCAAATAGGAAAGCTCTATACAGCGCAAAAACAACCTTCCAAAGAGGGGGTTGATGGCCATAGCAATGACCGGGGGGCTTCCGAAAAGTGACTAAGTACTCATGATAATCGCAGTGCCAAAATGACAGATTGCTCTGATATAATTTTGCATAACGACTCTGAGATGCCTAATGGATTAAAAATGAAAGTACCAGTAAATGAAATTGTGATAGAAAGTGCAAATATTTCTAAAAAAGAGGTACGGTTTAACTTAGAGCTAAATAAAACAGTAAAGATTTGCACAAATGAAAAAGAAACATTAGGAATTCCAAAAGAACAAAGGAACAGATTTAAGAAAAATGACTCATGCATGGGGAATACCAGTGAACAGGGAGTAAGTGGGGATGCCATAGCTCCTTCCCTGGGCAAGCAAAACAATGACCAAACACAGACAGAAAAAGGAAATACTCACAAGGAGGGTACAAGTCAATCACCTGAAGAATTCTTTGAGCCACATATGTTTGAAGAGGCTGAAAGGGCTGGTATTACACTAAATGATCACAAATGCACAGAATTAAAAAATGACAAATTGCTGAATGATGTTGTTACACATGTTCAGTTGGAAGGTTGTAATGTGGTCTCTGATGTTACCCAGATGGATGGGCGAACAGTGGCCACACTCCAAAAAACCTCTGAACATGGAGAAATGAATAAAATATCTCGCACAGAAATGGGTAAAATGGAGGGAAAAATGTCTTTTCACTTACCAATGTGCTTAGCCAAAAGTGAAAAAGATCTGAGAAAGGTGAGCCCTGAAATCAGTAAGAATTCACATTTCGTATGTGTATTAGAGGAAGTTGAGGACAGATATTATGCACCCATCACTGTAGAAGAAAAATGCCACACCTTCGCTATGATTGACACTGGCGCACAGGCCACAATTATGTCCAAGGAGCTGGTAAAGAGTATCAATGAAGGGAGGCCTCCACAGAGTCAGATCACAGTGAAGGCAAATCAAGGCCCAGTGCATAACTTTAATGGGGAGGAGGTGCCCATCATAGGTGTAACTGAGGTTGACATAAAAATAGGAAAGCACAGAATGAAACAAGAGGTATTGATCACATCTATTTGTGAAATTCCATTTCTGATGGGGACAGATTGCCTGAAAAGATTGTCTCCTCTCATAGATGGGGTGAATGGAGTGCTGTGGTCCTTAACCAAAAAACCATTGAGGCCTAAGAAACTAAAATCACAAAACAGCAATATAAATGAATGTCACACCGTTGCCAAAACAAATGATGCTGTGGAGGTATATCTCCAGAATAGCTGCATACCTAGTGTCACTGTTATATTAATGTGTCAAGACAAAATGCAGAGCGACAATGAAAAACTACCTGTACAAATATACTTGGACCCAAGGAAAGATTGGCAGACTGCCATAGATGAGCACACATTACGTTTCTATTTAAAAGAGAAAACATGCAAACAGAATATTGCTCCTAAAACAGATTCAGAAAAACACATTACCACTCTGGCAGAAATACACATGGAAGATGAGCAACCATGGGTTCATGTTGGTATAAATGATTATCTTAAAACAATAAAAGCCACTTTAGCACTTGAACATGAAAGGAGTTTCATTAATGAGAAATTGTTGCAAAAAATTATGGAGAGGGAAGAAATCCCGAAATTTAGGATTAAAAACCAATATGTTTCTGGGTTGGACAGTCCAGACTTTGAAAACCGAATTGCAGGCAGATGCATGCTTAAAATTAGCATTGGGCAGAAAACAATTTACCATAATGTATGGATAGTGAGTGGAGCACAAAATGAATTTTACATGGGCAATGACATCATGCACAGAATGTGTATGGTGTTAGATTTACTTAATCAAAAAATATGGTCACGCCTAGGTGGTCCGGCACCTGAATTTGAAGACAAAAGAAGGGCTTATCATTGTGCACAACTGGTTCCTTATGCAGTCGAATTACAAATGAGGAAAAATACTATTATTCCTGCATTTACAAAACAGTTTGCAATAACACTGAAATGCAAAAATGGGCAGCAGATGAAAGGCTCTGATGCATTTGTATGCCTGAATGAATCCATAAAACAGCAAGGCCTGGATTATGAATACATTCCATTGGTAGACATTGGCGAGGGATCTGTAAAAATCATGGTAAATAATAAAGGTTGTCAGGATATTCATTTAGAGGAAAACTCCCCATTAGGAATGGCCATACAAAAATCACATTATACGGCAGATTTAAATAACATGGTGATTGGGAATATTCCTGAAAAATATGTAGATGCCAAGGGCGAGTTGCCAGAACACCTGGACTCTCAGCCCAAAGGAATATTTAAAATTCATTCTGTGTATCCTTATGATTCAAATGAGACAGTGTGCTGCCATCAAGAGGATTGTATAATATTTAATTTAAATGAAAATGTAACAGGAAATCAGCCCATTGAAGTGGAAGCTGATATGCCAAAATATTTAAAAGTGGCAGCTCTACAAAAAGACACAGCCACACAGTTAGAGGAAAGCGCTGAGATTCCTTTACCAGAAGAGTTTCCAGAATTTTCCAGAATGGTAGAAGAGCAGATCTCCTTAGCGGATGCATGTGACAGCGATAAGGATAGAGACGACCTGAGGGAAATATTTATGGAGTTTAAGGATGTATTTGCAAAAGATGCTTATGATTGTGGTTTAACTGATTTACATGTGGCCACACTACCAGAAGGTTGTAGCAGAAATCCAGTGTTTGTACGCCAGTATAGACTACCGCTGGCATGTTTAGAATCATTGGCAGAGATTATTAAAAATTTGGAATCACGGGGAATAATCAGGCCCATTCATAGCACATCCAATACGCCTATTTTAGGTGTGTTAAAGCCAAATGGTCAATGGCGGCTGTGTGCAGACTTAAGAGAGTTAAATAAAAGAGTACCAGTATCTAGATGGCCACTACCATTCATTGATCAGGGCCTAGCTCAGATACATGGTTCAAATGTATTTACCACGTTAGATCTCACATCTGGGTATTGGTGTGTGCCATTGGCAGAGGAGATACAACACTTATTTTCCTTTACATTTGACAGGACTCAATATGCCTGGCTTAGAGCTCCGTTCGGGTACATCAATAGTGGGAGTGAATTTGGCATATTTTTGAGAAAGGCCATGCCGGATGCAGCGGAAAGAGGAACAATAGTTTATGTGGATGATGTCCTGATATAAAATGAAAGCCTGAAAAGCCATTTTGATGAAATAAGACATGTACTTGGCCAATTGCAGAAAGCAGGCGCCAAAGTATCTTTGCAAAAAGCACAATGGTGCAAGAAAAAAGTGAACTTTCTAGGGCATGAAGTGACTGAACGTGGGCTAAATCCACAAAGGAAGAAAATAGAGGCCATACAAAGAGTAAAAGATCCTAAAAATGTGAAAGGAGTAAAAAGTTTATTAGGGATGACAGGCTATAACAGAAAGTTCATTGAGAATTATGCAGAAATCACTCAACCATTGACTAAACTGCTTAAACTAAATACTCCCTGGAGATGGGAAAGAGAGCAGTCTGATGCAGTGGCTAGATTGAAGGAATGTCTTGTAAAGGCACCATGTTTAGCATACCCCATAAAGGACAGGGATTTCTTTATAGAAATAGGTTTTTCTGAACATTGTATGTCAGCAGTATTATCACAAAAACACGATTTGAATCACAAAACTATTGCATATGCAAGTAAGGCATTTTCCCAAGTTGAAATGAAATTTAATTAATGTGAAAAGGCCCTATTAACCACTGTGTGGGCGCTACAACATTTCCGCCCCATTGTTCAGGGAGAAAAGGTGATTATTGAAACAAATCATCAACCTTTGCAATTTTTAGAGAGTAAAAGAATTAGATCAGGCAATCTAGCGCAATCCAGAATCACTTCATGGACGCTGGCATTACAAGGTTTTCCCGTAGAAGTGAGATATGGACAAAATAAAAAGAGCCCAATTGCTCAAGGGTTAGCTGACTTACATGACTGTGCAGCTGAACAAATACCAAATGAAATGGAAGTGGAAAATAGTTTGCAGGAATTTGAACAATCATCACACAAAGCTTTTGATGAAAAAACATGCAAGGATTTGCCAACTGTATATGTGGATGGTTGTGCTTTTCACATTGAAAATGACAGTAATAAACAGTTAGTGGCAGGAATAGGAAATGTCTGGTTGAAATGTGAAGGCGTTCCCAGTATAGGGATGAGGATTGGAGATAGGAGCAGTCAGGTGGCGGAATTGGCAGCCATCTATAAAGCAATTGCTACTGCAGTTGATAAAAAGTTCAGTGAAATTGTCCTGGTGACTGATTCTGACTATGCACGGAATAGCTTTGTGGAGTATTTGCCTGGTTGGAAAGCAAGAGGCATGGTTACATACAACAAAAAGCCACTTAAACATGGAAAAATGATACAAGCCATAGACAAATTGGTGTCAGAAAATAATTTAACAATATACTGGAGAAAAATTCGTGGGCATTTAAAAACACCAGGAGAGGATAAGGAGGGAAATGATAAGGCAGACCATCTGGCTAAGATTGGGGCTGTGATGGGAGAATTGCTACATATTGATTATTTAATGGGTGAAATACAAATTGATGCAGTGACACGTTCTAAAGCACCAAAGGAGGTAGATCAACCGGTGGTGCAGTGGAGTCATGACACGCCAGACCAAGATTTGATTGAGGCACAAAAGAATGATCAAATTTTGGGAATCTATTATAATCATTTGATAGATCCTGAACAAAATCCTTTAACAGAAAATGATTGTATGGGAAAAGAAGAGTTGAGGGTGTTATTAAAGAACAAAACACGAATCAGATTACAGGATGGACTCATGATTAGAGAGTCCATAACAGGACAAATACAGTGGGTAGTACCCCTTTCATTCAGAGGACTGATGCTACACCATGCACATGATGCCATAACTGCAGGCCATAGAGGTTCACAAAAAACATTAGAAATATTAAAAGATTATGCTTACTGGCCACATATGTCCCAAGATGTGGAATTATATACTAGAGGATGTCTAGTATGCGCCCAATTTAAACCTGCTTCACCAATGCATAGAGCACCATTGATGAAAAGAGGCCTAACTCTCCCATGGTCAGATTTGCAAATAGACTATGTAGGTCCTTTAAAAAGGTCGAGCAGGGGACACCGTTATATTTTGAGTGTGGTATGTTTGATGTCAAAGTGGATTGAATGCATTCCTGCACCAGATTGTAGTGCGCAAACAGCAGCCACATTGCTGGTGAACCATGTGTTCTCAAGGTTTGGGTTGCCACAAAGAATTGAGTCAGACAGAGGAAGTCATTTCACAAGTACTCTAATGAGTAAAGTATGGCAAATACTAGGTGTAAAAAGGAAACTACATATCGCATATCGGGCGGCGTCTTCAGGTACAGTTGAAAGAAGCAATAGGTCTGTTGTGGATATTTTAAAGAAATTTGTGGCAGAAGCAGGTTCCAGCTGGGATTTACGTTTACCGTTGGTTCTGATGGCAATCAGGTCGACTCCTGCCAAAGCAACAGGTGTTAGCCCCCATGAGGTCTTGACAGGTAGGAAAATGGTGTTACCACAACACCTACTATACAGAACACATGAGCAAACTCTAGTGAGTGCATCCACAGTTCATGAATATATTGATGAACTGAGGAGGCATTTGCAACATGCATTTGCTTTTGTGCAGAGAAATCTGGAAAGAGCTGCTGACAGTGCAAAGTCATATTATGATAAAAAGACATCAGCAAAGGAATACAGTGTAGGGGATCAGGTGTACAAGTTTCATTTTGGAAAAAGTAAACAGAAACATTCTAAATTTCTAGCAGCCTGGCAGGGGCCATTTCGGATTATAGATAAAATCTCTCCTGTAGTGTATAAAATTTTGAAAAATGAAGGTGAAACAGCAATAGAGCAGTTTGTCCATGTAAATCAAATCAAACCATGCTATCCCAGACATGAGATCAGGCGGCTTGAGCATGTAGAAACAGATAAAATCCCTTGAACACAAAAAGAGAAAATAAATGGGTACAATCAGGAGGCAGTGACAAAGAAGTTAAAAAGTTGATTGTTATGATGGTACATAAACACTGTAATATATGTAAAAATATATAATATAAATAAATAAATAAATAAATAAATAAATAAATAAATAAATGCACATATAATGGAAGCTCATGGTTGGTGTGCAGAGAGAAAGTGTGTTAAATATTGAATATCTGCTTGTTTTCTTTTAACTTGTGTTTAATTTCAGAAAAAAAAAAAAAAAAATGAAATATTTTTACCAAGCATGTTTTATTTTTGGCAAAAGGATGAAGTTAGTATTATGCTATGTACTTAATTTGTTTATTTTCTGTTTTGATTTAGACAATTAACATTATTTGATCGGAGGTTCCGAGATCAGAGCCCACGGGAGAGACGATGGAGTCCTGGAGTCCCCTGGATGAAGACCAAAAGATGCCTGCCTCCAGGTGGAGGTGAAGACAAAATAACCGGAATGCCAAAAGAGATGACTACTGTGGATTCAAGATTGCCAAGATGAAAGAGTACTCGAATGAACCGAATAACATCGCTGGTCGGGACATACCAAAAGAGACAAAACAAAAGTTCCGGCATATGAAGTTCCACGTATTTATTATTTTAATTATTTATTTTAATTTGTTATATTAATTATTTGTTTTAGTTAGTTGTTTTATTTCGTTGTTTTTAATTGACTTGGAAAATTTAAACTTAAAGTAATGCCACTTCCACTGAGAAGGCAAATGTGGAACAGTTTATGAACTGATGGACTCAGATGAAATGTTGATTGCAAATTTTCATTGATGCACATGAATATTCATTTTGTTGGATTGCTATATTGTAAAAAAAAAAAAAGAACAAGTTGTTTTTAGGAATTGGCTTGGATTATAGCCAAGTTCTAAAAACAAAAGGAGGGTATATGTAAGGATATTTGGCATGTTACAGCACAGAGTACAGCACTACTGCACAGGTAGCAAACAGCACAGAGTACAGCACTACTGCACAAGTAGCACATTTTTTTTTGCAGCACCACCACAAGGGTGCGGTGCATTGCTATATGGGTTACCAGATTAACAAGGAAAGACAGACTATTCAGTCAAAAACGATTTTAACATATAAGATGCAAATCTATTTTTACAGTTAAAAGCACACGTGCTCATTTAAAAATGCACACTATTTTCACCTGAAATGCCTATGGTGCGAGAGACACATTTGAAAATTAACAGCTAACCTATTAACCATTAACCTGACTAATAAAACCTTATTTAACATAACCCACTAATAAAATGTGTTCTCCACTGCAGAATTAGGCATACTCTGAAAGCCATTTAAATGTGTGTGCAGATTTTTTTTTCTTCTCTTCTCTGCCTGCTTATCCGTGTTTTTGTGCACAGTAACTGCAGGAAGAAGGAAGTCAGATTTGCAACAATTGCAAATGTATAAGCAAAGCTATTGTTGAGAGTAGGAGGATGAGAGATGATGGATTTCATTGGGACACGTCATACAGAGGGCTGGGATGAAAGTTTTAGTGGGCAGTATCGGGGAAAAAGACAGGGAGACATTTTTCTGCACTACTGGGGAGAAGACCTGGCTGTGGGACTCCTGACTGAATGCAGATTCCTGCGTTCTGCTACAGTCCAGATTTGGCAGAGCTGGGAGGAAGACCTTTAGCTGGTTGGAGGCATTCCTATCTGCAAAAGCTAAGAATTCCAGGCAATGACCCCGGTTTTAAAAGGAAAGGCGATCCTTTTACTGGGGTTAATCTTCAAGGGAACCACATTCCGAAGGAGAACAGCTGAAGAAAACTTTGAACAGATAAGGTAATTACATAAGCGTGGGAGCCGTGTGTGCACGA
This sequence comes from Ambystoma mexicanum, assembly GCF_040938575.1. Lineage (NCBI taxonomy): Eukaryota > Metazoa > Chordata > Amphibia > Caudata > Ambystomatidae > Ambystoma > Ambystoma mexicanum. The sequence goes on from NC_090941.1 coordinate 763,138,450, forward strand.
AAATATGCAGTCAGTGTAGGAAAGGGGATTCCTGTGCGTGTCTTAATCAAATACCAATGTTGCAATTTGAGTTCTGTTCTCCGCCACTCTCTTTGCAGTGTGTCATAGACAATGCTTTTACTGTACCATTTTATTTATTTCTGTAAAGAATGAGATCGTGTTTAAATGCAACTTTTATAATACAGAAAAATATTTGAAAACAGACGGGTGGTGTATTTACTATTTACCATTACAATGCCGATGATGTGGGGAGATTTTTAAACAGTGCAATGGTCATTTTAAGACAGATGTGTGCATGTCAGAATCAGTATGAATAATTGTGAGTGACTGTAGCATAGCTTGTTGGAGGTACATGAGCCAACGGGAAGAGAGACTCTCTGAACATAGCTCCCTACCGTATATAAGGTAGTGGAAATTACCACAAGACTACCATATATAGCTCTCTGTCGTAAATAAGTCAGTGAGTTCGCCCATGGTGGCACACCAACACTATCACTGAAAATGTGGTATTCCTAAAATGTAGGTCTGAGGTCTCTCTAGTGATCACACGAAAAATCTAAGCAAAGATAAGGGATTCTGGACATTGGGGCCACAAATAAAACAAGGGAATTATGCTCACCAAAATACCACCAACCACGTATACCAAATATGCAGGTCTGGATGCTGAAATAATGCATGTCCATTGTATTATTGTTGCACATGGCCAAATCTGAATACAAAGAGTGATTATTGCTAAGTTATTTTTCGGCGGTAATAAAATACCGTCAGACCCCAAATCTCCACAAAATACCCTACAGACTCCATTATTATTTTAATTACATTTTAACACAGACACATTAGCCCTTTATTTGCCGTGCTCTGGGTGTGCCACCATCACATCAATTTATAAACATCAAGCGTTTTAATGAAGAGTGTAAAATAACCTGAAATTGCTTCCATTTAACATTAATAAATATTGGGCAACCAATATAAACAATATAGAGGTATAGAGGAACGGGTATTGGGAATGCAGTATTACTCTGTAATACCACAAGGTAAGGTTGGGATTGCAGACTGCAGAAGCAACAATCTATATTTACAAGTCCACAATTCCATGATTATACATCTCCATCCCTTGAATGCCAAAATGCAATGGGCCTCATTACGACCCAGGCGGTAAGTTACCGCCTGGGCCGTGACTTTATCACCATGGCGTAAACTACGTTTACGCCATGGTGGTTGGCGGATTTACCGCCCCATTCCAACCTTGGCGGGGCGGTAAATCCCCATTTTCCCATTTTCCCTTCCCCATTCCCATTTTGCCCCATAGGGCATAATGGGAGTGGGGAAGGCGTTAATTACGCCACCGTAAATTACGGTGGCGTAATTAACTCCATGGTCCCTTAGCGCCATGGATTTTAACACCTGCTAAAAGCAGGTGTTAAAACCTCCATGGCGCTAAGGGACCTCGTACTCAGGCGGTAAGGGTCGGCGCTGTTTACGCCGCCGTAAAACCCTTACCGCCTGAGTCGTAATGAGGCCCAATGTCTTTCGCCTGTACTTTACGCACATATTGTGGAACACCTCGAAATGTACCGTGTGACTTTTGTGACAAAAAACACCTGTTTTTTGCTTCTTGCAGCCATATCCCATCCCATCCTCATCACCCCTCACCTCCCCAGATATTATTTGATAAGTTTGACAAGTACAATGTTGTGTTTTTTAATATGTTTTTACCGCGATGTCTGCGGACACCAAACACAGATCCAAGATGGCAGGTGCATCAGAACAATCTGACGTACTTCACTCTCTTTACATCCGTAACCTACCTGATTATCTTTATGCACAGAAATGATTGTTCTGCTTCAAACCTACTAGTTCCCTATGTATACCTATCACATGATGTGACTGCACCCTAAAGAGAGTAATGTGAATACAAAGATGAGCATATCCAGAGAAAGTACAGTAATAAAAAAACAGCAGAACAATAAGAAAGTGTTGATAACCTTACTGATTGTCTTCATACACAGAAAGCATTGGTATCTTTCAAGTGTGTATTCTCCTTATGTACATGTTTCATATGCTGTGAGTGAACCCCAAATTAATTACTGTAAGAACATATTTGAAGTATAAGTCTACAAATATAGTACTTTTTGATTTCTTTGTTCCTAATTATTACCTGCCAAGATATGTCAGTAAAGGAAAAAAGAGGGAACCAGATGTGTGATGTCATCAGTAATGTCATCAATGACATTTGTGATGTCTTCTTTGATGTCCTGGGTGTTAGTCTTAGCAATGCACGTTGGTTGCGCGAGTTATGGTTGCTTAGCTTACCATAACTAGCAAATTTCAGGGGTTTTTTGGTTTGACTTTGAACCATAATGTCCCTTTAACAAAGTTTTTTACTGAATTTCATAGGTTTTTTTACTGGGGCGGCGCTGTTGCACACAGAAGAAAATGGCGACTTCCGTGGGAGCTCCGGCGGAATCAGAAGCCACGATGCCTGTTTGACCACTTAAACAGCCCGGTTCTGCCACAAAATCAAGCTGAACGTGCGGGAACATTGTAAGACTCGGCACAGGAAATTTGGGACTGAGAGGAAGAGTCATTGTCGAGATACGAGCTCTCAGATCCCCACACACACTGCCAGACAGGACTGTGCGACGGGCCCGAGAAGAGGGGGAGGGGCATGGCCGCGAACGGTGTTGGAGTGCGGGGAGAAGCCTCATGACACATGAGGTGAGCTGTGGGTGCTGCGACTAGCGTTGAGCGCCTGCGGGCCCCCCCTTCGCAGATCTCATCTTACGGAGGGATAGACCCGACCCCAGAGCCGTCCTGCCAGCAAATGCAGCCGCCGAGGAAGAGGTGAGGTGAAGCACCGCGCGAAGGGGGCCCACGGCACCAAGTTAACACGAGTCCGCGTCCGAGTGGGTCCTTGCCGGTGCCGCATCAAGATTAACGCGGATTGGCAGGGGGCTTGCCCCCCTCCAAACACACCTCCAGCATTTGAAGGAAATCGGGCGGCATGAGCGCTGGAATGGCTTTCCCATCCCCTCCGCGCCCAACCCAATCTCCCTCGATGGGCCTCCCAAACATTTCAGTCCACTTGAACCCCCCACTGCATGGTATCAGAGGCTGGACATTACCAACCCCCCCACAGTGGGACAGCAAGGCACTCAAAGGGGTGACAACGCCGGGTCATATACATACGGCCCACATGTGAAGGCCTTGACAGCCTAGGGGCGAACTGCCAGCTGCACCAGGGAGTTCTGGACTAAGTATTGGAAACAGGAGAGGAGGATCACCACGTAATGTAATGCACTCCAAATAGACCAGGAGAGAGTCTTCGGGGAGAGAAGGCCCCTATACCCGGTAAAAGAGGACCAGGCAGGTGACACCAGGCACTCTCGCACTGCACAAAAAAGGGGGAGCATTACCCATATCCCAGAAATAAAAAAACTGGTCTAGGCAAGGTGACCCGGCACGGACCAAGACTAAGCAATCCCACCCAGCGGGGGTAAAACTGTGTACAGAGAGGAGGCGTACAGGAAAAAGTGGGGAGAAAAAATAAAAAGGCCCTCAAGTACTGAAATAACACAAGCACTGCAAAACTATGGAGTGGAATGCACTAGGGCTGAGTAGGACTAACGCTGCGGTCTAACTGAAGGTACTACTAACCCAAGCTGGGGCCAGGTGATAACGTCACAAAGTACCCACGAGCACTGAGGATTGCTGTCACCAACAACAGCATTCAAAGAAGGACACTAGTGATACCAAAGGACAACCCCATCTCTGCATACCAGAAACGAAATTGGAACCGGAACCTTTTTTACACGCCCCATGGGCAATCCACATATTCCTTAATCACAAAATACGATGCCCAGAAACCTTGGCTGAAAGAAGGACAAAGGATCAATAAACAAGTATACGACATCAATACGGAAAGATACAAATCACGAAATGGAAGGAGGTTCCCCTACGCAAGAACAACAAGCCCCCGCAGGGTCGATGATGGACTCTCAGGCAGTGTTTCAGGCCATGCAGAAAGGTTTCTCAGCACTAAATGAGAAATTGGACGGAATTACAGCGAATGTGGAAAATATTAGAACGCAACTAGAAAAAACAACGTCCCGCATGACGGAGGCTGAAACAAGGATTTCAACCACAGAGGATGAACTTACAGCCTTAAAGACCACGGTGGCCACAATGGCAATTGAAATGGGGACAGTTTAAACCAAGTGTGAAGATTTGGAGGCGAGATCCAGGCGAAACAACGTTCACATAGTGGGAGTTCCGGAGGAAGCAATTAAAGGTTTGATGGAGAAAGCTATAGAAGACCTCTTGCACAGTCTTCTGGGGGACCCGGGCTGGTCACCATGTTCATTGTGGAAAGGGCGCACAGATCGCTGGCTCCAAAACCGAAACTCGGGGCATATCCTAGACCAATAATAGCTCGCCTGATGAACTATAGGGATAGAAATCTGATCCTGAGAACAGCCAGAGAGAAACAGGAGCTACGATGGGACGCGAACATCATACGTATCTTCCCAGACTTTACTCTAGCAGTACAACAAGAGAGGAAGCTTTTGACTGGGGTCAAGAAACTGTTACGGGAAAGACAAGTACAGTACGCTATGCTCTACCCCGCAAGGCTCAAAATCCAGCATCTGAACAAAGTGTATTTCTTTACATTCTCTGAGGAGGCAGCTAACTTTGTCGAACCACACATCCCCGCCCCGACGAGAACCCCCGGTGATGAAGGAACCTTGGGAAAATAAGCGGGCATGCAATAAGCTGACACGTTCAAGATATACTACAGTTAGGCAAATAAGGAGACCCTCATATGAGGAGCTCATAAAAAAGGGGGCAACTATACTTTCTTTACAATATGAGTCTATATGCAATCCCCCCACAAATGTCAATATAAGTTAGAGTAAAGAAGCAGAACCGGGGCACCACACAAGCCCAAACGTTGGCACAGGCACTGGTGGCTGCCACAGTTTCCCCCATAGCAGGTGCACAAATAAATGTTGGGAGGGATGGGTGGGGCAACGGGAGCACGGTTTAAGTTAGGGGAACTGTGAGGGTGGGGAGAGGGAACAAGTCTGAACAGGTGGGATTTGGTTATGTGAAAAATAGTATTGGGAAAAAAAGCACACAGGTAATAGGCATAAATAAAGCAGAAGAAATAGCAGTAACACACTGGCAGATGCAAGATATCACATTCCTCATTGATAGTGGCTAAGACAAGACCTGAAGACATCAAAATATTGAGCTGGAATGTACGAGGCTTAGGATCCAGAGGCAAAAAAAGGAGAATTCTAGCATGTATTAATAGGCAAAACCCCAAGATACTTTTTACAGGAAACGCACATAGGGCCCCAACAAAGTGGGATACTGATACAGAACTGGGAGGAACATCAATATGCTACGAAATACTCCAAGCGAGCTAGGGGAGCGGCGATTTTAATACACAAATCACTATCGTTTACAAGTAAGATGGTTGATTGTGACCCAAAAGGAAGATACGTGATAGTACACGGCACACTCTGTGATAAAGAAATACTCCTCCTCAATGTCTATGGACCCAATATAGATGACCCGGAGTTCTACTCCCAGTTGTTCCAAAAACTGGCGAACTTCACTACAGCCCGCCTGATTTGCGGAGATGATTTCAATACCATCCTAGATGTACACACTGACCGCACGTCAACACAAACCAGAACATTAACCAAGACAGCTCAGGTAATACACATATTGCTGATCTAGACCTAAATGATGCATGGAAGGTGCTAAACCCAAATAAACGTGAATATACCTTCTACTCCACCGTGCATGATATGCACTCTAGAATAGACTTATGGCTTGTAGACAAGGAAGTTTTATCTTGGGTTACGGAGTCCTATATTCACCCTAGGATTTATTCAGATCATTCGCCGATCCAAATGACAATCCAAATCCCTGGCAGAGTAGGGAATAGACCCCCATGGAGGTTCAAACCTACTTCGCTACAGGACCTGGTCTATAAAAACACGATGCTACAACAAATACAGGACTTCTTTGACATAAATGTAGACTCGGTTGATAGCCAGGCTATATTATGGCAAGCATTTATGGTCTGCATTAGGGGTAACTCAATATCCACGGAAAGTGGAATCCTTAAAGATATCAGGGATAGACTGGATCAACTACAGACACAATTGAATGCACTACAATCACAATATGCATACACTCCCTCAGCACAATTTAACTCGGAAATAAAGATCAAATTAGATGAGTATACTGAGGCAGCGGAACAAGAGATCCGGTATTTTGACAAACCCACCACTGCACGCAGATACGGAGAAGGGGGACGCCTGGGGAGACTACTAGCCCAGACAGTAAGAGAGGAAAGAGGCCCATCAATCATACCATGCATACACAAGCCCGACGGGACAGCAACTACGGATAGGGAAGAGGTGGAAGAACTGTTCTACACGTTCTATAAGGACCTATACTCCCCACAGTGCAAAGTTACTGAGGACGAGATGCAACCCTATCTCTCTCAGATCCCGACGACGTTGATTTATGACAATACTAGAGAAACACTAGAAAACCTGATCACCGAGGTTGAAATAGCGGAGGCGATAAAGGCACTCCCCAATGGGAAAGCACCAGGGTCAGATGGCCTTGGGGCAGAATTCTATAAGGAATTCAGCTAACAGTTAACCCCTAGATTGTACGCAGTATGGGAAGAGGCCCTAGACAAAGGTGAACTCCCTGAAACCACCAGAGAGGCAGTGATCACACTACTGTTGAAACCAGGAAAGCCCACCGAAGATTGCTGCTCATGTAGGCCTCTGTCATTAATAAATGCAGCTTCGAAGATATTCGCTAAAATTATAGCGGCTAGACTCACACCACTGATGCCCTTCATGGTACATGATGACCAGGCAGGATTTATCCAAGGCAGGTCCACAGCGATGAATATTAGGAAATGTCACAAAATTGTGGTTACAACCCCACCCAACAAGCAAGCGATAGCGGTATCACTTGATATGCACAAAGCTTTCGACACTGTTTCTTGGCCCTTTTTATTTTGAGTTCTGCGCAACTACGGGTTTGGCCCTAATTTTATAAAATGGATACAGATATTATATACACATCCCCACGCCAAGATTAGAATTAATGGACGATTAACAAGCAAGCTAGAACTCCGTGGAGGAACAAGGCAGGGATGTCCAATGTCGCCTCTATTGTTTGCCCTAATAATAGAACCACTTGCAGATATACTTAGGTCTAGATACAGCTCATGTGGCCTACAGCTGGAGGGCAACCCACAAATCATAACCCTATATGCAGACGACATCCTGTTGTACCTAAACAACCCGGATCGCACACTAGGCAAGGTCTTAAAGAGGTAGAGAAATTTGGAGAATACTCAGGATTAAGGCTCAACCCCAACAAGTCAGAGGTATTCCCACTAACGGAAAACACAATACAACCCCAAAACCTACAAGGACTTGTTTGGAACCCGGTACACATCCTATACCTAGGTGCATACATTGCCAGGACGCCCCAATTAGCTTGTGCCCTAAACTATAGCACTTTGGCGGTTAAGCTATGCACTAAGATAAAACGCTGGAGTGCACTGCCCATCTCCATGATGGGAAGGATTGCCCTGATCAAAATGAGCATACTACCGAAACTATATTATCTATTTAGTACGGTACCGGTATGGCCGGGGCGTGCCCTATTCGAGAAGATGACCAGTGCCTGCACAGAGTTTGTCTGGGGAGGGCATTCGAGACTAAGCTGGAAAACACTGACAAACACATACCAGAGGGGAGGAATGATGGCACCGGACCTGGAACTATATTTCCTTGTAGCTCAGGCACATCATGCGGCCAAGTGGGCCACACAATTCCTCAATCCAGGAACTCCACCACCCACCCAGAAGGAACGCAAGGCTATTCAGCACTACACAGGTTGTCTAGATCATCCTCCAAACACTATACCACCATAGACCCTACTAAAGTAACAATAACAGCATGGGCTAAAATAGCGGATATATTTGCTACAAACAAGCTGTACCACCCTAGTATGCTAATCTGGGGTGACCCCCAAACACCTTTTAATTTGGATGGGGAAGTGGCCAGATACTGGAGTGCACGGGGCATCACGCAATGGGGACAGCTTTTCATAGATGACGCTTTGCCCAATGGAATGAATTAAAGGAAATACTGGGAAACACAAACAAATGTAAACAGCAATATGAGACTGTAAGTAATGCAGTACGAAAAGAACATCCCACATTTCCTGATGAACCGCAGATAAACATAGGCCTGGGGTACATGTTCACCGGGGCAACGCAACAAATCAAAGCCTCAGCATTGTATAGAGTCATACTACAGACACGTCCAATAACCACACACACAGCCAGAAACAAATGGGAACATGATCTAGAACAACAAATAGAAGACAAGGAATGGGCACAGATTTGTGAGCTTACCAAGCAGGTATCATCTAACTCTAGATACAAACTAATCCACTATAAAATAATAAATAGGACACACTACACCCTAGCAAAACTCAAACAGATTTATCCGGACATGCCGGGAACCTTCCCACGGTGTAATGCAAATGATGCAAACATATACCACATGCTCTAGACATGTATAAAGCTAAGGGACCACTGGGGTCAGGTGTGTGAAGCACTAGACAAGATGGCAGATCACCCGGTAGAATGGTCCCCGCAGATTTGCATGCTTGGGGTGGTGGGGAAAATGAACCCGGAATGGAAGAAACTATTGAATCTAGGTCTTCTTATAGCTAAGAGAGCCATATTAATGAGGTGGAAGAGTGCAACCCCACCAACCAAAGAAGACTGGAACAGAGACATGATATGGACAAAAGACACAGAAGAGCTATATATAGAAATGTCCCAGCCCACAGCCAAACCAAATATATGGGCTAGATATAAACAATATCTGGCAGATAAATCCGAAAATGCCAGTGAGATCTCAGAAGGAAATAACTGTGTATGATGTAATACAACGTGATGTTGTACAATGTATGTATACATGTGCAATACCTGTGTGCACTATTAAATAAAGTGTTAAAAAAAAGTTTTTTTTACTGAATTTCATAGGTTTTTAGTAGCGCAACTTATCCATAACCTCCCTTTAACAAAGTTTTTTTTTACTGAATACACATATACATAGTGTGAATTTGATAGATGTTTACTAGGTTTCCCTTACCTTATATACTTGTAACATAGAACATGCCGAACCCCCTGCTAGTGATTTTGATGTCCGCGGACTGTGCGTATGTCTGCGGATGGATGCAGACAAAAGCAACACTGCCCAAAAACTTAGGGGGTATTTTATATTGTTCTATCATGCTATATAAACACTGAACAAGTTCAAAAAGCAGCATATAAACACATTATATGTAATAATAAATAAAAAGTGGAACCTATATATGTAACACATCAACCATCCATTTAAATACCATATGTACTAAAATGGAATATACCAAAACAAAAAAGATATGCTTCCAACGTAATTACCTCACAGAAACTGCACAGCTAGGGGCAACAGCAGACCTACACAACAGTAAGAACACAATTTACCAGAAACTAGTAAGTAAACTTCATTTTTCTTATATATTTCTAAACTTTCTGTATTAGGTACACTAAAAGTAATATATTTATTTTTACACAGAAATGGCCAGCACTTTGGAATGGCTTGAGGAAAATTTCCCACGTGAGGAAATGTCTGAAGACAATGATACTAATGGTAGACACTTCTCTATATAAGCAAATTAATAATCATTACTTTATGTGCACTTAACATATATATTCTTTTTAACAGACCTTACAAACGTTGAAAATAATACACCAAAAGAGACATTAGAAAATGCTCTGCAGCACATGGAACAAAAAATGGACATGCTTATGGAAAATTTCAATCTTTTGAAACATTTTGTGGAAGACCACATAAAAGAAAAAAATAAATATCATTGTCCCACATGCACCTGTTCCCCCTCTCCATGTCCAAGTCAACTATCCCCAAACCCGTCAACACCAAGAAAAATGTTTTGATGAGACTTCCATCCCTTCCTCCCCTCCCATCCATCCTCTCCAAACCCCTAATTCCCCTATATTTGTGTCAGTTTCTGCTTCCCCGTCTCTTTCATACATTGTATATCTGTATATAATTACAAAAATATGATGTGTCTTATAATTCAGTTATTTGTGTCTTATTTTTTTTAAAAAGACAGTTGGGATGTCCGCGGGTGTCCGGGATGTCCATAATTAACCAAAATGGGAGTGTCTTAAGGACACTATACCTGTCCGTATTGTCCGCAAGCAACATGGAACTGTTCTTAGAACACACCCGGTGTCCGGGATGTCCGTAATTGCCCAGAATGGAGGTGTCCTAAGGACACTATACCTGACCGTACCATTCGCAAGCAAGATGGAACTGTTCTTAGAACACACCCGGTTTCCGGAATGTCCGAAATTAACCAAAATGGAGGTGTCCTAAGGACACTATACTTGTCCGTATTGTCCGCAAGCAACATGGAACTGTTCTTAGAACACACCCGGTGTCCGGGATGTCCGTAATTGCCCAGAATGGAGGTGTCCTAAGGACACTATACCTGACCGTACCATTCCCAAGCAAGATGGAACTGTCCTTAGAACACACCTGGTTTCCGGAATGTCTGAAATTAACCAAAATGGAGGTGTCCTAAGGACACTATACCTGTCCGTATTGTCCGCAAGCAACATTGACTGTTCTTAGAACACACCCGGTGTCCAGATGTCTGTAATTGCACAAAATGGAGGTGTCCTAAGGACACTATACCTGTCCGTACCATTTGCAAGCAAGATGGAACTGTTCTTATAACACACCCGGTGTCCAGATGTCTGTAATTGCCCAAAATGGAGGTGTCCTAAGGACACTATACCTGTCCGTACCATCCGCAAGCAAGATGGAACTGTTCTTAGAACACGCGCGATGTCCGGGATGTCCGTAATTAACCAAAATAGGGGTGTCCTAAGGACACTATACCCGTCCGTACTGTCCACAAGCAAAATGAAACTGTTCTTAGAACACACGCGGTGTCTGGGATGTCCGTAAATAGGGAAATGGGGGTGTCCTAAGGACACTATACCCATCCATACTGTCCGCAAGCAAGATGGAACTGTTCTCAGAACATGCTCGGTGTCCAGAATGTCCGCAATTAACCAAAATGGAGGTGTCCTAAGGACACTATACCTGTCCGTTCTGTCCGTTCTGTCCGCAACTAAAATGGAACTGGTCTTAGAACACGCCCAGTGTCCGGAATGTTCACAATGAACCCAAATGGGGGTGTTCTAAGGACACTATATCTGTCCGTACTGTCTGTAGAACATCTACGCACATGCGCACCACACCCATAAGTCCTATGAACATTGCACCTGTCCGTAACTGTCTCTCACTTGTGTCGCACTTTTAATTAGTTTGAGGACCCGAACACTGTCCCTAGAACACCCGCGCGCATGACCGTTCCTGTGCATTTGGTGTCCTGCGGACAGCCGTTCCCTTCGTGGACGTGTTCGCGACGTCATCATGTGACTGCACCCACGCTGAGAATGTTTCCTGATTTGCAGACACTGTCCAGGTCCCCGAACATTTTAAAAGTACTTTTTCAGACAATCCAAAGTATTTTGCAGTACAAATTCACAATTGCACATGTCCCAGACAATGACCCTGGCTTTCTCCATACTTTTTGGAACTTTTTGAGCCTTTTTGGAGTGTTCGATCTGTCTGCGGACAGCGTGGTTGTCTGCGGAGCACACCTCTGCACCCCTATAAAAGGCCACACCCCAGAGCTGATCTTCATTGTGCTTCTGGCTATTGCAGATGGACTTTTGCTGCCTTTGCTGCTCTTACTGAGATTTTCTCATCAACTCTGATGGCATCCATGGCTGCTGTTGCTACATCTGCCTCAGCACCACCCCCAACCCTTCCACCACCACCACATCCCCAAGGATCTGCAGAGGGGAACAGGCGTGAGTATGTAGAGGAGGATGAAGAGGATGAGGTAGAGGAAGTCCCTACTACCAGCACTTGCCGTGAGTCTTGGGTGTGGTGGTTATTTACCATTCATGGTAATGTACCAAAAGCACGTGCAAACAAGGTCACCTGCAACCAGTGCAAAATGGTGCTGAGTCATGGGAGACCTGGTTCGTACAGTTTGGTACGACATCCATGAAGCGACACCTAAGGTCGTTCCACAGTGGGGCCATTCGCAAGGCTGTACCTTGTGATCAACGTAGTAGGTTGAGTTCCTCTATCACATCCGCAGTTTCCGCTCCTCTCACCACAAGAGACACTCCAGTGGGAGAGCGCATCCCTCCAGCTGCCTCACAGGCCATTCACGATGCTGTTGACCCTTACCTTTCGAGGGTCACAACATTGTGTATGTACTGAGATGCAGTACTCTGCAGGGGGGAGAATCTTTGAAGTGCTTTCGAGACTGCGGTCACAGAGCACCAGAAGACCTGCTACCTACCTAAGTAAGGCCCACCCTACATCTTCCTCTCTCCACCTGCCCTTTCGTGTCCCATGGTTGGTGTCCCTTCCTTACCCTCCTTTCCCCTCCTTTCAAAACAAAAAATATAAAACAACAAAAACCAAAAAAAAGGCTCTTTTCAGAGCCGCCTTTCACAGTTTAAAAATAGAAGTGGAAAATAAATGGAGCAGGGCCCTGTGCATTTTTTAGAAGTCCGCGGACAGTTCACGGACATCTAAAATTTTGAGGTGCTGCTCTAGCAAAACCATTGCACTTTTCTCTGGGAGGAAGTGGTGGCTCTGAAAAGAGCCTTTTGGTGGGTTTTTTGTGTTTGAAAAACTTGAAATGGTCAACACCTACTGCAAAATGGATCGCTCTAATTCCAAAAAAAGTCACAATGCATTTTGTACATTTCTCAGAAAAATCTGATTGCCGGCATAAGTAAGATGGACTCCATCTCTGCCAAAAATGTATGTGATTCGAAACATAATATTTTCATTGTGAAAAGAGGACATGCCAACATCTCTTAGAAAGGCACAAACAGCCTTATTGACATTACGCCTCGCTTTCTCCATTTGTGGACCAAATGAAGAAGAACGCAGCCACATTTGTCTTTGCGCAATACGAGAAAAAATTACTTGGGAATGTGGAAACATGTCCATGACCTTCCCAAGTCCTTCTTTCATTGCAAATTGCAATGAAATTCCAGACACATGTCCTAAACTGTTCCCTCCACAATGAATTATAATTATGTCTGAATGATGCTCTGTCTCCAAAGTAGCACAGAGAGGTACCAAGTCCAGCCACTTCATTCCACGCACTCCATGCTAGTGCACCTCCACATGAGGGAATCCAAGATCTACAGCTACTCCACAGCGTTCTGCATGCACCACCAACCAATGTATGAATGAGTTTCCCAAAATCCAGATAATCTGTTTTCTGAAACACACAGCCATAGCTATCTGTTCTTCTCTCAGGAAAAAGACTTTCTGACAAACTCTCGCCTTACACAACACACCCAGTAACCTTTACTGACAATCCCTTGCTCTGCTCATTCTCATTTGCATGCCTCTCCACCCGAAAAACCCTGTATGTAATACACGCTGTCCGCGGACTACCGCCTTGTCCGCGAACATATCAAAAATCTGAGCGTGGTGAATGTAAATTTAAATAGAGTACCCCATTTCCCCTTTGAGGTTGGCTCTGAAAAGAGATGTTTTTTGTTGTTTTCTTTGCAGATGCTTGACATACACCTGTCTTTTCTTACTTTTCTCCTAAAATCTTCACATAACCTTCTCCAAAGCAACCCTTACATTCCAAAACAGAATGGCATTTCACATAAAAGATAAGGAAATGCCATCTTCTTTACAATGAACAGCATTACTGGAATCAATATTCTCATTATTACAGAAGAACATACCAGCTCTAAGCATGAAAGCACACATAATAATAATAATAATAATAATAATAATAATAATAATAATAATAATAATAATTTTACATTAATATAGCCTCAGTTGATTGCACACCTAGCAATGTTTTGCTGAGTACAAAAAATAGAACTATTGTCCCATATTGCCCTGGGTACTAATCCAGAAAAAAATACTTTGGCATTTGAAAGGATGTTCATTACTGCTTGAACCAAGTGTTCCAAATCTGCCAACAAAGTAGGGGCACTGTCATAGCCCAAATGGAAAGCACCATAGTGCAAAACTACCACATGGGGACTGTTCATCTTGCCCATATCTTCACAAACTTGTACAATTGCCTGTACATTTCAATCAGGCACAGTGCTCCATACCACCTCCACTCCTTTAACATCAACATTGTTTGCCACATGCCTGCATTGAGCAACCTGCTGTAAACCATGCACAAACATATCTCCGAGCACCAACACCCTGACTTTCTCCACCTCTGCCATCTTCACTACACTCAGTCTCTTTCAACACAAATCCACAACCTCAACATCTGATTGGCTGATCCCTACAGTCCCATTTCCAAGCTGGATTTGCTGGAAAACCCCGGATGTGGCACGCCCTGTCCGCAGACAGCTGCAGTGTCTGCTGACCGTGTAACTCTTAGACAGCCCTTCTACCCTTTCCATATCACTCTCTGTGCCATTCCCTCATTGGATACAGCTAAGCAGTAACACAACCATCCACCAATCACATCCAAGACCTCTACATCTAACTCCATCATCAGAGTTCAGCACTTCAAATGTACTGTTGATCACTCTGAGTACAAGTCTTATGTCATTGGAAAGCACCTACTACAAAAACTAATGTACAAGTCTCCAAGATTTCTAATTTCAGCTGCATGCATATCCACATGCATGAATACAAACTACAGGTATGCATATTTTCTGCACAGTACATGTACAACTCTTATGAATGCATATAAACAGAGTAACTGCCACTTAACATGTATAACCTATAAAATGAACTTACTGTCATTTTTCCAATCTGCTATAATCAACTGTCACTTCCAAACCTGTCTGCTATCTAATTTTCTTTTTACACACACAGCTATCTAAACAATTATATCAGAAGATGGGAGAAATAACAGTATAATTGTAGAAAAAACACTTAGTAGTGTATTATAAAAATTACACACAGCCAGGATAAGGTCATCCATCTTCATACACTCACACAGATAGACAATCGGCCTCATTCCGAGTATGGGGGTAAGGGATACTGGTCTCCATAAACGAGACCGGTGCCGGTAATGCTTACCGCCACATTCCGAGTTCCCTTTGCGCCCTCGTCCTTAACGCCTGCTTTTAGTAGGCGTTAGGGACGAGGGCGCAAAGGGGCTTTTTAGCCAATAACGGTGACCGTAAAGTACGGTCACCGTTATTTGCAATTTCCCCATTCCCATTGAGTCCTATGGGGGCTCATTTGGGAATGGGGAAGGTCCCTGGGGAAAGGGAAATGATCGCCCTGGTCAACTCGGAATAGGGCGGTAATTTCCCATTCCACCAGGGTGGTGCCGGTCCGGGTCCGGTGCCGACCAAGGCGCTACTACCGCCATTGGTTAGCGCCGGACTCGGAATGAGGCCCCATATCATCGAAAAGCTCCCAGCTGCAATAACACCACTGCCTGTAAATCACATCCTTCTGCTTTATTACCCACACATTCACAAATGCATACATTCCATGCTTTTTTATACAGTTTCTGCCATTTACCTTATAAAAATTGCAAAATAAGTATATCTTTATTTCTTCTTTCTCCAAAAATTCAATAACACAGCCTTAAAAAACCAAGTGAGTTTCATACAGTTAGTATTCTACTCATTTGCAAAGCATGTTGAACTAACATATTGTAAGTAAAATATGAAGGCTGCACATAGTCAAAGGAAACTGCATGCACACACTGTGTTCATATATCAAAAAAGAATACTACTACAAAAACATAAAAATCAATGTCTAAATTAACATCAGTGCTGTAAACACACAAAATGACTAACTTCTTTCTTTTACAATTGCAGTGAAGACCACTCTCCTGAAATGCAGCAGCATCTGAAGTACAAACAACAACTCAGAAGAAACTTGCTCATTCCACAGAAAAAGTGTAAGTACAATACTAGCATAATATTCTTACTGTTACTAAAACACACTCTGGGGTTGATTCATGGAATTTGTGCACCGAAAAACAGAGATTTGTGCACCATTTTGCCCACAAATCCCCATTTGTTAAACAGGGATTAGCAGGCAGAATGGCACACAAATCCTCGTTTTTCGGCGCACATATGACATAACTAAGCCCCTAGAATGTTAGTATTACAGAACAAAGAACTGTTTTCATTCTATCCCATTAGATTTAGTATTAGTGCTTCTCCTTACCACTAGCTTACTTTCTACTGTCATCTGAACCCTAGTATAGTAACACACAAATACAAGGATAGCCTTCCCAACTAGTTGTAGCTGCCCAATGCACAATCACACACCACCACATACATCCTTACCATCATACTCAGACACTCATGCAGACAGCACACATACGTTGCAGAACAGCCCAACCCATACCTTCTTTTTTTTTCAACAGACCCCAAAGAATGCCTACCAAAAAGCAAGTCCGTAGAAAGCAACGCAGAAGTAGAGCAAATGAAAATAAAAGTGTCCAAAATAAGCATCCATCTCTAGCAGAATGTGTGCAAAAAGTTCAAACAAAACAGCTAATACAGTCATTAAGCGAAACAAAACAAGCTTCCAGTACAGAAACGTTGCCTCCTCTATCAAAATGTAAACCGAAACAGAAAGTGATTAACAAGAATTCAGCTACCACTACTGCTAACACTGCTCCTATAAATCTTGATGTAGTGGCAAGTAACCATACCAAAAAAAGTATTTTAGCAAAAATTATCCACCACAGAGTCCTTCAGAATCTTATAAAAACAGGAGACAAATCATGCACAACCCTTAAAACCTACCGTAGAACATTTATCTTAGAAGCTTTGATAGACAGTGCAATCCTTCTCAAAAGGAAGTTATTTATTTTAGTGTTAAACAGAATGAAACCACTAACAAAACTAACTACTAAATTTCAAAAAAGAGTTCTCAATAAACAGAATATCAACAAAAATAACTTCTTAAATATCTTTGGAGTTGAACGGAGTCACACCACGAGCACAGAACCATATTTCAATGAAGAAGCATACAATCAAAAGCAAACACACACAATTTCCATACATAGCAGTTGACGAGGGTATGAAAAACTTAATACTACCATAATGCAACAAGAAATACTGCTTACAAAAATATCCTCAGAAAACTCAGTATCACCTCTCCATTCGACTGAACCAGAACATCCAGTATACAAATGGCCATGCACGTCAATGTGTAACATTGCCAAAAAAACTTTCAAATCTTTACACCAGTTCCTCAATCAGTATGTGAAAGGCAAAGACAAAATCAAAATGAAACTACTACAAAATATGGATACCTATCCAGTGCGCAAATACACAGTACTACAAGGACATTCATTAGCCTGCATTTCAGGACCTTTTTGCAAAAGCACCTTCCATCATATCAAAATAATATCAGCACATCATTCAACTATAAGAAATCTAGTCTATAAACTGTACTATGTTAAAAGTCCTGCTTTAGCACTAGCCAATTTAAATAACAATCTTCTACATGATACAGTCAAAGACCTACTCGAAGAAATAGAACATATCCAGAGAAAATATTTTGGAAGTGAAAGCCACTTACAAAATGCAATAGCTTTACAACAGACTAGCAACAATTGTACAGATGGTAACCTTCTACTACACACATGCAAAAAAGAAATACTAAAATTTAAAAGTACATCCGCTGAAGTACCAAATCATGTGTGTGTGTGTTGCCACAGAACTTTGTATAAAAGTAACACAAGTACTGTAGACGTAACATACAAAATAGAAGACAATGAAGATTCCAAATGGTTTGAATTAGCTCTCAACCTTATAGCAGAAAACAAATACGAAATAAATGACCTCTTAATACTTTTCAGTTACTGAACTACACAACTTGACAACAACCAAACTCCTTCACGTGCTATCACAAATAACTTGGAATTATTCCCACTACCAAAACCCCTGCAACAACTCAATTTATATGAGAGCATCATAATTCAAACAGTGCACCCATTTCAAGCAATAATACGCCTTCAACCAAACACAGCAAAATGACCTCCCTTTGAATTAGTGAAAGCAAAGCCATTTGTGGCAAAGTAGTTTGTTTACCATTAAGACTGAAAGAAAATGTGCACACTCTGGGAGTGCAACGTCCAATAGAGCAATCTTTAATTGTCTTAGTAAATGGTGTACCTACAAAAGACAAAACAATTTGGCAACAACTCGTAGACTTACATAAAGTTAGACAAGCCTTGCAATATCTAAATGACAATAATGAATACTACAAAGAAATGACTATTGAAGAAAACTTGAGAGAATACACTGAAATAATTCAAGAGTCACCAGAAACTGGTCAATGTGAACTTCTACATCCTGCTACAGTATCCCATATTTTAGACCATTATACAATTCATCCATTGCACTCTAATGACACCATAGATGATGTACTAGAAACATACCAAATGCGACAAAGCAAAGTTCACCAATCAGCATATGGGAAAAAGTATAGAGGCACATACTTTTCCTCTACTCTTTCCTAATGGGAACGGAGGAAGGTACGATGATAGACCCATTCAGATAACAGCATCAGAATACCGCTCGTTACGAATGTATTCTGAAGATCACAGATTTAGACAAAATGTGTAATACATATTCCACCTACTCTTTGAAAGTGAACTAGCAACTCTATGTTACGGAGTTGCACACACATTGAACTCAGGTACCCACTTTCAAAATATGTCAGCTACGCAATTACTACAAAAAGTGCAAGAAAAAGATGAGGTTTTACAATCATGCATTACAAATCTGTTAGCAAACATGCGTGGTACTAAAGAGTACTGGTTCCGACGTTACTAAGATGTACATTGTTTGAAAAGAAACCTTGGCCCACCCACTTGGTTTGTTACATTAACTTGTGCAGAATATGCATGGGAAGATTTACATGATTTCCTACGCATATCAAACAAAAACAAAACAAACATAGATATACTAACACCTGGAGAACTTTGCTCTCTAGATCCTGTTAATGTTTCAAGATATTTCCATCATCGCTTCATTGCTATGCTACACTTTATTTGTAATAAAACTGTTCCTCCCCTCTGAGGAGTGCGACACTTTTTTGGGAGAAAATAATACCAAGCCAGAGGAGCACCACATATCCACATGCTTTTATGGATTAAAGATGCTCCTAAATTTGGTCAAGACAGTGATGCCACTGTTTTACAGTTTATCGAAAAATATGTCACTTGTGAAATTCCATCAGAAGCAACAATTAGTGATCTTCATGCACAAATTGTACAATTTCAATAAAAAAATGTGGGAAATATTGTCGTTGCAAATACAAAAACAAAGGGAAATACTACACCAAATGCCGCTTTGGTTTCCCTAGACCAGTTACAGAAACAGGTGAAGTGAACAACTTCATGTCTTAAGTTAGACATAGTGTTAAAGGTAAATCACCTAAGAACACATTTTACATCAAAAGAACAGAAGAAGCAAAATATATCAATGATTATAATGCAATCATTGCCCTCTTATGGAATGCAAACATAGATGTGCAGTACATTGCAGATAATTCCACTGCAGTTGCACGATATGTTACAGCCTACTTAACCAAAGAAGAAAAAACAGAGCTTCAAGACCTCTGGAATGACCTATCATCAAACAAAACATTGTCTCAGAAATTGTACAGCTTAGGCATAAAAATGCTCTCCTTTAGAGAATGTGGCTGCTATGAAGCTGCAGATCGTTTAACCAGTACTGCTTTGTATGGAAAATCTGAAAATATAGTATGGCTAAGTCTTGGTCCTGCTAAATCTAGAAAAAGAGTTCTCAAATCATACGACAACATGGAAACAATAGCCAAAAATGATCCCAACAGCCAAGACATTTTGAAAAACAATTTACTAGACACATACTACCCAAACAGGAGTACCACTTTGGAAACCATGTGTCTATACCACATAGCCCAAAACTTCACATACAAAAATAATATAAAACCCGATGAAAATAAAGGTAGATACAGTGTGACAAATAGTGAAGGCAGCTTAGTGAAACTTACCAAGCAAAGCTTAATTAATCATATCAAATTGTCATTAAAAACTCCTCAACATAGAGAACTATATTACATGTCCCTGCTACAACTTTTTAAACCATGGAGAAAAGAAGAAGAGATACTAGATATCTATGACTCCTATGAAGACGCTTTCAAAGCAAATGAAAGCACTATATCCGATGTAAGCTTTATGCAGTACAAAACAATGTTGCACAATGAGCAGCAACACGAAGAAGAACTCCAGGCCCAACTAGATAAGGACACTCCCAACAGTAGTCAACCCTCTGTAACAGGAATCCAAGAAACACTGGGACATCCACTAATAGCAAATGAGGCAGAATTATCTATGACAGAAGTAGAAAACACTATGTGTCACTATGAAGAAGATACAGAAGACTTAACTGTACTAGAATCAAAACTGAACAAAGAGCAGCAATCCATTTTTCAAGAAGTAAGAAAAGAAATTGCACATGGTGTAAAACATGAAAATAAACAATGTACCTGCCAAAATTACAAACCTATACTACTATATGTCAGTGGTGAAGCTGGTTCAGCCAAAACATTCTTAATCAAAATCATCAGCAAGTTCCTTCAACAATTGACAAACAACAAACTGTCAGCTGTTATGAGTGCCCCCACAGGTTAAGCTGCCTACAACATATGCGGTGTCACTTTACACCGATTACTACTCCTTCCAGTAGAACACCAAAACAAATTAGAATATTACACACTTTCTACAGAAGCTGCAATGGAACTACGCAGAGTGTTAAAACAAATGAAAATGCTACTAATAGATCAAGTGAGCATGGTCTCCAACCTAATGTTGGCTTTGATTCTCCTCAGATTACAAGAAGTACTCAAAACAAACTACGAAGAGCTCTTTGGAGGAAAACACATTATTGTTTTCGGAGATCTTCTTCAATTGACACCAGTGAAAGGTGAATCTATTTTTAAAACCTTAAGACACAAACTATGCCGTAAAACTGTTGGCAGCATAGGAAATGTTAACCTTTGGCAACATTTCCAATACAGAGAATTAACAGAAAACATGCGCCAGTCCGCAGACCTCACTGACACGAACATTTTAAAAAGTATTAGAGTTGGTATACTATCTCAAGAAGCACAAGCAATATTACAAACCCGGCACATCCATGCACTTTATTGCCATAACTCATGTGCTACTGATGTCAGGGAACAATCAGCACACAAAAATGTCAATTGTATGTCCTTGATGCCAACTCGTGCAAGCTGTTCCAAATTCAATGAAACAATGCTGAAAAAAGAAATGCAACCAATAATTGAAATTTGCTCCACAGACAAACTGGACATACATGGTATGACACTACCCATGTGTCAACAAGCCACAACAAGACTAAATACCTTAAAAAATTCTATGTCCAACACAGCTGGTTTGGAGAAAATATTAAAATTATCTTTAAACTGTAGAGTAATGCTTAAACGTGACCTTGACGTGGAGCAAGGACTAGTTAATGGAGCACTTGGTACAGTTGTTGGCTTTCAAACATTCCTACGTGACAACAACATTCAGTTTGTCAATATTCTCTTTGACAAACTATCAAAAGCAAAAAGGATAGGACACTCAACAGCTTGATTCCTTCTTTTCAAAGACATGTATGTACGCAGAGAACAATTTTCTCTAACTCTAGCATACGCAGTCACCATTCACAAATTACAAGGTCTTACCCTAGATAAAGCATTGATAGATATTGGGTACACAGTCTTTAAAGAAGGCATGAGCTATGTAGCACTATCACGCTTATGTACACTTGACGGTCTATTTCTAATCAACTTTGATGCAAGTAAAGTAAACGCTGATATTCCTTGCATTTTAAAACACAATACTACGTTCACTATACACCCCCATCTATAAACATATCGTGTTCCACAAAAAGCAAAACGTTGTAAAAGAAAACTAGTTCAAACAGAAATGCAACAGGATGTCACTGCAAATCCTCCAAAGAGAGTAAAAGTAACTAATACTTTAATAATTAGTACAACCAAAGAAGAATCTATTACGCAAAGTAACTCAGGTACTTCTTCAAAGATGCAACACACACTCCAAAAAAATGACTTGAACACAGAACTATCTGGTCCGTTCAAATTTTCAAATATAACTGGTGTAAATTGCTACGCAAATGTACGCAAATGTAGCAATCAATATTCTATTTCAATTGCCACCAATTATTGACAACATTTACTCACACAGTACAGACCAATTGTGTTTGCAAATGTTAGTCCTTCATAGAAATGCAACCAACAATCCTGACAACACCTACAGTGTTCATGGAATAAGACAAGAATTGGACTACTGTGCTGGAAATGTGAAATTCACTATAAACTCACAAGAAGATCCACAAGAATTTCTAATGTACTTGCTACAAGTACTGGAAAACAAAAACATACCTATAAATTAAATCTTCTAGATTTCAAACATGTGGAAACATAGATTCACTCTTTGCAACAATATGCAATATGAACAAATCCCTAATGAACTTTTTTTGTATGTATCCATACCTAACTGTGAATCCGTTGCACTTCAGCAACTTGTACAAAACGCAAATCATGGCAGATTATGTACTACCTGCAATTAAGATAATCGATCCACCTTACTAATACAAACACATATGTAATATTAATGCTTCTACGTTACAATGCAGATGGTACCAAAAACAACTGCAAGCTGTCTGGATTCACACATCGTCAAGTATCGCTTGGTAAGTAAACATTCACAACAATCGGTATAATCTACCACGCAGGAGCCACAACCAATGCAGGTCACTACACTGCATATATAAAAAAGAATTGTGGATGGTTCGAATGTAATGGTAGTACCATTATTCTAAAGCAGAGATTACCAGCAAATCTTATAAACGCGGATTTAATCTTCTTGAAACCAAAATTTAATAACTAATCTGTACTTAAACATTAGCAAAACTTCAATTAGAAAACTATAAACAGTTAGAATATGCCAACAGTTATCTAACTGCTCCAAGATTTTTCAACAACCAGACAAATAAATCAATACCACTAATAACTAATCTGTGCATAAACATTAATAAAACTTCAATTAAAAAACTATAAACAGAATACGCCAACAGGTATCTAACTGCCCTAAGATTCTGTAACAACCAAACAGATAAATCAATACCACTAAATTATAACAAGAAATAAACAGTTAGAATACACCAACAGGTATCTAACTGCCCCAAGATTCTGCTACAACCAAACAGATACATCAATACCACTAAATTATAATAATATTAAACAGTTAAAATACGCCAACAGGTATCTGACTGTCCCAAGATTTTGCAACAACCCAACAGATAGATTAACAATTTGAGAATATAAATAAAAATTATAATCAGTTACAATTCAATAACAAGTATCTAACAATCTGCAACAAGCCAACATTAGCCAGAAACAACAAGTAAACACTGAAAACACAAAAATAAATGTACTATACCAAAAGAAAAAAAGGGTTTTTTAATCCAACATGGATTTCTTTTCTCCCACAGACCCAATGATTTAACAACAAACACGGAAACTGAGCAAATTGCACAGTACACTGGTTTGTAATCTACTAAATATGAGGGTCGAAATTAATAAAAAATGTCTATTATTCAATGTTATAAGTCCTTACAAACTACTGACACTAACATGATCTTTTCTTTTATCACAGAAATTGACAAAGAATATATGTTACCAAACCAAACAGTAAGTATATTATAATAAGTACAACTCATAAATACTGCTCCATAACGCAGCCATTGAAGCAAACATGTAACCATACACCACAACGCAAAATGTTTACTTCCATGGATATGTTATACTGCAGTGCTTGTTACCAAACTCTACAATCTTAATGGCATGATGTAGCCAAAACTTTGCATACAAACTATACAAATCAAACAGTGCATAAACTGTAGATTTGCAAATATTTCATACATATTTGATTCTATTTGTGTGATCTGTGGGTGTGATATGCTGCAGTGGTTGTGGCCAGGGCCTAGAGTCTTGGGTGCATGGCTGAAGACCGTAGGACGTAGGCCATGCACCCAAGACTCTAGGCTCTGGCCACAACCACAGCAGCATATCACACCCATAAATCACACCCATAGAATCAAACTTTTAAACCATGCAGTATGGGCATTTTTTATGTCCGCTGACACCTAAAGTGTTCTAAGAACAGTTTTATTTTGCCTGTGTACAGTACGGACAGATATAGTGTCCTTAGGACGCCTCCATTTTAATTGCTTACGGACATCCCGGATGCCGCGCATGTTCCTAGAGCAGTTTCAACTTGCCTGCGGACAGTACGGACAGGAATAGTGTCCTTAGGACACCCCACTTGTCCAATTACGGACATCCCAGACACTGCGCATGTTCTTAGAACAGTTTAAACTTGCCTGCAGACAGTACGGACAGGAATAGTGTCCTTAGGACACCCCAATTTTTGGTAAGTGCGGACATCCCGGACACCAGGTCCGTTCTTAGAACAGTTTCAACTTGCCTGCAGACAGTACGGACAGGAATAGTGTCCTTAAGATACCCCCGTTTGCCCAATTACAGACATCCCGGACAGCACAGCTGTCTGCGCACATGACAAACACAACAGGGGTGCTTGCCACCTAAATAAATACAGCATTTGACCCATCTCTTACTCCCCTACACACCCCAAATGCTGTTACACACCAACACACTTGCCAAAGTTGTATTTCTCCACCATTTGTCACTACGTTGTCCGCGGATGTCCGTTGGCGGGCGTTTCCAAAAATCTGATGCACTTCACGCTCTTCACCATCGAATCAGCGAACACGTCACATGTCCGCGGACATGACGCAAGCCGCTTAGCCAATCAGGACACTTTCCGCGGAGCAAACAGGGAAATGTGTCCGCGGAGCGGACAAAGATATCACACATTTTTTGTGACCTACTTTTTGGTCGTTTTAAAAAAAAACTACTGGACGGATCTTCACCAAATTTACAAAGGTACGCTTTCAGGACCAAGCCGATGCTTCTGCCACAAATTTGGTGAAAATCCGTCGAGCGGTTTGGGCTGTAGGCATGACCACATTTTTTTCCCCATTCAGTCTATGGGAAAACACGAGTTTTGGGACCCCCCTATAACTTTGCCCCCCCTGGACCAAACCTCACCATTCTTAGCAAAAAAACAATCAGAGTGGGCCATATACTTTCTTTGCAAAGTTTGGTGTGGATTCGTCCAGGGGGAGCGAAGTTATAAGCCTCCCAAAAAGTGCTCTTCCTATGGGAATAGCTATATGTACAACTACAACAATTAATTACATTGCTTTAATGACATTACGTTGAACAGGACACATACCATGTCTCCTGCAATTTAGCCTTAGCCAGCAATTGAAAGGGTCACCATCAGCAATGAGAAATACATAGCTGACAAGGAATGTGTCAGCAGAGTCCATAGAGTACTGCTAGATATGCATTTTGATTTTCTGCAGTGATAAGGGAAATACATGGAAAAGATTGCATGCAAAAAATCTCGTACAAAATATTGTAGAAAAGCCTGCAAAATAAATGTTTTTGCAGGTTGCCTCCTTCAACGTTTTATACCTTGGTAAGGATGAGGATGTAAGAAGCCACTTTCTAAGTGCCAGGCTATTATGCAAGTCTATGCAAAAAGGACAAGCATACTCGTCCTTGGCACTTAAAGTAATCTGCAAGGGTCTAGCAGGTCTAGCTGTCTCTATAAAGAAGCTCTTTGCGAAAACGGGCAATATTAAAATCAAAGTTGTTCAAGTCACCATCCAGCGAGGTCAGGTCACAAAATAAATGGAAAACATAGAGTGAAGTAATGATGATGTGTGGGGTATAGAGTGAGATATAAAAAACATCAGTGAAAGAAAGACAGAGGACCTTGAAAATAGATTGAGCAGTTCAAATTTATGATTTTCAGTAATCCAAAAATCTAGAGATGAAAATGTGTATTAAGAGTCTATTGAGAGTCACCTAAAACAAATCAATCGAATGTACACCTTGAATGGAAGTTTAATCCACAATATTGCAATCCGCTGTGTGGACCAGGTCCCCACCATATGACCGGAAACTGCCATCATCGGGGAGGGGGAGTGAGGTGTCGGTTTTTACACACTGTTAGCATTTTAAATTGAGTAAGCAGGAATGCTTACATTCATTTCCCGAAAATATAGCCCTTTCATTGAATTTAAAAAAAGTGCCAACATAAAAATATACAGGGTAATTCATAGAAATTCGCACAAAAGTGGCGCACGCGACTGGCGCACAGCATGCCCGTGCGAATGTCTGCGCCAGCAGCGTGCGCTAAAATCGATTTCTGCGCACAGCGTATTAATGGATTTTCGCATCCAAAACCAGCCGTGGCGCAGCGTGGCGCAGCGACCCTGCAGCAGCGCCAGTGACGCCCCCAAGAACGACCTCGCGCAAGGAAAAGCCTTCAAAATCCCCAAATAATCGCAAAGGGCTGCGCTAACCCTGGACCAGTTCACAGGGCTGGCAAACAGCAAACGCCAAGCGGGGAACGTGTATTTCAGTGGTTCGCGCGAAGTTCCATACGCGATTGTCCTGTGTACGTGTGCATCAGGGGTGCGCGGGAAGTTCCACACCAAAATCAGCAGGGTACGTGTATTTCAGGGGTGCGCGGGAAGTTCCACACGCAATTTCAGCAGGGTACGTGTATTTCAGGGGAGCGGGAAGTTCCACACGCGATTGGCCCCGTGCAAGCAGGGTACGTGTATTCCAGGGGTGCGCGGGAAGTTCCACACGCGATTTCAGCAGGGTACGTGTATTTCAGGGGTGCGCATGAAGTTCCACACGCGATTCCATCAGGGTACGTGTATTTCAGGGGTGCGCGGGAAGTCCCACACGCGATTGGCCCTGTGCGAGCAGGGTACGTGTATTTTAGGGGTGCGCGGGAAGTTCCACATGCAATTTCAGCAGGGTACGTGTATTTCAGGGGTGCGCAGGAAGTTCCACACGCGATTCCATCAGGGTACGTGTATTTCAGGGGTGCGCGGGAAGTTCCACACGCGATTGGCCCCGTGCGAGCAAGGTACGTGTATTCCAGGGGTGCACGGGAAGTCCCACACGCGATTTCAGCAGGGTACGTGTATTTCAGGGGTGCGCGTGAAGTTCCACACGCGATTCCATCAGGGTACGTGTATTTCAGGGGTGCGCGGGAAGTTCCACACGCGATTGGCCCCGTGCGAGCAGGGTACGTGTATTTCAGGGGTGCGTGGGAAGTTCCACATGCGATTTCAGCAGGGTACCTGTATTTCAGGGGTGCACGGGAAGTTCCACACGCGATTGGCCCCGTGCGAGCAGGGTACGTGTATTCCAGGGGTGCGCGGGAAGTTCCACACGCAATTTCAGCAGGGTACATGTATTTCAGGGGTGCGCAGGAAGTTCCACACGCGATTTCA
The DNA here is from genome assembly GCF_040938575.1 of Ambystoma mexicanum. NCBI lineage: Eukaryota > Metazoa > Chordata > Amphibia > Caudata > Ambystomatidae > Ambystoma > Ambystoma mexicanum. The sequence continues at coordinate 763,166,090 of NC_090941.1, forward strand.
GCAGGGTACGTGTATTTCAGGGGTTCTGGGGAGTACTACGCGTGAATTGGCCGTGTGGGTCCTCCCAGGTGTTCGCTCTACAACCTCCACGGCCCCTGCAGGCAGCCCACACCACGGGGGACTACCCTGCACCCCTGCTCATGTCCCGCAGGCAGCCCATCCACCATGGGCATGCCCCCCAGCCAACCCACATGTCACCTTGCACTACTGATCAACAATGCATGTCTCCCACCACCCCCACCCCCAGCAGTGCAGGGGCAGCCTCCACCAGGCCCCCACCCATGTCTACCACCACCCCCACCCGCCAGCCACCAGGGGCAGCCTCCACCAGGCCCCCACTCATGTCTCCCACCACCCCCACCCCCCAGCAGTGCAGGGGCAGCCTCCACCAGGCCCCCACCCATGTCTACCACCACCCCCACCCCCCAGTGCAGGGGCAGCCTCCACCAGGCCCCCACTCATGTCCCCCTGCACCCCCACCCCCCAGCAGTGCAGGGGCAGCCTCCACCAGGCCCCCACTCATGTCTACCACCACCCCCACCCCCCAGCCACCAAGGGCAGCCTCCACCAGGCCCACACTCATGTCCCCCTGCACCCCCACCCCCCAGCAGTGCAGGGGCAGCCTCCACCAGGCCCCCACCCATGTCTCCCACCACCCCCTACCCCCCAGGAGTCAGGGGCACCCTCGACCAGGCCCCCACCCATGTCTACCACCACCCCCACCCCCCAGCCACCAGGGGCAGCCTCCACCAGGCCCCCACTCATGTCTCCCACCACCCCCAGCCCCCAGCAGTGCAGGGGCAGCCTCCACCAGGCCCCCACTCATGTCCCCCTGCAACCCCACCCCCCAGCAGTGCAGGGGCAGCCTCCACCAGGCCCCCACCCATGTCTACCACCACCCCCACCCCCCAGCAGTGCAGGGGCAGCCTCCACCAGGCTCCCACTCACGTCTACCACCACCCCCACCCCCCAGCCACCAGGGGCAGCCTCCACCAGGCCCCCACTCATGTCCCCCTACACCCACACCCCGCAGCAGTGCAGGGGCAGCCTCCACCAGGCCCCCACCCATGTCTCCCACCACCCCCTACCCTCCAGCAGTCAGGGGCACCCTCCACCAGGCCCCCACCCATGTCTACTACCACCCCCACCCCCCAGCCACCAGGGGCAGCCTCCAGCAGGCCCCCACTCATGTCTCCCACCACCCCCACCCCCCTGCAGTGCAGGGGCAGCCTCCACCAGGCCCCTACTCATGTCCCCCTGCACCCCCACCCCCAGCAGTGCAGGGGCAGCCTCCACCAGGCCCCCACCCATGTCTACCACCACCCCCACCCCCCAGCAGTGCAGGGGCAGCCTCCACTAGGCCCCCACTCATGTCCCCCTGCACCCCCACCCCCAGCAGTGCAGGGGCAGCCTCCACCAGGCCCCCACTCATGTCCCCTGCACCCCCACCCCCCAGCAGTGCAGGGGCAGCCTCCACCAGGCCCCCACTCATGTCCCCCTGCACCCCCACCCCCCAGCCACCAGGGGCAGCCTCCACCAGGCCCCCACTCATGTCTCCCACCACCCCCACCCCCCAGCACTGTGGGGCACCTGCCAGCAGGCCCCCACTCATGTCCAACTCATGTACCCCTGCACCCCCACCCCCCAGCACTGTGGGGCACCTGCCAGCAGGCCCCCACTCATGTCCAACTCATGTACCCCTGCACCCCCACCCCCCAGCACTGTGGGGCACCTGCCAGCAGTGGAGGGGCAGCCTCCACCAGGCCCCCACTCATGTCCCCCTGCACCCCCACCCCCCAGCAGTGCAAGGGCAGCCTCCATCAGGCCCCCACTCATGTCCCCCTGCACCCACACCCCACAGCAGTGCAGGGGCAGCCTCCACCAGGCCCCCACCCATGTCTCCCACCACCCCCACCCCCAGCAGTGCAGGGGCAGCCTCCACCAGGCCCCCACTCATGTCCCCCTGCACCCCCACCCCCCAGCAGTGCAGGGGCAGCCTCCACCAGGCCCCCACTGATGTCCCCCTGCACCCCCAGCCACCAGGGGCAGCCTCCACCAGGCCCCCACTCATGTCTCCCACCGCCCCCACCCCCCAGCACTGTGGGGCACCTGCCAGCAGGCCCCCACTCATGTCCAACTCATGTACCCCTGCACCCCCACCCCCCAGCACTGTGGGGCACCTGCCAGCAGGCCCCCACTCATGTCCAACTCATGTACCCCTGCACCCCCACCCCCCAGCACTGTGGGGCACCTTCCAGCAGGCCCCCACCCATGTCCAACTCATGTTCCCCAGCCAACACGTCATCACAATCTAGATCCCTGGTCCCTATGGTCAGCCTCCAAATGCAAAACACCCACCCGAGTATTGCATCCATCCACTCATAATTGGCAATTACATGACAGAACACCAATTGCAAGTTCCGAAACAAACACATTTCCCTCACATACACCCAATGGGTGTCAGTGAATCTCAAAAGCCATATCATGATATGCATTAAACCAATAAGATGATACTACACATTGAAGTTTGATAACAAAATATGTATTGAAGGAAACATAAATAGAATCAAAAAAAAAGAAACAGAAATGGGAAAGTACAAAAATGAAAAGAAGCATGTCCGTGAAAAAAAGCAAAACCAAAAATCAAAATCCAAAGTAATGGTGTCCAAAGTCACTGTCCAGAAAACAAAATCCAATGGGAAATAAAATAGAAAGCCATTGCTCCATGGTTAAAATGTGAAAGAAAAATACAATCCAACAGTGAACTATGTACATACGAACAAGCCAGGGTCCATTATCCCAACAAAAGAAAGGAAACCTATCTAACTACACTAACTAATAAAATAAACTATATACAAAAATGTGGCCAATGTCCAAAAGGTCCAAAATAAATCCTAAACAAAATGAAACCTAACACTACCTACATAACTATGTACAAGGGCAGCAGGCTAGTTTGACGGCTCACTTGTGGATGTCCCGGGCCAGGGCATCATCGAACTCCTGCTCAATGTCCCGGAGGCGGTCCTCCTCCATGGCCCCGAGGGTCCGCAGGGCCGTCGACGTGTCCACCTCCAAACCCCTGCGGATTGCCTCGAGGCACTCGGCCCGCCTCAGGGCCCTCCGCATGGAGTTCTCCGCCCTGACCATTGTTAGCTGTGCCTCTTCCGCCCGCTGCCGCTCCGCATCTATGGCGTGGCCCAACTGCTGCCACACGGAAGACACTCTCTGTCCTGGGTCCTCCTGCCCTCCGGCCGATGCCTGCCCCTCCGATGTTGAAGGCCCAGAGCCTTCATGGCTCCCACCACGTTGCTGCTGCTGCTGTGCCTCTGCCCATGCACTGCCTCCTGCTGCCTGCACATCCTCCGCCGGCTGGGGTGCAGTCATTGATGTGGCCACCCCTGCTGGACGTCCGACTCCTGACTGTGGCAGGGATGCCTCCTCCACCAGCCTGGCCGCACCGTCAGAGGCAGCTCCACAGGGCACCCAGGTGACTGATGGGTGGCAAGATGGCACGGAGGACGACTGGCGCGTAGGGGGTTTAGTTGAGGAGGGGTTCGTAGCAAGCCCCATCATACGGAGGAATCCGGCCTGGGTGATCAACGAGCCATTCGAGATGACGTGCAGTCTCCTCATGAAAAGACTGCAGGTCACCTCGCATGGCCCGTTGACGCAACGCCACACCACTCAGAACAGGCTCAACCCGGACCCGGATAGCCACATCCGCAGGCAGAGGAAGGCCAGTTGTCGTGAGCTCATCCCCTGCCTGAAAACGGGTCTGGACGTGGGCATCCCTGCTGGTGCAAGATGATGCAGGGACAGGATCAGGAACAGGATTGCACACAGGCACCTCCGCGGCGGCCTGTGCTGCCTCCTGTCCCTGGTCCTGCACTGCACCACTAGCACCAGTGGGATCCCCACCTCCAGACCCCGTCTCTGTTGCTTGCACGGCCTCCGCCTCCACCAAACCCCCCACCAACCTGGATGACTCCGTGCCATCTTCCCCCGTTGGGCCCTGTGGGGTCCCAGCTGCCCCCTTCTGCTGCCGAGGAGTCCAACTCCAACCTCCGCCTCTTGGACCTCCCCCCGGCAGCTGCGGCCTGGGACGCGGCACCGGACTCCTCACTCCCCGACGAGATGACAACATGGGAGGGGAGCCGGGCCTTGCGTCTCCGGCTGGCGGTGGGATCCCCGCCGCTGTGCTCCACAGCACCTTCTCCGCCCTCTTCATCAGTTGACGCTGCAGACAGGGAGAAATAAAACACAGGCATCAGGGTACTGTACAATGGACACATACACACATGACAGTTGTACATGAGTGGCATTGGCAAACCTCAGACATGTCATCACAATCCCCAACACACATGTCATTTCAACTCGCACACATGAGCCATACCACAGCCATATCGCAACTGCCAGCACCATCCATACACATACAACAGCATGAGCAGGCAAAGGTGAGCCAGACATCACATGCAACACAGGAAGTGCACCACACATGTACACACACCACCACACTTGCATGCATGTGTACACCTCTGCCAAGTGTCGCAGTGTTCAGATGGGCATCCATGTCACATCTGCCCATCAGGCTTCCACATACCGCTGTCACATGCATCCATGTTGCATCACTGTTGCACCCTTGTCAAATACACACACATGCACATGTACACAGTGCTGATACATGCAGCTGAAAACAACATACATGCGTGACATCACAGACATGTCTACTTACATAAACATTCATCCAAACATGTGTGCCCTCACAACTGCATTTGGCATGCAAGCCTACACACACAAGCACCATCCATGTCTCACACATTCCAGCCCTCGCATGTGTTAGCCCCACGGCCCTGTACACCTCCACCCATACTCGACCCCATACAAACAGATGTGCAACCTGCACACTACTGAAAAATCACCACACGCACAGCTCACAATCAGGATGCATGTACACTTACCGCTCGACTCCAGACGGGTCTGCCTCTCAAGGACCTGGACGTGGAGCGCTGGGGATATGCGTTCCAGGACCCTCATCTGTTCTTCCGACAAGTGGCCCCGGTGCCCCTTGGCATCCGCTGCCTTCAAGAGGCGCCGGGCCTTGTTCAGGGTCCTGGACCTGAAGTCCTCCCAGCGCTTCTTGACATGTTGGAAGTCGCGGACTGCCACCCCCTCCGCGTTGATGGCAGTCACGATGTCAGTCCAGATCCGAGTCCGTCCTTCCTTGTCGGCGCGGGAACTTCCGAAGAGGGCATCATACTGCCCCAGGATTTGCTCCACCAGGACACCAACTTCGGTGGCACTGAAGCTGGTGCCCCTCTGCCTCTCTGGCCGGGGGTTGTCAGTGGTCTCAGATGGTGTTTGCCCCGACATGACAACCCCATAGGCAGGAGTGGGTGGGCAACTGGGTCCTGGGGCTGGGCTCTGGAGCGATGGAATCCCAGTCGGGAGTCTTCGGTTCCAGCAGGGGTGGTCACAGCAACAGCACCCCTGGCTGATGTGCAGGCAGCAAATGGCAAGGCATGTGGGCAGCAGGCAGTCAGGCAGCAGCAGATGGCAGGTGGGAGCGTGCTCGGGGCTCTGGGGGGCAGTAGTTCGGCCTTCTGGGCAGGAGTGTGGTCTTCCGTGTGCTTACGCGTGGCCAGCTTGATACGGAGTGATTTGGCACGTGAAAATCCTGCACGTCTGCGTGTAAATCGAGGAAAGGCCCTTAGCGCGTATGCACGTCAGCATGCATATGCGATTTCATTGGGCCAAAGGCCCTTAGCGCGTGAGCGCGTCTGTGACGTGAGGCGCGCGGGTGTTTCCCTCATTACACGTGATGACAGAGCACACTTGGATTTCCACCAATCGCGTGTGGAACTTCCTGCGCGCCCCAGAAATACACGTACCCAGGCAAATCGCATGGCTGGGGGGTGGGGGTGGTGGGAGACATGAGTGGGGGCCTGGTGGAGGGTGCCCCTGGTGGCTGGGGGGTGGGGGTGGTGGGAGACATGAGTGGGGGCCTGGTGGAGGGTGCCCCTGGTGGCTGGGGGGTGGGGGTGGTGGTAGACATGAGTGGGGGCCTGGTGGAGGCTGCCCCTGGTGGCTGGGGGGTGGGGGTGGTGGTAGACATGAGTGGGGGCCTGGTGGAGGGTGCCCCTGGTGGATGGGGGGTGGGGGTGGTGGGAGACATGAGTGGGGGCCTGGTGGAGGGTGCCCCTGGTGGCTGGGGGGTGGGGGTGGTGGTAGAAATGAGTGGGGGCCTGGTGGAGACTGCCCCTGCATTGCTGGGGGGTGGGGGTGGTGGGAGACATGAGTGGGGGCCTGGTGGAGGCTGCCCCTGCACTGCTGAGGTGTGGGGGTAATAGGGGACATGAGTGGGGGCCTGGTGGAGGCTGCTCCTGGTGGCTAGGGGGTGGGGGTGGTGGTAGACATGAGTGGGGGCCTGGTGGAGGCTGCCCCTGCACTGCTGGGGGTTGGGGGTGGTGGGAGACATGAGTGGGGGCCTGGTGGAGGCTGCCCCTGGTGGCTGTGGGATGGGGGTGGTGGGAGACATGAGTGGGGGCCTGGTGGAGGCTGCCCCTGAACTGCTGGGGGGTGGGGGTGGTGGGAGACATGAGTGGGGGCCTGGTGGAGGCTGCCCCTGCACTGCTGGGGGGTGGGGGTGGTGGGAGACATGAGTGTTGGCCTGGTGGAGGCTGCCCCTGGTGGCTGGGGGGTGGGGGTGGTGGTAGACATGAGTGGGGGCCTGGTGGAGGCTGCCCCTGGTGGCTGGGGGGAGGGGGTGGTGGGAGACATGAGTGGGGGCCTGGTGGAGGGTGCCCCTGGTGGCTGGGGGGTGGGGGTGGTGGTAGACATGAGTGGGGGCCTGGTGGAGGCTGCCCCAGCACTGCTGGGTCAGACATGAATGGGGGCCTGGTGGAGGCTGCCCCTGCACTGCTGGGGGGTGGGGGTGGTGGGAGACATGAGTGGGGGCCTGGTGGAGGCTGCCCCTGGTGGCTGGGGGGTGGGGGTGGTGGGAGACATGAGTGGGGGCCTGGTGGAGGCTGCCCCTGCACTGCTGGGGGGTGGGGGTGGTGGGAGACATGAGTGGGGGCCTGGTGGAGGCTGCCCCTGCACTGCTGGGGGGTGGGGGTGGTGGGGGACATGAGTGGGGGCCTGGTGGAGGCTGCCCCTGGTGGCTGGGGGGTGGGGGTGGTGGGAGACATGAGTGGGGGCCTGGTGGAGGCTGCCCCTGCACTGCTGGGGGTGGGGTGGGGGTGGTGGGAGACATGAGTGGGGGCCTGGTGGAGGCTGTCCCTGGTGGCTGGGGGGTAGGGGTGGTGGGAGACATGAGTGGAGGCCTGGTGGAGGCAGCCCCTGCACTGCTGGGGGGTGGGGGTGGTGGGAGACATGAGTGGGGGCCTGGTGGAGGCTGCTGTAACGCTCACCTGATTCCCACGGAGGCGCTGATCCCGGCTGGGCTGCTATCATTTCTTCAATTGAGAAGCGTAGAGCTCGGACGACTCTCAGGACTCGGCTTCCTCTTATCGAATGTCTGACTTGCAGGGTAAGTTTTCTGCAGGTGGAAGAAAAAAGGGTTAATCACCGTTTGATGGGATTCCTTCTCCCACCAATCGCCAGTTTCTCCCACAGCCTAGCTTTCTACTTGTCTCGGCGAGCTCTCACCTTAGGCGTATAAATGCTGAGCTCTCCATCCTGCGTCTGGTGCAGGGGTGCGTGGATTCCAGTTACGTCACTGGATGAGTTCAGTGTTGAGGCTCAAGTCTTTTGCGGCCTTAGTTGTGGCACTGGTGCTGGGATGCCGAAGAGCGATGCCGCCGTTACTGCACGAGCGGATGCCTGTAAGTATACTGTAGTCTTTAGGCTTTAAAAGATGGGCACCTCAATAATGTCCCTTTTCCTTTGTTTCAGGCCTCGGGATGCTGTGGGCGTAGTTTTCCGTTTCCGCTGCACGTGCCGATGCACGTAAGTATAATGTTCGTTGGCCGCTTTTAATGGCACCTCTAATAATGTCCTTTTTCTAGTTTTCAGGTGCCGGGATGCTGCGGGCTTTATATCCATTGCCACTGCACGTGCCGATGCACGTAAGTATAATGATCGTTGGCCGCTTTTAATGGCACCTCTAATAATGTCCTTTTTCTAGTTTTCCGATGCCGGGATGCTGCGGTTGATGCGGCCGCTTCTGCACGTTCAAAAAACTGGTAAGTTAAGATGAATGCGACTGCCTTCACCAGAACCCCTTTTTAATTATGTCCTTTGCCTTTCAGGTGCAGAGAAGCTGCCGAAGAGAAGGCCGCAGTTAGCTCCGTTGCAATCACGGAAGGATCAGGTAAGCGGGCGCGGCTGCGAGCGAGTTGCACTTTTCTAACCTTATGTTTATTCTTTGCAGGTTTTGCCGGTGACTGGATTCCGGGATCTGGTAAGTATTGTTCTGTGTCTTTCTTCATCCACAGGTTGCTGCGCGGAAGCTGAAGATGACTCTGGACCTGGAATGCAGGAGCCGACTCGGTGAGCGTCCTGCTGCTGCTGCCGAATAACACAAAGCACGTGTTTTCCATCGGGCGTGGTTTAAATAGCAGAGAAGTGCTTCCAGTGTGTGTTCTTCCACCGGTTCCACCCAGGTAAGAAAAGAGTTCCTGAATGGAGGGAATAGTTCCTCCCAGCCCTAATGGCTGGGGACTTCAACCAGACTGGATTGTTCTGGGTAAATATGCAGCATGGTCTGCCTCAGGTAAGTCCACCCAAGCATTATTACACTGTTTATCAATATGAGCCCGGCGCCTAAGGCGCCGGGACTGAAACCCTTCATGAGCCTGGCGCCAAAGGCGCCAGGACACGGACCAAAGGGCCCCTGTAGGGGTCTGCTGGGTCCGGAGTAGTGGAAGACGGGTCTGCTTCCGAGGGCGCTGGGCCAGTCCTGGCACCTCGGGAGTAGCGCCCATGACAGCTGCCCCTGCACTGCTGGGGGGTGGGGTGGTGGGAGACATGAGTGGGGGCCTGGTGGAGGCTGCCCCTGCACTGCTGGGGGGTGGGGGTGGTGGGAGACATGAGTGGGGGCCTGGTGGAGGCTGCCCCTGGTGGCTGTGGGATGGGGGTGGTGGGAGACATGAGTGGGGGCCTGGTGGAGGCTGCCCCTGCACTGCTGGGGGGTGGGGGTGGTGGGAGACATGAGTGGGGGCCTGGTGGAGGCTGCCCCTGCACTGCTGGGGGGTGGGGGTGGTGGGAGACATGAGTGTTGGCCTGGTGGAGACTGCCCCTGGTGGCTGGGGGGTGGGGGTGGTGGTAGACATGAGTGGGGGCCTGGCGGAGGCTGCCCCTGGTGGCCGGGGGGAGGGGGTGGTGGGAGACATGAGTGGGGGCCTGGTGGAGGGTGCCCCTGGTGGCTGGGGGGTGGGGGTGGTGGTAGACATGAGTGGGGGCCTGGTGGAGGCTGCCCCTGCACTGCTGGGTCAGACATGAATGGGGGCCTGGTGGAGGCTGCCCCTGCACTGCTGGGGGGTGGGGGTGGTGGGAGACATGAGTGGGGGCCTGGTGGAGGCTGCCCCTGGTGGCTGGGGGGTGGGGGTGGTGGGAGACATGAGTGGGGGCCTGGTGGAGGCTGCCCCTGCACTGCTGGGGGGTGGGGGTGGTGGGAGACATGAGTGGGGGCCTGGTGGAGGCTGCCCATGCACTGCTGGGGGGTGGGGGTGGTGGGGGACATGAGTGGGGGCCTGGTGGAGGCTGCCCCTGGTGGCTGGGGGGTGGGGGTGGTGGGAGACATGAGTGGGGGCCTGGTGGAGGCTGCCCCTGCACTGCTGGGGGTGGGGTGGGGGTGGTGGGAGACATGAGTGGGGGCCTGGTGGAGGCTGTCCCTGGTGGCTAGGGGGTAGGGGTGGTGGGAGACATGAGTGGGGGCCTGGTGGAGGCAGCCCCTGCACTGCTGGGGGGTGGGGGTGGTGGGAGACATGAGTGGGGGCCTGGTGGAGGCTGCTGTAACGCTCACCTGATTCCCACGGAGGCGCTGATCCCGGCTGGGCTGCTATCATTTCTTCAATTGAGAAGCGTAGAGCTCGGACGACTCTCAGGACTGGGCTTCCTCTTATCGAATGTCTGACTTGCAGGGTAAGTTTTCTGCAGGTGGAAGAAAAAAGGGTTAATCACCGTTTGATGGGATTCCTTCTCCCACCAATCGCCAGTTTCTCCCACAGCCTAGCTTTCTACTTGTCTCGGCGAGCTCTCACCTTAGGCGTATAAATGCTGAGCTCTCCATCCTGCGTCTGGTGCAGAGGTGCGTGGATTCCAGTTACGTCACTGGATGAGTTCAGTGTTGAGGCTCAAGTCTTTTGCGGCCTTAGTTGTGGCACTGGTGCTGGGATGCCGAAGAGCGATGCCGCCGTTACTGCACGAGCGGATGCCTGTAAGTATACTGTAGTCTTTAGGCTTTAAAAGATGGGCACCTCAATAATGTCCCTTTTCCTTTGTTTCAGGCCTCGGGATGCTGTGGGCGTAGTTTTCCGTTTCTGCTGCACGTGCCGATGCACGTAAGTATAATGTTCGTTGGCCGCTTTTAATGGCACCTCTAATAATGTCCTTTTTCTAGTTTTCAGGTGCCGGGATGCTGCGGGCTTTATATCCGTTGCCACTGCACGTGCCGATGCACGTAAGTATAATGATCGTTGGCCGCTTTTAATGGCACCTCTAATAATGTCCTTTTTCTAGTTTTCCGGTGCCGGGATGCTGCGGTTGATGCGGCCGCTTCTGCGCGTTCAAAAACTGGTGAGTTAAGATGAATGCGACTGCCTTCACCAGAACCCCTTTTTAATTATGTCCTTTGCCTTTCAGGTGCAGAGAAGCTGCCGAAGAGAAGGCCGGGACTGAAACCCTTCATGAGCCTGGCGCCAAAGGCGCCAGGACACGGACCAAAGGGCCCCTGTAGGGGTCTGCTGGGTCCGGAGTAGTGGAAGACGGGTCTGCTTCCGAGGGCGCTGGGCCAGTCCTGGCCCCTCGGGAGTAGCGCCCATGACAGCTGCCCCTGCACTGCTGGGGGGTGGGGTGGTGGGAGACATGAGTGGGGGCCTGGTGGAGGCTGCCCCTGCACTGCTGGGGGTGGGGGTGGTGGGAGACATGAGTGGGGGCCTGGTGGAGGCTGCCCCTGGTGGCTGGGGGGCAGGGGTGGTGGGAGACATGAGTGGGGGCTTGGTGGAGGCTGCCCCTGGTGGCTGGGGGGTGAGGGTGGTGGGAGACATGAGTTGGACATGAGTGGGGGCCTGGTGGAGGCTGCCCCTGGTGGCTGGGGGGTGGGGGTGGTGGTAGACATGAGTGGGGGCCTGGTGGAGGCTGCCCCTGCACTGCGGGCGGGGGTGGGGGTAATAGGGGACATGAGTGGGGGCCTGGTGGAGGCTGCCCCTGCACTGCTGGGGGGTGGGGGTGGTGGGAGACATGAGTGGGGGCCTGGTGGAGGGTGCCCCTGGTGGCTGGGGGGTGGGGGTGGTGGGAGACATGAGTGGGGGCCTGGTGGAGGTTGCCCCTGCACTGCTGGGGGGTGGGGGTGGTGGGAGACATGAGTGGAGGCTTGGTGGAGGCTGCCCCTGGTGGATGGGGGGTGAGGGTGGTGGGAGACATGAGTTGGACATGAATGGGGGCCTGGTGGAGGCTGCCCCTGCACTGCTGGGGGGTGGGGGTGGTGGGAGACATGAGTGGGGACCTGGTGGAGGCTGCCCCTGCACTGCTGGGGGGTGGGGGTGGTGGGAGACATGAGTGGGGGCTTGGTGGAGGCTGCCCCTGGTGGCTGGGGGGTGAGGGTGGTGGGAGACATGAGTTGGACATGAGTGGGGGCCTGGTGGAGGCTGCCCCTGGTGGCTGGGGGGTGGGGGTGGTGGGAGACATGAGTGGGGGCCTGGTGGAGGGTGCCCCTGGTGGCTGGGGGTGGGGGTGGTGGTACACATGAGTGGGGGCCTGGTGGAGGCTGCCCCTGCACTGCTGGGGGGTGGGGGTGGTGGGAGACATGAGTGGGGGCCTGGTGGAGGCTGCCCCTGCACTGCTGGGGGGTGGGGGTAATAGGGGACATGAGTGGGGGCCTGGTGGAGGCTGCCCCTGGTGGCTGGAGGGTGGGGGTGGTGGTAGACATGAGTGGGGGCCTGGTGGAGGCTGCCCCTGCACTGCTGAGGGGTGGGGGTTGTGGGAGACATGAGTGGGGGCCTGGTGGAGGCTGCCCCTGGTGGCTGTGGGATGGGGGTGGTGGGAGACATGCGTTGGGGCCTGGTGGAGGCTGCCCCTGCACTGCTGGGTGGTGGTGGTAATAGGGGACATGAGTGGGGGCCTGGTGGAGGCTGCCCCTGGTGGCTGGGGGGTGGGGGTGGTGGGAGACATGAGTGGGGGCCTGGTGGAGGCTGCCCCTGCACTGCTGCGGGGTGGGGGTGGTGGGAGACAAGAGTGGGGGCCTGGTGGAGGCTGCCCCTGGTGGCTGTGGGATGGGGGTGGTGGGAGACATGAGTGGGGGCCTGGTGGAGGCTGCCCCTGCACTGCTGGGGGGTGGCGGTAATAGGGGACATGAGTGGGGGCCTGGTGGAGGCTGCCCCTGGTGGCTGGGGGGTGGGGGTGGTGGGAGACATGAGTGGGGGCCTGGTGGAGGCTGCCCCTGCACTGCTGGGGGGTGGGGGTGGTGGGAGACATGAGTGGGGGCCTGGTGGAGGCTGCCCCTGGTGGCTGTGGGATGGGGGTGGTGGGAGACATGAGTGGGGGCCTGGTGGAGGCTGCCCCTGCACTGCTGGGGGTTGGGGGTGGTGGGAGACATGAGTGGGGGCCTGGTGGAGGCTGCCCCTGGTGGCTGTGGGATGGGGGTGGTGGGAGACATGAGTTGGGGCCTGGTGGAGGCTGCCCCTGCACTGCTGAGGGGTGGGGGTAATAGGGGACATGAGTGGGGGCCTGGTGGAGGCTGCCCCTGGTGGCTGGGGGGTGGGGGTGTTGGGAGACATGAGTGGGGGCCTGGTGGAGGCTGCCCCTGCACTGCTGGGGGGTGGGGGTGGTGGGAGACATGAGTGGGGGCCTGGTGGAGGCTGCCCCTGGTGGCTGTGGGATGGGGGTGGTGGGAGACATGAGTGGGGGCCTGGTGGAGGCAGCCCCTGCACTGCTGGGGGGTGGGGGTAATAGGGGACATGAGTGGGGGCCTGGTGGAGGCTGCCCCTGGTGGCTGGGGGGTGGGGGTGGTGGGAGACATGAGTGGGGGCCTGGTGGAGGCTGCCCCTGCACTGCTGGGGGGTGGGGGTGGTGGGAAGACATGAGTGGGGGCCTGGTGGAGGCTGCCCCTGGTGGCTGTGGGATGGGGGTGGTGGGAGACATGAGTGGGGGCCTGGTGGAGGCTGCTCCTGCACTGCTGGGGGGTGGGGGTAATAGGGGACATGAGTGGGGGCCTGGTGGAGGCTGCCCCTGGTGGCTGGGGGGTGGGGGTGGTGGGAGACATGTGTTGGTGATCACTAGTGCAAGGTGACATGTGGGTTGGCTGGTGGGCATGGCCATGGTGGATGGGTTGCCTGTGGGACATGAGCAGAGGTGCAGGGTAGTACCCTGTGGTGTGGGATGCCTGCAGGGGCCGTGGAGGGTGTAGAGGGAACACCTGGGGGGACCCACATGGCCAAATCACGTGTAGCATTCCCCGGCACCACCGAAATACACGTACCCTGCAGAAATCGCGTGTGAATCTTCCGCGCACATCGGAATACACGTACCCAGGCCAATCGCGTGTGGATCTTCCTGCGCACCCCCACCTAGCCAGGCCAATCGCGTGTGGAACTTTCCGCGCACCCCGTAGTACACGTACCCAGGCCAATCGCGTGTGGAACTTCCCACGCACCCCCACCTACCCAGGCCAATCGCGTGTGGAACTTCCCGCGCACCCCGAAGTACACGTACCCAGGCTAATCGCGTGTGGAACTTCCCGCGCACCCAGGAATACGCGCACACACTATTTTTCACACAGCGGGTGTCCGTGTTTGTCGGGCCCCTTTGCACCTCATTTGTCCTAGAGGGCCACTGTATGGGCCATTCATCATGGCTTTATATGGGTGCTTTTTGTTAGCGCACATTTTGGCGCACATTTTTTTCAGTCGCGGGGCGCTACCGCCTGCTTTCTTGTGGCGTACTTGTTTGGCCCTGTGCGCGTCTTTGACCGTGCGCTGGTTTGCCCTATTCGATTCCATGAATACGGGTTGTAGGCGAGCGTGTGGGCGTTCCGCGCACTTGCCTCCTGTACTTCCCCCGTGACGCCCATATTTTCACGCGTTGTTCCCCATTCCGAGTGTTACGGCCCGTGTTCCCCCTACTTTTGTGATGTGCGCCGCGCTATGTGCGATTTCGCAGTTGTCGTGGCGCACGCTGTTGGATGACCTGTGCGTCGGCATGCGCGGCGCACATTTTTAGCGCACATCCAATGTTTTTCTCGCGCACGGACTTCCATGAATCGCTTTGCGCTGGTTTTCCTGCGATTTTCGCACTTGCACTGCGATTTTCGCACTTTTCCTGCGATTCGCACGTTTTGGCACCTCTGCTTGCCAAACACGCGGACACAGATTAACATGTAAACATAGGTGTTGATTTAATTAGACAGTGATATACTGAAATTAAAGCAGGATAACATGGGCATATGGCATAATGCTATGTTTTGACTTTGACTTTTCTTTCTAAGGTGCTATTAAAAGCCTTACACACACGAACACATACACTGTTTCCTTTTGAATGAAGGTAAATGACCTCAAAACGTGAGAGTGTGTGTTGTCATTTCGGAGAAAGATTTGGCAACAGGAATCCAAAATGCTTTTAGTTCCATAGCGACAATTTTGTTTTTGAAGCATGGAGGCAGCCAATTACACGAAATGTGAAAATAGGCTTATTTGAACAGCATTGTTCATTAATGATTTGCAGAAATACAAACAATGCTGAACAATGTGTTTTCATAACTGTACAATTTCTATAAATTCATTGATTTTGCCCACAACACAGAAACATAATGCGTTTATGTTTCACTAAGCTCTAAACTGATTTGCGCATGTTTCACTCAGAGCAGATAATGACTTGGTAGTTAGTTTTGCCAACTGCATACTCAGAGATACATGCTGCACACTGTTGATACGACTAATGCTGTAGTTGGAAACAAGTAAGATAGGTTTATTATCTATAATGTATGTAGTTAAAAGAGTTCGATATGAAAAAATGGCAGATAATAATAAAATGTCTGACTGCCAGTTTGAAATGTACTCTTGTCTCAGTCCACTTTGCAAAGAAACAATGGCGGACTGCTGAGAATAGACGCTGCCGCACACTAATCTCTCAGGTACATAACGGTGAACAGCAAATGAAGCCAATTAGTCATCTTTATTGCATCATTGATGACAGATGTTAAGAACTTACATAAATTGGATACGTGATAATTAGAACTGCATACATTATGAAGATTTAGCTCAAGGATTTACAGCAGATCAAGAGTTTCTTATGACAAACTGTGGGGAAACTATCCTGATAGGATACTCTATTTAGGTGGTACAGTGAGAGTCCTAGGGTGATATGAAAGAGGCTGAACTTGAACGCGATTAGGGAGATGGCCCAGACAGCAGAAAGGTTAAACTACTGCATTATCGGGAGAAAGGGCTGCTTAGCTGAAGGCTGAGGTGGCTAGATGCAGTAATCTTCTACTTATGTTGGATACTGGGATTTTTAGCTTGGAGATCCGAATGGAATACAAAGTGTGTTTAGTGCACTTATCATTCACTAATTACATTCTGATTGAGTTTCGGTGCAGCTTGCTGGCTTCTGAATGGAATATTCAGTCATGGCTCAGGAGAAGCATGTTTAGCACACACATTTATACTGACTCGTTGTGAAACAGGTAGGCCTTTGCCGTAAGTTGCTGGTTTCTGGATGTAATATCCTGCCATGAAGCACAAGAAGTGTTTCTATTTATTTTATTTTATTTATTTTTATTTTGTATATTTGTTACACGCCCAGACCCTCAGGTGTCACGGCGAGGTTATAAGATAGCTTAGGAATTAGTCACAATCAAAACATTACAGAGGGTTCAATACAAGATATAGGTTACAACATATTCACAAAAATATACAGTGGCCTAAGTATTTACAACAGTGTCCGATGGAGGGGTCCTATCTTAGGGTGCTAATATTGGTTGAATAACCAGGTTTTTAGCTGTTTCTTAAAGAGCTTGAAGGAGGATGCTGTTTTGATGGTGATGGGTAGGGTGTTCCAGTGTTTGGGGGCTAAAGTGGTGAAGCTGCTGCCCCCTGCTCTAGTGGTTTTGAATCGAGGGGGGTCCAGGAGGAGTTTGTCGTTGGATCTCAGTAATCTTATGTTAGTTTTAGGATGCAGAGTGTTATTGAGGTAGGTAGGTCCTTTTTTAGTAATGCATTTGTGGGTGATGCATAGTGTTTTGAAAATGATGCGGGCTTTGATGGGGAGCCAGTGGGCATCTTTCCTGGTCTTGGATATATGGTCTGATTTTTTTATGCCTAGTGCTGCCCTCAGGACTTTGTTTTGCAAAAGTTGCATTTTGGCTAGGTTGGTGTTGGATGTGCCCAGTAGTAATACGTTGCAGTAGTCCAATTTCGATAGGACCAGTGCTCTGGCCAGGGTGAGGCAGTTTGCTGGGGTCAGAAATTGTCGGCTGAGTGCGATTAATTTGGAAGTGTAGGCCGTGGAGGAGGAAAGTGCATTGATTTGTTTGGTCATGGTCAGGCTAGCATCGAAGTACACGCCCAGTGTTTTTACTTGTTTTGACACTGGGATATTGGTGCCGTCGATGTTGATAGTTGAATATTCTGGCTGAAGGGTTGCTAACTTGGCTGGAGCTCCTACGATGAGGACTTCCGTCTTCTCATCGTTAAGACATAGGCTGTTCAAAGTCATCCAGTTTTGTATGATGACATAAATTTTATTGATAGCTAAAGTGTCCTGGTCATAGTTGCCTGTAAGAGGTATGAGG
Organism: Ambystoma mexicanum; assembly: GCF_040938575.1. Taxonomy (NCBI): domain Eukaryota; kingdom Metazoa; phylum Chordata; class Amphibia; order Caudata; family Ambystomatidae; genus Ambystoma; species Ambystoma mexicanum. The sequence continues at coordinate 763,183,035 of NC_090941.1, forward strand.
ATCTGGGTGTCATCCGCAAAATTAGTGTAGATGACACCCATATCGTCAAGTGCAGAGAACAGGAGCTTGGTATATGCGTTATACAGCGTGGGAGAAAGGCAAGAACCTTGGGGCACTCCTATGGGGACTGGGATGGGGTTGGCTGCTTCTTTGCCTATGGACACTCTGGAGGTGCGGTCAGTTAAGAAAGATTTCACCCAAGCAGTGGCAGCCCCAGAGAAGTTGAATTCACGGGCAAGTGAGTTGCAGAGTTTGTCGTGGTCCACCAGGTCGAACGCTGCTGAGAGGTCCAACAACAGGAGAATGCAAAGTTTCCCTGAGTCTCTAATGGCATCCATCTGTATTTTGAGGTCCAAGAGTGCTGTTTCAGTGCTGTGGTTGGGCCTGAAGCCTGATTGTCTGGTGCCGAGGAGCTGGTTAGATTGTAAATGGGTTTGAATTTGGTTGTAGGCCAGTTTGTCGATGATTTTGAGTAAGAATGGGACCGTGGTTATGGGGCGATAGTTGGAATGGTGGGGTCTAGATTTGATTTTTTTAGAAGTGGTGTAACCCAAGCTTCTTTGATGCAAGTCGGAACTGTATTGGAGTTGAATGAGGCATTGACAAATTTGGTGATGAGGGGGGTCAGGGTGGGTGCACAGGCTTTGACTAATTTGGCTGGGACAGTATCTCCTTTCTAGCACAATGCTTTAAGAGTTGGTTTTGAATATTGCCGGAATATTGCCGGAGCCACTGCCATTTGAGAGGGCGTTATTGGACAAGCAAGTGAAATGGTGGGTTCCTTTGCTTGAAGAATACACCTTTGGATATGGAACACAAACCTGATTTTTTATTTTTCTTATATAGCTCGGGCCACCAGTGTGCACTGAAAGGACTAACACCCATGACATCAAAGATGCCATCACAAATCTCATTGATGACATCAAATGTGTGGCTGTTCCTTTTTTTGTTCACTGACATAAGTAGGTCAGGTGCTTTTCTTCACTACCAGTCAGGAAGTAACAATTCAAAAGGTTCTATCTTTTTCTACGGCACCCTTCTCATATGTTCTTGCACGACTTTCCTCAGGGTTCACTTACATCATATGATACATATACATATACATATAGGCGAAGAATAAAGCGTAAAACACAGTAATGATTCTGTGCATGAAGGTAATCAGGTACGTTATGAACACTCTCTGATAATACTGCTCCTTGTTTGCATACTTTAATTTCCCTGTATATGCTCATATTTGTATGCATTGTGGTGTCTTTATGTTTTCTGCGCAGTAGTGTAATTATGTAGTTATTAAGGCAATGGTAGCTACCTCATATATGTTTCACAGGACCCGAAACGCTAAAACAAAAGCATTCATGATTTCACTATGTAACATGGAAAGATTTTCAAGATTACATTTCTATGGGGCATGGTGCTGACAATGGCTACGTGTTCACATGAGTTGGTTCATGTACTGCTAGGAAGTCTGTAATACAATGGTGTGTATTAGCAATGCATTGCTCAATGAACTACTTATCTCATTATAGTTCTTCCGATATTTGATAGTTTTCTGCCACCATTACAATAACAATCCCTTGTGTAGGTTTTCCATGAAAATGAAATGCACATGTGATGTCATCAGTGATTTGGTAAGGCACTGGGACCAGAACGTTGCTTTAGCATAGTGTTTTCTGTAAAGATTATAGCTGTTTGGTACTGCAACAGAACCATAATGTCCCATTAACAATGGTTTGTTACTGATTCCTTGGCTGCCCTCATGATAAACGTGTGGAAAGGACAAATTGTCTGATGTATGTAGCCATTTGCGCTACCTCTTCCTTTTCCGAATAGTGTTGGTATATCTTAGCAATTACAGATGTACATGGTAAATGTTGGTGAGTGTTCGAGTAGTTTCTCTTTTTTTGTTAACATTGCATGGTGAATCTGTGCCACACAGTACTGGCCGAGATGACTACAGATGAGCAATATGTATGTTTCCTAGGGAGACTGCAACCGGTCGGCGTATGTGCAATCAAACTGCAAGTATCCGTAGGACTCCATTAGTGGCTGCATGTCCGCATCTTCTAATGCACTTTTAAATAGTTGTGGAAGTGCACGTGTATCCATTCCACACCTATACCCATGCATAGGTCATCCACTGTGTGCTGGTAACACTGCCCCTGTCGCCAGCCTACGGATTCATACAGTAGCCTATCGCATTTCAAGTACTCCTGCCGGCTATGTGGTTGGCTCTGCAAACCTACCAATGTGTGGTAAAGCATACCTGACTCTATAACGCCCACTGATAAACAAGGAACAGCAACCTGCAGTATAACGTGGGCGTGTTAAATGTCGCATTAATTTGATTGATGTGCTGCTTGCCTTTCCATGACCCGTGAAACAGACACATCGTTTCTGCACTGAGCAGTGTGACTGAAAGTGTCAAGAGGTCACCTGCGGGCGTACAGTTGAAGGAAATATGTAACTGCAGGTGGGACAGTTTGTAGTGAGTCTGCAAAATGGCAAAGCTGTTGCACCTTGGTCACGCACATACTAGTGCATGTAAAGGCAAGTAAGCAAACAGCAAAATATGCAGAGCGCAAACAATCTTAGTGGTGGTTAGAAAAGTACTGTAGCTGCATGGGTCCCGCAGAATAAATGGCTTCCTGCTCCACATAATGAAGCTGTGTTTCGCATTGTTGTAAACATTCTTGTATTCCACAATGTATGCATCTCCGTGAATGCTACCCCTAAGACTAATGTAATAGCATGAAGTGTTTGTACTGCATTTGATGACAACTGAAATTAAAGCACAAGGGACCAGTGGGCAGTGTACCGCCTTTCTAACAATTACGTAGGGTAATTTTATGTGCAGCATTTGCCACATCTGCTGCGGGCAACAAGAGGGGCACTCCTGTAGGGCAGAAGTGCTCTAAAACATCCTTGCAGACCATATGGCATGCTACAGACCCTTACCCGCCAAAGGGCATTATATTGTGCATGTACTGCAATGTGCTACTCTTCAGAGAGAAGGTACTTGGAAGTGCATGGGAAGGGTCCTTCCGGGAGCATGACAATAACTGGCACCTATGTAGGTGAGGGCCACCCAATAATTCCGTCTCTCGGCACGTCCCCTATAGTATCCATGCAGGTTCTGCCCCTTCTGTACCGGGCCTTTCCTGCTGTTCCTTCTGTGGCGTGTGTCACAAGACCATAATAAATGGAAATGAACTGGGAAAGGAAAAAAGGGAAATAAATAAAGCACCTTTCACAGATGAACAATGGAATTACCAATGAACGGATACAGGGCGGGAGCCGTGGCACTGTGCAAAACACTGCAGTTCGATTGGTTTGAAAGGGGGTTGCTGTAGAAAGAGGTTTCTTTACGTGTTGCAGAGTATTTTGAAGACTGTCAGTGCGCAACATTTACTACAAGAAATGTTCACTACTTTCAAGAAGGGCACAAATACACTTTTTCACAATGTACCACGCTATCTCCATTTCTGAACGAAATAGAAAATGATGCAGCCACATCCGTGTCTGCATAATGCTATACAAAGTTATGCAAGAGATCGGAAACAAATGCATGACCTGGGTAAGTGCCTCCTTCATCGCACTGAAACTTGTGTAACATGCCGTGCAATATTCCCTCCACAACAATAATATCGACATGATTGCATGTCACCAAAGTGTCACAAAGACAAACCAAAATCAGTCACTTCAGTGTAGGTACTCTATAGCTCTACACATCCACATGATAGATTCCAAAATGAGCGGCCACTTCGCAGTGTTTTCCATTAACTTTTAGTCTATGTCTTTGGAACTCCCCTAAAACCTGCACGCTGTGGCTCGTGAAACACACAGCCATAGCCACACCCTCTGCATGCCTATCGACAAATACACTGTGTTCCACAGTCTGTGTGTACACACCAAACCCAGATACCTTACTGACCAATCCCGTAGCCTATACAGGCCCATTTCTATGGCCATCATCTGCAAAAGGGATGTATCTAATATGTACCACCGTGCAATTATGGAGATATTTGTGGACTTTTTGTGCTGTGCACGCGCAGGAGTGGGGGAATAACTTTCAACCGGGGTAGGGATGTCGTTAGTTGTGGCGGCTCTTAAATGAGCCTTTGTATTTTTTTTATTTTTTTTTTTACAGGTGCTTCCATAGAAACGCCATTTTTGCGGTTTTTGTAAGTAAATTTGTGTTTTCAACGTCAGCTCACATTCTTACAATAGGGTCTTCAGTGCAGCCTGTAGATTGTGAAACAACATTTCATTGCAACTGGTCGACAAAGACATGCCATTTGCCTTGAAAAGGTGTGTATATCGAGAACCAATGTTCTCATTCTCACAGGAGAACATCCCAGCAGCACTCAAAAAGTCACACATGCTTCTGTTGATGAGACCCCTTCCGACCTCTGGCTGGAGACAGGAATCATTGGAATATTTCCACACTATTCTCGGGGGTATACTTGAGAAAAGCACCTTGGCAGTGGGAAAAATGCACTACACTGCTGTCATCATATTCTTCAGTAGACTGTACACATGGGAGCAAGGCATGGAACCCAAAAAGAAGGCTCCAAAGTGCACGACCACAACATGTACAGTTGCCTAAGAGGCCATGGGTCGACATTCTACAAGTCCTCCACCGAAACAGTACGCTTCCACACTGCACCACAAAGCGTCCGCCCCCTCCAAACTGAAGTTTCCACAAAAGCCTTTTTGGAGGGTATACACGAACAGATCTTCCACAAAGGCATCACTCAAGGTCGGATTGGCCCCTCGGGGCCTTTGGGCCCGTGGCTGGGCCGAAATCACCCCCAGGTAGTGGGGGCCGGTTTCTGGCCATGCCTGGGCTGGTTTGGAAGAAAAAGAAATTTTGAAAGAAAGATATTTTTTTTTTCATTTTTTTTTTCAAAAAGCCTTTCATACTTCTTAGGTCGATAAATGAGTACCAACACAGGTTGCGGCAAATCGTATGCATATTTGTTCTATAAAAAAAGAGCTTAAGCCTAAGTGCTATACAATAACATATTATCATTTGGCCTTGGACGCCTGCTTGGATTCCCAATAATTTAGTGTACTTAGGGACAATGCTATTTGATGGCACTTCCGTTTTGTAAAGGGGTGAAAGGTCGTGTTTCATTGCTTCACGGGATGTCACGTTGGAGTGGGGTCAAATGACATCACTACCGGTGATGTCATCAGCGGTCAAGGGCCGTGAGGTGAGGGGTGGGCCACTTTTTTGAGGCGAGGGGTGGGCCACTTTTTTTTGGGTGACCGGGCCTATTTCTTGTCCCAGTCCGACCCTGGCATCACTCACGACAAAAACTGTACGTCTTGCCATATTTGCCAGCCGCACTACACAAATGAATGGAAATAATGATTGCCACGCTATCCTGTGCAGCACACCCTGAGCATCTGATTGGACATTCCCCACAGTCCCCATGTCAGCATGTCACAAACTACCACTATGCACATACACACCACTGGCACCAGCACTCCTAACCAACGTCCACACCGCAATGGATATGGACAGAGTTACATGCAACAGTTACCATAATGTACAAACATTAGACTGTCTCCGGCACCCTTATGCCCTTCCATTCACATACTATTGTCTTACCCACTACCACTCAGAAAGTATTGTGTCACTGCCAACCTAACCACAAAATGTTTACAACATTGCCCATTCTCCAAGCAATCTGCACACAGCACACTATCCAAGCACATATAAACTGCCCTTCAACCATTCCCTCTATCATACTGACAATATGCAAACACTGCATCCAGTGCCCACACTGCGTGACCTTTCACTGCAGCATCTCCAACCACACATGAAAAACTTTACCATGTTCTAACAGTCACCTGACCTGTGAAAACCAAACATACACGCATGGCAGCTCACTTCTGCTGCTCTTTTGTGTCTGAAATATGCTCCACACCCATTCTGTACAAGTAACCCAATCTAACTGATGCAGAGTCAAAAATGCATTACTGCGGTGGGTGTGGTCAAGCCCTAGGCTCTTGAGTGCATGACCTAATAGTCTTGCACACACCCACTGCAATGTAATGGCACCATACATGTCACCATGTCACCAACTACAACAATCCATATACACAGCACTGCCACCGGCACTCCTACCCAACCTGCGCACCGCCATGGAGCTATGCAGGACACAATTCCAACAATTACCATAATGTAGAAATAAAACACTGTCTCCTGTACCCCTGTGCACTTCACATTACTACGGCCGTAATCACTTCCATTCACAAAGTATTGTGTCACTGCCAACCTACCCACATACTGTTCGCAACATTGGCCCTACTCTAACCAATCTGCACACACTACACTATGCAAGCACCCCCCTCTACCGGATGCAGAGTCAGACATGCATTGCTGCGGTGGGTGAGCTGAAGCCCTAGGCTCTTGAGTGCATGGCCTACGGCCTGTGGCCTTCGGCCATGCACCCAATAATCTAATCCTTCAACAGACCCACCGCAACTTTATGCACCCATGCATTCCACAATATGCCCAACTACCACTATCCATCCTCATAGCACAGGCACCCGAAATCCCACCCAACCTATGCCATGTGCAATTCATTCCCCTTCTGAAATTCACATGCCACCACTCACCATGGAAAGAGATCGCCGCAAACATGTCACGACAAAAGCTATCGGGCCATTCCGAGAGCTGCCTCCAATCACCACACAAAGTAGTCGCCTGTCTAGGTACCCATGAATTGGTGCAATACGCACCAATACTGCAGCCACTCCTCCGTCCTCTTCCACCTATCTACGTATGTCACATGAACCACTTCTCACTCCCCCTCCATTCTTGCCACCAACACATGGCGTACAGTATATTTTGCAGACCCTTCCGCTGGCACACTGTACTCCAATACACCATGGCGTCGTTTGCCAGAAAATGTTGACACAGAGCACGCTTCCCTCCAGCCAACCACCGGCCGCATTCAAAGTTCTCCGACAGCACGATGTACTCCAAACCAATGACAATTCTGTCGGCGGAGCGAACAGGGAAATGGGTCCGCTGAGCGGACCCAGAAATCACTTATTTTTAGAGACGTACATTTCAGTTGTTTGCAACAAAAGTACTGATAGGATTCCCACCAAACACACGAAATCATGCTTTCTGACCCAAGCCCCCGCTCCTGCCACAAAAATTCAGAGTGGGCCATATACTTTTTTTGCAAAGTTTGGTGAGAATTCACCCAAAAAGTGCTCTTCCTATGGGATTAGCAACTTAACCATAACTACACGGCCACTACCGTGGGCCGTGTAATATATATATATATATATATATATATATATATATATATATATATATATATATTACATGGACGCAGTAGCGTCCATGTAGTTATGGTTAAATTAGTGTTTCCATAGGAATAGCATTTTTTTGGGTGGCTTATATCTTTGCTCCCTCTGGACGAATCCTCACCAAACTTTGCAAAAAAAGTATATGGCCCATTCTGAATTCTTTTGCAAAGTTTGGAGAGGTTTGGTCCAGGGGGTCTCAAAACTTTTGTTTTTTCCCATAGGCATAATGGGAAAAAACTTTGTGCACGCCTACAGCCCAAACCGCTGGACGGATTTACACCAAATTTGCGGCAAGATTGGGGGCTTGGTACCAAAAGCGTGCTTTTGCAAATTTGGTGTAAATCCGTCCAGTAGTTTTTTTTTAAAATGACCAAAATGTAAGGCAAAACAATTAGTGATATCTCCGTTCGCTCCGCGGACGGACTTCCCGGTTCGCTCCGCGGACAGTGCCCTGATTGGCCGAGCGGCTTGCGCGATGTCTGCAGACATCCGACGTGTTCGCTGATTGGACGGTGTGGGGCGTGGAGCTTGTCAGATTTTTGGTGGCGCCCGACATCTTGCATTCGCGGACGACCGCGCAGTGAAACTTGGTTTAAATATTGTATTTAGTGGAGTGTGTTGGTGTGTAAGAGTGTTTGGGGAGGGTGGGGGAGTATTAGATCGGTTCAATGTTGTATTGTTTTTTTTTCTAGATGCTTTTGTTGTGTTCGATTTGTCTGCGGACAACACGGCTGTTCTGAAATGTCCCTAAATAAACAGAATGGATTCGGCGTCAAGTTGAAAGTGTTCTAAGAAGACTCGTGGGGTCCTGGAATGTTCGCAGGGGGTGTCCTGAAGACGTTGTCTTTATTGTTCGTTGTCAAGCTGAAAGTGTTCTAAGAACACTCGCGGTGTCCTGAAATGTTCGTACATAAAGAAAATGTGGGTGTTCTGAGGACGTTGTCCGTATTGTTCGCTGGCAAGTTGAATGTGTTCTAAGAACACTCGCGGTGTCCTGAAATGTTCGAAAATAAACAAAATGGGGGTGTTCTGAGGACGTTCTCCGTATTGTGTGCCTGCTAAGCTGTATCCAATGAGGGAATGGCACAGAGAGTGAAGTGGAAATGGTAGAAGGGCTGTCTAAGAGTTACGCGGTCCGCGGACAGGGCGTGCTACATCCGGGGTTTTCCAGCAAATCCAGCATGGAAAGAAGACTGTAGGGATCAGCCAATCAGATGTTGAGGTTGTGGATTTGTGTTCAAAGAGACTGTGTGTAGTGAAGATGGCAGAAGTGGAGCAAGTCAGGGTGTTGGTGCTTGGAGATATGTTTGTGCATGGTTTACAACAGTATGCTCAATGCAGGCATGTTGCAAAGAATTTTGATGTTAAAGGAGTGGAGGTGGTGTGGAGCACTGTGCCTGATTGCAATGTACAGGGAATTGTACAAGTTTGTGAAGATATGGGAAGGATGAACAGTCCCCATGTGGTAGTTTTGCTTTCCATTTGGGCTATGTCAGTGCCCCTACTTTGTTGGCAGATTTGGAACACTTGGTTCAAGCAGTAATGAACATCCTTCCAAATGCCAAAGTAATTTTTTCTGGATTAGTACCTAGAGCAATATGGGACAATAGTTCAGTTTTTTGTCCTCAGCAAAACAATGCTAGGTGTGTAATCAACCGAGGCATGGTGTGCCTTCATGCTGAGAGCTGGTATGTTCTTCTGTAATAATGAGAATATTGATTCCAGTAATGCTGTTTATTTTAAAGAAGATGGTATTTCCTTATCTTTTATGGGAAATGCCATTCTGTTTTGGAATGTAAGGGTTGCTTTGGAGAAGGTTATGTGAAGATTTTAGGAGTAAAGTAAGAAAAATAAAAAAAAATACAAAATAACAGGTGTCTGTCAAGCATCTGCAAAAAAAACCAAAAAAACGGCTCTTTTCAGAGCCAACCTCAAAGGGGAAATGGGGCACACTATTTAAATTTACATTCACCACGCTCAGATTTTCCATATGTCCGTGGACATGGCGGTAGTCCGCGGACATGGCGGTAGTCCGCGGACATCGAAATCACTAGCTACGGGTTCAGTATGTTCTATGTTACATGTATATAAAGTCAGGGATATTATGGTTAAGTTGTGCTACTAAAAACATATGAAATTCAGTAAAAAAACTTTGTTAAAGGGATGTTATGGTTAAGTTGCGCTAATAAAAACCTATCAAATTCAGTAAAAAAACTTTGTTAAAGGGAAGTTATGGTTCAAAGTAAAACCGAAAAACCCCTGAAATTCGGCAGTTATGGTAAAATAAGCAACCATAACTCGTGCCACCGTGCACTGCTAACACTAACACCCAGGACATCAAAGATGACATCACAAATGGCATATTTAAAGTTAGTGTAACCTTGTAAGGGGATGCATCCAAGGATTCACCTGATCTTAATAGGTCAGATAGCAAAGATAGCAAAGACTTACACAAATTGATCCATCCTGATAGGCACTTACATGATTCAATCCACATCATTTAATTCAGAGCCTCAAAATGGGAATTCTGATTTTACGATAAAAGGGGAGGACTTTCCATTCAAACTGTGCCCTGGGTCAGATAAGGCCCAGGTATTGTCATATTATACGGGCAGGAACATCCCTTGGGAGGCCTAATGCGCCTCTCCAAATCAACCCCTCTAGAACCTGCCATTTCATATCCCCATAATAAAACAAATCCACTTCAACAAGTAAGTCAGGGATGATTTGTGTTTTATAGTAGGTTATCAGAGGGAGCAATGAACATTTTCCAAATTTAAAGCTCAATCTTTTTAATTGCGCAGAGTGTGAAAACAAAATCAAAATATCGAGGCTGAGTACCCCAAAACGAAATACACCGAACACGGGTTATAAGGAACATACAAAGAACTTTATTTTATACTGAATCCAGTTACAAAAACAGAGCAAAATCATATAGCTATCGGCCCTCACCCTCAGTACAACACAACGAACTCCAGCGTGGTTCAGTGTGTTCGGTGAGAGACGTTGTACATTAGAATGCATTCGCTTTTTATACACTTGGTGGGCGCGATGTCCAGCCCCACTTCGGGTTAATATTCCATTTAACACATCACCGATCTAGAGTTCGTGCCAAGTCTCGAACAACCGCATATAACTGGTTTGCCTTTAATACATGTATCAACAAGCCTATGCAATAACTGTGTATTCTAAGTTTTTCCATACAGGCCTTCTCAAACATTAATACAATGTAGTTAAACAGATATTCTACGTTCAGTATTTGAATACATTGTTTCAACATATGCTCATGGATTAGTTTCATTACACGAGTAATCCTTCTACACACAGATCAACGAAGGACAAGGTCTCAGTTCATGACCTCAACAAGTGGCCTGCACGCAAGTTACATATTAGCTATGTACAGAGGTCAAGATGGCCATGTTGTATTCTGGAATGACATTGTCCACCATTTTAACTCACAGGGTGACTTTTACAAAGCGAATCCTAAAATGGCGGTTTGACCTAATATGGCGGCTTACATTGATTTAAGGTCAGGACCTTGCAACACGGATTTCTTTCACAAGCGACTTTCGAGCAGCTTGGTGTAGGCCAATATTAATATATTTATTACAATAGGAGGCACAATATGCTTTCTCTTTCGACAAACCCTCCTTTTGGCCTATGCCAAGTGCTAAAAACTACTTTGGATTTCTTTGCAAATAACTCCATGAATCATCGTCCATGCACCCTGAATCACTATCGGAAATATCTATTGCCATTAGGTAATTTGTTAAAATATCTTTCAACACATATTCTTTGGAAGTTTTATCCGAGGCATACACTTTATGTCCTATCGAACCTATCACTTGTGCGCAACATCCCCATAGCATCGAACACATACCAGGTAGACACTGAATACAGCAACAAAGAAATAACAGGATTGCCAAAATAATTAGTAAGACCGAAAGTACCTTCCAAGCCCAAGATCGCAAGAAGTCCCAGAACCAAGCGCTTAGATCCCAGTTTCCCTTGGGAACATGCACTTCTGAACTAAGGACGTGCAGATTCTGTATTGCCTTGAAGATAGTTGGGGAGGAATCTGGTACGAAAACACAGCAAGCGGACCCCACTAATTTACACACTCCACCACGCTCAGCCAGAATGACTTCTAATGCCATTCGGTTTTGAAGTGCTACTAATCTTATCGCCTTTTGTTCTAACATCATATTATAGAGTATGTCCGTGGTCCGGTTGATGTTCTCTCCAGTACTCTCGCTAGTCTTCTGATATCTTCTGAATTCACTATCTGCCCCTAAAATGGCACAACTGATTTAGCTATATCTCCCAAGATTTGTGCTGGGGTGTCACCATTCTCGTCCCACCGTGGACGAGCCTTCGAAACTTCTCTTGTACTAGCTATAAACACCCCAGGTAACAGGATCCCTAAATAACAGGTTCCCTGTCAATCCCTGGGCAATCATGGGAATGCTACATTACCGCAGACAAAGTAGACAGGTTCACCTACATACAAAGGTCTGTTTTCCCCAGTCAAATTTGCAACGTTGGCACAACCTAGACAATTTCCCATTGACTGAGTTCCATTCCTCTGTATGCAAAAAGAAACTGAATCGGGGCTATGGTTAACAGTGTAAGAAGGAGGCCTGGCATCCTTATTGCCTATTGGAGCCATCTTAAAGGAAATCAAAGATTGGAAAGGACGAGACAGTTTATCAGACGGCCTAATAGAAGCAACATTCGGTTTACTCCTATTTGCAAAAAGCGAGCATCCCAGGGGAGTCAAAACACGTTTCTCAAAACTATTCAAATTGGTGCCATCAAAGTTCCCTGAGATGCTTTCATTCCATCGGCCAAAGAACAGTGCTCTAAGAGAAGCATAGCAAGCAGTTGTCAACGGTAAAGGATGAATATACCAACCTAGCCCCTTATCCCTGTGTTGCAGTAAATGTGAGCAGACCCAACAGTTAGATTTATTAAAAATGGCATGCCTAGCATTCATGATAAGCAGTAAAGTGTTATTGTGGTACCTTTGTCTGTGCTGAGAATCCCTAGGGGATAGAGTATGCAAATGTACAAAGGGAGTAGGAACAATAGGTGCACTTTCAGTAGGCATCAAAAGTTCTAAAGAGTGAGTTTCCTCGAGGTACCACAATCCTAAGGCAGCGACTATTACAAACCCAAATATCATTATAAAAATACAGCAATACATTTTCGGGGCCCAGGCATCTTGTCCATCGTCGCGGTTGGTCACCCCCTTATTTACAAGTCCCATACGACCGGCAGCGGTAGCAGGCATTGTAGTCTTCAAACGGATACTCCAAAGTTTGTTGCTGGCGACCTACCAGTCGAGCGACTTCTTAGTCCTTCCACAACCCTAGCCAACAGAATCCCCTTTCTCAAATTTGGGCAACAAGCAAGCCCTCGATGACTCTTTTCCTTCTCCGAATGCACAGCCGAACCGTGCCGTAAGTCTATCAGATGCACAGCAAAACCGTGCCGTAAGTCTATCAGATGCACAGCAAAACCGTGCCGTAAGACTATCTTCGTGGTCGTAGATTGTATCTTACTTTTCCCGGTACTGATTGATCCGGAAACAATATGTCGTCACTTCCTGCTGGAAGCAACGTGTCAGAAACGAGTGAAGGTGCTGAATTCGAAATAGCAGTTTCCGGATGCAAAATTTGTGGAGAGTGTGGAGACAAAATGGCAGCTTCCCCAAGCCTCACCGGCTCAGAGAGATTCTTCGACACACTCTCAGTGCTTCTTACTGCTTTGGGATTGTTAGTTGCAGTGTCAGCGAGGGGTTCTGTTTCTTCTGTAACGTGTGGTACAGGGTGAGGAAGTTTCTTGATGTGGGACGCGTGGATCCAGTTCTTTCTCCCAGCGACCCGCACCGCTGTCTGGGTGACCAACAAGACTTGGAATGGCCCACGCCAGTGAGGAGCGAGGCAAGAGGAGCGCTCAAAAGATTTGACGAGCACCCAACTTCCAGGCCATATGCTTTGGCCCAGGCCCTCGTATCGCACAGGTAAAGCTTCTCGTACCTGGTGATAAAGCAAATACAGGTTTTTAGTCAACTGGCTACAATAATCTGAAAGTAATACATTTTCAACATTTCTTTTATTTCATTTAGGAAGGTTCCAAATATTGGCAGGTTTCACCATTACCACCTCAAATGGAGAGAGCCCAGTCTTAGTTTGAGGGGTTGTGCGCATCGATAACAACATGATTGATAAGGCGTCCGGCCATTTTAGTTTGGTGCCGGCACACGTCTTAGCGAGCTTGTTCTTGATGAAACCATTGTGTCTTTCTACTAGTCCGGCGCTCTGAGCATGTCTGGCTGAATGGAATCGTTTGTCAATTCGTAATGCTGTACATATCTGCAGAATTACAGCAGCGACAAAATGTGGACCATTGTCCGACCAGATAACTCTTGGCAAACCGAACCGCAGGAAGTATTCTTTTAACAAGATTTTTGCAGTAGTCATGGCTGTACCATCTTTAACAGGGAAAGCCTCAACCCATTTACTAAAAGCACAGATAACCACCAGTACATATTTCTTATTATCGCATTGTTCCATTTCAATAAAATCAAAGTGGATCACTTCGAAGGGGACAGAGGGTGGCCCAAAACTATCCCTTGGAGTTACTGTCCCCTTTACCACGTTGTGTTGCAGGCAAATCATGCATTCCCGGACGTAGCGCTGGGCAATTTTCGAAATTTTGTCATTTACCCAAACTTTCTCTAACAATTTTATCATCTTCTGGGCACATACATGCATAGGACCGTGGGCCATGATGACCATCATCATGACATAAGCGTCAGGGAGCAGCCATTCCCCTTCTACTATGTCCACCCAACACCCGTCATCATCAAGTTTCCCCAAGCCCTCAGCCCACCTTTTGGATTCTTCTAACGTGGCATTAGCTTGGATATCCCGTACAGACCCAACACCCTCATCGATTGCATGAGCATCTACATATTCCCTTGAAACATACATCTCCGTAAGGAGATCGGTAGCAGTTTGCCTAGCTATCTGATCAGCGAAAGCATTCCCTTTCCCTATATCATCTGTAATCTTTCAATGCGCTGCACATTTCATAACTGCTAACTGAGTAGGGAGCACAAGCGCTGAGAGTAGCTGTACTATTAGGGAGCCATGTTGAATTTTGGTGCCATGCAAAGTTAGGAACCCTCTCTCTGACCAAAGTCTCCCAAAGTTGTGAACCACCCCAAAGGCGTACTGACTATCAGTATATATATATTTACTGCAAGCCCTTCGGAAAGTTCACAAGCTCGGGTCAATGCTATAATCTCTGCGGCCTGCGCAGAATTATGCGTGATTCCCTTAGTTTCCACAACCGTGCTCAATGTAGTGATTGCATAAGCAGCTGTGGATGTACCATCCAGAAGTTTGAAGCAGGAGCTGTCACAAAACAGCTCTCCTTGCGGATTATCCAAGGGAGTATCTTTCAAATCAACTCTACCCTTTGTCTCTTGTTCGGTCGTATACAAACAATCATGCAGCACTTCATCGCCGTAAGTAATATCTTGTGGGAAAGGTAGGAGCTCAGCCGGATTAAGAACACAATGGGCCTCATTCTGAGTATGGCGGTAAGGGATAGTGGCCACCGGTAACGAGACCGGTGGCGGTAATCCCTTACCGCCATACTCCGAGTTCCCTTTGCGCCCTCGCCCTTAACGCCTGCTTTGAGCAGGTGTTAAAGTCGAGGGTGCAAAGGGGCCTCCAAGCCAATAAGATCATGGCCTAAGACCATTCCCTCACTCTGTTTAACAGACGCGGCAGCAGCAGCGACAGCTCGCAAACATCTTGGCAAAGCGCATGCTACAGGATCAAGGGCGGAAGAAAAGTAACTGCATGGCCTATTCTTCCCTCCATGTTCCTGCGTTAATACAGCCAAAGCACATCCATCACATTCATGCACAAACAATACAAAGGCCTTTTCATAGTTTGGTGTGCCCAAAACTGGTGCAGAGCATAGTGCAGTCTTAAGCAAGTCAAATGACTGCTGGTGTACTGCGTTCCATGGCAATGGCGAAGAAATGCCCTTCTTTGTCAAAGCCAACATCGGTTTGATCACTAGTGAAAAATGTAGGATCCACAACCTACAGTAAGAAGCCATACCTATCAAGGCTCTAACTTCCTTCTGTGTATTTGGGACAGACATGCCAGAAATGTGTTTTATTATTTCAGGTGTCAATCTTCTTCCCTCCTTTGACAGGAGATAGCCTAAATAGGTGACCTCCTGACAACAATATTGAAATTTTTTAAGCGAAGCTTTGTGACCATGCTTTGCTAGATAGATAAGTAATAACACAGAGCCCTCCTTACAGGCACTCTCAGAGTCAGCAGCTAGAAGCAAATCATCAATGTACTGAAGCAAAGTACAGGTAGAGGGCAATTCAAGGGTATCAAGTTGTTCTTTCATAGCCCTACTATAAATGCTAGGACTCTCTGTGTACCCTTGAGGAGCACAAGTAAATGTGAACGAGCGTCCCCCTAAGGTGAACGCGAACAAATATCTACTATCCTTGTGTATAGGAAAACTAAAGAAAGCATTCTTCAGGTCCACAACACAAAAGTAAGTAGCTGTAGCTGGAATCATGGTTAGGATTGTCATTACATCAGGCACAATTGGAAATTGTGGTGCCACAACTTTATTAATGGCACGTAAATCAATTATGAAACAGAATGGAATTGCATTATCGCCTTTCTTGTACATGGGTAAAATCGGACTGTTACACAAACTTCCTGAAATTTCTTCAATCACCCCACAATGCACAAAATCGGAAACAATACATTTCAAAGCTTGCTCGCCCTCAAATGAAATCTTATACTGGGGAATGCGTGGCAGCTCAATTCCATGTTTCAAAACTATCTTGACAGGTTCAATCTGTAAAACACTGACATCACTGTCATCGACAGCCCACAAGCTCTCTGGTACATTAATGAATTCTGGAGGCAAAGGTCTATTCAAGAATTGTGAGGCAGAAAATTGCTGTGGTGAAATCGTCAAGTGCACTCCATCAGAAGAACAATAAATCACTGCATTTAATTCTTTTAACAGATTCAACCCCAGCAAGTTATCTCCGCAATCCGAAGTCAACAGAAATGGACAATGGTCCGTAAAGGGACCCAGAGAAATAGGTACCAGAATAGAAACCGGACAAACAACTGCTGTACCAGAAAACCCTACAGAAACATTGGTTTGCCCTGACAGTGGAATGTTTGGAACCCGTGAATGATCAATGGAACACTTCTGTGCTCCAGTGTCTATCAAAAACTGATGTTTCCTATTTCCCCCCCACCATTTCAACGTAGGGACCTTTCTGATTGACGGGAATAGGTGTAGGTTCCAAACCCTGCTTCGGGCAATCCTAACAAAACAGAATATCATCAAAAGGAAGCTCTTCAGATAAATATACAGCGGAAGGATGATCAAATATGTTCCTGGTGTCCATACTCGGAGTCTGATTGTCCTGCGAGAATCGGCTACCCATATTACCAAATGTATTATTTGACCTTGGTTGAAAGACGGGGCATTGTGCTCGCCAATGACACTCTCGGCAACAATAAGCGTACTGGTTAAAGTTCATAGGACCCAAGGGCACATTCCCATGCAGGACATACTGACCTCTAACCTGAGAACTACCCCCTCTGGGGCCTCTAACAATTTGCTGCAATAGCACTTTAGTTTTCAAATCTCCTTTTCGGTTTTCAGCCCTATCTTTTTCATTATTGACACAGTTCTCGTAGTACTGAGCCATGTGCAGTACTTCTGATTGTGATTTCGCCTCCCAATCGCTCTCAGAAGACATAATTTGCGACTGGATGTCAGGCAGCAATCCACGCCCAAATTTGTCTATGAACAACCTTTTCCCAGACTCTGTGCCTAGGTCTTGTCCACTGAAATCCGAGAATACCTGTTCGAACCGATTAAAAAACTCGGTAGCACCCTCAGACTTTCCTTGGACACAGGCCGTAAGCTCGTCCCAAATAATTCTCTTTTCGGGAATTATGGTTTTTAATTTAGCAACGATTCTGTCAGGCAAAGTTAGTATCACCTGAGGCGGTGTCTCTCCCGCTGGCCTTTCTCCGTCAAGCCTAGTTATTTTAATCCACGTATCTCCCAACCCAGGTATGTCGTCTATAGTTCTAACCTGTTTCCACAAATCTACGGGCAGGAGTACAGGAAACAACAAATCAATGTCGCCTAGGGTGAACACTGAGGACTGCAAAACGGACTCTATCTCTTTATAGAACCCTTTCAGATTTTTCCTAATGTCAGGAATAGACTGTTTACTGGTGTTCACCTCCTGCCGTGAAAACGGGACATGAACAAACTGTGATACATAATGTGCGGGAATGTCCACAGCAACTATACCCCGTGCAGCATCGGCCGCAACCTCGACCTTTGGGACAAATGTCGGAGGGACCTCTCGCATAGGCAACTGAGAAGTAGGTGACTCCGAACACTTACTAAGCAACAGAGCTAAATCGAGCGCTAAAGCAGTCGAAGAAGTGTCAAGTGAAAAAGGTCTCTTGTAAATACTCAATAACTCTGTGGGACAACTAATCTTCCTTTTTACACACTCATCCTGCAGGTACTCTACCATTACCTGTATCACTTTCCTCTGCATTTCTAGCATATATTGACTGTATGTGTCATATACCTCTACTGGAGTTATCTAAATGTCTGAAATCCATCTAATCGCGTCTTTCTTACAAATTTGCGTTTCCTCAGATATCGATTTACGACACGGAAGGAACCGTTTCTGTACATACATATTTTCCTCCTCGTCATCCTCGTTCTGTAACTTTTGTAACTCGTTTCTATACCTAAATAACCTCTCGACATGCTCATTTACCTTCTCCACAGTGCCTCTAGAAAGCGCTAGAGTATTTAGATCCCTTAACCCTTGCGGAAGATCCACATTATTTAACCTTCCCCACATTATACATAACTGAATCCCTAAACCTTCAATAAAAACATTTTTCTCAGGAAAATTATCCATATTACAAAGTGTGGCAAAAACACTAGCTTGATCATCCTTCCCCATACAATGCTTAGCCCATGCAATTAACTCACGTTTCTTCTCCAGTGGTACAGTATTGCGAGTGACAACTTTTGACCCTGCACCTCGATCTATTACAAGCGGCTCAGGACCACTTGGAAGAGAGGGAGCAGGCAAATTTGATGGAGGTACTATAACTGGTGCGATAAAAAGAGGTGGGGGAGCTGGAGGAAGGGGAACATTAGGCAGAGCAAGAACAACAGGAACAACAACAGGTGGAGCAGGAATAACAGGAGGAAGAGGCAAAGCAGCAGGACGAGGAACATACAAAGGTGGCGCAGAGGCACCAGGCCTTCGTTCATTTAATAATTTGTCAATAAACTCATCAGAAATATGAAGATCTTTAGAAGGATGGATTTTCTGAATACCAAGTGAGAAAGCTCTATCCATATTTTTAGTCGCCTCAGACTGTTTGTCCTGATCATATAACAATGCTTTTTCAGCGTTTGTTTTATGACGGCGCAAATGTTTCTCTCTACTTTTAAGTTGTTGCAACGCTTCTTTTTTCCAATTCTGCAAAACATCAAATGCTGCAGGTCTAGCCTTTTTATTTAATAGAATTGACTCTAAATACTCAATACGAGGGATTTCAAAACTACCATTGATTCGCCACTGAAGTTCGGAGGCATGTCTGGTTTGTCTGTGCCAAATATCATTAAATACTATACTTCCAATGCCATGCTTACAGTACATAGTACATGCCAGTGACCCCTCCTGTGGTGCTCGACGGCTAAATTCCAAAGATTGTCTATCACTGCAGAATAATGCCCTAAAGCAGGTAGACAATTTCCCAGGCATAACTCAAATTCTTGGTGTTACCTGGTCAATAATTGTGTCTGCAGATACAATGCGCCAAAATTCAAATTGTCAGGATTAAATTAAGAATCGGGTCACGACTCACCTGACCAAACCTAAGGAGGTCCGATCGGATTTCTAAGAATCTTACCTAACTAATCTTACCTCGTGTATGGTGATTTCGGCAAATCTGCCCGCCTCGATAAGTGGACACTCATCAAGATGCCGTCTCTGACCACACGCTTATCGTCCAAGGATCGGGTCGTGCAGCGCTGCTGAGGTGTCACGTCTCTTTCAGTGGGGCCCCTTCTGTCACACCGTCCGATCCCGGTCGGATAGCGTGCGTCAACCTTCAACAATCCGGCATCAATCTTGAGGGTCCCTATTCAGGTGCCAACTCTGAAAACAAAATCAAAAAATCGAGGCTGAGTACCCCAAAAGGAAATACACCGAACACGGGTTACAAAGGAACATACAAAGTACTTTATTTTATACTGAATCCAGTTACAAAAACAGAGCAAAATCAGATAGCTATCGGCCCTCAGTACAACACAACAAACTCCAGCGTGGTTCAGTGTGTTCAGTGAGAGACGTTGTACATTAGAATGCATTCGCTTTTTATACACTTGGTGGGCGCGATGTCCAGCCCCACTTCGGGTTAATATTCCATTTAATACATCACCAATCTAGGGTTCGTGCCAAGTCTCTGGTTTGCCTTTAATACATGTATCAACAAGCCTATGCAATAACTGTGTATTCTAAGTTTTTCCATGCAGGCCTTCTCAAACATTAATACAATGTAGTTAAAAAGATATTCTACGTTCACTATTTGAATACATTGTTTCAACATATGCTCGTGGATTAGTTTCATTACACGAGTAATCCTTCTACACACAGGTCAACGAAGGACATGGTCTCAGTTCACGATCTCAACAAGTGGCCTGCAGGCAAGTTACATATTAGCTATGCAAAGAGGTCAAGACGGCCATGTTGTATTCTGGAATGACATCGTCCACCATTTTAACTCACAGGGTGACTTTTACAAAGCGAATCCTAAAATGGCGGTTTGACCTAAAAGGGCAGCTTACATTGATTTGAGGTCAGGACCTTGCAACACCGATTTCTTTCGCAAACGACTTTCGAGCAGCTTGGCGTAGGCCAATGTTAATATATTTATTACAATAGGAGGCACGATATGCTTTCTCTTTCGACAACAGAAGGTCCTTCATTTTTTCTTTAATCAACCCAAATGTGTTTTCCTTGCTTTCCGATTATGTACAGTAAACCCAAGTTATGTATATAGGGATACTACGCCTAGGGGAGCACCATTCATATTCCTGGAAATTTGCTAAAGCCATCTTAACTTTGCACCCCCTTTGGAACAGCCTATGACCACAATGATGACATCAAAGATGTCTTCACTAATGACATCACTGGTGTCATCAGCTCTCCACTCACCAATGGCCAGAGTAGAACACCTGCTCACAGACAGTTTTTTTTCCTGTTTATGGATGGTCCTTCCATTGCAGACCCTGTACTTGGATAGCCGGTGCTGTCTCTATACTGGACTCTATGCTTCTCGCCATGACCCCACTGTGCCCTGCTTATACCCTGGCTGTGTTACTCATTTTGTACTCTATTGCCATTTAACTCTCCTACTCCCTTTAATCTCCCCCATGGTGGTGGGAGACAACTCCTGGGGGCAGTGGGTGTCCTCTATATCTCACTGCTTCACACTTATAATTCAGATATCATCTTTTACCAAACTACCAGAAATGAAAACTTCACAAGTAGTGATATGATATCTGGGTAGATGTTGATTATTTTTCACAATGTTCTCATTGTTAGGCACTATTCAAAAATGCTAAAATCACATATGTGGAAACGTAAGGGTGGTCTAAATATGTGCAGATACCTAGAGTGATTTTATGTCTGATGCCATCAGTTAAATAATCCTTTTTGTCATAGATGATATTAGTGATGCCACCAGTGATTTCATCAGTGATGTCATCAGTGATTTCATCAGTGATGTCATCAGTGATTTCATCAGTGAAGTCATACATGATGATACTAGTGGCATAACTGGTGATGTCATCAGTGATGCCATCAGTAGTGAAGTCATCTGTGAGGTTATCATTGTGGTCATAGGCTGCTCAACAGGGGGCACAGGGTTACGGTAGCTTTAGCTGAATTTCCAGGGTTTTGTTGCAATAAGCTTTTTACCTTAACGTATCATTAACTAACGTTGATTTCATTTGTATATATATTTATAGATGCTTGATTGGACATGACTTTATTTTAGACTGTTGTACAATTTCGGTCTGGGTTGCAACTCTGATCGCAGTCACACTCCTCTTAAGGGTATAGCCTGCCTTTGGCCCACATTACTACGCAAGGCAAAGTTGCTATATCTCTTGACTTTACCTTTTTCATCTTTATGTTTGGGATCAATGTTGTTCTGTAGTAGTATGAAGGCTCAATAGGTGGTTTAGCCACTATTCATGCTTATACTCCTGCAGGACAGTACTCATGTTGTCACAGGAATTACCTAGGAGCACAATTACAGTGAGCGAGCACCTAGGATTCACATTACTGTTAGGGGCACATGTAGAAGCAAAATGATAGTAGGAGTAGGACAAAAGCTAGCAGCGAAGTTACAGTGGCGGTCACATAGACCATAATTATAGTAGGGAACACCTAGGAGCAACATTGTAGTAGGGGAACATCTAAGAGCAGCATTTCAGTTTATAAATATGACAGCAACATCAGAAGAAAGGGAACTATAATGGCTTTTAGTGTAGGTACCATCAGTAATGCAGACCATTAGGGGCCCACATATAGAGGGTAAGATATCACTAGCCCCAAGAGGATAAACCATGCTCCATTCACCTAAAATAAAATGCCATGTTACCGTGCAATACTCAAGGTGAACGGGCAGTGGGCCTACCCAGTCAGGTGGAGGAGGGCAACACAAGAAGGCCAGCTATACAATCCCCAGAATTCCATTAATCTCACAAATGACTGGTGGTCAGTTGGACAGTAAATCATAAATAGCTCCGCCAGCTGTCTGGCGTTTCTCAATTCTCTATACCAATTCACACTTACCTGCATTCCTGCACTCCTGTACCACTTTGGGCTAGAGTTTTCAATCTCTCAACTGCATGCTTGTGACCTCATGACTCTATGCTCCTGGAAAAAGAGAGTGAGAGAGATAGAGAGAGATAGAGAGAGAAAGAGAGAGAGAGAGATAACAAATATAATTACAAGGTTACAAGGTTAGTACAAACAGAAAAAATGAATCCTTGATTGGCTACCAAAATGTCTTGATAGAATAGTTATGTGTGTCTTACAAGCATTAGGCTTACAATAGATATCAGACAACTTATAGGTCTGTATCAAAGATTTCTTAACTTTCCCAATCCTGTGTCTTTTTTAAGAATGTTTCTCTGTGCTTTTTTACACCATTAAATTAAAATATTAATTCATTGCACCAGGGAGGAGGGGGTTGACAAAAAGGTTGCAGTGAAACCCTGTGATTGGACATTACATGTGTATTTGTTGACATTAGCCGATTGAGTCCACAAACGACTTCAAATACACAGACAAACTTAGACATGTGGGATTGCCCATTGGAGTTACAACTTGGACCACAGAAGTCAGAAGGTGTTCCACACTTTGGGTATTATGCAAGTCCAGGGGTAGGGATTGTAAAATCCCCTAACTGTAGATCTACAGAATTTTTGATAACTTTGCAAGTGAATATAGATGATGGCTCTCCGTACCTATTCTTTGAATCTAATTTTTGTGAAGAGCATGAACTCTCCCTGAAACGGACCAAAGTGCTTTTCGTTCTTAGAGCAGTAGATGCTTTAGACAATCTCACCTCACCTGATATCAAATTAGGTGAGTTCCCTGACGAGAACTTTTATTTCAAGGTGATGTTTAACTTAGTTAGAAATTCACATCCTCCTAAAAATGGTTATGACTTAAGCAAGGATAGTCCTGTAACATTGAACAATAACCCTAGGTTAGAACAACATAACTTAATGAATAAGACAATGAGCCACAACTCTGTTGGTCAGTGGACGAGGATGATTGGAGACGAGTTACAATTAATGAGGGATCAGCACGGGCAGGGGCACGTTTGGCCATGGCTATCCACTGTGCTTCAAGTCCATAACATCCATAACAGTAGATTTAAATTTGAAAAAACGTTATTTTTTTACGTTGGAACACAAGAGTTTTGAACAGTATTTTTTTCAACAACTTTAATGAAACTAATCAACAAGCAGATATCATATATTTTCATGAAAAGTGGTTAGTAGATCAACCCATCATTGAGGGGTATTCAGTGATTTCTCAATTAGCCAAAAAAGGCCTGAAAGGAAGGTCTTTTGGTGGGCTGCTAATTGCTGTCAGAAATACTGTTGTGACCTCTCTAGAAACTATGAATACTCTTTCATCCAACTTATTGCCTGAGATTTTAAAATTAGAAATTCTAGTGAACAAATGAATGGTGCAACTAAGCTTAAATCAAGGGACACACGCTGGGCAGTATTCATGCATAACTGGGGGTTATGTTGATGTAATGGAAATATAGTAGGGGACTACCCCAGTCAACCAACATGAAAATGAGTCTCCCTACATTTGACAATAGATTTTATCTTTAGGTCTGATTTTCCGTTCTTCAAAATAACAGTTCTACGCTTGATAGACACAGTCAGAAGTGATCATGTTCAACTAGTACTGGAATTTGAAGCAGCAGGTCAAAAACTCAGGTGCAAATTGTATGGCGGATGACAGTAAATAATACAAGAAAAAGACTCAGGGTATCAACAGCAGCAGCCAGAATCCTAAGTTGGAACCTGTACATGTAATGGCGGATGTGGAGTGTTGAGGAGACATCGTTAAAAATGTCGGCAGTTAACAATACGGGAGAATATAGTCTTTCATTAGGACACCGAAACATGATTACAGGGGTCCTTCCTAGTTTCAAATTCATAAGAGCAAGTTTGATATAAATATTAAAAAACAAAAAGCTGAGATGAGACAGGACATTAGGAAAAGTAGAAAGAATCCCGAGGCTTCCTTATCTGAAATATCTGGCACATTTACTAAAATTAGAAACAAGTATAAAAACTTGCAAAAAGCTTAAAGTCAAGAAGTGTCATGACAATCAGAAAATGATAAAACCTACAGCCAGCAAGGATAGTAGAGGGCTTTATTAAATGGCAATAATTGATCTCAAAACCTAGCACAGGTAACCTCTATTCTTGAAATCATCTGGATAGAGTATTTCCACAAGGTATATTATACGGATACACTAGCTAAATAGAGTGAGATCAAAGAGAGGCCAATTTGATGAGTCACATTTATAGGAATTAATTAAGAATCTTAAGAAATCAGGAGCAGGTGGCCCGGACGGCCTACCAAATATGTTCTATAAAGTGGATCCCATTCTTTGATCTGAAATACTTTGCTTGTTATTCCAGCTAATTATCACCACAGGTAGCCTTCAATCAAGTTGGTGGAATGCAATCATACTCACCATTTATAAAAAGGGTGAATAATTCCAGTCACGGAACTGCTGTCCAATTAGTCTGATTGACACTTCTAGTAACATTTTGGCAAACATTGTTTGTAAGGCCCTTGAAGATTGGGTAATACAATCTGTGCGTCTTTCAATGTCACAAACTAACCTGAATGGAGAATAACCTGAATAGGATAATATAAAAATGTTATCAACAGAAAGCCCTGCTCAAGTCCTGCTTTACTCTGCAGCACTAGATATGACAGCAGTCTTTGACAAAGTGATAAGGAACAATCTTTGGGCCAAATTATGGTAGTGTATTATTCCCCAGGGTTTATTAAAAATGCCACAATTATTCCATACAGGTTTTACTCTACAAGTGAGATTGGACAGGTCCGGCACTTTGTCAAAATCAATATAGGCAAATGTAGATTTGTGGCAGGGGTGCGTATTTTTTATATATGGCAGATATGAGTGAAGCCATGGACAAATCTGATTGGCTTCCGCCAAAAATATGTAAAACACAAATTAGGTGTCTTTCGTATGCAGATGATTTTATACTTTTGGATGAAACGCCATCTGGTGCGCTAAATCTAAAATTGTCATCTTTTAAAGCAATATGATAACTAGTGGGATCAATTGGATAGTCAACAACACAAAGGTAGAAGTGTTTGAAAAATGAACCTAGCCAGGTCTTGTGATTGCAAGTAAAAATAAAACGTGTGCAATAAAAAACAGAATTTGGGAGAAATGCAGGGCGTTTCAATCGCAAACGAAAATAAATTTACCAAAGTATTGCTTTTTTATACTTCTGACGTTAAACGAATTTGTGAAATTAAAAGTGGTACCTACCATTACATATGGTTTAGAATTGCTGGACAATATAAAATTGACTTGGCTTTAGGTTTTTGAGGGTGTGCTCTGGAGGACGGTATCAAACTTGCCCCCCTCTGTCCCATTTTGTTTTGATTTGACTGGAGTTTTGCTTGTGTTCTTGGTGTCACTCAGTAATAAGAAACAAATTCATTCTATATGACAAGATCCTGATGGGGGAACCAAACTCGTTATACCAAGTGATTAACCATGCTTTCCAGGAAGGACATGACACAGTGGTTTTGCTATTTTCCGCTAAATGTGAGAGATTGTTGGCTAGTATTGATCTCGATAAGTCTGTGCTGATAGGCAATCTTACCATGGTTATAAAAAAACAAAAAGGACAAGAAATATAGTAAACCGTGAAATTCACATTAATTATATATTGTACAGATGTTATTGTGATACGCTAGCTACATTACACTCACCAATGGCGTATGTTAAATATTTCCTGGGGCAGTTGAAAGGGTGTGGCTTCTTAGATTTCGTGCAAATGCGCTACATCCAATGGAAGTGGTGGGACTAAGACTAAAAATTCCTGCCGACAAGCGCACCTGCAGGATTTATCAATCGACAGCAGTTGAAATGTTGTATGATTCGATTATAGAATGTTCAAAATTACCAGCCCTATGCCAGTTGTACTTTGAGATGTTTGTGCACACTTCACATGCTCTTTGTTTGGATGCCTTGTGGGCAAGAATAATGGCAGCTAGTCAATTGAGCCTATCTTTAACCGTGATACATTTCATAAAGTAGATTTTTAATATCCTGATGGAAGGCCCCCAAGTGCTATACTACTGAGAGCTCAGTTTTTAACTTAAACAGTATTGTTTCTAAACATGGGTGATGTGGTTTGTGGAAGTGAATAGTATTTTTAATATGTTTTGATCATTGCATATTTTTTGCTCTGTAATGTACTTCTAATGTTGTGTTTGAATGATTGTGTAAATATTTATCAATCTGATGGATTTTATAGCTTTAGTGTTTGTTTAAATTTATAAAGGTTATGATCTTTAACGAAATATACTATTCAAAAATACATAAATAAATAAATCCTTATCAATTCAGTTGACCTATAAACCCAACTAAAATGTATGCCTGCAAAACAGGTCTGAGGTCTAATGTTTGCTATTCCCATCAATTTAGACTCTTTACAAATTGAAATCAGACAGCTCGAGCAGACGTGTAACAAGAATCCCAATTCTTTATTACATATCAAACTTTAGGTCAATCAGAAATCCTATGAATATTCTATTTTAGAAGCAAATGCTATGCTGATCGAATGGACCATGCTGGTAATTGAGCTAGTACATCATTTAAAATGTTATCTAATGTAGCCAATCCAAACCCAGTATTGAATCGAATACCTCCTTCTGAAGAATGGTGCAACAAGATGCAAACTTTTTTTTCTGTCAGAAATTGGTTAGATATGCACTAATAATGATACATTGATCTCTATTGCAAAAACCTTTCTTTGAATTGTCCAAAATTAATATCTGTAACATTTTCTAGTAGGGACATTTCTGAATGTAAGCATGATGAGCAAGTACATAACATAGGGATTCAACCTCCCTGTTGGTTCACTATGGCCTCTCCATAGTATGTAGCTGTGCTAGTTGAAAGATGAAGCTTACCTCTTGTCCTAGCTATCCCTGTCTCTCTTTTTTCATAAAAGTTTGCTTTGATGTTCTTGCACCCTTAATTGCAGTGTTTGGGTGTGAGTCAATCATTCCCGCATAAAATAATCCATCAAGAGTTCAAATACATTTAGATCACTACATTGTTGAATAAGCCAACTTTGGATCCATTCCAATGTTCCAGCTATCGGTTCATAGCTAATGTACATTTTTATTGAAAATCATGGATAAAATTGCCACCAAACAGTTGTGGGACTACCTGGAAGAACATAGTGTACTCAATGACTAACAAACTAGCTTTAGGCCACGTCATAGCACAGAAATACCTTTATTAGATATCAAGGAGAACCTGCTTTAGTTTTTAGATAGAGGACATAATGGAATTTATTTGTTTGTATTTGTAGAGTGCACTTACAGCCCACAGGCATCGCAGCGCTTGCAAGTAAATGAAAGGAAGCTTAATTGTTAATACAGTGGTACAGTCTTAGTTCCAGGCATGTTATATAGAACAGAACAGCTCATGCTCTTATAACTAGATCACACTTGAGCACCCAATCCTACTTTCAAGATGGGCAGAAGGGACTGGTATTTCAAAAAAATCAGTGGGCTGAATCAGCACTTTTTAAAGTGATTGTATTAGCCAAATGTGCCATTAAATCTCTTGCATCATAGGCTACCCCTTTGAGATTCGGGTTATCACAGGGAGCTTCTCTTTATCCCCTTCATATCCTGTCCCCTGCGGTAGCGGCCCTGTAGTTATAGTTAAGTTGCTCAACTCATAGAAAGAGCACTTTACAGGTGGCTTTTCACCCCCCTCTCCCCCCCGGATGAATCCTCACAGAACTTTGCACAATAAGTATATGGCCCTGGCAGATCGGTTCTGCAAACTTTGGTGGTGTTTTGTGCAGGGGTGGCAAATGGGGGTCCCAAAATGTGTGGTTATTCCCATAAATGAAATGAAAAAAGAAAATTGGTCACACCTACAGCCCAAACCGCTTGATGGATTTTCACCAAATGTGCAAGGA
Organism: Ambystoma mexicanum; assembly: GCF_040938575.1. Classification (NCBI taxonomy): domain Eukaryota; kingdom Metazoa; phylum Chordata; class Amphibia; order Caudata; family Ambystomatidae; genus Ambystoma; species Ambystoma mexicanum. The sequence continues at coordinate 763,211,325 of NC_090941.1, forward strand.
GCAGTGGCTTGGAGCTGAAAGTGTGCTTTTGTAAATTTGGTCTAAATCCGTTCAGTCGTTTTTTTTTAAATGGCGAAGAAATAGGTAAAAATAAACTAATGATATCTGGGTTCCGTCCGTGGACTAACTTCCCTGTTCGGTCCACAGATGGGCTTCCGATTGGTACAGATGGCGGCATGATATCCGTGTCCATCGGACTTGCCCGCTGTTTGGATGGTGAAAAGCACGAGGTGCGTAATATTTTTGGGAAACGACCGCCATGTTGGATTCACAGACAGCACCTGTTGTCCCCGAACATCGCAAGAAAAACATCTTAAAAACCACAACATTGCACTTGTCAAACTAATGAAACAATCTCTGGGGAGGTGAGGGGTGATGAGAATGGGATATGGCCATAAGAAGCCATAAAACTGATGTTTTTTGTCCACGAACATTCTGGATTTTCAGGTACAGTCCTGTGATGTTCGTGAACATCTCAGATGTTAGGCGATAACCATGCCTATTTTTGAATTACAGGGTTGGTCGATGGTTTGGCGCCATTCAATGAAACTGCATGAAATCTTGCAATATCATTCTAGGCCTAACCCTGAATGGTTCTGCAAAATGTGGTGCTGTTTTGCCAAGAGGCAGCAAAAGTAGATGGGGGTCCGAAAATATTTGAAAGGCTTATTGATTTGGTGCCTTTGACAAATCTGCACAACGGTTTGTTAGAAGATTGTTAACAGATTTTAGACTCAGAATTGAATGGATTTGCAATGTTTGGTGGGATTTTGTCAAGAGGGTTCAAAATTAGAGGTGGGGGTCTCAACATTTTTAGATGGCTTATAACTTTGTTGCCATTTGGCAAATGTGCACACAAGTTTGCAGAAAGGTTTTAGACAGAACCTTGAATGTATGTGCAAAGTCTGAATGGATTTTGTCAAGTGGGGGCTAAGTTATATGACTATTATATGTATGTACATTTTGACACTTTTCAAAAAATAAAACATGGATGTGCAGCAAAATTGTGCAAGGATCATTGGCAAGGACCTGAAAGCATGATTTTGCAAATGTGTCCGTGTTTTATTTTTTGAAAAGTGTCATAATCTATGTGCACAAATAGTGATATACCTTTGGTGACTGAGGTATAGTCTGTGGCCATCGGCAGTGGCCAGATAATAGGGTCATGGCCAAAATCCATGACCCGGACAAATTGGCTACTGGCCATGACAGCAAGGGGCCGGCAATGGGGTTAAAGTGGGCATGGCCACCAGGGACCGGCTGGATGGTCAAGTTTTTCCAAATCGGTATAGGTTTCAATGGGGAAAAAAAGACTGCTGTGGCTACAGCCCAAAGTGATGGACAGGATTACAGCAAACATTCGCCAGGAGCATCTTCAAGGACCTCAGAGCATGGTTTTGCAAATCTGTCCTGTGTTTTATTTTCTCTAAAGGGACAAAATTGTAATATAACTTTGGTGCCTGTGCAAAGGGCCTGGCCCTGAGCAACAACAAATGTGAACTCAGATTTCCTTATAGGGGCATTCGGCATGGTGAAGCCCTAGATTTGAATGGGAAAATTAATTCTGCTTGGGGCTGTAGCCTGAAGTGGTGGATGTGATTGCAGCAAACCTGCACGAGGAACATTCATACAATCAGGGTGTGCCTGATTATGACTTTTAAGGGTCAGGCGAAAAGCAGATTGGAGGAAGGAAACAGCTAATTGAACTACTACAGTATCTTTATTGTTACCCTTTCTATGCAGGAACATTTTCGCCATAGTTGGCCATGCCAACTTTCAGCCAAAACTAAAACGAATTATATTAGTGGGCTTGGCACCTTTTTCTGACATTATCAGTTCATTACCAGTGGAACATCCTCTCTGTTACCTTATCACTTAGGAGGAGGCAGAATTTAGTGATCCATCATGCAGCAATAAAGAATGGTGGTAAACTGCTGCTGCCGGCCGGCGAAATGCCGGGCAGTACAGACGACAGAAAGTACGCAGACAAGAAAGATGCAGAGCCACACGGTACATATGCAGTGAGGTGGATTTATTAGCTAAATTCATGTTTGTCTCGCATTAAGGTACTATTTTAAGACATTAAGTGCTAGTGCAAAGAAAGAACAATATGCACACAGCCAAGAAGTGACTGATCCCAGCATACATTTCAAATGGTGGAAAAGGCAGAAAACCCAAAGTGAGCAAGGTTATGGTGTGTTACAAGGTTCAAAAAGAAAAAAGAACAAAGCAAAAATCGGGAAAATCATGATTTCCAGCACATGATTCATTATCATTACAACATTACCAAAATAGGGGGCATAAAGATAAGTCTGTGGGTATTTCCTAAGAAATGTATGTGAAGCTCATTTACTGTTATTGCTACTTGGTCTGGCGGAATTAAAACCAGATTACCAGTAGGGCGTAGCAGAGTAAATCCCCATTTTTGGAATCCACAACAATGCATGGGGATTTGGTTGAACTATTGTAGCTTTCAATTCCTCCTACTATAATTTCCATCATTGTTTGCGGTAAAAGTGGAGGAAAGACGTCCATCTACATGCTTGAGGTATCTCCTCCATTTCACTGTCAAATTCAGAATTTGGCGGTGTTGTAAAATAGCCCAATTATTTACCAGACTGCCATGCTCATAATGCCGCCCACAGTCCTGAATGAAAGTAGCTAGCTCGGGATTTAAGAGGTCACTCCCTCATGTAAGAGCTGTTAATTTGTGATACATTTACCATTAATTAGCCCCACATTTATTGACCAAGATGAGTTAAAGTTAAATGTTAATAGCACTCATTTCATTTTCAATTTCAAATGGACTTTACCACAGCAGACCATATACTGCTGATGACTCACATTTGTTTCACTGTAGATAATAACACACATCGGTAAAACGAATAGATTTGCCCTTGTTGTTGGTTATTATATAGTGTAAATTGAAGGAAATGTGACTGCATTTTTTCATTTTTATAGAAAAGGTAAACAGTAACATCAGAATTGTATTATTTTGTTTAGTAAAGGCTTGTGTTACACGCTATTGATTGATTTAGGATCATGTGTAGGATTTTGGAATATATGAAAGCTGTAATGTGAAACAGAGTCACTGCCAAACGTTGATGAAAGTTTAGTAACCTGGCAAGTCTATTCCAGAGAGAAAAGTCTGTCAAACACAGGGGAGGACTGTCAAAATGTAGCCTGAAGGGCAATTTTACTTTTCTGACCCATAGTGCAATGGCCCAAGCCCATAGTGCAGAGGCCCTAACTTCCAGACAAGTAATCTCAATAGCAACCTCTCCACCTTCCACACATTCTCACATATATATAGAAGACATTATTGACATTACTTTACTTTTATGCAACATATTTTACAGTTATGTTTGTGGTTTCTTAGAGACCCAGACAGTGGACATTCTCCCATTTACCAAACATAGTACAATTATTTCACCAGAATAATATAATTGGTGAAATGGGAAAGCTGGGGTTTGAGCCCAGTTTTCAATGTGTTAGAGTTTGTAATTTGACAGCGGGCTACGTCTCCTCCCATCTCATCTTTAGTTTCAGAACAATGTAAAGAGGTGGTGAAGCTAGAGAATTCATTAGTAGAACAATTGGATTGATGAACCAGGGGGTCTGGGTTTCCTCTTATAGCCAGACATGAGCTGGCATGGCAAAAGACCCATACATGGTGTTCTGCCTCCACCCTATGTAGCCACTCCCCACAATTTAACACCCTCACTTGTCACCCTCCCTATCATAAATTATTAACATTATTTAGAGAGTAGCACTATAAAGTACATACCCATATGAGTGAGGCTTTCTCTACATATATTTCAGGAAAATCAGGCGCAGTGATGAAAAGAGGTTTGCTCAGGATCACATAACGTAAATGTGAAAGGTGGAGATTTGAGCCCTGTCTTCCTGGTTCTACAGTTTCCCATTCAGAAATCAGGGGAGGCTTCATCTTCTTCGATTCCACATTTAATATTGGAAACAAAAAAATGCTTCTTGCAAAGTTTTTATTCAAGGGCTAACTTAGTATGGTGTTCAATACATCTGGTTTTCAAAACACCAATGCATCTACAAGGGGGAAGCCGATTAATCATCTGTACACTGAGGCAAATACATCTTATAAACAGACTAAGATTTTGCCTATCATGAAAATGTACCATAATTCTAATCTTAGTCTGTACAATGTTGTGTACTTTCAAAGCACCAGGTCACATGATAAAGCAACCTGAAAAAGTATAAGAGAAATAGTAATTGTAACTTATGTTCTTGAATGTGGAGGTAAAAAATCCAAACTGGCCCTAACTATTTTACATTTTTATTGTTACAGTAGATACCAGAAGCACAGGTGTTTCCCTTAAACAGGGTGAACAAAGAATTGACCATGATGAGGGGGTAAAAAGGAGGGCATCTCTTATTGCCTCCTCTCACCACCTTACCCATATCATGCATAAAAAGGGACAGCATTTACCCTTTTCTGCATAAAGAAAACCAACAGTAGTGATGTGAGCCTCTTATGTACATTATCTTCCTTCACACTGATGCTGAAAATGGCTCCAAAATATTATTTAAAAACAGTTTTGCATTAATTCCATTGGAGGTGATATTTCTGAAATAGCACTGGGGGTATCCCAGAAATGCCGCCTCTGCTGGTGGTAAACTTTGAGTTGGGTGGACTTCCAGAAATATCATGGTGGGTCCTGCTAACTTTCTTCAGCAGTATTAGAACATTCTTCCAATGTTCTAATTCCAACTCTGAATGACCCCCGTAGTTTGTAGTCATCTAATAACTAGTACCTGAATATTACATCTTTCTATGTGTGTTTTTCAATTGTGTCCAAAAGTAATTACCACAGTCTAACAGCCATTGCTATAATCACTATATAAGTAACATCCATGGGTGCTATTCAGAGTGCTATTAAACTCTTTCCACATGAATACACTGGTGATCGAGAAATTCACCTGAGCATAGGAGAAGCATTCGTACAGAATCAAATCAAGGACAAACTCTAATAAGATATGCAACCTTACTTCCTTGGCAAATAGGAGTCGTGACAAGCTGCTGTGGATTGTCACAGACCAATGGTGTATGGGGAGCAGTGGTGCCAACATTACCATCCAGGTTCATAAAATCAGTTGTGTAACATTGACACTGGACGGTTTGAACATGCCCCTGAAGCCTAGACTCCTATTCCTCTCACTCACTGTGGAGATCCATGTGTGGGGCCATTCAGGTATATCTACAGCATTGCTAAAATCAACCATTTACACAGAATCTAAACAGGCTTTGCAGGACTCTGTTCCTTTGTGGCAGGCTAGATTCTGAAGGATTTCGTCTTTTTTTATTATTTTCTATACATATTGGAGCTTTGGCCCCTGGGGCAGCAGCCCAGTCAGTCTGAGGGACAATTGCCTCATTGCCCCCATGCCAGTCCGGCCCTGGACAAAGATCATCCTCCAATGGCAGAGGACGCGCTGAGGTATGCTTAAAACACAAGACCTGTAGCCATGACTCTTTGATAATTTGCCATAAAACACAGTTGTAATGATGTGAGCACCACTGTGAGCTGGAGACTGGCCAGTGGTGACTTGGACAGATCTTATTTGTTGTGGAAATAAAGATGGCACTGGTTACACAATCAGACAGAAAGACTGGGCGTCATTACGGGTCTTGTGGCAAAGGTAAAAACATGTGGCATTTTACTATTAACATTCGACTGAATTCCAGGTTGGAGTTCCATGGAACATTTACGCATTGGGTAAATAGAAGGTACTGCTTGGGGTAAATATGACATAAATACCCCATGCCATCCTAACCTGCTATTAGCAGATTTTTTTTTAAATAGACCTTTTTTTAAATACCACTTGTTTTGACATTGGCACCATACACGAAGTGGCCAATTTATAGAAAATGAATTGGTCCACTTTAGACTCTTTGGGGTCAAACATGTCTTTTTTATAATGTGTTACCATTAATTAAATGATAGCCATTGCTCTAAAGCATTGTCTTTGTTTTGCTCCTAAGGCTCTGGAATCGAATACATGCGAGAGATGAGTACTTCGTTTGTTTCATCATCCCGTTCAGACGGAGGGATGAGCACATTAAGTCAGCCATCAAGAGAAGTTTCTTTACCCACGTGTTTGCCGTTTTAAGTCTCTCGTCCCCACTCTGATTAACAGGAAAATGGAAGGTCATCAAGCCGGCTGCACACGAGGACAAAAGGACAGACGTATTGTGAATACATTATGCAGAGGCTGGCCTTGAATTCAGATTACCCAGGCGGGGATGAATACAGATGCGGGGAACGTTGCACTGCAAGCAATCCAACAGGCGCACACATGTATACATGAGCCATAAGGAGGGGGCTGGGGGAGGTGTATGCTGGTAGTATGCTTACTACATCAAGGTATACATGCACCGTCTAGGAATAGGTGACCAACGACCACCGTACAGCCAACAAGGGTGTGAATAGCTAAGCTTTAGCAGATGTACAGAGAATACAGTAGCTTCATAGAAGAGGGAGGACTACGTGTTTCAGAAGCATTTGAGGTAGCTATCTTTATAAGACACCTTTTAGTCTTCAGTCAAATAATAAGCAACATTTAAGTGTTGTCAATTCGTTAGGATTTTGCCACTTGCACTTTGTGACTCTTGCTCAAAGCAATGGCGCAGGCTGCCCGCTAGCAGCTGGCCACTTCTCTGTCCTGGTTAAGTGTCATTGTGGAATGATGCTTGTCGACTAGGGCCCGATTCATGGCATTCTTTGCACGGTTCAAAGTGACTTTGCACTTCTGAAAAGTGACTTTGTACTGCCGACAGAAACCCCGATTAATGGAACAGTGCAAAGTCCGCGCAATGTCACTTTGAGACATGCAACAAATTACATGAATTAAGCCCCTAATCTCCTGACTTGGATGCATAGCCTGATGGTGTGGCTGAAGAGGAGTAGGAGTTTGAGTGAAATGAGGAACCTTTCAGGGCACTTACAGAGATGCACAGTTTGATGAATTGTTCGAAGTCTTGGTGAGGCTCCGTTTCAATGAAGGTGATGTCTATGAAGAGAATGTGCGTGCCAAACGTGCGTCATTGGCAAAGGCTTTTGATGTTGAGGAACCCATAGATGGCAGTAGGTATTTGTTGACACTTGTGGATGTAAGCAGCATTCCTTGTCATGCTCGCCAGAAGGGGTGGTTGGAGTTAGGCAGGAAGGTTTCTGGTCTGAGTTTCTGTTTGTGATGAGATGAGAAGAAGGTGAATAATGCATGGCCTGAGCTGGTGACCTTGCTCAATCAGAGGACAGTTCAGAGAGATGCATTGCTTAACAGTACAAGGACAGCACTGAGATCTTGTAAGTGCAGCAGGCATGACCTTGCATCGTTGGTTGCCTTGATGTTCTGATCCCAAGCAATTTAGGGCAGTGTCCATCCTGGGCCATTGCTAAGGTAGAAGCAAGGCTCGGGTTAACGCAGGAGGTAGAATGTTGTGATATGCCATTGAGGTTGCGCTGCTTCTGTTTTGTAAAGGATAGTGATTATGCTGATGAAGGTTGACAAAGGCAGGGGTGGCCTGAGGACCACAGGTGGCCATGGGAATGTTTTTCAAAGTGTCCCCATGTTACACTGTAGAATGAATATAGTGAGCAAGACCAATCCCTGTAAGTATGCTTTAGGGAGCCCCGACCCTTCAAGCAAATTTCATAACATAGAGAAGAGAAGCGGGCCCTAGTTTGTGAACACTCCTGCGCTAAGTTCTTGGTAGTGCCGTCATTATATATGCGAGGTCACAGGTTGGTGGAGAGAAGCCCACAACTCTTGGTAAGGTTGGAGCGAAAGTCCCAGCTACCTTGCACTGGTATGTTTGGAAAGGATGAATTTCCACACTGAGTGTGGTTCGTACGATGTAAGTTGATTTCAGTGTAGACTCCTGGGCTTAGTGGTGGTCAGCCGACACGTGTTTCAACGTTGTGGGTCTTTAGCAAGGTGGATATTAAAAATATACACATATCAGCAATTGTTTGATATGGGTGACATTTGTGAGGTAAGTGACATGTGTGTGCCAGAGCGTGAATTAGTGAATTATTATGTGCATTTTATAAATACATTTATGCGTACATAGTTTACATTTGCAGTGTGAGTTACACAGTATTGGTAGTACATGATATACACATTTATTGATGTTACTTTAATTTAGACAGTGCCAGTGGAGGAGAAAAGAGGGGGGAGAACAGAGATGGGTCAGGTTGTTATTCCCATATGGTTTGACGTATTTGTATCAAGTGTATAGGTGGGTCTTACCTATTTTCCAAAATGGGGGTGTGTGACCCCGGCTGGGGTCCCCTTTTGAGGTAATACAGGTTATACTCTCCTAATTTCCTGACAATAGCGGTCATTGGAATCTTGCTTCGCGGATGGTTTAAAGGTAGATTTGATGGAGCGATCCCTTCTAGGCACAGATGTTTCATCATTATTGCTTTTAACTATTTCTCGAGCAGAAAAAGCTTCAACCAATTAAAGGAATGGTTCGGTCAGAAATGTTATTGTCCCTATGGTTCGGCCATGTGTTTTTAATATTAATGCGATCGATCGTACAAACATTTCCTATGCACCTTACCCGAGTTTTCGTCTCTTGAACACAAGCCAAATCAGGCAGCAGGGCGCGGCCATCTTGTGATAATCTTATCCCTTGCTGCATCGCTGTGGGTGACCTACGTTTGCGGCACTAAATCAAAGCCCCCGCCCCTGAGCCTGACATCACCAAATCATTGATATTCCCCACCTCTCTCCGTGACGTTACTTGTCAGCGTAGCCAAACGCGCCCATTCGTCACCTAGACGACTAGACGCGGAACCCGGCAAACAACACACATCGTCTCACTGCACAGTGCGTCACTATTAGGAATATGAAACTGTACTTTAAAAGGAAACAACAAGACTGTACAATTGGTAAAGTACATTTATTTAACATTAGGAGGCCGATTCATGGAATAATTAGCGCGGCGCAAGTGGGCAAAAACGTGCGAATCGCAGTGGAATAGCGAAAATCGCAGTGCAATAGCGAAAATCGCACGAAAAGCAGCGCACGTCGATTCATGGAAGGCCGTGCGCGAGAAAACCAGCGGATGTGCGATAAAAAGTGCGCGGCGCACGTTGGCGCACAGGCCATCTAACAGCGTGCGCCAGGTCACTGCGAAAATCGCACAGGCCACAGCGAAAATCGCACATAGCGCGGCGCACGCAACAAAAGTAGGCGGAACACGGGCGTAACACTCGGAATGGGGAACAACTTGCCAAAACGTGGGCATCACGGGGGAAGTACAGGGCACAAGTGCGCGGAACGCCCACACGCTCGCCTACAACACGTATTCATGGAATAGAATAGGGGAAAAAAGCGCACGCTCAAACCAGCGCACAGGCACAAACACGACCGCCACAAGAAAGCAGGCGGTAGCGTCTCTGCGGCTGTAAGAAATGTGCGCCAAAAGGTGCGCCAACAAATCGCACCCATATACTGCCATGATGAATGTCCCATACTGTGGCCCTCCAGGAAAAAAGACGTGCAAAGGGGTACCCACAAACACGGACACCCGCTGACAAAAAATACGTGTGCGTGTATACCGGGGTGCGCGGGAAGTCTAACACGCGATTTCAGCAGGGTACGTGCATCACAGGGGTTCGCGTGAAGTTTCACACGCGATCGGGTCTGGGGGAGCGGGCTACGTGTATATCAGGGGTTCGCGTGAAGTTCCACACGCGAACAGCCTGGGCGCGTGTATTTCAGGGGTGCGCGGGAAGTTCCACACGCGAATAGCCTGGGCGCGTGTATTCCAGGGGTGCGCGGGAAGTTCCACACGCGAATAGCCTGGGCGCGTGTATTTCAGGGGTGCGCGGGAAGTTCCACACGCGAATAGCCTGGGCGCGTGTATTTCAGGGGTGCGCGGGAAGTTCCACACGCGAACAGCCTGGGCGCGTGTATTTCAGGGGTGCGCGCTGGAAGTTCCACATGCGAATAGCCTAGGCGCGTGTATTTCAGGGGTGCGGGGGAAGTTCCACACGCGAACAGCCTGGGCGCGTGTATTTCAGGGGTGCGCGGGAAGTCCCACACGCGAATAGCCTAGGCGCGTGTATTTCAGGGGTGCGGGGGAAGTTCCACACGCGAACAGCCTGGGCGCGTGTATTTCAGGGGTGCGCGGGAAGTTCCACACGCGAATAGCCTAGGCGCGTGTATATCAGGGGTTCGCGTGAAGTTCCACACGCGAACGGCCTGGGCGCGTGTATTTCAGGGGTGCGCGGGAAGTTCCACACGCGAATGGCCTAGGCGCGTGTATTTCAGGGGTGCGGGGGAAGTTCCACACGCGAACGGCCTGGGCGCGTGTATTTCAGGGGTGCGCGGGAAGTTCCACACGCGAATAGCCTAGGCGCGTGTATTTCAGGGGTGCGGGGGAAGTTCCACACGCGAACAGCCTGGGCGCGTGTATTTCAGGGGTGCACGGGAAGTTCCACACGCGAACAGCCTGGGCGCGTGTATTTCAGGGGTGCGCGGGAAGTTCCACACGCGAATAGCCTAGGCGCGTGTATTTCAGGGGTGCGGGGGAAGTTCCACACGCGAACTGCCTGGGCGCGGGTATTTCAGGGGTGCGGGGGAAGTTCCACACGCGAACAGCCTGGGCGCGTGTATTTCAGGGGTGCGCGGGAAGTTCCACACGCGAATAGCCTGGGCGCGTGTATATCAGGGGTTCGCGTGAAGTTCCACACGCGAACAGCCTGGGCGCGTGTATTTCAGGGGTGCGCGGGAAGTTCCACACGCGAATAGCCTGGGCGCGTGTATTTCAGGGGTGCGGGGGAAGTTCCACACGCGAACGGCCTGGGCGCGTGTATTTCAGGGGTGCGCGGGAAGTTCCACACGCGAATAGCCTGGGCGCGTGTATTTCAGGGGTGCGCGGGAAGTTCCACACGCGAACAGCCTGGGCGCGTGTATTTCAGGGGTGCGCGGGAAGTTCCACACGCGAATAGCCTAGGCGCGTGTATTTCGGGGGTGCGGGGGAAGTTCCACACGCGAACAGCCTGGGCGCGTGTATTTCAGGGGTGCGCGGGAAGTTCCACACGCGAATAGCCTAGGCGCGTGTATATCAGGGGTTCGCGTGAAGTTCCACACGCGAACAGCCTGGGCGCGTGTATTTCAGGGGTGCGCGGGAAGTTCCACACGCGAATAGCCTGGGCGCGTGTATTTCAGGGGTGCGGGGGAAGTTCCACACGCGAACGGCCTGGGCGCGTGTATTTCAGGGGTGCGCGGGAAGTTCCACACGCGAATAGCCTAGGCGCGTGTATTTCAGGGGTGCGGGGGAAGTTCCACACGCGAACAGCCTGGGCGCGTGTATTTCAGGGGTGCGCGGGAAGTTCCACACGCGAATAGCCTGGGCGCGTGTATTTCAGGGGTGCGCGGGAAGTTCCACACGCGAATAGCCTAGGCGCGTGTATTTCAGGGGTGCGGGGGAAGTTCCACACGCGAACAGCCTGGGCGCGTGTATTTCAGGGGTGCGCGGGAAGTTCCACATGCGAATAGCCTGGGCGCGTGTATTCCAGGGGTGCGCGGGAAGTTCCTCACGCGAATAGCCTGGGTGCGTGTATTTCAGGGGTGCGCGGGAAGTTCCACACGCGAATAGCCTGGGCGCGTGTATTTCAGGGGTGCGCGGGAAGTTCCACACGCGAACAGCCTGGTCGCGTGTATTTCAGGGGTGCGCGGGAAGTTCCACACGCGAACAGCCTGGGCGCGTGTATTTCAGGGGTGCGCGTGAAGTTCCACATGTGATTTGACAGTGTGGGTCCTCCCAGGTGTACCCTGTACACCCTCCATGGCCCCTGCAGGCAGCCCACACCACAGGGGACTACCCTGCATCCCTGGTCATGTCCCGCAGGCAGCCCACCCACCATGGGCATGCCCCCCAGCAAAGGCACATGTCTCCTTGAACTAATGAACACCAACTCATGTCCCCTTGCACCCCCACCCCCCAGCACTGTGGGGCACCTGCCAGCAGGCCCCCACCCATGTCCAACTCATGTCCCCCACCCCCCCCACCCCCCAGCACTGTGGGGCACCTGCCAGCAGGCCCCCACCAATGTCCAACTCATGTCTCCCACCACCCCCACACCCCAGCACTGTGGGGCACCTGCCAGCAGGCCCCCACCCATGTCCAACTCATGTCTCCCACCACCCCCACCCCCCAGCACTGTGGGGCACCTGCCAGCAGGCCCCCACCCATGTCCAACTCATGTCTCCCACCCCCCCCCACACCCCAGCACTGTGGGGCACCTGCCAGCAGGCCCCCACCCATGTCCAACTCATGTCTCCCACCACCCCCACCCCCCAGCACTGTGGGGCACCTGCCAGCAGGCCCCCACCCATGTCCAACTCATGTCTCCCACCACCCCCACACCCCAGCACTGTGGGGCACCTGCCAGCAGGCCCCCACCCATGTCCAACTCATGTCTCCCACCACCCCCACCCCCCAGCCACCAGGGTCACCCTCCACCAGGCACCCACTCATGTCTACCACCACCCCCGACCCCCAGCCACCAGGGTCACCCTCCACCAGGCCCCCACTCATGTCTCCCACCACCCCCACCCCCCAGCACTGTGTGGGACCTGCCAGCAGGCCCCCACCCATGTCCAATCCATGCCCCCCTGCACCTGGGTCCCAACATTCCCCAATCATGTCCGTAATGCCCATCCTCCCCTGCCAAAAGGCCCAACCAACTATCACACCCACCCACATATCAAAGGCAATTACATGTTACACCCCCAATGTAAATAATGCAATTTAACACATGTCTGTCACACACAATGGCTGCAAGTGAATGAAATAACACCCAACATGACATGCCTGAAAGCAATGAGATGATACGACACATTGAAGATTAAAAAAATAATATGTATTGAACAGCAAATAAGAAAAAACACAAAGCAAATCAAACAAAACAAGATGAATGTCCAAGAAAAAATTCTGAAAAATTAAAATAAGCCAATTAAGAAGATCATCCTGGGTCCATGAGCCCTACCAAATTAAACCTAACTGACTACTAACTAAAAAGTGAACTATATACAAAAAAGTGGTGCATTGTCCAATCGCAACCAAAAAAAAAATCAAAAAAACAAAGGAAACCTAACCCTAACTATACAACTATATACAAAGGCAGCGGGCTATTCGGACGGCTCACTGGTTGTTGTCATGGGCCAGGGCATCATCGAACTCCTGGTCAATGGCTTGGAGGCGGGCATGTTCCCTGGCCCCGAGGTCCCGCAGGGATAACTCAGTGTCCAGCTCAAACTCCCTGCGAAGACCCTCGAGGCACTCAGCCCGCCTCAGCGCCCTCCGCATGGAGTCCTCCGCCCTGACCATCGTGATCCGTTCCTCCTCTGCCCGCTGCCGCTCCGCACCTATCCGCTGGCACAACCTCTCCCACACGGAAGCCACTCCCATTCCAGGGTTCTCCTGCCCTCCGGCCGATGCCTGCACCCCTGATGTTGATGGCCCAGAGCCATGATGCCTCCCACGTTGAGCCTGCTGCTGCCTCCGACGCAACTGCCTGTGCCAGCACGACGGCATCCAGGCTGATGGAAACCACCGACGCCGTCGTGCACGTGCCCTGCCCGATGATGCCGTCACATCCTCCATCTGCTGGGGTCCAGTTGCTCTGGTGTCCACCCCTGCTGGATCTCTGACTCCCGACTGTGGCAGGGATGGGATCCCCACCGAGCTGGCTGCATTGGTCGGGGCAGGTCCACAGGGGGCCCTGGTGGCATCTGGGCTGGAAGACGGCAAGGAGAACGACTGGTGGATAGCCTGCACAGAGGAGGAGAGGGCCGCCACATTGGCCAACACATGCAGGAAACCCCCGAACATGGCCGATCCCAATTGGGCCACGTCGGCACGGTGCACTTCGTGATGACGTGCGTGCTCCTCCCGGGAAGCACGCACGGCATCACGAATCACAGCCGTGCGCATCGCGACCCCAATCAGGACCTTCTCCGCACGGCCAGGGGTTCCCACGTCCGCAGGTGGAGGGGAGTCAGGTGACATGGACATCCCCTCTACCTGCGGACAGGCCTGGGACGGGGCATCCCTGCTGGTGCATGGTGGTGCACTCACAGGGTCAGGGACAGCGACATGCACAGGCCCCTCCACGGTGACCTGTGCTGCCTCCTGCCCCTGGCCCTGGACTGCACCACTTGCACCAGCAGGGATGCCCCCACCAGGCCCCATGTGTGCCCCAGTGGCGGCCTCCTCCTCCTCTGTGCAAACCACCAACCTGGATGGCTCCTCACCGTCTCCCACCGTAGCAGGCCCCTGTGGGGGCTCACCCACCCCTTCCGCTGCAGCCGTGGGGGCATCCCCGCCGCCTTGCTCCACAGCGCCGTCTCCGCCCTCTTCTTCACTAGCCGCTGCGTAGAGGGAGACAAAGAACACAAGCATCAGGGCACTGTACAATGGTCCCCTAGACAGGAAGCAATAGCAGATGAGCACCACTGTCAAAGTACACTTCCATCATGTCCCTCCACAACACATGGGTCAGTCCAGGCAAAACACACACAGTAACAGGCATGGTGCATGCCATGGACATTTCCATGCATGTCCAATGGACTCTTGAAACATTCAATGATATGTAACTCACATGCATCATGCCTCATGCCCATCACATGCACACACTTCACCTCAGTCACATCCATCTGGCCCCAAACACACCAAACACAGCGGTTACAAGGGTAATTTGGCTGCTTTACTGAATCTCTGCATTGTCACACACATGTGTCATGCATCCATGGCATGCACAAGTCACAGACACGCAGGTCAGGCACACAGACATGGCTACCATATATGTACCTGGCATCAGCACCCATCCCTCACCCCCACCCATGTCCAGGTACAGAGACTGGCATGCTCTCATGTTCAAAATCTGAATAGGGCTCCCCATGCGGCATTTCAACACATGCAACAACCATGTGCATCACACATCACTGGTCGCACATGCATTACCATGATGTCCCTGCACACATACATGCATACATGGCCTATGGCACACATACAGGCAAGTATCATAGAACCAGCACACCGCAACATGCCCTGTCTCACACAGTAATGCATGGACACTTACCGCTCAACTCCAGACGGGCCTCCCTCTCAAGGATCTGGGCGTGGAGCGCTGGGCGTACGCGTTCCAGGACCCTCATCTGGATGGAACTCATGCGGCCCCGGCCCCCCTCCACGAGGCGCCGGGCCTTCACAAGGGTCCTGGACCTCAAGTCCTCCCAGCGCTTCTTGATCTTCAGGACGTCGCGGGTTGCCACCCCCTCCGCGTTGATGGCAACCACACAGTCGGCCCAGATCCTCTGCCGTCCTTCCTTGCTGGCGCGGGACGATCCAAAGAGGGCATCATACTGCCCCAGGACATGCTCCACCAGGACACCAACTTCGGTGACAGTGAAGCTGGTGCCCCTCTGCCCCTCTGGCCTGGGGTTGCCACTGGTGCCAGATGTGGAAGTGCCCGACATGGCAACCCCAGAGGCAGGTGTGGGTGGGCAACTGGGTCCTGGGGCTGGGCTGTGGAGCGATGTAATACCAGTCGGGAGTCTTCAGTTCCAGCAGGGGTGGACACAGCAACTGGACCCCTGCAGATGGCTGATGTGCAGGCACCAAATGGCAGGGCACGGTGGCAGCAGGCAGGCAGGCAGGCAGGCAGCAGCAGATGGCACGTGGGAGGCTGCTCGGGGCACTGGGGGGCAGTAACTCGGCCTTCTGGGCAGGAGCGTGGGCTTCCGTGTGTTTTCGCGTGGCCAGCTTGATACGGAGTGATTTGGCACGTGAAAATCCTGCACGTCAGCGTGAAATCCGAGGAAAGGCCCTTAGCGCGTAAGCGCGTCAGCACGCATACGCGATTCTATTGGACCAGAGTCCCTCAGCGCGTAAGCGCGTCTGTGACGTGACCCGCACGGGTGTTCCCCACTCAGCACGTGATGACGGGGCACACGTGGAGATACTGCACGTCAGAGTGTCATCGCGTGTAATTGGACAAAAGTGCGCGTACACGCGATTGGCCTATGTACGTGTATTTAATGGGTGCGCGGCCACTTACACACGCAAGTACGTCAGCGAACCTGTATCACGTGGTGCGTGTGAATTTCCGCACGCTATTGGACTGGGAACTGGATTCCAGGGGTGCGCGGGTCACACGCTGTATCCCGTGGTGCGTGTGAATTTCCACACGCTATTGGACTGGGAACTGGATTCCAGGGGTGCGCGGGTCACACGCTCGCCTAGAACACGCGCTAAGCATAAATTGCGGACTTTAACAATAACAAGCTCAGACGCCAGGATGAACATACCGTTCCTAGCAGCAGTGGCAGTGGGCTACCAAAGGAGGAGGAGGAGGATAGTCAGGGCCAGAATATTCACACCCAGAACCAGCCTTTTCGGGATGCCTGATGACCAGGTGCATGGGAGGTACAGGTTTCCACCACACATCATACTGGACCTGGTGAGTGAGTGGGAGGATGACCTCACATCACCCACCCTGTGCTCCCAAGCACTCAGCCCCCTGGAGAAGGTCCTCAATGTACTGCACTTCTTAGCCACTGGATCATTTCAGCGGACAAGTGCCATAGTGGGTGGGGTGTCACAGGCCACCCAGTCACGCTGCCTACACCAGGTCTTGAACATCATGACTGCACGCCCATCAGTCCGCAGGCACATATACCTGCCCAGAACACCTGCAGAAAGGCATGCTGCCGCCCTGGATTTTTACGCAGTGGCACGATTCCCCAAAGTGCTAGGTGCCATCGACTGCACCCATGTGGCTCTACGTCCCCCCAGGGCATCTGAGCACATCTATAGGAACCGCAAGCACTGGCATTCCATCAACGTGCAGGTAGCATGTAATGCCAAGGGAATCATCACCTCAGTATATGCCAACTATCCCGGCTCCACCCACGACAGCTTCATTTACCGAATGTCCACCCTAAGCCGGGACCTAGAAGCTGGGCGGCATGGCGATACATGGCTGCTTGGTGAGTATGTATGCCACTGCACATGCATGCATGTTGGATACTGAGCAAGGTCACAACCTCACCAATGATACCAATCCCCGCCTCCACAGGGGACAGTGCCTACCCTCTCAGCCCCCACATGATGACACCAATTCGGAACCCCACCACGCCACCCCAGGTAAGATTTAACACAGCCCACATTACAACCAGGGGCATAGTGGAGCGCACATTCGGAGTGCTGAAGTCACGCTTTCGCTCCCTTGACCGTTCTGGCGGGCAGCTGTTATACGCTCCCCCAGTAGTGTGCAGGATCATAGTGGCAGCATGTGTCCTGCACAACGTTGCAACACGCCGGGGCCTGGACGTGGACATGGTGGTGGCCCCACATCCCCAACCACATGCACAGCCGCTGCGCATGGGAGGGGAAAGGGCACGGGGGGAGGCAGCCCGTACACAGCTAGTGGCTAATTACTTCACATAGAAATCACACCCCTGTGGAGTGCACACTGCCCTGGCACATTCCATCTGACAATCAATGATGACTCAACCTGACACTGATCCTGAATGTGTGGAGAATGAACCAGGAATTCCATGTCAGCCTGAGATTGTTCACCTGGAAGTGTCACAATGTGTGCATCCCTACCCACACAGACACCACCAATGCAGTTTTGTGAAGTTACACATTGAAGCAGCTAAAATGAATACCCACTTGCAAAATGCAACAAGAGGACAGTGCCATGTCAGCCAACCCAACCCCAGCACTGCCACACGACACACCGTGCCATGTCATGCTAATTGCAGGTAAACAAAGTAATCCCCACAACATGACATCACTCTCACTATGTACAGTGGCACTATTAGAAACCTGCAACACCTGAAATGCTCACAGCAATGCCGGACCAACAACATACTTGAGCACGTAGTACCATTAACATGACATCAAAAATGTTACATATTAGTAGTCTCACCACCTGGAAATGCCTGCACTCCCACCACTACCAACTGTGCAGTGTTGGCGCCATGTAGAGTTGTAGGTGCACTGCTGCCAACATGGTCCCCATCGCCAGACTAGAGGTCCTTGTGTGGACTTGAGGAAGGGACCTGCAAATTGGGAGGTAGACACAGAAGAAGAGTTACACATCAATGCAACATGCAGTGTACAACACAACAGCAATATGCACTATGAATGTATACACAGTATTGACTACAGACTGGCCACACAGCTCATGGGAGTCCAACGTCACTGTGTAATTCACTGTCACTTGGGCACACCCTTTGCAAGCCCATGGAAACGGGAAGCAGGAGGGGTGTGTGTGACTCAAACCCAAGCATCTGAACCAAATACATTACAAGCCTGCATGTGCCCAGCCACAATGCAGCGTATGCCCACAGGAACCACGGAAGCCAACACATCGAAGCCAACACATCAGAGCCAACACATCGGAGCCAACACATCGGAGCCAACACATCGAAGCCAACAGATCGGAGCCAACAGATCGGAGCCAACAGATCGGAGCCAACAGATCGGAGCCAACAGATCGAAGCCAACAGATCGGAGCCAACAGATCGTCCCAAAAAAATTGGGAATAAAAGAAATCAAAATAAAAATAAAAATAAGAAACAATCAAAAATGGCCATTGATGGGCCCGGGGGGGTTGGGGAGGCCACCCAGGAGGTCCGAGGACAGGATGCACACCAGAACCCACCTGCGTGGATCCTGGGAAGATAAAACACCTCCACGGGCTCATGGCCCACACGGCTACCCTATTGTGGGAGTATCACTGCTGTCGCTATTATCACCCTGTGCAGCTGCATCCGGAGGTGGTTGCACTATGGGAGGCAGCCCACGCAAGGCCCTAGTCTGCTCCTCCATGGCTGCAAGCATGCGGGTGTGGTAGGTCTGGTTCTGGAGGATGAGTGTGCGGAGGTCCCCATGCAACAACTCACGGGATGCCCGGACCTCCGCCCTCGTTGCCTGCATCTCAGCTGAGAGCGTACGGGTGAGACGCTCCAGCTGCTGTTCTGTCCTTTGGTGTGTTGAAGCCTCAAGCTCAACAAGAGTCGTCCTGAGGTGTAGGAGCTCCTGCCTCAGGGCTTCCCTGTGGCCCTGGGACTCAATGGAGATGGCCTCCTGCAGAGTCGCCAGTGCCGCCCGCCTGTCCCTGTTGGACCCCAACATGTCCTCCCTGTGTGACTGGCAGATGGAGTCGGTTGCCTGCTCTAGTCGCTCCATCAGCCTTTCTGGGGGGACAATGGAAGTGGCCACCCTATCCATGGCCTGAGCCATCATCTCGGATGATGCAGCCTGTTGGGTAGCCATACCGTAAATGGATTGCTCCCATGCGGTATTGCCGGGTGGCGTACGGCCACCACGTCGGCGGGCACCACACCTGTCTGGGGCAAGGCGAACTGCGCCTTGCTGTGCCGGCACTGCCTGAGGCTGCAGGACTGCATTCCCCCTCTGATCTGCTGGCCCAGGAACAGGATCAGATGTCACGGAGTGTGACCCTGCATCCGTAACCACCGAAGGCGTAGCTGCCAACACTGACATCCCCATGGAGGGTACTGACCCTGGTGCAGGTGGGTGAGACAGAACAGAATCCCTCCCTGGAACACTCACCTGCGACGGCACGTAGGTCTCATCCGAATCAACACCTGAGTACAGCTCGGGGGAGGTGCAGCCAGAGACACCCCTTGAGAGCACGACCTGCAGCACTTGTGGGTTCTCCCCCCCCACCACACCACGTCCCTCACTGGTGGTTGGTCGGCCCTGGGACACCTCCTGGGTCTGCACCATCTCCACAACCCCAGCAGTATCAGGTGCGTCTTCCCCTGCAAAGACATGAAAACAAAGTAACGGAAACAGGCATTAGCACCATGGCACACATTGAGGGCTGAGAAGCAAGAGAACCAGTACTTGATTGACACATGTCCCACATGACTAAAACCCTCCCATGCATGCACCCTCACTGCGTATGAAGTGCAGGCAAATGGCACACACTGATGACACCAAGATGGAAGATGAACAAATTTTCTGCATGCTGCCTGGCAGTGGCATCACACATTGGCCTGTGATTGGCAGGTGAAACACACATGCCATCACACAGATGGCATGTACCATTGCTATTGAGTGAAGATGGAGAGGAGGGCAGCACCTATTCATTCAGTCCAGTTCCCGCATGTAATAGCTTTTCTGATTCTAACAGGTCAGATTTTTCACCTGGAGCTGCCAGTCTGAAATGGTCAAATTGCACAGGGACATGTGTGTACAAATGATATCCAGGTAACAAAGTCACTCCACTTTACCATACCCATGTCAGACATGTGACTAGTGGACAGCGACATGCCTAGTGAAAGTGGTGGAATGCAAACAAACTGACTGAATGAACAGTGAAAAATAAGCAAATATGTTGTGTCAAGGTGACACTTCAAGGGCAACTGGCGTGCAGTTGTGCTAGATGTCTACTGTTGGCAGAAGGGATACTGCTATGGCCAAATGCAGCTGCGCAGGAAGTATTGCATGAAGCACATGGCTGACCCATACGACTGAGGCGCACACACTCTCACCTGGCACCCAAACAGAAGCCCTCACACACACACCATGCACATGGATGACACACACATGCATGTGCACTCACCGGACAATGCCTCGTAATCAGCCAGATCTCCCACGCCTTGGATCTGTTCCTCCGTGACGTAGGTCCCAGCGACTGACTCATGTGGAGTGAGTTCCATGTCTACTACTGGAGACCCACCTCCAGTCACTAGAGTTGCGGCATGACTTGAGGCCAGCTTACTCTTTGCCCTGCGCTTTAGGTCATTCCAGCGCTTATAGCAATCATTGGCTGTGCGCCTCACGATTCCAAGGGCACTTACGATGTCCGCAACGGTCTGCCAGTGTGCCTGGCGTTGTGCAGGTGTGGTCTTGGATCCTGCAACAATGACCATCTCGTTGTCATGTCCGGACACATACTCGACAAGTGCATTCAGTTCGTCATCCGTGAAGCTGGGCTTCCTGGACGGGCCGGACTGTGTAGCCGTGTCTGGGGCATCAGCCTGTGCCGGACGAGCACTCTTCCTCTTCCGCTTGGAAGGTGGTGGTGATCCTGAGTGTCCTGCGCCGCTCTGGACACTAGGGGCAGGAGCCCTGGTGGACTCTGTATCAGGAGTGTGGGATTGCACACTCAGCATGGGAGTTGGTGCAGGCATTGGCTCTAGTGTGATGGTGTCAGGGGGAATGTCAGCAGCATGGACTAGGACCGACACTGTCCTGGCTGGGTGTGTGAGGGCTGGGGTGGATGGAGCCGCAGCTGCCCCTGCAGCCACTCCGCCCTGCCTCCTTGGTGCAGCAGATGACCTTGCTGCCCCAGATCCACGTGGCATGATGGCATCAACGTGCACCAGCGCACGTGTCGTAGCCCTGCTGACCTGGAAGTCAGCCATGGAGTCAGGGGGTGATGGGTGCCCTTGACTGGTCCTCCACACATGGGGGGACAGGCTCACCCTGCAAGTTACGACCACGTCCCCTACCGGATCCACCACGGCCACCACTTGTGGCTCTTCCACCTTTGCCACCCTTACGGAATCCTCGCCTCCCAGCCATGGCACTGATATTAATGTGCGTATGGGAGTGGCTGTAGACAATTGTCCTGGGCAATTGGGGGTCAAAGGGGTTGGGTACCAGATGGTACCAGATGGTAATTGTACCCTAGTGCTCTAGCACGGCTGATTGTAACCCCTGGGGAAAAATGACGGGTCACGCAACGCACAGGAGGCCCAAAAAAGGCAGATGACGTGCACGCAACCCCTCCTAGACCACGTGTGCAGAAAGAAAAACCTGCACTACGCTGTGGCACCCAGTACCACAAGAATGAACGTATGCGTGTCACACGCAGCCTAGAATGACCTCTGAAGGGGTAGGCTACACACGGGGCAAGCACAGAAGTTGGATACGTGCGTGACTCACCGTCTGCCAGGTAAAAGAGCGTGAAGAATGAGCGCGTTTGGCTAGCTAAACCCCCGCCAAAAGAAGATGTGTACGCTGTCCTAGAAGACAGGACAACAGTAGAAGGGGACACTGTTTGAGGGAACAGGCCCAGGTAAACCAGTTAAAGAGAAAAAAGAGAAAAAGCTGTCAGAGGTAACAGGGAATACGAACTGGAAACGCCGTGAAGTAAATCGCGTGTGAAACGACAAGAAGTACAGATTTCACCCACTCGCTCTCCACGAAAAGCACATACAAGGAAATGGTGTTCTACATGTACCTTATATACAGGCCCACACGTACAGCGTCACTTACACGCCGTGTACGTTCACCAATCACACGCTTTGTCACTCCTGCGTGTAGATCCATTTTCACCAATCACACGCTTTGTCACTTCTGCGTGTAGATCCATTTTCACCATTCACACGCTTTGTCACTTCTGCGTGTAGATCCATTTTCACCAATCACACGCTTTGTCACTTCTACGTGTACATCCATTTTCACCAATCACACGCTTTGACACTGGGACGTGTCACGCAACAATTTCCTGCACGTGCAGGTGACTATAGGCGCGCATATGCTGTTGACGGGTTTACGCGCTAAGGGCCTTTGCTGACGTGTGGGATTTCACTCCCTATCAGGCTGTCCACGCGTTCACACACGAGAGACCACGCTCCTGGCCAGGAGGCCAAATTACTGCCCCCCAGAGCCCTGAGCACGCTCCCACCTGCCATCTGCTGCTGCCTGACTGCCTGCTGGCCACGTGCCCCACAGTGCTGGTGGGTGGGGGTGTTGGGAGACATGGGTGGGGGCCTGGTGGAGGGTGCCCCTGCACTGGTGGGGGTGGTGGGAGACATGGGTGGGGGCTTGGTG
Source organism: Ambystoma mexicanum (assembly GCF_040938575.1). Taxonomy (NCBI): domain Eukaryota; kingdom Metazoa; phylum Chordata; class Amphibia; order Caudata; family Ambystomatidae; genus Ambystoma; species Ambystoma mexicanum. The sequence goes on from NC_090941.1 coordinate 763,234,210, forward strand.
GAGAGTGCCCCTGGTGGCGGGGGGGTGGGGGTGGTGGGAGACATGGGTGGGGGCCTGGTGGAGGCTGCCCCTGGTGGCGGGAGGGTGGGGGTGGTGGGAGACATGAGTGGGGGCCTGGTGGAGGCTGCCCCTGCACTGCAGGGGGGTGGGGGTGCAGGGGGACATGAGCAGGTGTGCAGGGTAGTCCCCTGTTTTGTAGGCTGCCTGCAGGGGCCGTGGAGGGTGTACAGGGAACACCTGTGAGGACCCACCCAGCCTAATCGCGTGTGATGATTCCCACGCACCCCTGTAATACACGTACCCTGGCCAATCGCGTGTTAAACTTCCCGCATACCCCTGTAATACACGTACCCTGGCTAATCGCGTGTTAAACTTCCCGCGTACCCCTGTAATACACTTACCCTGGCTAATCGCGTGTTAAACTTCCCGCGTACCCCTGTAATACACGTACCCTGCCTAATCGCGTGTTAAACTTCCCGCGTACCCCTGTAATACACGTACCCTGGCCAATCGTGTGTTAAACTTCCCGCGTACCCCTGTAATACACGTACCCTGGCTAATCGCGTGTATAACTTCACGCGTACCCCTGTAATACACGTACCCTGGCCAATCGCGTGTTAAACTTCCCGCGTACCCCTGTAATACACGTACCCTGCCCAATCGCGTGTTAAACTTCCCGCGTACCCCTGTAATACACGTACCCTGGCTAATCGCGTGTTAAACTTCCCGCGTACCCCTGTAATACACTTACCCTGGCTAATCGCGTGTTAGACTTCCCGCGTACCCCTGTAATACACGTACCCTGGCCAATCGCGTGTTAAACTTCCCGCGTACCCCTGTAATACACGTACCCTGGCTAATCGCGTGTATAACTTCACGCGTACCCCTGATATGCACGTTACCCGCTTTGCGTTCCTTGTTTGGCAGCCCTGTAAACTGGTCCAGGGTTAGCGCAGCCCTTTGCGATGATTTAGCGATTTTGATGGCTTTTCCTTACGCGAGGGCGTTCTTGGGGGCGTTACTGGCGCTGCTGCAGGGTCGCTGCGATACTCTGCGCCACGGCTGGTTTGGGAGCATGAAATCCATGAATACGCTGTGCGCGGAAATCGGTTTTAGCGCACGTGCCTGGCGCAGTCAATCGCACGCGGACACTCTGCGCCAGCCGCTTGCGACACTTTTCAGCGAAATTCTATGAATTACCCTGTAGATGTTTCGATAACATTCGGCGTCTGACATAATCAATCGAAACAGTACTTTATTTCTTTGCTCTCCTTCCGCAAATCCGCAAATGTTTATCGTGAGTCACACGCTGTTCCTTTGGGGTGCACAGGGTGTTCCTTTTTTGTAATTGAATCACTTCGGTCACACAGTGAATTGGAAAGCTGGTGTATGAACTCGGCACTAGACCACCGTAAAGGTTGTTATGTTGCTGCTGATCGCTGGGACAGCATACAGGCAAATTGGACCTTCTCTGCCGTCCCAAAAGACGGTTAAGTAGATGCAGTGATTGACATGTAGCTGCAGCTGGCGGTTGAAGAACCCATCGGTCGGGGTCTGGAATAGATGACAATCGCAGAATGGCACGATGTACCTGTTTGCAAAAGATAAAAATAGAAATGTGTCTCAGTAGCCAATCTTCATTACAGTTAATCATTTTCTTTATTTGCACAGTGGTGACACAATGTGAACCGAGAGAATACAACGTGGAATACCATAGTACCCCGCTATTTGCTTCGGAGGCTAGTGCAATGAAGTATGTTGAGCTCTAAACGTAATGCGTAAACAGGGGCAAGAATACGAGGTGCACAAACTATGTAATGATTTACTAACGTAGAACCAGGGAGAAACGAGTGGTGGTCTACATGCGTCTCGATGCTGGCCTGCCCGTGTGCCCAGTAGATAGCCCAGCACACAAAGGTTGCACTAGCACTTCATTGCTATATGCAACACAGAACGGCCAAGTACAATGTGACCCCGCAATAACGGTCAGCTATTCGTATTTAGACTAGTTCTGGTATGAAATTGTCTAAAGAGAAACTTACATTATATTCAGCATTTCCATTCTCTTTTTGCAATGCAGACAGTTATGCAGACTCCTGCGTTCGAGTCAACGGTTTTTCATAAACTGAATTTATATGTAACTAGGTGCAGTTTCGGAATGGACAACCTTATCATATCATATGTTATTACACCCCCCCCCCCTTCAATTCAATCCCTTTCGGAATGGTCCCTGCCTCTCAAGGTAAAAAAACAATAGAACCTTATACTGTGCACGGGACGCGTGGGCCTCCCCAGCTCCCAAGCAAAAATTCAAAGCTGGCGACCTTCACTCACAATGAACATACATTCTTACTTTGCAACATCCCATGTCAACGCATCCTTGATAACATGAATTTCCAAGCACAGGAACAGGAAATTGGGGGCAGTCACTGCTATTTGTTCGTGACACTGCTGACCTGTAGGTGAAATTTGCCAATGAGAGAAGGCCCCCTATTCCCAAATTATAGTCGGTGTAAGACAAAAACGGAGTCAAAATGTGTCTAGTAATAGGGCCACCTCTGCTTATCTCATGGCCTCCTACCCCATGGCATGTTTTCACAGTCATTACTTCTTGTATGCCTAGAATGTTTTGTGGCCTAGGTATAATCCCTTTTCTAAGACGAGCAGATATTCAGCTTTTTGCAGGAACTTTATGTCAAGGCAAATGTCAAAACCCAAAGATTCTAACACACTGTTATCCATTAGTCATTAACACGAAAAATGAATGTCCCACAGTAGCTCCAATAAACTGTGAAATGTGAAAGCAATCATAATAATTGTAAAAAAAAATTAATAAAATGACTAAGAGGATAGATTTCAAAAGACAAATCACATACTGTATTTGTACAGTTTATAAAAACAATTTTTGCAAAAATAAAAACAAATGGTAATCATTTATACCGTGTTTTGAACGATTTAACGAGCTCTTCTTTGGGTGGACATGGCACGTTGGCAATGTTTGGTGGCAATGTATGTGTGCTCTGAACAGATTTGTGTGCAATTCCATGAGTATGTATCTCGACGACATTAACAATAAGATCTTTCACAAAATCGAATTCCATTACATCATCTACTGGTTTGACAACCAATTTTTTGCTTCTTTTCGTAAAGACCATATTGTAGCAAAGCATCCCTAAATTTCCTGCAGTCCTAGATTGTTCCCGGCCTACATTCTCATTATGCGCTAATACCGCTAGTAAAGTCCTCACTTTCATCCCTTGGATGCCGAAATGCAATCTCTTTGGCCTGTACTTTAGGCACATATTGTGAAATACCTCCACATCTCCAGTGTGACAGAATTCTGTGAGTCCCTTCAGATCTCTTGATAGAGTTTTATCAAACACAATCTTCTCAAGGGCTTTGTGTGGAGGTGAAGATGGGATCAACCACTTCTTCTTCCGTGCCTGCTCTGGGGACAAAGGGCCATGTTCACATTGGTGGAAATGTTGGTTTTCTGTCCAGTGGTGAACTTTGGAACAGTGGTGCATTAGAGAGCGCCATTTTTCCAGTAGAATTTCCACAGACCCATTACATGTTTTGGAGCTCCATCAAAGGTGGTTGCTGAAAGACTGGGACCATTGTGAAATACTTTCCAAACCTTTTTTTTCCTGCAGCTGAGATTTTTTTATCTATTGATTTGGCAACATGCCATACATCAAATTGATGTTTAATATTTGGATACTGCTCTCTCATTGTCTTGGCTATTGAAACGTGTCTGTCTGTGGCTATGAGGTCGATTTGCATTCCCATCGATTGTAGATCTTCCATTGATTTTTCCCCATGGCAACCGATGATTTACATTGGGACACCTGCATGATCACCGAACTCACAATTTTCTTGCTTTCCATGTCCTGAAAATGGTAGGTGCAGTACTTAGCAGAAAATACGGGGCTGTTACACTGTCCATCTCTGGCTAGCCTGAACCGTCTGTTGGAGAATGTACTTTGAATAGCCAATTGTTCAATTTTCCAAGCTTCACTAATGGCAGGAATAGATATTCACGTTGGTATTTGTAGTATTGCGTTTTAGAAATTAAATGTAGTCCCATAAACGGAAAGAAACTGGATAACTTCATGAAGCTAGAGCCACTGAAAAGTAAAGCTGATGCACACAGTAGATTGCCAGCTGGCAGTTTCCCCAGCATAGGTTGAGCGGACCATGAAAATGTTTTATGTGACCTTTCACAGGTGGCATGTATTTTGAGGTTACTGCCTTTTGTTAGACGAGTCACGCTCACCAATGGCTTCCCACATACTTCCCTTCGCACTGAATGCACAAAGTTCAGCATCTTTATAAGCTCCATCAAGCTACTGTGGAATACTAAAGTATTTGGCCTCTTTTATTAGACTGTCATCCGGCAACACTGTTGTTTCGGACGGAACCGTTGTGGACATATCAGCCAAACCGAACATACTATAGTCGATATCTTTGTCTGTTTCATCGGTCAATAGTGTTGATGCTTCAGTCTCTGTCATTTCAACATCTGTTACTTGACCACGGATAGGAGAAAACATCAATGTGGACTGTTTTTTGGGGGGCATTTTTTTGGTGGGTGTCGATTGTGTCAAGTGCTCATCCAGTAATGTTAAACTATCATCTATAAATTCAATTTCACCTTCCTCTGGCGGAGCTGGCGTATTGTAGCAATGGTCCAAAAACACTTTGCTGGAATTGCCGGTCATATTAAATTAATTTTCTGGCCATTGGACATAGGCATCTTGAGTGTGAACACGCCGCGACTCAATTAATAGTTCCTCCATGGTGAAAACAGTTTGGCAAGCAGCATCTGTCATTTGTATCACTGTCTGTGTCTGCATAGTCTGTACTCCATCGGGCAATTACAGGACAGATGGGAAAAGGGATGTTCATTGTACATCCTACATACAGTGTACAATTTACATTAAAAAAAAAAGTATAATGAAGGCCTCAGCACAAAACAATTGCCATCAATATAAAGTGTTTATAACTAACCTTATTTCTTTTCTTTTCTTTGAAACCTTCTTTACTCTAACATCAACATCAGCAAGCTGGCGCACCGACTCAGATCCACGTGCCTCCGGTTCAATATACGGATCTTGTATACATCCCTACAAAAAATAGTATCCATACAAAAAAGTCATTTGCATTACACATACAATTAGACCGGCTTTCTTTCATTAGATGGTACTGTCAGTATGCATACCTCTGGCTCCTGATCAACTGTAAGGTCTGGTTCCGGAACAACTACAAGGGATAATGTAATTGTAGAGGATGCCTCAGCATCTCCCTGAAACGTAGTACTTGCATTAGTAAGGACGGAAATATTGGAAACTGGACACACAATTTGGAAAGACAACAAAGGTACATATCAATAGTAAAGTACAAATGAAACATTGGGTAAAACAATTACACGATATGTAAATATGATCAGATTATCTTGTCCAATTGAACTGTGAAGACCCATACCACTAGCACCGGATCTACTAAGAGGGATGTTGTTATTGTAGTGGATGCTTCAGCAACTCCCATAAACACAGTACTTGCATAAGTAAGGACGAAAATATTGGAAACTGCACACACAATTTGGAAAGATGACAAAGGTACATATCAATATCAAACCACAAAAACATTTCGTAAAGCAATGATACGTTGTGAAAATATGATCATGTTATCTAGAATTCCATGCTTAAAACCAGTCTGGAACAGGCTAGTTAGGTAAGGTTGCCTGATACGCGCTGGAAGTGGTTGATGACTCCAGGCAAGACATGGATGTTAAATCTTGTTGCTTCATATTCGGTGGATAGTCATGGAGTTCTAAAGGGAAAGTATTATTCGATGTAGAAATTCCAACATTAAAAAGTGTCATGTAAGGAGACTGGATATGAGAAAATTATGCTTATGTAAATGCATAATATAGCATGGTTATCTGTCCCCATAAATCAATGTTCTATGTGGGTTCTAAAAAACAAGGACTGATGTTTAGCAAAATAGTCATTATTTAAACAACCATTCAAGCACATGAATATCAGAAGTATTATAAGTGACATTTACACCGACAATCTTGCCGTGAAGCTACATCCGGAAGCGTGTCTCACCTGTGGCGGCATGCGAATGGATATAGTCGGAATAGCGTTTGGTAGCAATTTTGGAGTTCTTCTCAGTTGATTCCTCTTTGTGTAGATGGGTATGTCGTACATATCCGGGTTGAAGTGCAGGCTGCAGATGCGGTATCGATGACCCCTCTTGTCCTCCAAGACTTGTTTGACTCTACTTTCAAGCTCTTCCGTTGGATATCCGCAATGTCTGACCCATTCTCTTATTCGATCAACAGTGTTAGGGAATACATGCATTGTAATGCCTTCGGATTTGTCATGGGTCTTGGAAGGGCAACCGAAAATATAACATGCAGGCATTGTTGTAAATTCTGCAAAATAAAGGTCAACATTATTCGAAATTTATTTTGCATGAAAATGTGAGAAAGAAGGAATTGGGCTATACATTCTTCATTGCACATTTCTTTTGGGCACCACAGCAAAATCAGTGCAGCGTGGGCGGCTGTATTATAGGATAACTTTCACAAACAATTCATTCATGTGTTGAAAATCAGAACATGTTACTCGTCCCTCGAATGTTCCATTGTGTACGAAAAGGAAACATGCTTATACTATAGACACGCTACGTGAAGGATGCAATACCATGCCAATTGACTTTGATGAAAATTGATATATCGATAACATAACAAAAGATACTCAAATCAATAGCAATGAGACAAATTTGAGTACGTTACTTAGAAATAGATGTAAAATTTACAAATGAAGGAGATATGATTTGGATACATACCCTTACCTTGACCAACAAACAGTAAGATTCAGCAAGCAGAGTAATTAGTGGCAGGAGAACAGGGAGATGTTCACACGTAGCACACTGACAAGTTCACTCCAAGCGGTCACAGAGTAGCACGTTCACGAGTTGACTTGCAGTGCTCAAAGATGTTCTCATGGTAAATATCAAGTGGTTTATAAAGAATACCAAAAAGGGGTGTTTTACTGAATGAATGACGTGTACATGTCGTGGTATTAATTGTATTGCAGGGACACGGCCTCCTTGAAGGGGAGCCTGCCTGGAGACACGGGGTCTGAGGAGGCCATGTGAACTATGGCCCCTGGGCGTAAGATACCTTTTGAAGTGTACATGTTGTTTGGCACCTTGGCCATTCGCGCCCCTGACAGCACCCCATTGCAGCGCACATCCGCTGGTGCGAACTGCCTTTGATAGTGGGGGGACGGATGGAGGGGCCGGGAGGCATGCAGACAAGGCACTGGAACACTGCTGAATGGAGACACACTTATGTGGATTGCAGGGGCACGGTCTGCTTCAGGGGAGCCTGCCTGGAGACACAAGGTTTTAGGAGGCCATGTGAGCAATGGCCCCTGGGCGTAGGATACCTTTTGAAGTGTAGATGTTGTTTGTCACCTTGGCCGTTCGCGCCCCTGACAGCAACCCATTGCAGCACACATCCACTGGTGCGAACTGCCTTTGATAGTGGGCGGTGGGATGGATGGGCCTGGAGGCGTGCAGACAAGGCACCGGAACACTGCGGAATGGAGACACACTTCATTCACTTAAAAAATTAAACAACCATTGATAAAAAATGTGTTGTGTTTTATTTGGTTTCAAACATACTAAACATTGTAAAGGTCTGGTTGCAGCTCAGCGAGGGAAAATCCCAATGTACTGACCGCTGTCACTGGGAAAAGTTTGTCTAATGGCACCAACGACACAGGTGGGTATTACTTGTCAAACGCGGTGTCCAAGCCTCCCATGAAGCCACCATGTGTACGAACGATAGGCCACCAGCCGGTACCACCTGTGAAAGAGAAAGATACATACTGTTTTTAAATGACCAAGATAAGTGTATTAAACCTTATTTGTCAATGACAAATCTTGTATCCGATGGCATTATTGCCAGGACAAATGCTAACTAGACACTGCACAATATTGAACGACTTTTATGCGACTTTTACTAGAGAATTGCAAGACTAAACTGATATGACAATGATATATTGAAGTCATGACAATATAGGGGACAAACATGAAATAGTAGTGGCCTAACTGACATCACAACCAGACTATACTTACTCGTTACTTGGATTAGGAGGCCGAACTGTTGCGCGAAGTTTGTGCATAAGCACCATCAAAATCCTCAACACGGACCGTGTGAGGCAGACTGCCGTGAAGTCTGGCAGCTCGGTAATGCATTGCGGCTGTGGATCGCCTTGCAATATGTAGGACAGGCATCCAGAGTTTTCTCGGCAGCAGCAGTTCTCCTCCTCGGTTGGCATTACCGCGCACCGATTGCAGGTACACCAGGTGAAAACACCATCCATGTGACTAGGCCCTTCATCTGTTGAAACGTCCGGCCAACTGTTGTCCAGTTACGCAGCTTTCTCTTTCCAGTAATTCCTCCTCGGAATACTCAGACTCGTACAGGTAGGGCATTATTGTAGCCATTGTGTGGTAAACAAATGAAAATAATTTATGGCGCTGGTACTGGTATCTGTTCACACGGGCTACAAGCAATGAAGGTAGCTGACCAAAGCACAGAAACGAGTCACAAAATACTCAAAGAAATACAGTGTGAGGAATGGAATAGAAAATCTGCTGTTGTGTGTTGTGAAACGGTCTGTTTATACTTATCTAGGAAAGAGGCTTCCTGCCGTCTCCATGGTGACACGTCATTAGCTGAGGCGCAGAGAATGTTGACACGATACGTGCTTTGGCGTTCTGAAATGGGCGGTACGTGTCTAGTGATGTCAGGCTCAGGGGCGGGGACTATGATTTAGTGCCGCAAACGCAGGTCACCCTGGGCGGTGCGGCAAGGGATAAGATTATCACAAGATGGCCGTGCCCTGCTGCCTGATTTGGCTTGTGTTCAAGAGACGAAAACTCGGGTAACGTGCATATGAAATGTTTGTATGATCGATTGCATTACTATTAAAAACACATGGCCGAACCATAGGGACAATAACATTTCTGACCAAACCATTCCTTTAATCTAATGGAGCATAGGGGATTATCTCCTTATTCACAGTAAAATGATGACTAGCTCTAGCTTGAGCTTGTAACTAATATTTTTGTGACAGAGAATTAGAAGCCATTACGGAACTCTTGTTAGGCAATTTTATGGTTTTAATAAATTGTTTCATTTTTGTTGTAAGATTATTTTTGGGTCTTTTTTATTTTTAGGCAACGTCCTCTGAGGAGGGACTCAGTATTTCTTTTTTGAGGGGTTTGCAAAGGTGGTGTATGTATTTTTATTTTTAGTTGCTGCTGACGCCATGAGTTGAGTAGGATAACTCAGGTTGTCATCAACCCTAGGTTGCCTAGGAGTCGCATAAATAATTCCATCATGCAATGGTACCGAGAAACCTAATTTGGGATGTATTTACAATGGTGATATGTTGGGCACATTTGTTTGACTATCTGCACATGTTGAAGTTTGGCAGGAAACCGTAGCACACACAATACTCACATTATATTCAACCTGAACTTCTCTCGAATTCTGGCTCAACAAAATGCCTGTTTCTTCTTGCCATATCAACATTCTTTCAATTTGAGTGGATTGGGATGTTAGTTTTTTATCAAGGGACTCAAATAATTTACTGAATGAGTGCATCATCAGATTCATGGCATTCACAGTTATTTCTAGTAATTTAGTGGCAGATTCCAAATGCGGCGGGCTGGATAGGTCCAATATAGGACCATTAGCTCTCTGTGGTGTTGGTGCATAAAATGAGGCCGCCGATTCAGAGTTCATGTAACTCCTTCACACCCTAAAGGGGCGAGGCTTCTGATGCGAGGCTGTTCTATGGCAAATAACCACACTAAACAGAAGAAAGAAAAAAAAGATATAAATATAAATAGCAAAGTGACAGAGTCCAGATTATAAGTCTCTGCTGTTATCTGTAATTGATATACCGTGAAGAGTAGATGCAGGTCTAAGTTGTAGCAATTATCCACGGACAAACAGCGAGCGAGGCAAAGAGGTACTTCCAGGTACTTCATCTGGTGCGCACATTCACATCTTCCAAAGAACGCTAGGATGCTGCCTAATCCAAGGGCAATCAATATATTGCCAGAATACACCTAGTTTATGTGACAACTCAATTAAGTTTCTTCCCATGTATATCCGACCTGAACAAAAGAAAAAGATAGACTTATTTCCCATGACGCAACTTTATTTTTCGTTAGAGAAGTTTAGAATGTTTTTAATTAAGCTGTCATAGAAGTGGCCAAGGTACGGTATGGAAGAAGCAGTTGAGATACATCTGTGTGTGCCTTCACAATTACTCCACCAATGTAAATATAAGAAAGCAATAGAGCCCTCAGAGGGAGGAGCATTATCGGTCAGCTAATATCCCCGGAGTGACAGTTACAAGCCTGAGCGAAGCCCCAGGACTTTAACATAGCCTCTGGGGAATTACCCAACCGGTAATGACCCCCTCTGAGGGTTCTATTGGTATTAGTACCCCGGCACATTGTACTGGGGTACTAATAGTATTTTTACTTGAGTTGAGAAACTGCATGTCAACCATTTCTCGATTCGAGCAAAACAATAAAAGATCAAATGGCCGCCATGTATTGCGGGGAAGGGACTACACATAGTGCCCTCTCCCTTTCCATGGTGGCCATTAAAAAGATTGAAAAAAAAGAAAACAAAGAAAATGGCCACCATAGCACGGGGCCAAGGGACTACACATAGGGCCTCATTACACGGAAGGTGGTAAACCATGGTGCTTTTAGCACCATGGTTGCTGCCGGTACCATACCGGTACCACCATGGAGAAAAGGGGAATTAGCACCCCATTCCAAGGTTGGCGGGCGGTAATTCCCCCTTTCTCCATGGCCCTTCCCCATTCCCATTTTTGCCCCATAGGGCATAATGGGAATGGGGAAGGAGCTAATTACGGTACCGCAAATTGCGGTACTGTAATTAGCACCAAGATCCCTTTGCGGGACCCAACTTTAATGGCTAGTCTACACCAGGCGTTAAGGTCGGGTGAGCGCAGCAGGTGAGCCTTTGTCGGTGGGTAACAACCCAGCAAAGGCCAGTCAGATAATTTGTCACAATCTGATTGTCCCTCGCTGGGTACTAATCACTTATAGGGCCTCATTACGAGTTTGGAGGTAGCCATGGTGCTATTAGCTCCATGGCTGCCTCCAAAATCGTGTCTGGGTTCCTTGAATGAGGAATTACCAGGTCATTCCAACCTTGGAGGACCCGGTAATTCCTCATTCAAGAAAGCCATCCCCATTCCCATTGAGCCCTTTGGGGCCCGTTATTAGCTCCCTGGTCCCCTTTCGGGACCCGCAAAGGGTGTCTGGTCTGACCAGATGTTCTGAGCGGGTCCCGCAAGGGAACCTCGGAATAGGGCGGAATGGGTTTACCGGCACCAGCACCATTACCGGCGCTGTAAACCCATTCCGCCCACCTCGTAATGAGGCCCATAGTGTCCTCAGTACAGAAATGGAGTTAAGGCTATGAGTGTTTTTTTATGTAATGTTCTGAACATAGGTTTAAACAAACAGTATCAGGCACACTTTTATTTTGTTGATCCTATGAGCAAATTGAATAAATCTCGAAGCTAGCTAGCAAAGAAACACCAACAATGGCTGTTTGGCTGCAGAAAGTGAAGGAGTGTAATGTTTGAAAAGTTACAAACCTAGGAAGTTTATTATTGCAGGTAAAGCAATAGTAGAGTTAAGAATAATGTATGCATCTGAGTACTTATAGGGTTTAATTAGGAGAATTCAAGGTGTAACATTGGACATGTATCTTTTTATTTTTAAAACCTATGATTACTAATGAAGTGTAAATCAAAATCATGTGTGAATAATTTGCCAGAACACAAAGATGCCAGAAAATATGAATAGGAATGGCAGCTAGGGTCAGTGTTCCAGTATTTACAGTCTAGGAAGCCTTGTAGGAAATCACCAGAAGCAGGATGAGTCAAGCAAGCAACACAGAAAAAACAGTCTAGCCTCAGACCAGACCAATTGACACATGAAAGAGAAAGGTGGTCTGGGATCATTGCTCTAGGAACCATAACTAGGGTCCCGGCATTATTTTAATGTGTGACTCCTTTGTAGTTTTTTTTTGGGCCACCTTCTTAAGGGAGGAGAAGAAGGGCTCCAGGCCAAGGGCCCCGAGGTCTCCACCCCAACTCGCTCTGTCTGGATTTATATATTCAAGGAAAATCATTAGTTGCAGGGACGTTAAGGTGATAACACAACAAAACCCCGGAAATTCATCTGAAGCCACCTTAACTTTGCGCCCCCTGTTGTCCAGTCTATGACCACAATGATGACATCACAGATTACATGATATATAACACCACAGATTACATTGTTGATGGCATGAAACCTAATATCATTTATGACTTAGCTAATAAAAGCTTTGATTAACTAAATAACAATTTAGTGCTTGTCCTTTGCCATGGCCAAGGCTGTGAACACTGGATGACCAAAGAGAATGGGCAGTGGGGCATGGTGGTTTATCCTAATTTATGGAAAGTGGCAAGAGGTTTATAGTCTCTTACTCTGATTTATGAAAAGTGTCCCGAGGAATGCCCACTAGCTATGGTCGAAGCCCACCGTCTTTTATCCTAATTGCTGCAACGTTTGCAAGGATTGACGTCTATGACCAGTGGACCATAAGCATTTAATACTACAGGTAGGGTAAGATATAGCATAACAAAGCATGTGGCATTCTTTGAAAAAAGTTCAGAGACAGCTAAAGTGAAACAATGTATTGCAACAGAACCCATGATGTTAGATTTTAGAAATGACAACATTAACTCAGAGTTCCCATATTGCTCAGCCCATGAGTACAAAGAGGATGTCACAGGTGGCATCAGCAATGATATCATACATTACATCATGAATGACATCAACTGGGGACTTTGAGTTGAAGTTGTCATCACTTCGAACACCTACCAAATGATATGCGATTTGTTACGATAAATCCTTTTAGCTTTACATTAAATGACATTAAATTATTCATAAGACATGCCCAAAGTGGCCCGAGGCATATGGGCGCCAAAGAGAATGTGTGCCAATTAGTCCGGATACAAAAGTATGATCAGACACACTTATTTAAATAAATAAGTGTAAAGTTTTTTTCTCAAAAGTATCCAGTGTCGAGCAGTTTCTCACATCTGAAGGGAGAGCATTCCACTTTACCGGGGCGGCAACCCAGAAAGCACCCTTTCTAACCATTTGCAGTGAGGTTTTTGGGATTTGCAGACGTTTTTTACCATTAGAGCAGAGGATCTGCACCTCTGATTTGTTTGCCAATCTATTCACAATGTATGATAGGAGGGAACCATTAAGAGATTTATAAGTGGTGGTGAGCAGCCTAAACTCAATCCTCTCTGCAATGGGTAACCAATGCAGTTTTCTCCTCACCTCTGACACATGTGCGAACTTTCGTAAACCCATGATCCCTCAATGGTACTATTCTGCGCCACTTGAAGTTTTGCAAGATTTTTTTTTTCTATTCCTATAAGCAAAGAGACACAAAAATCAATTTTTGAAGAGATGTTAGCTTGAGCAATCGTTTCACAACACATTTGAGATAGAAAAGTGTGAATGTACGAAAAGAAGTCTGATGTAGTAGGCCGAAACTGCTACCAAGCTATTGACATGGGAAGACATACCCAAGGTCTGATCAAATATGACTCCTAAGATTTGTATTTGTTCCTTCGTTGGAATGACATGGTCCACAATGTGGAAAAGATACATACTCTGGGGCGAGTTTGGCAAGTGTAGGTCTGGAGCCAATGATCATAAACTCAGTCTTACCGTGATTCAGTGCCATTCCGCTCATGTCCATCCACTCTTGTATAAGGTTGTATACCTCAGACACTGCCAAGGCGTCCTTCTCATAATCACCTGTGAGGGGGATAATGCACTGTGAATTGTCAGCATATTTTTAGAAGCAAATTTAGTTTTTTTCTAACATGTAGAAGAAAAGAGCTGTAAAGAGGTTGTATAGAACCGGGAAAAGCAAGGCCCCCCGTGGGACACCATAGTTAACTGAAATGGGTTCTGCTTCTGCTTGTTTGCTACAAACCCGCATGGGTCTCATTCCTAGGAAAAACTGCATCCATTCCTTTGCTTGTTCTCTAAAATGTGCTACTTCCTGCAGTCTGTCCAAAAGGAGAGGATGATCCACTAAATCGAATGCAGCAGATAAATCCAAGGACAGCAACAGCATTGTTGTGCCCTTATTAATATTACTCATCATGTTGGACTTACGTTCCAGCAGTGCTGACTCAGTGCTGAATCCTGGCCTTAAACCTGACTGACCTTCTTTCAAGATAGGATACTTTTTTATGCGGCAGAGGAGTTGCTCATACGCCACCCTATCCATTATCTTCAGGATAAAGGGGGAGTTGGAGATGGACTGGTAATTACTTTCAACCGTAGAATCAAGGTCATGTTTCTTTAACAAGGTGGTGACCCAGGAGCCCTTCAATCTGGTAGGAACCCGACCCTCTTTATGGGGGGCGTTCACAATCCTGATAATAGAGCTGATCCGAAGCTCGGAAGAAGCTTTAATAGCCATAGCTTCACTGTATCTTCACTAAAGTTTTTCACTGAATGCATGAAACACTGTGGGCCTCATTACGACTCAGGCGGTAAGGGTTTTACGGCGGCGTAAACAGCGCCGACCCTTACCGCCTGATTCCGAGGTCCCTTAGCGCCATGGAGGTTTTAACACCTGCTTTTAGCAGGTGTTAAAATCCATGGCGCTAAGGGACCTTGATGTTAATTACGCCACCGTAATTTACGGTGGCGTAATTAACGCCTTCCCCACTCCCATTATGCCCTATGGGGCAAAATGGGAATGGGGAAGGGAAAATGGGAAAATGGGGATTTACCGCCCCGCCAAGGGTGGAATGGGGCAGTAAATTCGCCAACCACCATGGCGTAAACATAGTTTACGCCATGGTGGTAAAGTCACGGCCCAGGCGGTAACTTACCGCCTGGGTCGTAATGAGGCCCTGTGTGTGCACTGAGTTTATGTATAGGGCCAGTGGGGTATACATTAAGCACTATGAACTTGCACAGCACATAGCATCTTTAATTTCGAATGGTGTGCACACATTTTTCACCGTTTGAGATATGGGGCAATTTACTGTGCCATAATTGATCCGAATGTGAAAACTAACATGGATGTGCGTGATGCCTTTAAAGACATTCATTTTGGATGTTAAGATGCACACATTGTTTGACATAGGTAGCTAGCTGTTCATGCATCCCAAATTTGGGCTATTATCATCTAATGTTTGGATTTCAATTATCACGGTATCCTAGATCAATAAGCCAATAATTATGTACAGAGAGCATTTATCCAATTTTATTCAGGAATGATGGATGTGCATATACATGTCTGGACATAAACATTGAATGTCTAGAATCTGTTGCATTTTAGAATAATGACTGCATTATAACGTTGTCGTAAAGGCCTTCCCATTGGTTTCATGATGAGTATTAGACAGGCCGATATGGCGTCCACTGCATACTCACCTTGTAACATATCGACTGCATGAACTATACATGAATGTGCATAGGGTAAACAGTGATGAAGGGCCACAGCCCAATGAACAAGGGTTTCCCTTCTTTCTCTTTCTTGTTTATTTAAATGTACTTTGCTAAGTGGGCTGGCAATGTGATCAAGCAACGGGATACGAGTCATCATGCTGCTGATTTTATGAAAAAATAATAAAGATATATGTTTTAATCTTTACTTGGACTTTGGAGAGCGCAATTTCTGTTTGACTGAGCCAACCGGGAGTGCGATCCCATAACCTGTGTCATTACAACGGCTGGAAGGAGATACAAATATATATTAACAAAAGAACACAAAACCTGCCAAAACGCGGGTGAACCGCACTCTGGGTCACAAACAACGCTGCAGAAATCAAAACGCATGACCAGGAAAAATAACTTAGTGCATGTTTATTGTATAACTCAGCATGCAAGGACAAGAAAGAGAAAAAAAATACATGTTTTCACGCTCGCAGAGCGCTTGATCACACAAAGGCAGCACCAGTGTGGTCACTGTTTAAAAAGGGAAAAGCTTAGCCCTACTACCATGTTGTTATCACATTTGAAGATAATTAATGTCCATGGTTGGGTGAACATGGCAGACATCGTGTAATACATACAGCCCACTGATAAGACATATGGTTGTTAAAATTGTGGCCTCAGTGACACATTCCCTATGACTATATATATTGAGTGAACATAATTTGATAAAGGGATGTTATGGTTGAGTTGATTTAATAAAAACTTGTGAAATTTAGAGAAACACGTTCTTAATGGGAAGTTATGGTTAAGTTGCTATAATAAATACCAGTGACATTTAGTGAGAACTCATTGTTAAAGGGACATTATGGTTGCAGCACAAAATCTATAAAACATAAAAATGTATCTGTTACGGTAAACATTGCAACCATAACTCATACCTCATGCCTCCAACACGCACACTGCTTATTACAATACACATCATATCAAACCTGACATCACAAATGGCATCACCAATGACGTCACTGGTGAGAGCAAATAAGGAAATGCAGTGGCTGTATTGTTGTAGAAAGGTAGTGTGTTTCATTTTCTAAGCCGGTCAAGTGGCACAGGAGTAGAGCGCTGCTTTGACATCTGTCCAAAGCCTGCGACGCAGGTTCAATTCCCGGCAGGGCCCAACTCAGCCTTTCATGCTTCCGAGCTCGATAAATGAGCACCACCCACCGTGGGTAATAATAAGCAGCATGCTATATAAATGAGAAATTATTATTAAGTGTCATGGTAAAAGAGGCAGTTTGTTTTGAATGGTAAGGTGGATATGATGGTTGGTAGTTAAATTAGTTAGTAGGTCTTACCAGTGCCATGGTAAAATGCGGTGAGGCTCATTCCACATTATCGTGGCACTTCAATGCAGTGGTTGTATTTTTGTAAAGAGGTGGTGAGTTTCTTCATCCTTAATATCAGGATAAATGAATTTGTGTGGGTTGACTTTCGAGAAGTAACAAGGTCTAATGACCATGGCATAATTACTATTATTCCGTTATTAGTATATCGTTACAATATGCCATGAAAAACACATGTTCAGCTCTGATGTCTGGGTTTTCAGAAACATCAATTGTCTTTTCCAGAATTCTTCAGTGTGAAACATGGAAAAACTCGAGACACTTCTGTACACGCATTTACAAAGCATAACACCAACAACGCCATCCCTGCATTTCCTTACTACCACTGTATGCCATCAATTCAAAATGCCAACATCTACTATGATGCAATTAATACCTTGAAAAGAGGGGCCCTGCATCCCACTAACGAGCATTTCCTGGGCAATATTCTGCGTGCAGTAAGATTCATTTTATGAGCACAGATAGACAAAATACTCTTTTGAGAACAACTATTTGTTTACAGTGCATGGTAAAATATGTTTTGGCCAGTCAGTTCATTTTAATTGTTTAATTGTTTAGTCCATAAACACACACAGCCAGTTGTTAACAGACATCTATTAGAGCAGTTAACAGTTATTGTAGTGAAATGGACAGAGGAGTTCACTGCCAACAACAACGAAAAGAGAGTCTATGGGCTAATTTCAAGACACAGAGGTTCAGCCCTTTTTGCAACCTAAGAAATCAGAAACAAAAGAACCAACGTGTCCCTCATCCTTAAAACCTTCTCTCCTCTGCCTTCCCTCTTTTAACCTTCAACACGAAAACACCCAGACCTTGAACCAAATAGGTACTGGGTAGCACACAGATGGAATTTTAAAACATATTTTTTATTTTATGTATATATATCTCAATCACTTCAGTTCACATATAAAATGCTAAAACACAATTTTTTACAACCTGGTGTTGTTAAGAACAATCATCGACAAACATACAAAAAATTCATATTTATAATTGTACTCCAGGTCAATATTTTAAGGTGGTTGATGCAACCTCAGTGGTCAATTGTCCACTTATGGAAGAACGACGTTGTAGTACAAAAGTGCAAAATGTGCAAAGTGCAAAAAAGTGCAAAATTACCACATTCATATCTCGAAAACAATTTAAACAACAACAAATTTAATTGTAGTGTAAACACTGCGTTGGCTTTTTTTATACAATTTTTTTTCTAATGTACAAAAGAACCCTTACCTAAAGCAAGGGACCTACTGAACCCTTATATTAGGATATTTTCACAAACTCCTTTCTTCCGAAAAGTATCTTGTACTCAATAGCTCTATTGTTATGTCACTGTTATTAAATCACAGTGCTTCGTACCCAACATGTTTCGTCCTCTGCAAGCAGTTTTTTATGCTAACTATGAGGACTTCATCAGGGGAACAAGGTGATCCCACTACAAATTTTAAAATAATGGTATTTTACCAATCCAATCCTAATAAATATTAGTAATCTATAAACCAGGACTGTAGCAAAAAATTGTGACTCCTTCGATCCTGTTTACAAGTGAGTTTCTTGAATCAATTCGTATTGGGTTCTTGAGAGGAGGTGTGTAGCACCCATCATGCTGAGGAGAAAGTGGGGAGAGAGGAAGAAAGAGGAAAAAGGAGAGAAAACAAGTAGCAATTAACACTTTATGTTACAACTTCTAGCTACTGAAAAAAGTTTCAATAGCATGTTATTATGCTTTCTACACACTTACCAAGCGTAGGTTAATTTATTAATTCCGTGCTTGGGAATATTCAGGTGTCCAAACTCTGGACTATGCCCTGTGAACAATACCACAAAGTCCTTATTAGAAATACACCACGTGTGTCAGCTCTCTGCTAATCTTCGACTTCCTCACGTTTTCGTGGGGGTAAAAGCAATGGCTTTCTTAACATAAAGGCGTGTGCTAGGTAGTAGTAAGGGAAGCATATATTTGTCTTTGTAACTGCTCACAATATAGCTAACCATTAGTTATGAATTTAATTCTGCGTAAAAGGATTATGAAATTACCTTGTGTCCTCCAAATGTGCACATCCAAGGTAGTAGAGATCTAATCCTGTCACGTATCCAGAGGAGTTTACTGTCATTTTTTAGGGTAATATTATTTTACAGGTAAGTGTGCAGACAACACAATGTTCTTTATCTGATATCATGTGTGTATTGTTCATTTGGATGTAAAAATACAATGTATAATTTCTATATTATAATAGCAGCTTCTGGTCGGTACCATATACAGAGGTGAACTGGAGGCAATCTAGAAATAAATGACTATGTTTAGAGCAGAATGCTACATTGAATTGTATTCTTCCTTCTCTTTCACCCTTTTCTAATGAAGTTTCACAGTGATTATTTGTAATCATTTACTGAAGTAAAATGAATTCAGAAATATTGTTTAAGAAGTGGGATATGAAGAGCTTGCACATGTCAACTGTTGATATCTTTCTGAATAACAAAGAAATTGAGAAAAGAACTGCAATGAGAAATATTGAAAAGCTTCCGATTTTGGAAAGATGTAAATAGGTGAGCGTTCTTAATTGCCACCATACTATGCTGTGACATAAAGTGGCTTAAAGTGAAAAATCTTAGTGAAGAAACAGTTAAGGTGAACCCATTTATTGCTCCAAAACTTTTGGGCTTTGGCAGGTGGCGGGAGTGACCACATCCTAAAATGCTTGAAGAAAATATCCCTGGGCACGCATGCTAACATCTCAACCTTCAAAATAATTGTGCTAATAAACACATTATGAACATGGCCCAATCTACCTAAATGTCCAATGATGATAAGGGGGGTCTGTAGTCAAGTCTCCCTTGACAATCACTTGATCTTGCATTACCCCAGAGAATCCCTTCATCATTCATTGAATGCCCCGTGCCACAAAAGAGTGTAGTTATCTCCAGAGGTGCCTCTTAGAATGTGTAGCACTGCTTAAGGCTTGTCTACCCACTGCACATTTAACAGCCCCTTGGGTGGTGTTGTAAAAGTGACAGGAGGGTCAGAGCCATGTCTCCAATTGAATAGTGGTATTATGGCTCTCTCATGGAACATTACGGGTCTTGGTTCTAATTTCCAATAATCCATCAACCCTAAACACAGGACAATGCCTCCTCTGGATCCCAACCACCTAAGTAACTATATCACCTACCTTCCCTTCCTAGGTAAGATAATTGAGAAAGGGGTAGCCACACAACTGCAGCAACACATCGACACCAACAATCTTCTCCAAACCTACCAATCTGGATTCAGTCCTAGATGCAGCACAGGGACAGCAACCATACAGGTGTTTGTCGATGCCCTCAACATCGTTGATGATGTCCACCCCTGCCTCATGGTCCTACTCAAACTCTTGTCCTTGTTCAACACAGTATACCACCAGGCGCTTACGGACACCCTACATCAGCGCATGGGGATCAGCAACCTGGCCCTACCCTGCTTCAAGTCCTACCTCACAACCGCAGTTTGTTCAGATGATAGACTCCTCTAGATTGCCAATGCTATCCATCACCTCTGGAGTCCCACAGAGTTCCATCCTCTCCCCAGTGAACTTTAATCTATACATGGAGCCGCTGAGAGCCCTCCTAGCCACACAAAACATCCACAACCACCAATACGCCACAGAGCTATACCTCAAGATCGACTCCATCAAGGACATTCATGGGCTCAAAACCTGCCTCTCACTGTCCAGTGCATACTTGACGCTCAACCCCTCCAAGACCGAACTGCTACTCCTAACCAATAACACTGAACACCCAGACTTACAGATCTGGCTATCAAACATGACCTCTGAGGGCTTCACAACCAAGCTCACCTCCTGCGGCAAGTCACTCGAGTTCCACATCAGCAAACACCTCTCCTTCAAGACACACACAGCTAAGAAAACTCAGATAGCTTGGTATCAGCTTTCCCTCCTGTGATACGTCAAGTCCTTCCTCCCTCCTGACAGCTTTAGATCCACTGTTTAAGCACTGGTGCAAAACTTCCTGGAAGGGGGCAATGCACTGATTGAAGGCCTCCCGTCATCTGCATCTCCGGCAGACAGTGCACCACCAGAAGCCAGGACACGTGCAGACTTGAAATCTGCTGCTGCAAAAAGGAAAGGAACAGAAAACAAGCCTTCTCTCCCTACGCCCCAAAACTATGCAGCCGCCTCCCCGTCAGCATCAGACTCGCCCTCGTACTCATTTAATTCAGAAAATAACTCAAGACCCACCTCTTCAAGGAGTCCCTCCTCCTCAACACCTAGGCCATCACATTGTCCCTCGCACCACCTGACTCACTAGACACCATGCTCCCCTCTCTTCCCTGCATCCCAGTACAACTGTACCCCTCTTCTGTCCCTCTCTGTATCCTACACCCTGGTGTATATCTGTTCTGTTGTTACCACTGAAAAGCACTGTTTTATGCATCTGTATTGGTGTATACCTCTGTAAAGTGCTCTGTTGCTTTTCAAAGCTAGGCCTGCACTCAATAAATGCATATTAATAATAATAATGATAATTATAATAATAATAATGATAATAATACTATCAATGATCTGGAGTGGAACAAGTTTATTTCTGATGCCCAGATCATGTCTCCAGGAGATGTGGAGTATAGACCCAGTACATAGTCCGGGTTAGCAGACTTTCTTTCAACCTATACTTAAAGGTTTGAGAAGGCACCCAAAGGGTGGGTTCATTATCTGGGTGCAAGCCCCCCTTTGGGCATCGTGTATTTGCTTGCAGCCATCCAGTTCTACGGACATGTTGAGGATTAGAATTCAATGGAAGGATAATCAGGCGTTTGTCCTTCTGAATGTCTACTTGAGGCAGTGTTTGGAAGCAATGAGGCTGATGGATAATGTTCTGTCATTTATTTTTTGTACATAGGATAGCTGTAGGTAAAGAGCGGTTGGTTGTTGTAGGTGATCTTAACTGCTAGTTTACTGATATTGTCGTTATTAGGGATCAGCTTGCAGAAGATTAACTTTGGGGCATTCCTGAATTATCTCTTGATATCCCGCAGTAGTATTTTGCTTTCAGTTGTAAGGTAGCCATTATATTTTATAGATATGGCATAAGGGCATGTAATTGTTGGGAATGGGAGGATATCACAGCAGAATGTACTTTTAGGTCTAAGTTAGCTCAGATGCATATTGATTACAAGTTGGCGGATCGTGTGTCTTGGCATAGGTTGATCTCGTTGGAGATCATTATGAGCTCAGAGAGCAATTATGACCATTTAAAGCTTATATATTATGTTTTGGAACGTTCGGGATAGACATTTTTTTCTGCAACTTCGGTTAAAACCCATGCAGTACTGGGCAATGGTGAAACCTGTAAAATGGCTCTATTTAAACAAGGTTTTTATAAGGCCAGTTCTGTACTCTGCGTTGTTACCCCTCTTGACTGCTTACTTGAGAGGTGATTTGGTTTGTAATCATTTGTTGTTTTATGATCAGTTAGTGAGAACTGTGAAGGGGTATGTTACCCGTAAATACATTCCTCACAAGTGCCATCAGATGAGTTTAGATGGCATGCTAATGAGGGTAGAGGGTCAACGGCTGAATTGTGTGTGGCCTTAAAAATTCCATGTGGCAGGAATTGGATTGATGTTAAAAGCAAACACTTACCCTATAAGCCATTGATTTCTGAGAAGAAAGAGCAGCAGCGTGAGAAGCGCTGGCCAGCACTGAACATTGCAGTACAGTTGCATAATCAGAGAGATTTTTGGTGGTTGGTGGCTCAAGGCTCAATGTCATGTGTGCAGTCTTCCTTGGTAATGTGCCAGTTATGGCTATCCCATTATACCTCTCTGTTTTATGCAGATACCACAGTGGTAGGATTGATGCAGAAGCAGACTATTTATGCCGACCCTTGTGTTGTTGAGGCCGGGTTGGTTAGTTCTGCTCTTGAACCCTTGAATTTTACAGAAGGGGCGATAGAGCTCGCTAATAAAGCACTGGTCTTGGATTTCTTGCCAATTGATTTGTTTAAGGAGCAGCCACAATAATGAAGGACTTGAGAGGAATAGAATAACTAGAAGTTGGCATGGTTTGGTTAATCTCCCAATATTTAAAAAGGGGGACCCTAGTGAGTACTCTTATTACAGGCCTATATCCTTATTGGATTCTCTTTCCAAGCTTTACACTAAAGTATTAACCTTAAGGTTGGAGTCATGGTGTGCTGATAGTAGTATTTTATCCCCAGGTCTGGCAGGGTTTAGAAAAGCTACATTGACATTAGATTAGTCCTTCAGACTGCCCTTGTTGTTGGATAAATACGTTAAGCTTAGGAGGATGCCTTCATATGTTGCTTTTATTGATTTTCACGCAGCCTTTTATTCTGTTTCTAGGCCTCGATTATGGCCTTGACCCTATAGGGGGTGCCGGCAAAGCTGATCCTTGCAAAGTCTCATTTATATATGAAAATAATTTTGCAGCTCCGTTTGAGACCGGTAGGGGAGCATACCCCTCAGTTTCCAATCTCAAAAGGGGTTAGGCAGTGGTAAATGATGGCGCCTCATTTATTCTCCTTTATTTATTAATGATATTGCAGTTGTGATTAATACCTTAGAAGCAGATGCGCCGCCATTTTATAATTTGCTGACAATGCTATTTTAAATTTTAAGAACCCCTTAGGCCTACAAAAACAACAGATTGCCTTTTCAAACTATTGCCGGGATAAAGATTTAAAAATCCATATTGCAAAGTATAAAATATGAGTTTTACCAAAAAGCATTATGTAAATCTTATTCTTTTTTTATGGCAATCTTAAATTGGAACTGGTGGAGGGCTATTTCTACTTGGGGATACTGGTCTGCCATAATTATAGTTTGGGTAGCCAGGCAGAGAAAAGTACAAATACTTTGACTAGTTGGGGCTTGGTGGTGATCAGCTTTAACAATCGTTATGGTGGGAGAAATATCTCCTCCGCCATGGAAATTAATAGAATGCAGGCTGTTCCTGCTCCGGTATTTGGGGCTGAACTGTGGGGTATTTGGATATACGTAGTTTGGCTTTGGAAGTAAATAAGTTATATTAGCATCTCCTTAACCTTCCTAATAGTGCCCTGAATTTACCAATCCAACTTGAGTTGGGTTGTTATGGGTTGGACTATTTGCTAAAGTTGAAAACTTTATTATACTGTTCATGAATATGGCATACAGGTGAGCTCGCCATCTATTGGGAGGGAATGAGTGACTTGCTGCACCAGATTGGCGTAACAAGCCTCCCATGGTTTCAATTTATTAAAAATATGGTTGCTTTTCTGGACCATTCTCTCCTGTAGAGTGAACCTCTTCGGTTGGGTCATAATTATAAACCTTTTTTGAGGGAGATGTAAAACAAATGTTTATGGAAACAATCGTTGGGGACAAAGTTTGCGATAGAATTTTTAGAGTTTAGAAGTGTTTTTTTTATTGGAACCATACCTGGACATTCCCTGTAAAAGGATCGAGAAGACCATAATGATCAAGTTCAGACTAAGAATCCTCCCGTTTCATTATTTTGTTTCTTGATGGAATTAGGACTGTGCAGATAAGTGCGCATTTTTTACCACTTAGGTGGAAGATGACAGGCACTTTATTTGCATTTGTCCTTTATATTATATTATTTCCTTAAGGGGGTGTTTTGTAAAATTGTTATTTATTTAGTGGCAAATGAGGTCTGTTGCTGCGGACTACAGCCTGCTGAAAATAACGAGGGATGAAAATTGTGTATTTAGATTAATGAAGTATTTAGCTTCTGCTTGGGTTTTGCATGCACACTTTTTTTTCTTGTTTGTCGAGTTTTCTGTTTTTATGGTGAAAATTGTATATTTTTGTTTGTCTTAATTGTCTTAATTTTGTAATTTGTATGGCCTTGCTGAAATAATAGACTTTTAAACCTAAATAACACATCAAATACAAATAAAATACAGTGAAATACATGGCAATATGAACATATAGTAAAATGGATTATAGTAAATTAAAAACAGCATACAAATTATCAGTTACTTCTATTATTCCTCTCTCTGGTTAGGAAAACTCAGTCCACAAACGCTTTCTTTTTTTAAAAAATAGTTTTTTATTAACTTTTTCAACAGTATATAACAGTTAACCCCCGTCCCGCCTCCCCCTGCAAATCCAGTCATTGAGGAGTCATCACTTTGCTTCGCCACCTGTCCGATCCGCACTGCTTCCCAGAAAGTCCGAAGTTCGTAGGTTCTGGGGACACCATTGTATGTGATAGTCCCCTTGTAGATATTTCAAAACCACATTCCAATCCCTCCAAAAGTCCTCCTTATTCCCCTGTATTTTATACGTGACCCATTCCAGTGCTGTGAATTTTCATATTTTGTGCAACCAGACAAAATTAGACGGGGTGGTGTTCTGCTTCCACAACTGGTCCCACTGTGAGCCACGCTGAAATAAGCAGTATCTTAAATGCCTTCTGTTGTGCCTTGGACTCCCGGACCTCTCTTTCCTCCCCAAGTCCCATCATCCATTCTCTCCATCCCACCATCAGCCTTGGGCCAAAGATCACACCCATTTGCCTTCATACTTCCTGCCAAAACGGTTGTACCCACGGACAATACCACCAAATATGAGCCAACGTACCAATGTCCTTACGCCCCCTCCAACAACTGCTTGTCATGTCAGAGAACATTTTATGTAGTACATCAGTGGGATAGTGCCATTGCAGCACGACCATGTACCACACTTCCCACAAATAAATAGGACGTGTCAGTTTGGGAATATGTAGCCATATACCTACCCAATGGTCCTCTGATAATTCTTCCTCCAAGATCTTTTCCCACTTGGCCATAAAAACCCATCTCGGGGAAGCAGGTTCGCTCGTTAATAACTTATATATCAGGGATATCAGGTTTTTGGCCCCGCAATTAGTTGTTATACATTTTTCAAATGGGGTCAGAGGTCTAATGGACCTCTCCTGAATCTCTGGATGTACCACCCAGTGTCTCACCTGATTCTATTGATGCCGATCTCTTTCTGTCAGACCTATGTGTTGTTTGCATTGTTCGAATGTCAAAGCCTCTTCCCCCTCAAACATATCCCTCACTTTTAGGCAACCTACCACTTTCCACTGTTTGAATGCTCCCATCTCTAGCCCCAGCGAAAACTGAGGGTTCTCAAAAAGTGGTGTGAAGGGTGAAGGGAGGTTAAAAAATAACCCCTCAATGTATTAATGGATCCCAGACTTCCATCAGTGCCCTCATAAACCTACTAATGCACATATTGGGAAGTACATCTACCTTATTTAGCCATAGAAAAGCCTGTAATGACATCTGCACCACCGCCCTATCCATCGGAACCCATCTGTTCATTTGGACTTCTATAACCTACTCCTGCATGACCCTGAACCAGGCTGCCTCCAAATATTTCCTGAAGGTTTGGGCTCCCAGTACCCCCTAACCCGATCTGCCATCAAAATCTTATACATTATCCGTGGGTGCCTATTTTGCCAAATAAAAGCCTTAACTATTTTGTCAGGGCTCCAAAGAAAGAACTAGGCAGGGAGAACCTGAAAATAATATAGGACCCATGACAGTACCACAATATTTACCATTGGTTCCCTGCCCAGCCATGAAATATGCATCGGATTCCATCGGGCAACATCTTTCCGTACCCTATCTAGGAGAGCCAAATAGATCAATTCGTGATTGTTACCCCCAGGTACCTGATTCCCCTCTTGCCCCATCTGAATTGTTGTTTGCTCAAGATCTTTTCCTTATCGGCTTGTGCCAGCTCCCAGCCTAAAATCTCTGATTTGTGTTTGTTCACTTTCAGTCCCGAGACCTGTCCAAATCTTTCAAGATCCAGCCCCACTTCCTCTAGCGAGGCTCCTGGGTCTGTGAGTGTTACTAACATGTCATCTGCACATGCCATTATCTTATGTTGGACCCCGCAAAATTGTATCCCCTTTACCCTCGGTGCTCCCCTAATTTGTGCAAGGAATGGTTGCCAAAAAATTGTGTAAAGGAGAGGGGATAGAGGGCAACCTTGGTGTGTGCCCCTCGTGAGCAGGATCTGGCTGGATATGTACCCTTTAATATCGAACCAGATGGATGGAGTCTGATAGTTGGCCTCAACTGCCCGAATAAAATTCGAACCAAATCCCATGTTCACAATAGTTTGAAACAAGAACGTCCATTCCAATTTTCAGCATTCAACACTACTACCACCATTGGGACCTGTCTGTGCCCTGACTTTTTTATTATACGGCAGATCTGCCTAATATTGTCTAGGGTCTGTCTCCCCGGTACAAAACCTGTCTAATATTTGTCTATCAGCTTTGGGAGCAATGGCTCTAACCTGTTCAGCAGTACTTTTGTATATAGTTCCTCATCTATATTCAGAAACGTATGAATATTCAGTATGACCCACAGCTGATGGGGTCTTTACCCGGTTTAGGGACCATTTTGGCCTCCTCCATTGATTTTGTAACCACACCTGCTACCTTAAAAATATCAAATAAACGAGTTAGTCATGGTGCCAGACAATCCTGTCACCTTCTATAAAACTGTGCTGTGTAACCGTCCAGACCTCTTGTCCCACATAGCTATCATGGCAATAATGTTCCCTCTTAAAACTTGAATGCATCCCAAAGCACCGACTGGCTCACTTCTAAAGTATTGTTGTCCCCAAAGTATTGATCTATTTTCTCCCTCAGTCATGCCTGAAGGACTAGGTCACTCCATCTCCAGATTTGCCTGCTCGATTCTGGTGTTCATAGATTGTGTTTTATCTGGGTGTGATCGGACAA
Source organism: Ambystoma mexicanum (assembly GCF_040938575.1). Lineage (NCBI taxonomy): Eukaryota > Metazoa > Chordata > Amphibia > Caudata > Ambystomatidae > Ambystoma > Ambystoma mexicanum. The sequence continues at coordinate 763,261,988 of NC_090941.1, forward strand.
AGAAATTGATCCTATTTCCATCGCTAGTACCCACCCTATCAGCCTAGGCGTCATCCAAACATAGTCGATCCATGGCATAGAACAATGCATGTGGGAAAAATATGTATATCGAGTTTCATTATCCTTCAGCAACCTGCAAGTGTCCCTCAGGGCCAAGCTTTCCATTCTCTCCCTTAGGGGCCCGTTTGCCCCACCTACCCCTTTTGTCCCCGACCCCCTGCTGAGCTCCTGCCCACTCTTGGATCCCAGGCCAAATTGAAGTCCCCTGCCATTATGAACTCTCCCTCCGCGAACCTCTCCAACACCATAAGAACTTCCTTCAGGAAGCCAAGTTGGCCACTGTTGGGGGCGCAAATGGATGCAAATGTGATGACTTGTTGATTTATCTGTGCTACTACAAATAAGTAGCTCCTTCCCTATCCCTTTGCATCTTCTGTACTTGTACCAACAGTGTATCTTGGAATGCCACTATCACTCCTCCCGTCTTCCCGTGAGCATTTGCCTGGTATAATTTAGAATACTGAGGCAACCTCCATATGTCTCTGTCCCTTTTCTTAATATGCATTTCTTGTGATAATAGGGCATCAACATTCTCCCGCCTTAGAAGCTGCCCCAGCTTTCTCCGCTTAACTGGTGAGTTAGCCCTGCAGATGTTATTGGAGATCAGATTGAACATGTATGTTCTCTACTTCCTTCCCCTGACTTCCCTGAGCTACTCCCTGTTTTCCACCTACTCTCTTTCCCTCTGAATGTGCTGCCCCCCGACTCCCTCTCCCCTCGCCCTCCTCCCATCACCCGGGTCGAATCACTTATCCAAGAGGATCCCGGTCCCTTTCAGCTTTGATCGGGACATCAACCGGATCCCATTCCCCCATACCACCATTGTATCTTCTGATTTATTGCGGGGTGGTTTCCTCCCCGTGGAATTCAAGGCCAGAACTGTAATGCACTCTCCCTCTTCCCTTCCACTCTCATTCTGCCTCTCCTGTAATTGTTCCTGCTCCTCTTCAGTTAGAAAGATAACGCACCCCGCTGAACTGGGGGAGTATCTCTCTTATGGAGTCCTTCTTTGCTCGCCCTGGTCCCAAATGTCTGAACGGTTTTAGCAGCCTTTTTGTCCGTTGGGTCCCCAACTACAGCGAGGGGAAATCCATCGAAAAGAGCAGGTACCCCCTCTCCTTTCTTCTCAGCCTATTATTATTGTCAGGCCCCCAAGCCTGCTGCCGTCGCAGGAATGTATCACCCTGGACTTTGCGTGGATACCGCCGGCTCCTCCTCTCCTCCGTCCATGGCATCAGAGTCCCAAGCAGCTCTGTTAGTCAGCGATATTTGGTGGGGGTCACCACCACCACTTGCCACCTGGCTCCGCTGTCCTTCTGGTTCTGATTTCTTCTCCTCCCAGGGAGGCCTACCAGCCACTGGTCCTGCCCCTTCTCTCTATCACTGGCTAAATTAGAGTGGCCCACCCCTCGTTTGCCTTTCGGCCAGCTCCGTCCCTGCATCTGGCTCTTCCTCCTTTCTTTCTAGGTCAGCAGTGGCACAGCACCTCACGTTCTGCACCGGGAGTGTCGGGGGTGTCCAAGACCTTCTAAGGGGGGATTCCAGCTCGTTTCCGTACCTCCTCTGCTTTATTATCAAGGCCCGGGGGAGAGGGCAATCTTCACAGCCTTTCCCAACCAGCAGCCAGCTTCAGTTTGTCCACTAAAGAAGTCTTGTCAATATGTACAGTTTTATGACTAAAAATCCTGCCCACCCATTAAATTTATAGCAAGCACTATATGCTTAGGTGAGATTTAGTTTCTTTGCACAGTCTTGGATAAGATTTGACCCTTTAGTCACTCCTTTGCCATAATTTCAGATTCATTGAAATTGGCATTGAAGGCAGACACCTTTCCAAATTGTCTGATTTCTGGTTAGGTGTTCTAGTCACAACAAGCATCACATCCTCCACAAAAAAGCAATGTTCATGCAGTGTTATCTTTATTACAAGTCCAAAAATGCAAACATTGCACCTTATCCTTTCACCAAAGTATTCCATTAGGAGAGCAGAAACGATTTCCAAAGAGGACAACCGTGATGTGGGTCTCACCTGAGTGAGAATTTCTCCATCAGCAACCAGTAATCCGAATCCTGGAAGTAGGGCATTTATAATTAGCCAGAATTATAACCCTTATACTAGGACCTATAATAGACTTTCCAACATGGCCTGCAGGAACCTCAAACCACACTTTCAAATGCTTTTTTCACATTAAGGGATTGATTTATTATTTTTTTTATATAGTTTATCACAAACCTTTAAAAAGAAACAAGGGAAATAACAAGACTAACGTTAACCAAGGGCAGTGAGGTCTAGAAAATTCTTTCTTTTTCTCTTCCTTACAATTTCCTTTTCAGTCTTTTGGCGGGTGGACACTAAGCACTCAGGAGAGCTTGTTCCAGGGGCTGAATGAATTTCTGCCTGAATGTAGAAGGTCTGGCCCTCAATTTGTACTCTTCTTTAGGACATTATTCAATTCTCCTAAGAATATTGTTAGTGCAAATGGCTTTAACGTCTCATCGCTCTTTTCACACAAACGAGGGATTAAAGCAATGCTGGATTAGGTTATCAGCTGCCTTGCCCACTAGGCCCAGACTCTGAATATTGTCAACCGTGTTTCTTTGTATAAGGAAACCTAACTGGTCTGAGCCCACTAAATATAGCAACACCTGTTCCGACCTTTTGCTCAGTATGTAAGTGTACATATAATGTATTTAGTAATACGTAGATTTGTCCTGTAGCATGAGCAATATTGCAGGCCTTTGCATGGTTAGGGAAGAATCGACTCCCTGACGTCATCTCCTTCACAAAATTAGTTTAATATTTCTGCAATAGGGTGAGCAAGGATAGATGAGAAAAAGGGGCTGACAACCCATATTGACCTAGGCTTTTATTCAACTAAATGGCTTATAATGCAGCAAACAATTCATGTGCATATCGAATGAAGCTTTGGGTGTGAGTTTAGGCAGCGTTATTGAGTCTAGGTAATATTGTTGAGCCTGTGGCCCTGATTCTTCTGCAGTATATAGGTATTCATGAAATTATTTGAAAGCAGCCTTTATCTATCCTTTGTCATCCCCTCTTATGTGAGTAGGGTATTGCATTTTGTACTGATGAATGTCTTGTCCTCCCTTGCCCAGACTATTTCTGCCTAATCCGACCTATTTTATTATCTTGCTCTTTGAACAGGGATGGCCCCGTTTTGAGCCTCCTCATTGGCTGAGGGGCTGCCACGCCCTCTGCCGGGAACAAAGGAATGGAATCCCGGCCAAGGGATTCCCAGCCGGGTAAAGCCCCGGCGATGGCCAATCAGAAGGTTTGTTACATTCTGATTAATCCTTGCCAGGGTTCCAATTGGATTTTAAGAGCTCATGCTGTGCTTTGTTAGTATGGTTAGTATTATGCTGACACCTGATTATCAGTAGTTGCCTACTTGTTAGCCTGGTAGGGTTATCTTTATGGGTCGCTTCCTCAGTTTGCAGGTCACTAAGGAGAACATCCTAAGTCAGGCACTGACTCACGGAAAAATAGAGGGATACCAGGTTACTCCAATCCCTGCTTTTAGCATGTCCAATAAGTGCCTGGCCAAATATCAAATGGGCTGTTACATGAAAATGAATCCGTCATCACAACTTGGGTTCCTCCCTCTTTACCATATCACGTGACCGTATTACTCAGTACTGAAACATTGAGTATCCAGTTAGCATTATGGGGCTCAGTTTTCTGCAGTTCCTGTGTGACAAATATGAGAACATTGCTCCATATAGAAGTGTAAGTTGTAGTAGTATAACATATGTGTGTATGTCGTTTGTTTATGCATTTATTTGGTCGTTATTACAGCACAACGTGTTGCCTTTGCAGCTATTGAAAATTATTTGCCCTCCTTATGGACTGCAACATGACTGGAGTCTGACCTTAAATTGATTGGTTGCTGTCAGTATATGATTGGGTAATTTCAACTGGAATGTGTATGGAGAGGATCCAGGCAAGTATGCTATGATTGGCAGCCTCAGGTCACTATGCTGGAAATGAAGTGGTCCCAGGCCATTATATTGTAGAGTCAAATATATGCTTCATTTCTTTTGCATGCAAAACACAGCAGTACCAAGGCATAGAACAGTTGCTAGTCTAAGAGAAAGATGCAATGTTGGACCTCTCCTAACAACGCCATATATTGCCTTGAGTCTCACACTGTTCAGTTTAGAGCAGAGCGACTGTTCTGGGCTCTGCCAATGTCTAGGAGAGAGTAAATACCCTATTATTAAATGATAATGTCCTGAACAGCTACGTTCCAGATGCAAGGAAACTGGCTGCTCTAATTAGGGTATACTTCGATCTGTGGCTCCTCTGTGATCAATACTCTGAAAGTGGAGAGCAGTAGGGGTTGATGGGAAGAATCATCAGCAGGCGTATAGAGGAGACTTCAAGGGAGAGGTGCAGGAGTACATTGAGGAAGAGGTTGGAGGTAGCATTCGAGGGGAGAAGGAGGAGTATGGTAAGGAGAAGGTTGGAGAAGGAGTTGAGGGGGAGGAGAGGACTATTGGTAAAGAGGTTAGAGGAGAAGGTCAGAGGCAGGTGAGAGAGAATCAGATACACGCACCCAAAGACTGATGGGTGTGAGCAGTGGTTGAGAGGGGGTAGGAGCACTTGGTAAAGTGTCAAGTCATTGGGAGCGAGAGAGAAAAGCGAGGAGAGGAAAGGTGGTGCAGGCACAATCCCTTTACTTACAACACCATTGCAACTTATGTTGGTGGTAGAAAAGAACATGGTGTTAAAGACTAAACCAGGACCCTAGGACAATGATTTGGAGAAGGAACCCAAACTCAATCTGTAGAGAAGCCCAAGTGGCCAGCTTCTCAGTGGAAGAATTAAGCTTTAACCCATTATGATCTATCCCTAACTTCTGCTGTTGTCCAGGCCTAGTAGTCAGTCACACTGGAGGCCTCCCAATCTAGGCAAGCTGTCTTCCAAGAGTCACAGAAAAGAAGCAGAGTAACTGAATCTACAGCACAAACAGCTGAAAAAATAAGCCTGTGACACTCAAGCCCCCACAACAATGAGTGACTAAGAAGTTTGATACCAAGGAAGGGTGACTTTTCTGTTTGAACTACAAGGAAAAGCCATCCTGCCATTGATATGTTTCTCAGAGAGTGTACATGGGTCGTCTGTCATACGTGCACCATTATATGACTCAGCCCTAGTGTGGATGAACTGTGAATCCATTATCAGAAAATCATTGTAGGTGTAGTGAATATGGTGTTGTTTTTGCACAGGTATTACTTAATGTTGGGGATGCCCCATATCAATTTGTGTTCTACTAGGGAAACATAATCTATTGTCATGAGGGGTTTGGATATACAGCATTACTCCTTTAGTTACTGCCACAGAGATAGACTAGTCAAAGCTCTCAGAAAGGTGAGCTATTGACTTTATCAACCGCCTCTGCCAACCAAACAGCCTGAATGATGCGGAAAAGCTGCAAAGCTATTGAATCTATTTTCATCTTTCAATGCCTCCTCATGTTTCGCAGGTGAAAAAAACAAAAGTAAAATAATGTTTAAAAAATGGCCGACACGGACAGGAAAAGGTAGTCCGTTTTCTCTTTCCATGGTGGGCATAGTAAACAAAGAAAATGGCCACCATGGAAGGGGAGAATGGACTAAACGTAGTCCCTTCTCCCCTTCCATGGCAGCCATTGACTCATATGTAAAAAAAGTTAAACAAAAAAATGCCCATCATGGAACAGGGAGAAGGGACTATGTGTAGTCCCTTGTCCCTTTCCTTGGCGGCCTGAAGAAACATGGAAGAAAGACGAGGACTGGTGTGAGGGATGCAGTGCGATGTGAGTGGGATTACCAGCGGGATTAAGTCTTGTAAATCGACCAATAGGTAAGAGGCTTTCTTTTTTTATGTGCTGCACCGAGTACTAATAACGCTTTTGCCCGAACATAGCATTATCTCTGGAAAGGACTGTTCAATAGTTTCAGTGGAATGTTGCATTGCATTTATGCTCATGACATTTGTGGTTGGTGACTACCAGGGACTACCAGGTGACTACAGATTTTGTTTGGGGCAGGAGATTACTACTAAGTGATTGTAACTGAGTGTGGTATTGCTTGCAACAACTAGGGATGGGAGAAAACAAAGCTCCATTCCTGCTCCTGTCATATTCAACCTCTATGTGGAACCTCTGGGTGAACTGGAGGAACTGCTTACCAACACTGACATCAAGATGCACCAATATGCAGTAACACACAGCTTTATCTAAAGATCAATCTCACCCAGAGCAAAATGTGTCAGCTGTACTATCAACTGTGGCCTTTCATTCAAAACACACATTGCCAAGAAGACCCAAGCAGCATGGTACCAGTTTGCACTCCTACACAAAGTCAAGCTGTTCATAACTGCCAGGAGTTACAGAACAGTTTTTTAAGCCCTGGGCATATCCCAACTGGACAGTGGCAACACCCTACTCGCCAGAGACCCAGATGCCACCATGGCCCCTCTGAAAACCGTCCAACATGCTGCAGCATGCACAATCACAGGACAAAGAAAATTCAGCCACATGACCCCCATAATGAAGAAGCACCTTGGCTACACCTTCAAGCACACATCATGTTGAACATTACCTGCATCAGCTACAAAGCAGCAACAACCAAAACACTGCTCTACTTGGCTGAGAAACTCGCCATCTCCAGAGCACACCACCAGAAGCCTCAACCTGGCCAGGCTGGAAATAAAGAACTGCAAGAGAGAACAAACTGGAAACCGATTTTTTTCCTGCTATGCATCCTGTCTCTAAGACATGTCACCAATGCAGACGAAACTGGCCCCCATCACCGGGTCAGAAAGGACATGAAGACACCCCTCTTCTAAGAGCATCTCCCTGATATCTGATTGCTTAATTTAAACCTATTCTCAGCCTGCCTCTGGAGTTTCCCCATCTCTCCAGTACCTCTGCTACCCCCTTCATCCTAATTGTAACAAATGGATATGTGCCCTTCTGAAAATTCTTCTTTCCTTCCAAGCTTGGTTTGCACTTTTAGAATCACATACACAGATACCTGCATATATACATACTTGACATTTGTTGTCCGTGAGAAGGGACGATAAACTCTCAGAGTTGGTTGGAGGCTCAAGCAAACAAACCAGTGGTGGTAACTGAGTGTGATTGTGACAACTAGGCAAGTGAGAGTATTATGCGCCATTTAGTGGTTGTGAGTGTACAAGTTGCAAAACACATGCAATATGTTTGTGACTAATACAGTGAGTAACCCAGTGACTGTGCGGTTCTGAATAGTCCACCAAAATCGAACCACCCACCAAACTTGCAAGTGAGTTTATGCTTGATGTGGGGAGTACAATCTCAGAAGAGCTTGCAAGACTAATGAAACCCAAATATGGGATTCAGTTTCACTCATGAGTTCAGCGAGACAGGAATTTGCACAGATGTATTTATTTATTTATAAATGCCTAGAAGCCCATTTAGGTTGCAGCCCAAAAAACGGCTTTGCTATAGAGTTACATGTAGCCAACACCCATGGTCTTAGGACAGAGACTGTAATCATTAATACATACATCACATGAAGTGCACTATAATGTCTCAAAGTCCATGTGTTAATTTTAAAGTGAAAAAATAATAGGAAAAATATAGTGCAAAATATAGGCACTACCTAATATTTTTACCACTGTCATAGGTATCGGAATCAGCTAACATTTGAGGCATTTATTTTTACAAAAAGGACAATGTATTTATTCATTTATAGACCTTTTAAGAAATGTAATAAAATAAATTGTATTGATGTGTTCAGGAAGCAAGGCATATGGCAACTAAGGATAATATCATTTATAAGCATTGCAGAAAGACGAAGACTGTCTTATGTTAACCATTTGTGTCAAAATTCTACAAGCATGTTCCAGCGTAAGTGACCTTTTCTAACATAATATAAATCGAAGGAGCATGCACTTAAACTAGCACAGGAAAATGCTGTCACTTAAAGTAGATTCAAGAAATGTCAGCCATTACAACATCAAACATGGTTTTTGTTTTGAAGCCCATTTGAATTTCAAAATGGATATTCAACTTCTTAATATCCATCACATATTCTGAGCGGGTTTATTTGAGAATATTGGACATGCTCTGCAAATGTATCATGTGAAGGTGCGTCTTTCTTTTCTTTTTAGTCAGATAAGTGTTAAGGTGAGATGCCTACGCCTGAGCACATAGTGATATTTATGAGCCCAATAATTCATTGTGACATTCCTGAAAATATATTTTCCAAAGTTCTTCAAAAGTCTTTCAAAACTCAGAAGAATTTCCAATGGTAATGTACATGCTCGTCTCATCCACCTATGCAATGGCTTCTTATGTGATGCTGATGAATTATGACATTGGGAACACGGGAGTAATTAAAGACATGTAATCACAATTAAACAGACGTTGAAAATGTGGCAACAAATGGGAACGGAGTTACACTACTTTTATTTTTAGCTGTTAACAGTTCTAATACTGGAAATGTTCTTATTGCACTTAAAGCGAACCTCTTCATTATACTTGACAGGCTCTCTAAAGGTACGGGCTTCAATTGGGCTGCTGCTGAGCAGGTTAGCAGCAAATCAACGTGTAAGGCCTTGTTAAGTGCCGCTTTCTTGCTCCCGTGTGTATGTGTGCACGCATGTGTGATAACGGGTGTGTTTTATGTGTGTGTTGTGCATTTGTGATTGAGAAACCTAATTTTAGGGCGAATGATCTACATACAAATGTGAAGCGCACATTCATCACATTATTCTAAACTTCTAAAATGATCTGACCTTGGATCTATGTATCCTTTTGGTGTTATTGTTTGCCCTTTTCCATGTTTTGCTGCATCAAAGGTGTATATATATATATTGTTTTAAAAAAAATGAAGGTCCTGTACCCTTTTGGAGTCATTATCAGCATCTATCAAAGCGTAAACCCTTCAACTAATTACGCTTTATATACTTGGTTCTATGGTGCCCAAAGCCATAGTTAAAGGCCTTAGTTCAGCAAGGGAAAGTAGAGTCACTATTCTCAGGCCAGGTTTACATTCCATGTTACATTCCATTGATGAATACTATACTCTTCTGATTAAATTCAAGCCTTCCTCGATAAGGGTGTCCTGGAACGGCGAAATTGTGGACTCATCGCCTCATCATATCAGCAAAATACATGTATCTCCTCCAGTGAAATGGGTCTGGATTAGTCATCTAAATTGCTTGTATGAAAAATAACTATAAAAGGTAACCCCTTTGCATCTATGTTAATTTCAGTTATTACCCCTAGCAAGATGGCCACCGCTGTCACTTGGCATGCAATGAGCACGCCCAGCGTTGCTATGGCTCCGGTCGGCTGCCCAACTCTCCAGGTGGAAGTTTAGGAAGCAAGTGTCTTCGCTAGGGAGCCCAAAGAGTTGTTGGGTGAGATTTTGATGTAGATTAACCCGTTGATGTTCCTGAGGCAGAAGACCAGTTACGGAAGGCCTGGGTATCAAGGGTTCACACAAGGTTGTCAGATTGGCCGAGGCTAGCTAAGATGGAGCCACAATATGTTAGAATATGATATGATCCTTAATAGGACCCATCAATTGACATATCCTCCATGCATTCGGTTTCATAGGTTGGATTCTTTTACAAAGTTACTAGATACTGCTCAAGGTTAGTACCTACTGCACAATTGGGTGAAAGTTGATTAACTTACTGTAGTGATTGTGTATAGTATTTGAGACTACATGTAGTAATATCATTATTTACTACTTACTTTAGGCATACAGAAGAACATATGAATGTTGTTTTCTTTGTGAAGAGAGACAACTCAGAGCCCTGAAGATGGATATTCAATATCCTAAACGGGTTGGCAAAGTCTAAATAACACATTTGAGTTGTCTGTTTGGATTAGGGAGAACTGTTTGACACTCTCCTTAGGATTTGTAAAAGTGTTATATATTTGTCATTACTTTTTCTTTTAAATGAAGAACTGGGTGAGACAGCACCCTGGAAATGAAATACGATCAATAAAGATATGTTGATTGGTTTTACGTGAGCCTCTCTAATTTTGAAAATTGTTAAACAGACTTAAAAATAGTCTTCTATGAAGCATTGAATGCACCTGTATGAAAAATATAAAGAGACTTCGTCCAATTAGAGTGCGAATGGGTGATCTGTTGGCAACAACAGGCTGTTTTTCATATAAGTTACTTTTAGGGCCTCATTACACGGTAGGCGGTAAGGGTTTACCGGTACTGGTATTTTACCGGTACCGGTAAATCCTTACCGCCTTACTACGAGGTCCCCTTGCGGGTTGGGGAATTTAATGCCTGCTTTTTGCAGGTGTTAAAAACCAACCCGCAAAGGGACCAGTGGAGCTAATTACGGTACCGCAATTTGCGGTACCGTAATTAGCGCCTTCCCCATTCCCATAGAGCCCTATGGGGCAAAAATTGGAATGGGGAAGGGCAATGGTGGAAGGGGGAATTACCGCCCCACTAACCTTGGAATGGGGCGGTAATTCCCCTTTCCACCAAGGCGGTGCCGTTATTTTACCGGCATGAACCATGGCGCTAATAGTGCCATGGTTCTCTGCCTACCGTGTAATGAGGCCCATAGTCTCCACAGGCCCGGGGACTATACCCGCTTGCACCAGAATTGCTTATTACCATACACCAGAAGTGAGTTACTCCTTTAGTTTATACTTATTAAGAACATTTTAGTAAGAGAACAGTCGGTAGTGCCCCTCCAATACAACTTCATCTTAATTGCTTACCAGTCACCACCATCTCACGGAAACACTCACTGGGGAAATTCACATATTCTGAGGCAAATCGTGGCCTCAAAACCGTCTTTTCCCAAAATGATTCCCTTATGTACATGAATACATTATTACTGAATTTGCATTAACTATCCTACTTAATGCTGAATGCTGTCTGCCCAGATGGAAAGTATGCCAGGGCCTCAACACCTGGGCTTATAGACTCCATCCAGCATTTTATATGCTCCGCGGTCCCAATATCATACACAACACCTTATGACAGTTCTGACATTTTAGGCCCGGCACGTGGCATTCTGGGATATGTAATGTTTCTCCTGCTATGGATCTACAAGGCTGAAATTGCTTGGAGTAACAGCAGTGCTCACTGAATAAGTATGGCCATACTATATATGCACAATGTTATAGCTTTGGGAGACACAGATTGTAGTAATCCGGGGATATTCTATGCTAGAAATTAAGCAGCACAAAGCAAATTATAGACTAATGTCTTATGTTGTTTACAGGAGGAGACATATTTGATGAAAGCCTCCAAAAACAGAAAATGAAATGGTAATAATCTGTCTCCAATCACTGGTGAAAGAGTTGGTGAACATACAAACGGCAATTGATAGGTTTGCCCCCACCTAACAGAGAAAAAATGGTTACTTTGAGCTTGTTCCTTAGACCGATATTGTTCCAACATGGCAATTTAGTGGTAAGAGGAAAAAGAGTTTTAGTGTAAATGTTAAGACCTGTCCCAATCACTGCCCTGCATGCATAATCAACACACATGATGTATGGAGTCAGAGGTCTGCTATTGCCCTGCGTGGGCTTAACAGCTGTCAAAAACATTCACCTGATCATCTGTTAATATGCCTGCCGTTCTCTTTACATTTACATTTACTTTTCTGGTTGCAAGGATTATATATCGTTGCATAGATGGACTTGATTTCAAACACTTCTGTAAGGCTCATTCAGATGAAAGTTCATGAATATGTTTTTATATAATTAGAAAGACTAAGTCCTTATTGGCTGCCTGATTTATGCTTGATCACGGCCTCAGGTACAGTAAGTGGAAATAACAACTGCTATTGATTGGCTCAAATCTCAATAATATTAGCATGTGCTTGTGCTAGTACTGTCACCCACCTAGCCTGTTGTGAGTGACCTACTGTTGAGGTCCTGCCCCTTAATTTAAGGGTTGCATTTTTAGGAACCAGATTCTTTGCAGAAAATATAGGTGAGTATTCTGCTTCACTTTGACTGTTTCTCCATCAAAGCATGCAAACATAACTACATTTAGTATAAAACTTAGTAAAATAGTGCATCAACTTAGACACAGCCCAATCCTGATTGTCCATGACCTCAGTTCCTGGTTTTAGCATCTCCTCTTTTTTTTCTGCTCTTCAAAAGGTTAGTCTGAGTTTTCACTGAAGAGCCTCATATGAGTGTGCATTGTTCTTACAGGAACTTTATTGTCTTGTATCAGGTGTTCATGCCCATTTGGCCATTATTGCTGCAGTACGTGCTCAGATTTCCAGGTGTGGTTAGTAAGAGCCCTCACCCATTGAAGCCCACATTGGGTTGCAGCTGACTCTTTTTAAATTTCAGGGTAAGCAGTAACCACAGATGTTGAAGCCATTAGGCTTCAAATTCCAGCTGCATTCAGGTCCCGCTCATCTGCAAATCTAGGACCTAGCAGGTGGTTCATTTTCCTCACTCATTCCGCAGCCAGCATTTCTGCACTTGCATGCTGAGCATTTGGGTATGATGGGAGCCCAGTGGTGCACAGTGAGGGAAAAGGAAGTGGGCAATCAATTCCTATTTGAGCTCAATCAGAGAGGGCACACTCAATGATCCTTTCGGCATCCGCCTCATACTGCCTGCCCTTTTGGTGTACTTGGTGTTGAACTCATGTGACTAGAGGGAGCCCACTTGCATACCATTGGACTGAGGGTCAAGTTCCTTCATTGCAGTCAATCCTCTACATGCCACGTTTTTACTAGCACTTTGTACCTAATTATCTGACTACTTCTGGTCCCTATGGCACTTATTTGTCGACAGACTGTTTTCTCGAAACCACTATCATTTTCCACCCAGACACTATGTTGGGGAAGGCCCAGCCCCATCAGGAAGAAAGGACATCCAGAATGCCCCTAATGGGGTCTTTGCTGACAGCTTTAAGAGGTGTAATGGAGACACCCTTAGCATATATTAAGTGGGGAACTGAGAGGTTCTATTGGCCAGGGGAAGCCACCACCTACGTGATTCAGACTCTGGTGGTTGTGTAAAGGGATTTGCCCAAAAACTTCCCTAGTTTGACCCCAGATGGTCACATCATGTACCCTGCATCCATCCCGTTAATGAAGGCATCCTCTTTCAGCCCACCAAATATGAGATAAAGTAGAAAGTGCCATTTAGTATCACTTCCAGTGGGAAATGTTTTTTGGGGACATCCTCAGCGAAATCAGCCCTACAGCAGATGTGCTAAAGATAGCATGTACACAGGAGACTGGTTGCCTGATCTGGGCTTGATCGGTCAGCCCACTCGGAGATTGGGTCTCTGTCATGAGTGCACCTTAGAAGCACAACTCTCAGAGTGATTCACAGACTGGAGCCTGAAGGAAAACAAATGGTGGCAAGGAAAGGGAAGCATACAGGGCATATTTGTCCTGTGAGAACGGAGCCTGAGAGAACGACGTCACCTCCTGGAGACTTCTGCTCCAGGAGAAGAGGCCCACCAAGCCACCGTGACTCACGCATCTGCTTCCAAGATGGGGGTTAGCTATTTGAGCCCACTTGCTGTGGAGCCCGGGGCTGAGGCTGAATAGAATAATTGCAGGAAAAAAGAACATCTGGATGCACTAGGGCTCAAGGACCATCCACCTGAGGAAGACACAGATCCAGTTAACAAACCCCAAACATACACTTCGGCATAATTAATCCACCAATCCAGATGCTCTTTGGAACAAATAGTGCCAAAACCAGCATATACAACGTGACACAAAGCACTAGGATGTGTAGCAGATAGGTCGGTGTGTTGTAGTAGTGAGAGAACCATGAGAAGTGAAGGGGGAAGTGGGAGGTGACCAAGCCAAATAGGCTACAGTTTGAGTGAGTTTAAGAGCAGGAAGTGACTACAATAAATAGGCCACAGTATGAGGGAGTTAAGACTCCTATGGGTAAATGGAGCAATGATCCAGAAGGTGGTCTGGACTCAGAAGTTATAGGGCCAGAGGACACTTCAGAGAAGGAACAATGTAGCAGACAATGTTCCCATGACATTCCAAGCAGTTTCCAATAAGGGCTTTGAAAGTTATTATTCAATTTTTAAAGAACAAAAAATCACACATAGGTGCAAATGTAGCCCGCAATGTGACAAATCTTAATATGGTGGAATTTGAAAATGAATTTATATGCAATGTGACAAATCTCTGCATGACAGTGATACATGTTAGTATTGTCTTATTGACTATATTTTCTGATTTGGGATGGATTCACAGAAACGTTACCATCACTCTTGTATTGGATCAAGAACTGTAAGCTTAATTTACGATTCATGAGGCCACATAGCAATGAACAGATTCAAGTTCCCAGTCCTGAGTATTCAGATCGAAAAAATGAACCATTTCCGCCGTGAATAATCTACCAATAAAATTAAATGTCTCCTCTTAACTAGTTTCCACCCACATAGCTTACTCATTTATCTACTGATGGTCAATTTCTGTGGTCCAGAATAAATTGTACTAAACAGAAGGATATGTTAATTGTGCCTAGGTATTTAAACGTAATTTGTCTATCGATAGAACATAGTAAACCATGCCTTCAAGAGAGGACACATCACAGATCGTGAGCAAAGCTTTACCCCAAAAGTAAAACTTAGAATTTGGATTGACCATTGTGTGTTGCTGCTTGCAGTATAGTGAGTGGACAAATTTGTCATTTGATTAATAAGAACTGGCATCTAATCACAAATGACTTTGACAACATGTGACGCTGTGTTTCTCTTTAAAATTGTCCACAGTCTAGGGCAATCTTTTTGCACAGACCTATAGAGAACCAGGTTCAATATCCATAACCAAACTATGGAGACTTTCCCTCAAGAGGGACATTATAAATGTGGCACATGTGGCTGCAGCACGTTGAGATTGACATGTAGGGATGGCATGGCCTGAACAGCAATGTGGAGGCAGTGAATTGTGTTTGCTCAGTGGTTCGCTCCAAATATCCCAAAAGAACATCATGAGTGCCCATAAATGCAGCCATCCAAATAGGCAAAGAACTAATACTGCTTAAGTGGTACCACTTGTGAACCAAAAAGGACCACAGGACTCTTGAAATGATTGTGGTTGTTTGGCTACCGGCCATTGCCTCATTTCTAAGATACACTGAACACTGGGATTGGAAAGAGAAAGGCTGCACTATGAACAGTAAATAGGCTTTCACAGAGACATGCTGCATTTCCTCCAGGGCCAGGACTCGCTTGAGCTGGGGTAAGGTGTAGGAGATAGAAGCTACAGGCAAGTCAGTGGTGGTGGAGCTCTTGTCTGATGCTCACTATTGCTCTGGGGGCAGCATGATTAGCAGGGATGGTGGGTGGAGGATGAGGGGCAGCAACATAAAGTGGTGAGGGCTCCTTCTTATGCATGCTGCTTGTGTGTCTCAGGCCAGAGTTAGGAATAAAACAGAGAAGTCAGATATTTGTGGGGCTCTGATCCAGAGAGCTCTGGTCCCTCTTCTCTTCCCTACCGCAAAAGTCACAGATGTATTCATGTGGAACCAATTCTTTTCCATTGGGAAACAGTGACATTTATATAGATTGGATTTCACAGTTCAATTTGTCTATGCTGCTTAAAGTGTAAAAGTGCAACCCAGACAACCACAGGCCCTCATGGGTATATGCAGCTATATAAATGACAACTACAATACAGTACAATACATTATGTTCCTTGCTTAACGTGGCCCCTCATTTATAACCCAGTTATGCTGAGAGATTCCCATGGGAGAGGACGTCTTAAAAATTAACATGACGGCAATGAATGCCCGCCACAATTGTTTGCAATCTTAGTAACAACCATGCCCCTGGAATACCTAAATAATTGTTGGCTAGCTCCTTTGCTCCTCATTTGATAACACTGCTTTTTGCTGAAATTCCACAACGCAGTAACTTCCTCAGAGATGGATGTGAGAATATATTTGGTTTGTCTTTGCATAGCTTCTATACATGGAATACCATCTGCATGCCAGAGACATTCAAATAAAATCATGACTCAAGGTCACAGGAACAAATGAGGGGTCGAATTCAAAAGGTTGAGATTTGTAGTGCCTTACACCTAAGAAATCAATTGGAAGATCTTAGAATCCATGAAATAAACATGATGCATCTTCATCCAAAACTGTAATTGGAACCATTAGCTCATTTATGACATTCTCAAAATAGTGTTGAAACATTGCAATCTAGTATTGGAACAGTGGGCTTGGTGGTGAACCACCTACTTAGAGGTGGCATTTGCAAGGTTTATGAATAAGATGTAGGGGTCAAAGAATGGATATGGACACAAAAAAGATGTGGTTGACAAACTTAGGTGTCAAGTGGATACCTTGAAAAAGGAAACCAAGACCCTGGAAGTGAAGGCAGGGTCTATGGAGGGTCACTCAAGGAGGGACAATGTCAGGGTGGTTGGACTGCCAGAAGGAGAGGAGGGACACATTGTAGAATGTTTTCTAGAGGAATGGATTATGCCTACCATGAAGCCTTGCAGGCTGACTAATTTTCTCTCCATTTTTAGGGCTCACAGGGTCCCTATATCAAGGCTCCCACAGCACTCCCTCTTTGCCTATTGTTATGATGCTGTTTAACTATTGTGATATTGATACAATCCTCCACACACCATGTTACAACGGGCAATTCAATATGGTTCACATCACTGCTCATTTCCCCAGATGACACCCACCAGGTGCAAAAACAGAGGAAATCATTTGATCAAATCATCCAAAAGCATAGAAGGTTTTGGATTGTGTATAGGTAGATGTTTCTGGCTAGTGTGAACATTGTGTTATGGAAATTGTGATTTTTCATTAGCCCAAAAGAAGTCTGGGATTGCCTCAAAGACAATTCTGCACAAGCAAAGGTATGACCTGTTCTATGTCATTCCATCGATTGTTTTTTATTTCACAGCATTTTTGCCGCAGATTCTTTTGGTGCAAAAACTCATCCATTTTTTTTTGGTTTTTTGTTGGGGGGTTACCTCCAAAACCCCTTCCCACCTATTCAGAATCTAGTCCCTAAATACCCCAAAACCTTATATCCCTCTACCCACCCCCCCATTTTTTCGATGGGTTTTTGCGGTAAAAATTCTGCAGCAAAAAATGCTGCAAAGAAAACTGGCGATGAATGGATGTCGTACCGGTAAAACCACCCTAAGGGTGGCACCCCTATTTGTGAGGTGCACTCGGCTGGTGGGAGGAGAGTGGCGGACCTGTCAGAACATCAAAAGTTGAATACTAACTAAACCATTAGATCCTGCATGTGCTGAGTCTGGTCTGGTGTTGTGACGAAAGAGTGACAAGATGACTCCTATGGACAACACCAACTAAGTTGTAATGAACATTGGTTCTCTTTAGGTTAAATGCCTGTGATGAATTTTGTAGAGGACTTGAGTGGGACGATAAGGGCAAAAAAGAGATTAATTTTGTGAATAATCTAAAAGGGGTGTACCGGAATTTTGCTTCCAGTAAGTATTCTTCCGAATTCCAGCTCAAAATTAGATATTTGGCTTTGGCCGAATACTTATTATCACTCAAAGCGTGAATAGTATCACCCACAAAGTACATAAAGTACTGCCTTGAACAAGTGCCTGGAATCATTCAGGCAAGTCATGTTTATCCTTTAAAACTATCATTAGACAACTGCTGCTGTCCCTTCTTTTACTGAGTACAGGCAGGTCAGAGGTTTTAAAGGGCAAACAAAGCCCCTGCCCTTCATGTGCTGGACAGACAGACTTTCTTTTGTTGGTTTGCTGCGGAGGGCTGAGCTAAAGCAAAAATCTGAATATTGTGAATGTATCACTGGTCACCCCTGTATTGTGCAACTGAAAACTATTGAGCTGGAAGAATAGTTTGTGAAGTCGCTATTGGAAAATGATCTTTTGTTTAGGTGCCTATTTATTTGCTGAGGACATGTATGAGAAATCTGAAAGTTACATGTTCCAGTGCCGTCAATTCCAAACCCACATAATATAATTAAGTGGATTAATGTGGCTGTGTCAGAGATCCCAGTAAGTTCCAAAGCCTGAGTTAAATAGCTGAGGAGGTAGCGTGTCTGCAGCAAAGAACTGTATTCAGCCTGCAGGCCAAGGTTATAAAGCAAGTTAGATCACTCAGTGGATAGTGTGGCTGCGGCAGAGATGTGCTTGTCATATAGAAACATTGGGCCTCATTACGAGTCAGGCGGAATGGGTTAACGGGTGCCGCTAATGGATGCAGACCCATTAAACCCATTCCGCCTGATTACGAGGTCCCCTCGCGGGACCCGGTAAGGACGCCTGGTAAAACCAGGCGTCCTTACCGGGTCCCGCGAGGGGACCAGGAAGCTAACAATGGGCTGGTCGTAATCGGCCCATTGTTAGCTCCCTGCACCCATTCCCATTGAGCCCTAGGGGGGCTCAAATGGGAATGGGGTAGGTCCGGGCCCGGGTTCCCTGAGTGGGGAATTACCGGGCCCTCCAAACTCAGAATGGCCCGGTAATACCCCATTCAGGGAACTCTGACCCGGTTTTGGTGGCAGCCATGCTGCCAATAGCGGCATGGCTACCGCCAAAGCCGCAATGAGGCCCATAGAGTGCAATTCCTGGCCTCTAACTTTCTCATGTTGCCAAAATGAAACATTGAACTTGTAAAAGTGACACATGTTACTAAAGAAAATGGTCATATTTTTTTAACCACAATGCCACAGAATGTGGCAGAAATATTCCTCCCAACATTAGGGTTAAAAAAGAGGGATATTTGTGTAATAAAGAAAATTAGATACAAGTTAACAATTTAGAAACACTGGGCCAAAAGAATGTACAAGCAAAACAAATAAGTAAAATAAACATGCACATGCCAATTAAAGAATTGAAAATCTGCATTGTCGCTTTCCCTGTAGGGTAAGCCGAGAGCCATCGAGGAATCAGGATTCCCTATATGTTTTAGTCTGGTGGCTTTTACCATGACCCAAAACATAGCGAACATGCCCCAGCCAAAAAATATAAAAAAATACTATCTACTAATAATAAGACATTTTTTAAGTGCCTCATCCCCATTCAGTACCACAGGTAGAAAGCATGGCTTTAGCGTACCAAATATTTGTATTCAGTAACACTTCAGCAGTCTGTGGGGATGATAAATGATATAATCACTCCTTTTGTTTTTCAGTGCATTAATTGAGCCAGAAGGATAAAGATGGGCAGGACCAAAAGGACTGTTTGAAAGTACAAGTAGACACATCCCAGACTCCCTCATAGTCGTTGTATACATGCATACTATACTTTTGGGCTAGTCTGACTTACTTGGGCCTTTGCCAACAAGCAACACCCATAAATACACAAACATGCAAACAGTGCCATTATTGAACAGTTTATTTCCTGATAATGTATTACTTTCATGGCTTACAAAACATCTTCCATAGACAACAAAGAAAAGAAATGCAATAAAGAATGTATATACAAATTTGATTCTTTTTTTTATTGACATAACTTTATTTATTAAAAAGGTAACTATTAGGCTCTATATTTGGCTTCAGCCGAATACTTGTCCCACTATTCAGAATTCGGCTGAATACCTAAATATACTATTTGGTACACCCCTACAATCAACGGATACTTCAGTCTTCAGGGTAATATAAGGAGGGGAATGTTTGGTTGAGTTGTAATGTTAATGTATGGTTATCTAAGCCAGCAGTGTTGAACAAGGTTGGCTTACCTGTCTTGCTGCAAGCACAGGATTTCAGACATCTACATCACATGTTAATGTGCATACCAAGAAATTATACACTGCATAAAGAGGCATTACTTCCATCCTCACAGGGAAAAAGGTGACACATATGTTTTGCTGTCTTTTCTTATGTTTTGGAACACCACATGACATTGGTCCTGAAGTTATCACATTTATAACTTTGAATGTGAATGGCTATGGGGATAACATTGAAGAGCTGCCTTTGATTTCATACAGCAATGCAAATCAGTGTTGTTGCAGGAGACACGTCTCCTTGGCATGCACTGTGATTTTCTGTGTAGATCAGCATACCGCTCTGTATTTCATGCAGGCTTCACTATTGGATCAAGGGGAGTTGAATTTCTGGTTAAGAAGAACTCTCGGTTAACCATATCCAAGATTCAAGGAAAGAACTTTAGTTGCAGGGCCGTTAAGGTGAGCTTAACATTGTTAAAGAAAACTTGAAATTCAAGAAATAACATTTAGTTGCATGGACGTTAAGGTGAGAACTTAACACAAAAAATGCAGCTAAAGGCCCCTGTTGTCTCCCATTCATACATTAACCAGGACCAATCCTGCTTAGTTTCAAAGCGAGGAAGGATCAAGCCCCGTTAGGTCATGTTGCTCTAAGTTGTCTTGTAAAGTGGGCTCATTTATTAGGTAACATGGCCTTAGTGGGTTGACCCTTTCCTCGCTTTAAAGCTAAGCAGGCTTGGTCCCAGTTACTGCATTGATGGGAAACCCATTGGGCTGTAAAAATATCATTTTTTATTATTGACACAGAGACTACAAATACCAAATTGCAATTCAGAAAAATGCAAAACAATGGTCTCTGAGTGCACACCTTTTGAGGACTGACAGTAGCACGGTTTAAAAAAATATATTTTGGATGCCTAAATATATTTTATATACCCATCCATGCAGTGACCGGCACTGACCCTGCTTAGCTTCAAAGCGGGACGGACCCTGCTTAGCTTCAGAGCAAAGAAAGGGCCGGCCCGTTTCTCTAAGTGGTCATGTAACTTTGACTCATTTATCAGGCAATGTGGTCTGAGGGGGCTTGCCCCTTCCTCTCTTTGAGGCTATGCTTGGCCTGTTCTGGTTACTGCATGGATGGGAGACCTGATTGCCATCGTGTCACTGGCCAGTGATCTATCACCCTTAATGTCACTATAGCTGTAAGCATATCCTTCAAAACTCTAACCACACAGAAATACACATACCCTTGGCTATCTGTAGTCCTTTATAATGGCAGTTATTGAAAATGTTGCAAACTCAGTCACTAGACCACCTACAACTCCCACATTTCACTTGGTGCCCTCTAGCCTCATGGCAGGTGCTTCTGTTTTGAGCTGCGAATGCCTTTTTTACTACTTTTCATTTTCCTATAACCTCGGCTATCTCTCACAAAAACAAGATGGCAGCTGTTTCATTTCTAAAAATACCCAGTTCGGTAATTTGCCTGAGATATAGCTATATATATTTTTGAGAAGAGGGCACCCACTTCTCGTCACATATTTAAATACCTACTGCATGGAATAACCCCAAACTACAAACAGCACGCTTTTGAAT
Source organism: Ambystoma mexicanum (assembly GCF_040938575.1). NCBI lineage: Eukaryota > Metazoa > Chordata > Amphibia > Caudata > Ambystomatidae > Ambystoma > Ambystoma mexicanum. Next base: position 763,283,335 of record NC_090941.1, read on the forward strand.
GCTTCATGCCCAAATTGCATTGGACCTGGTCCAAATCTGTCCAGCAGTTTGGACTGTGCCCTTTGGCAAAAATGTACCTTGTTTCTCTATGGGAAAGTGAATGAGAAGTAGTCCGCAACTTTGGAAACAAATCTTTTTTGTCTTCTTAATAACATTTTTATTTTTTAAACAAATCTTTATGAAACTTTGCAGTCTGGGTGGGCGCATGTCCCTTATTACATTCAGAATTTTGGCCAAATCCGTTACTCAAATCAAAAGTTATTAACAATAGAATTTTAAGAGGTTCCTGTGGAAGTCTGACTCAACTTAAATATAGGGCGGCTACTGCTGCCCTATAATGAACCCACCCACTCAAGAAAGTGGATGTGGTAAGAGGAATCTCTGACTATTTTCAATATACATATGTCTCCTCACCATTATCACAGGATTTTAATGAATTATTACTAAATTATTTGCTGAACCTTCCTCCTGAATTGTTAATCCTGCAAGCTGATTTTAATGGGGTCATGAATCCTGAACATAAGCTGCATGAAACTTAAGACTTCTGTGAAGTCTTTAGGATCCTGAGACATTTGAAGGGATAGACACCCACATGAAAATACCTTCACTTCACATACTATTCTGCAGCTCAGCCTGCATTCTCATGCACAGCTATATTATATTTTAAAGGCCTCCAAAAGATATATATTGGATTCAACATATTCAATACTCACCTCAGGGACTATCAGATCACATCGCCATTGTTGCTAGTGATTCAAAGGAAAAATTAAGAACCAATAGGTCCATGGCAGCTGGGATTTTACGATGCTACTGATGCAGGGATACAAGAGGAGCTGAGAGATGCGTGAAGCAATTTTTTTATGTTAAGGAGAGATTGGTGGATAGTGTAATAACATTATGGAAAGACTGCAAGATCGTCATAAGGGGTGAGGCTAGTTCCCCTGTAACAAACAAAATAAGTCCGGAAGAAGGCAATCAGCAATTGGAGAAACTGGAAGAGCAATAAGAAGAGAGCAAACATACCTAATTTCTGGATCCAGATAGATAAATGATGCCTATTGAGAGACACAGAGAGGGCATCAGGTTATTGTTGTTGGATTAAACTCACTATTATGATCACATCTCCCAATACAGAATGTATGAATTTGGTAATACATCTGGGAAATTGTTGACCTGATTACAAAAGAGAGAGGCAGGCAGTAGACCCGGGACTCCCAATAAAGACACTCATGAGATTCTTCACACTACACCTAGGGAGAATGTACAAATAATTGCAGAGTATTATACAGAATTATTTAGGGCCAAAAAGGTGGATGGGACCAGATTAATCAAGATTTACTAAGAGATGTCCCAATGAAAATAAAGGACACCATTCATCAGGAAGCTTTGGAATACCCCTTGAGCATTTAGGAATTGCAGAAGACTCTTCAACAATTACAATTTAGGGAAGGTCTGGCATCCAACAGGCTTCCAGCTTAATATTAGAGACAATATATTGCAAACATTATTCCCCATAAATTGAAGATGTCTGAAGAGGTTTAAGCAGACGTACCCTCCCACTAGAGCTTTCTCAGATGTTGAAAGTAGTACTACTAATACATTGGAGGCACCTAGAATTGTCTTCATTCTATGGACCTATAACCTTAATAAATATAGAAACAACGATTATGGCAAATGCCTTGTAAAATATAGTTATGAACTCCTTGCCTACATTGATCTATCAGAATGGTTTTATACCTGACTTAGCAGAAAGACATTGGGCCTCATTACATGTTTGGTAGTATGTCAGCAGTACATCTTCCAACATACCACCAAACTGATTTACTGTTACCACCATTTGGTCTGGGGGATTTAGCACCTGATTACAAGGTAGTGGTAAGCAGTGCTAATCCCCATTTTTAGCGTCCATAGGACTCCATGGGGATTTCGGTGAAGTATTTCCACCAGTGATAATTCTGCCGATTTTATTGATTGTCACTGGTAAAGCAGCGGGTGGATTTACCTCCTGCTTTTTGTGGAGGTAACTCCTCCACTTCACTGCCAAAAGTGTAGTATGACGGTGCAGTTATGTGGTAGTAATGGAATGACTGCTCCATTACCGCCATTTTTTACTGCACCACCATACTTGTAGTGAGGCCCGTCATTTTTAGTACATTAGAAATGACAGAATGCATTGGGGAACCTTTGTCAATAATGTCATTGGAAGTTGAAGAGAAATTCCCCATGTTTTGTATTCTTAGAAATATGGGAGTGAGTCCAAGATAGTTTAGCTGGATCAAGTTACTATATACTGGTTTAGAACCTGAAGAAATACTAAATGGATGGATTTCCGGCCCATTCCTTCTTAGAAGAGGAATGAGACAGGGTTTATCTCATTCTACAGCACGTATTCCTCTTTTTCCCTGCACCTTTAACCGAATAGCCAAGAAGTGAATTATTGTGGAACTGCTTCATGTGGCCATGGGGCTAAGACAAAAGCGTATCCATTTCGCAGATGATTTGCCTCTATATTTTAGTGACATACAACTCTCCATTATGAGGGTCTTGGACATAAGTACCAAGTATGGGCAACACCCAGGTCGCAGGATTAACTGTGGAAAATCATTGCTCTTTCCACTAATGGGGGAAGAACATATTATCCCAATGAATCTCCCCCTAGAGATTGAAAAAGACCACTTTAAATACCTAGAAATCCAGGTGACTACACATGAGGAATGGTTATTTGACTTGATGCCAAACTGATTTTGTTTTTACAGAAGAAGTCAAGATTTGGGGCACTGTCACTTTAATTATGATGGGTCAGGTATCAATCTTTAAAATTATCCCACTTCCTAAAATGTTATGCAATTCAAATATTTTTGTTATATTCCTTAGCCCTACTTTCACATAATCGAAAGCCAATTATTATTAATTTTGTCAAATGGAATATCCTGGATTGCACTATCCAAACACTCTAAAGATCCAGATAGGAAGGAGGACTAGCCCTACATAACTTACGCAAGTATATTAGACAGTGCAACCTTTAGTGGCTAACACATGGCTATTCAAAGAAGGAGACAATCCAACTATTTGATTCCCGTTATACGGTATGGCAGGATATTATCATTATTATTATTTGGTTACTTATAGAGCATGGACCTAGCTTCAGGAAGCAACAGAGCGCTTTACAAATAATAGGGGAAATGACACAGAGAGACAAGCAGAGATATAAGAGAGCAGAGAGCTAACAGCGGGGGATGACAAGGGCAGGCAATTTGGCTGCAAGGGCTCTTTAGGCAACCAGGAAAAGCAACAGGGGGGAGCAGATCATCCATTCTTAGTTTGGGTGGGGAGTGAAGGATGTGTGTGCCTCGGTGCAAGGAAGGAGAAATGAAGAAGTGAGTGGGAGAGTCTGCTATTGATAAGGAGGAGGTACCAGAGACTAGGGGCATGGACAGAGAAAGCCTGTCTTCTGGTTCTTTCCTTTCTGGTCCATCAGAGTTCAGGTCTGCACATTCCCTTTCTTCTGGTGCATTTTAGGCCTCCAGAGATGCTACATTCTCAGTGAAGTAGCTTGGTAACTTCAGGGGTGACAACCATGCAGATGATAAGGCAGGATTTGAACATGGTATGTGCCTGCAGTGGGAGCATGTGCAGTTTGATGTGGCTCAGGGGATGTGTGGAGAAATGAGGTAAATGCTGTATGGTTTTTGGTCTGTAACAGCTGTTACAAGTTATACATACATACATAAGCGTATTGAATCAGACTTAAGCTATATCAAGATGGGATGATACAATTACAAATTATGCTGTGGTGGGAAATAGATTGTCAGACATGGGGGGTCATTCCGAGGTTGGAGGTAAGGGAAAAACAATGCCGGGAAAGTATTACCGGCATCACTTACCGCTCCGGGCTATTCCGACCTGCCAACCCGCTTTTAGCGCACCCGTGGAAGCCCCGGAAAGTCCTGCTTAGCCGCGGTTCGCTTTTCAGCCTTTTGTGGACTTGTTTACTTTGCTACTGCGTTCTATCTGAGAGAAAGCACTTCAACATCCACAAGGTGAACAATCACTACAAAAGGACTTTGAAAGGACTTTTTAAGCCTTATATTGAGTTGACAACCATTTGTATTTCTTGTTTTGCTTTGTTTAGGCGCTGCTACCCCAGTTTGGAGGCGTGCCTATATAACTGTGATCGTGCGCGCACCGCGCGTGCACACCCGTGGAAGCCCCGGAAAGTCCTGCTTAGCCGCTTTGCCGCGCTTGTCGTGGATCGCGGCTGAGTTGTGGTATGACCCGGCCTCATTTGATTTCCTGGGTATTGTGTGTTGTGATTAGTGTTTACCCATGTTCAATAATGAAATGGGGCATAACGTCCTTGAAATCGTGCATGCCCATAGTGACGGCTGCCCATTGCACTAACGGTGCGGGTTCTGTGTTAAACTCGCCTCAATGCCCAATAAAAAGAACTTGTTTAAGCTCGACACGAGTACATTAAAGGTTAAACCCAGCACAAAGGCTGAAATACTATTGGGAATGGACATTCGGCCTTTCTGTCGTGACTCAAACCATCTGGACTCTATTGATTTGGAAAATGAAAATATGCCAAGAGTATCATCTTGTCCGGCATCAAATCCAGTCGAATCAAAACGGACCTTCACATGGTCCCTCTAGCAAAAAGGTTATAGTGGACGTGAAAACATCAGAGTGCCAGGTAAATCATGCCTCGATGGTGGCTCAAATGGTAATTTTTGCGAAAGAAAATGTATCATTAATGGATAGCATTCTGCTCAAGAATGTGCTTACTGGCCCTAGTGCTACTGTTGATAAAGTGCCTGTTCTAAGTGGTCTGTCTGATGATGATATTTCTAATTCTAAATTGTCCAAAATAACTATGACTGGTGACATGGCTGTCATTAATCTAGACACAAATGCCTCTTGTTTTCTGCACATACTCTATCTGAAAATGTATCAAAATCACTGGTTCTATTTACAAACATCAGTACTACACAAACCTATATTCTGCTCCAACATATGAGCTAAGCCCTTCTAAGCCCTTGCAGCATACTAAATTCCCTCTAAGCTTTGATAAGGATGATATCCAATATTTCATCAATAAAGCCAGTCGATCCAGGGTGCCTGGACCGGACGGGTTGTCAAATATGACAATGAAACAATTCCCGAACATATGGGCTGATATCCTATACATTATGTTCAAGAACATACTTGCATTACAAAAAATTCCGGTCTCCTGGAAACATTCTATTACTATTCCAATTTATAAGACAGGAGATCATGCAAGTCTGGCCAATTACAGACCCCTGTTAGATCCCCCAGGGAAAATCTTTTGCCGTTTAATTTCAAGAGACTTGAACAATTGGTCTAAGAATCATCTTGTATTTGTATTTGAATTTGTATTTATTTTATTTGTAAAGTGCACCAGGCCAAAGGGCATCCGGGCGCATGATATAGGTTACAGACATGTTACAGGGAGTATACAATAAGAGAGCAAGAGGAGGGGGATAAAGGCATTTTACAATAAAAATGCAGGTAGAAAAATATACAAATATACAGGTTTGCAGTGAGTGCTAATCAGGCTGGTCTTGGGCTACCAGCCAGGCTTTAGTTTTGCTTTTGAAGTCCAGGAAGGATGGTTCTGCTCTGAGTGGGTTGGGTAGGGAGTTCCATAGCTTCACAGCCATGACTGGGAAGCTACTCCTGCCTGATCTCTGGAGGTTGAAGCGGGGGATGGAAAGGCAGTTGGTTTGAGCACTTCTGAGTGGTCTAGAGGAGGTGTGTAGGGAAAATCTGCTAGCCGGGTAGCTTGGTGCTTGATGAGAGATGCTTTTGTGTGTTAGCGAAAGTGCTTTGAGGGAAACTCTTTGGGAGACTGATAGCCAATGGAGGTTCCGCCTGGTGTCTGAGATGTGGAGGTTTCTAGGTATGTTTAGTGCCGCTCTAATGGCATTATTTTGAATGATCTGTAGTTTGCTGATGTTGCATTGGTTGGTGCCAAGGTAGAGGGCGTTACAGTAGTCGATGTTAGACAGGACGAGGGTCCTGGCTAATGTGGTGCAGTTGGCTGGCGATAGGAATGGGCGACATGCTGTGATGAGTTTACATGTATATGATGCAGCAGAGGAGACAGCGTTGACTTGTCTCGTGAGTGATAAGGTGGCATCGAGGTAGATACCAAGTGTTTTAGTATCTTTGGCCACTTTGATGATATTGCCATCAATTGTGAAGGATTTGAAGGACGGGTCTAGCTTGCTAAGTCTTTGGTGAGATCCTAAAATGAGAATCTCCGGCTTTTCATCATTCAAGCACAATTCATGCAGAGCCATCCAGGCCTGGATGACTTGATAGATGGAATTGATGGCAAGAGTGTCAGTTTTGTGGTCACCTGTGATGGGGATGAGTATCTGGGTGTTGTCGGCGTAATTGGTATATGTGACACCCAGATAGTCCAAAATATCAAAGAGTGGTTTCGTGAACACAATGTAGAGTGTAGGGGAAATGCACGAACCTTGAGGGACCCCGCAGGTGACTGGCGCGGGACAAGCAGCGGCAGAAGGGGAAAAGACTCTCATGGATCTATTTTCCAGAAAGGAGGTGGTCCAAGTCGTGGCTTTGTCCGAGAAGTTGGCGGCAGTTTTAAGGTGACGGCAGAGGATTTGGTGATTTACTAAATCGAAGGCAGCAGAGAGATCTAAAAGGAGTAATAGGGCGAGCTTGCCCTTGTCTTTTAGGTCTTCAATCTGAGTTTTTAGATCTAAGAGGGCGGTTTCCGTGCCATACCGAGGGCAGAAGCCTGATTGTCTTAGCCCCAGGAGATTATTGGTTTCCAGATAGGGTTTGATCTGCAGGTATGCTGTGCGATCAAGAATTTTTAAGAAGAAGGGAACTGTGGTAATGGGTCTGAAGTTGGTGGGTATGTTAGCATCCAAGGTGGGTTTTTTGAGGAGGGGAATGACTCAGGCATCCTTGAGGTTGTCGGGGACAGTCCCAGAACTGAATGAGGAGTTTATGAGTGTGGTAATGAAAGGAGCTAGACTGTGGGAGGCTTCCTTGATGATAGCGGGAGGGCATAGGTCGCCCTGACAGTTGGACGGTTTGAGGCTATTAATGATGTGCTCGACTTCAGTAATGGATAAGGGAGAGAAGGAGAATGGTTTTAAAGTATTGTGGCTAGTGCTAGCACTGGTCAGATGGATTTTGTGCTGCACGCTAGTCTGCAGGCTGTTTTTTTTGTCGCTGATTTTGTTTTGGAGAGTGGTGATTTTGCCAAGGAGAGCCTTTTGAATATTGGTGCACCAGGCACTGGGCCTCATCACGAGTTGGGCTGTATTCCCGGCTGTAATACCGCCGACTGTAATAGCCCTAGCACCGACCGGTCCGGCTGTATTACCGCCGGATCACGAGTTGGGTGTTAATGGTAAATCCCCATTCCCCATTGGGTCCATTGGATTCAATGGGGTATTTTCAGCGCTAATTATGCGGGCTAATACAGCCGGCGGTAATACAGCCGGAAACAGGGGATTTTCACCTCCACAGAAAGGCTGGAGGTAAAACAGCCCATTTAGCGCCCAACTCGTGATAGGGCCAGCCCTTAAATGCGGCTGTAATACCGTTACCACCGCATTTAAGGGCTACAGCCCAACTCGTGATGAGGCCCACTGTCTTTGGGGCAGGTGTCAGGAGGAGTGGCAGCAGACTCCAGTTCCTTTAAGATTCTGAATAACTCCTTGGTGTTTGACTGAGTTTGTTCGATGCGTTTGTTATACTCATCTTTTTTGGCTCTTTACAGTTTAGAGTGGCTAGAGTAATGCTAGCTTTGTTCGTTGCAGTTGGGTTACTTTCCCAACGTGATTCAAGGCTCCTTTTTTCTTTGCGAAGTGTTCTCAGCTGTGGTGTGAACCAGGAGTTGAGGTGGGCTCGAGGTGTAGATTTACAAAGTTTGGTGGGAGCAATGAGGTCAAGGGCTTTCAGCATGGTCTGGTTGTAAGAGTCAACCAGGACAGTAGGGTCATTGCATGAACGGGAAAGATCGTTGAGAGCAGGGAGGATAAGTGGGAGTAATTTGGCGCAGGATATGTTACGCTTGTTTCTTGTGGTGGTGGCAGGTGCGATATCAATGGTGGTGTGGATTATTTTGGTGGGGATACTGAAGGTGATGAGGTGATGGTCAGTCCAAGCACATGGTTGGTTGGATGCGACGGTGGTGTCACAGTTTAAAGTAGCAATCCAGTCGAGGATCCTGCCCTTGGAGTGTGTTGGTGTGTTGATATGTTGTGTGAGGCCTTGGTTAAGTAACAGATTGTTGATGTGTAGAGATCCCTTTCAATCTGGATTTGTCAGTGGGCTGGGCACATTACCTAATATGCTTGCTATCAACATGCTTAAATCCCAGTATGCCATCCGGAAACAATCCTTGTATTTAGCATTCATTGATTTTCGGGCGGCTTTTGATTCAATCAACCGCAAATTATTATTTCGAAAATAAGAACTCTTTGGTTGTCCAGCGTCACTGTTAATGTTGATAATTCAGTTGGATTCGGAGACAACCATGCAGGTGAGATTATCCCTGGAGGGACTCTTGCCCTCATCATTCAGTACACATTTAGAACTTAAACAAGTTTGTATTATGGCCTCTATTTTGTTCAATCTTTTTATTTTGGATATGGGCACATTTTTCCTTCAAGTTGTCTCTGATGCTCCTGAACTGGGCGGTCAGCAAATAGCTTGGCTTTTGTACGCTGACGATCTGGTTCTGATATCTGGTTCTGATATCACAAACCCCAAAGGGACTCCAAAATCTACTAACTGCTTTATCCGTCTATGTTGAATTGAATCATCTAATAGTGAGTCTGGACAAGTCTCAAATATTAAGTAAAAACAAAATCAGCAATTGCATTTGGTCTATCAGAAATGAGCCTCTGAAAATAGTATCAGAATATAAGCACCTGGGGCTGACAATAAAGACTACTGTCACTGACAAGTAATTGTTGATCAACATTCAGTCTAAACTCATAAGCCTGATTTCACAGGCCAGAATCCTAATCTTTAAATATGGGAAATTCACGTTGAAACACCTTCTTCTTTTCTATGAGCAAAAGGTACTTCCTGTTATGATTTATGGAGTTGAATCGAAATTATATACTGATGACAAAATGTGGAACAAACTGGAGGCCAACTTCTGGAAAAGGGTATTACATCTCCAAACTGTAGACCCATGCCAATTCTGCCATTTGAATTAGGCTTAAATTCATTAGCGTGCAGAGTTAAGTGGAGAATATGTGCCTTTTTCTGAAAATGTCTATTGGGCTTGGAAAACAAAAACATTTTGAGCACTGTTGCACACTATTTGTCCTCATCAAATCATTTCTTTCCGCTCACATGGCGCAAAAGTGTATTGAATATCATGGCTGAAGCTGACATAACGTTGACGCTTCTAATAGAAAACCCTTTGCGAGCTAAGATAAAGTTACACCAATGGGACTGGATAAAAAACAGAGAATCCTGTCTGAAATATAAAGACTTCAGTTATAACAAATTTGGTAACAAAAAACTAGGTCAAACGGCAGGTTATCTGTTGAAATGTCCGTCGTCAACAATAAGGAACACATTTTTACGCCCCAGACTGAACCTATGGTTAACTAGGGAAGTGCTTGATAGGCACAATGTTATTCCAGCTGATATGAATTATTGTCGTTACTGTGAGATTGCTACTGAAAAAGAGACACTTCAACATCTGGTAATATCTTGTGGCAAGTTGAATGACAGCGGGTCAAATTCTTTTCAAACTTGTTAGATTTGACTATTGAACTAGATGAAAATCAGATTTGGAGTATACTAATCTGAAATACAAAATTTTCTGTGATAAAACCTCTAGTGCAGTTTCTAGAAACTGTTCTGCCTAGTGAAATAAAGCTGTAACGACATTCTACAGTCCAACGTGAATTTTATTTTAGAAGCTAAATGTTTTTCTGTTATTGTATATACTAATGTTTTAATCCTGAGTTTAATTTGTTGTAATTCAAAAAAAGAAATCTAGCTTTTTAAATTATTGTGATAATTGTAATTGTAATGTGAAATAATTGTTTTGATTTTTGAAAAGTTGATTTATTCAGCTATATCAAGAAAAATAAAAAATATAAATAACGGTGCCTCTAATACCGGCGTCGGCGCGGGCATGCGGCCCATCATACCGGCAATAGCGGCATGCCGCTAAAGGGAGTAAATCACAAGTCAGGCGGACAATCAAGTACCGGCATCACGAAGGCGCAAATAGTGGATACCGGCATGCCGCAAACACAGGCATCACGAAACAACCGTAAAATGCTATGTGCAGTGTTCCCAACTGCCACAGGTGCACACTATCAGCACAGGTGGAGGCAATGGAGTCTGGGCCTGTACAAAAGGAGCACACCCACACACCACACACCTTTCCACACCAAGATAATTCTAATAGTAGTATCAGTACTTCAGCTGGAGGACATGCTTGCATTGCAACACCAGCAACAACAACAACAGCAACAGCAGGCATCACAGAGGAGACGCAGCAGGAGAGCGAGGGTGAGACAGGCCAAGCATGCCCCACCAGTGCAGCCAGCCTAACCACGCAGCCCCCAATCCCTTACATCAGAGCCAGTCCTTTCAACCCAACCCCGGAGCAGACCCACACCCTGTACCGTCTCGACCGGGACACCATCACCACCATCGAGGACATGATACACAACAACATTGTCAGCCTCATTGAAATACGCACCGCCTATTTACTGAAGGTAGTGTCTGTGCTCCACTTCCTTTCCACAGGCACCTACCAGCACACAGTGGAGGACATGCATGGCATATCACTACCCTTATTTGCTCGCATTCTGAAGCAAGTGCTGGATGCCATCCTCAAGCACACAACGGACTACATATCCCTACTACGGACTCCCCAGGAGATTTTTTTAAACAAAAGTTGGCCTCCATGCACTGGCAAGCATGCCAAATTGTATAGGTGTGTCTGTTCTATATTCTATTCTATTCTTCTCCCATCGCATATGGCCATTAGGACAGTGACGGAAGTAAAAGGTGAAAAGAGGATAAGGGGATCCTATCTCCGTTGGGGGGTGGAAGGCGGCGCCGCATAGTTCTATCTCGTCTAGTACAGGATACATATATGGAGAAACAAGGTGAAAATGTAGGGGTCTCAAAGGGAGGCTTGGAGTAGTAATTAGAAACGCTTTTTTCCTACTTTTTCTTCCTCTTTCTTCGTTTGCACCTGGGCGAAGACAAGATGTAGGGAGGGAACTCTTTAAAGGTACCAGGGAGTCAGGAAGAGATACAAACAGAGAATAAGGGTAGGTATTACAAGGGAAAAGGGAGGGAGAGTTTATGTTGTTTGTGCTATCTGTTGCATGCGCTATGTGCGATGTTTCAAGGTGTTGTTTATGTTCATTGAATACTAACTAGAATGTTTTGAAATGTTTTTGAAAGAAGATTTGTGCATTGCCATGGTTTGCAAGGATTGAGGTTTTAGAAAAAAAAGAGTTTTAAAATCTGTTCATTAATAATGTGAGCTGGTTATAAAAGAGGTGTGGGAGTGATACAACGGTTCTTGTACTTATTGAGACACTCACGATCCAATAGAATGGGTGCAGACACACCTTTAGCTCATATTTGCAAGACGCTGTCAGGATATGCAGACAAGATTGTAAAGTATCACGACCAATGGGTGACTGAATTGAACGGGAAGTGTTTACCCCAGGTATGGCCCCAAGGAGGATCATTCGATAAGGCTGTACTAGACACGTTTGCCACATGTCTGTTTATTAAATATAAAGGAAAGCAATTGTAGAACAGGAGGGAAATATTAGACTTGTGGAGGCCTTTTGAAGAAGTACCCCCAGGTAAAAGTAGAGAGTATGCTGCATCTCCCCTGACAACAACTGGCAGTGAAGGGCCCATGGAGCAAAAAGAGAATAAAACACGTGTATACCCCTTATTAACAAAGCCAGTGCCTACAGAGGGATATAGCGAACCCGTATACGTAGCACAATCCACATCACCATCCACACCTAAGCCATCTGCCACAGCACCATCCCCATATGAGAGCCAAGGAATGACAGGACAGGTGGGTACCCCCACAATAGATATCGAGAAATGTACACAAGATTTAGGTTTGCGACTAACCATGGCTCGAACAGAACTGTCCTGCCTAAGGGACATGGGAGAGCAAGGGAGGTCATATACCCCCAGGGCAGAACGAGGTGCGACGCCCCAACCGAGTGAAGGGGCAACAGAGGGCAGGTGGAAAAAGGGAGAAATACTATTCCGAATCAATGACACCCCCACAAGGTTCATAGAATAACTACAGCCGGTAGTGAGCGGGAAGCCGAAGAAGGGGGGATGGCATTGGACAGGGAGGAAGAATACTGGTGTGACATAGAGGAACAGGAAGAACAAGAAAGAAGATTGGGACCCAATACTGGTGGGGCCTCATTTGGGGAAGGGTTGTCCCCTATGGAAGAATGGAGAGGGAGGATAAGGAACAGAACAGGGCACATGGCAGTAATAGGGAAGAAAGGAAAAAGGTGAGTACAGGAAAGGGAGGGAAGAATTTACTTACAGCTACCACTAATCCATAGGGGGGCGGGAAGGCCCAATTACAAACCATGGGCCCAGATGGATAAGGCCAACTTTCTTAAACAGTTATCACCACTGTCCAGAGGCACCAGTAAGTAGATATATGCATTCAAAAAGCACACGGCTAATGTGCCCTTGGCAGTGGGGGATGTTAAAAGCTTGCTGGTATCTCCAGTGGGGGACCAGGCAAACCGGGTCTGGGCGAAGGCAGGTTTCCCCGGGATAACATTGGACTGTGACCGCCTCGATGGGACCTCGTTTAACACAGTACGAGCGAGAGTGTGGGACACCCTAAGAGAAACATTTCCAGACACACCAGATTTAATCAACTTCCCTGTTTTATTTTATTATGAAAAGAGGACGCCCAAAGGAAGTGCAGAAGGACCTTGACAAAATAGCTGGGATAGAAGCCAAGGGATGGCCAGAAATGCAAAGCATAATAGTACACCATTGCAAAAGGATCAAAGAGAAAGAGAAGGAGATAGCTCGGCAGCGGCTGGCAGACAAGGCTAAATTAGTACAAAGCAAACTCTTGAAGGTCAGTGCAGTAGTAGCAACTGACACAGCAGAAAGAGAACAGGAGGAGGAGCAAGGGCAGATGGGAATACCGGTGCAAATGCAACAAACTAGACAGGTAATAACCAGGACTCATGGCTAGGGGGAAATCAGTATGAGGGCCCACAGTGGCCGGTGAGGGGCGGCCAGGGGGGTACAGGAGGATTTAGATGGTCAAGGGGAGAGGGTTCTGGGTATGGAGGATCCCGAGGAGGAGGACAAGGGCAATGTTGGAATTGCGGGAGGTGGGGACATTTCATGAGGGAGTGTCAGAGCAGGCCTACTAACGCATACTCAAATGAGGAGCAGTGTGGGCACCCCCACCCTGGGAGCCCATATGGATTACCAATGGGTGGAAATATAAGGGAAGATCAGCCTGACCCAAGGTACATAAATGAGCATCAAATGCCCCCGCAATACACTGCACAACACGCACAACAGCAGCCTCAGTGTCATGAGCCCCTGGCCCCCACCCATGGAAACCCATATGCTACTATAGCGAACTGAGCACCTACACCATGCAGAGGGAAAGCAGTGGTGTTGGGTAATGTTTTCAACACTGACGAACACCCGAGGTACTCAGCATAGGACAGCCCACAGGGAGCACTTGCATGTCCAGTACTGTCGAAGACCCTTAACGCAGCAGGGGAACCACTGCTAGGGGCAGCGATAGGAAACAAACAGTTCATTTTTATGTTAAGTTATGTTATGTTATTTTGCATTTATATAGCGCCTTATGTACCATTGGTATGATCTCAAGGCACTAGTAGGTTGAACGCCATTGGGAACCGAAGTTCAAGTCAGTAGAGAGAGAGAGAGAGTTAGAAGGTGCTTGTGAGCACCGGGTATGTGTACAGCAGGTATTCGTGTGATAGTTGCTTCTTAGCGGGAGGTGTGGTAGTTTGGAGATCAAGAGTATGTGTTTGTTCTGGCAGGTTGTTATCCAGACCAATTCTGGCTGCGTTAGGCCTGAGGAGAACGCCTAGGCTGGAGGGTGTGTAACCAGCTGTGTTTATTTAGGATGATGGGCAGTATGAGGCAAGTGATGGTATGAGAACAGCTATTCCGAATGGTGTCAGAGTATCGCTGTGTTCTAGTTGAGTGGTGGTGTAAAAGAAGAGAGTAAGCGTGGAGATGTGATATGGTGGTTTACCTTGGGTGCTTGAGATCGAGCACACTCCAATGGTTCCAGGCACTCCAACCGTTCCATGCACTCCCACCGTTCCATACACTCAAACCGATCCATACACTCCAAACCGATCCATACACTCCAAACCGATCCATACACTCCAAACCGTTCCATAGACTCTGTTTTGTGCACTCGACCATTCTATCCATTCTATGCACTCCAACCATTCTATGCACTCCAACCATTCTATGCACTCCAATCATTCTATGCACTCCAACCATACTATGCACTTCGATCGTTTTATGCACTTCAGATCCTTCCATGCCCTCGAATCATTTTGTAAGTGTCCATTCTGTGCCCTCTATCCGTTCCGTGCATTCCATCCGTTGCATGTACTCGCTCAGATTCTATGCACACTATCAGTTCAATCAGTTCTATTTATTCCTTCTGATCAATGCACTTCGTCCAATCTATACATCTATACATGTTATCCCTTCATCATCCGGTCTGCGGATTTCCATGTTATCTGTTCTCCATGCATCATCCATCCAAATACTTGACCCGTTCCATACATCCTGTTTCACTCGTTCCATCCACATACCTCATCGGTTCATCCACCTACTTCATCCGCTCCACCCACTTCACCCGTTTCATCCACACAATTCTAAGGTTCCATCAACTTCACTCATTCCACCCACTTCACCAGTTCCACCCACTTCACCCGTTCCATCTACATACTTTATCCGTTTCATCCACCTACTTCATCTGTTCTATCCACGTCACCCGTTTCGTCCACACACTTCTTTCGTTTCACCCATTTCACCCATTCCACCCCCTCCACCCATTCAACCCACTCCACGCATTCCACCCAGTTCATCCGTTCGACCCACATACTTCCTTGTTCCAACCCCATACTTCATCCGTTCCATCCACATACTTCACCCGTTCCATCCACATATTTCACCCGTTCTGTCCACATACTTCACCCGTTCCATGCACATACTTCACCCGTTCTATCCGCATATTTTAGCTGTTTCATCCATCCATTTCACCCGATTCATCCACATATTTCACCCGTCCTTCCACATACTTCACCCGTTCCATCTATCCACTTCATCCGTTCCATCGATGATCTTCACCCGTTCCATCCACATACTTGACCCGTTCCATCCACATACTTGACCCGTTCCATCTACCTACTTCACCCGTTCCATCCTTTTCACCCGTTCCTTCCACATACCTCACCGTTCCATCCATCTACATACTTCATCCGTTCCATCCACATACTTCACCCGTTACACCATTGTACTTCACCCGTTCCATACACCCACTTTCTCTGTTCCATCTACCTACTTCACCCGTTTCATCCACCCATTTTGCCCTATCCATCACATACTTCATCCTTTTCATCCACATACTTCACCTGTTCCACCCAGTTCATCCGTTCTGCCTAGTTCATCCGTTCCTCCTAGTTCATCGTTCCTCCTAGTTCATCATTCCACTGTCATACTTCACCGTTCCAACCCCATACTTCACCCGTTCCATTCAACATACTTGACCCGTTCCTTCCACCTACAGCATCCGCTCTGTCAAATACATCACCTGTTCCATCACATACATCACCCGTTCCATCACATACATCTCCCGTTCTGTCACATACATCACCTGTTCGCTCCGTACTCTACACTCGCTCCACACTCTACACCCGCTCCAGACTCTACACCCGCTCACCCTTCATCTGCTAAAACCCTACATCTGCCAACACTCTAGATCCACTCCACGCTGTCATCTACACCACACCATACATCCACCTCACATCCTCTCATCCGCTCTATGCTCTCAATCGTTCTGCGTTCTCATCCGCTCTAGCTCTCATCCGCTTTACGCTCTCATCCACTCTACGCTCTCATACGGTCCATGCACTTCGTCCTCTCCAACGACTTCATATGCTCCACCGACTTCATCTGCTTACTCAACTTCATCTGCTCCAATCACTTCATCCATTCATCATACATTATAGGTTCAACTCATGTCACTTGTCGCACGCACTCGATCTGTCCCATGTTCAGCATCTGTCCCATGCACTACACCCGCCTCATGCACTTGAATTGTCTATTCTATTTGTTCCATTTATGCCATGCATTCTTACATTCCATGCCATCTATCTGTTTCATGCAGTCTACCAGTTCCGTGTACTCTTTGCACTCATTCGTATCATCTATTCGTCTTTCCATCCTCTCCACATTATTCCTCTCGTCCATTTTGTTCCTTTCGTCCATTACATTAATTTCATTTATTTCATTAATTTCAACCACTTTTACTGCTCAACACCCTACATCTGTTCAACACCCTACGTCCGCTCCATGCTATCATCTATTCCATAGCCAACCTCCGCTCCATGCTCTCATCAGCTCCACGCTTGGAGGGAGTGCGACCCACTCCACCCACTCCACCCATTCCACCCACTTACCTCCCCGTTCCATCCAGATACTTCACCCGTTCCATCCACATACTTCACCCGTTCCATCCAGATACTTCACCCATTCCTTCCACATATTTCACCCATTCCTTCCATATACTTCACTTGTTCCTTCCACATACTTCACTCGTTCCTTCCACATACTTCACCCGTTCCTTCCACATACTTCCCGTGTTCCTTCCACATACTTCACCCGTTCCTCCCACACACTTCACTCGTTCCATCCACATACTTCACCCGTTCCAACTACATACTTTACCCGTTCCATCCACATACTTCACCCGGTCCATCCATGAATTTCATCAGTTCCATCCATCCACATGCTTCACCCATTCCATCCACCTGCTACACCCGTCCCAGCCACATATTACACCCGTTCCATCCACATACTTCACCCGTTCCATCCACATACTTTACCCGTCCCATCCACATACTTCACCTGTTCCATCCACATACGTCAACTGTTCAGTCCAAATACGTGACCCATTCCATCCACATACATCACCCGATCGCTCCATACTCTACACACGCTCCACACTCTACATCCGTTCCATTCAACATACTTGACCTGTTTCTGCCACCTACATCACCCGTTCCGTCACATACATCACCCGTTCCATCACAAACATCACCTGTTCCGACATACACATCACCCATACATCACCTGTTCATTCCACATACATCACCCGTTCGCTCCATACTCTACACACACTCCACACTCTATATCCGTTCCATTCTACATACTTGACCCGTTCCTTCTACCTACATCACCCGTTCCTTCTACCTACATCACCCGTTCCATCACATACATCACCCGTTCCGACACATACATCACCTGTTCCGACACATACATCACCCGTTCTGACACATACATCACCAGTACTGACACATGCATCATCCGCTCGCTCCACACTCTATGCCCACTCCACACTCTACACCCGCTCCACACTCTACGCCCAATCCACACTCTATGCCCGCTCCACACTCTAGATCCACTTCATGCTCTACATTCGCTCCACACCTGCTCCACACTCTACAGCTGCTCCAGACACTACATTTGCTCCACACCTTACTTCCACTCCACACCCTGCATCCACTCAACACCCTACATTTGCTCAAAACCCCCCACATCCTACATCCGCTCAACACCCTACATCTGTTCAACACCCTACGTCCGCTCCATGCTATCATCTACTCCATAGCTCTCATGCATTCTGTGCTCTCATCTGCTTTACACACTCATCCGCTATACGCTCTCATCCGCTATACACTCTCATCCTCTCCACCGACATTCATCTGCTCCACCGACTTCATCTGCTCAACTCACTTCATCTATGCATCATGCATTAGCGGTTCAACTTATGTCACTTATCGCACGCACACGATCCTTCCCATGTTCTCAATCTGTCCCATGCACTACACTCATTACATGCACTTGAATCGTCCAGTCTATTTGTTCCATTTGTACCATGCACTTTTGCCTTCCATGCCATATATCTGTTTCATGCACTCTACCAGTTCAGTGCACACTGTGCACTTATCCGTATCATGTATTCGTCTTTCCATCCTCTCTACTTTATTCTTCTTGTCCATTTTGTTCCTCTCGTCCATTACATTCATTTCACCAATTTCATTAATTTCAGCCATTTTACTGCTTTCATACAACTTATACTTTTTAGCATCTTCACTGAATTGTTCCACTTTAATCGTTCTATTTTGTGTGGTCTTTTTAATTTACATTAGAGGTTATTAGTTTTCGATTTCTCGCTTGGAATCTTGATGTTGGAATGCTATTTATGTTATTGTTATTTATGATCTAGAAGTTTGGGCTAGTTGAATTGCTGTTATCCACTTTATTCCTCTCGTCCACTTTGATCTTCTTGTCCTTTACATTTATTTCATCTATTTCATTAATTTCAACCACTTTACTGCTCTCGTACAACTAATTCTTTCTTATCCACTTCACTGCTATGATCCTTTTTACGCATTCTATTTTGTTTGTCCTTTTTAGTTTACTTTAGCGGTTATTATCTTTCAATTTCTTGCTCGGATCATGGTGCTGGATTGTTATTTAAGATCTAGCATTTTGGGCTAATGTAATTGAGTTGCTGTTATCCAGTTTGAGTCACGGGTCGGGTTTAGGGGAAGAGCCATGTTTTCAGTAGTTTCCGAAAAGACATGAGGTCCTTGGTGAGTCGCATGTGGGGTGGGAGTGTGTTCCACAGAGTGGGGGCCAAGGCTGAGAATGATGATCCACCTAACCTGACTGAGTTTGTTTTTGGTATGACTAGGAGGCCGGCTGAGCTTGATCTTAGGGTACGAGCCAGGTGATAGGATTTTAGTTCGTCTTGAAGATATTGAGGTCCGGTTTTATTCAGTGCTCGGTGAGAAATGCATAGGGTTTGGATTCGGGAGTAGTGGATTCAGGAGTGGAAAAATCATGCCTAAAAGAAGGCAGGTTGCCGCTTTCTAATCAGACATTGGAAACGCAAGGGTTCTCCGGGGCGGTGGTCGAGGTTCCATACACTGAAGAATTAGACATAACAGTGGGGTGGCGTCGTTAAACCCTTAACGCCTGACTTGTAATGAGGGCCAACATATGCACTAATGGTACAGGGAATAATAGTGCCATCCAATTCACCCTGCAACCCTTGCATTTACCTAATTAAGAAAGAGAAGGGAGGGGCTTGAAGGATGATCCAGGACCTACTCCCCCTTAATGACATAATACAGAAAGAATTTCCCATCGTCCAAAATCCTGCCTCAATACTATGCAGCATCCCAACACAGGCTACATACTTCACTGTGGTGGATTTGAAAAATGCATTCTTTTCAATTCCGCTTTACCCAGACTCTTGGTACCTAACAGCGTTCACCCTGGGAGGAAAGAAGTACGAATACTGTAGGCTTCCCCAAGGATATTGTGAAAGTCCCAGTATTTTTAACAAAATTTTGCACGAAGATCTTAGAAACATACACACAACCAGTACCATAATTCAGTACGTAGAAAATGTGCTGGTCTGCGGTAAAAACTTGAAGCAGGGTATGGAAGATTCTATCATTCTGCTAATTCTACTGGCAAAGAAAGGGTACAAGGTAGACAAACAGAAAATTCATTATTGCTTAACAGAGGTGTTATACTTGGGCCAGCTGATATCCAAAGATGGCAAGAGAATAATACCAGACAGAGCAGCGGCAATAAAAGCAGACAAAAAAGAACCTAACATGGTTACGGAAATGCAGAAGTTCCTCGGTATGTGTCATTACTGCCGAGCCTGGATACTAGATTATGCAGCATACACAAGGTCCCTATTACAGGCATTCAAAGGAGCACAGCGAGAAAACACCCGGTTACAGTGGACACCAGAAATGCACACAGCCTTTGACACACTCAAGGAACTGATACCAACAGTTCCAGTTTTAGCGATACCCAACTATGATCATGAATTCTACCTTTTATCACACTGCAACAGCACACTTATGACAGCAGTATTGAAACAAAAGACATCTCTAGGCCACAAGCCCCTGGCGTTCTATAGTGGTACACTAGATGCAGTAATGCAAGGACACTTTGCTTGCAAACAGGCTCTCGCAGCCATCGCGTTTGCAACCAAAAAATGTTCCACAATTGTGATGGGATGCTCCGTCACATTGTATGTAGAACACTCAATTTTTGCCAAACTGGAGAGATCGAAAAGCACATTTACCACACAAAGGGCAAGAGCCTATGAGATAATCATATCGAGCGCAAACTTTCACATTGTGCGGTGTAAAAGTGTAAACCCCGCCACATTCCTTACAGAAGCATGTACAGTAGACGACATGCAGCAACATGATTGCGCCAAATACAGAGGTGAAGATGGTGACTCACCCACAGCGCATGAAAACACACTAACAGAAGGAGAAATTTATTTTGTGGATGGATCAGCCTCTATAGATCGTGAAACAGGAGAGAAGCACATAGGCGCCCCAGTAGTTCAGGTGTAGGATGGGGAATTTGAAGTAATTGTCCAAAAAAGGTTACCATCACATTTTCCAGCTCAAGCGGCAGAGCTAGTAGCGCTAATAGAAGCACTGCATACTGCTAAAGGCTGCACAGTGACAATATATACTGATTCTGCCCACATGGCAATGACAGTGCATGGAGGATTGGCAAGATGGGCAATGAGGGGGGTTCAGGAGAGCAGATGGGTCCCCCGTCCAACATGCAGCATTGTTGGGAGAATGAATTGATGCATTAACAGAACCCACCGTTGTGGCTGTTGTGAAGTGCCAACTCCATACACGAGGTGATGACGTCATCACCTTGGGGAATGCGGCAGCAGACGCTGCCGCCAAGGAAGCGTCTTATTTACCAAAGGGAGCAACAGGTGAGTACATACTACACAAGGTGGTTGAGGAAGAGCACCCA
Organism: Ambystoma mexicanum; assembly: GCF_040938575.1. NCBI lineage: Eukaryota > Metazoa > Chordata > Amphibia > Caudata > Ambystomatidae > Ambystoma > Ambystoma mexicanum. The sequence goes on from NC_090941.1 coordinate 763,304,521, forward strand.
GAAGGGTTCAATTCACTGCCAATTTCCCAGATTATTTAATTTCAGCAAGATGCATCAATTGAGGAAAAGGAGATGCGGGTAAAGAGAGGATGTAGCCAGTCGTCCACTGACCTCCTATGGAGACAAAACAACACTGGTAAGGTAGTAATGCCCGTAAAACTACTGGAGGTGGCATTCCAACAATTGCACTTTCCCACCCACAATGCAAAACAACATATCATTGCAGACATACAGGAGGACTGGTTTGCTCCAGGGTTGCATGAGCAAATTGCGAAGTTAATAATAGAATGTGTCACATGCCAAACATACAACTCTGGAATGACATTATGAACATTGAGAGGGACATTACCAAAGCCAGAAGGGCCATTCAGAGAGCTGCATATACACTATGCAGACATGGGAGAAAGGTGCAATGGGTCCCGATATTTAATTGTGGTGGTTTGCCCCTTTTCCCGTTGGGTGGAGGCAGGCCCCTGTGCTCATCCAGACGCAGGATGTGCTGCTAAATCTTTGGTCAGGGAAGTTTTCCCCCAATTGGATGCATTTTGTAAACGACATGTTCAAAAACATAACAGCAATGTTGGGCATAACTCATAAACTTTGTACAATTTATCATCTGAAATCGAACAGAGTTGTGGAAAAAATGCACAGATTACTCAAAAGCAGATTGTCAAAATTGTGTCACACATTAAAAAAGAACAGGGTCTACTGTCTACTTTTGGCTCTGTTCGAGATGAGGAATCAGCCCAGTTAGGACCATCACCTGTCACCCCATCAGATCGTGACAGGTAGGAGGATGCACACAGCCCACAGCCCACTCCCCTTTGTGTAGACAGTCAGATGCACACAGAAGTGCCACAATACTAGGAGAAGAATTCCATGAATATCTAAGAAACCTCACAAGAGCAGCACGAGCCATAGCAAAACAAATCGCACCTCCTTTCACACAAGATATGGCCAAAGATACGACCACTCCAGCCACAGAACGCCCAGACTGCCAGTTGATGACAGGTAACATGGTGTACTTAAGGAGTTTTGAGCGTAGGTGGAACAGGCCCAGGTTCCATGGCCCCTGCAGTAAAAGTGAAGGGCCGGAAGTATTGGTTGCACCTAACAGATGTCTGCAAGGCTCACAGGAGCACGGACTGCACAGACCAAGAAAATGGCAGAGATGAGCACATTGCACAAACGTAGCGAGTGGTGAAGCAAGAATTACATGAAATTGAATTGAATATAAAGAGGAATCAATGCATATTAGATGAAATCGCTAGCAAAGACGCACAAATTTAACGGGTACAAATGTCAAATGCAGAATACCAAAAGTAGAAACACATGTAATGTAAATAATTGTATAGTGAAATAATGGATATTCTCTATTGTACTCTCTTTATTTCTCTCTCTATCGTTTACATTTTTTCAGCCATTCACCTTCACACATAATGCCACCTTCTTCAATTCCTCTTCCTCATGGTCATAAATATGATGAGGAGGAAGGGAAGAACGTGAAATAAACGCTTGCATATGAGCATAGCAAAAAGAGCAGAAAGTGTAATCACAACTTGAATTTGTAACCAAAATGTACACATGATGTGTATGCTTAACAGACACTTATATTTCATTTAGTAGGAGCTACAATGGCCATGGAGGAGGCCCCAACGAACAATGACAAGAGAGTGGATAGAAATAGGAGAAGAACAAATACTTACCCTAGTTATTCGTATGAATGTGTGTTGTTCGTGTGTGCAGTAATATTCTTTTCAACAATGTTTGGGCTGGTATTGTATTGGGCTATTGCCTTTATTTCGATTGACATGAGCGAGGGGGGTGGTGGGACAAAATTGATGAAGAAAGGAACCCATCTAATATGGGATGGTTTTAAGTTGATCTGGGCACACGGAAATAACAAGAATGAATCGTGTTACGATAATAGCACTAATAGTATGATCACACCTACCACTCCAATCCCCCACCACTTCAATGGATCTGATTTTAGTGTTTATTCCATGAATGACCGAACACCCCCAGTTTCATCACCAGATAGTGTAGCTACCAGGCAGGAGGCCCACCATAACAAACACATGGCTGAACGTTATCTTAGGTTATACACAGAATGGGAGGAAAAAGGAAATTACAAGGTACTTCAGGGCGACAAGAGGGGTGGTAACAGAAGAAAGAAGAGAGGGGCACAACAAGAGTGATGGGATGAGCATCACAACCTCAGCTTTGACGCAGTGGATGATCCACAGCACCCACACCAAACAAATGGTATGCTGACATGAGCAACACCGCAAAACAAACAACGAATGAAAGTTGTTATGTGTGCTCACTTATAACCCATGACTTAGGTACCTCGAAGGTTTTGTTGCCACAAGAAATTCCTTTTGCAGAGGCACAGTGCCTCTTACATCTCCCACTATGCAGAATCAAAAACACTTTCCAAGCACACACTCTTTCATTTGAAATATTACAAAACAAGCGTACATGCTACTCCAGACCGCAAGGGGTGATTTGTGTAAAGGACACTTTTTTAGTAATGAAGGAACATTACATTCGGACAATAAGTGGCAGAACAAACAAGTACTATGCAAAGCCAAAGCAGAAGCATTACGAGGACTGTCGGAGGAAAAGCTATTATGCGTACAAAGAAAATGCGGTCCAATATGGACTGAACACATAGCAAAACTCACTTGGGTCACGGCACTCGATAAACCCTTTAAGCTACAAAAAGAAATTTTGTATAAATTATGTTTCCATGGGGAAGGAAAGGTGAACATGGGAGAAAACAAGAACTGTAGCAAGACTTTCATAATGCTAGACATGAAAAAAGGTACAGCAGTTATGATGGACATATACTGGGTTTGCAGCAAACTGGTGTACTTGCACCTCCCGCATCATGGAGGGGCAGGTGCTCCCCGGCAACGCTGCATTCTGCCCTGATTGTGATCCCAGAAAGCCATATACAAGGAGAAAAAAACACAAGTAGCGACACCTAACGAAATGTGCCCGGCACCGATTGAAGAAGCTCCTGTGTATGTTCTGGCCGAGGAAAGCCTGCAGAGCACTATGCAGCGGAAGAAAAGGTCATCAAACTATATCTCCACCAAATCCTCAGAACTTTTAGTGCAAATCCCAGATCGATTCCGGTTGTTCAGTTTTGTTGAGACATTCTTCGTGTCTCTTGTTCCCAGCATCCAGGCAAGAGCAAATGCAAAATGGCTTCAAATTACCATATGGGAGCTGATCCAACTGGCCAACGACACAGAAGAAGGATTTAACGTCATCAAAGTGGAACTCAGAGCTTTACGACTGATGACCATGCAGAACAGGTATGTGCTAGACCTGTTGACCGCAATGGATGGAGGTGTTTGCTGAAAAATCGGGAGTGAATGTTGCACATTCGTACCTTCTGCAGATGCGGACAACAACTCCCTTTTCCATGTCATAGCAGCGATGCATGACCTTGGAGAACATATGAGGGATGAAGGGGGAGCACAGCCCAGCACCTGGTTCGATAACATTTTTTCTTGGGTACCATCCTGGCTCGGAAGGACAGTCAAACTACTCATACCCCTCATTGTTTGTGTGTGCCAATTAGGTCTCAGGCGCTGTGCCAATGCAGTGCCCAATGGTGCGTTAATGATGGTGACAACGGGCCGTACAAATGGAGTGGCGTAAATAAAACATGAGGCAGAAGTGCAAACAGGAAACACTCAGGAGCCAAAATATAGAATGACCGCAATATATAAGATGGACATAGTAGATAACCTATATCACACGACCATAATTGAACCATGGGAACTAGAGTGGTATAAGGAAGTGTGGCTAGATTTTGAGGGAAATGGAGGGTGTATTTACATGACCTACACGCGAGATGAATATGGTAGAAGGGGGGAAGCCTGAGGGCAGTGTGTAGAGCATGAATGCCAATAAAGGGAACTTGCGTATGGGATGAGGCAGTAGCTGAGGAAGAAGAACGTAAGAGATTGGGGGAATTACAGTATTCGTTACTTAAGTAACGAAAGGGGGGAATGTGTGGGAGGAGGGGGTCCCATAACCCCCCCATCCATTCCGAGTCAATGCACACTTCCTACTTGTATTTTGGCGCGGCTGCTCTGGGCGCAGGGCCCTGGCCACAGGGCACCCACGCAGGAATACCCCCAGTGAACTGTGGCCACAGAGGACAGCCCAGACTAAAACCTATTAAGACTCCATCTTGTGTGCCCACCAACTCCATTTTGGTTTCATACAATGGCAGGCCTAGCCATGAAACTAGAATGCAGGCCTGCGGCACTCCCCTTGAGACACGCACAGCGAGCAAGCTACTCCCCCCACCACCTCCCCTTTGTCATCCCTGCAGCCATCCGGTTCTCATGAGAGACTGGCCACGCAAATGAAACAAACTTCACACTGTTATCTTCTGTCTTCCGTCTTACCTCATTGACCCAGCCGCAGCCCAGCCCAAGGCCTGGCTGCAGAAAGTCGTTTGTCTCTATAAACCTGCCCCCAACATTCAGACCCAGGCCATAAAGAACATCACCCCCATACTCTTTGAACGTGCCTGAATAACTGATCACGACCCTCGAGTATGTAATGTTTGCCCACGCTTCAATATGTGAAAGTAAATTCCCTTTTAAAATCACTCATTTAAGAATGGGTTATTCATGAACTGCTTTACCGCATGTGGAGTATTAATTATAGTAAATAACAGCATATTGTCCTGTTGCACGAGACATGTATAAATGTAGTAATGCCATCAAGATCCATTTGTATAAGTGTGAAATATAATAAAGTGTATTATGATATATATATTAGATGTGTGATAGAAATAGATTATAGTAGTAGAATGTACAAGCCAATATAAAACTGCACGTGCAAGCACAAGCTAACTGATTTTAGTTCAATGTAAACACATGTCCAGAAGTATGAAATAATAGCCAAGCATTCACATGCCATGGACAGTATAATTCCACTGTGATGAATGTGTGTCAAGGCCTACAAGTAAAGAAGTTAAGTAAAGAATCCTGTCTCTTTGTGCAACATAGGGTTGCATCTTAAATAAGCCCAACACCCCTCCCCTCAGCCCACCATGCAAAGATGAACCAAAAGGGTTATACAATGGTGTTTGGATAAACTGACCCTTACCTCGTAGTAAAACCTGCTACCACTATAATATATATTGTTTGTGACCTGACGTTTATATGTGATGCACACCCCATTCCTGTGTCCCCATTTGAAGTACCAGATGAACATTCCAAGTGAACCTTTTATTGTAACGTATGGGCCTTTGAACAAATATGTCTTAGAGTGCAATAACTTGTTGTCGACCTGTTCACTAATAGATATAACATCAGGCTCGTCGAAGAACCCTTAACCTCTAACCAGGGATAAATTACCTAAATTATGTATTCTATTCTCTCTCGATGTTGGATTACTGGCTTTGTAGATTTGCAGGACATAATGATTCGTAGTTGTCAGATGAATGAGTATGTGTGGCCACAAGGGCAAATGTTAGCAATTGTTAGATAACTGTATCATTCTGAGAACTGTCTGGAATAGCATGCCAGCCCCATGAGCCCAGCTGACCGATTGACCCAATAAGCGTCATCACTGCATTGCATGAGCCTCCGCCAATCGCCAAGCAATGACCCTAAAGAGGCCATAAGTGCCAGCCCTTAGCAACCAATCCCCACTTTCCATGTGCCCCCTAGGCCTCCCCGTCACTGCTGACAAAATGTTGTCTTAAAACTGAACTGTAACATGTTTTCGGCAGAGCGCTCTCGAAGTTTGCAAAGTGGATTTTGCTTACCCTATTTTAGATAAAAGAATGTTGTTGTCACATGCAATTGGTCTTGGTCTCATTCCCTTCGGGGGTGTGTCCTATTTGACTCTCATTGGAAGTGTTTAAGTGCTATTTGGGGACCTCTCACTTTCAGGACCAACATGAACACTTATCTCTACTTTTCTTCATGACATACAGTAATATGACAGATCCCTGAAGATACATTATGCCAGAATGCTCTTTAGTAGAAACATTAATTTGCCAAGATAGTTTGATCCATCTCAGCAGAACTAGGGTCAGATTCACGGGAATGGGAAGGACAGGCACTTCATTATGTCTTAGATTTAGAGCATGGAAAGGGCCATTGTTTCACTCAAGATCAACTTCCCCAATATTCAGAGATATTGGGTAGAGGTATTGGAACATTTCTGACAGAGATTAAATACCATGCAATCACAAGATGGCTTTTTAGGGACATCGGGCAGAATTGAACCTCCAATTGTCGTCTTCACTCTGGTTTCTCTAGGTGTTATGGTGGACAAAATGAATATTGTACAGAAATTGGCATTCAGTGAACCCACTTTGATGGAATAGTGACTGAATAGAATAGACAAATATCTGGAAAGGAATACATTGTTCTATCAGAGAAAGGGATTTCAGAATGAATCTGAAAAGATAGGGCAGAAATTAACATAAACAATTGCATGTTTCCGGAACTAAACCTATGGTTCAATATGTTTTTACAAGAGCAACTGTGAAATTAGATATGTTCAATAACTAACAATGTTTCAAAAGAAACCTTAAAAAACCTTGTGCTTTTCTGTGTTGCCCTCACTGAGGAAATAAAATGCCATTTTGGGAAAGTCACAGCTGAAAGGTCAACAATACGTGCGAAATACTGGTGGCAGATAATGTTCGACAAGACTCACCGTAAATTAACCATAGCACTTAGCTTTTTCTTAGAATCAATGGTTGGATTCTTTTGAGGCTGTGGTGGGAGTCGACATAGTGGAGCCCCATACTAATGGTAACTGATGATACCATGTTATGATGGACATGCTGCTTGGTGTCTATGGTTATGATTACGACTATTCTTAGTATTTGAGAAAAATGTGGTGTTGTAAAACATGTAAATATTTCTTTCTGTATTCGTATGATGAAGCATTTTTAAAGGTTTGTAACAAACCAAATAAAAAAAAATAATAACTAATTTTTCCCATATGTACTTATTTGTGACTCTGTATGGTCTGATTTAAGTTAATAATCATATAATTGGTTCTGTTATGAAAATGTAATAAGATTTCAACAAAATAGGATTGGAATGCAAATAGATTTGTTTTTGCTGGGTTTTCATTTCTGTCCAAGCTGCACCATGCATAATGTGTTGAATTTTTACAATGTCCTTGTGAACTTGTCAGATATCTAGAAAATTGCCACCCAAAAATGAGGATAGTTTCCACTCAAACAGGACTAGTATCTTACTATTCGGCTAATTAACTCTGGACAGAGTGATAGCATCAAATAAAAATAGCAATCAGTATAATATTGTCAGAGAAAAAGAACAATATTAGAGTGTTTTACTTTGAGCAATTGAAGTTGGATTTGTTTAATTATTTGATCGACATATCCCCTGGTAATTGCCCTGTCTGTAATTTAGTGCTCTGTATTAAGCATTAAGCATAGCTGGCCCATGATTGATGTAAATGGGGCAAAACTACTTTTCCCAAAAGCTTTGGAGGGCCTCTCTGAAACATTGCAGGTGTATGCTCTGTGTATAATTTCCTCATACTAACTGCATTGCATTAGTAAACAGCTATATTGAATCAGGTCAAAGACAGGATTACCAGAGAGTTTTAAATTACAATCCTTAGTTCACAGGACACACGAATGAAAGGAAACACCACCAAATATGTCATATGTACACTATGCAACATGAGAAATCCTGTTTGGCATGAAGTTTAAAGCATATGGATTCTGGCACCAAGAACAGGGTAACTTCTGCAAGGCCTGTGCATTTGCAGCCACATTTGATCAGTGGAAGGAGGCACCGGACAGGTATGGCCTCTATGTCTCTCTTGGCAAGTCATCGCAGAACGTGGATTTGTTGCGGCGTGCTAAGAAATGAATGTGTTCAGTCCGGAAACCACTGTGCTTCTAAACTTTTTCATGTCCCCCTTTGTTTTCCTTTTCCCTATTTGGTCTACCTACATATTAGAAGAAACCCCACCAAGGAACCCTACTCCCTGAGTGAGTTACACAAGCAGAACAGAGGTTCAAAAGAGAGTAGAGGGTTTGATTTCAAGTTGTCATACCAGTTGATTCTTAGTGTTTTTATGATCCCTTTGGGGACACATCAGAAGTAATCTTCTAGATCAATTGATGTCTTTGTCTTTAATTCTTTTATATCTCCAATTGATTGAAGATAGATAGATGTACTTTGAACATTTTGCACATCGACAATTGCAAATGGAAAGGTGCCCGGTAAGGAACTTGGTCCCATGCTGCCTAGCTGACTTAGCCCCACTTGTATTACAGGGTCTGTTTGAGTGAGATTGGTATGCTCATGTAGTTGGTGAGACAGACTACCCAGTGGTCATTGACTATCTAACAAAATATTCTTTGATACCAGCAATTGTTCCTCCAGGTGATTTGATCTCCTTGTTTATACATGCCATGTACTATTTGGATGTATGGTTTGGTTTTGCAATTTAGACAATGTCTAATCAATTTACCAACAACTTATTGTGCCCTAACATTATCTTGGTTTCCAATTTGTGATGATTGTATTGATTAATTGAGATTTCCTCACATTGGTAGTGATTAACCACAAGAATCTGAACACTGTCTGAAGGAACTGCACTGAAAAAGATATGGGGAAGAATGTTGTGGTTTCTCTGCTTGATGAAACATATGTTCAATATATGCTGTGCAACCAAGAATATAATATTATCGGAGAAGCATGTTAAGTGAGATCTGAAGTGTGGCGACTAATTACTTTGCTTGTTTTTGCACATCACCGGTGATGTATCCTGACTCCTGCAGGATTTACCCTGGGCCAGTAACAACAAGGAGCAGGAACCAGGCTGACCCAGGTATGTAGAAAAGGAAACACGCTTTATTGTCTTGGTTACAGGTTCAGTATAGAATATAGGAGAGAGAGAGATCATCAGTAGCTTCTTCCCTGGTTCCCTGCCCAGCTCCAAGTCCTTAACCGTCACCTTTGGAATCCCCAGGTGCCCCAACACTCCAGGCTCCCCTAACATTCCAACACAGCTCTTACACTGACTCAGACCTCATTCATACATATGCAGGATACAACACATCCCCCCCCTTTTTCAATCAAAAGAAAACATACAAACTCACAACCATGCTAGGACTTACAACCACAACATTACTACTACTCCTTCCACCCTGGCCTGCCACACCAGGGTCTCAGTGCCGCCACCACCAAGCACTACCTTGCCACATGGACAAACAAAACAAAACAAAACTACAGCCATAGACCCTCCTAAACTAAACACCTTCCGCCAAGACTGCCACTCTTGGCCTCAAGTCTGCCACACTTGAGCACAAACCAAAACGCCCCAAAATAGGCTAACTCTCTTGCCAAAACAGTGTAGCCACAAATCTTTTAAACTTACACAAAGGCCATCACAATTGTCCTAAACATGCCAAACAAAATATAACAATGCTTCATCCCCTCTCCCCTAAAAAGAACATGAAAAAAGAATGAAAAAAAAAATCAATGAAAGTGACACACGATACAAAGATCACAAAAAAACACAACCACAAAAAGGAAGAATTTGTGGCTTAAAAATTGTATAGCAAAAGCTATGAAAAAATGTTAACCTGCAATTACTACCAGATGGCAAAGATGGTAGTGCGTTGCACATTCACATTTGCAAAAAAAACCAAAAATTGCGATGTAAAAATGTTAACACTACCAGATGAAAAGAAACCAGTAGTGTAGTGCAATTTCAAAATTTTGCAAAACCCAAAAGCTCCGACACACCAATGGGATGAAAAATCAAATGGTGTGACCTGAAAACTTTGAAAATATTGAAAAAATGTAATTCACACTGAATTTAAATCCAGTAACCCATGCCAGTGTATTGTCCACAACTACAATACTAAATAAACACTGGCTAAACACTGTGTGCCCTCCACTACTATTAAATACCACTTGCAAACTGGCGTGCAAAAACAACAAATATCCTCCTCTCACATGCACCGCCTGGCATCACAGAACTAACTAGGGAAAACCCTAAACTTAACAAAAGGAAGCATCTTGCCGTGCGGTTACCTACAACGCAGACAAACTAGTGTAGCCCCGATTATGTAAACATACACTACTAGAGAGAAAAAAAAAATTCTCCTTTCCCTTCCTTTTCCAAACGCACCACTGCGTTGTAAATCCACAAAACAACTCCGAAGAGGGCCCATGCCCTTAGGTCAACTTCACTGGAACACCCTTCTGTGTCCAGCCTCCTCAAAACAAAACTTGGGGTTCCTCCTGAAGGTTTTATACTACTGCCAATACACCTGGCCAGGGTGTATAAGCCTAAACCCCATTGCATGCATGCAACTCCCATTTATATATTCCCATTTTGCGCAACATACTCCGCAATAAACGTGTACTCTCCCACACGTCAACATCCACAACCGTACAACACCCTGCACACACACCACTACAAAACACACGTGCTACCTCTCACACATGTACTAGCACAAAAATGCACTACAACTGCAGAACCTGCTGCGTCCTGTGCGCACCCTTGTGTCACACACCCCATAAGCTTGCGCTCACATACGCAGACTTAATCCACAATCATACAGAACTTCAACACATGCAAACGCAGATCACACAATTATAATTTCCAAATCTGCAATTCCCAAAAATTGTGCTTTTCCCAAAATTTGCATTTCCCCAACATGCACATTACATTATGCATACGAAAGATCAAATATTCCCCCCCAAAAAACTATATGATGTGCAATTTCTACCAAAAGTCAAGCATTTCTACATAATTCTTTAAAATGCTTAATGCTAAACTTCAATTCCGGTTTCCTATATGTAGCTGCATTATTTCATAGTGCTCAAAAGACTTTTTCATCATAAGTAAAAACTGCTAATCCTCCCCAAAAATATCTTGAAAAAAAAAATATATCAACAGCGTTTCATGTACACTCAGTATAAAATGGGGTAATTAGTGCAAAATGCATTTCCAAAAAAAAAAAACGTTACTATAAAATCCACACTACACATCGTGTCATCTCACAGCACGAATCAAATGTTACAAAAATACATTTTTATGACTATGCAACTTCATTTAAAACGGCGCACAGTGTTAACGCTGCCCAAACAGTGCCAGCAACACAAGCATAAATCCTCAAAATCCACTGCCTAATAGATAATGCCGTAACGTTCAACTAAGGCAAATAAAAAACAAATCTGATCATAATTTCCACAGTTTGCTAAATTGCTCAAAATACCAATTACTTGTATAAAATCCGGTAAAAGTAAATGTCACCAGGAAAATGTAAAACGTGAAAGGTTTTTACACGTGAACTCCAAAAAAAAAATGCCAGCAAGTCCTATGGAGCACTGTGTTGCGTTTCCCCAAACTCTTAATGTCAGGCGATTCGTGAATCTCTAGTGCAGTGCAGCCACCTGCCGTCTTGATAGCAAGTCCCATAAACTTTACAAATGTCATTCGCCCTCGCTGCATCTCCAGTCTACATTGTAAATGACATCCGATTTGACAGCAGCTCCAGTTCGTATTACAAACATCTTCATTGGCTACGATCGGCATCTCTTCCTTGTTGTGTGTGACGTCATCACGTTGTCACGCTGCCAGCACCTTTACTCTAGTCCTCCGTGAATGCTCCGGAGTTCCAAACAATAACAATGGTGAGGAAACTATGGCGCAGGGCATTTTCCGTTCGTTCCAGCCCAACTGCAGCGGCTGGGACGCAAGAGGACACCATTGGGCGCGCGCCACCCAGGGTCCTCCAGGCTCCCTAATTGCCCAAAATATCACCCTTAAAACGGCCCAAGTTTCATACGGCCATGTGTTTCTCACTCTCGATTCCCCACAGTACCTTGAATAAACGTGGCTGCAGATCTTAGCATGGATGCGTTTTCTATTTCTCAGCGCACTGTGCTCTCACGACTTTAACTGGTGTCCAAATCCTCCCGAGTCATTGTATGCACGATTCTTCAGGCTGCCTGCACACTTACTTGTGCCCTGCAGGGCTTACACCTATAGAGAGCCACGCAGACTCCAGCTGCTACACGGCCTCCATCCAGCAAAGGCTCAATACTCCTCTAGCTGCTTTGACTGACCACAGGCTTTTTCTCTAGCCTGACTGGTGCCTCCAATGAAATAGTCAGTCACCTCCATAGACAGCGCCAACTCCACATTTAATTCCTACAGCTCACTGACTTCCAAGCTGTTTGGCGCAGGAAATTGGGCATTTCTCTCCCTCCAACCTTCACTCCAGGGTTTGCTTCTTTAAATCCTCGTCGCCAAAATGATGTATCCTGACTCCTGCAGGATTTACCCTGGGCCAGTAACAACAAGGAGCAGGAACCAGGCTGACCCAGGTATGTAGAAAAGGAAACACGCTTTATTGTCTTGGTTACAGGTTCAGTATAGAATATAGGAGAGAGAGAGATCATCAGTAGCTTCTTCCCTGGTTCCCTGCCCAGCTCCAAGTCCTTAACCGTCACCTTTGGAATCCCCAGGTGCCCCAACACTCCAGGCTCCCCTAACATTCCAACACAGCTCTTACACTGACTCAGACCTCATTCATACATATGCAGGATACAACAACCGGTCTCAATGCTACGGTCTCTAAGAGAATAAGGTTGGAAGATGCTTCACAGTGAAGCAGGACAAATGTCAATTTTTGCATATGTCAAGGACTCTGTGGACTGTGATCTAATTGAATTTGGAGGAGGTTGATGGCTGCAAGTGAGCCTGTTGAATAAGGAGCTACAGCAAGAACGTGTTCATGGCAGTACAGTGGTGCAGTTTTGCAAATTGACAGGGAGGCTAGGGAGCTGGAGGTGGTTCCCTTTTTTGCCTCTCTCAACACTGCTGCTTGTCTCTTGCCACTTTTTCTGCGTCCCTGCAGGTATCAAGTGCAGTAGGACAGTTTAGCAGAGGCAGTGGACCCTGTGAACTGTGATCCAGCAGAAGTTACAGGCAGCTAGAGGGTCCATTTAAAAAGCGAGTCATAGAACAGAATATCAGTGCCTGTATGTGGGAATATAATCAGCTGGGCGGTTCTGTGGAGTGTCCCGAGCTGATTAGCATTGTGGTCAGAGAGGTTATGAGATAATAAGGGTTGTGTCTGTCAAAATTAAATGTCCTGGTAAGCTCGGAGTGAGGCCTGGTATCTGCAGTTTTCTTTCTTTTTGCGCCCTAGCCTGATTTTGAGGGGCGGTGGCAACATTGAGCTGGAGAAAAATGAATGACTCAGTCTTAAGTGTAGGAGCCAGGAACCAGATTGTTTTTAGCCAAACTTTGTCTTTGAAGACACTCTGAAGAAGAGCACAATCCACTGGATATGATAAATGATAGCCTCCCTCGCCACCTTACCTAAGTACTGCAAATAAGGGTCAGCATTGCTCCTTTTCTGCATTACTTTATTTCATAGGTTGTTTATACTCCAAATGTACATTATTCATGTAAACATTGACACTAAAGATTGGACTTGGCAGAAAAACATTTAGAAAACACTTTAAGGTTACTACAGACTCAGGTGCTATTTTTGGAATATCGCCAGTGGTAAAATTGGAATCTGGTGGACTTGCAGAAATACCACAGTGGATGGGTATTTCCTTCTAAAAACTCCAACTAACTCATAATCAGGCTTAAAATCACTACCCTTAAAGTCTCAAAGGGGACGAAGAGAGTGAGTTATGGTTGAACTAAAACACTAAAAAGTTCCTATTGGCTGCAACCAAGTGGAATGGTTTTAATATATCATGAGCCATTTGAAAATAAAACCCCATAAAATTAAATATGTTCAGATGTTAAAATGCTGAACAAGTTAAATAATGATGTACTGAGACCAAGGAAACTAACTGCATTCTATATGAATTCATGAGGGAAGGATTGTCCCTACAGAATACCATATTGAAATCATTCGATTTAATTTTCTCAAAGTTGCTGTTCTTTTCTGAAAGACTGATTGCGATTGGAGAGTGTCAGAAGGGAAAAGACTGAAGCATTGCATTAGAATGGAAAAATAAGAGTAACGTGAACAGTGATAATATTGCAAAATGTTCATATCATGAAGATAGTACATTTGTCCATATGCTGAATCCCTCCACATAAGACCACCCGTCTTTTAAAAAGTGCCATTCAGAGGTTTCTCTGGATAACAGAATGTTTTCCGTACGGGGGAAACCATTAGGTTACTAGTACAAGTTAATCATCATTCAAAGGAAATGAATAGTTTCCTTTGTTTTTAATTTACCTTTAAAGCTGGCATACTTGTGGCTGTGCTATGTCACACAGGAGGCTTTATCCTTCTATGATTTTGAATGCAGTGACAATAAGAAAAAGAATACTCACTCGATTAACACCAATATTATAAGGCCAGTTAATTCACCCAAGTGATGCACTAATTTCCACAGTTTGCGTGGAGTTTTCTCATTAACTCTTTCATCAGGATTGTATTGTGGTTACTTAAAGAAAATCCCACTTGACCAACTACTTGCTTTTTCCAATATGACCTTCACAACTTATTGATACCAGATTGGGTTATTGCCTCTTCATTACTGTTATTCACATTCAGCAGGCTTTTATAAGGTTCAACAGAATGGCCACAGTCGTTCCTATTCCTTAAAAGGTAATGATATGATTACCATCTAATTCCGAATGTCCATGTCTATTCACTTTGCCCCCATCTGGTCCCTTTAAGAGCTATTGTGACTAAACAACAGAGAAGTCAACACCTGAAGGCTTCTGAAGTACTTCTTGTGAACCTAACATTGTACAGTTTAGTCTGCCCTCTTATACATCTATTATGATAATATTTGATGAAGGGGCCAGCCTTATAGAAGTCAACACCTGAAGGCTTCTGAAGTACTTCTTGTGAACCTAACATTATACAGTCTAGTCTGCCCTCGTATACATCTATTATGATAATATTTGATGAAGGGGCCAGCCTTATATTAAAACAAATACTGCTGCTTTCATGCAGTATAGCCAGGCTTGCTGGAGCCACAGGCTTTGAATCTAATTACTATTTTAAAGTTGTATTATTACAAGAAACATGCATTGTAATCTCAAAAGAGATGGCTGCCAATTGCAAGATGATTTCGGCCCAAACCAAATCAGACAAGCACAATATGTATTTATTAAGCAAAGTTCCTTTTATGAACCTGGGATACTCCAGTTTAACAGTATTGATTGCAACAGCCTCCCTCCCCTTTCAGGACATGAAATACACAGAGTTTCACAGGTCTTTTTAAACAAATTGAAAACATTAAACCATTTAAAAATATAAACAAATTGTACATCTTTACTATTCTCTATGAAATCCTGATGTTAACGACTAATACAATGATGAATGATCAATAGACCGGTCAATTAAATTATCAAAACTGCAGTTAACTTGAATATATACTTTTGTGAACACACACACACATCACCATATGTACCTTTGATTATCATGAGTGCACATTCATCATGCTTTGAAAAGTAAATTGGATTCAGGGCAAAGCTTTCAGAAAAGAAAATTAAATCAGAATATCCCTGCTTATCTAAATCTCTACAACATTACATTTATTACATATAAATACCTTGTTTTTTAACAATTCATAGGTCAGTGTTTACAACAGTACTTTAGAAAATTAAAAGACATGCTACTCTACGTAAATCGCTTTAAAAAATCAAGAATTGTCTTTATAACGTGTATGTTTGCTAGATTCCATTCACTGGTGATTCTATTGCATTACTGTGCAAAATGTGTACATTCGTCATTTTTCAATGTACAATTATAAGGGGGAAAACAGATGGCAGTTACAAACCCTCTCCCTTTATCCTTGAGTCGTTCAGAGCGAGAAACAGGACCCTGCTCAGACATATAACCATACAATGACTTCAATTACATTATTTTTCTAGGCATGTGAAAAATGAGATATATGGCTACCAGTATGTACCTGCCCATTACAGAAAATGGAATCAGTGATCTCCCAATATACAAACAGTTTGGGTCTATTTGATCAAATCTCAGGTTTTGATAAGCACTTACACTTTTGAAATATTTACTAGTTTCCGAGGATGTACAGTCAATTGACTTACACCCAGTGCTCTCACAGACAGCAGGGTACACGCACAAGGACTGGTTCAATGATCCCCTTCTAGTAATAGGTGGGCATCAGTCAGCAAGATGGATCTGTTTCCCTCCACTGCCCGACTTCTCTCCTTCTGCATGCTTCCTTTTCCACTGAGGAAGCCCACGAGGTGAATTCAAAATAATCCCCTCACACTGGTCTGCCAGCAATCCAAAATCTGTCCAGAGGACAGCATGCTATTCTATTCTCTCTTCTGTTGTTGTCAGTTCTTCTTTTTATCTTCTTCTAGTCTGCCCCCTCAAAATCTATGGATTTGGAATTGTATAGATTAGAAACCACTCCCCTTAGCAGTATCGATCATCTCCCTATTTAAATTGGTGAGTCGATGTGATTGGGTAGTGTTCCAAAAGTGACATAACTCTAAACCATCCATTTTGTACTCATTGGGCATATTAAGGAAGAGGTCTGTCCAATGGAAGTAACACTCTAAATCTTGTTACCCTGAGATATGATGCAATTTCATATTCTATATTTTACATTAAACGTATGTGATTTTCTAAAACATTATGTTCCTCACATGTGATTGTCATTAATTAGTGAGAAGGTGTGAGAGAGTGCAGTTGACTGCAGGGGTACACCTGTGCCTCTGCAGCATGTTGCAGCGAGGAGCTAATTGAGTACCACACCAATTTTCATAAAACCGGCTCTGGTCACCGAATGCTGCAAAGTGCAGAGAGAGTGCAGTTGACCACTGAGGAACCGCTGTGCCTGTGGAATCTGTTGCAGTGAGGAGTCAATTGAGAGGAGCACCAGTTTCCATAGAAATGCTTCCAGGCACAGAGTGGTGCGGTGTGCCGAGAGAGTTGTAGTGAGGAGCCAATTGAGTGGAGCACTCATTTTCATAAAACTGCCACAGGAAGCAGAGCACCGCAAAGTGCCAAAAGAGTGCAGTTGACCACAGTTACTGCCGGTTGTCTAATATCTCAGTGATCCATGCATGTGCTCTCTGTGAAGGTGCAGAAGGCTACAAGTAAGGGCTCTGGTTTTTGTGTCATGTGGACCCTTAACTGCTTAAAGTGAATGGCCAAAGATATAATCTAAGAAGCACTGATCAGGGACAGAGTCATAGCTTCAATATGTCTCTTATGGGAGAAACAGAGACAAGTGCTACAGAGGGGAACAGTTAATAATAAGGGAGGCTGTGTTGATCTGCCTCAAACCCCCAGACTGTGTGCAGAAATAAACACAGGCTTGAAAGGGGGAAAACCACATTTCTTTCCAGCAGAAATAACGACACACCTCACCCTCTCCATAACTGTCTCCAATCTGTCAGTTTCAGTTCCTTCTATTGGTAACCACCTGGACACATCGCTGCCCCACCGTCAGATATGCCCCAGACAGAGATTTTCAAGCTCTCACTATCAGACAGACCTCTAGCACAAATTGAGGAATCTTTTTTAAACTTGTATAAAAGCTTGGAGAAATATAAGGGTGGACAGGATGTGAGTTTGTTATGGAATACCCTACAATGATTTATTTCACAGGGAAGCCCGATTGAAGACATTGCACAAGGGTAACCGTTACATGCCACCTGCAAAGCTCCCATCAAACTTTGGATACAGGAGGTGTTCCTGGGACTGTTTATAATACTCCTGCAATGCATAGAGTGATTTATGGAGATTCAATATCATTACAAGCACTCAATTTAACGTTACACTCCCTTGTACGTCTTTATGACCAAGTTAAAGAATTCATTAAGCACAATTTGACAGTATTGGATGAACTGCTAGCCATCTACAAATGGAATGGAGACGTGCACTGGAAGTTATTTACAAAGAAATGTAACACTGATGGGCAAGAGGGAACCAATGCTCATCAATTGGAGGGCGGGAACAGCTGGGCAATCTCCCTCCTTAATTACTCAATTTACGACTGTGAGTTGTCTAACAGCCATTAAGTGGAGGTTCAAAAGTATGTTGTAGCTATCCAAGACTCACAAAACTTGGGATTAGATGCTTTGGGGATTCAGAGCCATAAGAATCAGAGCAAGTCTGGGAAAAAACACCAACCAGCGGCAGGAGGCAGTCAATGCATTAGAGCAATCCTACCAAAGAAAAAAAAGATGTTAGACTCAAGACAAAAAAAAGAGAAAGTAAATATCAAAAGAAGCTCAAGGAAGTTCTTGAGGAGCCTGCATGTGCAAACAAGTGAATTAATGGTGTTACTAGGGGAGGAGTTAGAGGAACCAAGGTCCACTAACAAAATTGATTTTCTGCAAAGGAAAAACCAATACGAACCAAAGTAAGGAGATTCCAGTGATGGAGTGCCAATCCATCTTACCCTTTTTGATAAAATACCCAATAGCAGAGGTGTGCCCGCCCCGACAGAAGGACCAAAAATGGTTAGTAACTCCATTCTTGGAGGAGTAGCATGTACTGGACATTGATAAGGAGGAGGAGGTAAAGGGCCTCATTATGAGTCCGGCGGTAACCGTGCTGGAAAAACCGGCAGGTTACCGCCGGACCCGTATTACCATTCTGCCTCCATGATTCTCGGAATGAACGGGGAATTACGACCCCGGTGATCTGGGAATTCCAGAGGCGGAATTCTCTAAGTCCCCATTCCCATGGAGTCTGATAGGACTCCATGGGGATGGGGACAATGGAAACACCGGTTCCGTCTATGACGGAGCCAGTGTTTCCATGTCCGCTTGCAGGCGGGTTGGGTAAATCCCGCCAAGTCAGACCTGGCAGGAGTGACACCTCCTGCCTGCAGGACTCTTAATCAGCCGGTCTGGAAACAACAGTGGCAGCGGTTTTACCACCACCGTTCTTTCCCGACCGGCAGGGTCGTAATGAGGCCCACAATCTAAGGATAATGATGAAGAGGTTGCCCAGAATGCTTCACAGGATGTTCAAACAACGGTACAAACCTACCTTGTCACTAAAGAAATTGGAAAGGAGAACAGGCCACAGCAAGCCCAAG
Organism: Ambystoma mexicanum; assembly: GCF_040938575.1. NCBI lineage: Eukaryota > Metazoa > Chordata > Amphibia > Caudata > Ambystomatidae > Ambystoma > Ambystoma mexicanum. The sequence goes on from NC_090941.1 coordinate 763,323,600, forward strand.
ATCTAATTGAGCAAATATTGAAAGACTCTGGCGAGTTGAACTTAAATCGATCTGCCATGCTAAAACATTTGACAATGATACTGTCTCTAAGAATTGTAATAAGTGCCGATATCAAGCTAGTGGACTTTATATCCTTGGATCGAACAGATGTCATAGCTAGTATACTTTCATACACATATTGTGGGTAATATAATTTTGAAGGGTGCTAACTCTCCACAAGTGTTGGGTTTTGATGTCTTCCCTTACAAGTGGGTAGGAAGTAAGGGAGTGATTGATGACTCATGAAGAAGTAACCTATCTAGGCTGGACAACAATTTTAGGAATGCAAATGATCTTATTATTTGTGCCGCTTCTTCCAGTGGTCCAAGGAGGTTTCACTGGGCTGAGGGAGTGGGGGGGGTGGGTGAAATGATGGAGGAGGAATTGAGGGATGATTGGAGTTGGGTTGCGGCCACATTGCCTTCCAGGTCAGAGACCCTGTTTGTTCATTTAAGTCTTTAACAAAGGGCAGATTCAACTTTTGAGTTGGAACTCTAATGCCTTCGATAGCTTCCTCACGAAAAACATTGACCCAATAGACATTACAAAATGTGTCATTTTCTTTCTACAGGAGGGCTGGCTGTCAACCCCTCTGACATTTGACAGATATTCAAATTTTCAAATACAAAGGTCATGAAAGAGATTAAAGGTAGGCCTTCTGGGGGGCTTCTAATTGGTGTAAAACATATCTGGGGATTAATCATCAAGGTGTCTTGGATACAAAGTGATTTTCTATCGGCTATTAGTTTTGTGAAGGATGACTATCATCTCTTGCTAGTAAATGTTTACTGAAACCTGTCGAAAATAAGTGGAGACACTTTTTTTGAAGCCTTGAGTGTTCTGCTAACATATTGGTCCAACGAGAGACATCTACACAGAATAATTATTGCAGGTGATTTGAACTGTCATAGGTGACATGGGGGTGGCATGGGGGAGATGAATGCTAACCCTAACGGCAGCACGATAGTCAACAGACATGGAATAGCTTGGGCACAGTTAATGGACAACTGGAAAATGTCAAAATTGAATTCTAACAGTAAGGGGGGCATCAGTTCTCAGTCCACACAGAGTAGCAGTAAGAGCCACTCAATTATTGATTACATTTATATTTTGAAAACCTGATTCAACAGAATAACCTTCTTCACAATTGCAGAAACAAAAGTGATCATGCTTGCCTAGTAATGACGATGCAGGTACCCTTTGTGAGGGGTCAGTAATGTGAGGTGGGCAACTTGATGAAGATTTTTCACAATTAGCCATTTTATGAACTTAAAAGGTGAGATAACTACCTTACAATCCTTAACCAAAAGTGGAATTCCCTGCCTCTCCAACTATGACAAAAGGAAAACACTCTAACAAAAGGAATCTGTCCCTCACTCTTAAACATACATCAAACTCAGAAAGGTATAATATGGCATTTCATGTTTAACAAAATAATAAGTATGCTCAAACATATCCTTCTAACCAGGGTTGGATTCCCTTTCCCTGGTTCAAAGCAGGATTTTCAGTTCAAAAGGATTGACATAAGAAAGTTCCTTTTAGTAGCCAAGTTCTACTTCAAAATACAGTTTCAAGTTCTTTTTGCTTCAAATGTCTGCATCTTGGCCTTGAGCAAAGTTCCACAAAATGAAAAGTCTTTGCCTTGACACTTGCAATCAATATTTCAGTTCACCTTTTTTAAAATGTATTTTATTGAACATTTGTATGGCGCCCATACACAGGTGTTTCCAGGCGCCACAAGACAAGATGGGGGTGGAGGGGACAAAGGGAATCATAAGAGTACAACTACAAAGAAATGGTTATATTGGCTTTCTGACAATCCTAACATGCAAGTGTATGATAAGGTTATAAGTGCGGGGGGGTAGAGGGAGAGGTGCATGAATGGGGTGCCCCCATGGGAGGGGGAGGGCAGGTGCTGGATTTGTCAAGGTGGCAAGTGCAAGGGGGAAGCAGGATGCGGGAGGAGTGCAGTGGACAGAGAGGACTAAGTTGACCTAGTCCAGGAAAGGGGGACGTGTGGCAAGTGCTGGCAAAGAATGCTAGGAGGGACTTGTGGGAGAATGTGGAGGGTGGTCTGACCCCTGTATGACTCTGAAGGGACTAGGCCGTAGTCTCAGTGGCAGATGGAGAGTTTAGCAAGGGAGGGGTAGAGAGAAGGAAGAGGTGAAAAGGAAGGTCTTGATAAGTTTCCGGAACTTAAGGAGATCCGGCTCAAGACTGAGGGGGGAGACTGTTCCAGTTACGGGCACCAGCTGAGTAAAGGGATCTGCCTCCCACTCTCTGCTTGGAGCAACGTTTGACCTGCAGAGACTTGGAGCCGGAGAACCAAAGGACAGGGCTTAATTTGGTTAACATGAACAAACTGCTCTGTTAACGTTTCACCCTCTGTCTTCAATATTTTGTAGACTACTGGAGACACCTTATTTACAATTTGAAAAGGCCCTTGCCAGGCTGCTAAAAATTTACATTTTTTATGTTTACCTTTTCCAAAATGAAATTCATATACCTGATCCCCTACGTTATACTCTTTCACAGATGTCTTTCCATCATAATATGATTTTGCACTGTCAGCCGCCCTTTCCAAATTTCGTTGCACAAAAGCAAACGCATGTTGTAAATGCTTCCTCAGTTCTTCCACATATTCGTGAACTGTAGATGTACTTACAAGTGTCTGTTCATTTGTCCTGTATAATAAATGTTGTGGAAGTACCATTTTCCTTCCTGTTAACACCTCATGAGGGCTGATACCTGTTGCTTGATCTGAGTTGATCTGATTGTCATCAAAAATAGGGGTAATCGTAAATTCCAGCTGGAACCTGCCTCTGCTTCAAACTTCTTTAATATCTCAGACCTGTTGCAAGGTTCAATATTCCCAGAAGAGGCGGGTCTGTATGCAATATGCAGTTTTCTTTTCACCCCCAGTATCTGCCACACCTTACTCATTAAAGCGCTTGTAGAATGACTTCCTCTATCTGATTCTATTCTTTGTGGTAACACAAATCTTGAAAATATATGATTTACCAGTAATGTAGCTGTGGTTGGCGCACTACAATCCGGTGCAGGAATACACTCTATCCATTTTGACATCAAACAAACCATGCTCAAAATATATAACGGTTCCCCCTGCTCGACCTTTTTACAGGCCCTACATAGTCTAATTGCAAATCTGACCATGGAAGGGTTAAGCCTCTTTTGATCAGTGGGGCTCTATGCATTGGTGAAGCGGGTTTAAATTGGGCACATACCAGACATCCCCTAGTATATAATTCCACATCTTGGGACATATGTGGCCAGTAAGCATAATCTTTCAGTGTCTCTAATATTTTTTGTGAACCTCTGTGTCCTGCAGTTATTTCATCATGTGCATGGTGTAGCATTAGCCGTCTGAATGAAAGGGGTACCACTCACTGTAATTGTCCTGTTATGGATTCCCTAATCATGAGTCCATCCTGTTGTCTAATTAATTTTTTATTCTTTAATAGCACCCTCAACTCTTCTTTTCCCGTACAATCATCGTCAGTTAAAGGATTTTGCTCGGGGTCCATTAAATGATTATAATAGATCCCCAAAATTGGATCATATTTATGTGCTTTAATCAAATCTTGATCTGGTGTATCATAACTCCATTGTACTACTGGTTGTTCTACCTCTTTTGGAGCCTTGGAGCATGTAACTGCATCAATCTGTATTTCACCAATTAAGTGTTCAATAGGAAGCACCTCTCCCATCACAGCCCCAATTTTGGCTAAATGAGCTGCTTTATCATTTCCCTCCTTATCTTCTCCTGGAGTTTTTAAATGTCCACAAATGTTCCTCCAGTATGTTGTTAAATTATTCTCTGACACTAATTTGTCTATGGCCTGTATCATTTTTCCATGTTTGAGGGGCTTTTTATTGTACGTAATCATGCCTCTTGCTTTCCAGCCAGGCAAATATTCCACAAAGCTATTTCGTGCATAATCAGAATCAGTCACCAGGACAATTTCACTGAATTTATTATCAACTGCAGTAGTGATTGCTTTATAAATGGCTGCCAGTTCCGCTACCTGACTACTCCTAGCCCCAATTCTCATCCCTATACTGGAAATGTCTTCACATTTCAACCAGACATTTCCTATTCCTGATACCAATTGTTTATTACTGTCATTTTGAATGTGAAAAGCACAACCGTCAACGTATACAGTTGGCAAATTCTTGCATGTCTTTTCATCAAAAGCTTTGTTTGGTGATTGTTCAAACTCCTGCAACTTGGATTCCACCTCTATTTCGTTTGATACAGGTTCAGCTGCTCAATCATGTAGATCTGCCAATCCTTGAGCAACTGGGCTCTTTTTATTTTGGCCATAACTCCCTTCTATAGGAAAGCCTTGCAATGCCAATGTCCATGAAGTAATTCTGGACTGTGCTAGGTAGCCTGACCTAATCCTTTTACTCTCTAAAAACTACAATGGTTGATGATTTGTCTCAATGATTACCTTTTCTTTCTGAACAATGGGGCGGAAATGCTGTAACGCCCACAAAGTGGTCAAAGGGGCCTTTTCACATTCACTGAATTTAATTTCAACTTGTGAAAATGCCTTACTTGCATGAGCAATGGTTTTGTGATTCCAATCATGTTTTTGAGATAACACTGCTGACATACATTGTTAAATGAAACCTATTTCTATAAAGAAATCACTGTTTCTTATGGGGTATGCTAAACATGGTGCCTTTATGAGACATTCCTTTAATTTAGCAACTACCTCAGATTGCTCTTTTTGCCATGTCCAGGGTGTATTCAACTTCAATAGTTTAGTCAATGGTTGAGTAATTTCAGTATACTTTTCAATGAATTTCCTGTTATATCCTGTCATTCCTAATAAACTTTTTAAACCTTTCACATTTCTAGGATCTCTCAATTTTTGTATGGCCTCTTCTTTTTTCTTTTGTGGGTTTAGACCATGTTCAGTTACTTCATGGCCTAGGAAATTCACCTTTTTCTTGCACCATTGTGCTTTCTGAAAAGATACTTTGGCACCCACCTTTTTCAATTGGCCAAGAACATGTCTAATTTCATCAAAATGGCTTTTTAAGTTTTCATTTTTTATCAGGACATCATCCACATAAACTATAGTTCCTCTTTCCGCTGCATCAGGCATAGCCTTTCTCAAAAATATGCCAAATTCACTCCCACTATTGACATACCCAAATGGTATTCTAGCCCATGCGTATTGTGTCTTATCAAATGAAAATGAAAATACATTCTGAATATCCTCTGCCAGTGGCACACACCAATATCCAGATGTGAGATCTAAGGTAGTAAATACCTTTGAGCCATGCACCTGAGCAAGGCCTTGATCAATGAACGGCAGTGGCCATCTAGACACTGGCACTCTTTTATTTAACTCTCTCAAGTCTGCACACAGACGCCATTGACCATTTGGCTTTAACACACCCAAAATAGGAGTGTTGTATGTACTATGAATAGGCCCGATAATTCCCAGAGACTCCAAGTTTTTAATTATCTCTGCCAATGACTCTAAACATGCCAGTGGTAACTGGTATTGGCACACAAATATTGGATTTCTACCACACCCTTCCAGTAATGTGGCAACATGTAAATCAGTTAGGCCGCAATCATATGCATCTTTAGCAAAAACATCTTTAAATTCCATAAATATTTTCCTTCATTCATTTTTATCCTCATCGCTATCACACGCATCTGCTAATAAAATCTGCTCCTCTACCATTTTGGAAAATTTTGGGAAATCCTCCAGTGGAGGAACCTCTGTGCTTTCTTCCAGCTGTGTGGCTGTATCTCTCTGTAAAGCTGCCACTTTCCAATATTTTGGCATATCAGCTTCCACTTCAACGTGCTGATTTTCTGTTTCATTTTCATTTAAGTCAAATATTATTAAATTCTCTTGGTGACAGCACACTGTCTAATTTGAATCATAAGGGTACACAGACTGAATTTTAAAGATCCCTTTGGTCTGAGAATCCAAGTATTCTGGCAACACACCCTGTGCATCTACATATGTCTCAGGGATATTTCCAATTACCATGTTATTAAAATCTGTAGTATAATGTGCTTTTTGTATGGCCATTCCTAATGAACATTTCTCTTCTAAATGAATATCCTGACACCCTTTATTATTCATCCTAATTTTGACAGATCCTTCTCCAATATCTATCAATGGGGTGAATTCATAATCCAGGCCTTGCTGTTTTATGGATTCATTCAAGCACACACATGCATCGGAATCTTTCATTTGCTGTCCATTCTTGCACTTTAGCGTTGTTGCAACCTACTTGGTGAATGCAGGAACAGTAGTATCCTTCCTCACCTGTAATTCAATTGCATATGGGACCAGTTGTGTGCAATGATAAGCATTTCTCTTGTCTTCAAATTCAGGTGCAGGCCCACCTAGCCAGGACCTTATTTTTTGGTTAAGGAAATCTAACACCATACACATTCTGTGCATGATATCATTGCCCATGTAAAAATCATTTTGTGTTCCACTCACTATCTTAACATTGTGGTATATGGTGTTCTGTCCAATGTTAATCTTTAGCATGCATCTTCCTGCAATTCAGTATTCAAAATCTGGGTTGTCCAAACCAGACACATACTGGTTTTTAATTCTAAATTTTGGGATCTCCTCCCTCTCCATTGTTTTCTGTAGTAATTTCTCATTAATAAAGCTCCTTTCCTGTTCAAGCGCCAAAGTGGCTTTTATCATTTTAGAATGTCATTTCTACCAATGTGAACCCATGGTTGCTCATCTTCCATGTGTATTTCAGCAAGAGTGGTAATGGGTTTTTTTGTGTCTGTTTTAGGAATAGTATTCTGTTTGCATTTCTTCTCTTTTAAATAGAAGCTCAATGTGCGTTCATCTATTTCAGTTTGCCATTTCTTCCTGGGATCCAAATAAATCTGCAAATCTGTTTTTCTTTTTCACTATGCATGTTATCCTGACACATCAAAATGACAGTGGTACACGGCTATTCTTGAGGTATGCCTCCACTGCATCATTCGTTTTGGCAATGGTGTGACATTCATTGATATTGCTGTTTTGTGATTTTATTTTCTTAGATCTCAATGGTTTTTTGCTTAAGGACCACAGTACTCCATTTACCCCATCTAAGAGAGGAGATAATCTTTTCGGGCAATCTGTTCCCATTAGGAATGGAATTTTACAAATAGATGTGATCAATACTTCCTGTTTCATTCTGTGTTTTCCTATCTTTATGTCAACTTCGGTAACACCTATAATAGGCACCTCCTCACCGTTAAAATTATGCACTGGGCCTTCACTCTGCCGCATTGTGATCTGATTCTGTGGAGATCTCCCTTCATTGATACTTTTATTCAATTCTTTGGACATAATTGTGGCCTGTGCGCCCGTGCCAATCATAGCAAATGTATTGCATTTCTCTTCTACGGTGATGGGAGCATAATAACTGTCTTCAACTTCCTCTAATACACACAAAAAGTGTGAATTCTTACTGATTTCAGGACTCACTTTTCTCAGACCTTTTTCACTTTTGGCTAAGCACATTGGTAAATGGAAAGACATTTTTTCCTCCTTTCTGTCCATTTCTGTGTGATAAACCTTACTCATTTCCCCATATTCAGAGGTCCTTTGGAGTGTGGCCACTGTTCGCCCTTCCATCCGGGGATCATCAGAGTTCACACTACAATCCTCCAACTGAATATGCGTAGAAACATTACTTGATGATTTGTAATTTTCTAATTCTGTGCATTTTTGGTTATTTGGCATGGTACCAGTCTTTTTAACTTCCTCAAAGATCTTTGGCTCAAAGAACTCTTCAAGTGATTGAGCTGTACCCTCCTTTTGAGTATTTATCATTTCTGCCTGTGTTTGGTTTGTGTTTTGATTGTCCAGGGAAAGCGTTCTAACATCCCCACTTACTCCCTGTTCACTTGTATTCCCCATGCATGAGTTTTCTTTCTTACATCTGTCCCTTTGTTCTTTTGGAATCTCATGTTTTCCTTTTTCATTTGTGAAAATCTCCATTGTTTGATTTAACTCTAGGTTAAATCAAACTTCTTTTTTAGATGTATTTGCAATTTCTGTCAACTGTTCATTTGCAGATATTTTTGTTTTTAAAACATTAAGCATCTCAGAATCATTATGCAAAACCAAATCGGGCAATCTGTTTTTTTAGCATTGCAGGTATCATTAATATTTAGTCCCTTATCAGAAACCACCCGGTCATTGCCTTCTGCCCCCTCCTTTGATGACTGTTTTTGTGTTGTACAGAGCTTTCCTATTTGTTCAGCCAACATTTTCACTTGGGCCTCGAGACACTGGAATCTTTCCATCTCTCTTGAATCTTCTCTGTGTAGCCTAGGTCGATATTGGTTGTTTTCCCCCTGGTTGAATCTATTCTGATATCTCTCAGGGGAATGATTTCTATTGGGATTGCTTCTGAACTCTTGATTCATATGTGGAGGGGAGCGGGGTGCACCCATCCTCTGGTTGTAGTCCCATGATGGTGGTGATTCATTGTATTGACGTGGGGCATAATTCATACTCTGCCTCATGTCCTGTTTCTCATTTTGTGAGTGTTGTCCCCTATGCTGATTCCCATTTTCAGTAAATCGATCCACATATCGGGGTCTATCCTGATTACCATATACCATGGTGTTAGGGTCAAATCTGCTCTGTGTCCCCAATGCCTGGTAGGGACCATTATTCCTCTGATCCTGGCTTTGTCTCTGATTATTATTCATACCTGACATGTCAGGCCGATATCCTGCTCGGGGTCTGTCTCCTAAGTGCCTTGGGCTAATATAGCTCTCCCTATTACTAGGATCATGTGATTGAAACATTGGTGCATGGAGTGACAATCTCTGTTGATTACCCCTTTGTTCAGGTGTCAAATTATTTTTACCTGGACTTTGAGCGGACTCAAGATACATTTTGGCTGACCTGATCTCCATCACTGTTGCTGAGGGTTCTATAGATTTTGGTTTAGTGTCTTTCATTTTATCACTTTCTCTACTCTGACAATAGAGTACTTCATATAGTTTTGTACTTTGGTGTACAATCCATTCAAGGGACTTGTCACGGTCAAATTCACAGACTAACTGTGATATGATGTCTTTCTGTAGCCATAGAAGTAGGCAGTTTTAAACTCATTGGAATTGGGGTCAAAGATACTTCAAAGCGAGAAAAAGCTCTTTTTAAGTCTTGCAAATATTGGCAAGGGGACGTATTTGGCCCAGCCGTAATTGTGTATTCAACCTTTTTTGCCTCCAGTAATGATTTGTTGGGTGTCCTGACCCCACGTTTGGACTATTATGCTGCAACATTTGGTGCTGTGGGCTTAGGAAATCCAAGAGGGCGGAAGAGTCCATATTTGCGCCAGAATCCTCGAGAACCGTGCAGTTTTGCGCACAGCAAAATGGTCCACTGACCTGCCACCCACCAGTGCAAAGAAAGATGGTTCTGTTCAAAACCCGTTTTTATTAAATGTCAAAAATTGCTAAGATCATGGGCCCAGAACCACCAAACAAAAATCCAACTATGGTTGAGTGTTTTGCTTTAACTCTACTACAGATCCACATCAATGCCATGTCAAGCAAGGATCATATACTATCAAGTAAAATCCTTTCCTTTTGAAATGTATTAATTCAAGACAGCTGTCAAAAATAGGTGCAGTACCGGCATTGGACACTGACCGGCACGGGCGCTCTATAAATCCTGACAGGAGAGCTGTCTTGCAGAACTGTGCAGTGAACAGAAGGGGGTCTTAAGTAATTAAAAGTTCAAAAGACATGCCTTTCCTGATAACTCTTAACAACCCAGAGACCCACACCATGAGGCAGGATATCACATGGTCCTGTTAATTGAGAGGGAGGGGTTTCCCTCCAGCCTGCAGGACCCAACACAATAGTCTCTTTCAATTGAATGGGATATGCTGATTTGGCTGTGGACTGTAAACATTGCTCTGCCTGGAAGAAGAGACACTTGATCCCTGACTCACCCAGTTCCTAGGGGCGGGCCAGACACTTTTTGTGAATTGAATAGAAGGCAAGTGTACGTTTTATAAAAACACTGATAACTAATTGTAACCAGATGACAGGAATGTACAATTTGGAGATCCTTAAAATGGAATATGTGCTTACAATTTGAGTCTAAACTCAATTCCGTACGATGTTCTGGGACCGAACCCCGCAATTTATTCATGTTGAAGACACTGGGTTTAAGCTAGAGACAATGAAATTTACTGGAATATGTGTAGAGAGACAGGGTACCTTTGTGTAAATTTGGGTAAAAGTCCAATATTGGGAAACCAACCAAAAAGCGCAAAATGTCGTCATTTCTTAATCCAAGCTCTTAGAAACATCAGAGTTGGAACAGAGACTACCTTATGTGATATATGATGTGTATATGTAATGCAACCACTTGTGTATCTGGGAAATGTGTTTAGTTATGAAAATGATTTTCTAAGGTAAAAGCAAAGGGGAGTGTTCTTTCTGTATGCCATAAAGATGACTCACTCTGACTCACTGCTCCCTTCTCAAATCAGGTCAAAGAGAAGTCCTTGACCTATCAAATCGTGAGTGGGTTGGGCACAGAAAGTTAGCATCCACACCCATTTTCAAAAGACATAAAAAGTGCCACTGGAAGCCAGACAGGGACATTCACTTTCCACTTTCTTGCGGGACGCTTTGCCGGAAGACTCCAGACTTCAAATCCATCAATTTCCAGAGACCAGAACTTTGAATCCAGACTCCAGAACTTGTAACAGAGAGGCCTGAATCCACAAGCTGAATCCTTTTTCAGCAGGCCTCAAAATCATTAGCAAATTATTCAAACAGCCGGGCTGAGCTGTCGGATTCTGGCCTAGAACCCTGTGCCAGAAACACCCAGAAAGCAGAGCTGTATGCAGAACCGCAGACCGGACCCAGACCAGATCGCTGTGAGCAGAACCAGAGATCCAGACCAGAACCAGAGATCCAGAACCAGAGAACCAGTACCAGAAACCGCCCAGAAGTCCAGTCCAACCTGTTGACCAGATCCGTGACGAGGCCCATTCCTTCCAAAATTAGGAGTGAGTAGCCAGCTCGAACTGTGCAGAACCCATCTCTTAGCTTAAATTAATCTGATTAAAAACATTTGAACCTATCCAGAACTGCATCATAGAATCGTGTGTCCCTTCTCCGATTTTAAACCTGTAAAAGTGTAATTTTGCCATTTTGAATCATTATTTCATTTCTGAAAAACCACCTTCATAAAATCGTCCGTATCTCTTGAACCATTTGTGCTAGAAGAGAGTTAACTTTCATTTTAAAGCTAACATTCTAGGCTTTCCAACGAACCCAGAACCGACTTTCTATCCATTATACTTTTTCCGTAATCGCGCTCGACGCACTCGGAAAAAGTGCAGCGATTTGCGATTTGGCTCAAATTTCTTTACTTGTCAAAATAGGAGCTTCTTGCTTTCCTTTGCTGAAATTCATTTGCAACCTGACAATCATTCATAGAGCATTGCTAAAGTGATCCTGAACTAATTTAAAGTAGCTCTCACTCACCCTGAACCTCGAGAGGGAATTAAAAGCATTTTAAGTATATTTTCCCTTCTTTGCATACCACCTTTAAAGTACTTTGCCTGTGTTTAAAATCATCCTTGTTTCTCTAAGCTTGCTAGGGGGGAACTGAATTCGGATGGTACTGTGATTGTATTCCTGAAGACTGTGTGTGTTACTTCCATCTCCTTACATTGCATGGGGGGGAGTGAATTGTCAGAGAAAAAGTAATCATATTATCTTTTGCTGAAATCATGTCAAATTATTTCTGTGTTGCATTCTGTCCCACCTTACATTTCCTTGAACCATATAAAGCATTCTCTGCTACCTTAGTCCTCTGTTCTTATTCAGAAGTAACCAAGAACTGTGCTACTGTAGGATTACCTATTGCTGATTACGGCTCATATTCACAAGTGTGCTATCAATTATCAATTTATTTATAAAAGTGTGATATATATCTATTGTTTAATTTTCCAAATAAACCTTTTTAATTTGCAAAACAAACCTACTTCTTGGCTCAGTGGGGTCAGGGGGATTCTAAGAGAGGGGCGTTATACAAGGATTCATCATCCAGATTATAACTTGTCATAAAAATATATAAATAAGGGCTTCCCTTGAGCAATCCCAGACAAGACACTAACTTAGTGGGAATGCTTGATTGGAGTCATTAACAGATTGGAATGGAGAAAAATGACGTCTAATCTCTTTTTCAAAATCTGCCCATGTCTTGTTCTGCTGTTCATTCAACACTCTAATGATACTGGCTGTGGGAGCACCCAGAGTTAAGTGAAAGTATTGCCTGTATTGTTCCTTAGGTATCTGGAGGGCTTTAAATATATCATGCACCACTTCTAAGTGGTCCTCTATACAGCACTCCCCTCCCTTTTTAAGTGATTGATTTCATTATTTTTGTCGGGCTACTCATTGTAATGCATGGAATTGCACTACTTTGTGATTCAACCCTGGTTTCAGGTGTATGGGATTGGTGGCAGCCCCCAATGGGTGTGTCAAATCCCCCAAGAGTGCTGCAAACAAGTTCAGTCACTGGCCGAGCCACTGGGGCACTAGTTCTCTGTTTAGAATAGAATTCACCTCAACTCCATTGAATGTGGTGCCTGCCGTTTATCGTGGGACCTTGAAATGCATATTTGCTGTTCCAAATCCTTGCACTTTTTAAGGAGCCTGTCTGCCTCCTTACGCAAATAATTGTTTTCATCACTCATCTTATTACTCACACTTTGCATATCGCTCATTTGCATTTGGCATTCATTGAATTCTTTGTTTCTCTTTCTTGAAACATTTTAAGCATTTCCTGTTCGGCATTTTGGAGATCGCTTTCTTTCTCAAAATGTTCTTTTTGTAAAACCTGCATTTCCAAAACAACTTCATCTTTATCTTGTCTAATATGATCTTTCAACGCTTTCAAGTGTTTTAATTCTTGCTCACTATCCTCAAACTGCTTCTGTCTTTGAGACAACTTAGTGTCGAGAGCTTTAAATTTTGACTGCATGTCCCTTTGACATACCTCCAGTTCTGCTTTTGACTTTTCCTCTTGTTCACTAGCTCCATCCAGCTCAATTTCTAACCTGCTAATCAGCTTGGTATCATTTTCTTGCATTTGCAGGGACCTATTTAGTATAAACCATGTCTTGGCACATAGCCGTATCAGACAATCTTTCTCTGCATGTTTATCAGCTGCATTTAAAAGTCTCAAAAGACAGACCTGAATTATGCTGCCTTCTGAAAAATTCTGTCTAATGGTTCTTTCTGCACTTCACCACAGATGCGGTCATGCCATTCTGTGGCATTATTTTATGACCATGTGCCATGTGCATATAGCTTTGCCTACAGATATTGTACTGCTCTCGGAATGTGGCCTCCATTTGAGACATTCTGAAATCCACTTTTAGTATCACACTGCTCTCATAAAAGGGGTTCCCTCTAATTCACGTATGGTAGTGTGAGACACACTTGCCACGCCCAGTAGGTGCTCTACAGCCACTTTCCAAGCCAACACACCATATATGTAGGATATTTTGTCTTATTGGGGTAAATTTGGGGTTTGGTAGTATTTTCTTACTCTTTAAGTATGAGCGGTAGTTTGGTGGTAAACTATCCTTGCATTTATATTGGGTTTGGCCTCATATTATTCTAGTGACCATACCTTGTTATATTATATTGGGGAATCTAGTAATATATTATTTGCGGTATTTAGTGGTGATATATTGTTTGCGGTATTTAGTGGTAAGCATAGTTTTCTTCCCTATATTATGACCACATCATAAAACAAAACCTTCCTTTCTATTAGAGTACGTCCCAGTGTTCTATAGAGAGCTTTGGGCCTATACATATGATAGAAACCCAACAATTATATATAGAGCGCCACCTACAGTTTGTGGCCGGTATCACTGGCTTATCTCCACCAGTGATCTATGCGCCCTCAGGCATTACTGGCTCATGACGTCCAACAATCTATATATTATATTAGATTCCTTCCAAACAACATGCAAGGAAGGCACACACACACACACACACACACGTAACTCTGCGTTATCACTGAATATTATCAGCTTATTCTGGGTTGTCATTCTATCTGCATGGGCAAATTGACAAATGCACTACTAAAGATAATGAATCTCCCCTGTGTATTCATATAAATTCACAGATGCAAAAATGACACTAAACCATTTGTTTGTTTTTATATTCTCATTATATTATATACAAACACAATTCACAATTATCAGTTCCTACCATAAACATTGCACCATCATCTGTAATACAAAAGAAAAAGAAACAGAGCAAGCAACAGAGCAAGCAAGCCTTTTACAACATGAGTTCATTTTTAACACTCTACAAATGACAAATTAAAATGCAGGGGATTTCCTATCCTGTCTACACAGACCCTGTATTATAATTCAGTCATCCATGCGACCGCACACAGTGAACTCACTTAACTTATCTCCTTATCTCCTTACCAAAAGTGTTTGTTTGAAGTTCCCCCACATGACCTTGCCTCGCTCGTCTCAGAAAGACAGGCCCAGTCAGCATGAACTGCTCTTGTAATCTTGGGTGTCTGGGAAGCACGGCGAGAAACTCTCAAGACAGCGCTCAGTGACACCATGAACTTCTGTCTTCAGAGCCCAGTCCACACGAACTAACTTTCTTTTTCCTCCCTTCAAGAGAGCTCTCCTCCAGCCCCTTTTTACGTAGTTTTATCTGCCAACACTTTCCTCCAATCATGTTAAGAAGGATTTTTTCAACAGCACCCTTTAATTTTATAACAATGGGATCCTTGCTCACCGTGCAATATATCAATTATTATTTCCTGCTACGCATACTTTCTGCTTTCTGCAACCCAACACAGAAAGAGAGAGAAAGAGAGAAAAAAAATGCCAGTGCACATTTAAAAACGAATTCCAAAATATGTATTTTCACCTCATTTTGAACATGAGACTACAATATAATGTTACAGAAGTTAGATTTAGTGTTTAGTAAATGTTAATTAAAGTTAGTCAGTTATATAAATAATGTAGTCTTCTTTGTATCAGGTATTCAAGAGAAAAAAACATTGTGCACTTTATTCTCTGCATTTTGAGATTGGGCTTTTGCTGTGTTATGAATTCTGTACCTTGCATGCCACCTGCAACATATTCACATGTTATACTGGCAACATAAAATAACTATATGTGTGTGCCATATTATTGCTGGCAACAACAACAACAACAAAAAATGCCATCACATTTAGTGAAGCGCTATATATTCTTATAAAGCACTATATATATGACTACAGTGGGCTTTCTATCAACTGGGAGGAAATTGAAGGGGGTTAGATGAATAGATGAGGTGTGTTTTATGTGAATGATGCTCAGGATGTTGTTTGAGAGTGGTATGGAGGAAAGGATTGGTATGTTGGAGGAGGAGAGATAGAGAAGGGGCAGAGACAGAGATGTATGGCAGTGAGCCATTGCATCAGTGAGAAGAGTCATGTGAGCATAATGAGAATAATAAAGAGAGTGATTTGGGGCATGATGGGGAGAGGGTGCAGCCAGCCTGCACAAGCGCGGTCACAGTTGTGTGAAGTGTCCATCGGGTGGGTTGGAAAGATGAAAGCTGGGGAGGTTATCTGGGATGTGGTAAAATAAGAGGCAGTGGGTTAAGCTTTGGTGCTGTTAGGCACTAACAGGGTCCAACAGGAAAGTCTTTTGACCAAATTTGCCTTTTATCTTGGACATCTGCCAGAGATGATGATGATGATGTTCTGAGTACAAGGAATGATAGGGAGGCACATGATGAGGGATAGACGATGGTGGTCAGGTGGGCCTGCAGCAGTATTAGTGAAGGTCTGACTGTCTGGGTTGCCAAGGGGGACAGTGTCAATGATCTTTAATACTCACCTTTACATCCTTTAGTTGCAAGATGCATTTTAGCACAGGGGACCTGCAAGTACTGAAGTACAGGGATGTAACCTGATCATGAGGATGATGGGGGCTAGCCAATGGAGGTTGGAATAGCCTTGCAGTGACTATTCACATCCTGGTGTCTTGGGGAGTGCAAACCCCAGCTGTAACAAACCCAAAATGACAATCACACTCAGGCGTAATGTAAGGTCGCCAAACCTGAAGGTCTTCATTGAATATACCCAATCTGACAATTGATATCCAGATGTTGCTTTAAGTTCCAAAATCCAAACACACTGATGGAGCAGACCAATAAACACCCATCATAGTTGGAGGTCTGCAAGGATTTAAAGTTGACAGCTGTGAGAGAACAGGCGCACACAGACAATCCACACTATTGTGACGAGGGATACCATCAGATTAGACTCCACTCAGTGAACTATGTCCTAAAGGAAACACACTTTGGGCAGATTATAGTTTATCAACAAGAGGTCAGGCAAACGCCAAAAGCTGCACTTTATACTTAACAGCTAAAATAACATATTGTCTGGTAGATGAACACCGTCCGTGCTCTAGCTCCCCATTTTTGCCTAACAAAAAATATAGAAAATTACTTATTTTTGCTAAATATTAATTATACTGGACCTAGTAAGTGTTTATGCCATATAGTTGTTGATTGTTTTAAGATGTAGTTGAATTTATCATTATTATATTTAATCCATTTCTTTAAGGTGTAATGTATAGCTGACATTCGAAGAAAAGCTCAGTACTTCCTCCAATTCTCAGTCCCAACCAGGGTAACCTCACAAAGATATCCGTTCACCTATCTTCAGGACATCCTTTTTTATTGTGTTATTTTTAATAGTGCAATTAGGCTAGCTGTGAATATTGTATGAATATTTTTTGTATATTTGATAATGATGGATAACATGTGGTCTTGATGAAATTGGATCATCTTTTTTAAATTAATTTGTTATTTCGAATGGTATGTATACTGTGATATAACATTGTGAAGGTTGCTTTTTTATTTGTATTTAACCATACACAATAAAAAATGAAAATAGTGCAAAGCTAGATAGAGCTGTGGTGCAATTTATAGCAGGAGAGTGCCAGCATTGGGCTTGGCATTTTATACAGTTGCCCAGTACTGTTGTTTAGGGAGGGGGGATTTGTATTCGTCTGGCAGGTATTGTTGAAAGAGCCATGGATGTAATGTTTGGGTGAAACTGGAGAACGGTGGAAGCCTTTCATGCCTCTACCGAAATTGAATTCCCGATGGTCGGTGTGTATAGTAGGACTGCTTTTTGCGGGCTAGCTTAGACTCCAATATTTTCATAGTTTTGCTATGTGAGGTGCAGGAGCCTCCAGAGGTGTAGAGTCTAGCTGCCAAGCATGTTAGTGCTCAACTTGAGAATGTTTTGTAGATGATACCTGCAGCTCTGAAAATGATCCTGGTTTGAGGGGAAGCCAGTGAAACATGTGCAGTGCTGGAGAGATATGCCTGAATTTGCAGAATGAGGTGTACTGTGGTGTGGTGGGCTGCCTTGAGGGTTGCTTGGGGTTGGAGTGAAAGGTTTGTATTGAGGGTGTTTCCCCCATCCATTTGTGAGATGACAAGGGCTTGGACCACCATGCAGAAGTCATTCAGGTAGATGAAGGGTTTGATTTTGTGGAGTGATGCGATCCGCAGCAATGTGGTTTGCACCTTTTTAGCTATGTGCTTTTTGGAAGGGAAGGCTGCGGTCAACAATGAAGCTCAGGGTCTTACTTCCTGTGTCACCCATTAGGGCCCTTATGGCCAAATGCCTCAAGGTGCCTCCCCACACCCATACACAGTTCAACTCCTATCAGCACCGAGGTAATGGGTGCTTCCAACCTGCACTAGTCAACACTGCAGGCCCTTCCCCACTATCCCACTAGCATAGCCCACTCCCACCCTTTCCATGACCAGCATGGCTGGCAATATTGTCAGAAAGGCGCTATGCAAAACCTTACCTTGCCAATTATCACCTCATTCTCCGTCCTTTACTTTAAGTAAACACAAGGAAAATTGTTGAAATGTAATAGAATGTTCACTGCTCAAAGGGAGGGAGTTTTTGCTTTTGTAAATGCAATATTTATCATTTTTGCAAAAATGATAAATATTGCAAAATAAAGAGATAAAGGGGCTACATATTTGTTAAGGAACGCTTTTTCAGTAAAATTATTGTATTTATTTGTTAAGTAACGCTTTATCAAACTGAGAGAATGAGATGGAAATGTAAAGGACGAGAGGATAGGCAGCAGGGAAGAAAATAAAGGACAAAGGTCTACCATCCTATAGTCATATATTTAACGTCAGAATTGTTTGCAGTCAACTAAAAGTCACCAAGTCACAGTTCAGAACAGAATTATAGAAACTCTTTGATAATGTTTTGAACATTAGTTATGCAACGCACATGATTCATTTCATATTTCTCGAATTTTGCATATGTGTACCTAAGCCTTCGAAAGAGGCGCTTTCCTTTTCCGGAAGCCACGCGCTTTGGATATTGAGCTTCATCCATCATTCCTCCATCGCCAGGCTTGGCAGGTCTTTAGGATTATTTGTAATCTTATTTGAGTGTTTAATTTGCATCTGTTGTCTTGTTGATCATGGAGGAGATATGTTGACATAGATGAGCACTCGAGGGACCTAGTGCTAGACTTAAGGAATCTACAGTCTTACAATTAATGTGTCAAGAATTGCTCGCTGCCAGCAATTTAATTTGATTACACTTTCAAGAGGCCATACAGTAATCACATTCAGATTTTCTTTCAGTATTTTTCTCTCAGTAAGAGATCCACGTATTACAGACGCCATCAGCACCAGTAAAGCTCTGTCATCCTGCACCGAGCTTTACTGGGAACCTTGAACGTATAGGAGACGGGCTCATCTTTTCCTTTTTATTACATGAATAACAGGTGAAAGACACCCACAAGGAAGCTGTTTTTACACTATTGGTGTCCCTATTGGTCCAGAGGACAGAGCTAGGCCGGACGATGGACAATTATCCGAAATGCATTGGCTGCTGCTTTGCCACTTTACCTTTTAAAAGAGCACAGGATGCGACACTAAAAGGCATCTTTATGAACACATATGGACTGAATTTCTAACGTTTTTTTAGTTATTTAATGCTACACATATATTGAATGCAGTAGTATTAACTACAAACTGGCGTCTCCGGATCTGATGACCAGGGTCATCAGAGATGTTTTGCGATGTGTATTCCTGAGAGAGTGCTTTTTTATGTTTCTGGATGACACCTCATAGTATTACCTTGATTTATTTATTTTATGTTATTTCAGTAGTGCCCGCCCTTCCGTTTCCGCTTGTCATGCTAAACCCTATGGCCATTCCCACCCAGTGTCTGCCCCTCCCGGCCCAAAGCACTTCCTCATGGGATCACTTCCCACCTGCTTTAATTGAGCCTTGCCATCTAACTTTGCACTCCAAAGTGCCAGAAAGTGTTTTTTCAAAGCAGTCTTCTGAGAATTAATGAGTAAATTGGATTTGTAAACGCACTTCTGGTGTAATAAACATCTCTTAACCAAGCCTGCCTTCAGCCACTCGATTTATAAGCACTATGCGTGTTCCTCTTGAAGAGCGGTTAAAGACAAGCATTGGCAAAGCAAACCGTTTTGGCAGGTGTACAAGTAATAGTACTTTGCCAGGCACTCCTGTTAGATGGCCATGTATTCACTCTACATTGTGCCTGCTACCATCAATGACGAGTTAATACCACAACGGCAGTGCCTGTTGGCGGTCTCCGATGGCCGCCTCCGTGAGCCCCCCACCCCCGTGATAATAAGACACGGAGACAGCGGTGTTGTCGGTGTGGGCTCCCCGGTGATACTGATGTCACCGGGAACGCCCCGTTTATTTAACAGCGCACGCGACGGAGTGGACGTCACTCCGTCGCGTGCGTACCCTTAAAGGGCCAACGCCACACTCCTCCTTTTCCATAACAACAAATTGGAAAGAGGAGTACCTAACTAGCACACATCTATAAAACACATAACCCTGGCAGTTTCAACAAAAACCCCCATTTATTGACAGCCACCCCGGATCCCCCGTGGGTACCTGTCTTGGCCTGACCATTAACCCCCGGTCAGCCTCCCCGACTCAGTCCGTAACATAGTCAGTGAGACGGGCAGGTTTCCCACGCCCTGTTCTCAGGGGGTACCTCCTGCCACCGTCCCTGGCTGGTGTCCCTGGACCGGGTCCGCCTCGAGCCGGAGATTCCACTGCGGGATTTTCTCCCCCACCTTCATCCAGAGCGCCCTCTCCTTCTCGGCTGTCCGAGCTGTCCACTCGTGGGTCGCCGATCTTCCGGAAGAATGACGCATTCCTGGTTACCGACGACGTTCCGTCCGAGGCTGTTACCATCGACCCCTTGACTGCCACCACATCTAAGGGAGCGGGTTCATACGTGAGAGACAGTTTTCCATGTGGGTGGCGATTTCTCACCAGCACCTCGTCTCCCAGTGCGATGTGTGGGGGTCTGAGGCCCCTCCGGATGTTCTCCATCTGTGTCCTGACCTGTCTGTCCTCTTCGACCTGCTCATTGTCGATTACGGCAGGGTCTCTCTCCCCCACTTCCAGTATGACATCTCTCGGGCACCGCTGGAAGAGTGCTTCCGCCGGGGCCACCCCCGTTGACGAGTGAGGGGTGGTCCGGTAACCCCGTAGGAAGACGTACAAAGCCCTCTGCAAACACTCTCCTTTTCCATGAGCAATCCTGAATACCTTGTTGAGAGTGCGCATCATGCGCTCGGCCTCCCCGTTGGCGCGAGGCCACAGTGGGGTGACCCGCCGGTGTTGAATGCCATACTCCTTCATGAGCTCGGCAAAACTCTCGCCTTGGATATGGGCTCCGTTGTCGGAGCACAGCACAGAGGGGAGGCCATGAGTGGCAAAGATTTTCTCCAGCGCCACCACCACGTTCTCAAACGCCACTGAGTCTATAAACTCAACTTCCGGGTACCTCGACCACTCGTCGACCACCACTAGAAAATGCGTACCTCTCGACGTGGATCCAGAGTCAGCGTGCACCACCTCCCACGGTCGAGTCCCTCGGGGCATTGCTTCAATGGATGGTTCCTTCTGGGCCGGTGCTGCAGCCTGGCACCATACGCACGAGGCCACAAACGCTTCCACCTTCCGCTCTAGTTCAGGGAACCACACCTTCTGACGGAGGTGAGCTTTGGTCTTGGGGGCCCCTTGATGACCCTGGTGCGCCAGTGCGATGACCTGTGCTACTTTGGTCTGGGGTACCACGATCCTTTCCCCTCTCAGCAGTAGCCCCGACTCCGAGAATGTTAGTTCCTCCCTCACTCTTCACAATTGCTCGAGGGTAATCCGGGCCTCACATGTCCTTCGTTCCACAGCCTCCAGCACTGTCTTCCAGGTTCCTTTCTGCATGGCCTCCTTCAGGATGGCGAAACATTCGTCGCCTCTCGACGCAGCCTCGAGCTCCTCCACCTGCATGGAGTTGGGTGTAGCAGTCTCCACGACCAGGCAGACGTGCTCGTCGGCTTCCTCCGCCGATGCCGACTCCTGCGAGTCGTTTCTGGGGTGTCGAGATAGGTAGTCCGCCGCATTGTTAGCACCTGGACGATAGATCAACGACACTCCATATTCGAGCAGGGCGAGCATCCAGCGCTCAATTCTCACCGGCGGGCGAGATGACGAGCCCGCCATGATCGGCAATAACGGCTTGTGGTCCGTGACCACGGTTACTGGACGCCCCAGAATATAGAGGCGGAAGTGCCGACAGCCCCACAGCACCGCCAGGGCTTCCCTCTCGATTTGGGAATATCGTTGCTCAGTGTCGGAAAGGGCCTTACTGGCGTATGCTATGGGTCGAACCTCCTGGTCTTTCCCCACTTGCGTAAGCACCGCCCCCAGTCCATACGGGCTGGCGTCCACCACGATCTCCGTCTGTAGGCTCGGGTCGAAAAACGCCATGGTGTCATGCGCCGCCAAAGCCCCTCGGATATCGTCAAATGCCGCCTGTTCCAGAGGGCCCCACTGCCAGGTAATATCCTTCTTGGTGAGCGACCTCAGTGGCTCAGAGCGGGATGCGAGATTCCTGATGAAGCGGCCACAGTAAGTGACCATCCCCAAGAAGCTCCTCACCTCTGCAACATTCTCAGGCGGGCGCGCCTCTTTAATGTCCCTCACCTTGCGGGGATCCGGGGACACCCATCCGCCTTAAATACGAACCCAAAGAACTCGATCGTTGTCTTCAGAAATTCGCACTTGTCCTTGTGCAGGGTGAGGCCCAGCAAGCGCAGCCGTTCAAAAGTCTTGGACAGGCGTGAGAGATGCTCCGTCTCCGATTTGGCGTACACCAAAATGTCATCGCTAATGTTAAGGACTCCATCAAGATCCGCCAATGCTCCCCTTATGATGTTTTGAAAAACCTCCGCTGCGGAGGACACCCCAAAGCTCAGTCTCTTGTATCGATAGAGACCCCGATGTGTGGTAAATGTAGTAATGTAGCGGGACTCTGGGTGCAGGACCACCTGATGATAACCTGATCTCAGGTCGAGCTTGGAAAAGAACCTCGCCTCTTGCAGTTCCGCAATAATGTCATCGATGGTGGGGGTGAGGTGTCGCTCCCTCTTTATGGCCTTATTGGGGAGCCGCATGTCCACACAGATTCTCACGGCATCTGGCTGTTTGGGCTTGCGTGCGATGACGATGGGGGACACCCAGGGGGTGGGGCCTTCAACCTTTTCAATTATGTCCAGCCCCACTAGGTTGTCAAGTTCGCGATCCACCAGATCCCTGAGATGGAAAGGAACCCGTCGGTGCTTCAGCGCCACTGGTTGGATAGATTCGTCGATATGGAGCCGGACCGGCTCGCCCACCAGCTGTCCAATGCCCTCAAACAGGGATCCATGTTTGGCCAGGAGGACCTGAATGTCATCTAAGTACACTGAGTAAGCGAACGTGACGATACCCAGTGCCTCCGCCGCGGCACAGCAGAGCAGGGTGTTGTCGCTCACCGGTGTGACATAGAACCTAGCCCGTATGTGTGAGTCACCATATTGCACATCAGCCACGAACACTCGTCTAGAGGCAAAGGCCGGTCCCCGCCGAAGGCGAATATGCGTGCCTTCGGCGGGGCCTGCATGGTATCATAATGCTGGCGGGCCATTACATTCACGGATGCGCCAGTGTCTACTAGCATCGGCACCGAGTCCCCATTAACCAGCACGTTGCACCTGGGCTGTCTTTTGGAGCGGGACTTTAGCACGCTCACACTGGACACGAAAAACACGTTCTCCTCGTCCTCTTCCTCCTCCTCCTCATCCTGAGGGGCCCCTTCATCACCCTGGTCCACCTGGGCAACGTTGGACGCCCTTTGGGGCCGGAAGAAGCCGGCTCGAACTGGCCCCCTCGGCACAATCTTGGGGGTAGCTGACCTGCACATTCTGGCGAAGTGGTCAGCGCCTCCGCATCTACCACACTTGACCCCCGTTGCAGGGCATTCCGTGGGGTGCGGGAGATCGTACCCACACTTCGGGCATGAGGCATTCGACCCCTGCGTGCGCGGGCTCTGAGCGTTTATGGGGCGCCTCAACCCGCGGCCTCTTCCGACCGCGCAGACCTCCTCCATCTTGGCTGGGCGAGCACCCGCTTCCATCCTGGTTGCCCGCAATTCCGAGACCTCGTGGCACCTTCCCAGTTCTAGGATGCGAGGGAGGGTGATGCCAGGCTCTCGCAATATCTGGCGCCTTAGTTTCCCAGAGCTACACCCCTGAATGAGTTGGTTACGAATCATAACTTCAGGGTCGTTCCAGGCACACGGCGCTGCCAATCGCCGCAGCCGCCATAAGAACACATCCAGAGTCTCATCATCTTTTTGTCGAGCCGTTCCCATGAGAAAACGTTCATAGTCCGCATTGGCCATCGGCAGAAAATGATTGTGGAGTGCCTCCTTCACCGCCGCAAAACGATCCGTCAACCGGCTGCAGGGACATAAATACCTCATGCACCGCTGGACCAGCGGAGTACAGGAGAGTGGCCAGCTTGCCGTCGTCACTTGTCTCCATTGTGGCCCTGAAATACATCTCCAGCCTATCCATCCACATCTTCCACCTCTGTCCCAGGCCTGATGGAGCACCCGAGATATCAAACTCAGGCATTGGCTGCAGGGACCCCGGTGGTTTCGGCAGGGGAATAGGCGGAGGCGCAGGAGCCACAGGAGCAGCAGCAGGAGCAGCAGCCTGATTCATGGTGGAAAGCGCACAGGCACCCCAAAGGATTGAGAAGAATGGGGCCGCAACTCACCACCAGCCGTGCTCTTCGTGGAAGTGTCACTCCAGCCAGCATGCAGACAATGAGGTGTCCAAAAATTGAGTAGAGGAAGAGACCCCTAGTGCAAACAGCAGGCTTCCCATGGAGTCTCCGTGTCTCTGCTCGGCAATAACAGTGAAAATGTCGAAAATTTCCTTTGGAACCGACATGTGCTGTTTTCAGCGACCATCCGCCGCTTAAATTTCCAAAAATTGTGTCCGGATGGCTCACCGACGCTTCGTTATGAAGCCGTGAGTCTCCGAGGCCTATTGATCAAAATGGCCGCCGGCCGCGTGCGTCGCTTCCTTCTCTGCGGTCGGAGTTCGTCGGAGCGTTCACATTCGATCATCTGCGCTCCCGACGAAACTCCCCCGCCTGTCCCAGGAAGCGATCCGGGCCTCGTCGCCACTGTTGGCGGTCTCCGATGGCCGCCTCCGTGAGCCCCCCACCCCCGTGATAATAAGACACAGAGACAGCGGTGTTGTCGGTGTGGGCTCCCCGGTGATACTGATGTCACCGGGAACGCCCTGTTTATTTAACAGCGCACGCGACGGAGTGGACGTCACTCCGTCGCGTGCGTACCCTTAAAGGGCCAACGCCACAGTGCCTGGCAAATGCCTTTCTCTGAAACAAAAGCCCAAATAATTGCCATTGCTAATGCTGTTTCTTTAACGAGGACCATAACTTAGTATTTGAGCATAGGGGACATGAAAGATGCTTAGTGATGTGAATTCCCTACTGAACATCAGCTCAGTTTGAGGGAAAGAAGGCAATAACAAGTCTAGTATGTGTTGCATTCTGCAGCCAATGTGGATATTTTTAAAGTTTGGGAAGTTGAATAGTGGATGGTGACTAGAGTCGTTTTATGGAAACGTACAGCTTCCCCGATATACCCCTCAGATATGCTTCGAAGAGAGAATATATTTTTGCATACAACGATTATATGCTTCTTACCAAGTGGATATCTAAGGGATGAAATAACCACGTTTGATTATCTCCATGGATTAAACTTTACCTCGAAAAACCTAGGTTTAATGAATTCCTATCACACAGGTCTGTTTTTTTTCTGAATGCGAGGATCAACTTTATTTTTTAATGTCTTTATGTATTTGTTCTGTATTTCCTTCTCAGAAATGCCCACCCCACTAATACAAGTCATGCCAGTACACACTATTTGAAGAAAACATGCTTTACATGACGCACATGCAGTGACTGAATTCCTCTCTATCCATTTTTGACTTTTTTGCTGTTTATCTTTTCTTTTTAGTTTGCTATGTGTGCTCTACCCTCACGCTCCCTCCCTTTCACGTTTTACTCCTGTCTCTCCATTCCTTTTCTTTTTGGTATTTTTTGGTTGCCCCTTTGCTCCTTTCTCCTTCAACCTTCTTTCTTTCTTGGCATTGTCATATGCTTTTTTCGAACACTTAAGTCTTTCAATCAGTTTGTGTTCTGGTGTGACACAGGCTCCACCTCTTTCCCTCTTTCCTTTCCCTCCTCTCCTGAGAATGCAATTCCCCAACCATATAGGTAATTTTATTTCAATTTCTGGATCCCTCCTGATATTGCTGCAGTCATGTTTTTTATTTGGAACTACTTCTGCACGATCCTATTTTTATGTCAACTTTACTATTCAAACAAAATAGGTTTGCTCGAGGGATGTCATTACACCAAAATGCCAGGGGTAGCGGAAGTAACATCACATGACCCTTAACCCCTGCTGACATCACAGGAAGTGCGGTCATTTGACTCCACCCCAACGTGAAATCGCGGGAAGCGATGGAACACGACCTTTCACCCATTGACAAAACAGGAAGTGGCATCACATAGCATTGTACACTACGAAAAATATGGGTACAATATGGGTACGATATCACTATAATGTGATGTACATTTCATACAAGAATGGATCGCCATATGTATCATTAAGATCAGTGTGTATAGGCCCATATTACCAAATTACTGTGAATGCAAGCAGACGTCCATGACCAAATGATAATGATGTGTTATTATATAGCACTTACGCTTAAGCGCTTTATATAGAAAAAATATACACCAAATATCATCCAACCTGTGTTGGTACTCATTTATCGATCTCAGAAGGATGAAAGGCTCAGTTGAGGCATTTAAGAACAGACTAAATCATTGACTCACCCCCTGAAGTGTGCCTGAAATAAATCTTTAATGAGTCTAGCAATTATTGTATAGAATTCCAGAAAGACGCATTATTTGTTATTCATATTCTTTCTTATTTAGGGCCAGAGCTGAAAGGGTTAGACTTGTGGCACTCGTGTTCCTATTCTTCTTCTTTTTTTTAAGGGGCCTGAACACGAAAGACAGCAAATCCAGAAGTAAAGAGCCACATAGTGCTGGCCACAGTCCAGGAGCAAGGATCTTGCATTATAAAAAAAAAAGAAAAAAAGACACTTTATTTTTTTTAGAGGTCGCAAAGGAGACCACAGATGTCACAGTTGTGACCTCTGGTGACCTCTAAATGACCTCCCTGGTTTGCTCGGTGGCCATTTTTCTCATGCTGGATTTTTAGAGTCAAGATTTGTACAAATAACCGATTAATTTTATAACATTAAATATATAATTTGAAATAGCGATCACCAAAAATGTTGCAAGCGGGGTGTTTTCCAGCTAATATCTTTCAGGCTTTCCCTGGAATCAAAATGAAGTTGGCTCGGAATACTGTAGGGTAAAGGTTCTGGGTGGAAGTCTTGGAGTAGACAGAAGGAACGATAGAACAGGCTACTAAAGTAAAGATAGAGTTAGACTGACCCCCTATCTTACTCTACCCATGCTAAGTGTAGTGTACTGTCCAGAGATCTTACCGCCAGGAGAAGGTTCCTGGAAGATAAGTTTTCTGCTTGAGCTGCTGCAGAAATAATAGTGAGTTGGCCCGGTTACAGATATGGTCGAGTCCTGTGAGTTGGTTTTAGTGAAAGGAGAAAGATCAATAACAGCCCCAAGAAGTGAAAGGCGACAGAAAGAAATTCGGCTGGGCTCTTTGAAAACGTACCGGGTATCGAGTCCTATTGACTCTAGAGAGAGGACCAAATGCTGGAAGAAAAGGCTCCTCCTCTTCAACGGGATATGAGGTAATGGGATAGCAGTCTAATGGTTGCCTACAGCGAAATACGTGAGGAAACAAACAGACAGGAATGAAATGGAAATTAACTAACGACCCACAGGAATTAATCACAAGATGGAGATTGAATGAAGGGCGATGCACACGAATTCATGCTCACGTCTGCGGAGCGTAGCTTGCCTCTGGGATGAGAGTAGCAACGCGATGATGTGAAGGCGGCGGTTCCGGATATACTGATCGCCAGTCTGGGGGCGTGGCTACTGCCTCGCACTCCAGTGGAAAAACTACTAGACCGTTACCTCTCGCTAATGGAATCGTCAGACCAAACTCTGCAAGGCCTCAATTCTGAAATACTGTAGCTTGATATGAAATTGCTTAAAACAAGATTCCAGGCCTCACAATGCTCAGACGAGCCCGAAACACCAAGGTTAGTGCACTGAATGGGAATTTGGCATAGCAAGCTGAAACCACACCAGATAATGTTTCCCATGACATACAGCATACACTTATTAAAGTTATTTAGTTTAGCTGGTAGCATTGAGAAATAGAGATATCCTTGAATGCCAGATGCAAATAGCTACCGTCCCAATTGATGCCATAATGAATGAACATATGGCACCCCAAGTGGTTTCCGAAGTAAAGCACACACACGTGAGGATAGCAGAAAATCCAATAAATAAATTAAATTGAGCTCTGAACAATGGTCCTCTACCATGTGATCCAAAAATTGGGCATATATTCCAGGCCCAACTAGCCACTTCTCTAGTATATCTAGACACTTAGATGACACGCCAAGGTCACAGACAAATGGTCAGATAAAACCTCAGGCCTGGGAACAACGAGGGAGTAGGTTCTTTAAATTGGATGATAGCGGTTCGCCCATCTCTCCTTCCTCACCATGTAATTTGGTACTCCATAACAGTTTTCGAGGCCGGATGAACGAACGACCGACCAACGAAGTACAAGTAGTAGAATGCCAACCAATAACACATTACATTGAAATGAACCTAGGAGAAGTTATTTATTATAGAAGAACCAATAGTAAAGGTTCACTTATAGATAACTATATGTTCTATACTATACCAACAAATCAAGTAAGAGAGTAGAATGTTTTATGATTATACCAATTATGACAATTTCTTTGTTTAAAAACTTGATGTTCCTAACGCCATTTTGAGATTGTCTTTTCCATGCTCTCCCAGCAGCCGCCTGTATCAGAATAATGCTGGGTTTTCTCATGCACTTGGAGTTACTCCGTTTATTGAGTTATTTCTCTTTATTGGTATACTTGGGCCTTTCTTAACATTTGGAGGCACTCCTGAGATACCCAGTGTCTGGCAGAGGGTCGAGGACTCCTCGCCTTAGCTCCCTTGGACAGTAGGGTCTGCATGCAAGGAGCGATTCAAGTGCACACCTGAGCAGTGGTAGGCAGGAGCCCAGTTTCCTCAAAAGTCCTGCCCGGTCTTGCAGGCGACATGTTGTGCACAGAGCGTGAAGCAGACAGATAGAGGAGGCTCGATACCAGAGGACCTCAGTGATCATAGGATGTGAGTATATCCATGCACGAAAATACCTGCAGTGTAGTGTATAGTTGTTGTTTAGGTGAAAAACGAGTGTTGATACTGAAAAATCTCAATAAAAACTATCATAAAAAAAGGGTATTGTGCTATTGTGGAGAGAGAGTAACTGATACTTCTGACAGTAGTTGGGGAAGGCCCGCTTGTAGGGCATAAGGCTCAGCCTCCTTCATTGTTAGCAAGGAGATAAGAAAAGGAGATACCCCACATAAAGGGAAGACAGTTGTGTAGAATAGATTTTATTGATGTTGAATGTGTTGATATTGTTTTGGTATAAAATAGGACCGTAGTTGATTAGTATTATTTGGAGGTAAGTATGGAATAGATTGAGATTGTTTATTGTTGGTGTGAGTTAGTAGGGATATTGGCGGGTATTGTGAGGGAGATGAGAAAAAAGAAAGGATGCTGGGAGTGTGTTGAAACAGCGATTGTTGAATATAATTGATACGTTTAGGTTTTATATTATTAGAATGACGGATACTTCCATTGTTCATTACTGCAAGTTGCTAGCACGATATAAAAGAAATATTCTTCAAATACCATCTAAAATGGGTCATAAACACATCTTGTAAATGGTCCAGCCATGGCCCCAAGAAGGGACACCCACGAAGCATCTGCTGCAACATACGCACTCATATTTACACGTCACACATAAGGGAAGGAAAGTACAGCGCAGACTAAGCATACTCAACCTTTGTAAGAGGTTTGAGGAGTAGGAGCAGATTAAAAAAAAGTAGAAGTAGAAGGGACGATGAAGGCAGTGTGCAGCCCATTGTGCCTTTTCCCCATCAACTATGTACTTTTTCATTCTTGATTATATCCATTGCAAACTGCTGCAGGTTACAGTCATACCTGATAGAGCTGCACAAAAGGCATATTAACAACTCAAGCAGAAGACGTTAAAAGGTGCAGTTTAGAAGCGCAGCTTAAGGAAGCGAAAGATGATTTTAAAAGGGTGAAAAGCATAAAGGAAGGGGAACAAAGATCAGATGGTATACCAGACAAATGGGTGGTAGGACAGAGTGCATTCAAAATGGATGGACAGAAAACTGACAATGACAGTTTGAAGCTTTTGGAAAGAGAGGATGAGTAGGAGAGAAGTAGAGAAGAGTACAGGAGGGAGGTGAATGCTGCTTTAGAAGAAGGGTGAAGGAGGACAGAGAAGGAGGTGGGAGGATGAGGGGAGCCACTAACAGATTCAGCAGAAACATAATAAATGAGATAAAAAAAGAGTAGTGTATGTGAGCGAAGGCTTTGGAAGAGTCAGAAACAACATTTTGGAAGAGGAAGAGGAAGACTAGTGGGAAGATGAAGAGGAGGTAGAGGAAGAAGAGGTGGCACAAGCTTCTAAAACAGGTGTGCCCGAAGCAATGGGGTATCCACTTGTAGATTTGTAGAATGATGAGCCCCAGACACCACAGCAACAGATGTCCCAGATACAACAGCTGCCACAATCGCAGCAAGCACTGAATCCATTACAAATGCAAACACAACAGTTCAGACAGTGGCACAAGAATATATTGCTGCAAACCCCTGTGTGACAGTGGTAGGAGGGAATGCTGTTGCAGGAACACAGAGGAACATTTAGCGCCAATAGGACCACTCATAGAGAAGCCTGATGTATCCAGTGCTATCAGTAATTCTTGACCCAGAAGAGGAACTCTGTGTGGGGGTGACAATATGGGATATGGTGTTATCTTTCTTGATTGAGACCAGGGAAAACAGATCTTGTGGCAGAGGAGTAAGGTTTCCACTGTCACAAATAACAATGGGTGCACAAGGGTTTTCTGGGGCTATGACAAAGGTTCCATTCACAGAAAAGAGCTATTTGTAACAGTGGGAGAAGATACGATGGCTGTTCCATTGCTGTACTCCTGAAATACACCGGTTAACATACTGGGAAGAGACTCTGTTCAGGAGGAGAGGAATTCACTGACGGGCCCATAGGTCAGCGCTCACCCTCTAGAACTTGACAGATAGCTGCACCATGTGAGGACAGGGGGTGCAGGATTCACTTACTCCAACACGACCCAAAAATGAGGACTCAGTAAATTGGGAAAGGGAAGTTTGTTTAATGACAAGTACATCAAACAGAGAAACAAAAGGAAATCAGCATTGTGATCACCTGTCTCGCTCCGACTTCCTCGAACTTCAGTTGAACAGCAATTCTTATAGGCAATATTCATCATCATTGACGTCTAACTATACAAAAACTCGATATGCAATATAATTGGTTAGGAAAGGTAACTTAAGTATAGGTGCTATATCATGCGGATTGGATAACTCTTATTGGGTGGGCGTCTACGCCCATCCCACTACCCCACACGTGACTCACGTCACTACAAGTACGACGTCTTATTGGTTCTACTATCTATAGGACTACAGATAACTTGGACAATTGTGATTGGGCAGGTTACACCCCTAGTCATAAATCCCCATTTTAATTAGCGGCATGCAGAATGGACACCCATGTGCCTCGTGTCCCAAGTTTCACCCAGCCTCCCTTACATCAATCAGTGTTTTAGGGAGATGTGTCAATTAGTTGGCTAAGGATGGCCTCGAAACTGTAGTCTCTTATCGGGAAAGGTTATGGCATCCTCAGGTCCTGGATGACATCAGGCGGTGGTACTTCTTTGCGCTTGGCTGGTCACGTGCTAGTTCACCATGAATCTGCTTCAGTTTCCAGCTTTTAGTGCATTTAATTCTGTTTCTGCCTCGTCACCTGCATGGGCCCCCCTTATCTTGATCTTCATGAGGCAGGCTGGTATGCTCTGAAGTTTGAGTCTTGTTAGCTGACGCTCTCCTCCCTTTCTCTGGTTGACCTCGATTTCCTAGGCATGAGCCGCTCTTTGTTGAGTTTCGATTCCGCTCTGTCCGCTGGCTTGGGCTTGGATATGAAACCCGACCAGTTAGGCCTTGGCCGCCTGGGTATATTTCTGCTTTTAGAAAATGGAGTCTCACTTCTATAATGTGCCTTATTGAGGTAGATATATGGTTGGCGCTTGCCGCTCTATCTTCTACTAAGCATTGCAAGCAGTATCGATTTCTTAGCATCTTGTGTCTCAAGCCTATTTACACACGTTTAACAGGTTGGTTGCTTCCATCTTGTCTCGTAGCAACGTTTCCTCACGTTTTAACATTGTCTCTTCTCTGTGTCCATTATATTTATTTTCGTAGTTACTCACACTGGCGTGCTATCTTCGATAGCTGCTTTTGTTCATTCACGAGTCTGTTCAGCCCCTTGAGTCATTTCCTCTGGCCTTCCATTACGGGTTCTTTGGGTCTCTTCATGGACCGTCTTCAGGTACTCTACGTTTCGTATCAGCGGCTGGTACAGCTGTTTGATAGGGTACTGTGCTGCCCAGGGTTGTCTGGTTATGGGCGCTTCAACAGGTATGGACCTTCTGATGTTTACTGGGCAGAGTCCCAGTGCAGCTCTGTTGGTTCGTTTGCTCCTCATATGTCACATACCTTGGCGAGTACCCCCCATGGTACCTCGAAATGAGGGGAAGGGGTGTAGGCCATGTCCGGGACCTCCTCTACACTCACTTCAGCAACCTCTTTTGCATTTATTTCTTTTAATTCTTCTGTGTCATGTTCATCGTCTTCAGGGTTTGTACATGATGGTGTGAATGTGTGAGCCTTTGGAGTCCATATTTTTATCACTCCTTTCAAACTCCCTGCTGTTTTCACATGTTCGTCTTTGTTCCATGTCATTAGCTGGCATTGTCCATTTGGGCTGCAGTAGATCCATTTTCCTTCATACCTTCTTCATTTCTTAGGGTATGTGAACCTTGTTCCTTCTGGCGCAAATTTGCTGGCCTTCAAAAAGTCTCTTATTTTTTCATCAGACAGGTCTCTGGGCTTCCACCCTGGCTTGACATCAACCATTATTTTCATTCCTATGGCTTTCTTCTCAGTTTTCTGGCACTGTGTAATGATTATCTTGATAATACAGAATCCTAGCAATACCATTGCTAGTAGAGCTCCCAGAAACTTGAATATATCTGCCATGCATTGTGGGACCCACGAGAATAGGTCTCCAAACCAGCTGTCATCGTCCACTTTGTCACTTTCATAGATCATCTGGTTTTTCAGGTTTGTTAACATGCTTATGACCTCTGTTAGGGTTCCGTTTTCTTCATCGTGTGATGGTACAAATGTGCAACATGATTCTACAATTTTTGCACAAACACCTCCATCCATTGCTGTGATCATGTCAAGCACATATCTGTTCTGGAGGGTCATCAGTCTGATTGCTCTCAGCTCTTCCTTGATCGCGTTGAATCCTTTTATAGTGGTATTGATGGTCTGCAATAACTCCCATCTGGTTATCTGCAACCATTTAACATTCACTCCAACTTGGATGTGGGGCAGGAGTAGTGTTGTGAATACTGTTGAGGTGAGGCTGAACAGCCTGTGTTCGTTCAGGATTGCATGGAATGCCTCTTCTGATTTGGGAGAAAAGTAATTTTCCCTCTTCATCCTGGATACCAGTTCCACAGATCTCCTTCTTCTTAGATGAGCATCTGCTTTCGGGAAACTGTCAACTTCAGGTCATTCTTAGGGATCACTAGCACGGGAACGTAGACGTTCACTAGTGTGCATATGCCTCCCCAGTTTTTCGGCAGCCTTATGTATGCCTTGGATCCACACGCCCAGTAATGGTCAATAATACTGCGGTTCCGTGTGTCATTCCTGGAGCTTCAAAGATTCATCCGCAGTTTTATTCTCTCCCATCTTCCTTGTGCCATTGTTTCTGAAGCATAGTTTCGTGCTCTCCAGTGGCACTATCTGCAGGGGTCCCCCTCTAACTTCGATTTATGTTAGTAACTTTACTAGCTTTGGCCATAGGGGTTTGCACAGTTTTTGAGAGTTTTCTATTGCTTCTTTGCAGGCTCCAAGGACCATCCAAGCTTGGCAGATCACTACTCCTTCTTCCCATCCATTTGGGGAAACCACTGTTCCCCAGATCTACATTTGGCCTCTGTTCCTCCAGAATTGTGCCTCTTCTGCAGTTTTTCTGTGAATGTTCAGTCTTGGGTTTGTCACCCATCGTGTCGCTGATCCTTAGA
This sequence comes from Ambystoma mexicanum, assembly GCF_040938575.1. Classification (NCBI taxonomy): domain Eukaryota; kingdom Metazoa; phylum Chordata; class Amphibia; order Caudata; family Ambystomatidae; genus Ambystoma; species Ambystoma mexicanum. The sequence continues at coordinate 763,357,650 of NC_090941.1, forward strand.
CGCCAGGATTCTCGTATCGGATCACGTGATTCTTGGTGTGCGCCCTGTTTCTTGTTCTAATGTCCTGGTCGCAGCCATCTTCATCTGGGTAGTCCTTTTCGGTGGCCCATATCAGTGAAGCGTCTCTTCCCATAAATTGGACCTCATTACAACTCAGGCGGTAAGGGTTTTACGGCGGCGTAAACATCGCCGACCCTTACCGCCTGAGTACGAGGTCCCTTAGCGCCATGGAGGTTTTAACACCTGCTTTTAGCAGGTGTTAAAATCCATGGCGCTAAGGGACCATGGAGTTAATTACGCCACCGTAATTTACGGTGGCGTAATTAACGCCTTCCCCACTCCCATTATGCCCTATGGGGCAAAATGGGAATGGGGAAGGGTAAATGGGAAAATGGGGATTTACCGCCCCGCCAAGGTCGGAATGGGGCGGTAAATCCGCCAACCACCATGGCGTAAACATAGTTTACGCCATGGTGGTAAAGTCACGGCCCAGGCAGTAACTTACCGCCTGGGTCGTAATGAGGCCCATTGTCCTCTGGTGTTGCACATTGCTACGTTTGACATACAGTGTGCTGTACGGACATCAATTTCTACAGCCACGAAGATTTAGGATTTTCCCATGCTGTATGGTAGGAGAGCACAGACGAAGCATTCTCCTTCTGACTGCCTTCGTCCTACTTCCTTCATGTGCTGGTACCATATGTTGTTTCCGAGATGGGCAGTGCTAGTAATCATTAAGTTCATTGTTATCTTCGTGCGGGCTTCTCTTGATTCTCAGCGTTCTTCTGTAGTTTGCTATGACTATGTCTCTAAATGCGTCTGTGCTGCTTTTCCTCTCTGGGTGTCTCAGTGGAGCAGGCTGCGTTGACTGCATCACTGTGGTAGGAGAAGGTTTTGTGTTTCCTTTCCTTCCATTTTGTATTTTGTCATAGACTTCCTCTAAGCGCCATTGGCTCCCCAACCTCCCAATGCATGGTCGTGTTGTAGGCCTGTGGCTTGTTCCTTGCGTTGGAGCAGGCGTGCTTGCTGTTATAGTCTCTATAGTCCTGTCTTTCAGCTCCTTGTGCAGTTTCTTTGCTCTGACTATGAAGGGGAACAAATAGTCTATCAGCATTTGTGTTTTCTCTGTGAATTCCTTTGTGGCTACTTGTGTTCTTTTGAAGGATTTTGCTATGCCCTCTCCCTCTAGTATTTCACCTGGGTACTTCCACTGTTTTCTGGAACTGATTGTTCTGTAGGTGTCTTTTTTTTCACTGTTGTTTTTGGTCTGAGGTCCTGTATCCATTGACACTTGCCCTTGTGTGTGTGCACTCAGTGTGTGGGTGCGTGCCGTGGTCAGTGCTACATTAACATTCATTCCGTGCTGACCTTGTCTCCAGCTTTTCTCTCCATTCATCACCTCAAGTGTGTTTGCATCACCGCTAATTACATTTAGTTTTAGTTTGTTTGTTTTATCATCAGCCTTTCTGGGAACTGGAATGACTATATAGGGTCTGGGTGCTTTCGTAGGCCCCAGACATTCATTATCTGGTGGGTGCACTGAGATTGGGACACTTCTTGCACCAATAAAGAAAGCAGTTCTGATTGTTAATGACAGAAAAACAATAATAATAACTGTACATATACACATAATCGTTCGGAACGACAATTTGCAGCATTTTCTTCCAGGGAAGTGGGGGCGCCCTTCTGTTGGGGGTAAAACCAAGTTACTGTTCTGGGCCCCCATTTCGAATGAGTTCATAGTCAGTTATTTATTCCTTCTCTCGCTCTGGTCTCGTAGTTCGAGAGTTCATTACTATTAAGTGACGAGTGCCTTCCAAATGTCCACCCTCATGTGAGTGACGACGGTAGTCTCTAGTTACTCAGTACAGTTCCTGTGCTAAACTATGGAAACGGGTTAGGCTAGCAACTTTGGTATATCACATTCATAATGCATATTTACAGTAGGTAAAGACTCAGTGCATTCCTCAAATTTGCCTTGGTCCTGAGGACATGCTGGAACCTGTTCAATGCGAAGGAATGAAAAGAAGGAACTGATAAAAATTACACAAAAATAAAATGTAGCAAAAATAAAAATAAAAATAAAAATGAAAGTGAACATGAAAAATTAAAATAAAAATAAAAATAAGAATAAGGAACAATAAAGGAAAAAGTAAAAAAGACAAAATCGGATGGTGTAGTTCTTGTTTCTACTCTCCTCGATCTGTCCTGTGGCGGAAAATTGAAGAACTGTGTCTCTGACCTCGATTTGTTCCACGTCAAAAAGATAAAGCACTGTTTCTCTGTCTCCACGATCTGTCTCATGGCGAAAAGTGTCACTGGAATCTCCCAAGAAGTCGATGAACATTAGTGTTTTTAATCTGAGCTACAATGGCATGCAAGAGCATGTTTAGCTGGGTACTCTTCACTGGATCTCTGAGGAATGTAGGTACCTCAACATTGGTTGGTCTTCCCACCAGCTCTGGAAAGTTCTCAATGAGCTGAAAGAAGACATGGTATGCATATCTGCTGTCTTCCGGTGATAACGACATTCGTTCTGTTTTGCCGGGTTCAGGGTCACAGGCCTTTCCTTGGACGTGAACAGTCTCTGCACTTTCCTGCTGCGTGGATTGCGACCACGTGATTTAGTTTGATCCACACTTGGTTCTGGAATTCATTGTTTCTTGGATCTCTGATGAAAGTTAGGGTATCCGTGGTTCTCCCTACGAGTCCTGGGCATTCCTCTATGATGCAAAAGAAAAGCATGTATGTCAGCTCATCAATGATCACTTGTGGTGGAAGCATCTGTGTCCTTATCACTGTCCTCGGGCAGTACAATGAGGACTTCCGCAATGACAGTCAGTAGTTGCCTGATTATTTTCTTGGTCGCAGGATCTTGAATAAAGTCTGTGACACTGGTTTCTCTCCCTATGAGTGACGGATATGATATTACCACCAGCTGGAAGTAGGTTAACACATCCCACTTGAGGCTTCTGCTGGGGGATACCATTAGGTCTGTGAACAAAGTCTTGATACTAGTTACTTCAGGATACTGTGTTTCACTCTCAGGCAATGTCTTATTTGCAGTCTATCAGAGTCTTGATTCTTTGTATTATTTGGGCTTGACGGGCTTTCAAAAGTTCATTTTATCAATGTTGTTGTGGCTTTTGGATGTGCTTCTTTTTACCCTGTAAATGGGATGCACAGAGTGTTCGTTTTATGTCCTTTATTATCTTTCACTGGTTTGAGGAAATGCCTTGTTTATAAGCCACACTTTAAATCAGTGTTCCTTTTGCCTTTATTATGCTGCTCATGTGTCCTTCTTCCTCGCCATGGATCTTGTCTGCACGTGCTGAGGTCCTTCCCCATTGTCTGTAGGTTCTTTGCATTTGGATGTAGCTGGAAGGCTCTCTCCTATATAGGGTTTAATGTAATTTATGAAGATCCATGCCCTTCTGCCCTGGAGCTTGACAGCGGACGGGGTGCAGTCCTCTGCGATGAAGGGGCCATTAAATCTTGGCTCGTCCCACCTCTTCCTGGTAAAGTTCTTCACAAGCACGCCTTCACCAGGGAAGACGAGGGGCGCATGTAGACCTTGTGCGGGGTCAGCTTCAGCACTTCCTGATGTGTTTTGTGCTGCCCTTGTGTATAGGCGCGTTACAAATGCCATATCATATCGTCATATCTATGTCCCCTTTTCGCCGTCGCTGCAGCTGCCCTGAAATGACAGAGGCGCTGGATGTCATACAGTTAAGGTACTCCTGCATCTCTGTTCCGAGAACCTCTCTAGTTGGCTGGGCATCACATCTAGCTCTATCTCGGGGCGTAAGAGGGGTCCTCATCCATCTGCCTGTAACTCTATCTCGTGCGGCGTAAGATGATGGCCGGAGCGGAGTTGGTTCCACAGTGCATATAAAGCCAGTGGTAGACAGTGCAGCCATCCCTTTCTTAATGTGAGCTTTAACTTGGCTATCCTCTCCTTTAACAGGCCGTTGAGCCGCTCACATATCCCATTCCCCTCTGGGTGATACGTCGACGAGAACTTGTGCTTTATACCAAGCAACAAGTTGATCTGTTCGAACACTGCATTAACAAAGTGAGCCCTGTTATCTGATCTCAATACTTCGCACACCCCCATCTAGGGAACACTTCCCTTACTAGGAATTTGGCAGCACAGGTAGCATCTGGGTGTGTACAGGGACCTGCTTCTATCCATCTAGAGAATGGACACACCGCCACAATTAAATACCTGTACCCGTTGCAGACTTGAATCATGTCGACGTAGTCGACATGCAAGTGCTGGAATGGCCCATTCGGCCGGGGGATAACTCCTCTCACTTTTAATGTGTGCCCAGCGGTGAACTGTTGGCAGATAATGCAGTTCACAATGAAAAATGCAACATGCTCTGCTACATTCGGTGTGAACCAGTCTTCTGCGAGCGTTGCAGCAAGGTTTTCTTTTGTCATATGTATAGGGTAGTGTAACTGCTCCAATGCTACCTTCAGGAAGGCGACAGGCATTACCGGTTTACCAGTGCTGTCCTGCCTCCACAAACCGTCAGAGGGGTTTAAGGAACACCCTCGATGCTTCCACAAATTGTTCTCTTCCTGAGGTGCCTCCCCTTGGAGTTCCATTAGCTGAGTCTGCCCCATATTACTAGAGGCCTCAGGTGTGGCTCGCGCTAACATCATCCTCTCATGGGTACGTGCCACCTCCACGTCCATGTTTGTTTCAGTTTCGGATGCCATGCACTTGGCTTCTGTGTCCGCTTCATGGTTTCCACGTGACACGAAATCTGTCCCCTTGGTGTGGGCGGCGCATTTCATGACCGCGATGCCCACTGGAAGCTGTGCTTTTATCAACCTGTCCAGTAAGGCTGCGTGTTGCACTGGCGTGCCGTCCGCTCGGAGGTAGCCCCTCCTTTTCCAGCGCGCTAGACCTGCATGTACTGTGGACGTCACATAGGCTGAGTCACTGTACACAGTTACTTCCTGGTCTGCCTGATTGTCAATGGCGAGTATCAGCGCCAACAGTTCTGCAGCTTGCGCAGAATAGTGAGAGGGTATTCGCGCACTGACGAGTACTTGGAACTCTCCCTTCGCTAGGTGTTTTACCACGGCCACGCCTGTATATCTTTGTCCGTCTTCTTGATCAATTCTTGAAGAACCGTCAATGAACACGTTTTCGCCACCTGCCAGGGTATTTTCCTTTACCCTGGGGATTTCATCATAGATTTCCTCATAATTCGCACAGTCATGTATGGGTTCTCCTTCTGCGACTGGCTCAGCTATGAATGTAGCAGGGTTCACCGTTTTACATCGAACTATTTTGATCAATGGGTTGGAGATAATCACCTCATAGGCAGATGCTCTCTGTGATGTCAGCGTGCCCTTTGGCTTCTCTAGTATGGCGAATAATGAGTGCTCGACGTACAATGTCATGTAGCACCCCATCACAATAGATGACGCCTTCTCAATGGCGGGCCCGGAAGCAGCTAGATTTTGTTCGCATGGGAAGTGGCCCCTCATGACCGGGTCCAGACTCCCGCTGTAATATGATAGGGGCTTGTACCCCAGCGAGGTTCGCTGCACGAGCACTGCCGTCATAAAATTACCATCAGAGTGTGAGAACAGGTAGAATTCCTCTGCATAATTAGGAATCCCGAGAACTGGGGCCTTCCAAATTACCCCCTTAAATTCTGCAAACCCCTTCTCCATTGCCTCAGTCCATTCAATTTCTCCTTTTGTTGCCTGGGCTTTCTTCAAAGTCTGAAGCAGGGGCTTGGTATACGAACTGTAGTCGAAAACCCATGCTCTGACATAATTGCACAGGCCTAAGAAGCTTTGCAGTTGTTTTTATCGTGAGTGTTTTAGCCGTGTTCATGATAGCTTCAACCCTTTCTGGGGTTACCTTTTTCCCTTCATGTGAGATTAGCTGGCCTATGTACAGCACCTCTCGCTGACAGTATTGTAACTTTTCCTTATCAACTTTGTATCCTTTCTCAGCCAGGATTGTCAGTAGCTGGACTGAGTCGCGCCTCCATTGTTCCTCAGTGGTGCTGGAGATCAGAATGTCATCCACATACTGCAAAACAACACTGTCTACTGCAATATTGTTTAGGTCCATCTGCAGGACTTTGTTGAAATTGAATGGAGACTCGCAGTACCCCTGTGGAAACCTCGTGCTTTTCAGGTGCATTTGTCTGAAAGTAAATGACGTCAGATCTTGAGAGTCATGGTGCAACAGGATTGAGAAAAACGCATTTTTCAGGTCAATCACCGGGAAATATTTTGCCTCATTTGGTATGTTGCACAGATTTGTGAATGGATTAGGGACTAGAGGGAATTCAGCTTCAACTATGTCGTTTAATGCTCGTAAATCTTGGATTAAATGTCAAGATCCTCCCTTTGATTTCTTGACAGGGTAAATAACCGTGTTGCAAGGTGATCCTGATGTCACTAGGATGCCCTGCTCCATCATGGCGAAAATTGTCTTTGCAATCCCCTCATCTGCCTCTCTGGACATGGGATATTGACGCGCTCATGGTAAAATTTACTTCACCTGCCCCCTTCAGGAGGCCTACGTCATAGGGCCCTGTAGTCCAGTCCGCGGCAGGCACTTGGGCCATGTCGTCATCAAAGTATTCTGGACGTATCAGCACCAACATCATTTTCTGTGGCACCTCCCGTTTGATCATTTTGACCCAAAATGTGAGACTTACTTCCACCCTCGTCTCTTTCAGGTCAGGGTGTTCTTCGAACAGATTGTCGCCGGTGACGTCAGTCACTCGATACCCTTCTTCAATGGCGATAATAGCAAACCATTGTCTGCCTTCGTCATCATATCCTTCTACCAATACCACTTTCCCTCGCACTGCGGCAGATTATATCATTAAGGGAAATACTTGTCCCTTCTCTTCGTGCATAGGTATTCTGGGTCTAAATAAAAACTCATCAGGTGTCCTCATAGTTCTATCTGCGAGGTCTGGCAATCCTGCCATGTGCACCCGCACCCCATATGCGAAGACTTCTGGCTCTAATGGTATAGCTCTCATGGCTATACGTCCGGAGCATGATCCCATCATTTCGCACACGTTTGAATAATGCATTCCTGGAGTGGAGCACACTATACCGTTCTCGGTAAACGAGATTGTCATATTCAACTTAGTCATTAAGTCCCGACCCAGGATGTTTACTGGGGTCTGACGTGAGTATAATAAGGGTAAATTCATTTTGCGCTCTCCCACAGAGCCAGACAAAGAAAATGTGCCTTCTCGTATGCATGAGCGTGTCGTGCCCATGTCAACTAAGAAGGAATACTCTTTACCCCCTATGACGACATTCACCCTAGGTTCCCTATTAGGGTCTGGTGTCACTGATAGGATAGAACACATCAGAGTCCCACGTGAGCTGTCCTAGTTCACATATAAATTCGGCCCACTGTATACTTGTTGATTTCCCTCAGCCCCAGGGTTGACTCCCGTTTGCGGTGGTGCCTGCTGGGATTGTCCCTGAGGTACGTTCCCCATGTGCGGGGGTTGAACCACTTGCTGTGCACCTTGCTGCAGGCCTGGTGCCTGCTGCAGCACTGTGTGATGTTGTGCAGTGCCCTGCTGCGGGACAGCAGGCTGATTCACCATGCCTGTCCCCATCCCTTGGCTATTTTGCGACATGCTTTGGCTTCTGCACACGCGCGCTACATGTCCTGTCATTCCACACAGCCAACACACTGGTGGTGGTCAGGCCATCTGGCATAGCTGGACCGCCCATCTGCGCATTCTGAAAGCCATTTTGATTATTAAGAAAGCCTCCCTGGTTACCTCGAAACCCTCCCTGATTACTCTGCCATCCTCTTCCTCCAAAACACCTTCCACTCGGGTAAAATCCTGCATTATCCTGATTGTTCTGGGATGGGTTAGTCGCTTGCTGTGCGCTTGGGTCAGCTGGGCTCATCAGCATGGCTCCCTCGAGAGCATACTTTGAGAATTATTTTTGCACCAGCTTTGCCTCCTCACCCTTGTGGATTGCTTCGTTTTTCTGATTCTTTTCTTGCATTAGTCTACAGTAATGTGCAATTATCAACTGTATTTCGGCCCATGGTTTTGCTTCTACTCTTACGAATTTGTTGAGCTGCTTCTGCACCGGTTCAGGCAACCCTTGACATAATATGTGATAGAATACAGGGATAGATTTCGTCCAAGACTCATGCGTTTCGAGCACCCACGCGTCTTGAAAATTCTGGATATAGATCAACGGATCCTCTGACTCTTTCATTTTCCCGAGTCATTATAGCCCCCATATCAGAAGTGTCTGGATATAGCGTTCGCAGCGCTTTCCACACTGCTGCCCTACGGTTATTAAATGGCGCTCCGTCATGGGAGGTTTTAGTTAGGGTTACCCTAGGATAGCCTCCCCGTTTCCATACATCATCTGCTCTTTCACCAAGTATGGCAATTAGGAGGCCCTTAATGTCACCTATAGCTAAGGTGACACCCCCGTCATTTTCTCTAACTCATGTATCCACTTTCCGGCTCCCAATGTCAGCATGGGAAGCTTATTTTTAAGGTTCTCTCCGTCCATGTGTGGCCATGGAATATATTGTGGTCTTGCTCCCCCTTTTCTAGCAGCAGGAATTGGAATGCGCAGTCTTCCTTTTCCTTCCCCATAGCTCCTCTGTCTACAGCTGGGGTGGCATTCCTGCCTTGCCATCTTCCTGGCAATGCCCTTAATCTGTCTGCATAGGTAGGTGCTGCCGTCCCCCTCTGACCGTGGGGTGTTCCTTCTTGTCGGTCGGACTGCGCGGCAGACTTCAGTGTCTTACTTGTGGACCCGCTAGTGTCTGACCATCGTACCCCCTGGTCACCTGGGAGCTATTTTTCACACCTTCTCCCTTCCTCGAGTGCCACATCCTCCGTTTCCCCACCGGAGTCACATCCTGAATACTCCCAGTTTACACAACTCCTTGCATCTTCTTCGTTCTGCCCAATCTCCAGCTTGTCTAGGGACAGTCCCCTGCTCCCACTACTTCAGGTGACATCCTCAGTCTCATATAGCTGAGTGCTCTCTAAGTGCTCATCTTCCCTTCCCCCATCAGATATCTGCTCTAGCGCCATCTCATCGTATATTTTATCAATCGTTTCCCCAATGCTTCTGGTGTCGAAGTCGTCTTCAATATTTGTCCCGCTTGTACCTGGTACCGCATCGCTTGCAGGAAAGAATTCTTCTATGTCGTCCCATTCTACTGTAGGATTGGGTTTAATGACTTCCCGCTCCAAATATTCAAGATCCCATGCCCTTTGTCTGCGTTTACGTTCTACTTCCTCGTCTATTTCCTTGTGCTTCCTTGCTTCTTCTCTAGCCTTATCTACTTCCCTCATTCGTTCATTTCTACGTTCCTTTGCCTTTCTAATCTCCACATCTTCCCGCTTTTTTACTTTCCTTTTGTGCACTCTTCTTTCTTCCTCTAACTTTAACATGTGCTGCCTGTATTTTTCATAGGCTGCGTATTGCGTGCGACTGAGCAGTACTCCTTGCTCTTCGCGATATAGTTGTTCTCGCCTTAGCCTATCTTTCTTTCTTGTCCTTTCAACCCTTACTTCCATCTCTTTCTCTCTCTCTCTCCTTTGCGTCTCATCTGACCTCTCCCTTGGCCTCAAATCATCACTTCCTTTTCCATCCAACTTCAGTAATATCTGACCTCCCATCCATTTGTCTTTCGCGAATGCTATCTCATCAACTCTACCTTAATTTCCTTTACGTTTATTTCCCTTTTTCTCCTTATCTGGAGGTGCACAACTCCGTGCCCAATCTTTTCCTTCATCTTCACATCTCTCTTTGTCCCTTGAGACCGCTGAGGCGATATTGTTTTCCTGTTCCTTTCCCTTATTATCGTCACTACTGTACGTAGGCGTCTCATATGCGGGGTTGCTATACCCCGTGGCTGCCTTAAGTTCTCTTAGTGGGTAAGGCCCCTCTGTTTTACACCCTTCAATGATTGGTCAGGCGGGGCTGGTGGCACGGTAGGCATCTTACCCCCCTCCGTACATACATTTAGTATCCAGTCTGCGGGTGGTTCTTCCAACTTTGTTTCTTCAAACATCTTCCACAGTTCTAGAACAGCAAGACGTTTCTCTAGCTTCTTGCCTGTATATGTGGCGTGTAGGAAGGTCATCATATGCTGTAAAACAGCCTTAGAAATGGACTCATTCTGTGGCCAAGGCATGAACATTTTGTGGGTGGTACCCTTAACCCACTCTGTGCTATACTTCTTGAGTTTTGGTGTATGCTTAGGTAGTTGCATGCACAGATGCACAAGTAAGGTGACCTCCTCTATTTTTGATTCCGCCACCAACAATGTTTATACAGTGTTTTATCCTTCCAATAGTATGAGCAAGCACCAAATACGCAAGCTCCGCTCCAAGCTTTTCCCGCCAAAATTTATACCAACAATTTACTCAAAACCCATCAATTCAATGGCGATTCCCTCTTAGTTACAGAATCGCGTAAAGCCAACATGCATTTCAAGCAATCATTAATACAATTATTTTACATTTGACATACAACAAGACACGTATTACAGACACTTGACAGACTAGATGAACACCAGCTGGTCCCACTGTGGGCTCTGAGTTCACGTTTCTTCTGACCGCTGTATTAAAGCGCAGGAATAAGGCGAATCCTTATGTATTTATCTCAGGTGCCTCCCTGGTAATCCTTACGTTTTTATCTCAGGTGCCCCTCTGGTAATCCTTACGTTTTTATGTCGGGTGTCCCCCCGGTACCCCTTGTTTTTCTCTCGGGTGTCCCCCCGGTATCCAACCTTTATCTCTTATGCTTGAGTCATTACCCCCTATATATATACAGTCTTCCCTACTTCTGACTATTTATTTTGTTTTTTCCGCCACCCACAGTTACCTTTCCCTTACTGGCTCTAATGCCTACACAACATTTGCCAAAGTAACAAGTTTGTTGTTTCACTCACTGATCGCATCTTTTCCTCTCTGGAACTTTGGGATCACCGCCCCTTCCTCTTCCAGCTTTTTAAGGTTTTCGTCCGATTGGCTGCCCATGGGAATGAGAAGGGTTATGCTTGGAGAGGTGGGTTCCTTCAGACCCACTGCAGATTTTTTATGGACTTACTCTATCATTGTCCACGGGGAGCTTCTCAGTCTACTCAGCCAGAATGGAGAAAGGACTCGGGATATTGCCGAAGGCCCGGAGTTACTTCGTGCCATCGGTCTAAGGTGTCTTAGTATTAAATAATCAATAATTAATGGCCGGAACCATCCTCACGCTACCAAGTGTTCAGGAGGAGAGGAATTCACTGACGGGCCCATAGGTCAGCGTTCACCCTCTAGAACTTGTAAGACAAGATAGCTGCACCATGTGAGGACAGGGGATGCAGGATTCACTTACTTCAACACGACTCAATAATGAGGACTCAGTATGTTGGCAAAGGGAAGTCTGTTTAATGACAAGTACATCAAACAGAGAAACAAATGGAAATCAGCAGCATTGCGATCACCTGTCTCGCTCTGACTTTCAGTTGAACAGCAATTCTTATAGGCAATATTCATCATCATTGAAGTCTTCTACAAAAAACTCGACATGCAATATAATTGGTTAGGAAAGGTAACTTAAGTATAGGTGCTATATCTGTATATGATAATAGGGCATGCAGATTGGATAACTCTTATCGGGTGGGCGTCTACGCCCATCCCACTACCCCACACGTGACTCACATCACTACAAGTATGACGTCTTATTGGTTCTACTATCTATAGGACTCCAGATAACTTGCTCCATTGTGATTGGGCAGGTTACACCCCTAGACATAAATCTCCATTTTAATTAGCTGCATGCAGAATGGACACCCATGTGCCTGGTGTCCCAAGTTTCACCCTGCCTCCCTACCATCAATCAGTGTTTTAGGGTGATGTGTCAATTAGTTGGCAATTATGGCGTCGAAACTGTAGTCTCTTATCGGGAAAAGTTATGGCATCCTCAGGTCCTGGATGACATCAGGCAGTGGTACTTCTTCGCGCCTGGCTGGTCACGTGCTAGTTCACCATGAATCTGCTTCAGTTTCCAGCTTTTAGTGCATTTAATTCTGTTTCTGCCTCGTCACCTGCATGGGCCCCCCTTATCTTGACCTTCATGAGGCAGGCTGGTATGCTCTGAAGTTTGAGTCTTGTTAGCTACGCTCTCCTCCCTTTCTCTGGTTGACCTCGATTTCCTAGGCATGAGCCGCTCTTTGTTGAGTTTCAATTCCGCTCTGTCCGCTGGCTTGGGCTTGGATATGAAACCCGACCAGTTAGGCCTTGGCCGCCTGGGTATATTTCTGCTTTTAGAAAATGGAGTCTCACTTCTATAATGTGCCTTATTGAGGTAGATATATGGTTGGCGCTTGCCGCTCTATCTTCTACTAAGCATTGCAAGCAGTATCGATTTCTTAGCATCTTGCGTTTCAAGCCTATTTATACACGTTTAACAGGTCGGTTGCTTCCATCTTGTCTCGTAGCAAAGGTTCCTCACGTTTTAACATCGTCTCTTCTCTGTGTCCATTATATTTATTTTCGTAGTTACTTGCACTGGTGAGCTATCTTCGATAGCTGCTTTTGTTCATTCACAAGTCTGTTCAGGCCCTTGAGTCATTTCCTCTGGCCTTCCATTAGGGCTCTTTGGGTCTCTTCATGGACCGTCTGTAGGTACTCTTCGTTTCGTATCAGCGGCTGGTACGGCTGTTTGATAGGGTACTGTGCTGCCCAGGGTTGTCTGGTTGTGGGCGCTTCAACAGGTATGGATCTTCTGATGTTTACTGGGCAGAGTCCCAGTGCAGCTGTTTGTTGGTTCATTTGCTCCTCATACATCACATACCTTGGCGAGTACGCTCCTGGTACCTCGAAATGAGGGGAAGGGGTGTAGGCCATGTCCGGGACCTCCTCTACAACTCGATGAGCAAGTTAAATATGATGATTTCATTGGCTGAGGAAGGAATAATATTTTCTACATGAAAGCATGCGTTATGAAAATGCAAGGGAGTTTCTACAAGCACAGATACAGGATACATTGTTAAAATTACCTGCAGAGTTTCTGTTCAGAGCAGAAGTACACAGGGATGTTGCAGAAGGGGAAATTATAATGATACATTTAGAGGCAGCAGTGGTGTGGAAAGACAGAATTGTGTTACACAGGACAGATGAGGAATGTGTTAGCTGGCGCGCAGCCATAGCACTGGACTCAACACAACGGTTGAGTGACATGACAGATGATGAGCTATTTGAAGATGATGATACAGATGAAGAAGTCATTTCTGAACTTTTCATTCCATACCAATTGCAAATACAGTACAGGGAAGAACCTCAGATAATATTGTTGGCTAAAAAGGTATTATGGACTTGCAGCCCTTATGATGTAAGTCTGCTGAAAGAGATTGGAGCAGTACAAATAAAATTGAAGGATGGAGCAATCTTACCCTGAGTTAAACAGTATCCCATGTTAAGAGAGGCAGACAAAGGCATTTATTAAATGATTGCCACCTTGTTGGTTCTTGGAGATTCATATGGCCCTTAAACAATATCGTGGAAGTGGAGTTTACAGTTGTGCCCAACCCAGACACAATTTTGTGTGACAGGCCACATGCCGCCACACATTTCACAATTATTGACCTAAAACACGCTCTCTTTTCCATTCCATTGCATGTAGACTCTCAGTATCTCACAGTGTTTACCTATTGCAGGATTGAACTCCAACACACAAGACTCTTACAGAGGTATTGTGAGTTCCCCCGTGCCTTCAACAGAGTGCTACAGTTGGACCTGGTAAACGTACAGGCACCCAGTGAGATTATACAGTACTTTGATAACTTGTTACTGTGTAGCACCACAGAGGAAGAGTGCAGAACAGACTCAGTGATGCTGTTAATAGTATTGGCTGAGAAGGAATAAAAGGTGGACAAAGAGAAATTGCAGTACTGCCAGGAAGAAGTACAATGCTTGGGACAGATAATATCAAAAGAAGGGAGGAGGGTGATGCCTGACAGGGCAAAAACACCCTACCCAGTGACAGTGATGGAGGTACAGCAATTCCCGGAGTTATGTAATTATTGTTGCGTATGGGTCTTTGACTACAGCACATAGGTTTGGTCCCTTTTAGAAGGACTGAACCAAGTACATACAAAAGAGAGCCCCACAATGTTGATAGGCAAAATTACTAATGTATTTGAGGAACTGAAACAAGCAATAAGTAAAACCCTGTGTTAGGAACACCAGATTATATGGAAGAATTTGATTTATTCTCACATTCAAATGGATACATGATAACAGCGGTGCTCATGCAAAAAAACGTCCATGGGGGACAAACCAGTTTGAGGGGGAAGAGGTGGTCTTCCTTGATGGTTAATCCACGATAGATCGGAGCACAGCCTTGAGGCATTTGGGAGCAGCAGTGATGAGGAGTACGGGTGATGATTTTGAGATTGTGGCAAGCATCAGATTACCAGCAAATTAGTGGCAATTGTATTGGCATTTGAGGAGCACAAGGACCGCGTAGAGATGATATATTCTGACTCCACCTTCGTGAGGTCTACAGTACACTGAGGACTGTCAGGGTGGAGAAGGAGAGGCTTCCAGCACCCAGACAGTACACCAATACAGCATGCACTATTTTTAGGATGATTACTAGATGACCTGCATACTCCATGGTGGCTGCTGTGGTGAAGTGTGCTGCCCACACAAGGGGCACAGACTTCTTTCCTGTGGCAAAGATGCAGATGATGCAGAAGCAAAAACAGCAGCATATTTCCGACAAATAGCAGATATAGCATTCACTCCACACAAAATGATGCTTAACATAGAAATAAAGGAGGGCTATAATGCATTATCATTGGCACAGATCGTGGAGCTGCAGCGACGCGCACCACAGGTAGAACAGGTTCTTTGGATAAAATGAGGATGCTCTTTATCCACCAGTGACCTTGTGTGAGACAGGATCTTATAGTAACTTATAGTAGCATTGGAACAGCTGGACTACCCAGCAAACACCACAAGGGAACATGTGGCAGCAGATCTTTCAGAACACTAGTTTGTCCCAACTTTGCATGAACACGTAGTACATTTTATTGTCAATTGTGTCATGTGCCAGCAATAGAGTGGCATTAATGCCTAGTATTAAACAACTTATTTGGTCTAAATCACAGAATTGGGTCTAAATAGAAAATGGAATACAGAAAAATATTGTGACTATTTGTATCATCCCGAGGGCAGAACTCCTTTGTTTTATGTACCCAAAATCCACAAGAACTCACAAATTCCACCAGGACACTCTATAGTTTCAGGATGTGGCTCCATTTTGAAACCAGACAATAAATGTGTTCAATACTTCCTTAATCCCATGAGCCTGCTTGCTAGATCATACCTACGGGACACAATGGCTATGATTAGCTGTTTTGAGGGACAACCATTCAATCCCATGGAGGAACTACTTGTAACAATTGTTGTAACAGTGTTATATACTAGCATCCCTCAGGAACAGGCACTGGAGTGTGTTCACCTGCAACTAGCTACCTATGATTTAAAGAGAAGAGTTCCAGTTGGATTTATCATTGAACTCCTCCAAATTGCACACACAAATTGAAAATTGGTTTACAGCTCTGTTCTCATGGGTGAATACATGGCTAGGTAACATGTTCAAAATACAAATAGCAATTCTTGTATTGGCACTAACAGGTCTTTGCGCCCTGCAGGTAATTCTAGAACAATGTAGAAAAACTGGGAAGA